>NC_072013.1:36063153-37263153 GCF_027791375.1 Indicator indicator
CTAGCCCCTAACCCTAATGGCTCCGTAACCCTAACCGCTAACCCTAAACCTTAATCCTAAACCCTAACCCCGACACAAAGCCTAACCCTAACCGCAGACCCTATCCCCTAACCCTAACCCTAAACGCTTAACCCTAAACCCTAACCCATAAGCCCTGACCTTAACCCTCCTCCTCCAATGGTCCAACAACAACAACTCCTCCTCCTGCCACGGTCCAACAACTACTCCTCCTCCTCCTGCCATGGTCCAACAACTCCTCCTCCTCCAACGGTCCAACAACAACTCCTCCTCCAACGGTCTAACAACAACAACTCCTCCTCCTCCTCCAATGGTCCAACAACAACTCCTTTTCCTCCTCCTTCAACAGTCCAACAACAACTCCTCCTCCTCCAACGGTCCAACAACAACTACACCAACTAACCCTAACCCTAAAAAATCCAACTAAAAATTCCCCAGAAGATCCTGCAGAGGCCCCCAGATGCCTCTATAGGCCTCCCAATTCCCCTTTGATACCCCCAGACCCACCTTACATGCCAACAGTCCCCTTGAAGAGGGGCAGCAACCCTGAGCAGTTACAGGGCTTCTCCCACCCCTGTGTGTTGGGAGCGCCTCAGCTGGCCTCTATTCAGAGGTTTTACCGTTCTGAGTATTAAAAAAATTAAAATAGTGGATTTTCCTTTGGGTGTGCTGTGGGCTGTTTTATTTACAGATACACATGTTATATTTCTGTTTCAAAATCCCATGTGGCTCCACTTAGGATTTGCTTTTATATTCTAGAAGCTTTTCTACATAGTAGAGGAAGTACAGAGGGAGTCAATCCAAAGCCTTTTTTCATACAAATTAATAACATCCTGTCATATCCAGATAAACCAGAGAGCTTTGTCTCTGCTGGAACACCTCACGCTCATACTTTCAGTTTTCCAGGGGTTTTAATCCCCTCCAAGAACGTTCCAGGCATTTCAAACTTTCAGGGCTGCAAGCAGCCTTTTGGGGAGGCTGCCCCCATCCCTCACTCACCTGCTCCTCTGCTGCATCCTCACCCACCCCCACATGGCATCACAGAATGAAAGACAGAGACAGCTGAGGGGCTGCCCTCCTTTCTTTATTCACCCCAAGCCAGGGACACCCTTTTCAGTGAGATTTGCACCTTCAGCACACAGCTGAGTTTTTGCTGTGCTACTCTGAGGCTGTTGCACAGGCCTGCATCTGCAAGCATATCACATGTTCCCTGGGATTTACTACCCCGAGATCACCTTGCAGTCGGTGCATTTCTCACTGGCAATCACCAATCTCTTCTGTCTGTTGCTCTAATAAATTAAACCTTTTATGGTTTCATGTTTCGGAACCTGTGTCAGTGCAAGTCCTTGCTGGGGCACCAGAAATGAGACAAACCTTAATTCTGTCAAATAGTTCTAGTAAGAGTCCTGGTACGCTTACATGGGCAGCCATCAGGATGGCACCTGTGAGGTGACATCAGCCCAGCTCTGGAGCTGGGCATTCTGAGTAGCTGAGAACTAGGAAACTTGGGAGGGCATTAGGAGCACTAGGAAGGGAATTTGAAATTACTGGGAACACTGGGAGGGACAGGAAGAACACAGGGGCCTTACTAGGAGAGCACTTAAGAGTTACTGGGAGCAAACCCCTCCTGACTCTTCCAGAGCACTACAGACCAATACCCCCCCTACCCCCACTGTAACTTGCCTGCAGCCCCCCCTCTGCTCTGCTTCTTGCTGCCCCCTGCCACTGCCCCCCCACCAGGTCCAGGAACTCCATCACTAGTAGGGCCACGGCAGAGCCCTGCAGCTGGTACAGAGGAACCCCAGAGAGCAGCAGAGGCTGGCACTAACCTGGTGCAGACGGAGCAAAAGTGCTGGGGGTCCGAAAGGAGCCAAGGAAAGCCCAGTTTGGCAGAGCCACTGTCCTTTCAGGGGGAAGGAAAGAGCTGCAAAAATCCAACAGCAAGTGCTTCCGAGGTCGGCGCCGTCCTTCTGCGGCCTGCAGGGTGCTTCCGCGGTCGGCGCCGTCCTTCTGCGGACCGCGCCATTTTGGTGCGGTCGGCGCCATCTTGGTGAGGTCGGCGAGAGTTCGGTGAGGCCCGTGCCATTTTGGTGAGGTCGGCGCCATCTTGGTGAGGTCCGCACCGTCCTCGTGCGGCCGGCGCAGTCCTTCTGGCGCCGGCGCTGTCCTTCCGCGGGCCGCGCCATTTTGGTGAGGTCGGCGCCGTCCTTCTGCGGCCCGCGCTATTTTGGTGAGGTCAGCGCCATTTTCGTGAGCTCGGCGCTATTTTCGTGAGCTCGGCGCCATTTTGGTGAGGTCGGCGCCATCGTCGTGAGGTCAGCGCCATGTTCGTGAGGTCGGCGCCATTTTCGTGAGGTCAGCGCCATCTTTGTGAGGTCGGCGCCATTTTCGTGTGGTCGGCGCCATTTTTGCGAAGCTGGCGCCATCTTCGTGAGGTCGGCGCCATCTTCGTGAGGTCGGCGCTATTTTCGTGAGGTCGGCGCCATTTTCGTGAGGTCGGCGCCATCTTCCAGAGGTCGGCGCCATCTTCGCGAGGTCGGCGCCATCTTCGTGAGGTCGGCGCTATTTTCGTGAGGTCGGCGCCATTTTGGTGACGTCGGCGCCATCTTTGTGAGGTTGGCGCCATCTTCGTGAGGTCAGCGCCATTTTGGTGAGACTTACCCGCTGCCGTCCCACGCCGCCGGCAGCTCCGCACGGTCCCGAGACCGGGAGCTGGCACAGAAGAACCCCAGAGAAGAGCAGAGGCTGGCACTGATGTGGCGCAGACCAGAGGAGCCAGGTGCTGTCGAACGCAAGGGAGATTGACAGAAATCAATCTGATTTACTGGTGAAACGTGAGGGAAGATGAGCGGCAATCAATGTGATTGATAAGCAAGTTTCAACTTTATTGTTCAAATACACAGCTTATATAAGATCTCAGCAAAAATATGCACAGATGTCATTATTCTATTGGTACAGCTAAGGTTAATATGCACAAGTGTCATAAGATAATTGGTTTCAGGTTAAGAACTACATTATAATATCCAGCCTGCTTGCAGTTAGGTCTACGTACTATTTCACAGACTTCTTTCTAACTAGTTCTTTGTTTTGTAACCTTGCAAGACAGCTGCAAGCATAGTGACCTTGCAGCTTCAGCATATCTACTGTGAGCAGTAAACAACAAGATGGAGTGCGGCCTACACATTTTGCTAAATTAATTGTTCAATAGACTCGTATCCCTGTGATTTGATTTAAGCCATTCTCCAACAATTCCCCCCTTTTTCTGTTGAACAATAAGGATTCTCTTAAGAGAATGGTTGATTAAACCTAATAAACATTACAATATACAGGATAACAAAAGCAATTAAAAAAAAAAAAAACAGCAAAAGCATAAATGATAGTTTTAGCAAGATTACGAAGCCAGCCAGAAATGGTAAAATGACCGAGACTGCAAAGTCCTCCTCTGATTCATGAGGGCAGAGCTGACCAGGCTCTATCCCCACAAATAAGGAAAACACCTGCAGGCAGACGATGAGAATGGGGATGCCTCTTTATTTGTATGAATTCAGTTCGATTGCACCATGCAGTATAATTTCTGTACCTCTTCCCTGCTGGAGTAACATCCTGAATATCTGTGGCCTTGTCTGATGTAGAATTAAACACAACACAGTAAGGCATTCTTACCAATCCTAACATACTTATCTCTTGAGCCTAGTCAGATTTGTCTTTTAAAATCCTTTACACCCCAAACTATGAAAGCGATTAAGTGTGCCAGGAAGCACATATAGAATGATCTTTTCAAGTTCAGTGGTTCATTTTTTTCAGTGATCTTTTTACCCATTCACTGATATGCCCACCAGACAGGTGCTGAAGGGTTTGACAGGCGTTGATACGGAGAGGCAAAGCATGTCTCGTTCTGTGGTCTTGGCAAGCGTGACCCACACATCCCACCGTGGCCACCTCAGGATCTGCAAGGCTGCTGCTGCTGTCAGCATCCAAAGGATGATAAAAGCACTGGGACTCAATATGGTCCAAAACCTGTTGAGACACAAGCATATCCTCCACCCAAGGTTATTAATGCACTGATGGTAGTCAAAGAATTAAAATGACGTGTCATTGGGGTTTCCTGGGAATCATTAGGAAGCTGCAAAATATTTTAAATTTTACAAAAAAATTTAAATTTTAACAAGAGGCCCCTGCCATGCCATTCCCCCTCTTTAGTTTTTGCAAAAGTCACTTCAGTGTACTGTGTGAGGGAATAAATTTTCCAGTTGTGGGGTTCTGCCCAATAGTATCATTCATTCCAAAATAATTGCCATACACCCAAAATTGCTCTCCTAAAGGACTAACTATAGTCCAACTACCCAACTCCGCAGGAAGACTATGCCAGTCAGGTATGATCCCATTAGAACTATGAAACCCATTTCCAAACACAAAACATGTTTGAGTCCAGTTCCGTGATGCATTTCCAACACTTGCTGAGCCCAAAAGTTGCAACTCTTGGGGATCCCAGGGTAAGGTAGCATTCAAACCTTTGATAAGACCTGTGGCACAAACTGAAGTACTACTTGCCTCTAAACAATCGTCATACGTACTATAATTCCAAAACACTTGATCGTCAAAATCAACAATTGCAAAAACAAATCAATTCCTCTAGATAGGCAAGCTGGGCTAATTGTCTATTCCTGGGTAACCACTGTTTAACTATAACATTCTGGTGAGATCCCATCCTTTGAGTCTGGTGTTCTGCCACGCTGGCATCAGGAAAACCTGTAGGTGGGAAAAGATGAATCCCTTTCCTAGCCCTGAATTTTCCCTAGGGTAGACCTCTGTATCAAAAGGGAAAGATTATTTTTTTTTTGGTCACTCTTCATATTCTTATAACCTTATCTTAAAACCTTTATAAACACAAAAACTAAAACAACACTCTATAACGTCCCTAAAATAAAGTCTTAATAAACTGTTAATACCAAAAAGGACCTAAAGACTTAAAGAACTATGTAAAAATTAAATCATCAAAGTAATGTGCAAGAAAACAAACAACAACAAAAAAAAGTTATATTATATAAAGCAGACTTTTCAAAATGAAAACTTATTTACCATATGTATATAGAGCTCTTCTTGAAATTGCCAGCATACTCAAAAAAAAAGAGGTTCCAAACAGAAAAAAGGAAGGAAAAATGTTAATCTATAAACTTATAAAACCAGTACCACTTACATGGTGTATATGCTTAATGATTAGGAAAAATGCTTTAACACAAAAACTAAAAACTTATAAGCAAAAGTCATTTTCTATAACACTCAACATACCTAATTACAAGTGCCAAATTTGGTTTTGGGTAGTCAATAATCATCATGCTTATTGTAAAAAATGCAACAATTACAAACACTAAAATTATAAATTCCCAAATGCCTTAAAATCAGAAATAATGATAAAAATATATAGATATCAGTTGCATTCATGAAATGGTAAAATACTTTCTAAAAAAAACTTAACACTGTTACTTTAAAATTAGAACTCAAGTTTCTGCAGACCAACAGCTGCAAAACAAGGGAGTGAGATAAGGAGGGAGAAGGAAGGGGGGGAGAGAGAGAGGAGGGTGGCAAACAGCAGTAGAGAAGACACATTTTTCCTTTTCTTTTTTTCTTCGTTGTTCACACGCTGTTGTCTTCAGAAATGTGCAGATTTTCAAGCTTTGAAGTGAAGGTTCTGACTGCATGAGCACTACCTTCAGCTCCAAAGTTGCCTTTTCACTAATTTCTTGATGAAAAAAAAATGTGACATTTCTTTAAAGAATCAAGGGCTGTAAATGCTACTGCTGATATACGAGAGCGATGGGAGCCGCAGCCGCTGCCTCCTCCACGGGACAAGCCAGAGCCAGCGTGGGGGTGGCTGCTTGGCTCCCTGCTGTGGCTGGCACTGCCGCTCTGAGACTCGTGATGACCTAGCCAGGGGCCATCTCCTCCCGCTGCCCCATACTGCTGTCCGTGCTGTAACTGTCGGGATTTTTTTTCTTGCACTCACTCCAGCATTACTTTAAGATCATGGCCAGGAATAACTTTGCCATGCTTTTTAAGGAGTGCATTCACCAGTTCATACATGTCTCTCTCTGGGGACGACTTCTGATTCCCCATTTCAGTTTCCCACAGCTCACTTCTCTTCCTGGAGGGATGAGTTCCATGCTGCAAGCCCTCAGAGGTCCATTGTGCTCCGTATGCACCCAAAGAAATAGGTACCAAATATGTTTTAAAAGGTTCCACAGCAGACTGCAGACTTAAACAGAAATCCAAATTACTCGTTTGGTTAGCCCACGGGATCCACATATTAGTCCTTGGATCTATCGATGTAATTGTCAAACCCATCAGGGGCATCATCAAAAGTAAAGGAATCTTCATTGTCTTGTGTCACTTGAGTAGGGAGATGCACAGGTTGAGTCCACTTCCTTGTAAACCACAAAGGACCAAACTGTATCAAATGTTCAGGGTGCTTCTTTAAGTCCACATCCTCTGCTTTTCGTTTCTCAAGGAAAATTCTAAGTCTTTCTGTTTCTAAAGTTTCTCAAGGAAACTGCTGAGTAAACTAAGGGCCACTTTGCTCTCAAAAACCTATCTGGCCAGATATATTACCTAGATATCAGGTCCTTAAGCAGGCTAAGACCTGCGGATATCTTTACCTTAGTGCAGCCTTGAACCTGAGACCCGGCAGCCCTTGCCTGTATGGAGAGCCTTTCCCGAAGGTCTGGCCCAGGCAAGAACTCCCTTCGCCAGCCCGTCAACCGCTGCTAATCGACACCTCCTTCCTGGGACTCACAGTATTACCGGAAGAGCCTGAAGGTCTCCGAGGGTCCCTGTTCAGGCGCCATTTGGTGTCAAACACGAGGGAGATGGGCAGAAATTAATCTGATTTACAGCTGAAACGCGAGAGAAGATGAGAAGCAATCAATGTGATTGATAAGCAAGCTTCAACTTCATTGTTCAAATACACAGCTTATATAAGATCTCAGCAAAAATAAGCCTTCATGTGTTAGCCCCCAATGCTTTTCTTTGTCTCTGTGCGGCTTGTAAAGCAACTTTTTTCTACCTGCTTAGACATGGCTGTAACTGGTGACAGGAAAGAGCTAGGCCAGAATTGCAAGCTCCATTTAGTCTCTCTCCTCAAAATACACTAATTGGCAAAAGAAATTTGGTGCTAGGATGTTCCCTTGATGTGTTAGCCCCCATGCGTTTCTTTGTCTCTGTGCGGCTTGTAAAGCAAGGTTTTTCCACATGCTTAGACATGGCTGTAACTGGTGACAGGAAAGAGCTAACCCAGAATTGCAAGCTCCATTTAGTCTCTCTCCTCAAAAGACACCAAATGGCAAAAGAAATTTGGTGCTAGGAGGTTCCCTTCATGTGTTACCCCCAATGCTTTTCTTTGTCTGTATGCGACTTGTAATGCAACTATTTTCCACATGGCTGTAAGTGGTGACAGGAAAGAGCTAGGCCAGAATTGCAAGCTCCATTTAGTCTCTCTCCTCAAAAGCCACCAAATGGATGAAGAAATGTGGTGCTAGGAGGTTCCCTTGATGTGTTAGCCCCCAATGCTTTTCTTTGTCTCTGTGCGGCTTGTAAAGCAACTTATTTCCACCTGCTTAGACATGGCTGTAACTGGTGACAGGAAAGAGCTAGGCCAGAATTGCAAGCTCCATTTAGTCTCTCTCCTCAAAATACACTAACTGGCACAAGAAATTTCGTGCTAGGATGTTCCCTTGATGTGTTAGCCCCCATTGCTTTTCTTTGTCTCTGTGCGGCTTGTAAAGCAGATTTTTCCACATGCTTAGACATGGCTGTAAGTGGTGACAGGAAAGAGCTAGGCCAGAATTGCAAGCTCCATTTAGTCTCTCTCCTCAACATACACCAAATGGCAAAAGAAATTTGGTGCTAGGAGGTTCCCTTGGTGTATTAGCCCCCCATGCTTTTCTTTGTCTCTGTGCGGCTTGTAAAGCAGCTTTTTTCCACCTGCTTAGACATGGCTGTAACTGGTGACAGGAAAGAGCTAGCCCAGAATTGCAGGCTCCATTTAGTCTCTCTCCTCAAAAGACACCAAATGGCAAAAGAAATTTGGTGCTAGGAGGTTCCCTTCATGTGTTAGCCCCCCATGCTTTTCTATCTCTCTGTGCGGCTTGTAAAGCAACTTTTTTTCACATGCTTAGACAGGGCTGTAAGTGGTGACAGGAAAGAGCTAGCCAAAAATTGCAAGCTCCGTTTAGTCTCTATCCTCAAAATAAACCAACAGAAAAAGAAATTTGCTGCTAGGACGTTCCCTTGATGTGTTAGCCCCTATGCTTTTCTTTGTCTCTGTGCGGCTTGTAAAGCAACTTTTTTCCACATGCTTAGACAGGGCTGTAAGTGGTGACAGGAAAGAGCTAGCCCAGAATTGCAAGCTCCATTTAGTCTCTCTCTCCTCAAAATACACCAAATGGAAAAAGAAATTTGGTGCTAGGAGGTTCCTTTGATGTGTTAGCCCCCAATGCTTTTCTTTGTCTCTGTGCGGCTTGTAAAGCAAGTTTTTTTTCACATGGCTGTAACTGGTAACAGGAAAGAGCTAACCCAGAATTGCAGGCTCCATTTAGACTCTCTCCTCAAAAGACACCAAATGGAAAAAGAAATTTGGTGCTAGGAGGTTCCCTTGATGTGTTAGCCCCAATGCTTTTCTTTGTCTCTGTGCGGCTTGTAAAGCAACATTTTTCCACCTGCTTAGACATGGCTGTAACTGGTGACAGGAAAGAGCTAGGCCAGAATTGCAAGCTCCATTTAGTCTCTCTCCTCAAAATACACTAATTGGCAAAAGAAATTTGGTGCTAGGATGTTCCCTTGATGAGTTAGCCCCCATGCTTTTCTTTGTCTCTGTGCGGCTTGTAAAGCAGATTTTTTTCCACATGCTTAGACAGGGCTGTAAGTGGTGACAGGAAAGAGCTAGCCCAGAATTGCAAGCTCCATTTAGTCTCTCTCCTCAAAATACACTAAATGGAGAATAAAATTTGGTGCTAGGAGGTTCCCTTGATGTGTTAGCCCCCCATGCTTTTCTTTGTCTCTGCGTGGCTTGTAAAGCAACTTTTTTCCACACGCTTAGACAGGGCTGTAACTGGTGACAGGAAAGAGCTAGGCCAGAATTGCAGGCTCCATTTAGACTCTCTCCTCAAACGAGAGCAAATGGAAAAAGAAATTTGGTGCTACGAGGTTCCCTTCATGTGTTAGCCCCCAATGCTTTTCTTTGTCTCTGTGCGGCTTGTAAAGCAACTTTTTTCCACATGCTTAGACATGGCTGTAACTGGTGACAGGAAAGAGCTAGCCCAGAATTGCAAGCTCCGTTTAGACTCTCTCCTCAAAAGAGAGCAAACAGTGAAAGAAATTTGGTGCTAGGAGGTTCCCTTCATGTGTTAGCCCCCAATGTTTTTCTTTGTGCGGCTTGTAAAGCAACTTTTTTCCACATGCTTATGCATGGCTGTAAGTGATGACAGGAAAGAGCTAGCCTAGAATTGCAAGCTTCATTTAGACACTCTACTCAAAGGAGAGGAAATGGAAAAAGAATTTTGCTACTAGGCTGCTGTCTTTGCATCTCAGACCCTTGCACCCTTTGATCCTCCTGCCAGATGCCCAGGCCTGGGCTCTGTGGGCACCTCTTCCTTCAGCAACAGCAAACAGTATAACAGCAATGATGTTCACTTACCTTTCCTTTAAGAGTGTGCTGCGAGCTTTTGAGAACAAAAACAAATCTTACAAACCTGCTGCGTCTCGCCTGGCCACACTCTTCACAGAGCTGGAGACCAACAGCGGCCAAGAGTCACAGAGCAGCAGACACCGAGCCTAGGGAGAAATTCATTTCCTCCAAGCAGGCTCTAAGTGAGAAGGGAAAGGTGGTTAGAGGCCAGTCCCTGAGGTTGGCGCTTCTCAGCAGCTTGCCACAGTCACATTTCTGCCCCTACGTGCCAAAGGAAATTCCTTTCTGAACCACTTGCAATGAGGACCTTGCTTTCCAACAGCTCCATGTTCTGGTACCAAAGCATCCCACTCTATGCCAGGGTTTGTGGCTGAGGCCAAATACAAATCTGCAAATCCTTGTCAGGCAAAGCAGTTAAGCTCCCTAAAAACAGGAGAGGGAAAAAAAGAAAGAGTGAGACAGTCTTCAAAACCAAACCCCAAAGCCATTTTCATGGAGGAAGCCTCCTCCATTAACCCATCCAATGCTGAGATTCCCTTCACCTGTGGTTGCTGGCTGGCCAAGAGCTGTGGAACATGAAGCAAGGCACCAGCCTGCGGGTACCTGCTGCCCTCTAGCCACCAAAACCAGAGCACTACCAATGCCAGAGCGGACCCCAGACGCAATAGGCATCCCAGAGAGACCCCAAAACCTCACGGAGAACTCCCCAACTCCTTCAGGACACCCACAAGCAGGGCCAGCGCACAGTCCTGTAGCTACCACACAACAATCCCAGAGAGCAGAAGAGGCTGGCACTGACCTGATGCACAGCAGAGAGAGCAGAGGCCACAGGGAGCCCGGTGGCCTACTCCCTCCCCCACTACTCCCTCCCAAATCAAACTACTCCACCATTACATCTGTTAAAACACTCAGCAACAGCAATGACAACCGAACAACTGTGACAACAACACAACAACACAACATCCGGTACGAACAAACCCCAGAGAGCAGTAGGGGCTGCTACTGACCTGGTGCAGAGCAGAAAGGCTAGGGGTCCTCCAGGTCCAAAAGGAGCCAAAGTCAGCTGTGGCGGATGGAGCCAAGAGCAGTCGACAGTGGCCGAGCCACTCAGGGCAATAGAGGAGATACAGGGGGGTCATTTCAAAATCTTTTTTACATATAAACCAATATCATTCTTCGACATCTAGATAAAAAACGAGAGGTTTCTCTCTGCGTCACAACACACTCATACTTACATTTTTAAATAGTTTTTGATCCCCTCCGAGAATTTTCAGCATTCAGCATTTTGGGAGGGTGCTCCCATCCCTCACTCACCTGCTCCTCTGCTGCATCATCCTCCTGCTCCATCTGACATTAGCACTCCACCCACAATCCCCCCACTTCTTTTGATTCACCCCCAAGAAAGGCACAAAAGAAAGGAAACTGCCAGCCAGCAGCTTATTCCTTCAATCGTTCCTCGTGTACACATTCCCACGCCCCCAAAAGGGGAGCTCTGTCAGAGAAATAAAGGCAGGGGAGGAGACTGCACCTACCCCAGCCCCATGCCGCTCACCCCAAGGCCCCCATCGCACACCGCAGGCAGGTTCCATGCTGCTGTCTTTGCATCTCAGAGCCGTGCACCCTTTGATCCTCCTGAAGCACTGCAGTTTACTGTGGTGCTCCATCACCCTACACTTTACCCTGAAAGCGTCTTTCTAGACTTTAAAAGAGCAGAAAGACAGCTGAGTTTTCTCTGTCTTGGAACATGAGACTC
Organism: Indicator indicator; assembly: GCF_027791375.1. Taxonomy (NCBI): domain Eukaryota; kingdom Metazoa; phylum Chordata; class Aves; order Piciformes; family Indicatoridae; genus Indicator; species Indicator indicator. The sequence goes on from NC_072013.1 coordinate 36,074,604, forward strand.
CCAGTGCCCAAACACCTCCCCCCACAGGTGCACTCTACAAAGCCAACACAGGTTCTCAGAGAGATTTTAGAGTACAGCTGGATGGAAGATGTAACACAACACAGCCAAGCACTTCTTTCTCAGCAGAAACGAGCACCAACTTCTCAGTCGTACACAAGACACTTACGCAAGGTCCTCTAAAATGTGCCTCAGATCCATCTCCGCTCATCAACTGATTCGCCGACCCCTTGTGTGAGTGAGAAAGAAAATGAAGCTTTGCCAGGGAAACTGAGAGCATTTCCTTCCCCCTGGACTGGATGGTGGCTCGCAGGTACCCAGGGCTACTCAGCAGCCTGCCAGAGTTCCAGGCCTGGGCTCTGTGGCCAGGGCTTCCTGCAGCAACAGCAGATCATTAGAACAGCAGTGACAGTCATCTACCTGTCCTTTAAGACTGTACCACAAGTGAGAAGCAACAGCTCTCCGCTTCTTCAGGTGGGACGTGCAAATGAAATTATACTAAATACATCCCTGAAGTAAAACAACATGGAAAAAAACCATAGAAGCACAGCACACCCAAAACCCTTTTACAGCAAACACAGCCTCCACCTTTAACCCAGTATAGGCCCAACGCTCCTTGCACCGCTGGGTTTTTTTCTCTGGTTCCATCATTTAACCCACAAGAAGGAAAGGCTTGGCTCCACAAATAAACACTACACCTGTGGCTGCTCACACAACCAGTGATCTTCACAGTGACAGCCCTGACCAGGAAGCAGCAGGGAGCCCTGGAAAGAGATTCTGGAATTACTAGGAGAGACTGGGGGCATTGGGGTCACACTGTGAGCACTGGGAGAGACTAGGAGAACACTGAGGAGCAGAGCCCTCCAGACAGCTGCAGACTGACACCTGCCCCGCCCCCCTGTTACAGAAGAACCCCAGAGAGCAGCAGAGGCTGGCACTGACCTGAAGCAGAGCAGAGAAAGCAGAGGGGATGAGGATCCCGGTGGCTACGACGGGCCGGCAAGCGCCATGCTGCTGAGGGCAGAGCGAACTTCGTGAAGGCGGTACTGCCTTGAGGAGTGTGATGCCACCTTGGGGAGGGCAGCGCTGTCTTTGTGTGTCAGACCCATTTAGATGTCCCCAGACTGCCTTTGTCACCCTCTAAACCCCTTTATATTCCCTCAGCTCGCCTTTAGATTCCGGGGGAGACATGGCTGGGGGTCCTGGGGCTGCAGGGACACCGAAAACCAAAGTGAGACCTCCCCAAATCCTGTGGGCCCCAAACCCTGGAACCCCACAGAGACCCCTAACACTCACTGTCACCCCACTACCACCTCCTTCGGGACCCTCCAGAGACCCCCCGGGAGTCTCCAAGGAATCCTCCAGAGGTTCTCAGACCACTTCAGATGTCCGCAAAACCCCTTTAGACGTCCAAAAAAAACCCCTTCGGAGCCCATTCAGACCCCTTAGCAGCAAGCAGTACCTGGTCGTGCCCACAAGGCGGTAGCAGTGAGCGGGAGAGTCCGCAGAACTAGGTACACTGAGACCCTAGCAACGCCACAGAACCACCGAGAGACTGTGGAGAGCTGACATAGAGACCTCAAAACTACACTGAGACATAGTCCCCCCCCTTGCCCCCCCAGCTCCTTCGGGACCCTCCAGAGACCTCGCCGGGAGCCCCAGGAGACCCTCCAGAGGCCCCCAGACACCCATAGATGCCCCCAGAACCCTTTAGATGCCCCCTAATTCCCTTTGATATCCCCAGACCCACTTTAGATGACAGCAGACCCCCTTAACAGCCCTCCAACACGGACCAGTTCCAGGGCTTCTCTTGCCCCTGTGCCTGGGGAGCAGCTCAGCTGGGCTCTGTTCAGAGGTCTTTCCATTCAAATTAAAAAAAAACAACAAACAAACAAACAAAAAAAAACACCACAGATACACACACAAGAAAATCCACTAATTTAAAGATACACATTTTATATTTATGTTTCAAAACTCTCTGTGGCTCTACTTAGGATTTGCTTTTATATTCTAGAAGCCTTTCTACATAGTAGAGGAGATACACTGGGGTTCTGGGAGGGTGCTGGGAAGGGCATCTGGGCTTTACTGGGAGCACCTGGAGGAACTGGAAGGCCACTGGTGTTACTGGGAGCCCTGGAAAGGGATATTTGAATTACTGGGAGCAGAATTTGGGGGCATCTAAAGGATTCTGGGGGCATGTGGAAGCATCTGGGGGCCTCTGGAGGGCCTCCTGTGGGCTCCCAAGGGCATCTTAGGAGGGTCCCTAAGGAGTTGGGGGGGTGGGGTTGTCTCAGTGTGGTTTTGGGGTTTCTGCAGGGTCTTCCCTTTTTCTGATGTCTTCAGTGGAATTGTGGGGTCTCAGGATTTGCCGTCTCACAGGATGTGGGCATGGGGGTCTCATGAGAGCAGAGGGGAAGAGTCCCCTTCCTTGACCTGCTGGCCAGGATTCTTTTGATGCAGCCCAGGATTTGGTTAGCTTTCTGGGCTGCAAGTGCATGTTGTTGGTTCATGTTGAGCTTTTCATCAACCAGTACCCCCAAGCCCTTCTCCTCAGCACTGCTCTCTATTCATTCTTTGCCCAGCCTGTATTTATGCTTGGGATTGCCCCAAGTCTGGTGTAGGATCTTGCACTTGTCAAGGCCATCCTTCCTCTCAACATGGGTCTTGTGACCCGCAGACCCCATGGTTTCTCCAGAAGCCATCCAAGACTCCCCTGGTCCGCCCTGTAGCTAGCTTCTCCCACAGTCTTTTTTTGATTCTTCTCCTAAACGCTTTAAATCTTGGGCAATCCTAAAAATGCTTTTCCCCTGCATCCCATAATGTGTCCCATGCTCCCAGGCAGTAAATCCCCAAAGTCTGAAAGGTGGTTGTGAGAGCCCGCCCATTGCCTCATGTTGATGGGTTTCACTCCTGAGCAGGGGCTGCAGCACTCCAGCAACAGCCACAGGAGGGGCCTAGTCAGGGCATTCCCTTGAGTCTTGAAACTGGGTTCCCAGCTGACTACCCTGGGTTTGTGGTGATGAGCTTCATGCCTCCTGCAATGAGGCCTGGGAGTAGCTGGGGCAGGTGTTACTTGGGTTTGACCACCTTCCATCCACTATATGCTCCTTTGTTGGTGGGCTTTTCATCGTTCCCCCAGCAAAGGACTATTATTTTTGTTGTCGTTGTTTTAAATCTATCCCAACCCACCATGTCTTAGAAAAACTCCAGCTAATGGGGAAGGCATCAAGCATGACTCCTTAAGAAGGCAGGCTGCCAAGAACATATTAAATACTGTCTTCTGCTCTGTTCTCTGGTGTTTCATAGCACATTGGGAAAATTGATTTGATCTGGCCAGCAGGCAGTAAGTTACAGAAAGTCAGTCATGGATGTACCATGCCAACTACCTTTCATTTAGATGGGTTCAAGTACCACAGCATCTGCATGTCTACCTCTTCCCTTATGAAAGACTGGCAGATCTCAGGCCATTCTTTATTATTCAATACCTTTGGTGATGAACAGCCACTTAGTGTTGACACAAAGCCCTGACAGGCCATGCTTGCAGAAAGGCACCGCACAGCACAAACAGCTGGCTGGAATCAGCACTGGCCCCAGCTCACTCACCTACATGTTCCTGTGAGCTCATTTCCGAGTACAGCATGTGCACCTACCAGGGGACTCTGCAGATCCACATCCCAAGATCCCACCAGTCTTCAGCATGAACATGCCTGTTCCAGCAACCTTGTTCAAATACAAGAAAGTTGTATCAAAATATTCAGCCCATTTTTTTTTCACTGCAGTTTCTCCAGGTATGCACAAGGGTGGTCTTGCCTTAGGTGGGATTTCTTACGTCAGCTAGCGGTTCTCCAAAGTAACGCAGCAGCATCCTTAAAAAAGAACACAGATGAAGAGCCTGTCAGCACCAGTGGGCAATCCAGCTGGCAATAAACCTCAAGAAAAGATTAGGCTTAATAAGGTGAAGTATCAGTATTATAACATAGCTATCAAGCTACCAAAGCAGGGTTTTTCACACTCTATAGAGCAGATTCTCAGATGAAGTAATCAGTGCAGTCTCCATTATCAGATTAAATTACTCATTTACAAGGACCAAGAACTGCAAAGGGATTGCTCAAAATTGAGTGGAAGCTGAGGAAATTCAACACAGCTAAAAGTAAAATGATGCGCATAAGCAAAACATTTTCTTGATCTGTCCTAATTACTGGTTTTAGTTTGATTGCTGCCAATTAAGAAAAAGGCTTTAAGGTTATCAGTATTTTAATGCCCACAAAAATGCATTGATCAGAAGCACTGAAGGAAAAAAATTAACTATTAGGAAGTAGAGAGCAAAAGGAAGTCATCATCGTGCAGTTACACGAGATAGTGATGACTGTGTGTAGTTCTGGTCTCCTTGTATCAGAATACAGTAAAACTGAAAAGGGTACAAAGAAGAGCAACAGGGACAAGCCACTTTATGGACTCTTGGATGTGGAACATGATCATGAAGGGCAGACTACATAGATTAGGACTTTTAATCCAGAAGACAGCCCTCTGTAAAACTACAGGTGGCAAAATCTCTTTGTCTGCTTTGATGCAAAAGCCTAAGAAGCATTAAACAGAACCAGGAGGCAGCAAATTCTGGACAAAACATAGGAGATGTTGCTTCACAATGTGAACGTATTGGAGTTCTTGCCACAAATATTGGATGCTAGGGGTAATATCTGGAAGAGGAACCATTATCTACTTACCAGGCATTTATACTCTTTCTTCCTGAGGTGTGAGCCTCTTTTTTGCAGGAGAATTTTTAATTTTTAACAAAAATCTGAAAGCACACACGCTACACAGCACAGAGAAGTTGCTGGCATTACGTTGTCTCCTTCTCGGCACTTTCTCAGGTTGTCCCACAGAAGCTGCTTTTTCCTGCTGGTAATAGCCATTGATTATGAAGGAAGTTGTAAATAACCAGGCTAGCGTCTCCTGTGTTTGGCCTGCACATTGTTGCTTAGTGCTCAGCAGCACATTTCAACATAGTGAAATCACTGATTACTTTGCCTCAACAGACAAACGTCCCAGCTGGGAAATGCTCTTGTCAGACAGGTAATAATGTGTTGTTTCTGAAAAGCTTTACATCATTTGTGTGGTAACTCTAATCTGTCTTGCTGCTTTTTCTGATTTCTGGTTGGTAATGGCACCCTTTCAGATCATCTTGGGGCACAGCATTGCTTTGCGTGGTGTGGTGGTAGTTCAGTTTTTGTGTAACATTGGATGGGAACATGTCAGCACTGCACTAAAGCTTTTTTTTTTTTTTAGTAAACGGAAGCCAATGTATCTGCACGTGGCTCTCAATCTGGCAGTCTTCTGCACCTACCAAAGGAGTAAATCTGTGCTTTGGGCCTTACCATGCTGTTGTTTCCAAGGTAGCTTTTGCACAGATACATACTTACCTTCTGTCTTCTCTTATACTTTTGTTGAAGTTACTCTATTCTACTTTTGAATCCCTTGTTATGAAGATCATGCCAGCGCATTTGCTTCTCTGGTATGTTCAGACTACCTGTGGAGTTACTGGTGTAGAATTAGGTTTCGGGTTTTTTCTTATGAATTAACTCTGCAAAAATTAAGTTGGCTGCCTGTGCTGTGCAAAAGTCCTTGCACAGCATCCTGGACAGCACTATACAGCTGTCACATCAGCTTGTGTGCAATATGGCATGAAGGCACTGAGCAAGTTTTAATCTAATGCTAAGTAAGAGCCACTAAGCCCTTTCAGAAAACATGCAACTGGCAGCACATCGTGAGTCTGTAACATTTGCAAACCCCACAGGCTTTTCCTCTCCATGAGTTAGCTGAGAAGTGCCTGCATTTCAGTGATGAGTTTAAATGTGGTATGGGGACTCACCTTTCTGGGATATACTTACTAGAAAACAGATGCCATGTTTGGGGAAAAGAAAAAGAAAGAAAGAAAGAAAAATCACCAAGAAATCCATAAAGGAAAATATAGGAAAAACAACAATGTGGATTTTTTCACACTGAGCAAATAGGGAAGTTCAGCTAATGTGTTATCATGCTGAAGGGGTGTAAATGCTGCATTTTGTCTTTTGAGACTGGCTGGCACAAGTGACTGGAAGGTGAAGGGGTTTCCAAACAATTCAGGACTGGCAGCTCTTCATCGTGAGGTTAAGGCAATTGTTCTTCCTTTGTCAGTAGTTGCAACTGACCATTTTGTTGTCACCTCTTAGAAATGTCTCTGCTTTCTTTGACTACATGCATAAATGCTCTTCTCTGGCTATCTTGTAGTGCTAAAATGCAGCTTTTTCATGGGAGTAACACTTTCTGGTTGTAGCAAGCTTCAAGCAAACTACCATAGATATAAAGCATTTAAACAAAGAGTTTATTTCCTGAATTTAGGGGAACTGCATACAATAACCTCTCAAAAAGAAATGTTAGATTAGGAATATATTCCTGAATTTGGAACAAAAATCTATTGGAAATATCAGGAAAATGTCAACATAAATGACAGACAATTTTCATGCTTTTTTTATTGCTATTAAAAACTAGTTTCAAATGTCCAGCTAAGGAAAAACTAAATTTGGGGCAAGTTTTGTGCATCTCAACAGCTACCTGCTTCCTTCTTGTTCTTTGTCCCCTGTCAGGTAACAGTAAGAATGTGAGGATCATTATGTCAGCCCAATCTACTGCTTTCTAACACAGCCTGGACTGGGCTCTGACTCTTCATTTGATGCTCTCACTCTCCCATCTAATTCCTCAGGGGGAGTACAAAGCTGTATATCCACATACACCAAATAAATTAAGCCAAGGAGGAGACTCTGTCTGTTAGCAACCATTGAACTCGATTGCTGACAAATCTTTATGCAATTCCTGAGAGATATGTCTTCAGCATTAACCAATACTTACAGCTTCTTGCTATCTGGCACTTTGTTTGGCTTATCTTTGCCCACTGCAAATACAGGCAGCTGGAAACACCTCAGTGTTTTTATTATGTAAGAAAACAAAGCTGTGATATGTTGGGGGGGGGGGTTGGTTGGTTGGATTTGTTTGTTTGATTTAATGTATATTTCTCTTATCTATCAAAACCCCTCGCTAACAGTTCAGGTGGTGGTGCTAGTTTTGAGAAGCTGAGCATTAGAATATGACAGAGGACCACAGGAAGCGCTGGGCCATCTTTGCCTGGCATCCAAAACAAAATGTCCCACCAAAGGCTCAACTCTCAGACAGAGTTCCTGCTCTTCCAGTGCTGGCATTGATATCAGAAGGCTCACTGCAGCTGACCATTCCCATATACAGGCACTGAAGAAAATGCTGTAAGACTGCTACTGATGTTGGAATGCCAATCTTATCTTCAGCCATTGTTGGCACTGCTTCTTGTTAAGTAAGTTACTACCTTGATGCTGCAAAAACTTTATCTAGAAAAGTAAAAATAGGGAAAACATTCTGTAAAATGTTTCCTGTTGCAAGTCACAGCCCTTGAACTGAAGTAACCAGGTACTTGAAGATCCATTTGTCCTTAAGTTCTTTTCTGAAGCTTCCAACCTTCCCTGAAACTGTAAGCTGGGAATATTAAAACTATCATTTGAATATATCTGTTTCTCTCACATTTGTATCCATTTATATTACAAGAACAGAGGTAAATTCTTCAGATTTTAGGTTTGATAATCAAGTCAGAATTGTAATAATGATTTATTATATGGCTCCCAGAGCCTACGTCCCCAGCATACTGCTATGGCGTTCAGCGTTAAGGAAAGCTGAGGTGTGTGCCTCTCTTTCAGATAGTGCAAAGCTTGTTTTCTTGCCAAAAACTTTGAACACCAAGCAGAGGACATTATAGGAGCCAGCCAGTTTATACTGTCAGTGACTTTGAAAAAAAAAAAAAAGTCTTTCTTAACCTCTAAGTACCTTATTTGGTCATTAAGCATTACGATGCCAAGATACAGTTTAAACAGAGCCATACACAGCAAGCACTGTCAATTCTTCTCTGACACATTTGTTTTAAGTAATGGTTTGAATGCAACCTAGACCCAAGATGTTTCTGGCTAGGTTTCCTCACATCTTTCTTTTATCTTTTGATAGCATCTCCAATTGCAGGAACAATCATCCCTCAGGTTGTCATTACTGGTGTCCTTTATAAATTTCTAATTTTCAGCATGTGTGCTGCCTATAGTAAATCTGAACTGTAAAATAATCCTTTGCATTACAACAGTCAGTATTCTATGTTACTTCTCAGAGAGGAGTGAACTCGTCTCCCTTCCTCTGTGGCTTAAAATATTGGTACAGTCAACACAGGCATTCATTAATTTAATTCAGTACCAGAAACACACAGACATCATCAATGTGGGCATGTAGTCCAGAACACAGAACCATGGTCAGCAAATTGTGTGACTTTTTCTAAATGATCAGTCCCTGGAGTGTCTTTGAGACTAGTGTTTATCCACCTGCCTTCAGACTGTGCTATGACCTGTTCAGGGAGTATCCAGGCTGTTGCACAACAGAGTCTGAGTTTAAAACCAGCCTTGGGGATGTCCTCTGTGGTTGTCATAGAACTACAGGTCTGGCCCACTGTGACAGTCAGGACTGAAAACTGTTCACACAGTTTTCTGTGTCCTCCCTAAGTCTTCAAAATATACTACAGAAGTCTTCTGGCTCCATGAACGGAGTTGATAGGATAGCATGCTACCCACGAACTCTAAGAAGCAAGGAGTTGTAGCACGTTATTATGGTCTTAATCACAGATGAAGTGTGAAATTACCAAAACACATCATCTGTCATGGTCTGAAACATCCCAGTATCATCTCATGGAAAAAAAAAAAACACACAGAAACACCTCTACCTAATCAGACACAGAGCAGCACAAGGGCTATTTGCAACTGCTATACAATTTAGATAGAAAAAAAAAAAAGTTTTCTCCAGTTTTGCCCAGTCCAGCTGTAAACTCCCACAAAAGCTGCTTCCATTTTGTCCCTTGTGAGATGAGTGAGAGCTCATTGTGTACCATGAGGGGAGGCCCTCAATTCTATACTGCTTTCCCTTCCCTCCTGTCCTCTTCCCCCACCCCAAATACCCTCTGAAACCACTTTTTTGTTTTGTTTTTGTTCAAACAACAAGGCTAAACAGATGAAATTTTAAATAATGATTGAGGATTTTTTTTATTCATTTAAGTTTCAATATCATTACAGAAAATGTTATGGTACAGAGTTGTTTAACATTAGTTTTATTTCTTTGCTCATTTAATTTCCACATGAATGCTGGTAACACTAATATCTGTACAAGATCAGTCTTTGAGTCTTTGTTTTTTTTTTTGTTTTGTTTTTAATTCTGTACATTTTTAATGTATTGGTTAAAAAGGCTGTCAGCACTTAAGGAAGCAATTTTTTGTTTGTTGAAATAAAAGGTATCCAGTTACTGCCCAAGAGTACTGAGCTGGGTGGCTGCTGGGACAAGAGAGATCCCTGAATGCACGGCGAGGTGCGGAAACCTCGGGGCTTCATCAGGTTCCCGGTGCAGCCACTCTGCTTTTGGCACTGTGCACATCAACACGAGATACAAGATAAAGAACAAGCAGAAGCTCTCTGTGAAGCGGTTATGAAGCATACTAATAAGGGAAATCCAAGTGTTTCCTACGCTCGTGTAAATAAGCAGACAGCCTTGTCTTAAGAGCATAAGTAGTTGTATCTTAAAGATGAGAAAAAACACAAGTTCTGCAGGCACCTACTGCTGTCTACTAAAAGCTACCGCTATTAGAACTAGCATTGAACACGCAAAGCAATTGCAAGAAAAGGAAAAAGTTGCTTTGATATAATTGGAATAAATTTCTTTGTTAAGATTTGTTTTAAAGGGTTTTTTTTAAAAGGTATTTATTTAAGTTCCATTTGAAATATAATTCAAGATGTTGACTATACTGATCAACTTTTATCCAAATCAGAAAAACTAGCTGTGCCATTGCATATTACAGGATACAGTCAATGATATGTGGACATGCATCAAAGCTTCTTGCTGGTGACATCATAGCCTTCCAATGACCATGACATCCACCACCTCCCCCTTGTGAAGTTCCACATACTGCTCTGTCTTTGGAGGTAGCATCAACAGTCCATTGGCACTCCGCATGCTCATCAGACGACTGCTCATCTGATTCCCTAAAGGAGAGAGAGAAAAATGGCAGTTGGGTTTCCCATTGGTTCCAAATGCTGCAACACACCATGTGGGAGCAAGAGCTGATCTTACAATGATGTTCCTGTCGCTGACTTATCCATGGAGCAGGCACCTTGCTGTCCCGAGGTGGACGGAAACATGGAATGGGATGAGATTTAACAAGGCTAAGTGCAGGGTTCTACAATTTGGCCACAACAACCCCATGCAGTGCTACAGGCTGGGGACAGAGTGGCTGGAGAGCAGCCAGGCAGAAAAGGACCTGGGAGTGCTGGTTGATAGATGAGCCAGCAGTGTGCCCAGGTGGCCAAGAGAGCCAATGGCATCCAGCAGGACAAGGGGGTTTATTCTTTCCCCTGTACTCAGCACTGGTCAGGCTACACCTTGAGTACTGTGTCCAGTTCTGGGCCCCTCAATTCAAGAGAGATGTTGAGGTACTGGAATGTGTCCAGAGAAAGGCAACAAAGCTGGAGAGGGGTCTGGAACACAAACCCTATGAGGAGAGACTGAGGGAGCTGGGGGTGTTTAGCCTGGAGAAGAGAAGGCTCAGAAGTGGCCTCATTGCTGTCTACAACTACATGAAGGGAGGTTGTAGCCAGGTAGGGGTTGGTCTCTTCTCCCAGGCAACCAGCAACAGAATGAGGGGACACAGTCTCAAGTTGTGCCAGGGGAAGTATAGGCTGGATGTGTGGAGGAAGTTCTTCACAGAGAGATATTTGTCATTGGAATGTGCTGCCCAGGGAGGTGGTGGAGTCACTGTCCCTGGAGATGTTCAAGAGAAGACTGGATGAGGCACTTAGTGCCATGGTCTGGTTGATTGGATAGGGTTGGGTGATAGGTTGGAGTGGATGACCTTGGAGGTCTCTTCCAACCTCGTTGATTCTATGATTCTATGAACTCTGCAGAGCATTACTTAGCCCCTCATTGCTCTGACTCTCAAAACTCTCATTCTCTTGCTAACTGCTTTCCTATCCAGCATTCCACATTCTCTGCACCTCACATCTTGTCTAGTAACTTGCTTTTCTATTGGAGTTTCTAATCCCTTCAAAATGACTTTATTTTTCCATTTGCGTACCTAATTTCAGACTCAAATGCACAGCCTAGAATATTTGTAATATATTGTTACAGAATGAGTTTGAATGACTGGATTCTCCTCTATGAATAGTCCTGTTTGGCATTACTAGCTAAGCACTAGTAGCTAAAGTAGTTTAAGTCTTATGTTACAAGAGCTGGCAGAGAGTAAACTTTTGAGTGAAACTAATGCTGCTAACACAGAACTAGCTGAATTCAGCAGATGCAAGCAGAATGAAGATAAGGAACAAGAAAACAATTCAAAGAGAATGAGGTAACTTCAGAAGAAGGCCAGCCCAGCAACAAAGGAAACTAGTAAGAAATCAAGAGATCACCAACCAGAGTCAAGTGTTTGGGCTTGGCAACCAGGTGCTGGGCACCGATATAATTGGAATATTTGGAATATATTTCAATTCTGTAAATGTATATGGAATATATTGGAATATAATCGGAATTCAAATGAAATAATTGCAATAGGTGTAATTGGAGGGCACAATCTGGGGGTAGGGGTCCCTCTGCACAGACACCCAGCTTGAGCTGTAACCTGAGAACTAACAAAAGAGGAATTGGAAACCTTCACTCAGACTTTGCTATTTTCAGTGGGATCATAGGTTTGGACCCTGTTAAGGTAGCTGGCTGCACAGATCTGTAACATGTACCACAAGGAAAGAACAGGTTTCTTTGGGACTCTGGGCTTCACAACATGTCCTGAAGATAAACAGCATCATATTAAAATGCGACAAACAGTCACACCCTTTAGCTTCCTGGCTTTCAGACTTCCAGACTGACAGAGAAATCATTCTAGACAGTCTGAGTAACAGCACAACAAAACAGAGCTAACCCAAATACAGTGTTACAGGTGTAATACCTTGACTTGTACCTGGCAATATGTCAGAGGCTGTGTGATTTGAGAGTCAACAGTAAGGACCTTCTCTTGAGTAAACAGTAAGATGAATTTGAGCTAATGTTTTCCCTGTGGAGACTTTGTATAGAGCAATTGGATGTAGTAAATAGTTGGTTAGTTGCTTAAGGACCTGAATCTCTTGAGAAACTGGCAGAGTCAGTCTTCTAGCAGTACACAGCTAAACTTGTATTCCAGTGTAGCATTTACCTCAACTACAGCTGAGCATCCAGAAGTATGCCTAGGTGGGAAATACGACTAATGAAAATCTCAGTCTGATTGGCAAGAACATACACAGCTTCTGCCATCTCTAGCAAGAATCACACTTCTTTGATTTGTATTGTTTCTCCCTAGGCCTCAAGTTATTTGTCTGGTACCCACACAAGAGCAAACATAAGAAAATGCACCCATGAGTGCAAGTAAACAAGAGGAGATGTTTATAAGAAGAAATGTGTGCATGTATGCAATGGTACAGGGGTGTGTCTATAAAGGCAGGGAGCTTCAATGCTTAAGCTGCTCAGTCACATCATGACTGAATTTTATAGTGACATAGATGTATGTCCATGCACAAGTGTGCCAGCAAAGCCCATGTAAGGAAGGTTACACACAAGAGATGTGCACACCCTTAGATGTCCTTAGACCTATGTGCAGGAAGGCAAGGACCTGTGTGAGTGTGAGTGGGCACTAACCTGTACTTTGTGCCCAAGGCAGTGGTTCTTGGTGATGCCAAGTCAGTATGCACCGGTGGTATTCTGGGCGGGGGTCCAGTTTTACATCACATGATAACTGTAGGAGAAGCAAAGAAAGGATGACAATGTCATTCAGATTGCACTGACCTCACAGCACTGCCTGCCCAACTGCTTTTCCTTAAAAAAATATTCTTATTTTAAGGTCAGATGGTGTCTAGTGCTAGAGGAAAAGCTGTAGAAGGCAGAGACTGCAGTGTTTAAGGGAAATACAACTGCAATATTATATCAAGGAGTGTGATAGAGTCGGCATGCATCAAGTGCAATACACCAAAGTTGATCCTTTACTGAGAGTTTAAAAACGGTATTTCTCTGGAAAAAAAAGCTTTATAATTTCCAGTCTAGTTTCCGTGAGATAAAAATGTGGATGCCTCAGGAAGTGCAAAAGAGAGACATGGGATAAGCAGCAAGAGAAGAGTGCCTAGCTAGGAACACTAGGAAAACTATAAAGGGGAATGCGTACCTTGGTCCTTATTGGAATCAAAACCAGAAGAGTAATACATGGCAGTAACATGCCTTGAATCTGTATTAAACAGTGACAATATCCACAAAATGAAGAGTTTAAGAGATTTCTATTGCTTAGAGTGCAAGTCATGTGGGTTGTTTGTGTAAATAACTCAGGAACAGAAGGGCTTTGAAGTCGGCGTGTTCTACTGCAAACGGAACTATCCAGCTCGTTAAGCATCCCCAGACTACTCTGCAATTTTTACCACAGGTTAAAACAACGTTTTTTTTTAAGCAGGAAGTTATTCTGTTTAAAAAGGCAGCAAGTGGCTCCCCTGCCACTGTGTATCCTGCTGCATTAGATGAATACCTAGCTCTCAGAAATGACGGGAGAGAATATAATAATTAACAGAGATGGAGAAGGTATCTCTGTGTGAACTTCCTTCAATTTGGCAGAGGTAGTCCAGAATCCCTAAACAAAATAGCCTTTCAGAACCCAAAGAGCTGTGCTTCTGCATGTTGACAGACTTGTTAAACAGAGAACAAGCTTCTTACCCTGGCTTTGATGATGGTGGGCCGAGGATCCAGGATACCTTGCATTTTCCTAAGCGCAGGAACAACGAAGAGATTGCAGGTGACAACAGCTGACACAGGGTTGCCTGTAGAACCAAGAACAGTTGGTGGAGACTCCTGTTATTTACTCTGTGAAATGATGAAAGTGATCTCAATGTTTTTATAGCAGCTGCACTCCAAAGGACTCTAAAGAGCTACTCATGGTATGTACAGGGAATGTTTCATGTGAAGCTGGCGTGGCACTGGGAAAGTATACCTGTGGAAAGGTACTCTCTGGCTAATGGTGTGCTGAAATTCTGCTCTGACCAGAACTGCCCATGTTCCTCTGCTGCCTAGACCAGTCTGGGGCTGCTGCCAGGTTTATTTTCCTAGCTGACAGGGCTTTTGGTTCACGACTAAGATGTCCAAGACATATGGAAAAACAACTTGCAGTTCCCTAACACAGTGACAAAATTCTCTGGTACAAATTCAGAGGAGAATTCTACAGATTTATGTTTTCTGTTGACTCACAAGATACATGGCCAACATCTGTCAAATGTTACTTGTCTTACCCATCTAGACTTCCCTAGATGACAGTTCTAAAACAAATACTACAATCAGACAGATGCTCCATTGATCACTCCCCCAGAAAAAAAAAATGTAATGCAGCAACGAGAGCAAGAAAAAGCACTAGAAATACTTCTGAAATCCACCATCTTATCAAGAACAGGATTCTTTATGTAGTCAGAAATCCACACAGAGGGAGTACAGTAAGAATAAAAGAAAATCCTCATGATTTAGGAGGGTAGGGATTTGCAGCCAGATCCTTAGGGAAAGGTTTGTTCTGAAGGAGGCAATGACCCAGGCTGCTGCAGGAGGTGAAGCGATGCTGCCCTCTCTTGCTTCCACAGCATGATCATGAGAAAACAGGCTCCTCTGTGATGTGTTCCTTGGTACCCTCTCATTTTTGTCCCCATTTCCAATACTTCAGAGTGGATGCATTGACTTGCGTGCACAGAATGCTTACTGTGAAGGTGGCGGGAGTGGTAGAAAAACACCCCTCCCCTGCACAGTACTATTTACAAAACCCAAGGAAATTGTTGCCTGGAAGAAATCATAAGGGCCTCTGCACTGGCAGATTCTCAGGGAAGGAGCAAAAAAAGAACTCCTCAGTATATTCCTGTAAGTTCATGTTTTCTGGAAATTTCCTGGAAAACCTTACAGGCACCATCCCTAGGGATGCCAACAGCAGGCACAGGTGCTGTGGAACATCACTATTCTTTTTCATGTCTGTCATCAACGCACAGCAACAAAAGTAATCCACAAAACATCTTACCTGGGAGAGCAAAGATTATTTTTCTTACACCATCAATATCCAGAGTTGCAAAAGTTGTTGGCAGGCTATGGAAAAGAAAGTTATTAAATAACTGCCCTAGACTTTGACTGAATATCGTTATGCTATTATAACAAACATTTTGAAAATTCAAACACCCCATATCTCTCATCAGATTGTCAGCACCTGCTGAGGAGTATAATCCTCTCTTTGTGATGACAGAACAACCCTTTTGCTTGGTATTCAGCTGTGAAGTTTTAAACAGAGGAATTTGCTTCCAGTTAGGAAACACTTAAGATGAAGTAGTAATCAAAAATCTAAAGCCTGTCTTCATGCCAGAAGCCAGGTAGCAAAGAAGTAATATTGAAATTATGCAGTTACAGAGCTGTGATTATTTTTCATATAAGGCACAAAAAAATCTAGTTGCTAATTCTTATTTACTGGAAACTCTGACTTCTCAGATGAGATTTCCACATGATTGCTAAAAGTCTTCTAGTACTTTCTTCTAGCAGTGCTGCTAGACAAGGTATAAGTTTACATTAGCTCAGCAACTTTCAGATCAAGCGTAGGAACAGTACGTCCCAGGCATCACTCTGCAGTCGTGTAGCACATCGACACACAGGCATAGAAAGCAAACTCTGGCTTTGCTCTTCAAACTTATTCAGGGGAATTTTTCCCAATATAGTAATCGCAGTTCATATCTAAGGCTTTTAAAGACAGAATCACTAAAAACTAAGACACAGTATTTGCTATTGCACTATAGCCAATGGAAATGAGAGTGCTTACACTCTCAGTAACATAAGATGACCAAATGTTACAGTAGCAAGAAACAGTTACAGTAGTAAGAAACACCTTCCTTATGGCATAAAATGAAAACGGATGTTTGGGGAAAATCAGATTTCTTAATTTTTAAATATCTAGATAGAGAAGCTTTAATTATTGCTAGAAGTCTACAGAGGGATCTCAGATGAAAGAATTGTTTGCCTTCAGAGAAGCCAGATGCACAATATTCTCAATTCTCCAAATCAGATTATCCATTCTTGTCAGCAGCAGAGGCTGGAGTGCAGAACCCTGTTTTGGGACTTCCCCAAATCAGTTGTAGCAGTAGGACAAGAAGCAGTGAGAAATTTCCATGCGTGGGCTACATCCCACACAGGAATAAACATGCTTTCAGCTCACTTGTTCCTTTCATGGAAGGACAGTGGTAGTAATGGTGGCACAAGCACCAAACTCACATGCAGTTCTTTACTGAATTGTGTGCAGAGAGAGTAAAAGTATTTTTTTCACAGCAAACACCCCCTTTCTGTTCTTCTTCCTGGCAACAGTTAAGGGCTGTAGGGAATCATTCCTAAAAACTGCACTTGTACTTGTGCTGCTGAATCATGCCAACCCAGCTTGAAAACAAAATGCATTCCATGGTTACTGAGGCAGAGCTGCAGACATCTTCCCAGTGCTGTGCTGTGAAAGGGAACCCTATTTTCAGTACAGGTAGTTTCTCTGCCAAGCACATGTCCAGAGTCATTAATTAGCAGTGCTACAGCAAAGGAAAGCAATGCTGAAGGTAAAGGAAGCACATAAGGGACTATGTTTGCTTTGTAACTACCATGCTCAATGTGCCAGTTGGATAAAACTTGATAAATTAGCCATCATTCCACCCCTCTCAAAAAACTGCTTGTTTGTGAAAGGACTTATGAAAATTCTGAAGTGAAAGGAGGTGCTTATTAAGTAAACTAGCTGTTAAATGTCCATGTATTTCCTGGCAGTTTCATAACAATTTCAATATTTGAGCTCTGTGATCACAGTGCAGACTGCAGCCAGTCTTGTCCCATGCCAGTTTTCCTCTAGTCCCCAAACCTGATTTGCAACAGTTATCATACTTTTTACAGATAACAAGTAATCTCACTGTTTCAGTTAATGCCTGCCTTAGCAGGGGGGTTGGACCCGATGATCTCTGGAGGTCCCTTCCAACCTTTCATGTACTGTAATACTGTAATTTCACCCATAAAGATGATGACTAATCTCAACAAGACTGACTTTGCTTTTTTTCACATCTACCATGTGGTTTATCATATATTTGTAAAACTGAAATCTACTGAAACACTCATATAGGCTATCTGGCCCAATATAGCCTCCATTTTTACTGCTTAAGAAGAAAGATTTCTTACCCTGGTTTCATAAAAACTCTGCCAAAGTGAATCTGTGCATGAAGGTCAATATCCAGCACCTGCTTAAGATAGTCCTGTTTAAATTTAAAAAAGAAAATCAATTAAGTGACATCAAAGTAGTTTGCATCATCTAAGTATTCAAAGCAATTAACTAGTAGCAAGTGAAGATGAAAGACTTTTCACAGCTTTACAGTGCTACAGTCCAGTGGGGAAATTCCTTTATTTGAATGGAGGCATTTTCAAACAGAAGAGGTAAAGAACAGACTTATATTAGGTGCCAAACCTGACTCCATGAAGACACAGCAATATATAGTCAGCTGAAGCATCAGAATCTTAGAGGACCCCACAAATGCCTACTCCTAAAACATTCTGTATGTCAAAGATGGAAAAAAGCCTTTATGGTTCAAAGTTAAGTTTTGCAATCATCAAATCATCTAACATTTGCCATGGAAGCTATCTAGCAGGAGAGTCAGAGATCTCCTAGTAATTTTGAAATCAATACTGTACTGTAGAAATCATAGTTTTCCAGGATACTGTAATTATAGTAATTTCTTGGGGACATGGTCTTATTTACAGTGGCTGGGTTTAAGAGTCCTTAAAAAGGAGACATTGTGGGTGGCTTGTGCATTAGTTCAAGTAAAATGATTTTGCATAAACAGTCAGTTCAGTTACTAAAACAAATCAAATTTCTAGCCTTTATTGACAATTGCTGTGCTCAAAGATGCAGTATCCTGTCTGCTGTGTTTGGTTAGATTAAAGACACAGGATATAGCAGTCATCTGTGAAAACAGGCTTTGGAAGCAATAAATCTGAAGCTCCTTTGCAGGTCTGTGTGTGTTCACACACTTGGAAAGCAGAAACTACTTTTTTTTTTTTTCCCAGCCAGGCATGAATTCTCAATTACTGATTGCATTAACCCCATTTTTACTTTCTTTCTACTTTCTGGATGTTCACAATTATTTCATCTAAACTGTTGAAAGCTCAGAATCAGAGTGGGTATATAAAACCATGAGAGGAACACTAGTGACTTCATCCTGTTGCCTGTAATTCACTCTGGGGAGAAATTAACCAGAAGGCATAAATGCCTGCAAGACCATTCACCAGTCCAGTTGTTTCCTAGTCTTCCTGTGTCTGCACTATGTCCCTGTTTTCCCAATTTAAAGACCAGCACTTGTCCTTGATTATTTTTCCAGGAATACTGAGGACAATAATGGGATTGAAAGAAATTGGCACTGGTTTAACTGCTTTTCCACTTCTGTGATGTATCCAACAATATGATTTCTACTTAGAAAAGTGACAAAAACAGCACTCATGTTTGCCATCTCCTAATGACTGTCTTTAGCATCTGTTAGTTATAAAAGGAGAGATGTTTCTTTTACCTGCCAAACTCACAGGTTCAGCCTGGGATCAAAAAGTAATCTGAGTTTTCCTTCGCATAAGTCATGATTAATAAATGTCCTGCAGGTTCATCTACGCCCCACCAGCATCTGTGTATCCCTATTTTCTTTGATGGTTTTGGCACAGGGATTACCAACAGGAACTCAATCAACAATTCTGTTAATGATTCAAAAGGCAAATATATCAGCTCACTGTGTCTTGTATGCATTGCCCCTGTAGGACTAACAGGCACAAAATGTGATAAAACTATTTTTGTAATGGATATAGCTTTGGTATATTCAGGAAACAGATCTGTTAAGAAAGAGCTATGTGCACACTCAGGTTGCTTTCCGGAGTACTTTCAAAGTTGCTTTAGTCTGTCTACATTTCACCTGTTCTAGGAATAAAAAGAAGTCTGTTGCCTTCATGTACTATTAAACAAGCACCTTCCTCATCATAACTACATAAATCATCCTTAAATAAACACATTTACAAATTACTCTCATCAAGAATAAAATCTTCCCTGTTGTACTGTGCCTACTACAGTACAGCAATAAGAACAAAGAGAATGAGGATAGCAGTGAGGACTATTTTCTTAATTAATTCACATTTAAGTGTTCAAAAAAAAGTATAATCCCTTTTTTAATAAACATTAATACAAAGGTAGAATCTCTGATGACTCTGTCTTCAAATTCTTACATATATTGTAGCAAGTCATACTTAAATTTAGCATACCTTTTCCCCCATAGATACACCTCCTGATGTAATGATCACATCAGCACGGCTGATACCCTCATTCAATGCATTCAGTAAATCATCTGGGCTACAGAAAAGAACAGGCAAGCAGATTAGTGGCATGGAACTATTATCAGCTGTAGTCTAGGTAAGTGTCTGTGTGCAAGCATACAGATGCGTCTGTGCACATGTATTCTAAGAGAGAGATGCAGGGATCCCTTCCTTCCGAAGACTCCACACCACTCTGTTCAAGCCGAGCACCGCAGTCACATTAAGCGAATATCAGACTGTTTGGTACCTTTCTTTGCAACAGGAACAGTAGGATATTTTAGGACAGGACCAACAAACACTAATATAAGTGTCTAAAAGTATGTAATTTACACAGTAGATAACAATAAAAATCATGATTTAGATAAAGTAACAGAGCTGCAAAAATTCCTGGCCACCAAGCACGCTGCAGTACTAACTGTCTGGCTTATTCAATGCGTGCAAAAAATGGGGTAAAGCTCCACTTCAAACTTCCATCAGTCAAAACTGGGAGTTAGTCCTTCATTTATCTTCACCATCAGAGAAGCCAGCTACTCCAAGTCGAAGAACATAAAGCATCCTGTTCAAGTGCCTCTTTACCCGCATGAGAAACAGTGGGAGTGGAGGTGTGATGGTCCTCCACACAAACAGCACAGCTGCAAAGGCTAAGGAGTGATGCTGGGTGTATTTCAGCTTCAGCATCACTCTTTGTTTTGTTTTTTGTTTTAGATCTAAACTGGAAACTCTGAAGTGGATTTTGCCTATCCAACAGTAGTACTGATGCTAATACAGAGCTTGGAGACACTTGGTAGTACAAGTTACACAATGCCAAAGGAATCCAAAAGCAGTTCCAGTAAACTAAAGGCATACTTTGCATTTAACATTTGTGAGTGGACCAGAAGCTGACTGATTGCTACAGCTGGATGTAACATTCCCCCAACAGCATGTTTTCACTTTCATGAACCTAAAATCTTTTCAATGGAGGTTGCTCTTTCTTAGAAGGCAGTTGAATGAAAGAGCGATAATGCCAGTGACTGTACAAAGGGCTTCGCCTGGAACACAGCACCTCAGTTAAACACCACACTACAATTACAAAACACCATTATGTGTTATCAAGGTTCTGCAGGCTGCAAATGGCATGTGGGCTTTCCTTAGGGATTTTTGACTACCATTCATTCAAAGATAGAATCACTTCAGGTATTTTGAGGTTTCCACTGCAAAGCTAGAAATGCTGTGCAAGTCCTGGCCGACCTTTCAGAGACTAATGGATAAACTGTGTGCATCAAAAAGTCTCAGAAAGATAAATCCTTTTCTTTGAGCATCCTGTCTTTGCCCACAGTTTAGTGAAATATAAGCAGCAGTTAGTGTGCAACATGGTTCTGTGTGCACTAAAATTCATGTGACACCAGAAAGGCTGAGCTCCCTGAGTAGATATCTGAAGTGCATACAACCCTGCACATTCCTCATCTCCTCACCTGGGAGCCCTAAAGTGTCCTCTATTCTCATTATAGAGAGAAAGACTCCAGATCCATTCTTCACCATGTCCAGTGACTGATACAGCATCTTCTCTGGCATCACTGTGTGGTTATCCTGCAAAATTTTCCTATTTGTGTGGGGTCACAGTTCCTCTTCAGGGTCACACTCCTTTGTGAGAGGTAGGCAACAAACTACAGCAGAAAGGCAGGCAGATTGCTGGTGCCATCGTGCAGGCTGTAAACACGCAGATTGAATTATACACTACCATTTTCTTAAAGGAAACAGCTTGCAGACAGTGGCTTGGCTCCATGACCTCCTTTTTTAAGATACTGAGTTTCTTGGATACTCTAAATGGCCTATAATGAATGGCTGAACTCTGTTTTCTTTGGGAGAACAGATATGGATTCCAGCAAAACCATCACCATATTCGTTCTTTAGGAAAGAGAGACATTTTGACAGCTGCCCCTTCTGAAATCTCAGGAATATTTTATCCAAAACCCAGGAAAAGTCTTTACTAGTTGTTGAAGGCAAGAGGGAAAAAGCAAGTTTGCTGTTGGTTGTCAGAACCAACTGCTTCATATTGTTGTCCTAAGCTGTAATCTGTACGTAGTAAGACACTGCTTATTATAGAGTTTGTAATAGGAAAAGTCTCTCAAGAGCTAAGTGTTCCTTAATCCTTGCTAATAAGGGTGCAAACTGGAAAACAGCAAAGAATGTGTATTCATTAAAAGGTCAATACAGGCCTTCCAGAAGCTTGGTAACGGTCAGATACTCATGCCACTATTACTAGGCAAAGACTGATTTCAGCCTTTTCTTTTTCATTAGGTTGTGATGCAGCTAAGGACCTCATCTGGAACTTGCTCCAGGCTGTTTCATTTTATCTTTCTTAATTATTTAAAAGTTATTCATAGGTAGCAAGAGCACCTGTCTGGGGACATCCTATTTATGGATTATGAAGTGTGCTTGCCTTTGGTTGTGGTCTGAGAATATGGAAAGAACATTAAAAAGGAAATGTCTATATTTCACTGTTGTAAAAGTTAAATAGAATGAAAGTGCTTCTACTTATTTGCCAACTATATATACCTATATGTGTGCAGAAAATTACTTAACAAAGGGGGGGTGGGGGTGGGAAGGCCCGAACAACAACACCAACAAAAAAAAAACAAACCCCAAAAGAAATCCAAACAAGTCCAAACTCAAACCAGGTGAGGACTCAGTTTGCACCTTTGTTTATGAGGGTGGCATGCCACTGGAGTAGTTCACCATACTTTTTTTTTATTATTATGTCACGTAAGAAGCTGAAGGTTCCTGGACTTGGTGCATTATTTTTAGCTGTATCCAGTAGAATGACTTGTATAATACATGCCTTTCTTTACCATCTACATAAATGTTTATTCATAAATTCTGCCACTAAAACTTTCTCCATCCAATAGTACTACATATTTTCTGTAGTCGCCAAACATATTAATGCTTCCAAAACGAAAGGTGTGATAGACAGTTTATTGTAATAAATTAAATGAGTATGCTAGTTTGGGTTTTATTCTGAAGAAAGACATTCACAGAATTGCCTCTTTTGTCTTTGCAGAAGGCTTCTCCCTTTTTGCTCAATTTGGCACATTTCTTTTTGTCAGTTGTCTGACTTTCTATCTTATGTGAGGCTGGTAGTGCCATGACTGCAATTAACACAGAACACTCCTTACAGAAGTTGCCTGCTTCAATCAACACCGCAGAAAACATTTTCCTTGTTTTTAATGCAGGGAGTTATCAATCAAATTGCATACAACACATTTTTGATATGATCAGGTAACAAGACATTACGTCTCCCTTCATTTCTTGCATAACAATGAGCAGGTTCTCCTTTGGGTCGACATGGAATAGGATATATACTTGAAGTCTGGTAACTGCTGAAAGAATAGACAAAATAACTTTGGCATCTGAGCATAGCAGGACAAGATTGCTCTAAAAGGCCTGCAACAAATCATCTTGGAGCTGAGAAAAAACACTCACAGGTATGAATCAGAAGCTGAAGCCCTGGCCACTTCTAGGGGCAGGACCCTGGATTAGCTAGACTAATGGTCTGAATTACTATGATAAATCCTTTACAATGTGCTGTAAGAGTGCCATTCTTGGATTTTTTTCTTTCATGGATAGAACTTTAACAGGTGCTCAAATATAATGCTGAATACCTTAATCAATGTACAGCAGGTTTTGATAGGAACTCTCATTCCCAGATGGCAAAAGTATTTATTCTGTTTCATTGGGTGATTTTCAAAGTCAAAGTGACATTGTGCAGAATTGACATTGTGTCTCTGCTAATTTTGCCAGTCTGAGAAACAGAGTATCTACTTCACTATCTCCATTTCCTGATCCTTTTAAATCAGTTTTATATAAAAGAATGAGCAGTAAAATCTTGAAATTAGTTGGAGGGTCTCTGTTGTATAGTGGCAGCAGCAAATGTAGAATTCAGTAGGCAGCTGAACGCCATTGCAGCTGACAAGTCACTTGATTTCATTAATTTGAAGAGAGGGCTTGGAGAGAGCTGCAGTACCACTATCTTAGCAACACCTTCTAGATTCATGACAAATTCTGATTATCAGAGCTGGTTTGTGGAAAACTCTCATGCAGCACTTCGTTCATTGCCCACCTGTCTTTGAACTGAAAAGACACACAGGAGCTGAAAAGCTTGAACAAGAAAATGATGCAAGCCTCATTAAAAGAGACGTGGCAGATTTTTTCCTTTCTCTCTCTCAAGAGAGACAGTTACAGTACAGTCAAGACCGAAGAATTTTCTATGTTGTAAGTGCCATTTTGAAGTACGCCTAAATGACAGTGTAATTTTCTCTTTCAAATAGAAATCCACGCCTGTTAATTCACTTCTGTTGATCCTATTGCTGTGCTTCACTGTCACTAATTACAAATCTGTCAGTCTTTTCTGTGATACAACCCTTAACACCATCAGCCTGATACATGCAATTAAACTGCTCAGTGTTATAATTTAGTTTAGAAACCAAACAACAACAAATGGTGATCTGCATTACCTAGCACTCTGCAGCAAAATGAGTGATCCCCGTAAAATCCAACTGTTAGGACTGACTTATCAAGCCGTTGACATAGTACAAAATCCAGAGTTCACTACTAATTTCTAAGACCATTTCCACCAAGTTCTTTGCCACAGGAGTCTCATTCATTGCAATTAACCTCATGATTTGACAATTGTTTCCATTCCTTGCTGTTCATTGCCATATATAGCCACTACTGCTGGGTGACAGTTGTGATTGTTGTACTCTTCTATGCATCAGCCCAGGCTGTTATAAACTCAGGTCTTCTGGAAACTTGTACTTGCAAAATTCATGCATGCAAACCATCACAGTTATCACGATAGCCCTGTGTGCTTGGAGATCTACTGGACACAGACACAAAAAGATATGCATGCACCATAATGCACCAGATGCATGCAGGAGTGTCTGCACGAAATCAGGGCTGGGCAACCTGTCCTGCCTACTGCTCCGCTTTATTTGAAAGCATCTCAAGTATTTCAGCTGTATGCTGAAATAATTACCTCTTCAGACATGGCTTCCTACAGATTCAGAGGAGCTACAGATTCCTGGACACGTAGTGAAACTGAAGTGCTATCCATGATCCTAGATCAGCCACTCTGAAGTCCGAAGTACACCAGCTGCTCCTCCGAACTACCACAGTTGACTTTAAACTTCAAAAGGCTATGTGCCATCTGTAGGTAACCTGAGTTTACCACATTCTGGCAATGCTAACGCAAACTAGGAATAGCAGTCTGTGCTAGTTTTGTATCTCTTCTGCTAAACAGATCTCCCAAAAGAAGAAAAGATTTAACTAAGGTACAATGACCTGCTAGAAATTCCCTTTGTATGCAAAGATCCCAATCAAGCTCCTTGTTTTATATCAGAAAAACAAAACCAAACAAAACCAAAACCCAAAACAAACTCCCCCAAAAAACAAACCAACACCTCCAAAACAACAAAGACTTTATCAAAGTAAAACTTTGATCAAAAACCCAGGAGACTACATATTGTACAGAGAGTGAGATCTCACCGAGCTCAATGACATTTCTGTTTGAGGAAAGATGAGATATGGATTTGATCCTTTACGATTAATTGTGCTCACTCAGTTGAGGTCACAGCATGGGTGAATGCAGGAAGGCATAAAGTCAAAGTTTGTCACGCACTTCTCACCTCATGGCCAAGAGGAGTATTTTGCATATCAGCAATTTGCAGGATGCAGAAGAGTGAAGTGATGCCATTTAGGTCTAGCCAACTAAAACCCAGCTTCTGTAGCATGCAACATTGAATGTAATTTGATGAATGTATTTCAAAGTATTTCAATGAATGTACTTCAACGAATGAGCATTGAATGTAACAGGAATTCTGTGCTTTGATTAGTGTGGTTTTCTAAAGCAGAAGATGGTCCGATTTTGGTGATGTATGTATGAACATAATGGGCACTCTACTGAAGCTGTATTTGTTTCAAAATTCTCCAGGGTATTCCATCATGTTATCATAATGTTTCTCCCTTCTACCTTCTGTGGTATTTCCCTGGATCACTTTGAACAGATGCAGTATGTTTTCCCTAAGAATATAGGCCAGCTTGTGAGGAAAGCTGGAATAATTAAGTATAGCTTTTGGCTCATTCAACATGACTATGTAAGTTCTGTCTATCTGATAGCAACACAAAAGAATCTTTCTTTGTTACTTTTTGCTGCTCCTTTAATTGACGCTGCTGCAAATAAGAACACTATTTTGCAGAGTATTCTTATTCATGTTCCATTTATGAACTCAAAGAGACTTTGACTATGGGGCTTCATCTATTCTGCTGAAGTAACCATGAAGCCTAATTGCCTTCAACTTTTTGTCTGTATCTGGACAATATAATACTTTACTTCACTGTTTCATGAACTGTCCCACTTATGTATATGCCAGAATGACAAAAGACCAGAGAGGTTAGAAAAAAAGACAGCCATGGGAGTGCAATCTAAAGAGGTCTCATGTCGAAGAAGACAGATGCTGAAGTACTACAGTCCAACACAAAGGCATTCCATTGTTGGTGGTTGGGTACAGCACTCTTGCCTGCTGCTTGTGTACATCCATCTGCAAGTATTTGAGGGTTAACTGCAGTGATCTTCTTCATCACTGCTGAAAGAATAGGCCCAAAGTTTTGGTAACAGCTGTCGTCGGCTGCTGTACTAACCCATTGTATTAATCCATGAGCCCTTTATGCACCCAAAATCCAGGCTAGTGTCTGCACATTAATTAATACACAATCCCTGTCTGTTTTACTGGCTGTGGGCAATGCACCTTAACCCAACATCAGAAATCCATTTGTTTTTCCAAGGAGCTGGATGGGACTTCACTGGTGAAGATAATAGCTTCGATTTTATCTTCCTTCTTATGAACGAAGTGAATCTACATGGATTCACTGAAAGATTTTCACTTTTGGAGTTTCACAGTTGTAGCTGGGTTGAAATAACATGACTGAAGATTACACCACATAGTACAATAATCAGTGCCAAAGATATTGCTGATCAGTAAGAATGACAGTGCACTGGTGAACCTGAAGGGCTCCTTCAGAGCACTCATGAAATATGAGAATTTGTTATACTAACATAACTGAAAGCAAAAAATTAGGATTGATGTAATTAGCACCAATTGCTTACATAAAGCAAATAGTATTACAAAATCTGACACGGTGACAGTATCACAAAATTTCAGGTTTTCATTTTGATTTAGCTTTAAATAAGTGTGATTTAAAAATAAATTTTAAGTTAATTTTAAGTACATTAATCCTCCCTGCAAACTGGTGTAACTGCTACTGAACCACAGTATGGGCGTTTCTGTAACAGAAATGCAGTCCCTGAAGGTAGTGCCTCAAAATTAAGGGCTTCTCTGTAAAGATTCACCTTTTGCAGAATTGTAACTCAGTCACTTGGAAAAATGTCTGTCTACAGAAGAAAAATGACTTGGAAGTCACAGGTCAGAGAAAAAACAAAGAAGGCCTTCGTAAAATTCCTTGTCATCAGCTATGTCTTAAAAAAAAAAGTAATCTTTTTAGAAAATGTCACATGCAATATGACATTGATTTTTGTTTACTAAAACAAAATACAAATTCTCCATGAAAAGTAAACTACATTTTATGAGAAATAAGTGAAGAGAAGGATCAGAGAGAGAAGATTATCCTGTTTGAGCTTAGCAAATAAATTTTTTGCTAGCTGTTAGTCAGTGGAAAGAACTAGAACTTCATTTGTCTCCATCATACCAGACTACACTCCTGCAAGCACAAAGATGCTTGTACGGTAAAAAAAGGCCCATTGCATATTCTCCTGCTCTGAGAGCAGAAACATTTTCTTACTGCTCATGCTTTGGGCTGTAAGAGATTGTGATGCTTGCTCCAGCACTGCTCAGAATCTGATAGATTCCAAGTTCTAAACAATTCCTGATAAAGCAGACAGTCTAAATCACATTCTTGACATTAATCTAAAGTGTTTCAAAGACTGCAGGTTCTTGTAAGATAACTGCAATTAAGTTTTTTTGGGATGTGTAGAGCATAGTGCAAGACTCTAGTGGGTTGATGTCTTTGTTCTGTTTAACAAGGAAAACCTAAATTTATGACATCCTGGCTTCAGCATGCACAATAAACTGGTGAACAAGAATAAGTCTTCTGAAGGATAAGGATATGGCAGATGGATTCAGAAATGAGTAGAGAAACTTGTTTCTTCCAGCATTCAAAGTGAACATTAAGCTATAACAGAACCCTCCAAACTTTTGTTATACACACAGGTCCATTAACCTCAGTAAGGATCCTTATGGGACTGAAGTTCTCAGGTACTAGCCTTCAATTAGCTTTTTCATTACTTTTCTGCCTATTTTTAATTCCTACAAGCATCAAACTACATAAACTAATATTTCTGTATGTTAATGGAGGAAATGACAGGTGGTTTAATCTCTCTGTTACCACTCCTTCCCCTTTGGGCTGTCTGTGATAAAAGATAAGTTCTGTAAATCAATCTATATTATTAAGCCATCTCTCTCAGTAAGACCTACTGTATAATTGTACAAGTATTTCAGGAAAAAGTGTCTAGTGTAAGAAATTTCATGAACATTCCAGTTTGCCTGCTTTAGAGAGGATCAGTACAATAATGGAAAAACAAGTATACAGGTAGGACTGAAGAGCTGTAACAGTGACTTCCTTAGAGTTGTGCTCCACTACTACCTTCAAGCAAATCTGTTCCTCATTTGCTCTGCTTGTAAAAGGGAAAAGCCTTGGTGGATAAAGATGTTTGCTACTTGATGAGTAATACAAACATTTGTGCTAGTAACAGAACTGTTATTTTACCAACATCGTGGAGCCACATGTACATCTACAGTGCACTGGTGCATAAGAACTTAACTGAAAAGGCCGTGTTACTCAATGGACAGAATAAAAGATCACTTGCTTCATTATGGCAAACACTCCAGAATCTGTGCTCCAAGCTCTGCACTGACAGACACCCATCGAGCCTGCCTGTGAGCATGCACGTGCCTCAGCGAACCAAGCGTGTTAAAAACAGTGCTCACCAATCTGGTACGCCTGGCTCCGCAGGGTTCTGGAAGCTCTCTGTCCCTTCTTCTTTAAAAACAGCTGGCTTCCTGAGGGTAAAGGAAGCAGAAGGGGTATAATAAAGAGCTAGGGAAGGAGACAGGCTCCCAGCTGTGTCCCCCTTGGTGGCTCTGAGCATTCAATATCATCATGGGAAAATGCTTCCTCCCTGCAAGGCCAGCCAGTGGGAGAGAAAGGGAGTGCACAGGAACATCTTTCTGTTACAAGTTTACATAGGCTTCTCACCAGGATGAAGACTGAAGTTATGGAGAGATTTAAGCTCAGTGGGGCATGCCAACAATGTATAGTTCATCTTTCATTGCAGAGTCTACAGAAAAACTTCTTAATTCTTGACTTTCAGATAAAACAAAATGAAGCACTGACACTTCAGAAGAAGGATCACAGATAATGGGAAAATACTTGGAGGTAGACCCCACTGAAACATTTTACTTCACACTTTCTAGCTAATTGAAATGGGTCTCAAGGCATATTAAATGTCACCTTCTTGACTACAAGGGGGAAAGGGCTGCATTTATCCTAATTTTCTATCTCCACAGTCAATAAAGATGCCACTTCATTCATGAGAAACTTCATACCCATCTATGCTACTGAAGGAGGCAGGATTAGAAAAAATGCCCAAACCTGAGAAAGTTACTGTTATCAGGACCTTACTGAAAACACTGCTGTGCTATGAATTCCTATTTTATTAAGACAGCATTTCCTTTTATGCCTACTTCTTTCAAGTCAGTTTCACTGGGAAGAAATAATATTTTGATAGCATCCTCTGTAAAATTAATATGAAATAACCTGAGATCTATGCTTTTATATTCTTAAATGTAGAACAATTAACTATAAAATATAAAATATCTTAATGATAAATTCTTCTCTATAAATATCTCTTAAAAACAAACCCTAAAGATGTTCAAGATTGAAATGGACCAGGTCATGAATCATCATTGTGCAACTCTTGAGCCCTTTCTTCACTCCAGCTGCCTATACTGTTAGCAACCGCAAACCCATCCTCCATCCTCGGTCCTCAGCCCAGGCTCAGCTGATCCTGCATGTAGCAACTGTAGTCTATAACTTCACAATCACTTCTGGACACACACAGATCCTGTCTGATTGAGGGAGATGATGCAAAGACTGGGCCAGTATGCCTCCACTATGTTATTCTGTTATGCATGCACAGGGTCACCACTAAAATGAAATCTAAAATCCTGTCACCTTGCAAATCCATATCTAGGTGCTCCTCACAGGTCATCACAGAAACGGTCTGTCAGACCAGATGCATACTAATGTTGTTTGAAAGTAATGGAAACATACCACAAACTACTCAGGTTCTAAGTCTAGATGTCTAGCTCTGACAGTTTTCCCAAGATAGCCATTTCCTAAAATGGTCACAGTCTCTCATGTGTTCTCCCAACCATTGCCAGAGAACAAAGGTTTAGTTTCTCAAAATGGGATTGCTGTGTCAGGAAGTGACATATAAAAACTTTGAGATTTTATAAGTGATTCCAGCTTCTAGTTTACTCATCAACATTCCTGACAGCATGACACAGCAGCCACAAAAATCAGGAACTTTCTCCAGGAAGGCGCTCAATTTCTAGGAGTACTCTCAGACTCACAATATTCATAGAATTCATAGATTCACAGGATGGTTGGGGTTGGAAGGGACCTTATAGATAATCCAGTTCCAACCCCCTGCCATGGGCAGGGACAATTCCCACCAGCCCAGGTTGCTCAAGGCCTTATCCAGCCTGGCCTTGAACATCTCCAAGGAGGGGGCATCCCTCATTTATGACATCCTTCTCATGCACGACATATGAAGTCTGCCCTGATGATTATCAAGAATTGAGAAGGAGAATATTATGTACAAGAGAACCTCCACATGTGAATCACCTCCAAATCCTTACCCAGTGTTCCTGGGTTCATTAGGCTATGACCAAGCTTTATAACACCATCATTCCTTGAGCAGGTCTCAAATTGAAGTCACTTCAGCAAAAAATCATATTGTGGCATTTGATTTAAGGCCTTTTCTCCAGCAAGCCTTTTGTTGCAGCTATTTGTTAAATGACACTAATGCTCCCAGTTCTGTTCTCAGGGTATTCGATCATACCCTAGCTGGACATGAAACTGCTGCAGGGAGCGGTTAGAATTCTGTGGCTGAGTTCTGCCTGTAACTCACAGGATGATAGGTGCCAAGTTGATACTGCATGGGAAACTGTAGTGTTTGAGCAGCTTCCCCACTCTTCTCCCTTCACTCCAGATGTTCCACCCGAATTATACCGGAAATCACACGCAACCCATACAGGTACAAAAGATTTAAACCTCTTTTTGGATGGCAAACATAAAATTTCATCAGACTAAACCCTTGGATGAGATCTTAGTATCCCTTTCAAAACAGAAGGGATTCTTTCAAAGTTCTTATATCAGGGATATCATAGAGTAACGCTGTCATAATAGCAAGGGTAATATTCAATGGGTTTACCTGTCACTTAGAAGCTCTCTGTCAAACAATATGTCATATAAACAAGAAACTGATAGATTCTAATGTAGAAAAGCCCTCATATGCTACTGATTTTATAAGCATTCTGATTAATTTTTAAAGCAACTGAGCAGATAATGTTGATTTCCTAAATTTTTCTCCTAAAGAAAGTCTTTCCCCATTGTAAAATCACAGGCTCAAAAAAGAAAATGTAGCTGTAAGAAGCTAATATTATACATGTACCTCAGAAAATACACAAGGGAATTAGAAGATAGGGGGAAAATTCGGAGAAGGGGATGTAAACTCATGTAAACAAAGGTAAAAACAGAGAAAATTGAATTCATCACATCTGTGATTAAAATACTTTAGCAAGTTCAGTAAGCGAGTCTCTCACAGAAGGAAAACTATCAAAATGGAAGAATCTGTCTTTCTAAATGAGGCCCACGCCACAGCAGATTTTGTTAGGGCTAAACTTTACAGCTTTGAACAAACAGCAGATACAAAGGACAACACAAATGAAACAGTAAGACACAAGAATATCCTCAAAAATAAGTTAATGGCATTCTAGAGATCAGAGATGTAACTCCTGCTTTTATCAATGGTTTCCAAAGAACCAAATAATTTCACAGACCACAAGCAAAGATGAAATCAGAAGCCTTTTTAGCTTGGTCTTGTTATATGAGACAACACTCACAAGTACACTGGAGTACCAGTTTTAACTGGCCAGGTGTTTTAGTAAGTTTTAGCAAGTGATTCTATGATGTGGACAAGGATGTAAGACACAACAGTAAAAACATCAGAAGCGTTCTTCGTTTTTCGGTCTTGCATTTGTTTCTGGTGTTTGGAGTAGTTCTGAAACTGAACTGCCTTCCATGTCTAGCCAGAGATGTGTGCTTTCCAAACAGCTTGGGTTTTATGTGCTAAGAACACAGAGAACATGTCTTCTAGCCAGCCATAACTTCAATTGCATGTTTTTTTTCAGGTTCCTTCTTTTCTCCTCTTGCTTCCTTCTAGGATTGCAGCAGTAGATTTTATCTATGTTTTGGACATGCTTTTTCTCCTTTTTAATATTGTGTACTATATACAATTCATGAGAATGGAAACAACAACAATCTGATAAACTGTTAAAATGCTCCAAAAAGAAATGAAATACTGGTTTCAACTGAAAATACAGACTGAGACTTGAGTGGCCACTTCATAAGTTAACTTCAATTATGATTAATAAACAAAGGCATTTTTAAAGTGCTCCTAACTACACTGCAGCTACCCACAAACACTCCCTGTGCTTCCCCATCTTTACACATTCTAAGCAGGGACGTGCTTACACGTATCACAGTCCTTGGCTTTGAAGCAGCTGGACAAGCAATTTTCTTACCTAAACACATCTGTGATTCACATTCTGAAATGAAACAAGGAATACTTACCTCTAAGTTTGTCTTTGCAAATACTATACTCTAGAACAATTTCTGCACTTGAATATTAGCTATGTATATATGTCCATTCTTGTTAAAAGACTTGACCCACTGCAGCAACAGCAATACTCAGCTGTGCTCCCTGTTAGCCACTCTCTCAAACTCCAGTCAATGCTTATAGCGCACAGCGACAGTCCCATACCATGTGCAGTAAAATTTCCTCGATGTAAAACGTATAAACAGGAAGAAACAGAAAAAAACACATAACAGACACTGAAGCTTTGTTCACCTTTTTTGATAAATATGCTAACTAAAATGTCAAAGTTGTACCCTTCATAAGATTTCTCTAGTAAGACCCTTAATTTTGTTCAAGTGCCATGGTACTACAGCAAATCAGTCCTATCAGTCTGATAGATAATGAAATAATACCATACCTATTATCAAACTAATTTATATATTTGGATTTTCCCTTTGACTGAAACAGAACTGCAGATGCATTGTAAAATATATGGATTGAGCATGTGAGTGTGAGAAGATGACTTGAGATGACATCCTGGTATCAGGCTGGGAGGATTCTTGGCTAAGTTAAAACTACCGAATTATTCTTTCAAAACTTACTGCAAAGCACAAAAATCACTCTTACAATTGGAGGCTCATTATTTCTACTCTATGAGCTACAGTAACTACCTTGGCAGAAATTACTCCCCAGGCATGAAAATAAAAGTTTAAAAAGAACTCCTACTACCTTCTCCAAGGTAACTCTATCTCAAGATAAGAGAACATTTTATCGGGGAGAATTCAAAAGTACTACCCTCTCTCACAACTGAAAGCAAATCTGCAGACACTTGCCTGTTTTTGACTGATATATGTGCTTGCTTTTTAGTTATCATCTAAGAATTGAACAAGAGTCAGGAAACATTTGTTAAAAAAATATAGAAAAGTAAAAGAATTATCTTGGGTCTTAAATCTCACTACAATTATCTCGAAGAGCTTTCAAGATTAATTATCTTCACAGACACTCCATGCCTAGGAGGTTACAGAAAAAAAATCCCTGAAGGCAGTGGAGTATATGGCTATAATTTTGCAGAATGACCTTAAATTAAACTCTCCATTTGATGGTTTCAACTTGAAAACTTGGTTAGGACAAGGCCATAAAGAACAAAAAAGCTTTACATTCTCATTTTGCCAGAGGGGCTACCAGGAAGATGCTCAGGGGAAGAGCACCTTTTACACTGGATTAATCCAGTGTCAGTGACAGCATGTCATTTGTTGCTGACAGCAGTAGTAACTTTTGGTCATGCAGGTGGCCTTTGATATTGATGTTTTTTTATTGAATCCTGCATTAGGGGAGACTGGCTTTGAAATGAACTATTCCCTAGCAGTAACCTTGCTCCCTGCTTGGGAATTCTGTCATCAGTCAATGTGAAATGTAGGTACTGAAATTCACCGTTTCCCTTTTTTGCTTCCTAATCTGGCCTCAGTTTTACCTACCCACAAGAAATACCCTTTTTATCAAACACACAGAGGTGAGCCCGAACAACTCCTCATTGAACCGAGTCTGCCAGGTGGTTTGATACCCAAAACAAGAAAGCCTGTTCAAAGCCTTTGGGGCTCAATCAACTGAGAAAATATTATGTTGAGAAACTCATGCCATGGGTGACAGACAGTCTTGCAAAGGACAAAAGGTTGAATGCTTCAATCACTTATCCTGGAGCTCTCAACAGAAGATGTGATTTCACTACCACTGGGAAACAAGAGGCAATCACTGTCAGATGGGCAGAAAGACTGAATACAGGGCACTCAAAGGAGAGAGACCAGTAAAGGGGAGAAAAGACCTGATTCTTTTAAATTCTTTGACATGTTTCTGGAAATACTGAGCGACATCCAGGAGAGTGGGTGGGCTTCTCCCAAAAGAGAAGCTACTTAAAATCTGACAAAACTTTATACTCTAAATTAATTTTTTTTCTCCTATCACTGCATAAGATAAAAAGCATAGTTGCTGTAGAATTGCCTCCTCTTACATGTGTATGGTTCTTATGATGGTACTCCAGCAATATATTCCATTTGTAGCAGTAATAGATGTCCCAGTTAACAGAAGGCAAATCAAGATAAACACCACTCAATAAAAATGTTATCAAATGACTTCTCTCACTATCAGAATAGACTTACTTATTTCTCTCATGAAAAAGGTAAAATATCTGTCCTAAGATGTGCCCTGCCACAATACTGCGAGGCTTGCAATGAGTGACATTTTCTCCGCTATTTCTTTTTCCACAGATGCCATCAAGCACATCACATGAATATGAAGTGACATCTTTACTAAGACAAGTGGCACTTACTTATCTCCCACAATTCCCAAGTTGATTGTTGGATAGCCATGTTCTTGGATTGTAGCTAGGAGAGTTGAACGGTTACTGTCCCGAATCTTTCCTGGCAAGAGGTCATCCTCAGGGTTCAGTAGCTACAAAACCAGAAACAGTCTCAGTCAGTGCCCCTGGAATACTGTGCCTTTATGCAAATGAAAATTTTATGTGTCAGGTTGGACAGGACATTCTCACACACTTATGATACAGTACATAGGTAAAGTGTTTTACTGAATTTAAATGAATAATATCTGCAATGTGATTGTTTAGTCCAATCCTTCATCTTGCTTTGTTTGCTTTTATTGGCTCGTGTCTACAAAGCCTTCTTTTCTCTTTAAGAGAACCTGCCTTAACTCAATCATTAGAAATCAAAACACAAACATTAAGTTTACAAGTTATAGCTTCCATTTAAATGCTTTTAAAGGAACCTCACTGAAGTAGCTAACCAGATTTAAAGGTATCAAAAGAAATTTCTAAGTTATTGTCTATTTGCCAACAAAGATGTTTTCTTTTTAATACAAATAATCTGCACTGGAGTAATAGACAGAAGCTTAAAGCTTGGTTCTTACATCAGTTACTGGTTTGGATTAAAAGCTTTCTCTCAAGTGGTATCATGGCAATATTCTTACATGTTGCACATTTTTGAAATTAAACTTCAAAACATACCTAGGTAAACATATATTTTATACCTGTTAAGGGCAGCACTCTATTGACAGGAGGTAAATAATAATAGTAAGAATGCATCTGCCAAAATTAGAGCAATAGTATTAGATAGTAATGTAAAAATAACTCAAAGTGGAGTATGGCTAAATTTTGATGCTGTGATGGTTTGAAACTGTCTCTTTAATTTTTCTTTGCAAAGTTCAAGCAAAGAAAGCGAAAGAGTGTAAATAAGTCACTGTTGGGTGTAAGAAAGCAAAATAATGATTGTTCTAAATACTTCCATTAGATAGAAATGTTTAAGGACTACTACTCAAAACAAAGTGGGGAGTCTGCAGTCTAAAGTCGGGGCAACTTGCTGGGCTGTCTAGCTGCTGTTTCTTCTTCTCTTCTGGCTGAAGATAACACACTGACCTTGGCAGCTAAGTTAACTTTTGTGCTTTAGCTAACTCTGCTTTCTGCCAGGGGAGTCTGGGGGGGAAGCCCCTGGGAGAGAGGCCCCTTGGGAAAGGTCCCCTTTGGGGGGAAGCAAAGGGATCTTGATTGTGCTGTTCTGTTAATTGTATATATTTGTAAATGTTGTGACTTTTGTATATTTGTACATATTCCTTGCATTTCATCATAGATTGTAGATTTTGCTTGTAAATACAGCTTTCATTCACTTCCAGACTGGGCTAGCCTGGTTATTGTTGGTGTGGGGGGGAATTTCAGCTCACACAGATGCTTTGACTAGTAGCAATATTTCTGTGAAGACTTCCACAGGAGGATTAAGAAACCAGCTGTGAGGGATCACTTTAAAACTCATGATACAAGAGAGTGCCCACATCAGCAAAGGACCCTTTAATGCCATACAAGAACACTAAATCATACAGAAGACACTATGCAGAAAATCATCACCTGTAATCCTTGCAAGATTTTAGATAACATTTCCTGCATGCCAGACCCTGTCTATATTATGAAGTTGGGAGAGATTCTGTCCCAGATGGCTGGCCTCAGGCACTCACAGTACCCAGCAGTCACAGAGTAACCCTCTCCGGGGCTGTGGGAGTTGCAAGGATATGACCAGATGACAGAATTCAGTATATTAAAAATTTTCAAAATCTTTCAAAATTCAGTGTACTCTATTTGGTTTATGCTTGTGCTTGGCCTTCAAAAAGTTTATCTCCAAGGACAGTCAAAATTCTAGGTAAAACTTTGTGCTGTCTTTAAACTGACTTGATCACAACCTGCTTTTGCTCTTCCTGTTCTCTCTCTCCTGCTGCAGGAAGGAATGAGCATGCAGCCACGTGTGTGCTTAGTTGCTGTCCAGGGTCAACCCACAATACATGTAAAACTAATCCTAAACCTGCCTTTTCTGAGGCAGTTAAGAAAAAGCAACTACAAGCTGGTCTGGAGTTCTACCAAGGGAACATTGTTTGGATTTCAGCACATGGTACTCATAAAAGCAGCACACTAAGGCACAGCACTACAGTGAGGCACAGTGAGGTAGTAGGAGTCAGTTCTCAAAAGCAGGTTGATGGCACTACAGCTACAGGGGAGTGCTGCTCAAAAGCAATTACTCTGCCAGTCATGACTGGCAGTATGAATTACCACCCTGACTACCCCACAGATCCTCCCCTGCTGGCAGGAAGAAAGCAGCTGGTGAAAACTGAATGCATTACCAGAATTTTGGCAAAGACAGTGTGTAAGACTTGTGACAGAGCCCTCGAGGCAGAAAACAAAGGCAGCTGCTTGCAGGCTGATCCTTACAAAAACACTTCACGGCATCACAAGCTGCAGGTCTAGGGAGTCTATTTGGGAACAGGGTGGAAACCACTACCCAAAACATTATACCTGTCCTGAAGAAGATACGGTAATTCAGACCTTGATTCTAAACATACTTTTCTTACCTCATTCCCTGTTGACATGACTGCAACCACTGGAAACTTGTTAACTTCTACTTCAGTTACTCCAACAGTTGCTAAGAGACCAATCTCAGAAGGACCCATGTGGGTTCCTTTAGCCAGCACACATTCACCTCTTTTAATGTCATGTCCTATAGGTCTGAAAATCATAGGACAGAAAAAAAAATGAAAGAAAATCAGTATGATATTGACAGTACCCTTCCCTGATTGGTATTCCTCCAGGCAGGGAATGTCCAGAGATGTTCATTAGTCAGAACTGTCCAAATGTCAATACTACTCATGGTCAAACAATGACTATAAAAATCATCATCCCTTATCTTCCTTACAGAGATATCGAAACCACTGTATAGAAAGTAGGCTGTTTACAGACCTGATATCTTGGCCTGGTCGAGCCTGCACAAGGATTCGAACCTCCAGTTCTTCAGTGCCCTACAAAAATAGAAAAACTATGATCAGTCGGGCTATTAAAAAAAGATTAATCAGTTTTAATTTCTCAGAAGTCTACACAGCTCACAGTTTTCATTATTCAAAGACCCTAAGGTTTAAGCCTCATTGTTTTCCTGATCTGTGTGTCAAGACTGTGATACAATGTGTGCTAAAACTGAACAAAAATAAGGAATTATGTTGTTGATGAGCTCACCAAAGAAAGACCTGCACTGAATATATAGTTCTACCTTCCTTTTTTTTCCAATAATCCTTGTGTTTATGTGTCTTTCCTCTGTCATGTTCTATGCTTGTCTACTCTTCTAGCATAGCAAGTGAATTCTTTCTACTCCTCTCAGTCAGCCTGAGCTGGTTGAATAATGTCCAAGCCAGCCTTCCAGCAGAAGCAATGGTTTGACAGACCATGTGCCACTGCATCTACAGAAAGGTGGGGAGGAGCCACATGGTCTGTGTCAGGATTTGCATGTAGATTACTGCAGTGGAAACTCCTGCTTGAGAGTTTTGTACAAATCAGAAAGAGACTGATTCATCGTGTTTATTTACTGTCAACAAGAGAGAGTGGCCTGAAAAGTCTGATGTCTGCTTTAATATTTGTGTTTCCTTCATTAGAATTTCAATGGTTGGTGATTCATTCAACGCCAACAAATGGCACATGACCTATATTGCTAATATTTGATTTATAAGGGGGTTAATGTCAGGCTGTCAGCAGCCCTTAGACTGGAACAGATTTTGGTTTTGTGTTAATATGTACTACTTCACATTTTGAGTATTTCAAAGTAATAAGTCAAACACTAATATCTCAAGACAGACACAGGACATCACTGTCATTTGGAATTGTCACAAGGACAGTAGTGCTGGGACTTAAAGGCTACACAGACTGCATTTTCTGACTTCAAACTAAGTGCTTTAAACTATAGACCCCAAAGTAAGAAGCACTGAATGTGTTGTTACTGTCTGTGATTCTGTTTACTTACTGTGAAAATATTTAAACTCCTGAAAACCAGGAAATGAAGGACAAACCCCCCTGATTTTTTTACTTTAGCATATGCTGTTCATGCAAATTCTGTTTCTTTTATACTTGCTCCTCTGGTATATGAGGAGAGACTATTTTTGACTGCTGGTGTTGAAAATGTCTGTGCTGGTGCTCAGGATGCTCTTCTATGTCCCTTATCCCACATCTGAAGCTGTAAAAGACACTTCAGGCTTGTAAAGAATATATGGAGCAACAGTAGTTTAAGAATTATTTTGTTTTTATGACACTCTGGGGATAGTTGGCCACTCATGAAGATGTAAATTTTCCATGTCTTTGATAACATTTAAGATAGCTAGGAAGTGTCTAGGGAATCAAAAGAAGCACCAATGATATACAGTAATAGAAAAGGTCCTGTTTAGGACTCCTGGATTAGGGGAAACAAGAAAAAAAATCCAGCTTTTTGAGAAATTCAGTAATCTAGATTTGAAAATCACTGTGGAAAGTGTGACTGGGGACAACATGGTGATGTGTTTACAGAATTGATGGGCATCCCAGAAGACTTTAGGAACACAAGATAATTCAAGATGGATAGAGGTAGGGCCTTCAGAGAGATAGGGCATTATGTTGAGAATATCTTCCATGTGGTATGTATCAGGCAGAATTCTTGTTGTGTAGTAATACATTTTGAACTATGTCTGAGTGGTTTACTCTGATGGTTGTTCACAGCCACCATCCGTACTGATCCTTGGTCTTGATTTAGGATCTCTCTCTTGTTTTGGCTGATCACACTGGCCTCCTGTTTCCTATGACATTAAAGCTCAAAATAAAAAGGGTGTAGACACACTTTTTCAAGGATCACTGTCTCAGTGACTGTGCATTTTACAAGCTGATGAGAATTTTTCCTCCTCCTGGGTAGATGTAATTCCTTTCAGTCCTGTGACTTCTACGGTCATTTGGGGAATGCTTGCTATGATATTTAAGTACTGCTGCCATATCTAGAGGTCAAGGAGCTCCTCTTGAAAGTACTTTCTGTCCTTTCAGAAGAACATTTTTCAGATGCTAGATATTTCAGTTAAATCCCAGTCTTGAAGGAATTCTTAACACTAAAAAGAAAAAATATCCTCTCATGATGAGGTGGGCAGCAGCTAGAGCAAACTTGCTTGGTAAGGCTCCTGGAAGGATTAACAAGCAGTGAAAACAAGTGTGTTTTATGGGGAGATATTATCTGCACACACACTGTAACCTCAAAGCAGGACTGACTCAGTAAATTCTCTGTTAGAAAGCAGGCCAGCCCAGACAACTTGCTGACTTCATCAGATGCAAAAATCTATGCGCTTATGGTAATAAGGCATGAGAAAGGATCATGAGAGTATGTTTCAGTTTTCGCTGTCTTCATCAGCTTTAAACACTAGAATTAATCTGCTTACACCCCAGCTTCAATCGCAGTGCTAGCACAGAGCTATGTGAAGTGGAACAGTTTGTGTCACAACTGCAGCAGAGGAGCAAAGTCTGAGCAGAGAAAAGTGCACACATTTCATTCCAAAATTGAACTTGGAAGTCGTCCCAGTAAGAGATGTATCTTCTTGCCTTAAAATCTGTCAGATGATGGCAAGCATGATGATGTCCTCAAATCACAGCTGAGTGAAGTTAAGATTTGAAAAGAATTCTCTGAACACAGAGGAAGTCTAAAAACTGTAGGACAAAACTGTCTACAGACAGATTCTGTGCTTCATCAAAAAACATATTTTACTTTGTTAAGCCAACTGTGTGTACAGAATTAGTACTACAGTACTCATATTTTTACATGGTATTGCGCAGCATCTGCAAGGTAGAGCACTAATATGATTTACAGGCATGCTGGAAAATCTGCTCAAATTAAACAGTTAAGACTACCTTCTGAGCCTTATTCATTTCCTGGTTTTCAGAGATCTTAAATTCAGTATTTTTTTTTTATTTTAATGGATTACAGACGAAACTTAGTTATGGACTAAAAAAGTCTGGGGGGGCACTTACTTCCCCTGTTCCATAATAAGCCCCTTATTCTAAACATGCATTTATTGTAAGGTGTGAGCACAAGGCATATTCTCCAAAACCCAACCTTTGCTGAAAGAAGACCAATTATGACAACACAGAACCAGCTTCATAGCATAGTTCAAAGCAACCCTGGTAATCTCATGAATTTTGCAGCACTTAAACCAGTTCACTTTCCCACAGAAAATCACACTCAATTTTAATTACATCAGCAGTAACACTGCACTGTAATATTTCAGTGCATGGCTTTTTAAAAAACTTTCCCTCTTCTTACTAGGTGACTTTAGGACACCTTTGAAAGTCTTCATCTTGCTGAGTTTCAGGATGATCCTGAACTATAAAGATTGCTCTACTGCTAGATGTGAACTCAAGAGAAAAAAAAGGAAATACGATGTCCAGTTGCCACTACTCTGTATTTCCAAATGTGAATAGTCCAGGCACTCAAATTGGACTGTAGTTGTGGATCTCCAGAAGGCATTTTGCTTTCACTCAAATCATGGTCCCAAAGACTGGAGTCAGCATTCAAGAACTGTGATGAAAAATCAGTGTCAGGACAGGTAGATTTGTGGTACTGTTATCACAACCTGAAAAAATGAGTAGAATTGCCACTAGAAACTGAAGTGAAAATCCTCAAGGTTCTGAGATTAAGGGATGAGCGTTTCTGTAGGACTACCTTTCATATTTATGGTATTGTATCATGCACCCTGTTTTGCTGCACACACAGAGTTTCAAGTCTTGACTCACATCGTCTGATTCCCTGATGAGCTCTGTATCTTCCACCTGCACCACGGCATCAGCACCACATGGAATGGGAGCACCGGTTGTAACCCGCATCACCTGGCCAGGCATCACAGTCTGCGTGGGCTGAAAAGAAGGATCTCATATCATTTAACATTTAAGGAAATATCCTGGATGACTGAAATTCTGATACGTGGCATGACTCTTGATATAGTAGTGATACCCAGACATCTAAACTCCAGTGTATTTTAAGGACTACGTCACTGCTTCAGATCTGGCTTTTTTCATAGGGTCACGTATTAGGTGGCTTCAGATTTTCCCTTTAGATTTCCATCACAAGAATACCTCCCAGAAGAAGCAACATGTTGGTAGTCTGGTTTGCTCATACAAATTACTGTCTCAGAAACGTAAC
Organism: Indicator indicator; assembly: GCF_027791375.1. Taxonomy (NCBI): domain Eukaryota; kingdom Metazoa; phylum Chordata; class Aves; order Piciformes; family Indicatoridae; genus Indicator; species Indicator indicator. Next base: position 36,116,589 of record NC_072013.1, read on the forward strand.
AGTTAAATGGTGATCATTAGAGACTTACACAAGCAAAAATCTTGCAGCTCTCTGTGGATAAATATCTTTGCAGAGTACTCTGGTCCCCAGGATTGAAATGGTGCATTTGTTTGGTTTGGTTTTTCTTCCGTTTTCTTTTACCAGCACACTATATATGGAAATCCAGCAGTTCGTAAGTAATGTAACCAGCTACTTTGTTTCTCAGAATCACAGAAACATTCAGGTTGGAAGAGACCCTCAGGATCACCAAGTCCAACCCAGAGCCCTACTCTACAAGCATCACCCCTAAACCATAGCCCCAAGCACCACATCCAAACCACCTTGAAACAGAGCCAGGCTTGGGGACTCAATCCCCTCCCTGGGCAGTATGTTCCAATGCCTGACCTCTCTTGCCCTGAAAAATGTTTCCTAATGTCCAGTCTAAACCTACCCAGTGGCAGCTTGAACTTACTAAGGTATTGATGTCATTGGTGACAGACAATTTCTAGATGAAAAATGTATTGCATTAAAAAGTTATTCCATTTTAAAATGTAATTTTTGGGCCTTAAGAACCCCAAAGAATACAAAACACCTGGGACCCTGCCAGAAATCAGGGCCTATGGTGATAAAATGGATTATAACTACCTCTGCTTTTGGAGTTTATGACTAGATGAGTTTTTTGAGGTGTAGTGATGTGAAACGTTAAACTGTGATACAATAGCTTCTAGGATTGGTTAATCATATATTTAATTTTCTTTCTGTCCTTTGAGAATTTGATCAGATTATGTTTATGAACAAAAAACATCAGATTTGTGTGTGAATCTCAAGGGTGTGCTACAGACTATGAAGACAAAAAAAGTATTCCTTCTAGGAATGCGTATTAATGCACATCAATTTTACAGAAGCTCTTTTAAGGCCTTTGAGATCTCACACTTACGTGGGATAGGGCAGTGCTGAGTTCTGTTCTTTCCCATCATTGATGGTAACTGTTAGTCACTGAATAAAACCCAGAAGTAATCTATTGAGCACAGTTCCCACTCTGGGCACCTTTTTCCTGGTCATGATTACCCCTCTTCTTTATGATTTGTAATGACCCATGCTCCTTGCTGCGAAAAGGCCCAATTTAAGGGAAAGGTGAAAGGTGTCTCTTTTCCATCCTATATTATAGCTGGTTAGTCACGGTGCCTCTAACAAACATCTTCAGAAAGCCTTCCAGGAAATGCTAAGCTCCAGCTATGCAGGATTAACAGGGAAAAAATCATTGCCCTCCACGGCTGAGTGTTTCACACAGAGATCCTGTGGACAGCTTGTGACTGGGACTTTCAAATGTGCCCTAGTCTCCCAAAAGCAGAATACCATCTGAAAGTTTTCCTCAATACAAAATAAAACAATGGCTGTTACCATAAACCAAACCATCTGGAAATGGAAATCAGAAAATAATACACAATCCACAAATTGATGCAGAAATCTTCAACCTGGCTCTATGGCCTCCCTGCAATTCTCAGTCCTATTTTCTTCCTCTCAACGTAGCATTTACATAACCTTTTTCCCTGCAGAAGGAGCCAAATCCAAACCTGTTTTGAACTCCCTGCTGTGAATCATTCTGTTAATTGGTCTGTAACATGAAAAGCAGAATGCTGCTGCTGAGAGTGACTGAAGGGTGAAATGAGACTGAGGAACCTTCCAAGGCTATAAATAGTTTCTTGAGAAGGATATGAACCTGAAGATGTGCTGGCCAAAGGAAAAAACATTGACCAATTATTCAGAGGTCAACAGCCTCATTTTTCTCTCATCACTGGTACTTCCAGAATTATCCTCTCTCTGTGTGCCTCCTCCCACTCAATTTTGTTCCTTACCAGAAAGGTTTTCCATTCCCATTAATCTGGGAGGACAGACTGTCCCTGCAGAGGGATATTTGTGAGTTCTTTAATTTTGCAGGACAGAAGCAAGCTCCCAGTTGCACTTCTGCCCTTTGTACAAACCTGCCAATTAAGACAGGTAGATTAGGACACTGAAACGTGTCAGACCTGTAGGCAGTCTCTTCCCCACTAGACCCAGCTTCCACAGGACTGTTTTTAAGCACCCCTGTGCTGTGGTACTTTTTAACTATCGATGACAAGTGAATAATGACAGCAGCAGTAATTCATCAGGTTGCTCTGCTGGTTCTTGCTATTTTACAGTGACCACAAGAAGGGTTACAGAAATAGGTGCCAGTCGTTCAGATTCTGCGCTAATGGTTGAAATGCATACAGAAGGGCTAAAAATCCAGGGCAGGTGAAATTAGTTGGTTGACCTTTTCTACTATTTAATGCAGTATTGAATAGAAGGGATTCAGCATGGAGAAGGTAACTAATATGCCAAAATATAAATCATGATGATGGATGGGAAATACAGCGAAAATTATTTTCACACTTCTCTGTATCTATCACAATTATTCAAATTAAATGTTTAATATACACTTAGAAGCAGTTCAACACTGTTCTTATAAAATGTAACAATCCAACTGGTAATGCTTAAAATACTGAAACAACTTTTGAAACACATCTATTTTATCTGAGACTTTCTTGCTTAGCAGTCAAAATGGTCAGACTGGAAAATCCTCATTAAAACCAATTAATCCTTTGGTTTGCCTGTTCCTTATTCAATTTCTGCATCATTTCACATTTGATACACAGAATTATAACCCAGGGCTTGAAAAAGCTGGAGAAATACTTTGGGTTAACCCCTGCTCCCCTGAAAAGAAGGCAGCAGGTACCATTAAATTGCCATACAAAATTCTCACACTTTGCTTTGCAAATATCAGTGTGAAATATGCAAGCAGCTTGTGGAAACAATTATTGGGCTGAAATCCCTTTTAAAAATCTGTCAGCAAGAAGGGATGAAACCTTGCTTTTCTGTTTATGAATTGTAATGCCACTAGAGACCGCATGTCCTCTAACATGGTGCTAGGGCAGAACATTACTGCATGCATTCCTATCAGATATGTCAGCACAACGCTCTGAAGTATTTTGGGATATCCTTGTTCCTTATGTAACTGTACGACCTCACTTTCTGAAATCATGTCCCAAGGCACACATCAAGAGGCTAGGTACAGCTGTGTCCTACTTCATGCCAACTCCAAGAATATTGAGTTTTGGAGCACTGTAACAATAAAAAGCAGTATCTTACAAAAGAAAAATAGATTAAAAAGAACGAAGGAGAAAAGAAACTGCTCACCTGCTCACCGGCCTGGGACTCTCCTATGATGAATCGATCTCCTGGGCCATCAGCAGCTGTTAAGATGGACAATGGAAATGGTAAAATTGAACCCCCACCCCAAAATGATGGCATTAGAAATTAACAACCAGAAAAACCAAAGAAAGATCTCAGGTTCAGTCCTTCAATGTCAGCACGACAAAGGCTATAGAAGTTTTGCAAATGTTTTACATATTAGGGCCTTCAAAGTTGTGTATTTTAAATTAAAAATTCTGGGCAATATGGATTGAATAAAGGAGATTAGAAGAAATTACATCAATAACAAAGATGGTAAGTGTTCATAAGATTATTTCAGTAAAAATTTCCACCATAAGCAAATCTTTTTCCATGTGAAACTAACCCAAAGGAACTGTGTATTTTATTAAGTGTGTATGTATCTTTTTTCCAGACAACAATGGAATATTGACATTTCTAGATTCTCTTTCTCTCTTTGGAGGAAAATGCAGGCAAGTGCAGTGGTTATAGACTTGTGCAGACAACCACAGAGGTTTGGCATTTTCTGAAGAGCACCAGGGCTAAGACAATGCAACTTGGCCTGTGTCATGGTAGGGCCATGACATGGCCCAGTACAAACCCAGACAGGCCTTAAGATGTCTAGACAGGTCCCTTTCTCTCCCGTTCCTTCTACAGGAAAACAGGGCAACATGGGAAAAAGAACAAAGGGGACAGGACTCCTGCCTGTAAACAAGATGTTTATCAGGGGTGAGAGCACGTAAGCTGACCACTGCTCCCCCAGAGACAAGGTCCTTGCTTCTGCCTTTTATGGTCATAGCCTGGCAGAACGCTTTCCATTGGGCAGCTACATGTTAGCTTCAGTGCCCCATTGCACCAATCGATCTCTGGCAATTTGTATATATACAAGTGACTTGGTAGTCACCCTTGCCTTGCCTTGCTCAAACCTTGCTACAAGCCTACTTGGACCCATATTGTAGAAGCTGCCGCGAGTTGCCCTGCCCTGCCTTGGGTGCCTGGTCCAGAGCCTGGGATAAATCCACGAGCCATACACAGCTAAGCTGGAGAAGCCAGAAGTCTAGAAGCCAGATCGGCCTAGCCTGCTTCCCCTTGCCACCAGAATCGTGCCATGCCTCAGTTTCCCCAGGAACCAAGCAATAGTGTTTACAGACCTTCATTCTTTAAAGAAATGTCACAGTGTTTTCATCAAGAAATTAGTAAAAAAGCAACCCTGGAGTTGAAGGCAGTGCTCATGCAGTCAGAACCTTCACTTCAAAGCTGGAAAATCTGCACATTTCTGAAGATAACAGCGTGTGAACGATGAAAAGAAAAAAAAGAAAAAAGTGTCTGCTCTACTGCAGTTTGCCCCTCCCCCCTTTTCTCTCCCCCCCTTCCTTCTCCCTCCTTATCTCACTCCCTTGTTTCACTCCCTGTTGAAGGTCTGCAGAAACCTGTGTTCTAATTTTAAAGCAACAGTGTTAAGTTTTGTTAAGAAAGGTATTTCACCATTTCATGAATGCAACTGATATCTATGTATTGCTTTTATCATTACTTTTGATTGTAAGGGATTTGAGCTTATAAGTTTTTAGTGATTGTGTTAAGGTATTTTTCCTAATCAACAAGCATGATACTGTGTAAGTGCTACTGGTTTTATGAGTTTATAGGTTAAGGTTTCTTTTTTTCCTTTTTTTTTGGTTCGAACCTCTTTTTTGTTTTGAGTGTGCCGGCAATTTTAAAAAGAGCTCTATATGGTAAATAAGTTTTCATTTTGAAAAGCGTGCATTATCTTTTTTTTGTGGTTTTTTTTGTACATTATATTGATGGTTTAATTTTATGTAGTTTTTTTAAGTTTTTAGGATCTTTTTTTGATATTAGCAGGACATAAGATTATTTTAGGAACGTTATAGAGTGTTCTATTGTTTTTTGTGTTTATAAAGGTTTTAAGATAAGGTTATAAGAATATGAAAAGCGACAAAAAAAAAAATTCTTTTCCTTTTTTGGTACACAGGTTTTCCCACCTACAGGTTTTTCCTGATGCCAGCATGGCAAGGCCCAGCGCAAGACTCAAAGGATGGGACAAAGAGCAGTGCCCGTGAAGCTTACAATCAGCTGACCACTGAGTCTGACCACAGTGCCTGTTTAACTGAGATCAGAAGCACCGATCTGAAGCTGACTGCACGAGTGTCCCCGGAGGAAACATTTTATTTGGGACTGAATGTTTCAATGTCTTAATGTTATGTAATTACGGAATATGTTTATGTAGATTTATATGTTAATTCACCAGAATGTTATAGTTAAACAGTGGTTACCCAGGAATAGACAAATTGCCCAGCCTATCTATCTGGTAAAATTAATTCATTCTTGCAATTGTGGGGTATCGCTCATGTTCCCTGTATTCCTTATTCCCTCACACAGTATACTGAAGTGACTTTTGCAAAAACTAAAGAGGGGGAATGGTAGGGGCCTCTTCAGAGGCCTAGTTAAACAAAGCTATGTATGTTTTACATTTTAAAATTTAATTTTTTTGCAGCTTCCTAATGATTCCCAGGAAACCCCAATGACACATCATTTTAATTTTTTAACTACCACCAGTGTATTAATAACCTCGGGTGGAGGATATGCTTGTGTCTCAACAGGTTGTGGACTGTATTGGGTCCCAGTGCTTTCATCATCCTTTGGATGCTGACTGCAGCAACAGCCTTGCAGATCTCAAAGCAACCACAGCAAAATGCGTGGATCACGCTTGCCAAGGCCATAGGACGAGACATGCTGTGCTTCTCCATATCAACGCCTGCCAATCCCTTCAGCACCTGTCTGGTGGGCATATCAGTGAATGAGTAAAGGGACATCACTGAAAAAATTGAACCACTGAACTTGAAAATATCATTCTACATGTGCTTCCTGGCACACTTAAAAGCTTTCATAGGTTTGGGTGCAAAGGATTTGAAAAGACAAATCTGACTAGCCTCAAGAGATAAGTATGTTAGGATTGGTAAGAATGCATTACTGTGTTGTGTTTAATTCTACATCAGACAAGGCCACAGATATTCAGGATGTTACTCCAGCAGGGAAAAGGTACAGAAATTATACTGCATGGTGCAATCGAGCTGAATTCATAGAAGTGAAGAGACATTCCCATCCTCATTGTCTGCCTGCAGGTGTTTTCCTTATTTGTGGAGATAGAGCCTGGCCAGCTCTGCCCTCATGAATCAGAGGAAGACTTTGCAGTCTCGGTCATTTAACCATTTTGGCTGACTTCGTAGTCTTGCTAAAACAATCATTTATGCTTTTGCTGTTTTGCCTTTTTTTTGCTTTTTTACCCTGTATATTGCAATATTTATAAGGTTTAATTAATCGATCACTCAAGAGAATCCTTATCGTTCAACAGGGAAGGGGAAATGAAGAAATTGATTTAGGGACCAGAACCCCAGACACTGTCTTACTGATAGAAGGAGATGCTTTTACCCTGGTGGGTGGCAAACCCTGGGAACAGAGCACAGCTAGAAGGAAAACACAGACAGGTCGGCTCCCTAGAGGCCACTGTGACCTAAGGGAGTTATGCAGGGACCTGATAACAAGAACAAAGCAAAACTTAGGACAGAATTATGGAATCCCTTTATCTCTTGCTTGACATTTGCTTAAGCCTTCTGAAAAATATGCGTTCGTGTGATATTTTCTCTCTGTAGCCAATCATGAATTTACAACTGTAGTATGAACATACCAATGACCAATTACAAGCTGTCTTCTGATGTTATGTTAACCTATATAAAGAAAAAGCTTTGTACAATAAATCGACACTTGGCTTGCATCAGGCCTCGTCCCGTCTCTCCATCGCAGCAGATGGTCAGTGACCTACTGCACTGTTACACATATATTAGTCTATGGGGCCAGATGGTGAGCACCCAAGGGCACTGGGGGAGCTGGTGGAAGTGCTCATGCTCATCAAGCCACTTTCTGTCATTTGCCAGCAGTCCTGGCTAGCTGGGAAGCTCCCAGCTCACTGGAGATTGGCAAATGTGGCACCCATTCACAAGAAGGGTTTGGAAGGAGGACCTGGGGAACTGTAGAACTGTCAGTCTGACCTCTGTGCCAGGGAAGGTCATGTAGCAGGTCATACCGAGTGCTGTTATGCACCATGTGCAGGGCAACCAGAAGATCAGGTCCAGTCAGCATGGGCTCATGAAGGGCAGGTCCTGCTTAACAAGCTGATCTCCTTCTACAGCAAGGTGACCCATTCAATGGATGAGGGAAGGGCTGTGGATGTTGTTTATCAAAGCCTTGGACACTGTTTCCCACGGCATCCTCCTGGAGAAACTGGCTGCTCATGGCTTGGATGGGTGGATGATCCACTGCTTTAACAACTGGCTGGCTGGCTGGCCCCAAAGAGTGGTGGTGAGTGGAGTTCAATCCAGCTGGCAGCCAGTTACTACTGATGTCCCCCAGAGCTCAGTACTGGGTCCCCTGGCAAGTTTGCACAAGACACTAAATTGCCTGGGAGTGTTAATGTGCTTGAAGGTATGAAGGCTCTTGCACAGAGATCTGGACAGGCTGGACCAATGGGCCAAGGCCAGTTGTATGAGGTATAACAAAGCCAAGAACCAGATCCTTGGCTCACAACAACCCCATGCAACACTACAGGCTTGGGGCAGAGTGGCTGGAACATTGCCTGGTGGAAAAGGACCTGGAGGTGTTGTTTGACAGCCAGCTGAACATGAGCCAGCAGTGTGCTCAGGTGGCTAAGGTGGCCAACAGCATCCTGTCCTGTATCAGGAATAGTCTGGCCAGCAGGAATAGGGAAGTGATCATGCCCCTGTACTCAGCACTGGTGAGGCCTTCCCTTGAATACTAGGGTCACTTTGGGTCCCTCACTACAGGAAAGCCACTGAGGTGTTGGAGTGTATCCAGAAAAGGGCAACAAAGCTGGTGAAGGATCAAGAAAACAAGTCTCAGAGGGAACAGCTGAGGGCACTGTGATTATTTAGCCTGGAGAAGAGGAGGCTGAGGGGAGACCTCATTGCCCTCTACAACTATCTGAAAGGAGCTTGAAGTGAGCTGGGGGTCATTCTCTTCTCTTGAGTACAAGATGACAGGAAGAGAGGAAATGGCCTGAAATTGTGCCGGGTTTGGGATGGAGATTAGGAAAAATTTCCTTCCTGCAAGAGTGGTCAGGCACTGCAACAGGCTGCCCAGGGAGGTGGTGGAGTCACTGTCCCTGGGGGTGTTCAAGAAACGTGCAGAGATGGCACTTTGGGATGTGGCTTAATAGCCATGGTGGTTTTATGTCAATGGTTGGCCTTAATCTTAGAGCTATTCCAACCCAAACAATTCTATGATTCTGCGGTCACTTCAGGGCTGACCAAAAGTTGAAGAATGTTAAGGGCATTGTCCAAATGTTTCTTCAACACCAACAGGCTTGAGGCATCAGCCATCTCTCTAGGAAGCCTGTTCAGTGTTTGATCAACCTTCCCTGGCACAGCTTTGAACCATTCCCACGTGTCCTATCAGCGTATACCAGGGAGAAGAAACCAGCACCTCCCTCTCCACTCCCCCTCCTCAGGAAGCTGTGGAGAGCAATAAGCTGTCTCTTCTTCAGTCTAAGGTGACCCAAAGTCCTTAGCTGCTCCTCACAGGACATTGGTTTCAGCCCTTTCACTGGCTTCGTTACCCTACTCTAGATGCATTCAAGGACCTTGCTGTTACTCTGGTTGAATCTAGCACCAAAACTGGGCTCTCATTTGTTGGTTCTGACAGACGTTGCTGAAGACAGCACTGGTGATCATGCTGCTCATTCCGTGTGTTTACTGAGGCTATACCTGGGCTTCCCCTTGCCTTCCAGCAAGCAGGTTGCAGGATAGCATTTGCTTGATCCCCAGGTCCTTGTCAGTCAGCACTGTTGGGGCATTCGCAACATTGTACGATGTAGATGGGGAAGCATGTGTAAACAGTGTGGCTATGTTAACCAATCAGCTTCCTGGAAGGGGCGCATGCAGTACGCGTGGACAAGATGGTGTAGCCAATAGAAGGACGCATGCTCGCGGCGTGAAGGCGGAGCGGAAAAGTTTGGTCTATATAAGCAACTACCGATGGTTCAATAAAGTTGGATTTGAACTTGCATCACATTGATGTGTCGTTCTTCCTGCTCGCCTGTATGGCCCGCGGCATTTGGTGACCCCGACGTGATACTGATTGGGGACGGAGACATCAGAGCTGCGGAACGGCGAGGATCCTGCTGCCAGCGGAGAGGAAGCTGGGTGCCCGAAGAAAGGCGGATTCGTGCATGGCTGACCAGTGAGTCAGGGAGAAAACAGAGCAGGATGGGGTCAAATGTATCAGCCATAGAAGAAGCCGTAGTAGATAGCCTGTTAAGGCTGGCTGAAAAAAGGGAAACTAATTTGCTGAAGCCCGCGTTAATGGAACTGCTTGCTTGGGCACGAAGAAGGGGTTATTTGAACTCTACGCGAGATGCTTATAGTCGGGAAGTTTGGCAGAAGATAGGACGGGAGCTCTGGGAGTGCGTGCAGACAGAATCTAAGGAGGCAAAACACTTGGCTAAAACATACCGAACAGGGCGTTTGTTGCTTGATCAAGTTCATGGGGAGGCGACCGCTGCGGCCGCTTGGAAACAGACGATCCAAGACGTCACCACAAAGGGAACAAAATCAGAATTGCCTGACAATTGGCCGCCTATCGATAGTTCTATAGACTGTCAAGACTCTCCCGTTGCTTGCCCTGTAACAACATCAAATATGACCAGGGCAGAGAAGATTGCCTGGGGTCTGGACGGGGATGATTTGCCCCCCTATAACCCCGATTGTGACGCAAATAAATCTTTGCCACCTTATGCACCTGGTCCGAATCAAAGTGACTCTGTTGTGATTAACATGACGGCACAGGGCGCTGCAAATACTGAGGCGACTGCCCCTTTTTCCGGAGAAAGTGGAAGCATGGAAATAGATTCCACTGCTTTTTGGGATCAATTGCAGACTGTTTTTTCCTCTTCAGCGACCTCGGGGAGGGATCACGGTAGTGCCGCAGCTGCAAACAATCCATATCAAGAACTAAGAAAAGAACTGCGACAGCAGAGAGAGGCTATGACAGAACTTTTGGAGCAAATGAGGAGACTTGATCGTGATTCAAAAAAACGGGACATCAAAGATGCTTATAAGGCAGCACATAGTTCTATAGTTACTGGGTTGAGAAATGTAGAAAAGCAATTAGAAGAAATAGATAAAAAGGCCAGAAATTTTGAGAAAGCAAATATGTGCGGTGGGGGAAATGTTGATACTGATATACCAATGGTTTCATTGCCTAGAGATCCTTCATTTAATGCGGATAAAAGGTATAGGGGTCTTGCTCAGAATTGTATCTTGCAAGGAGATTTTAGTTTTGAACCCATTGCTGCACCTGTAGTACGGCGTGGTGGGGGACCGACTTGGGAGCCCTTGGACTGGAAGTTTGTTCAGTCTATACAAAAGACAATAATGCAATTTGGGTATCAAAACAAGCTGGTTAAAAATCAAATCACAGCTCTCATAAAATATCAAGATTTAGTTCCTGCTGATCTCAGGGCAGTGATGGAGCTCGTTTTAACCCCCAGAGCTTTCATGTTATGGGTAACCAAATGGCAAGACTTGTTAGAGATAAAACAGGTAGAGAACTTGAATCTCCCCGGTACTGATCCTTTGCGTACGGCTACTCTGGATCAGTTAATGGGCAGCGGTCAGTTTAAGGACCCCTCAGTGCAAGCGGCAGTGCATCCGCGTATATTGAGCCAGTCAAAGAATGCTGGTCTGCAAGCCTTCTTGTCTCTACCTCAAACTGGTACTCCTTCTTTACCGTACACAAAAATCACTCAAGGACCTAATGAATCATTCTTTGGGTATGTAGATCGTATAAGGGAAGCCTTAGAAAATGCCCCCAAAGGGACTTCTCACCAAAGAAATTGCGGTGCAAAATGCAAACGCAGCATGCAAGCAATTAATAGCAACTCTGCCACCAACAGCTTCTATTACTCAAATAATAGAAGTGTGTGCCAGAGCTCCTTTGATTGATGAACAAGAAAAGGCAAAAATACATGCTCATGCATTGGCGGCCACACTTAAAATGCAACAAAATTTAGGCAAAGGAGACAGGGGACCTTCACGCTGTTATCAATGTGGTCAACGTGGTCATTTTAAGAAGCAGTGTCCCAATCAAAATGGTAGCAGAAATAGTCTAAATGGCAATTGTGCTAGATGTGGTAAATATGGTCACCGGAGAGCAGATTGCCGATCCAAATTCAATAAGAATGGGATGCCATTAACATGGAATCAAAATCAGGGAAACAGTCAGCCGCGGGGGGCGGGACGCGGCCAACAAGTATCCCTCCCCTCAGAAAATGGCGATGGCTGTCTCAGCCGAATGCGAGCAGCCACAACAGGAAGTGCTGGGGTCGACTTGGCAGTGGCCGAACCAGCAGACATATTCGATACCCAAATACATGTAGTATCTTCAACTGAGTCCGGGCCATTAGGGTTTGGGTTGTCAGCATTATTAATAGGGAGATCATCGGCAACAAAAAAAGGGATATTTGTGCTTCCAGGAGTTGTTGACGCCGACTATCAAGGTGTAATTTGTATTATGGTTCGATGTTTTGCGCCCCCTGTCCATATTCCAAAAGGAAGCACGATAGCGCAGTTGGTACCATTTAAATCACAAGTTCCCAATACAGAAAACAAGGAAAGGGGTACGGGAGGTTTTGGATCTACTGGCGAACCGCAGGTATTGTTCTGTAAAACGCTTGGTTTAGAAAGACCTTTGATGTCTGTAACAATTTCAGGTCCTGGTGGTATTATTTTAGAGGGCTTGCAGATGATGTTGGACACAGGGGCGGATGTATCTGTTTTACCCCTTGATCTCTGGCCTGTAGCGTGGCCTTTGGAGGATCCTGGATCCGATTTAGTGGGAATCGGAGGGAGCAGTTCAACCAAAATCAGTAAGGAATTTGTTTTATTCACCAATGAGGAGGGACAGCAAGCTTTGGCAAAGCCTTACATCCTACAGACAAATCTTCTCCTCTTGGGCAGAGATATACTGAGTCAATGGGGAGTTAAGATCCAGACAAATTTTTAGTTGCGGCCACTGATAGCAGCTCCCGCCCTACTCTAAAGTTGCAATGGAAGAATGAAGATCCACTATGGGTGGATCAGTGGCCGTTAACTCAAGAGAGGCTGCAAATTGTTGAAAGTTTAGTTCGGGAACAACTTGAATTGGGACATATAAAACCATCCGTCAGTCCTTGGAACACACCAATTTTTACTATACAGAAAAAATCGGGGAAGTGGAGACTGTTGCATGATTTAAGAGCAGTCAATAATAGAATGGTAGAAATGGGGGCCTTACAACCAGGATTACCATCTCCGGTTATGTTGCCCCAACATTGGAATCTACTTATTTTGGATCTGAAAGATTGCTTTTTCACAATACCACTGCATGAGGAAGACAGTGATAAATTTGCTTTCACAGTTCCGTCTGTTAATAGATCTGCACCCTCTAAACGGTTTCAATGGGTGGTCCTGCCCCAAGGTATGAAAAATTCGCCAACAATTTGTCAATGGTTTGTAGATCAGGCATTAGCTCCGTGGAGAAAAAATAACCCTGACTTGATTACTTACCATTACATGGATGATTTGTTAATTGCCTCCCCAACGCCACTTCCATTACAAAAGGAGCAAGAAGTGACTCAAGCATTAGCAAAATATGGTTTAGTAATTGCACAAGAGAAAATTCAGCGTCGTGCACCATGGGTGTATTTAGGCATGCAGATTCTAGAAACACGTTTGAGACCTCAAAAATTGAATCTTAATACAAAGATTGAAAATTTGAATGATGTGCAAAGACTGGTCAGTGATTTACAATGGTTAAGAATATATTGTGGGATCACCAATTCTGATTTAAAGCCACTAATTGATCTTTTAAAAGGTGGGAAATCCCCTTCTGACCCTCGAGCATTGACTCCCACAGCATACCAGGCTTTACAAGTAATAGGAGAAAAAATATGGAATAATATGGCAGATCAAATTGTACCTGGTGTTCCTTTCACTATTATTTGTTATAATCAAGACAGGAAAGTGGCTGCTTTGATTACTCAGATTTCTAAAGATGATTCAGTGTTAATTCTAGAATGGGTATTCCATAGCAGTACGTTGAAGGCCACTATAACTACAAGGCCAGACGCAGTCGGAAATTTACTGTTAAAAGCAAGAAATAGATTAAGGACAATTGCGGCGACGGACCCAGCTCAGATTATTTTGCCATTGAAAAATATCAATCTTGCAGATTCATGGATGGAACAATCTGATGCATTTGCGACGGCTGTCCATGGAATTAGACTGGATAATCATTACCCAAAACACCCTTTGTTTAAAACAAATTTGATAACAGAACAGGACTCTTTGCAAGTAGAATCTCCCCTTTCAGAGGGGATCACTATTTTTACGGATGCCAGTGGTATGACAGGGAAATATGGATATGCTCATCAAATCAACAGGCTATGGAATACCCGGGTAGAAAAGACAAAAGGGTCAGTTCAGATTTTGGAATTAAAAGCAGTTCTTATGGTATTTCAGGATTTCCGGAGGACACCCTTGAATATTATAATTGACTCAAAATATGTGGTTGAAGTAGTAAAGCGTTTAAATAATGCAATCTTAGGCGGTATAACTAATCCTGTCCTTGAGATGTGTATCTTGGAGCTACAGTCTGAAATTATTGCATGTCAACATCCATGGTGGGTCATGCATATCAGAAGCCATTCTAATTTGCCAGGGTTACTAGCTGAAGGGAATTCATTCATAGACAGCAAAGTAGTAAGCAAAGTATCCACAGAAGATGTTTTGGCACAAGCACTTCAGTCACATTAATTTTTTCATCAATCGGCACGGTCATTGATGAAGTCCTTTGGGATTTCTAAAACAGATGCTCGTTCAATAATTGCCAGTTGCCCTGATTGTGCCCGATTAACTCCCATTTCGGCTGAAGGGACTAATCCGCGGGGCCTAGAACCTTGCCAGGTCTGGCAAACGGATGTCACCGAATTTCCTCCGTTCGGTGCCCTTAAATACATCCATGTCACGATAGATACATGTTCTAAAGCAATTTGGGCAACTTCACATAAGTCAACCAACAGTTTGGCTTGTATTCAGCATTGGACAACAGCCATTGCAGTGTTAGGGCGACCAGATACTATTAAGACCGACAATGCTCCAGCTTACTTGAGTAACAAAGTTCATCAGTTTTTCCAGAATTGGAAAATTACACACTTGACAGGTATACCCTATAATTCAGGAGGGCAAGCCATTGTTGAACGAGCGCACCAGGATCTAAAACGGCTTTTGACAATATATAAAAAAGAGGGGGAAAGGAGTCCGTACCTCACTATAGCAAAGGCATGCTATGTGTTAAATTGGTTAAATCCACGGACAGAACAAAATTTAGTTCCTATGTTCTCTCACCTGCTTAATAGAAATGACTTTTCTCAGCATGAGGTATTAGTACAAATCTTTGAACCTTTGGCCCAGCGATGGAATGGACCAGTCCGCTTACTGACTTGGGGAAGGGGTTATGCTTGTGTGTCTGCAGGAGAGTCAACAAGGTGGATTCCAGCCAAGTGGGTTCGACCGAGGATACGGCCCGCATCTGATCCAGGTCAAACAGACTCGGACGACAATACGGAAGATTGAAAATGAAGTCTCTGCTTTTGGCCCAAGGACATGGTTGTCAAGAAATCAAGGGAATGTGTTGTTTTAATCTTGCAGCCCACAGCGTATTTATTCAAAAAGATATTTGGATGCTCAAGGAAAATACAAAAAAAAGGTTAAGCAGCAAAGTGGTTCGTTAGACAATTGGTTTAACAGTTTGTTTTCAAATTGGGGTCTACCAGGCTGCGTTGCTGGTGTCCTTGAAATGCTGATACCTACAATTTTTGCTTTGCTAATTATATGCTTATTGTTGCCATGTTTAATCCAATGCATGCTAAGTAGTGTAACTAAGAGTGTGAATTTGTTATTTAAGAAAAAGGGGGGAGGTGTTGGGGCATTCACAACATTGTACGATGTAGATGGGGAAGCATGTGTAAACAGTGTGGCTATGTTAACCAATCAGCTTCCTGGAAGGGGCGCGTGCAGTACGCGTGGACAAGATGGCGTAGCCAATAGAAGGACGCATGCTCGCGGTGTGAAGGTGGAGCGGAAAAGTTTGGTCTATATAAGCAACTACTGATGGTTCAATAAAGTTGGATTTGAACTTACATCACATTGATGTGGCATTCTTCCCGCTCGCCTGTATGGCCTGCGGCACAGCACCTTGCTCAGAGATGCTCCCTCAGCTTAAATCAGTCTTTCTCACACATCTGCACTCCCTTGCCACTGTCACTGCTCATTTTGGTCTGCCTGTCCCTCTCACATGAATATGACAGACAGCTGCCATCAAACTTGCATGGCAGACCTGGAATTTTATTTTTATATCAGATCCATGGGGAAGCTCTTGGACTACACCCATTTCTGGGTTTGCAAGCAGGCTATTCCACAGACAGTTGCTTTCCATTGTTTCAGCTGCTAGTAATAAAAAACCTACTAAAAGAGAGTTGGTTACTGTGTTCCAGTTTCAACATGGTGTTACAATGATTCAGCCCCTACCACAATGAAATCACTAACAGGATAATGTTTGATCATATATTTTTTTTCTCCATAGATATCTGAGGTGAGTATCGTTAATCTTACTTCACAGGAGGGAAGTAACTTGTTCAAAACCATGCAGCCCTTACAGCCGAAGCAGAGGGTGGGATTGGTTCTCCTGGGGAAGCACTCACTGTGTGTTCCACAGAGCCACACTACTCATTTTCTTAATATAGAGCAACAGGGATATTTTCAAAGCAAAACCAAGATTTTCTTTTGAGGTGTGTCTGTAAGAGTATGCTCTGATAGGTGTTTTTGACAATTCTGTAATGTAGTCATAACATAGCTCACACACAGGAAGCTGGACCTGTGGCCATTCCACAAAATAACAGTTACAGAAGAAATTGCTGATTGATTCAGTAACAAAGGAACAGAAGAATCTGTCATCCGGGAACAGATGTTCTGTTTTCTCCTGAATTCTTGTTTCCAAGAAACTAGTAACACAGGTGCATGCCTGCGAGCACTCGTGGATGCATGTTTCTCGCGTACTTTGGCATCTACTTACGAGATTTGAAATTCAGTGTTGTGCTCTTTAAGGCAGCTGCACTCTAAGTAACTGTGACTTCAGCAATGAGCTGAACCAAATCTCAACCGAAACAGCCATTACTGGATGCAAAATAGGTGAACTACCATGTTCTGAAGTGGCTTTACAGACACTACGCTGCATGTCTACAAAGCCAGAGCTTACCTCTGACGGCGTAGCCGTCTTTAACTGATGCTGGAAACGGTGGTAGATTATCTTTTGCATATACATCTTGAGCAAGGACTCGGCCCATTCCATCTAGAAAAAAGAGAAAAGACCATATTCCATGTCATTACAGCTAGTGAAGGGGGGAAAAGTGAACAGCACTGTGCTCTGATGGATGAAATGTATGTGTATGTGACACAAATAGATCTCAGGGTTTTGATTTCTGCCTCTACGTAAATGGAAAACAGCTGGGGTCTGAAAGTATTGAGGAAAGATCTGTTCAGTAAGTCTGTCTTCCTAGTTATGGTGAAATTGGTGACAGCAGAACTGAATGGCAAGTATCCAAATCCAGAGGTAATATCTCTGATACAAGATCAGACAGTAAAACCCCGTATTTGTTCCTCCAGAATGGGTGTTTCTTCTAAGATCTCTTACAAAGACAATACTTTCCCAGGCTTCCAGGATTTTAGCTGTTTTGTTGTTGGGTTTTGTTTGGTTTGTTTTGTTTTTTGTTTTTTGTTTTTTTTTAAGGTTGTTCTTTTTTTTGAAAGCTTTTAAAATAACATTTCAAAAACGAATCCCGTGTGCTAAAGGCGAGAGGTGATGGACTGTGCTCAGAGGACTCAACATAAACAGTAATGATGGACAAGTTTCCACAAACTGACAGAAGTTCTGCAATACATCAGCTTTGCCTAACTCTGAGAGCATTTCTGCTTAATGGAGGGTGAGCGCATGTAAGTGTCAGGATTATTTATGTAAATTTACACTGTTATAGTTCAAAATACTTTAATAGCTGTTTCGAATATACTCTTTCCCTTCACTTAGCAACTATGATTGATGAGTTGTAATTTGGCTCTGCCTGCCTGTAGAGACTGATACTAATTACTTCACCCTCAGCCAAGGGTGTGCTACTTTTTTCCTTTTGTGGCACCAGCAAGAGTCGGATTTTTTCTGTATGATGTAGAACAGACTGGAAAATGTGTATCTTATCTTTTCATATAGCAGGAGAGTGAGAAAGAAGATACATTACATGTGTGGTTAGATGGATTGGGAAGGGGCACAGGTCAGAACTATCAATATGGGCTCAATTCCAGTACATTTAAGCAGAAGATAAGAAGCCCATCATATAATAGGAGTGTGTTGCAGCACAGGAAGGCAATATCTGGGTGAAAGTATAAAGGAGTTAGAGGATGTGTGAATACTTCTGCCAGGAGAATCTGCATGGATTTTATAGATTATGATCTTTCAGACAGGACAAAAAAAAAAAAAAGAAGTACATAAAGTGTTTCTTGCTTTACAGATAGGGAAATCAATATTAGCAGCAGACCTGGTGATTTTAAAGGTCTTTTCCAAGCAAAAGAATTTAATTATTCAGTTCCAGATTTGCTGGGAAGGCAGAAGACCTAAGACCTAACATTGCACACCGAGTGGATAGGTTTTGTTAGAATGTGCACGTAGTTGATTTGAAAATGTTCATCTCCAGTGAAGTGATATTATACTAGAGATGATATTTTACTTATTCATACAAAGTGATTGAGTTAGCAATTAATTGTAATAACTAGAGCACCATGTCCATAACTATAGCTTATAACCATGAGTATCAACTTCAGGGCTGAGTTGAATGTTGCATTTTTGAAAGGTATTGCCATGAAAATGGTGATAAAACCTGTTAAGTAGAAGAGAACCTTAGTGATGGCTATTGATATGTCTGTGCATCACTGTCATACACAATACAGAAGTTAGAAAGCTCATCCAAACTTGTACACTTGCATTGAAAAAAAGAATGCAGATACTGACATCTAAATTACAGCACAGAAAACAAAGGTCTAGACAAAACACCTTGGGCTCAGAGATGAGCAAAATCTCATACAGAAGTGATGCTTCTAATTTTAGCAGGCATGTTACACCTTCATTTTACTCCTTGTCTGCATACAAAATCACATCAATTACAGCAAAGTTGAACACTATGTTCCTGGCATTCTGCCATGCAATATTTGAAGGGAGTACATGGCCAGGCAGTAGTGGGAATGAATTTCATTGTGGGGAGAAAAATTCAAGAATTATTTGCTGAAGCTTTAGGCATTTAAAATGAAGCAAATCAGCAACTAAAGGACAATCTGAAGTACCTCCATTTGGCCTTATTTTGATTAATTGCAATTCTCAAAAGATGTTCTGAAAGATTTTAATGCCATCATAGTGCCCTATGTGATAGCTTTCTGATTCTACCACAAAATGGAGAATTACATTAAAATCACTTTTCAAATGTAGACATTTTCTAAAGCTTAGCTGGTCAAACTGGTACAGCTCTGTGAAGACTTTTGATTTCTCAGGGTATTGGTACGAGGATAAAGCAGTGAGACAGGTATGGTACTAGAGGTGATGGATTTGCTCCCATTTTGTAGATGTTGCTCTGGCAGCACTTCAGTGTAATATGAAAAGACAACGCTATCAAAATATTCACCTAGTTCAAAATGACTAAGCAGTGGAAAAAATGTTCAAGCCCCGCACAAGTTACAGGGCTCTTGGATTAGATCAGAAAACCTGCTGCGTTCTGAGGCTGAAGACCACAAAGTGGGGATTACCTCTGATTCGTATTTTACTGTCGGTTAATGTTCTACCTTAGTTTCATAACAATAATCACTATCACTGTCTAAAAACTTAACCTTATAGACCCATGTAGCACTGTTCATGTGACTGCATTTAGCTGGAATAAAATGCTAACTGCAGGCTTCATATCAGATATTGACGATGTCAGGTTCCTTTGGTTTCTGGCACTTTTGAAAGTGTTGATGGTCTGTCTGTAAATGATCTGTATAGGCACTGAACCAGACACACACCAATGTGAAAAATCACGTTTCAGTATATAACTGCCCATCCTCCCTCTTACCTTGTGAAAGAATAGATTTGAGAGACTACGACATGTCGTGACTTAATCAAGAATAAACTCAGGGCTATAGAGGCTATGGGTACAGACTCACATTCAGCATCTTTATTTATGAGGATGAACACTATGTAATATGTTTAATAATGTAAATAAACCGGGTTAAAATTAATTAGGTAATTTGTTAATGAAATAAATTGCAATCCTGGAACTTCAAATATTTCACTTCCCTTGCAGAAAAATGAGAACTGTCTCAGTAGACTCAGAACCTTATTTTTTAAGTAACAGTGCCAAGAATAATAATCAGTATGTTCCAAATTTAGAATCGGCCTGAATTTGATGCTCTGGAGAATACAAGCATCTAACTAAAACCAATTAACTCCATTCTGTCTCTGTAAGGACCTTTTGGAAGGCGTGTGGTCTGAACACAATCACTGTGACAGACATGGTAACGTTATCAGTACTAACACACCATTTACTTAGTGAGTATTTTGAACGCTTTTTAATACTAACACACATTACATGGTGAAAGCTTGTCAAAAGCACATGACAGCAGGAAACTATATATATGCTGATTTTGCCTGATTTCACCATAGTTCTAGTGAAAAAGTTTACAAATCAGGCAGACGAAAAGGCTGGTACCTCCCTTTGATATAAACACATCTGCACAAAGACTGGAGCATACATAGATGGCAGCATCAATATTAGTATATCAAGACACATGTAGCTTGTGAGGATTACACTTCTTCTCTGTCTACCTAGAAGAATATTTTTTAGCTACATGTTATTAACTTCCAGGGAGAGCACAGCTTCTGTCCAGAAAAACAAAGAAAGGCAGCAACACAAAAGCGTTGTGAAACAGTAAGTTTCCATCCATCAGTGTAAAGATGGAGAGAAACCATTGTGGTTTTAGGCTCAGCTGCAGCTGAGCCCCATACAGCCCCCACACAATGGACATCCCTGCTTCCTTCCCCCAACTGGAGAACTGGAAGTGAAATGCAAGACCCGTTGGGTTGAGGTAAAATGAGTTTAATAGAACACCACAAAGAACAAATGAAAAACATGAATAATAGCAATAGTAAAGAAAGTAACACATGAAACAAGTAAACCATGATGTGCTCACACAACATAGCCAATGCTTTGCCAACCCACCAACCACTCCTGCTGCCTGCGCTAGCTCTGCCCCTTTATGTGGTGGGCATGATGTTTAACAGTAGCAATACCCCACTGGTTGCTTCAGCTGGCTCTTCTAGGTGTCGCCCCTCCCAGCTTCTAGGGAAGAAATTAATTCTATCCTATCCAAACCCAGGACAAAAATGAAGATAAAAGGCCAAGACATATAGCGTCAAGGAGAAAAAAAAGGAAAAATCACAGCTTAGCAATATTCACTTTCCCCTATGCAAAACAAACTACAAAACTTATTTTCCACTAAAGTTTTGCACTACAGGTTTAAAAACCTGAAGAAGAATAATGCTACAGTACTGTAACAGTACCTTATATAGCAAACCAAAGATCTGCTGTGCTCATTTTTCAGGGAGGTGCATGCCAGACTTCTGTCCTTTATTTCAGGAGTTCAGGGTCATATACATGACATCTATTTGGACTAAATGTAGCTAACACTGTGGCTTAAGAAGGTTGTAAAATAAAGAGATAGCAACCATAATCCTCACAAAGGATCCAACTTAAATTACCTCTGTAATTGATGATTTCTGTTCCAAGCACTGGGGTCATCTCCAGAACTGTGATGAAGGCCTTGTCCATAGATGTCAACGGGAATGGAGACATGCGGTGTCTTCTTGCTACCTTGGTAATGTCAACAGCACTGTGACCTGCAACAAGACAGCAATAACTTTATGTAGGCTATGATGTATAGAGGTAAGCAGTGACACTCTTTGAAACCACCTTCCTGAAAACCCAGCACTCCGGGGTATTACATTAGCTATCACTGGTGAGCATTTGCTTCAGACACTGGGAAGGCACTGATTCAACTGCATCAAAACAGCAAAATGCAATTTACAGTTGAAAAAGTTCACAAAAGTGAATGAAAATATAGCAGCCATTCCTGATGAGCATAAAAGGATCAGTTAATCAGAAACAAGGTGATGCAGATTTTACACTGAGGATGACAATCTGAGGCTAAGCCAGTTCTGTGAACTCAGGACAACTCACTCCTCATTCTGTTCTTCATGTCAATATGCTAGGTGTGGTGCTCAGATTGAACCTAAAGGCAGACACTGTCCCAGTGAGTGTGCAAGCCAAGAGTGAGGTGGCAGTCAAAAGGTTTGAAAGATGGATAGAGGGAGGTACAAGGGAATCACTGGACAGTCAGAGCAGCTGACAGAGTTTCCAGCTAGTGGACATCCTGCCCACAGTCAAGATTTTGTAGTCCCCATAGCAAAGTGATATTTAAATGTATAATTTGAGTGAAGGTAGTAGGACAGATCTATGGAAGCTTACTTTTCCCAAGTATGAGTGACAGGTTGGGAGAAAATACAACAAAAGTTGTTTGAAAATGAAGCCAACAGCATGTTTGATTTCTTGATATTGAGAGAGCATACAATGAGACAGCAAGCACTGAAGGACTTAGGAAGTGAAGATAAGCAACGGAAAAGTGAGAACTGCTGTAGGAACACATGAATGAGGAACGGATACAAAGCAGAAGATCAAGCAATAACATTCGTAGAAATGTCTGGAATGGATTTGCCTGGAACAAGCAGGGATTTATAGGAGAGCCAAACCGTACGATATTCCCTCTCTATGTGTGATACGTAAAGCAACACAAATTACACTAAACTAGCATTAACAAATGATATACAATAATTTGTAATGACATGGTTTTGCTTTGCAGGAGCTACCTAAATATCTCATTTGCTCCTGCACATGCTTTCATGTTCTGGAAAAAAAACACATTAGTGCCTTAAGCATAACCTTCTAATGAAAAGTAACTACTCAATCATGCAGACTCAGTTTTTCCTTCAGAAGACGAGGGCTCTTAACCATTCTGTACATACAAAATTTCTTTCAGTAGTGACACATGCTGGTCTCTGTGTAGGAGATTGTTTGTTAATTTACATTCTTCCTTTAAGAGACAGAAGTACAGACAAATAAAACCACGCATGTAATTCCAGACCCAAGAGAGATTCTGCAAGAAACAGTATGAACAACCTCTTTGCACGTATTTAGAAAAAGACATGGCAAAAAAGCAGGTGCTGCAAATTTGTCAAGCTCCCATAATTTCTAACTGACTTAAACCCTTTCCTTCACATAGCAGTTTGCATACTGAGGAAGACAGAAATAGATGCTGAGATAGATTTTCACTATATTAAGATTTTTCATAGTCTTAAACATGACTTTCTCATAAGTAAACTAGGGAGAAATGATCCAAATTAAAATAAAAGTGTAACTAGTGGAACAACTGCATTCTTAGATTCAACAGCAGGGATGTAAGCCTACAGTTTGCACTATGATGTCTGTATCAACCTCATAAAAATGAGGAAAAGGAAAGAAAAGCATTTGTGAGACACAGTCAAACTTCACATTCCTTTCTCTGCATGGAGAATGAAAAGAATGAAACTCTGCTTTAGCAGCACCATAACCTCTGCAGGTCCTGCAAGATTCCACACAATACATGTTAACAACTTTCTCTTGACTATATGAAATAATGAAAAAAAATTTCTTAAAAGAAGAAGTTGGAAAAGATGAAGGAAAATACTAGGAAAAAATATGTCACAGCAGTGAAAGCTAGGGGAATTGTGTGGCAGCAAACTGTGCTACAGCCATTAGGTGCTTTAATGTTTGTTTTATTGCTACATAAAATTCACTGCTAGCTACTTCAGAAACTAATATCTCACCTCTTTAATTCTTGATCTGTCAGTAAGTTGAGAGGCTTTGAATGGTGACCAGATTCGGAACTCTGTGTCTAACTCGTGTCCTTTGCTCGAATCACAGGTTTTCTTAAAAGCTACTGAGAAATGTATTCTTCAGCACAGCTTGTTTGAGAATAGATAAAAATCCCCTAACCTCTGACAACTTTGTACCAATACTGAAAATGTCACCCATTATTTCTGCACTAGAAGACAAGAAAATACCCACTCAAAATAGAGCCTCTTCAGGTTTAACAGCAGCATTAGTAACATTAATGAAGAAAGGAAGAACCACACACGTAACTATGAACCTTTCTCTCTCCCTATCTCTTCATAGAATCATAGCTTGGAAGGGACCTCAGAGATCACCTGCTCCAACCTCCCCACCATGCCCAGGGACACCTCTCAACTAGACTCAGCTGCTCAAGGTCTCATCCAGCCAGGCCTTCAACACCCCCAGGGAGGAGGCAGCCACAGCCTCCCTGGGCAGCCTGTGCCAGAGTCTCACCACCCTCCTACTGAAGAACTTCTTCCTCAGCTCCACTCTAAACCTGCTCTGCCTCAGCTTCAAACCATTCCCCCTTGGCCTGTCTCTGGACACCCTGATGGAAAGTCCCTCTGCAGCCTTCCTGCAGGATCCCTTTAGCTACTGGAAGGCAGCTCTAAGGTCCCCCTGGAGTCTTCTCCAGGCTGAACACCCCCAGCTGCCTCAGCCTGTCCTCACAGCAGAGCTGCTCCAGCCTAGGAACAAATCCTAACTCTTCTTTTAGAAGTATCACGCATTTAAGCAGATCTGGAGACTGAAACCCAGTGTTTTTTACAAATTCTAGAATTCCTGAGTGGTACAAGCTCTTTAGGAAGGATAGGCAGGAAGGGAGAGAAGGAGGTATTGCCCTCTATGTCAGTGACCAGCTAGAATCAGTGGAGCTCCACCTGGGGAAGGATGATGAGCTGGTTGAGAGTGTATGGGTTAAAATTAAAGGCAAGACAGGGGAAGGAAATGTTACTGTAGGGGTCTGCTACAGGCCACCTGACCAGCAGAACCAAGCAGATGAGGCTCTCCACAAGCAAACAGAAGTGGCTTCCAGGTCACAAGCCCTGGTCCTCATGGGTGATTTCAACCACCCTGACATCTGCTGGAGGGACAACATAGACAAGGCATCAGCAATCCAGGATGGTCCTCCAAATGGTAGAGGAACCAACATGAAAAGGTGCTGTGCGGGACCTTGTTCTCACCAACACGGAAGGGCTGGTAACCAATGTGAGGCTCAGAGACAGCCCTGGCTGCAGTGACCATGAAGCAGTTGAATTTAAGATCCTCAGGGCAACCAGAAGGACATATCCCAAGCTTACGACCCTAGACTTTAGGTGTGCAGACTTTGATGGTTTCAGGGATCTGCTGGCCAAAGGGTCATGGGACAAAGCCCTAGAGGGAAGAGGGGCCCAGGACAGCTGGTCAGTATTCAAGGACCACCTCCTCTGTGCCCAGGAGCAATGCATATCAACAACGAGGAAAGTAGGGAAGAATGCTAGGAGCCCTGCCTGGATGAGCAAGGAGCTGCTGGACATGCTGTCACTTAAAAGGAAGCTCTACAAGGAGTGGAGGAAAGGACAGCTGGAATGGGGGGATATAAGGAAGCTGCCCAAGCAGCAAGAGACCTGCTTAGGAAAGCCAAAGCACAGTTTGAATTGAATCTAGCCAGGGAGGTCAAAGGGAACACTAAGAATTTCTACAGGTATATTAATGGTCAAAAGAAGCCTAGGGAAGGTGTGGGCCCCCTCAGAAAGGAAACAGGTGAAATGGTCACAAGTGACCTGGATAAGGCTGAGGTTCTCAATGACTTCTTTACCTCAGTCTTCCCTGCAAGGGCCTCCACCCACACTCCTGGAATAGTCATGGAAGCTAATGGCAAGAACCAGAAGGAAGAACTGCCCATCATAAGTGAAGATCAGGTTCATGATCACCTGAAGGACCCGACGGGATACACCCACAGGTACTGAGAGAACTGGCAGAGGAGGTTGCTGAACCCCTCTCTATTATATTCCAAAAGTCCTGGCAGTCTGGGGAAGTCCCCACTGACTGGAAAAGGGGAAACATTACTCCCATCTTCAAAAAGGGTAAGAAGGAAGAACCAGGGAACTACAGAGGTCAGGCAGTCTCACCTCTGTGCCCAGCAAGATCATGGAGCAGATTCTCCTGGAGGCACTACTGAGACGGAATAATAGTGAAGAGGTGATTGGGTACAGTCAGCATGGGTTTACCAAGGGCAAATCCTGCCTGACAAACCTGGTGGCCTTCTATGAACAGGTGACAACATTAATAGATGAGGGGAGAACAACTGATGTCATTGACCTGGACCTGAGCAAAGCCTTCCACACTGTCCTGCACCACATCCTCGTCTCCAAACTGGTGACACATGGGTTTCATGGGTGGACCACGAGATGGATGAAGAACTGGCTTGATGGCCGCACCCAAAGAGTGGCTGTCAATGGCTCCATGTCCCAGTGGAGGCCAGTGACAAGTGGAGTCCCTCAGGGCTCAGTCCTGGGACCAGTCTTGTTCAATATCTGTCGGTGACATGGACAGAGGCATTGAGTGCTCCCTCAGCAAGTTTGCTGATGACACCAAGCTGTGTGGTGCAGCAGACAGGCTGGAGGGAAGGGATCCATCCAGAGGAACCTGGACAGGCTGGAGAGGTGGACACAAGCCAACCTCATGAGGTTCAACACGACCAAGTGCAAGGTCCTGCATCTGGGTCGAGGCAATCCCAAGCACAAATACAGGCTGGGCAGGGATTGGCTGGAGAGCAGCCCTGAGGAGAGGGACTTGGGGGTGCTGCTGGACGAGAAGCTCAACAGGAGCTGTCAGTGTGTACTTGCAGCCCAGAAAGCCAACCAGATCCTGGGCTGCATCAGAAGAAGTGTGGCAGGTCAAGAGAGGTGATTCTCCCCACTCTGGTGAGACCTCACCTGGAGTACTGTGTCCAGTTCTGGAGCCCCTATTACAAGAGGGATATGGAGGTCCTGGAAGGTGTCCAGAGAAGGCCACCAGGATGATCAGAGGGCTGGAGCACCTCTCCTGTGAGAACAGACTGAAAGAGTTGGGGCTGTTCAGTCTGGAGAAGAGAAGGCTCTGAGGTGACCTTCTTGTGGCCTTCCAGTATCTGAAGGGGGCCTACAAGAAAGCTGGGGAGGGACTTTTTAGGCTATCAGGTAGTGACAGGACTAGGGGGAATGGAATAAAGCTGGAAGTGGGGAGATTCAGACTGGATGTGAGGAAGAAGTTCTTCCCCATGAGAGTGGTGAGAGCCTGGAATGGGTTGTCCAGGGAGGTGGTTGAGGCCCCATCCCTGGAGGTGTTTAAGGCCAGGCTGGATGAGGCTCTGGCCAGCATGATGTAGTGTGAGGTGTCCCTGCCCATGGCAGGGGGGTTGGAACTGGATGATCCTTGTGGTCCCTTCTAACCCTGACTGATTCTATGATTCTATGATTCTACTTTTCAATTACAAGTATATGATATTAACAACTCCTCATACCTTCCCAAGTTATTGTTCACTAATGACAAATGTCAGATGGCTTTAAAAATAACTACTTATGTGAAGCAGCATTTTGTATGTGAAAATAATCCTCTGTCTTTGAAGCAGCTAAGTCAATTGGTTGCATAAGACAGAAAATTTCTGACAGCCTTCCCTCTTGTCATCAAACAACTTCCTATTTCTCGTGTTTTATATATATATATATACACACACATACACACACACACATACATATGGTGGATGAAATTTTAGACTAGGAAAGATTCCCATTAAACAAAGTACATGAATTGTGCAAGATCACATGAATCAAATCTAAACTTTTAATCTCTGCCTTTTTTTGGTTTGGTTTTATGCAACCCAACATTCAATTTCATTTTCAGGTATGATAATAAAAATCATATATATATATTGAGAATTCCCATTTTCATTGTCTTTTGAGTGTTGATTCTTTTTGTTCATAAAGCTTGCACAGATAGGATCATTTACAACAACACACCACCACAAAGCACACAGAGCTCCCTGTCATTAGAAGAACAAATTGGAAAGAAAAAAATGAAAAGACAACTCTCCATCAACACATGAACACTACAAGATATTTACACTACTACTTTTTCCTTTGGACTGAATTTCACTGTATTATTAAATTTCTTCTTCTTATGTTTCAACCACATTCTCTTCTCATCTGACTATCATTGGCTGTCTTCTGAGCAGTCTTAGTTTCTCAACAGAGCTACGAAATTTCAGTACTTACTTGCTCTGAGGATGTTCTCCTTGCTGCTGCACCTAGACTGGACCTGCAGAGAGAGCACAGAGTGTATGAGCTACAGAAGTTAACAAGAATGCAAAATACAGAAATATAATGGGCAAGCTCCTGGGATCTAAGACAGAGGCTATACATATTTTCAGCAACATTCTTACATACTCTACATGAGGTAAGTATATTTAAGCAGACAAGTAGCAGTTGATGGTCAGAATCCGATATAAGCATTTTGATTTCCCCCTCCCCCCATAAGAAATAAGATGGCCTGAGGACAATAATAGAGTAAACTCAAAGAATACAGTGGTTAAAATTATGTATTAGGCTCCAGTTTTAAACAGAAAATCCACAATTGTAATTACAGTAACTCTGACCCTAGGTTCTGGTTTATGGTTAGACAAAATGCTAACGTAACTACGTTACCATGACTTACTTCAAAATTCTACTATTGATATTTTTAGGTATTATAGAAAGAGTTTTAAATACCCAATTTAGATTCTGTTGATTCTGAAGATTTAATAAGACAATTGCCCAAGCAACTCACAATTGTATAACCAGCTCCTGAATGGAGCCACATAAATTTACCGAGTGGTTTCTGTTCGGTTAAAATAAACGCATTGATCTGTATGACTTTTACAATGCAATTCCACTTTGAAAAGTAACTCTGTGAGAATGACAGCTGGTTTCTCAACAAATAAATCCTCTTAGGGGCCACTGTGCTATTCCAGATACATTAGTCTGACTCCAGGAAACTGGAGGATTGACATTGGTCTAATGTTCTACTAAGACTAGGTATTTAGAATTCCATCTGTTTACCATGGAGATTTAAAGAATTGTTTTTTGAAGGTGGTCAGTTCTGTAACCATGAGGCAGTTTATACTGAAGCATCAGCTCTTTTTAGTTGTCCTGCAGGCTTTCAGGTGAACTGATTTGAACAGCAGGCTATCTCCTGGCAGCTCAGCTGACTGAACTGCTAACACTTGCAGGAAAAGCTTTCTGTGTGGACAAAACCCCAGCCAAAGTAAACTTCACTGGAAGACAAACCTCTGAGAGAGCAGGAATCCTTCTCTTACTTTATTAATGAATGTATTGCTAAGCTTCAGCAAGAGGTCCAAAAAAATAAAACTGTGTACATGTGGTGAAAGAAGTGGAATAGCACAGGTGATGCTGGGGATATAACTCCCTGCAGAAAAATTGTTTTGCTGAAAAAGTGAAGGAGTTAATACATATTACCTTTCAGACTACAGTTTCAATTTGGAGTTACAGAAAAAATTGCCTAGAAAGTCAATATGTATGGTCTAACAATTGATGCAGCATGGTACATACTCAACCCCCAAAAAGGTGCCTTCAGAAAGGAAAAACCAATTAAGGCTGAAACCAGCTGTGCCCCAACTTCTAAACCTCTTTCTTCCATTCCACAGCAGCTTGCCCCAAATATATATTCACATAAAAAAAACCAAACAACTGCATTCTACAGCGCGACACAGTCTACTCATTGGAATGAAATAATTTATGGAGAGTAATGTTGCAACTTAGAGTGGGTTATGGTGTCCTGGTCTTGAAAAAAACTGTTGTTTAAAAAAAACCCAAACAAAAAAAACCAAAAAAAAACCCAACCAAACAACCAACCAACCAAAAAAAACCAACAAAACCCAAAACAGAAAAAAGCCCCAACCCTCCCTCCTTCCCACCAAAAATGCTACACAAGAAAACTGCAAACAAAGTATTAATGATGCCCAGATTTGGCCCAGAGTTGTTTTAGGAGATTTCAAAGGCATGACGTGAGCTCTCTTCAGAAGAAGTAAATATTCATCTG
Source organism: Indicator indicator (assembly GCF_027791375.1). Classification (NCBI taxonomy): domain Eukaryota; kingdom Metazoa; phylum Chordata; class Aves; order Piciformes; family Indicatoridae; genus Indicator; species Indicator indicator. The sequence continues at coordinate 36,146,029 of NC_072013.1, forward strand.
TAATTTACCAAAGGACAATTCTGGACCAAAAAGATGGTGTAATGGTAGGAAAGAAAGCACAAAAGATAGAGAGGCACAGACAGAAAGAGAAAGAGAGAAGCAGAATGGATAGGGCAAGGCAGAAGATGGGGTGTGCAAAAGGAGACATGGGCCTATGTGTGTAAGGCTACTGGTTAAAATGGAAGAGGCTCTCTTATTTCTCACTGAAAACCATATGAGAAGAGGAAACAAGAAATGGCCCTGCTGCAAAATAACCAAGCAATTCAGCGAACTGTGGAATGAAACTCAGTGAGATAACATAGTCCTAAAGAAAACAGTGAAAAAAACAAAAATACAAAACATGAACATTTGAAACAATCTACTAAAACAAACTAAGTAAAATATGTGATCCAAAGGACACAGATAAAAGCTACTAGAGAAGGAGGAAAAATGTTAGCAGACAAAGACAGTGCTAAAGAAGTAAAATGGAAGTCAAGAGAGAGTCTTCAACAAAGTGGAGGAACAGTAGGAGCCCAAACCCATAGCGCAAAGCAATGTTTGCGAATGGAAAACAGCTCCTTTGAGCAGTAATAGTTACTCTCGAGTTGTAGCCTCTATTCCTCCTCAGTTCATCTTTAAGCCCTTCCAACCTATAGTGGAGCTAGTGTACGGACAAAAACAAGAGATTTATAATGAACAGAGCAGCTGAGATTTGCAGATCAAATCTTCTCATATAAAAAAAACGTGATGACAAGTTTTGCTCTTACAGTGTCCAAATGATAATGGCAACAAAAGACAGCTGGCTTCGTAGGCAGCCTTGTACAGGTCATTTTTTTAGTTCTGTGCACACAGAGGACTTGCAATTTACTTTTTGGTTTCTTATACCCAGCCTACAGTTTCCATGTTATCACTCACCTGATGGGCAACATATGCAGTATGAGAAATAATTTGCTTCCCACAAATTTTAAAAGCAGCTGTGGAAGAGGAATCCATGATAATGAAATAAAAGTCTTGATCAGCTAGACTTGATCATTTCCCAACCTACGCTCACAGCTGCAGAATAAAACCATGTTTTAACATAACTGACATAAAAATCAGTTATTACATAATAGTTGCTTGTTTAATATGACTCACACATTGATAGCCTAAATTTTATTTTTCAACAAAACTGAAGCAGAATGTGGTTTGGAATAAAACCCAGTAGTTCTTCTAACAGTTACAGTTTTAGCAGCAATGCAGTGTTGTATAAACAGTGTCATGTACTTTAAGTGCCTTTTATCATATTCATTATTTGTATGTTTTACTGCTTTATTTGTGACATTCATGAAAGATCAGTCTTGTCTTCACAGCTACTGCTAAGTGAGGAATCCATATTAAATTGCATAGAGTACCACACCTGACTGAGGTGAGTGATCAGTAGTATTATTTACTACAATTCTTCTCATTCACAGGTAGTTACAGAAATAATAACCTATGGCTGTCTCTCCTTTCACAGGGAAAGCACAGGTTTATTTGTCCCTTCTACAATCTCTTGGCTCACAAGGTACCTTGGCAAAAGATATCGTGGGCTATCAGCCAGTACCCCTCCCCTGCATAATTCAGGTAGGATGGAACAAACCCCAAAGAATTCAGTTCACATTACTCTGGTTTTAAGCAAGCTGGATTGTCTCTTCTTTTAAGACATAACTTCATCACACTGGAATGTAGAGCAAGCTTTCTCCCATTGGCTGAAGCAGTAAACAGAATGTGAGATCAAGTACTCAAAAATAAATTGAGGGAATGGTAAAATAAAACGTTCTGCTGACAATTTCTATCTAACAACCATGACTGGTCTGAAAAAAAGAAATTAATGACTTACTAAACAGGATTTGTTTAAATCTACATATGTTTTGCTGCAAATAAAAATTAGTCCACAAAAGTTTTAACAAGAAAAGTAGAAAAAGACACAAAGAAAAGTTCATGCTACAAGTGAAAAATTCATATGAAAAAATAAAAGAAAAAAAGGAAATTCAAAAGCCCTTTAATACTTTACCACAACTTTTAGGTATGGTTAGAGAAATTACTTACCTTGTTAGAGTCATAACAAGATTAGCACAGAGTATTAAGTCAGCTCTTCATTATGGGAGGTACAATTAAAAGCCATTGGTTATAATAAAACAACTTGCTACACAAAGATGAAGTTTCCAGCCCAGTATGAAAAGCTAACTCTCATAGGAGTAACATTTCAACTCAGTTTTACAACATGAAGAACAGTTCAGAACAATGACATCGAAACATGAGTCATCACCAGCAGAGAGAGCCCATTTCTCAGGAACACAGGGCCTGTAGGAGGCTAACCCATAATCTTTATTACTTATGGGAAAGCACACTGCTTCTCTTTCAGGAAAGCATGCAGAATGTGGAACCACCAGCAGAAACCCAAACACACAGACAGACACAGAGGGCTAAGTACAGCAAAGGAAATGAGCTCGCCAAGCTGTAATGAAGGAAGCAGAGTACAAAGAACAGCAGCCGGTAACAACTTCAGAACACTCTTCCTGCACCAGGCAGGCCTATTGGTGAGGTAATGCACCTCCTACAACTCACGGCCAGGGAGAAAGTGCAAAGCTCACATAATCTCTCCTTGAAACTTCAGCATTTTTATGAAGACAATTTATCTTGTGTGATATCAGGAAGCATGTTGCTGCTTTTCTCTACCTGTGATTTATTAGCAATTCTAAGACCTGAGTCCTGTGCAAACTGCTCTGTGCATGTGCTGTTTGAAGAAGCTCTCAAACACCTGCCTGCCTCAAACAGATTTTAAATCACAAATGCTCTTATTTATAGTTCTAGGAGTTTGCCTGGTGTCTCTTGCCTGAAATACCTTTTCCTTTCTACCAGTGCAACACACATTACTCTGTATCTGTAACTAAATACATGAAACTAAACCATGAACAACAAGGTCTCAAACTGGTGGAATAACACTGTAAACATTGATTTTGGCTTCTTATTCTAAGAAATAGAGTTAAGGCTAAAGTAGGAGCAAATTGGTAAAATGTAACGGAATATACTGGTTGGTTTCATTAAAAAATTGGTTTAAATTAATCTGAAGAACAGACAACTGCTGAATTAATACAGCATAAAAATGAGGCTGTTAAAAGAAAACCACAGAAAAAGTGTATCTGGAATCATGTACTTCAGAAAACTTTAACAAAGTATTTTAAGATGGAATGATCCTATTCCAAGATGCAATCTTCCTATTCCAGGAGTGCATTCCTGTTCAAACAGCACTTTTACACTGAGCTGAACGTGCAGGGTCTTACGAGTAGGCTTTGTTGCCACCTGAATTAGGACTAAGGTCAACTCAAAATTAGTGTCATTTGTTCGTTGTTACAGTGAGAATACTTCTGGAAGGGGAGGAGCAGGAAGCTCCAGGAAGTCAATAGCAGCAGATGTTACTCAAACATATGCTTTTAAAAAGAGCAGCACTGTTGGTGGGATTCATCTCACCAACACTGAATTATGAATAATGTAGTATTCTACACATGGAATTACTCATGTGAAGTAAGTGGGGAGCAAAAAAAAAAAGAGGAAAAAAAATCATTTGAAGCCAAAATAATATTAGGAGCAGACATTTACCAATTACTAAATGTTACATTTGGTAGGCTGGACACTGAAAAAAAAAAAAAAAGTCCAATCTTGAATATGACTTCATGCCATCCATACGTTACTGAGTTCTCTTTCCTGAGACTTTTCCTAGACACCTATACTTTACATAGAGGTGTATTCACTTTTGATCAGGTTCCCAGTAGACATACATGGAATTTTAGGGTCAGATTATGGTTCATCCTAATTACTGTTAAAACAAGACAGTGAAAGGGGTTTGATGAATGCACTGCAGAAACACAAGAGCTGAGTTGGTTCCTTTTACAGAAGCTGTATGAAAAAAGAGATATTATCCAATATTTGGAACAAACTGACATGAATGGACATAGTCAAAACCTGTCTGGATGCATTTCTGTGTGGACTTCCCTAGGTGATCCTGCTCTGGCAGAGGGGTTGGACTGGATGATCTCTGGAGGTCCCTTCCAACCTCTAATGTACTGTGGTACCGTGAAAAGGCAAAGGGTAGTTTCCTGGGATGCAAATAAAATGCTAATTAGTCATTGTCTCTCAGTGGAAACTGACCTTGTCCTGGAGATGCAAAATAGGTATGTTTATTACTAGAAGAGGGTTTAAACAAAATCTTACACATTAACTAAAACTGAAAACTGAACATCTCATTGAATGAGCAAACAGGAAGAATTATGACACAGAGTAAAAAAGGAGATAAAATCGTAACCACTGATCAGAAAACTGCTAGGAAAGCAAACTAGTTCTTACAAACTGGCAGCACAGGCTTGGTAGTTAAGAACAAAAAGAGGCAAAGAAAAAAGAAGTGGCTTTTACTTATTAGCAGGAATTTTAATGAAATATTTACATTAGTATGAGATAAAAAATAAGCTGGATTTTGTGTTTGTAGAAGTATGGGACAGCATACAGATGTGCTGTGTGAATAACACTGGAAAGACATTACAAATATGTAGTTTTTCAGGGCTTACTCAAGGTCAGAGAAGCAATATTAATTATCCCAATCTAGAGAGGACACACATCTTGTGTAAGCTAAAGACCTTGTTAAATCACAACATTAAAACTATTGCAAAGTAATTTGTGCACAATATCCAACAGGTATCTCTAACCTGTGCTAACAGAATCCAAGTGGGATTCATAAGACATAAGGAATCTCTAGGAACACTGCACTCAAGAAGCCTAAAAGTTCTGTTTATTTGTATTATTAGCATTGAAAAGATTATTTTATTTATTTAAATGAAATTCTTAAACAATCCCCCAAAGGTTTGGAAACATTGTGCAGCTTGAGAAGTAACCTGTGTAAATAAATGAAGAGAGAGCAGATTTTCTTTCCAAAGAGATACAAGAGAAAGAGATTCCTCTGGTCCTTATTGGTTGCCACACAAATGGGATTTGCCTATTTTCACACTACCTCACACCCAGGCAACTCACTGATGAATCACTTAACCTTACAATTATACACTAGCTGTCTGAACTATACCCAGCTGATCAGCATTAAGACTTTTTAAACTCCTTGTCCATTCCAATTCAATCATCTTTTTAAGCTGCTGTCAACCAGGGCTAAAAATATGAAAGTGATGTATTGAAATTCTTGTCCTCAAGCACACCATGAATTACTCTCTAACCCTGGAGCATACACTAATGAGGTTGATATTTTAAACAGTTTAATTTCTATTACAAGTATTCTGCTTTTAAATGAAATTTCAATTGCTTCCACATTTCTATTTCTTGACCCAGAAACAGACAATTTCAAGGCAGCATTAAACCAATAAAACATCCACATTACTGCAAAAAATGGAAACTATTTTTCATGAATAGAGTTATCATCAAAATCAGAATATTAAAATAAATTCTTCATTCAAATATAGTCAGGCAAAATTGGGAAGCTGAAGTGAAACACATACATGAAATATCAGATTAATATTATGTGTGAAACTTATTTTTCCTTTGACATGTAGGCATTATGACTTCATCTGAATTATTTTCTGCAGGGCTTCTGCATTAAACAAGATAAGGCTATTTCATTTTAATCTCCCTCTTCAAAAACTAGTTGCATGTTTTACTTACTCAACATTATCCAAACTCTCTTCTGAATAGGAAATTTAGTTCATTACAGATTTCTCTGTTGCGCTCAATTCTACAGTATAAGACATCCTAATGCACTTGAAGTAATTTATTTTTACAGAACCTTTCGTGTAGCAGAGGGATGGTTTGATTTTACAAATGGGAAACTGAGACCCAAAGACATCTAGACTAAATTTAACTTGACATGCCTATAGCTTGATTACAGTACACAAAGCCCCTTAGCTGCCATTTATTTCAACTGCACTTGGAGTGCTCAGCATATGCAAAAATCACTCATTTTGTGTCTCAAGAAGGACACACAGAAAATGAGTACTCCTGAAAATAAGTGTTAAAAGGTGTGACACACGAAATTTACATTAGTATGGAGACAGAAAAAGCAACACAGTCTTCCTTGGCACCTATTCAAGGTGTCCTGCTCTGGCATCGTGTTTTCTGGTCCAGCAGACAGCTCTGCTCCCTAACTGAAAACAGGGTAACTGCAGTCACCACTCACCACAACTGCAGGCACTGGAAAATCCAGTTCAGTTCTCTTAACATCTAGTATTGCCAATATCTGAATATATGTTGGCAGTGAAGGGACAGACGCAAGTTTGCAACTTGCAGCTTCTGCTGCTTTTGATTTAAAGGCCACCAACCCCTTAATCAAAGGTCTGTGGAAATAAAAAAGCATTTCTCCATCGACCTTCAAAGGATTTTGAATCAAAGCCTACAACCCCTATTTCTCGCTTACACTTTACCTTCCTGGAAGCTGGCTACACAGGTAACAGTCCTTCCAATACTACTACAAGAATGTGAACAGATGACAGTAGCACCAACACAATCACAGCAATGATAAGCTCCAAAAGCCACCAATTATGGAGCAGTGAATTTTCAGGTCTGAAGAAATCTTCAGGCCCAGCCAGCATGGGTTTAGGAGGGGCAGGTCCTGCCTGACCAACCTGATCTCCTTCTATGCTCAGGTGACCACCTGGTGGGTGTGGGGCAGGCTGTGGATGTAGTCTACTTAGACTTCAGCAAAGCCTTTGGCACCGTCACCCATAGCAAACTGCTGGCCAAGCTGGCAGCCTGTGGCTGGGACAGGAGCACTCTGTGCTGGGTTAGGAACTGGCTGGAGGGCCAAGCCCAGAGAGTGATGGTGAATGGTGCCACTGCCAGCTGCCTGTCATGAGTGGTGTCTCCCAAGGATCAGTGTTGGGCCCTATCCTGTTCAATATCTTTATTGATGATCTGGACAAGGGGATTGAGTCCATCATCAGTAAGTTTGCAGATGACACCAAGCTGGGGGCAGATGTTGATCTGTCAGAGGGTAGGAGGCTCTGCAGAGGGACCTTGCCAGGCTGGTCAGATGGGCAGAGGCCAAGGGCATGAGACTGAACACATCTAAGTGCCAGGTTCTGCACTTTGGCCACGACAACCCTGTGCAGTGCTATAGGCTGGGGACAGAGTGGCTGGTGGGCAGCCAGGCCGAAAGGGACCTTGGAGTGCTGGTTGACAGTAGGCTGAACATGAGCCAGCAGTGTGCCCAGGTGGCCAAGAAGGCCAATGGCATCCTGGCCTGCATCAGCAATAGTGTGGCCAGCAGGAGCAGGGAAGTCATTCTGCCCTGTGCTCAGCACTGGTTAAGCCACACCTTGAGTACTGTGTCCAGTTCTGGGCCCCTCAATTAAAAAAAGATGTTGAGATGCTGGAATGTGTCCAGAGAAGGGCAACAAAGCTGGAGAGGGATCTGGAGCACAGTCCTGTGAGGAGAGGCTGAGGGAGCTGGGACTGTTTAGCCTGGAGAAGAGGAGACTCAGGGGGGACCTCATTGCTCTCTACAACTACCTGAAGGGAGGTTGTAGCCAGGTAGGAGTTGGTCTCTTCTCCTAGGCAACCAGGCACAGAAGGAGAGGACACAGTCTCAAGCTGAGCCAGGGAAGGTTTAGGCTGGATGCTAGGAAGAAATTCTTCACAGAGAGATTTGCCATTGGGATGTGCTGCCCAGGGAGGTAGTGGAGTCACTGTCCCTGGAGGTGTTTAAAATAAGACTGGATGAGGCACTCAGTGCCATGGTTTAGTTGATTCGATGGTGTTGGGTGATAGGTTGGACTTGATGATCTCAAAGGTCTTTTCCAACCTGGTTAATTCTGTGATTCTGTGAAAACTGAAGTACAGGTCAACACACAATTTTGTACCTTTTTAAAGCATGTTTAAATGTTAATTTCAGCTTTTCCACTGGCATTTGCCAGCAATTCTGGTTGGAAATTTTGATGGTTATTATCATCCTAAAGTGAATGGTCAGGTCACTCTACAAACGATTAGGAACAAAACATGTGGTATGATCAGAACTTCTGCACTGGCCTACCATCCAAGTAGTAGATTTCAGTTAATCTTCACATTTTTATTTGAGCTAGGAACATCAAATTTGAATGACTTCAAGTGCAAGAGGAAAAACTAGTAAGCATAGGTAAGGATAAACACAGATGGCATACGTTATAGCCTCTGATGCATACAGTATGCAGCTAAAACCTCAGACTTGCACACTTTCGGGTATAAAACCCAATAAAGCTCTTTTTAGATTCAAAGTAGGGTGCAACAACTGTAAGGAAAATAAAGCTTCAGTCTGTGAATCTATCTGAGCACTGAACATCAGTACAGTGAACTCAGCGTATGAAGAGGCAGGTTTCCACCTTTGAGTTGAGGCAGAAACATACTCTATTCCTCTGAGGAAAGCCCTTCAAGTGAAATCAGAATCATCATGGATGCATAGCATGATGATTTCAGAGGGTTCATCAGCTATGGAAAAGACAAGCTGGACTCAGGCAAATGCTGCAGTGAGAACTATGCTGTCAAACACAAGTTAGAAATTATTTGTCAAAAATGCTTGAAAATACAGATGCAGGAAGAGGATTTGCATTTAGGATTTTGGGTTGTGCCTCAAAGGCTCAAAAGGATAAGATTCTTTTAGTGCTGCCTTGAATTTGGCAGTCCGGACTGCAAGGTCCAGTACAACGGCCATCACCTCATCCCCACAGCAGCTATGTGCCTGAGAGCACAGCATTAATATGGCTGGGCTTCTAGCAGCAGGCTTGGAAACTGATACAAGAGAAAGGGATATGGAAAATATTGTGCACAAGGACATTCTTTCTCCACTCCAGCTCTTAAATGAAAAAAAAAGATCGTAATTACACTTAGCAAAAAAGCTTGTTTTGATGCTACAAACCTCCATTTTTATAACCGGAAAAACAAGATCATGTAGGGAGCACTGAAGGGACCCACTGACAGAGGTTTGAGCTATACCTTGTGGTAGATACTGACTCTGTTGTGTACATCTCAGCTGATTCCCATGTGTTGAAATGGATACTGTCCACCAGAGATCACACATATGACATTTCACATCAGTGATTACGCCCAAAGCCCTAAGAGCAAATTTGATCTGCTTTGATTTATTACTGTTTCAAACTCCAGCCTAATTTTCTGTATCTTCGACTACTGCAGCTGACTCTGAAGAGTTAGATTGCTTTGGGAGCTGAGCCTAAAGAGTATTTGCATGGAGCATTATTACTAGTGTAGCAAAATACAAACTGCCGTCTGGCTTCTAAAAGTAAGCCAGCCCCAAACAAATAAACACTTAACATAGTATGCTGGTGAGCAGCTTGCTACTGAATGAAAGAAAGAAAACAGTGCTTGTCTAGAAATCTCACAGTTACATCTCATCAAGCCAGTTTTGATGCCATACAGTCCCAGGTATGGTACAGCTCAAGAAAATGGAAAAAAATGCTTAAATGGATGTAATTATAGAGAAATAACGACCAGTTTGACTTTGCAAAATGCTAATGTAGTTTACACTATAACCAATCAAAAGGAAAATAACATTCATGGCTCTCTGTCAATTTGTTTCATAAAGAATTGCATATCTCTGCCACAAGGCAGAGTGAAACGTCTCCCTCTTTTGCGGAAGAAGAAGAAGAGAAAAATTCAGAGGCAGGTATTTAAAATGGAAACAGAAAGACTTGTCTTGAAACAAAAAGCAAAGAACTTTAAAGTTTCAAGTGGGTAAGAACGGAAATTATTTCTGAATGACTTGATTTTTAGAATATAGGAATACACAGAGCACTATCTGGAAAATAGCTGTGATATATAATTCAGTTTCTGAGTGCCTAAGCTTCCTAATAGACACTTCGAGTTCTGTTTATTCTCTCTCTGAAATCCAGTGCTGGGAAGCATTTTACCACAATAAAAACCAAGAAAAAAATATTACAGTAAGTTGCGTAGACAAGGTTTAAGCCAAAATCTGTAATATGACATAAGATGCCAGCTGGGATTTGAAATCCCACTTGTACCACCCTCAGGAACAGTTCTTTGTAAATGAACTTAGTGCTTCAATTAACAGAAGTCACAAGATACTATGTACAGAGAAGTGGCAGTATTAAGTGAACAAAGGGTAAACAAAGGTTAAGTTGCATTTAAAGTAAAATATAGGAACTTTTTTTTTAATTAAGCTGTCATTCATCAAACTTATCCGAGTATACCTTGATCAGACTACTGCAGCAACACCCTCTCCTTCGGGATGTAACCCGAAATTCTGCCATACTTTGACTCACGAGCTGTCACCAATGCCTTTCTTGATGTGATATTTTTCCCTTGTAAGAACAGTTCTCTGCTCTGATATGACAGAGAGACTACTACAGAAGACATTTTGTGCAGCTGCTAATTCCAGTAACAAGATTGAAGACAGGCCTCTACAAATAAAGGAACTGGATCATTGGCTTTTCAGAAATGTTTGCATTTGACTGTGCACTGAGCAAACCAACCACATCTCTCTAAATTTCAATTTGTTCTTCTTAAGCCTAGAGTAAGGTAGTACTACGAACAAGGCCAAATGCAAGAGAATTGAATTTTAATTTTTAAATAGCAATTACAAAATAGAAATCTGTGACCTCCTGTTCATGTTCGAAACATAAATACCTAAAAATTCTAACTTTACTTAAAACCTCATTGTTCTATTAGCAACTGTATAAAAATAACACAGAAAACCAGAACCAGATTGTACCAATGCAGCTGGAAAACCCCCAAATGATTAGTTGATCTTATTGCCTCTGCTGTGTTTATTTCTGAACTGTAGATATCACACATGCACAAAGAATGTGTTTCTTTTTAAATCAAGAGGGGGTTTTCTTCTGTTTTAAAGCTGATGACTTGGCAAGTTAATTAAAGTCATGTCCATAAACAACATGAAAGACTCATCACTCCTAATGAATAGAGCTAAGCTGGAAAAAAAAAATATTTCAAAGAGTATCTCAACAAAGCTTATGGCATTCCCAAGGCACTAAGACAGGCAATCTTCTTTGAATGTAGGCAGCCTTTATTGAATGGATCAGTACATTTATGGCACATGTAAAGAACCAAATTCTCTGTCTGCTAGAGCTCTGCTTGAAAGCAGAGAAGAGAACAGAGAAGATCTGCTTACATTTACTTCATTCTGACTCGCCTACCCAGGGCATAGCCTTAATTGCCTAAGAGCAATCTTTGTTTATTCCATGAGAGTGATCTTAGACAAAACAAAGGTACAGGTCTGCTCCTCTTGGTCATGGTCTTCCATCTCCTTAATCACTTTTTCACTTGAATTATGTCAATCTGATTGTAAGAGTTGAATGAAATTTTCCAAAATTTAAACAATAAAAATAAAACCCCCAGCTCATTTATTGACAGAACTGTTTACAAAAGAAAAAAACCCAAACAAATAAAAAGGAAATCCTGCACCAGAAATTGCTATGCCCAACTGAATTTGTGCTTTCCTACTTCTGGCAGATATTCACATTTCTGAGTGGAAGTTAATTGATGCAACAAAATGTAAACTTTTTGTCACACTAATCAAGTTTATGCATCACATTTTAAAAAGCATACAAATCGAGGGCATAGTAAACATGAAGTACAAAACCTGCCTAATGATCTGACCAATACCTATGGTACTTCAAGCCTATTTATGTTTCTTATTATGTAACACCTCTCTTGCTATTCTACTGATCTTCCTGACAGTGCTAGAGACAGACCTTTAACAGTATTCAAGTTTCAGACATTGTATATGGATATTCACCTAGGACTTTCCTTTATATTGAATTATTTCCATAATTATAAAAACAATACTGACATTAAAGCATTCTGGGGTGCCCAAGAATTGACTGAAGTCCTTTTCAGTTACTTGACAATTGTACAGTCAATTCATGATTAAATTGATTATTCTAACTCAAAAATTGTGTTACCTGGCCCACTGTTTAGAAATCTAGAGAAATACTTTAAATAAAAGAGTAAGAAACTCAGTTTAGAAGGAGGACAAAGTGTAAGGGGTTGCCACATTCTCAACCCAGCATAAGGAAGCTGGCAGACCCTCTTGCCATGGGAGAGAAAATGAACACAAAGCTTTGTAGCTCTTTCCTAACAAAAGGCATCACACTCTAACCACTCCAGGAGACTAAACAAAACTTATGACAAGCTACAGACCTGAGCGTCCCGTCTTTGGAAAACTTAAATTTTGTGTTGTGTTTTGGGGTTTTTTTAAGCACATTGTAGCACTTCAGTAAATGCTGCTATCCTTTCAAGCAGATCAACAGGTTTCCTTCATTACGCTTTTAGCCAAACACACAGCACATGCAGAAGCCAGAGGAGAGGAAGAGAGAAAGAGAGAGAGAGAGAGAGCGAGAGATTGATGCTGTCAATAAAAAGTCTGAGACAGAAATGAGGATAAAAATGAGGCCATTTCTTAACAGTACCTAAACGTAACTGTATAAATTGGGACACTATGGATGTTCATTGCTCATTGGTTTTATATTTTGTATAGTATTTTAAAAGATACTGGCTGAAGTCAGAGGACTTCTAAAAGTGTACATAAAACCAATCTGAAGTAACAATTTAAGTAAACTACTGTTATTAGAGAAGAATAAATGACTGCATTTTGTGATAACTGGAGAAGTAAAATTACAGATACATTACACACCCAAGTGCTAAGGCAGCATCATACCTAATTAATATTTCTACTCTTAGAAAAATAATTTAAGTAGTCCTGCTAACATTTGCAAAAATTATAGGTGTGAAGCTAACTGCTTGTCACGAAAGGGGAAAAACCTTATTGCATATTGTAAAATTCAAAAATGAAAGGAGCTTGTATTTTATCATTATATTGCTTTAGAGCAATAAAGCTTTACTTCTTTTGCCACCAGAAAGCCTCTTTTTAAAGAAATTCACTTTGATTTAATTGCCATGAACCCAAGACAGCACCTCATTCTAGACACGAGGGATCATTAAGATGCTGACTGAAACTACTACCCTACCAATCCTGGAGTTCAACAAACTGTGAAAGCCTTTCTGTACAAGTTTGTGAAATGTTTCTTCCCATTCCTCTCAAACAGGCATCAACAGACCTCATCCATAGTCAATAAAGAGGACCAGGTGAAAAGAAGTTTTTTCTAATGACTGGGCTCTGAGATGCAAAATAGCCTTTACGAGGATGTTTTCTCACAATGAAGAACACACAGATCCCAAGTTTCTCTTCTGCGGCACATCTTTCACTTCTTCAATCAAAGACCTTCCATGCAACAGCAGAAAAATATCACTGACAGTACCCTCGCTTTCCTTGTCAGTAATCTTAGTTCTAAAGTGCCAATTGATCCAATTCCAGAGCTTTTCTCAACAATTAAAAATGTAATCACATTTCTTATGATGAATAAACAAGGTCTATTTCTGGAAAACAGATGTCAGCAATTGTTTGTATCAGGTTACCTTTCGTCTTCTGTAGTACCTTTGTCAGAAGGCACATTCAGTTCAATTCCCACAGCACTGATGCCATTTCTCTCATCTTGTGTTCCTGGCACCCTCTGATGGTCCAAAGCTATTTGGTGATGACTTGGACTTACAAAATTAAGAAGCTCTAAACTAGGTGCTTAAGAATCAGCTTAAGAAAAATATTTTCTTGAATTAAGAACCACACAAATAGGTGTTGACACAAGAAAAAGCTTTGAGGTCCTTTGAGAAGAATGGTCCCTTTATTCCCTTGGATGTGAGACACTATGCAATACAACACTACTCTTTTTCTTCCCCTTGATCAACACTAATGGCAGGGTTTGGACTCAGTTTAACAATAACTCAGTGCAAGAGATTATCTATTACATCATTTGAGATCAGGATATGGTTTACTTGTGGCAGTCTTTCCCATCTTCCAAAATAAGAGCAAGTGACACTGAGCACCATGCATCCTGACATAAAGCTGTATTCCTGAAGGAAGAGTCTCTTTACAAAGTTAGAAACTACAAATCTTTTACAGACCCCAGAGAATTTCCAGTCCCTCCTTGCCTCTTGAGGTAGCTGAATTGCCACAGAGATCTTCAGTTTCAATCAATTTGTCCCTTTGGAACTGTCATTGGGTCAAATGGTCTGTTCAAAAATACTGAGGACTCTATCCTGCCATGAGAGAAGAAGGTATCCCTATATTTTTTTTATATCTTCAGGTTGCAGTCTAAAAAAGGGCAGTCCAAGTCTTGCACTGTGCATTTCATAAGCACAAAATTCTGATCAGCCAGACTTTATTACCCACATCACAAGATCTGGGTCCCCTGTGGCCGGGTTATCTACGTTTTACAGACAAAAGTCTTCTCTTTGGACAGAGGATAAAGGATGAATTGCTGATGCAGCCTCACCATGCACCTTGATACTTCAGCCGCCACCTTGTGTAGACACTGTTGACTATCATGCATGTAATACTCCAATTTTCTTCTCCAGTTGGAGTAGAATCTCCTATTCCAAAATCACTAATTGGTACCACAGTCTGACAGCTCTGAAGAAGGGAAAATCCCATTGAGCAGGAGGCCAACACATTGTGACTAGTCACCAGCTACACCACACCTTGGCTTGCAGTGATGCCTCCAGATGTGACAAGCACAAGCAGTTAAGCTGCAGGTGGAGCAGGAAGAGTCCGGTGTCCCCCACAGTGGCTTACTGACTCCACAATCCGTAAGAGCATGTGCACCATCTTGGTTGATGTGGAATGCCAGAGCTGGATTCTTTGGAAGGAGAGTGTCAGCAAGCTCACATGCCTCTTGATCCAGAGATTTTTCTTAATTTTATGACTGCTGAGGGAGGGTGGCATTTGTCTCGCATTTGTAAGCACTAAACTTAACTTCTTGCTCCTGTATTAGGCTGGAAGTATTTGTATGCGTGAGTGCAGTGTTGCTTATTCCATGTTTCTGTACCAATGATAATCACGATAAAGCAATGAGGCTTCCATATAGTACAATAGCAAGACACACCAAACTACAGAATATGTATCAGGCAGACAGCAGCTATTTATCTATAACAGAAAACCTGGTAAGCATCTTTCTTCCTCAGGACTTCATTAGATCTTTCACCTGTTCATACACTGAAACTAGAAAAAACCTTTCTATTGCTAAGGATAAGGAAATTCTAGGAATGATTTTTTTGAGAAGCTGAAGCTTTTCAGAACAAATTAGCCACACATCAGCAAGGTATTGCTTAGACACAGATCTTCCTGCTTAGGGACAAAGTAGGTGAGCTCCTTGTGTTTGCATTTGTGTAATGCTCATTAACAGAACATTTGCATCGGATCTAGAACTTGGTGCACATGCTGAGAAAGAGCGAACTGTCATCTCTCCATGAGAGCTTGCCAACTTTAAGGGATTATTTTAAAATACAGAATAAATAACTGTATGTGCTCAAGACTGATTCAGTATTGCAGAAAAGCTCAAGTTCATCTTTCTAATACTCATCCACTAATCAATTATAATAACATGCTTAAACCAAATCTCTACACAGTGGGTCATGACATTTGTCAGTATTTTATAAACTCTCTTTTTGTCCAATAATGATGCAAATTTTGCTTTATCTTAACATTTTTCTTCTTTTTTTTTTTTCTTTCCCCATCCTAGTTATAACTGAATGCATTTTTCTTCTCAATTCTTGCTAAGGCTGTACTATATATTTTTATGGAAGATTATCATGAAGCTGATGTGGAAGTACATACAACAGCTTCTTTCAGCAGGCAGTGACCCAAGCCAGATCTTTGGGAATTACTAACTTTGGGAACTGACCTTCAGGTGTCATAAAACCACCTATATCTAAACAAGTAATTAGAAATCATAATGTGATGACTATCTTACAGAGTCGTTCCCATGTCACTAGCTGAAAAATGAGGCAGACAAAGGAGTGAAGCACCCTGGGCATCTGTAAGTTTATTACAGCATTGCAGCAGTTGCCTAGCTAGGCTCCAGACTGGTGGCTCCAGACTGGTGGCTCCAGACTGATTTTAAAACCATGCTGACCATGGCTGCAGATTGATCATGCAAAATCTGCACCACCCCCCACCCCAAGCTGATTCTTCCCCACTTGTGCACAGTGCAAAGCAAAAATGAAAAAAGTAAATAAAACCAAGAAAAGTGTGATGGGTGAGCAGGTCAACTGTGTGAGAGAACACGTGCAAAGTATACCTCAGAAACACTATAGGTGGATGAGCACGAAGGGAGCCGAGCCTGGTTGTGCAGTGGGGAAAAGAAAACACTGTTAAAAAAGAATGGTGGCACAGTAAGGGTCTCAGAAGGTTTTCTGTATAGGTGGTTCCAGCGCTGAGATAGTAGCAGGGGGTTCATTAAGTTTCAGCTATTTTAGAAACTCCTAATTTATACCTTTTAAGGGGGAAGCTTCTAAATGAAAAAAAAAAACCCCACAAAACCCATATTTGTAAAATAATTAGAACTAATGGTTACTCTGAAGACAACGATTAATCCTTCATCTAAATAAGTGACAGCACTGTTCTTAGGATAATAAGGCATTCTAGGATGGAGCTTTACCAATTTCATTTAAAACTATTAGTTTTATTCTAACTCTGCAAATGGTACTGCATGAAAACCCATAGAGGCCTATTTTCAGATGCTCAGAAGCAGCATTTTGACAGTGCAGGTTTTTCTTCAATCTCACTGCCCCAAAAGTCAGAACAACTTGCAAAGTGAAATGACTAATAGCCAGATACAGGACAGTAGAAATCTGCAGATTATGTCTCAAAGCAATTTAAAGTGCTGTGACTCTTGAGGGACAGAGCTTTCAATGCACACTTCACCTTTACTGATCACTTAAAGAACACTTTGTTCATACTGGATGCCTATCTTTCCTATCCTATTAATCATTCAGATATAACTCAAGTATAAAAAAAACCCTCTCCAGTTATTTGCAGGATTTCTTTTCCTAACAAATCTGAAAATCCTTTCTTTGGTTGAAAACATTAAATGTTTCAATTACAAAGAACAGTCTGAAGTTTTTTGATTTATTTTTCTTTAACTTTTGTTAGCTCAATAGCAATCTGATGACAACTGGCTGTGAAGAAAGAGTACAAGCAGCCTAATAAACAAAATTTAAAAATACATGGTTCTTATAAACAGATTTAAAATATCCTCTACATATTATTTTAGAAGTAGAAAAAGTAAGTATCAGAAGCTCCAGCAAAACTTCCTTCAACAAAATTAGTATCTCTGCAGCAGTTTGGAAAGATTTGTGGTAAAGACGAACCCAGCAGGAGTTTCCACATAAATGATTCCTGACCACTTGCTGACTTAGGTGTTATGATGGACTGAGTAGAGAACATGGTACTCATAAAAAATCTCTCTCCAGTATTCTTCAATCTCAAACATGTGTTTCATAGATCTTCATTCAAATATAAAATACCATTTCCAGGAAAATCCTCCAGTGACATTGGTCTGTGTCTCCATTATATTCTTCTATAGAGCTGCTCTTGCTTCACTGAAAAATTTTATATACTCTGAGAATATTTCTGTTCCTCTCTGGCACTCTGTACTTCGTTTACACTTCCAGGTAACATTGCTAAGGAAATATGAATCACTTCACAACACATCAAACATTCATATGCAGTCAGCACCTTCTTTACCTGATGAAATGCTTGCTTTTAGCACAGATTTGTAGAAGGATTAGAAAATTCCTTCAGGCAAATAGAAAATGTGGAAAATGAAGTTTTAAGAAATCAAGTATTATTCTTAAGCAGGCTTAAAAAAAGGGGGGGGGGGAGGGGAGAATAATAAAAAGACTAGAGAACTCCGCCTGAGCAAAAACTGGTTCTAGAAACACTGCTCTAAAATCTTCCCAATAAATAAAAGGTGTGCTTTTGCTCAGAACAGGGTTCCACAATCCACCTAGTACTTTTGGATGAGGATTTAATCAAGATTCTCATGTCATGCCCAACCATTGTTCTCATGGTTCGTCTTGCAAAAGCATGGAGAAAGAAGAACCATTAGCTTTTGCAGATGCAGATCCAAAGAATGCAGCAACAGCAAGAAACATCACAGCAGCAGTTTGAAAAGCATGAGCAACTAGCTACACAGAATTGTACTCTGCAAAGTTGTGAAGAACTTGGCTCATTTTGTCTGCTCTTCACACCAGCTTTCAAGAGATATGATGGACACTTGTGCATTAATTAATATTCTCTTAGACAACTACTTTAAGTAGGATGCTATTACTTTCCCTGTGGCATTATCCTGTGACCTATTGATCCACATCTTCATTCATGCCTAGGCTTACCATTCAACTCCAGTTCTATTCCTATTAGTATTTAATCACTTTAATTAGTTTTGTATTTTTCTATTCAAGGCTTTGAAGAAGAAGAAATACAAAACCAGCCCTCAGGCTGGAGTAACTGTTGTTGTAAATGGTTATGTGTTGCTGTTACTCAAACCCTCAAGGTGCTCATTTAACTCAAATCTTGCGTGTTTCCAGTGCAATTTTATTTCAAACTTCCAACAGGCTTTCTAAACTCTTGTGGAATCTGGGATATTCTGCAGAATTCCAATGTTTCCTACATTTTTCCAGTGGCCTCTGAATTTAATCCGGAAAGCACATCTTTGCAATTCATTCTGTAAGGAATAGCGTACACATAGTGTACACAACTCTGTAATGGCATTTCTTTTGCACCTGTGGGGCTGGCCATCAGATACTCTGTGCTTCCTCCCACACCATTCAATACATTTGCCACACTGTAGGAGTATCTACAACTGACACCTAAAAGTCTCCAAAAGCAGCATGGAGGAGATAAAGCTTTTTTTAAAGAGGAACTATTAACAAATCCCTCATTATTTTCTTTACAACTGATCACTATTCAGAGTATTTGTTGTTTTCTTTAATCGGTCATTTGCATATTGTCTTTTAAAATGTTGGCTTGTCTAAAACATCCACTAGTGCAGCATCAACCAGAGTGGTAGGGACACAGATTTTAGTTATCCAGTATTTGCAATGTTTCCTGCTTTTTAAAGAAACTTAAAGAGCATACGCAGAACATATGGAACATTTCTTAGCTCACAGTCTGACTTTCCTACTTAGATTCAGTAGGGTATGGGCACAAAATAACAGATAAAGGGGCACAAAGGAACAGGACAATTTCATGACAAGTGATTTGTCATGGCTAATGTGGTCACAGATTTTCATTTGAAACCTTTCCCCATGTGACAGTCTGGGAAATAATGTGTGATTAAATATCCTTTTTGTAGTAAAAAATTTCATGGCAATTTTTCCTTGATTTAGATATAACCACTGTTACTAAATCATGAATTTAAGTGTGAGGAGTCTAAGCCAAAGAACTTTCTTTGCCTTGATTATGGCTAATAAATTTGAGTTGTCACCAATTTTAAAATGTCATACAGTTTACTCCCCCAAAAACTTGATTCTTAAAGATTTCCCAGGGAAAACATACAGCCCTTTAATCAGAATTATAGAAAGCTGCGATATATTAGCAGCTCAGTTTCCTTGTATTTGACCTGCAAAAGATTATAAACTCAGGGACTTCTACTTGACAATGAGCAGAAATCACCTTTACGTTAGGTACACGGCTGGACATGCAAAAGCATCAAAAAGGGGTAAAAATTATCAAATCATTATCATTACCAAAATTATCTTGCACTACATAACCAGAATGGTTTATGTATTAGAATGATAGCGCTGAGAATGACAACAGTCACAGTGCACGGCAGACACACAAAGGACATGAATCTCACTGGATGGATGTACACAGGGGTGAGTGGCAATTTCATTGCCAAGTGCTCACAACTGCCTTTTCTCCCTAGTTTTAATTACACATTCAATTATGCACCTTAAACTCACTGCTACAGAACTGCTGAAAAGCTGATCTTAGCCTATCAGGTGAGCCACTAATCACAAGGCACTGATGTCTGTATTAAGTTGGATCTGACTTGCTTTATTAAAAAATTCTGTGAAAAATGCCAACTTTATCAAGATGTCGTGACTGATATTTACATCTTCATCCTTTTTTCACATTTTTTTCAATTAAATAACAAACTTAACACATAAGTTTTTGTATTAGGCCTCTAAAAAGCAAGTGACAGAATTTGCACATCTGTCTTTCATTCCAACATTAACCATTTTTGTGAGGTAAGATAGGGCCTCACAAAGATTGAGGGCAAAGACAGAGGTACACGTGAACCTGTCTGGTTTTACCTCACTTTGCATCAGCCATAGTTTTCAGTCCAGGTGAGGCTCTCAACCACTGGCAGAAGGCATTTTGATCCATTAGAATAAGGACATCATTTTTTTTCCCCTAAGTTTAATAGTCAATAATATTCAATTAATATGCAACTTCAGTTTTGGAAAGGCAGGGGGTTTTGGTTGCTGTAAAGCCAAGCACTTGGATGAATAATCATTAAAATGCAGTAGGATATTCTTTTACATAAACCTGTCAATTAGGTCACGTTTCTAACACATTAAAATGAAACCCCAGCTAGAAAAGAAAGAAAACACAAAGGGAGAAAGCGAGAGACAAAATGAAAAAGATGGGGATGAAAGGACAACTCCACCATATTTGTTGTTACCAGCCAGTGGAAGATTTAAAAAAACAGATCCCTGAGTGAAATCACACATTTGTTCGGAGAGAGCATCCTTTGGCATTGCATTGTAGGTGGTCTCTGAGCTCACCCAGCTTCCCATGGAGCTACACGTAAACATCAGAAAATTAATTGAAAAGCAATCTGTTCTCTTGTCCCCTTGGGTTTTTCTTCTCTTTTGTTCTTTGGGGTATTTTTTTTGGGGGGTGGGGTGTTATTTTTTATCTAAATATATCACAGCACAACACATTTCTCACTGCCTCTGGAAAAGTATCTGAAAATATGAAAGTGCTTTGGACAACACAGATGTACACACTCACTAAACTTGGAATCTGGAAACAAAATATTTTCCCCTGATTTTCAGTCCAGGGAAAAAACCAATCAACAAATCAAGGGACAGATCATTCTTAAGCTACTTGAATCTCTTCCACGTGTTAATCTATTTATTTACTTGCTTATTTATTGGTAAGGCTGTGCTCTAGAACTTATCTCCATCAAAAATAGATTTTTAGAGGTAATTTCCATGTTTGGGAACCTCAGTTAGAACTTCTCATTTCCTATAAGGATACTCATGCAGGATTCTGTGTCCAAGTATACTTTATGATCATGAAATTATACCCTGGGCAATTAGGCAGAAGAATAATAAACCTAAATTAAGTGTCAACAGGTGTTGATGAAAATAATATGCAAATCCCACCACCTAAATAAACTACAACTTCTCTGCCTGCACTACACATCTAGGATTCTGTGTGATGCCCCATTAAATGCACAGGTCAAACCCAGCACAGACACTGGCTTGTCTTGCACTTTCCTCCACGTGAATTCAGTGGTCCTGAATGTCTGCAGCTGAGACAGTGCCTCATTCATGCACAGTGCTCTTCTCTACTCTGTAACTGAAACTTCTTCCCAAATAATGAGATGAAAAGATAAAGCCTCACAGACAGCCAGGAATGCTACATATGCCTCCAGCTATAACCTGTATAATCAAACAGCAACTGGCTTTTTTTTCAATTCTGAGATCGATTTAAATGAAGGCATTACTGGAAAGAGTTTTAATTAATCCTTCCCCTCCCCTTCTTTATGTTCAGTGAAATAACATTTTCACAAAGAGCAGCTGTAGAGCAGTGGTAGAGAACAGGGAAGATGGTTTGTCCTGGAACAAAGGCAGTATACTCACATACAGAACCAAAACAAAAGATCAGAAACCAAAAAGGCAGGAAAGGCAAGGACAGCGAAGAAGAAAAATTAAATAGCCAATACTTGAGAAAGTGCTAAAAGGAAATAAAGTGGAAAAAGAGTGAAAAATGTGATGGCTGAAAAAGAGGCAACTGTTGAGATGTAAGCTTAACATAGTGGCTTGGACTGCGCATCAGGTAGAGATTATATTCTGTGTTTTAAACTTATTAGGGTGCAACACTGCATGGTGGGTACTGATTTAATATCTGCCTCATCCAGTAAGTACTCTGAATATCTGAGTATGTTCATACAAACAAAAAAGGCAGAAGGACCGCTGGCTCCATTCTTACTAACCTCACATTCTGTGATTCTCTCTCATTTCCTCTTTTTTTTTTTACTTTGATTTTTCTGTTTTAAAGGCTAGATATACCTGAAATATTCAGCTCTCTCATCATGGTCATTTGCAGGATTAAATGCAAAAACTTTGAGCATTATATTTCAAGATGGGAAGCAGTAGTCTGAAGATGAGGAAGTCACTTCTCCATGTAACAGGCAATTAAGAGCCAACAAACAACACAGATCAGAGAAGTGGTTTAATCATGATCATGAAATTAAAGGCACTTCAGGAAAGTTGTTACTATCTCTTCTTTGTGGTGACATTCAAAGCTAGCTAAAAGCAACCTGCCTTCAGCTGGTTGTTCTATGTGTAGCACAGAAACAAACAAAATGTGACCCAACAGCAATAAGAATACTGAAACAAAAATGATGGGGTGGTGAGAAATGGAAAAGCCCCTTCCCTCCCTCACCTCCCCCTTCAAAAGGAAAAGTGTAGGCTATAGAAGAAAAGTTGCAAAATAAATGTTAGAAACATATTTACTTTGAGGGATCCAACTCTACTAGCAACTCCTTTGCTTTCATCCGGCCGTCTAATTTGCTACAATGGGGGAAGATGGGTAAAAAGACAGAAGAATAAAGAAAAAGTGAACTTAAAAAAATTTCCACACAATCAATTAGCAGTACATGCAAGACATCAATTTGACTCTCTGAGACACCTCTAGAGGACAAAGACACAGACTCTAATTTCTGGAATAAATGATGCTTTATCATGGCATTCCATACTTGCTTTGCTGTCCATTTGTATCTCAGTATCTTACCAAGCTGGCACATACATTGCATGCTGAATTCACTAACATTTCTGAAGGAATACATCTTACTTATCTGATTTGGATATGATGAATAACGAGGTCCTAAAGCTCTAACTGAGCACCCTACACCTTCTACAAATGATCAGTCTGCTACAGCTAGGAATATCAGCTAGCAAGTATCATGGCTGATACCTGACAGAATGCAATACAGATTCCTATCAACCCAGGCCCAGAGATTTTAGTTAGACACTGCTATCAAGATTCCCAGTTAAAAATTATGCTGCCCAACCAGAAAATTTTAATGCCAGACCAACATTAGATTTTTGCTTTAAATATACCACATATATAACTGCTCACCCAACATCCCCTACCTGATTACTTTTGCTTTACTATGTTGGGTATTTTCCTAGATGATGCAGAGTATGGAAGAAACAAATGCGGCAGCTGCCCGGGGGGCTTCATATTGTTAGAAGCATGTATAATAAAACATCCATTTACTACAAAATTTCTTTTCAGATTTGTGAATCCAGTAAAGAAACCCCTTTTAATTGTAAATTAAACTTGTGTTGTGTCATTTGAATTAGCAAGGAAGAAGAAAATAAACATTATTTAAGGATATTATTCTAGTCTGAGTCAAGACTGAAGTGGAAGTTTTTGTTTTCTGACAGTTTTTGTCACAGCTTATGTAAAACAAAGTCCCACACAACTGAGGTGAACCCTTTCAAACCCCATTAGCTGTCTTTAAGAAATCAGGCAACAACTGAACGAACCACGGAAATTCAACTAGGCTTGATGCTCTCTGG
Organism: Indicator indicator; assembly: GCF_027791375.1. Lineage (NCBI taxonomy): Eukaryota > Metazoa > Chordata > Aves > Piciformes > Indicatoridae > Indicator > Indicator indicator. Next base: position 36,169,702 of record NC_072013.1, read on the forward strand.
AGCACAGCAACGAAGCCACGTATCAGACTGCCTTGGTTGTTTGGACGTCACCCATGCAAAATGGAGAAATCTGTATTTAAAACAGACACAGCTGAGTTCTTTGCCTTACTTTTTTTTTTACTTGCACTCAAGAAAATAATGCAACTAAGCAATATATTAACAATGTAAATATTTAATATTAATAGGATGCCCACTAGCAACACACACTGGATACATTACCATAAATTGCTGGTTTTCTTCCCTGGTTTTATGGCATTCAAATGCTATCTGTTCTGAACTCTCAAGTGAAACACCCATAGTACTGTGTTCATGGGACTCCAAGCACAGCTCCAAGTACTTTTACAATACTGACCAAGAGAAAAATTGTCATTCGACTCTTCCAGGAAACAGATTCAATCAAAATATATGATGCTGTAACCTACTTGCTACATTTTGCCTGATTTTCTGGGAAAAAAAAAAAAAAAAAAAAAAACACACAAAAAAAAAAAAAAAAAAAAAAAAAAAAAAAAAAAAAACAGAAAGGAGCCTCAACAGGGAAAAAAAAGATCCTTATTTGAAAAGAAACCAACAGGAGTTAGAGCAAAGACACTTGGCCCAATATCCTGGCTGAGATATTACCACTAGCAGACAACAAAACGTGGTCAGGTAGAACACCAATTCAATATTACTAATTTAAAACTTAAAAAAAAAATCATTTGAAAAGATGAAAATAAGAAAAACCCAAATGTTGATAACCTCACACAGTGACATGGCACTAAGAAATTGAGAAAAATGCTACACATCACAGAAACTCAGGCAAAAGCTGTAAGTGACAGCAATGTGCATTGCCCTCAGGCAAAACATTTGTCCTCTGCTGCTCACCAGCATGGGTGTTTTGGCTGCTCAAGATGTGTCTAAGTTTTGGGATGCAGTCAGAAATGGATTCAGAGATATTACAGGTCCTTATAACTGACATTATTTACTCTTTCTTTCTACAAAATATATAAATACATATGCAATTTGTAAATTACAAGAACATAGGCTAAGACCAAATCTTATTTTATGTCCATGTCATAGTTAATACACATGACAAGGGTTTTCTGCAGGGATGAATCAAGAGTGATACGAGCATGGCACAAACTATACTACTTCTGGGAATTAAACAGGGTACTACCAAGAACCAAGGGGCAGTAGGAATAACCCCCTGCCCCCTCCCCTCGCCCCAGTAAATGCCACAAAAAGGAATTCAGGTATGTCCTTATCTCTCTGGTCAGCTCCTGTGTAATGTTCTGTATGAAGCTGACCGATCAGCCAGTATTTCAGAAAATGGCATGTATTACACATTTCTTGTTTGTCAGAAACTTGGCTAGGCAGAAGAACCCCCCTACAGACAAACACTTGTCTCTAGGAAAGGTTAGACTGAAAGATGTGCACACATCTGTTCTAAATCCAAAAGATGTCTATTTCTGTTCCCATCAGCCAGTGTGAGCTAAAAATGAGGCCTTTCCTTTTGCTATCACACATTCGTAAAATGAAAGCAATACTACTAAGCAAAACATAGGCCTAACAAAAAGAGCCTCAGCAGTGATAATGAAAATGCATCCTTCTGCCTCAGATTTATGATTTATTTCTTTTTATGACACAACACAAGCTAGGTGAGTGGATCAAGAGATGATGCAGGAGCAATACTGAGTAGTTATTGGCAAAATGCTACCTGGAAGATGTAAGAGTTTTGCAACATTCTGAAGGAGAAGAATGAAGATACTCAGGGTAATGAAGGAAGAATATTGTATGTGGAGGCAACATTCCAGGAAAACAGCAGAGTAGAATGCAATGACAGTTGAGATAAATAGATTATATTAACATCCCTTTCTTACTCAACAGGGAATAACAGTACAAGATAATTGCTAAAATTAGTCACAAGGTGTCCCTCGACATCTGAAAAAAAAAGGCAGAGTTACAATGGGAGCAGAGTGAGATAGAAAGGCAGTAGAAGAAAACTTAAGAAACAGGGAAATCAGAACCAAACAGTGAGCAAAGAGGAAGCTCAGGTGTGCTTAATGGACTTATTATACAATGAGTAAAAGACTTTGGTACCAAAGAACAGACATTTTATGTTTTCTAAGCAGAAGTTTTGCATATGCCTTCAATTACTGTTTCTCTACCTTCTAGTAGAGCCTATAAGAAATGTTCCTGCATCTCCATCCCTGATTCCACTCCAGAATAAAGTATGTAAAAGACCAAATCTTAAAGATATATAAACCAGCATTTATACTCCTCATACACAAACAGCAGCTCTGAACAACTGGCTAATCTGAGACTGGCTTTAGTTGGATCTATTTAAAGCAAGAGCTCCACAGTAGGAGAAATAGCCTCAAATACTTAACATTATCTCAGAAAAATTCTCATGCTGTTCATAGTAACAGAAATGCATCCCAGAAGCACTACCTCAGTGACAATGGTTTTACATTAGATGGCCAGGAAGAAAAAACTTTATGTACTAGCCAGATCACCAAAGGCCTTGAAGCGAGGTCAGATCTTACAAAGATGAGAAATGCTCTTTCTGCCCCCTAGCAATGTTTGTCAGAGTTCACACTCTATACCAGACTACCGACCAGTGAGGGACAGTGACACCCAGAAAAAAGGCAATCCATGGCTGGCAAGAAGACATTTCCTTAGTGCAGTGATTACATTCTGCTTGCCCACAAATGCGATGTTTGGGACTGTGGCTGCTAACACCCAAACAGGATGTAAAAAAACACTGCTGTGGCCAGCGTGCTTTACAACCCTTACTGCTGCCTGGTCACCAAGAACATTCTGATGACAGTTTTCTTTTCCAGTAAGAACAACGTTCTACACCAAGCCAGCACTTCCTAGTGCTAACGAACAGCTGAATGTTTTTAGTACTGCAGCAGAAACGCATTATGCTTACCTTTTCCATTCATACAGGAAAACCAGACTCGCACTTGAAAGTATTTTTAGTTCTGCATTTTTAGGCCACACAAACACCAGCTAGGTGGGATTTCCTAAATAAATGGGGAGCATTTTCAAATAAAGGGAATCCCAGCTCCTCTATCAAAGACACACATTCTCCATCAATAAACATATCCATGCCTGTGCACTGGACTGCAGCATGGCATAAATGTTTCATGAGAGTTGCTGCACTTCTTGAAAATGGTGACCCTAGAAAATACATGTGAGTGCTAATGAAGGCAAAAAGTCATCATCATCACACCACCATGAATTTTATTCACACTACTCATCTACTTTTTTTATTTCTAGTTATTTCTTTAGAATGGGCACTATTTCTCATATGTTCCATGTGCAAATGAGGGAATAAACAAATGCAGGTAGACTGATAAGTGATAAAAAGGAAGATGATTTTCTTGCAGTTCCACAGTTTAGCATGCTGGTAGCATCACTACATCGATGCTGCTAACACTCATAATGGCAAAGATAACACAGCCATGTCTTTACACAGGAGACTTTGGAATACAATACTTTACACTAACACATGGCAACTTAGCTCTTCAGAAGTATCTCTTGACCTAAGTGAAATCCAATGTCTGAAATAAAATTTAAAAGTGGGTAGGTAAAAGGCACAGCTATGGCAAAACAGACTACAAACATCATTATTATGTCACTATTCTTAGGGACTTCATGTCCTAAATCATAGAATCATAGAAATCAGTCAGGGTTGGAAGGGAACACAAGGATCATCCAGTTCCAACCCCCCTGCCATGGGCAGGGACACCTCACACTAGATCAGGCTGGCCAGAGCCTCATCCAGCCTGGCCTTAAACACCTCCAGGGATGGGGCCTCAACCACTTCCCTGGACAACCCATTCCAGACTCTCACCACTCTCATGGGGAAGAACTTCTTCCTCACATCCAGTCTGAATCTCCCCACTTCCAGCTTTATTCCATTCCCCCTAGTCCTGTCACTACCTGATAGCCTAAAAAGTCCCTCCCCAGCTTTCTTGTAGGCCCCCTTCAGATACTGGAAAGCCACAAGAAGGTCACCTCAGAGCCTTCTTTTCTCCAGACTGAACAGCCCCAACTCTTTCAGTCTGTTCTCATAGGAGAGGTGCTCCAGCCCTCTGATCATCCTGGTGGCCTTCTCTGGACACCTTCCAGCACCTCCAGATCCCTCTTGTAATAGGGGCTCCAGAACTGGACACCGTACTCCAGGTGGGGTCTCACCAGAGCTCAGCAGAGGGGAAGAATCACCTCCCTTGACCTGCTCGCCACACTTCTTCTGATGCAGCCCAGGATCTGGTTGGCTTTCTGGGCTGCAAGTGCACACTGACAGCTCCTGTTGAGCTTCTCATCCACCAGCACCCCCAAGTCCCCCTCCTCAGGGCTGCTTTCCAGCCAGTCCCTGCCCAGCCTGTATTTTGCTTGGGATTGCCTCGACCCAGATGCAGGACCTTGCACTTGGTCGTATTGAACCTCACAAGGTTGGCCTGTGCCCACCTCTCCAGCAGGGGACACGTGTACAGACACACCAAGACCAGGTTCCAGAGCAGGGGATGTGTGTACAGACACACAGGGACCAGATCTAGAGCAGGGGACGTGTGTACAAGCACACAAGGGCCGGGTTCTAGAGCAGGGGACACGTGTACACACACACAGGGACCAGGTTCTAGAGCAGGGGACATAAGACACAGAGGACCAGGTTCTAGAGCAGGGGATGTGTGTAGAAGCACACAGAAACCAGGTTCCACAGCAGGGGATGTGTGTACAGACACACAGAGACCAGGTTCTAGAGCAGGGGACATAAGACACACAGGGACCAGGTTCCAGAGCAGGGGACGTGTGTACAAGCACATAGGGGCTGGGTTCTAGAGCAGGGAACACGTGTACAGACACACAGAGACCAGGTTCTAGAGCAGGGGACGTGTGTACAGACACACAGAGACCAGGTTCTAGAGCAAGGGACGTGTGTACAGACACACAGGGACCAGGTTCTAAAGCAGGGGACATGCGTACAGACACACAGGGAACAGGTTCTAGAGCAGGGGACATGCGTACAGACACACCAAGACCAGGTTCTAGAGCAAGGGACATGCATACAGACACACAGGGACCAGGTTCTAGAGCAGGGGATGTGTGTACAAGCACATAGGGGCCAGGTTTTCAGACCCAGTTAGTATCAGAGCTTTCAGTTGCACAACTCTCCTGACACCCACTCAAGGCCCCCAGATCTTCCTGACCACAGCCCTTTTCTTTCTCATAAAGCTGTTTCTGCATCCTGCCTCCAAGCCGCTTCCTACTCTTCTTCAAACCACTCTAAGTCCTGCAGCCTCATCGCTCAAGAGTCACAAATACTACTTTGCTCTATACCAGACACCTATCACTTATCCTTTACATCCAATTTCTCTGCAATTCAGTACCTTCAATCCTCTCATTCCAGTCCTGCTTTGAAATTTTTTTCAGTGTCTGCTGTCACATTTTCTCCCTGCCTATGCCTGCTGCCTCTGGCTTTCCCCACAAAGTAAAACAGAATTTGCACCTCATGCTCCTGGTAAAGCTTTTAAAAAACCAGATTCCTGTCACATGTATCAGAACTCTGCCTTGGCAAGCAAGGAAGAAATTCATATTTAAGGGAAAATTAAAACCATGGTAAGTTCTGTGTGTGAAGTTTTGAATTCTTTGTGTATACCTTTTCCAAACTGACAACGGTTGCCCTAAGCTGAACTGAAGTTCTAAAAGCTACAGTATGTATAGTGCTGCTCGTGTTTCAGTGGAGGACACTGCCCATTAAACATTTTCAGACACTAATTTAGCTCCTATCAAAGACACCTTGGTGGTCACAGTGAAAGCTGTGGCATCAATGAAGTAATTTAGAAGTGGCCTGATGGTGGGACAGCTAGGTTATGAAGCAAACCAGCTAAGACAGCTGCTCTCTTTGACCGCTTTTAGCAGCAAAATTAAGGAAGAGATGTTTGAATTCAGACTCAATAACAAAGAAGATCCTTTCTTGCTGCAAACAGACCAGTGGGACTTTAAAGGGAAGAGTAAACTTCTTGAAGGACATGTACCTGTTAGGTTTGTTCTCAAGTGTCTGTAATATGCACATAAGGAAAATGTGGCACTCAGTAGGTCATTTAGGTCACAGACCTTCATGCAGCTTCTGGGGATACCCAATCAGTAAAACAAGACAATCTAAAATGGTTTACAGACCAAAACAAAGAGCTAAGCCACTGAGAGAGAATGCTGGAATGATAAAAAGCAGGTTTAGGTAAGAACACAGGACAGTGGGCAAATCTTACATACTCAAGAGGTGGAGCTGGATGGAGAGACAAACCTTAGCTGGTGGCTCCCAAAGAGTACAAAAGGCACATTTGATGCTGACTTAATGGATACCAGCATGAGAAGAAACCTAGAGAAGTTGTGGAGGACTTGACAGCTAGTGCTCCACATCCATGAAAGGGTAACTGAATTCCTTTTTGTTTTAAAATAACATCACCTACCTGTCCTACAACATCTGGCACCAAACTTAAGTGCTTGTGGATCATTGCTGCCAACAGTGAAGGAAGAGAAGCAAGTTTGCCCATACCTGAGCTGGTGTTTAAATCAGGTTCATGTACCAATGGCTGGAATTACATAGTAGCAGGGACTGAGATACTGAAAAAAAGGAGCAGTGGAAAACCAAATTCCTACAGACAGAACACATGCTACATGAAAATTCAGCACACAGATGCATAGTTTTCATCTTGAAACCATATTTCATAAAGAAACAAAAAATAAGTCAATCGGCATAGGTAATAAGAACTAACATCTCCAAGAGAAAGAGAATAAGTGGAGATGGGAAGTCAATCTTGCTCCAAGAGGCCAGCTCCAGCAAGACATCAAAATGAATGTAAGGCACCAATAGACTCAACAAGCACTGGTAACAAGACCAAACCCGGGTACTAGGTTGGAGTTAGGAAATACTTCTGTAGAGGTGGGGTCACAGCAATTTCTAGATAAAGACACTGGACAAAAGGCACAGGAAATGACCTTGCTACTTGTGCAAAAAAAAAAAAAATAACCCAACCCAGATTCCTCATCTTTTGATGCATTAGAATTGAAACCAGAGACTTAGACAAACACAAAAACCATGGATAAGGGAACTGTGAGAAGCATGCACATCTTCTCCTCTATTTTTAAAGTAATCTCAAACTGGAATTACCAGGATCTGAAAGAATACCAAACCCAGCACCTGGCATTTGCCAAAAGCACAGTAAGAAACAAAACCTCTCGCTCCCAAATCTAATTAAGAAAACCAAAGACAAAGCAACAAAAAAACACCCAAACCCCCAACATTTCAAGGAGGAACTGACAAACTGATGGTGCATATGCATACCTAGATCAGAATTTATGCAATGCATGTGTGAACCAGGATGTCTGCACTGAAATATTAATCTTTTTTGGAGGAATACAAATGCAGAACAGATATAACTTGAAAAAGTATCACTGGGCTCAGGAAAAGAACAGTATTTTATTTTAAGCTATGGAATTACAGCTGTTTATTAAGAAAGAAAAGGGAAATTTTGCACATTAAATCTCCTTCATATGATTCAGTACAGAACAGGTCTGAGAAGGAGCTGATTCTATGAATTCGAGAACTGCTCGGGATGCTCTGGCTTGGCGCAAGGTAGCCAGTTCCCAACTACTCTAACAGCCCTCTTTAGTCCTGCTGTAAGTTCTTCTTAGGCATGAGACAATGCAGGGAACTGGATTTTGGCATTGTTATACTATTTAGAACAGATTCCAGTTACCAGTGGGTATGGCACCACTTACAACCCCAGATATTCAATAAATAAAACTGAGACAAATAGGTGCTTCTACTGAAATTCCGTGTTCAGCTCAAACTTGATGACACAAATCCTTGTGCTGCCTCTCTAGAGACTTCTTGATGGATCTATTTTGGTACTAACAAAAACCTTCCAAAACACTACCCCTATTTACCAACCTTCCCACAAAGTGAATCTTCTATTTTAGAATGGATCTGAGCAGACTTTGCTCTTATTATTTATGATAATCTTGGAATTTCTTTATATCCCAAGCATACAAAACTACTTCTTTCTTAGTAACAAAGTCTGACTTTTGAATCTGTGGCATTTAGCGTTTTTAACTAACAACAATCAGCAGTTTTAACCAAAATGTTAACTAAGAATAAGGCTTATTGGGACTCAGACATCCCTGTGTTTTACCAGAAAAATACCTTTTAAACAATGAGGGAAAGAAGCTATTATTGCATAGAAAATATTCTAGTATCATAATTAGTAGCTGATTTGAAAACTGATGCTGTATTTTATTGAGAAGAATCTGTGAGGACATAGCAGAGCGATGTGCACTAGTAAGCAGGATTCCTCATCTGGCTACTTTCTACTCCAATAGACGTTCTCTCGGCATCTCTTTACACTAAATAGAATTTTTGTAAGCCTGGAATGTGCACTGAAAAAAAATTAAGACTAAATAAACACCACAAATATTCAAGAAAACATTTACATTTTAGTAGGACCAAATGTCTGAGCTCATGTGTCTATAAACAGCTACCTGTTTTGCAAGCAAAAGCAAGAAACTCCCACGGTTCTCTATTAATTAAGAATTTCAGCTGAGCTGCCTGATCTTTCTTCTGCTGAAAATTACTCAGCATTTCTACCAAAAATTTTTTAACAATAATTGATAAAAAAGCATCTTCCCAACTGTTCCCATCTGGTAATGAGTAGCTTGGGAAGGGACAACAGGAAGTAGAGAGAAACCTTTTCTTAAGCAGAATAGTAGGAATGTCAGGAATGAAGTGGCAAGACTGAAGAGGAAAAAATCCCAAACCACTCTCATGTTAAAAGTATGATAGCAAGTTCCTTAGGCTCCTTCATAATCAAAGATAACAGTGAAAGAAATTTTGCACATTGAAGTGAGACTGATGATCTTGCAAAGTGAAACACTTTGAGCACCTCTTGTCATTGAACTGTCTTCCTGGCGGCAGTTTAAAACTCGTCCTCAGTCTTCCATGTCTGTTTCATCTGACTTTGACACACAATATGACCAAAAATTAAATACTGATTACATCATTTATGTATAGGAGAAGTGAAGACTTCCACTTGAAAGCTCTAATTTTCTTTTATGCTAATATCATCTCCCTAGGAGTAGAACAAAATTAGAAGTCTGAAGGAATGACTCAGTCATTTGCTCTGGATATACTCTTTTAGAGTTATCTAAGTTACAGATCTAAAATCTTATGCTGTAAGTTCAAAAAAAGCCCCAAGAGGCAACATAATGCAAGCATATAAAAACTCTCTAGTTGTAAAAGGCATTTTACACTAGGACAGTCTATTTATTGCTTTTGTACGTGGAGATTACAAGGAAAACTTGCAAGGCACACTCTGTCATCCTGAACTTCAGTTGTGTGAGCACTCCGCAAATCCGTCTAACCTTGTTGAAAAAGCAGCAAAACTTTAGAAAGACCAAAACTATACTGTAGAAGATAAAAATACCTGTCACTATCACAATGAACTTTATGGTTGAATGACTGAAAAAGGGAGGACTGTTAGTTCAGTTTCCCCTTGAATAAATCTTGGGCTGCCTGTATTGTGAATCCTTCTGCTATAAATACAGTTCAGATGGTCTTTGAGCCACAGTGGGGTTTGCTGGAAGCTCAAATGCAATTTAGAGAACATGGAAGGTATTCTACAGAGATTTATTAAAAGCTAACAAAAGGAAGCTTGCCCAGTTTGGGGGATGCACTTAGCCACAGAATAAGTAGTCCCCATGGAAATTTGTCTTGAGAGGTTCTGACCTTCCAAGAGGCTACAGTAAAAACTGTAATTACTTCTTTTATCAGGAAATTAAACCTTTGAAATATACAGGTTCCAATTCAATGTTAATAATTTACCACTTTCATAGAGATTTTCAGAAAACATAAGAGGGTAAACAGTAAAGCAAATTTTAAAATACAAGTTGCATTTTGTCTCCATTATCTGTGTGCACCTGTAAAAGGCATTAAGGAAACAGTAAGGACATCTAGCAGATCAGCCAGGAGCGTGAGCAATGCACTCTCACATAGCTGCTCTCCAGTATCCCCATGCAGTAGTAACCTGCTACTTACAGTCATTCAACAGAGGTGCTCCAGGCAATGCAGAAGGCTGATTTTTAAAGTTTTTCTGCAACACACACACAACTTTCTGCTATTCAGCAAATTTAGCAAAAAAGACCTAAGGGTTTATGTACATTTAGGACAAAAAAATTACAACAAGAAAATGGTACAATAAAATAAACTGAAATATGCAGTTTCTATGGCTGACTCCCCCAACCTATCTGTATCATCAAAGAAAACTCTGTTGTGGGGATTTTCCCTGAAACATCCTCTCTTCTGTTTCAATTCACAGATGCATGTCTTGGAGCCCTGAAATTAGATTTTTTTAAATCAGCAAATGAGAATATTCAAAAGACACACACTTGGAAATTCAAGAAGAAAAACAACCACCACCCTGGAATATCAACTGGATGCTGAAGTACTATTGATTTTTATTCTGCCTACTGTTTGAATCAAGAGGTCCGGTGTAAATTTAATTCATATCACAGTATTAGAAAGCCAAGATCCAGAAGGAAAAACGCTGTGTTTTTAAACACTTTTTTAGACATTGACAGTCTGAAGAATACAAACAGACCATATTTCTTGACAAATTCAGATGATGTTTGAGAACTGCATTTTTGAAGGCAGTCTGGAGGAGTGCATTCTGCTCCACAAGCAGACGCTTTGCTCCTTCTCATTTTAACAACCTTCCCGAAAATATATAGGCTTCATCTAACCCATTTTTTAGCACCACTGTCTCTTTTTTATGTCTGTTACTGGTCTCCTTTTGGTTTCTTTAGGCACTTTTGTTTTCTCAACAGGCATAAAAATCAGTGCAGTTCCTTTTTGCTTTTCTGTAATAACCTCTGAGTTTTCATTTTTAACTCATTGGACAAGTGACAATTTTTTAGCAAAAAATGAAGGAGCCACTTGCAGATGGAATTCACTGAACATCTTGAGAAATGCAGACTATATAATGAACTTCAAGTATGCTGTCCATCAGAATACTTTTGATCCCATTACAGTGAAGGTGAATATAGCAAAAAACAACCCCATAGGCTAAACCAAAACATTTCTATGTGTGGTTGCCTATAAATCTTGTTTGCTGACAGAAAAGAAGGAGACAGCAGGAAAGAAGAACTAGCAGATGCTGGCAATTACTGTAGGATATAGAATTATCTTCAAGGATCATGAATTAGATGAGGAAGAATGTTATTGTTTGCCATCTGCTATGGGTCTATTAGCATGTCAGCATCTGGTGCCACAGAAAGATCTTTGTGATGCGAATGCACAGAGAGGATTCAGACAGTTTTCTCCTGCTGAAACCCTGCTGAAGGGAAGCATCGCAGCCCTTGCCACTGGTCATTCCACTTAGCTTCTGATGTATGCTACTTAATGTTTGATAAGAGAATGTGACAGAGTTCACCTCAATGATCAAATACTGTATCTTAATCACTAAGAGCTCAATAATAATCTCATAAGGTTGGCATTAAAACTTTCTTTCTATTCAATTTAGGCTGGTTTTTGTTTCCAAATGTCAGGCAGCAAATATCTAAGTTTGAGCAAAACCAGTTAGTTTGTCTTGAAATGAAATATCGAAAAGAGGGGCACAGAACTGCCCCAGCCCAGGCTAGAAATATGCACATACATTTTGTTGAGAAACTCCTACTTGCTTAATGTTCTTACTCAGTGGCAGGATTATCTACATTCCTGAGAACATTAAAGACATTCAGGTTGTTAACAATTTCATACTCATTTTTGATATTGCAAGAGGTAACATGAAACTTCAGAAACCATAACATGTTGGTGGACACACATATTAAACCGTGCAACAATACCCATGGAATAAGCTACACTGTCTTGCCTTTATCTATCACTTGGAATGATGCAACCCTGGCATGCGAACCAACCTTGTTCTGCAGAGGCAATGCCATTAATCTGATAAACTCTATGTCTGACCATGGAGGTGGCAAGGCATAAATCTACTTACTTTTGGTGTGGGGCAGGATGCAGTGGAGAGACGAGAGGTGGCCTGGGCACGAGGAGATTCTGAGGGAGTAGTACTGAGGGAGGCTGTATCACGTGGAAGCACCTGAACACCACGAGAGATGATGGAATCTGGAATCTTAAAAAGAAGAGAGATGGAAATAAGAGAAAAAAATATACTGTATTTAAAAATCACTCAGAACCTTACATCAAAAACGTAGGAATGTCTGACACGTCAGTTTGCCTACCTTCTCATACTCAGTGCTGGCAACGGTTCTTATAATAGTGGCATGTTCTTATAATTCCAGTAACAAATACCTAGCAAATATATAAGATCATACTCTAACTGAAGCAGCACAGAAGATACTATTTGTCCTGAAAAAAACTATGCATCAGACAGATTACAAGACAAAATACTAGAAAGCAGTGCTTTTTCTCTTAACCTCTGTTTCAAGACAAATGTCCAAGATTGATTTCCACCACGGCATGAAGGGTGGCAGACTTCCCATTCTCTAACTAGGGGACAATATTCTGAGCAGAAAAATCATGTATTTGCAATGACTGAATGTGATGGTTTTAAGACTGGCTTTTCAATTTTTCTTCACAAAGTTCAAGCAGAGAAAGTGAAAAAATGCAAATAAATCACTATCAGGTGTTAGAAAGCAAAATAATGATTATTCTGAATACTTCCATTGGAGAGACAGAAATGTTTAAGAATCTCTACTCAAAACAAGCTTGGGGAGTTGGGCAGTTCTCGGCATGCTCAGCTCTTGTCTGCTTCTTTTCTGGCTGAAGATAACATACTGACCTTGACAAGCTAAGTCTAACAGCCTCTCTGCTGCTTGACTCTCTGCCTTCTGCCAGGGGAGTCTGGGGGGAGCCATTCTGGCTTGGGGGAGGCCCCTTGGGGAAGGCCCTTTGCGGGGAGCAAAGGGGGCTTGGTTGTGCTTTTCTGTTGATTGTACATGTTTGTAAATGTTGTGAATAGTGTATATTTGTATATATTTATTGCACTGCATCATAGATTATAGTTTTGCTTGTAAATACAGCTTTCATTTGCTTCCAGACTGAGCCAGCCTGGTTATTGTCGATGTGGGATGGGGACTTCATCTCTCACACTGTTACACTGAACCTCTCTGAAGAAACGTCATGCAGTGAGAAAATTACTCATAAGAAATGTCTTGTAGTGAGCAAATACTCTTCATTCTGCGTAATGAAGACTTTATTTCAGCTATAAAATTTCTTGGTGTAAGGTTTGTGCTGCAAAATCTACAGGCATTTCTGGAGGGAATACCAGCAAAAGCACCAGAAGCTACCATCCAAAGCCAACATTTGGTTTAACATGCATTCTGAAAAGAAATTTTTAAATTAAATCATTTACATGCACACATAACATATTGGCTAGAAAAGCATATTTGTCCTGATGAGCATGACCAGCAAACTGCTAACAATGGACAAGGAGAAGGCTGAGGTAGTCAGGATATTTTTTTGTCTCAGTCGTCTCCGGCTACCTCTCTTCCCACACCTCTCAAGTGGATGGACATCAGAGCAGGGACTGAGGGAGCCAAGTCATCCTCACCATAAGGGAAGATCAGGGTCATGGCCACCTGAGGAACCTGGACATACCTAATACCTCATGAGATGCATCCCAGAGTCCTGAGGGAATAGACTGATGTAGTTGTCAAGCCACTCTCCATGGCATTTGAAAAATCCTGGCAGCCAGGTGGAGTCCCTGGTTACTGCAGCCATTTTCAAAAAGGGCAGAAAGGAGGACCCTGGGAACTACTGACCTGGCAGCCTCATCTCTGCGCCTCAGAAGGTCATGGAACAGATCCTCCTATAAGCTATGCTAAGGCACGTGGAGGACAAGGACGTGTGATTTGAGACAGCCAGCATGGCTTCACCAAGGGCAAGTCTTTTTGGACCAACCTAGCAACCTTCTAGGATGGAGTGACTACATCAGAGGACAAGGGAAGAGCTACAGGTATTGCCGATCTGGACTTCAATAAGGCCATAGACTCACTCCCCCACAACATCCTTCTCCTCTCAATTAGTGAGATATGGATTTGATATGTGAACTGATTGGTGGATGAGAAATTGGTTGGATGGTGGGCAACAGCTCAGTGCATACTGATAATGAGCAGTGTCCCTCTGTATCGGAACCAGTATTGTATAATATCTCCATAGTGACACAGAGGGATCAAGTGTACCCTCAGCAAGATTATAGATGACATCAGGCTGAGTGGTGCACTTAACATGCCTGAGGATGGGACGTCATCCAGAAGGACCCAGATAAGCTGAAGACGTGAGCCTGGGTGAACCTCATGAGGTTTAACAAGGTCAAAGGCAAAGTCTTGCACCTGGCTCAGGGCAACCTCTGTTACCAATACAGGCTTGGGGGTGAGAGGATTGAATGCAGCCCTGTGAAAAATAACTTGGGGTACTGGTGGATGAAAAGCTGGCCATGAGGCAGCAATGTGCACTCACAGCCCAGAAAGCCAACTGTATCCTGGGCTGCATCAAAAGCAGCATGGTCAGCAGGGTGAGGGAGGTGACTGCCCTCTACTTGGTACTGGTGAGAGCTCATCTGGAGTACTGTGTCCAGCTCTGCAGTTCTCAGGACAAGAAACACATGGACCTGCTCGAGCAGGTCCAGAGAAGGACCACAAAGATGATCAGAGGGATGGGAACACCTTCCCTGTGAGGAAAGGCTGATTTGGGGTTGTTCAGTCTGAAGAAGAGAAGGCTCCAAGGAGACCTTATTATGGCCATGCAGTATTTAATGGAGACTTTTAAGAAAGATGGTAACAGTCTTTTTATCAGAGCATAGTTGCAACAGAAAAAGGCATAATAGTTTTGAACTAAAAGAGGAAAGGTTTAGACTAGATCTAAGGAATATACTTTGTATGAGAAGGGTGGTGAAACAGTGTAACAGGCTGCCTAGAAAGGCTGTGGATGCCCCACTCCTGGAAGCATTAATGGCCAGGCTGGACAGGGCTCCGAGCAGCCTCACCTACTGCTTATTGGAGAGAGGTTGGACTGGATGACCTTTAAAGGTCCCTTCCAAACCATTCTACAAGATGTATTTTCTGTTCACTTTTATCACCATTTCCAAAGAAAAGGGGTAGAAACATGCATTTAAGAATAGAGCTTTTCTTAGCTTTAACATATTGAGTCTTTTCTGTTTCTTACCCCTCTACCTGGGCCTAGTCACACAGCCCAGGCTGTGATGCACCAGACTGCTGGTTTAACATGGGGACTAATTACTGCTTTCATGTGTGCACATGAGTGAAACACGCAAATGAGAAACACCTGAGAGAGGAGAACTGCTCTAACACTGGTTCTGCAGCATGAAATGCAGCAGGTATTCCACTGTATAACACACTCTCTGCAAAGGCTCCTTCTGACTCTTCTGACCTGTCTGGCTGTGTTTCTGTCACCTGCCCCAGGTGATCTTGCAGCAGGGGGGCTGCACTTGATGATCTCCAGAGGTCCATGCCAGCCCCTACCGTTCTACGATTTTACTATCATAATTTTAAGCTCTTCTTTTTTCAGAGGCAGCACTTCTGCCACATGAGATTGCTCTTACTTCTTGCAATTCACTTTTCACACAATTCACAACAGACCAGAAAATGCAGAAATTCAGATCCTTGAAGAAATATCTGCACACATATTTTAAGATCCGTGTCTTCATTAAGAATTTCCCAGCTCAGACTGGCGTTCAAGTTTCAAAAGAGATATCAAAAGAACCCCAGCATTAGGGTATTAAGACAACTTTGTTGCCTGTCTCTAGGCAGTTAAAATGACAAATCTTAAGACTCAAGTCATGAAATACTGCTTTTTAATGTAGCTTCTCCCTTCCTTCAACTTTCTTGGTTTCTATCTATAAATAATGGCCATGACTACTTAGCAACCTTGACTTAGAGAAACTGGGTTATAGCTAGGAAATCTTGTTTTACCATAAAATGGAGAGTTTCTCATGTTTATAATCTGTTTATAACTTGTGCGGAAACAGATTTCATACTCAGTGTGCCACCAACTGCCTGCTTTCTGCTTTGCTGCTGCCTCTATAGACTGGCAGTATTTTTTGCCAGTCAATTTCTGTCAGCATTTAAAAAGAACAGCTTTCTGCAGAGGGTCTTTCAAGGCTAAGGAATGTGGTGCTGCAATTTCCACTATAAATTATGAAGTCAGCATAGTTTCTTTTCATTATGGATAATTATTCCTCTCCAGAAACAGTACCTAGCTGGTTTCTACTCTGAGCATTCTGATTTTCAAATGGCATCTTAAAGATGTACTATAAATAGAAGTATACAGGGACAATGATATTCTGAACATGCAAATGGTTTGTAGGCAAAAGAACCATTTCAATTGTTCTCTTTTTCTTCTGAAATTCCATCTTTAATATGTTAAACACAGAAATATCCCAAAGTTTTGTACGGGTATAGCTCCAACACTATCTGCAACTTTTCATGCTTCCTTTTAATTTCTATGACTAAGGATAACACAGAAAAAAAAAAGTTGATAAAGACATAAAATATAAACCCACAATAAAAGAAAAATGAGTTTTAAGTCTTCAAATATCTTTTCAATACCTTCCTCTGATAAAAGGCTGCACACATCTTGAGAAGACTGTGTTGGGGTCCATTACCTCTTTTATAGACATAAAGATCCCACAGTACAAATACAAAGTATGATACTATGATCCAGTTCTTCTGGGGTTTGCTCTAGGTACTCAAGGGTAACTGGATATTACAACCTGTCTCATCCCTTCAGGGTAACTGAGTAACTGATTGGTTGGGTTTGTTGTTTTTTCCCTATCTGCCACAGCCATCGACCATTGCTACTACAATTTTGCCTGATAGCAGCCTTGTCAGAAAAGAAACCCCTTCTGCAACACAGTGACTGAGATAATCCCAGTCTCCATTGACCTGAATGTGAAGTATTGAGTTTTGCCTGTGACAAAATGAAAACTGAAGTCAAATTTCAGCTGTGACATTCATCAGAAATGGAAGCTGAATCGTGAGAAAGGTATCCACCATATTCATCAGTCAATGGCTCTGTAATTTTTATGTGATAGGACTTCTCCATAATTACTTTTCTACTGTTTTAAATATTTGTGTTTTTTAGATTAGAGAACTAAGAGAAAAGGAAAAGACAGTAGTTCTCTCTTCTCTTTTGCCCAGGACTAGAAAAAGATTGACAGTGCTGTGACAACCTGAATAGTAATTACTGTCCAGGGAGAGCAAGGGGAACAGTAAACGTTTCAACAGGTACATTAGTGGTAAAAAGAAGCCTAGGGTAGGTGCGGGCCCCCTCAGAAAGCAAACAGGACAACTGGTGACAAGTGACATGGAGAAGGCTGAGGTTCTCAGTGACTTCTTTACCTCACTGGCAAGGGCTCCAGCCGCACTCCCAGGGTCACAGAAGATGATGGCAGGGGCTGGAAGAAGGAACTACCCATGGTGAGTGAAGATCAGGGTCGTAACCACCTGAAGAACCTGAAAGTGTTCAAGTCCATGGGACCCAATGGGAAACACCCATAGGTGCGAGGGAACTGGGGATGAGGTCACTGAACTGCTCTCTATTGTATTCCAGAAGTCCTGGCAGGCTGGGGAAGTCCCTGCTGACTGGAAAAGGGGAAACAGAACCTCCATGTCCAACAAGGGAAAGAAGGATGAGCCAGGGAACTATAGGCCAGGCAGCCTCACCTCTGTGCCTGGTAACATCATGGAGCAGATCCTCCTGGAGGCACTGCTGAGACAGAAGAATAACGAAGAGGTGATTTGGTACAGTCAGCACAGCTGCACCCAGGGCAGATCCTGCCTGATAAACCTGGTGGTCTTCTGTGACAAGGTCACAACATCAATAGGCAATGGGAGAGCAGCTGACATCATTTACCTGGACCTGAGCAAAGCCTTTGACACTGTCCCACACCACATCCTGGTCTCCAAGCTGGTAAAACATGGGATTGATGGATTGACCACTGGGCAGATAGAAACTGGCATGATGGGTGCACCCCAAGAGTGGCTGTCATTGGGTCCCTGGCCAAGTGGAGGCCTGTGAAAAGCAGAGTTCCTCACGGATCAGTACTGAGACCAGTCTTGTTTAACGTCTTTGTTGGCGACACGGACAGTGGTACTAAGGCTCCCTCAGCACCCAGCTGTGTGGTGTGGCTGACACCAAGCTGGAGGGAAGGGATCCATCCAGAGGGACCTGCACAGGCTGCAGAGTTGGGCCCAAGCCAACCTCATGAGGTTCAACAAGAACATGTCCTGCAGCTGGGTCAGGGCAATCCCAGGCACTGATACAGGCTGGGCAGGGACTGGCTTGAGAGCAGTCCTGAAGAAAAGGCCTTGGGGGTGCTGGGGGATCAGAAGCTCAACATGAGCCACCAGTGAGCACTTGCAGCCCAGAGAGCCAAGCAGAGCCTGGGCTGCAGCAAGAGAAGTGTGGCCAGCAGGGCCAGGGAGGCGATCCTCCCCCTCTGCTCCACTCTGCTGAGACCACATCTGGAGCTCTGTGTCCAGTTCTGGAGCCTCTATTACAGGTAGGTTCTGGAGGTGCTGGAAGGTGTCCAGAGAAGGGCCACAAGGATGAGCAAAGGGCTGGAGCTCCTCTGCTATGGAGACAGACTGAGAGAATTGGGGTTGTTCAGTCTGGAGAGGAGACCTTCTTGTGGCCTTCCAGTATCTGAAGGGAGCTACAAGAAAGCTAGGAGGGATTTTCAGGGTGTCAGGGAGTGATAGGACAGGGTGGGATGGAGCAAAACTACAAGTAGGGAGATTCAGATTGGATGTGAGGAAGAAGTTCTTAACCATGAGGGTGGTGAGAGACTGGAACAGGTTGCCCAGGCAGATGGTGGATGCCTCATCCCTGGAGGTTTTGAAGGCCAGGCTGGATGTGGCTGTGAGCAACCTGATGTAGTGTGAGGTGTCCCTGCCCATGGCAGGGGGATTGGATCTGGATGATCCTTGAGGTCCCTTCCAACCCTGACAATTCTGTGATTCTGAGATACAAGAGCAAAAATATCTTAAAAACATAGAGAAAGGGCAGCTTAAAAACCCAACAAGCTTCTGAAAAGCTGTCCAGTTCCTGCTCTGCATTTGACCTGATTTGGATTACAGACAGCATAAACCAATAGCTTGAGTAGTTTGCAAAGGGGCTCACAAGCCTGGACTGCAGCTTAACAGCAGGTTTCAGAAAGACTTCTTTTAGTGTTATCGTGATACCCAGGAATGTGGCACAAACTCTAGTTTAGCAATCCCAACTCAAAGAAAGAAAAGCTATTGGAATCAAGATGTCTCTGTATACACACCCAGACTTACCAGATGTGTGAAGTTTAAAGCTTTCACATGTCCTAAGGGATTTTTCAAGAGACATGGTCATCATTTCTTAAACACAGAGGTGTTGCATTATTTGACTGATGGTTTAAATTACTGTGGGCCTGAGAGAACAAAAATGTGCAGCCTGTGGTCACCAGGCTTAGCGACATATTCCCAAGAATTTATACCCCACTTGCTGGCTGACATGGGGCAAACCGGCCAGAAAGCCCAACTGTCACCAGGACAACTGCCTTCCTCAGGCTTCTCTAATCCACAGTTATGAATACAGTAAATTGCATTTCATTCCTAATGATACTGTAGCCACCATTCTATCTTGATTTGAGCCTAGACTAAACCTTTGAAAGATGGAAATAAGGTGTAGTATTTTGTTAGAGCCCAAGCATAACCTCTGGGTTATAATAAACAACATGCTTCCTATCATTCATTGAAACAGTTGCTATTACTCACTAAAATCAAATAAATTGTAAGTTCAGTATATTCTGACTTCTCAAGTCTGTTTTTGAAAATTCTACTTCCAAACACAACACACAAAGAAGGGGGAAGCTGCAAGCAGTGACAACGAACCATGAACACCCGGTGTCAATGCTCTATGTTGGCAAAAAAACAACTCAGAGAAAAAAAGCAAAGTGAGGCAAATGAAAAAGTTACCAAAATTTCATAGCTCTAAAGCAGTAATTTTAGCAGATTGTTTTAATTCTATTCAGTTATTGAATATATTAGATGCTAAAGCTGATGACTAACCAGAAACACAGGTTTACAGCAGAGATTATCTCAGCAGCCAAATGATTGGAAGTGACACCACACACAAGCTTTACCTTGTTTAGCCTTGCATCTTAAATGGAACTTTTTCTGTAGCATGTTCTCTAAAAGATAGCACTGATGTGTTTTTTTTAGAAGAAAATAAGTAACACTTTCTCTTCACACAGTAGGCTAGAAGGCAGGCCGAGTATTTTTAGCTACTGTTAGTGCAAAAGCCTCTTGGAAGTGTCTCTTACCGGTTCTTCTGCACTGCCTGCTGCGTGATGGCAATAACTGATGAGGCCAGGGATGGGCTGTTCACCTTTTGCCATGATAACAGCTGAACTGGTGTAGGATGGATGCTTCTAATGCACAACACATAACAGCTATGAATATAGTGACAGGAAAACATGAAGCAAATGACTGAAAGGGAATGAGGTGAAAACAAGTGTGACATTGAAGTGCCAAACTCATATGAACACAGCCAGTTCAGATCTCAGGTATTTTCTGCCTCTAAAATTGTAATTATTATTATTTACCTTTGCCTATATCAAAACAATGTAAACAATTCAAATTTTGCATTAATAAAAACTGAAATTTGCAAGTGATAATTACCTTAATTCATCCCTGTAAAGATATATGTAATCAGGATTTTCTGCACATGAGGAGATGATCTCCAGCTGCAGCTGTCTTAGAAATGTCAAGATGTCTCAGACCTGAATTCACAGTTCTGGAGTTAGAATGTTGCTGCTTTGGTTTAGAAATTGTTCAGTATAACTTTGAGTTACTTAGACATCCAACTCTCATAATAGGAACTAAAAGCAGAATTTGTGGAGTAAATATAGAACAAAGCAGTTTGGAAAAAACCAAACCCTTTCCAAACAAACAAATAATTTTGTCTTTGCATCTGAAAACTGAAGACATAAAACTGAGCTAAGTATTTATATAGTGCTTTAGGTAACGTAATTATTTCTTGAAAAACATTTAAAACTCAGACTGAAACAGTTTGCATTTGTTATCTAATTGTTGCCTTCCATAGTCTCAAATTTATTATGTTGGTTTGAGTAATGTTGATCTATGACATAGTTATAAAGAGAATGTGATATTTAGACTTGTAGCAGAATTTCACATCTCTTATGGGGACATGCACCCTGGCATACAATAGTCTGAGAGCTTATTACTTAACCTCCTACACCTCTCTGGCATACTTGTTTATCACTGCCTTTAGAATTCAACTTTTTCTTCTAAAAATAGATACTATGGCTTTTAAAATATCATTGCCACTCCTTAATATGCACCTCCTGGACTTTGCATGTTCAGGCACACGAGTACTTTGAGTCAAGAAACCCCCTGCCTGTCCCAACTAAATGGCAGCATCAAAATGCACTTTGTCAGCAGGATAATGAGCAATAGATTGCCCACTGAAATGGGAAATCACTTACTGAGACAGGATTCATATCTTTCTGTGAAGCTATAGTTTACAATCAACACCCACAATAGTCTGTTTGATCACAGAGACATCAGTGTATGGTCTTCATATGCAAATGGATATTGGTGGAAAGTACCTGAGACAGAAACTAAGGGGTCTCTATGGAAACAAGCCAGACTCACCTTAGCTGCAATGGCTGCTGCTGTTATGTGTGAAGAAGAACTGTCCTCTGTTGAGGCAACTCCACTATCCTTCTTCTCTTCCTCCTCTTCCTCACACTGCACTCCTTTGTCTTCCGTCTGCTTGTGAGGGCTGGTGGTTGGAGGAGGAGAAAGAGGAGGTGGTGGTGAAGGTAGATCTTCAAGCTCATCGTGCACCTCCTTTACTTTTACAATGGCATCCCGCAAAAGATCAATGGCATGAGGTAGGGCTGGCAGTATAAACTGAAAGCATTCCTATGCACAACGAGAAGAGAAACAACTATGAAAAGTCACCTGCAGAAGTCAATGGTTTTTCCACAGTTACTTTTAAAATATACTAAGGATTCAGGTATGTCTTTTCACGTGATCATAACTAAAACCTTAAATTCCGTATGCAATTGCCCATAGAGGGTGAAAAAACAAACTCAGGAACAGAACTGGGGACTGTGCTATATACTTTAGCTTTTTTTAATGCAAATCAAGAAAGCTGTACAACAGGGGTACTGTACTTAAAATCATATTGGATTAAAACTTCAGAAAATGAGTGAAGTTTTTATGAATCTGTAGTATAGCAGCTGGCAGAATGCTATGTCGATGCAGAATAAAAACATTTACTCTGTCCCTGCAGAGATATTACCTTCAAATCATTCCTGTTCTATTCCTACACAATTAGAGAAAAAATCACAGAATTAACCAGGTTGGAAAAGGCTTTCAAAGTCCAACCTATCACCCAACACCATCTAATGAATTAAACCATGGCACTGAGTGCCTCATCTAGTCCTACTTTAAACACTTCCAGGGATGGTGATTCCACCACCTCCCTGGGCAGCACATCCCAATGGCAAATCTCTCTGTGAAGAATTTCTTCCTAGCATCCAGCCTAAACCTTCCCTGGCTCAGCTTGAGACTGTGTCCTCTCCTTCTGTGCCTGGTTGCCTAGGAGAAGAGACCAACTCCTACCTGGCTACAACCTCCCTTCAGGTAGTTGTAGAGAGCAATGAGGTCCCCCCTGAGTCTCCTCTTCTCCAGGCTAAACAGTCCCAGCTCCCTCAGCCTCTCCTCACAGGACTGTGCTCCAGATCCCTCTCCAGCTTTGTTGCCCTTCTCTGGACACATTCCAGCATCTCAACATCTTTTTTTAATTGAGGGGCCCAGAACTGGACACAGTACTCAAGGTGTGGCTTAACCAGTGCTGAGCACAGGGCAGAATGACTTCCCTGCTCCTGCTGGCCACACTATTGCTGATGCAGGCCAGGATGCCATTGGCCTTCTTGGCCACCTGGGCACACTGCTGGCTCATGTTCAGCCTACTGTCAACCAGCACTCCAAGGTCCCTTTCGGCCTGGCTGCCCTCCAGCCACTCTGTCCCCAGCCTGTAGCACTGCACAGGGTTGTCGTGGCCAAAGTGCAGAACCTGGCACTTAGATGTGTTCAGTCTCATGCCCTTGGCCTCTGCCCATCTGACCAGCCTGGCAAGGTCCCTCTGCAGAGCCTCCTATCCTCTGACAGATCAACATCTGCCCCCAGCTTGGTGTCATCTGCAAACTTACTGATGATGGACTCAATCCCCTTGTCCAGATCATCAATAAAGATATTGAACAGGATAGGGCCCAACACTGATCCTTGGGGGGCACCACTCGTGACAGGCAGCTGGCAGTGGCACCATTCACCATCACTCTCTGGGCTTGGCCCTCCAGCCAGTTCCTAACCCAGCACAGAGTGCTCCTGTCCCAGCCACAGGCTGCCAGCTTGGCCAGGAGTTTGCTATGGGGGATGGTGTCAAAGGCTTTGCTGAAGTCTAGGTAGACTACATCCACAGCCTGCCCCACACCCACCAGGTGGTCACCTGAGTATAGAAGGAGATCAGGTTGGTCAGGCAGGACCTGCCCCTCCTAAACCCATGCTGGCTGAGCCTTATCCCTTGGCATCCTGCGGGTGCTGTGTGATTGCACTCAAGATGACCTGCTCCATAATCTTGCCTGGCACTGAGGTCAGGCTGATGGGCCTGGAATTCCCTGGCTCCTCCTTCTGGCCCTTCTTGTGGATGGGCATCACACTGGCCAGCTTCCAGTCATCAGGGACCTCACCACAGAACCAGGACTGTTGAAATATGATGGAAAGCGGCTTGGCCAGCTCATCTGCCAGCTCCCTCATTACCCTAGGATGGATCCCATCTGGTCCCATAGACTCGTGGGGATCCAAATGGCTCAGATATTACAGTATGTTTGTAAATGTAATGAATTACAACTTCCAATGTAACCGCAAACCTCAGGGTTATTGTGCCTCCACAATATTATGTTTAAAGTGTTTTACAGCACTGCAGTATAAACCCATCATTCTAGCTCGGTACAGAGCAGACTCAGGCAAGTGGCAATCGAGAAGGGCAGTCTCTCACTGACCAACAACCATGCAAAGCACACTAATGGCTAACTCAGCAGGTAAGGATGGTCCCCACTCCTACCACGGAAGCAAAGCCTTGCTGGCTTCATCTCTAGGCTCCCAGTGAGTATTCTGAAAGCACATTTGTAAAACTCACTTGATTAGGTGATTTTGGGACCATTAAGAAAAATTGCCACAAACCAATTGATTTCAATGAAAATTTGGCAATTTCATGCTCTGCCCTCTTTCGTAACATTAAAAACATTTTGCAATGCTAAAAGGAAAGAAAATAGACCAGAGCAAGATAAAACTGGAAGTATACAAACATAGAGTCATAGAATTGTCAGGGTTGGAAGGGACTTCAAGGATGCCACAGAACTTGATTCAGCGGTGAATGCCACATGATGTTCTCTGGAGAAAACACCTCTGGCACACATTGTGCCCATTTTTGAGATGGAGCATTTTACACTGCTGCCGTTTGCTATTAATGTTTTAATATTGTATTGATGAAATATGTGCATTGCTGCAATTCCCAAGCTTTAGATGAAATTCTCATACGGTTCGTTTAATAGGATAGAAAGGAAATTAGCACATCTTAAGAGAGAGAAGATCCTGGTTATAATCTATCCTATGTGGTTCTCAAGATTAAGCTTGTTATGGAACTATTTTCTCTACTAATCTTAATCTTTGTTGGAATCTGAGACTTTAAAGATGTTTCATATGAAAATAAATTGTGACAGAACAGAGTGTCATCTTGACAGGAATAAATAAATCACCAGTTTATAAAAGCTTGCTTGTCTAATGAAATCAGACAACATTTTTTGTTTGTTTTCTAGCAGAATTACCTTATTACTTTACACCAAACTCTTGTTAAAATACTTATTAATTTTTTTTTCATTTCTTTTCATTATCGTCTCTCTACTTTCTGCTAGTGCACACAACAAAAACCATCACAGATTGTAGGCTATTTAATTTCTCTTATAATTCAACAAAAAAAGTATAGACTTCTGAAAAGCTGCTATGTTAAATACAGGTACCTCCCACTCATCACTCCTGCCCCACCATCATCCAATGCTTGTTCCATGTTTTTCAAGGCTTTTAAATCTCATCAGTCTCATCAGATTTCCTATAAGGGCTGAAAGGAAAGTTAGAATCATAGGAGGGCAGACAATGTAGCTGAAAATCTGGGATGGATGCTGAAGATGGTATTCAAAACATTTCCTCTTCAACTCCAAGTGACAGTCCACCCAAGTGACAGTCCACATAAAAATTCTTTGTTTATCTCCAGACCTGTCTTTTATGCAACAGTGACTTCAGGCTTGTGCTTGCCAAATACATTAATACTGTCTGCTCTGAGATTGGGTACTACTAGTTCAGAAGATGTTGATAAATTGCTAGGTATGAACTTTTTAGAGGCCTGAGGTAACGACACTTCTTAGTAAGGCCACTGGCATAGTCTGAGCCCTGAAGAAATACGTTCTCATGATTGATAGGATATCTGCCTTAGCAGTCTTGTATCCGGTTGCACAGCCCACTCTTCAGCTTGGCAGTGCTTGTGTGAAGAAGGCTTTTTTTCTGCATCTATCAGCCAACTACACAGAAAGAGCAAGCACTGGAAAGATCCAGTCTTTCTAACAGGGAAAAAAAAAATCTTCCTGAGGTTTGACTATTTCTTGCAGCTCTACCATCAAAAAGTAACCATGAATGAAAACAAAGTCCAAACTCAGCAAAATGCAGGAGAAACCCAAGCTGTATGAAGGCTGTAAAGTTTGGTACCTATATCTAAAAGATCTTTTAAAACCCCAAAACTCTTAAAAATTATTTTCCTATTTTCCCCTGTCACTGACCAAAACGGGGAATATTCTTCATGTCCCATCAAGTCCCTGTCACACACCAGGCCTGCCACTTATTTCTGTATGAGAAAGCTTGAGTCAACACAGGGAGCAGACTGAGGCTGAAGAGGGAAGGAGGCTGAAGTGTGAGAGACCATTTGACTCTTCACTGTCTTCTCTTGCATTCCCTATAGCATTCTCCTGGCCACGCAGTACCTGTGCATGGCCCTGCCCAGTGGCGCTGCGCTGTGTACTGTGCTGTGCTGTGCACTGTGCTGTGCTACGCACTGCAAGCTTCCACTTTCCTGACAGAACCTGCTGCAGCAGGCACCTTCTGCCACTCAGAACAACAGCAGGTACTCAGCAGGACTCCCCTGGGGCTGACCAGGAGGAACACTTCTTACCTGTGACCCTTTCTTGCTACCCGGCAGATTGATTATGAGAGTTTTCCCTCTGATTCCACACACAGGTCTGAAAAGAAAGAAACCCAGAGTGAAATTCCTGCATGTAACTTTTTCTCCTCGGTAGAAACAAGAACAGAGCATTGAAGATAAATTCTATTATTTATCAGAAATCTGTAAACTCAATTTCCTCATCTGAGGAATATTTACTCATCTGAAGATATTTAGAGAGAATCTGAAAAGACACCAAACAAACACTTGCTAGATTTCCATAGCTCCCTTAATTCTACTATTTATTTGCATCCAGTATGTTCTTATCCCTACTGGCTCATACACTAGGTTCCTTTGCAACGTAATTGATGGTGTCAAACACCATTTCCCTTGCCAGATAAAATAGCAAGTCATGCTGGTTGCATTAATTCAAACATGTCTTCTATTTTTTTAAAGATGCAATATAAGAAAAGCACAGAGGGAAATAATTCTCAAGTGAAAAGTATACTTATGCAATTAATCTCTAGTTCTTCCTAGCAGTCTTTCCTTCCCTCTCCTGAGAAGACAAAACTAACTATCAAAGATGGAAGATTTTATTTCATTTTTTCATCCTTAGGGAATTCTTTGGTGTTGCTGCAGAGCTAAACTTAAAACACACAAGCGCTGAATGCTTTCTGTGGTTCAGAGTTTGCCTCTTCCTCCTTTTAACTAAATATTGGTCAAGACAAAACCAATTAAAATTAGTGGATTTTATCTTGAGGTTGTAAAGAGTGCCTCCTGGTTTTCTGCATTGTTTACAGAACCAGTGGTAAAAATCAAAACAGGGCTAGGGTAAGAATGAAGTAAATGGATTAAACCAAACCACAGAGACATGGAGGTTAAATTGAAAGAGATTGGGTAACAATCTTTTCACCCCCAAAAAATAGGAGCCATAAAAGACAGACTAGAAAAGAAAAAAATATTTCTTGCTAGGCTATTACCAAAAATTTTGAGGCAATGGACATGCTTTGTGGGGTAGTCAGCTGCCCTGGATTTCTGCTTACACAAACAGTTCTCAGTGATGAATGTGATCTATTGGTAGCAAGGCTTTGTCTAGCAGTCACAATGCTCACAATTAAACAGCACAGAGACCCCTTTTGTGTCACAAAATGAATTTCTGATATCACAGAAGTCTTATTTTCAACTGGCAGACTGAACAATGCCTGACTCCTAGCTTCTGTTTTTCCCTTGTTCATTTCTTGCACACTATATACCCTCAGTTAAGACAGAACTGCAGGTAGCTGAGGAAAGCTCTACTGCAATACAAAGAGGAGAATCCTGAGTTTAAAATCAATGTTCTCATCTACTTTTGCTACAGAGTATAATCTAGCAAATCCCATACATGGGATACAATTTATGACAGAGCCAAAATAAAGGAAACAGGTTTTATCCACAGAGCAAGTAAACTAGGGGGAATCATGTTTGGTAGATAGCTCCTTTAATGATCTTCTTCCTGGGTCTTTTATTCCGCTTTAAGTAACTTAGAACGACCAAACCTGCAGCCATTTCTCTTGAAACTACATGCTTCATCTGCCGGTATTTGTATCTACTGGCTCAAGACAGAAATAGAGCAGTCAAAACCTCTCAAAAGTGAGTAAAGTACCTAATAACTTCTTGGCTTGCAAAAAAAAAAAAAATAAACCACACCAAACACAAAACAAAACAAAGGTGTGTGCTTACAATACAAAAGCACACAAAATGTGCTTGCACTCTGGATAATGTAAGAAATAAATGAATTATATTCCTCCAAATGTTGAGAACTCAAGGGAGATGCTGTGGACAAACTTTAAAGAAAAACAAAGAAATGTGAGAAAGAACAACACAAATAGGAGCAATGGAGAGGACGGAAAAATAGGATGCAGGAGAAAATTTTCAGCGCGAGGGCAGCCGCGGGAAAGCCTCGGTAACCACTAGCTGAGCTCTGCTTTAATTCGAATTGCTTTAAGGGTTTCCTGGGTTTGCTTTGGGCTTTCTGAGGGCGGAAGGACCCCAAAGCGACAAGCAGGACCGGTGGGGGCTGTCCTCCAGTGTGCCTGCTCGGGAAGTGACGTCGCTAGGGGGTGTTGCCCGGGAACCGCGTGGAACTTAAGTGCCAATCAGCGCGAGACCGCCATGTCAGCCTGAGTGCAGCCGCGGGAAAGCTCGTCTGCTCCCGGGAACACGGCAAGCCGTGCCTGAAGGATTAAAAAAAAAAAAACAAGGCACGGTTCCCCGACGGAACCGAGCCATGGTTATGACTCGGTCCAGGCTGCCTGTAAAACTGTGGGTACCCAAACAGAGCCCACACATAAGCATGCAGGTGTTCAGGCAACCAGCTGCAATGAGTGTTGGAGCCTGGCACGAGAGCTGGAGGGTGGCAAAGACAATGCCTGCATTAGGTGTGAGCAGATCAATGATCTGCTTAACCTAGTGGCTGAGCTGAAGGATGAAGTAGAAAGACTAAGGACCATAAGGGAATGTGAAAGGGAGTTAGGTATGTGGCACCAGGCTCTGCAGACCCCATTAGCAGAGGGAAGCGACACAAGAAGCAGCAGGGAATGGATACAGGTGCCTGTCAGAAGGGGCAAGGTAAACCCCTTCCAGTCCCCCTCACCTCCTCAGGTGCCCTTGCACAACAGATATGGGGTACTAGAGGTTGAGGGTGAGGTGACTGTGGAAACAAAAGCAACACCACCTGGGGGGTTGACTAAAGCAAATCAGTCCCCCCCTTGCATCAGACCTTGTACACAAAAGAAAAAGCGGAGGGTAATTCTTATTGGTGATTCCCTTCTGAAAGGAACAGAGGGCCCCAGATGTCGGCTGGACCCTTCCCACAGGGTAGTCTGCTGCCTCCCTAGAGCCCGGGTCAGGGATGTTACCAGAAGGCTGCCCAATGTAGTACAGCCCTCTGATTACTATCCCTTGCTAGTTATGCAAGTGGGAAGTGATGACGTCAATACCAGAAGACTTAAATCAATAAAAAGGGACTTTAAGGCACTGGGAAAAGTAGTAGAGGGATCAGGACCACAGGTAATTTTTTCATCTATACCCTTAGTTGCAAGCATGAATGCTGAAAGGAATAGGAAAACATTCCTGATTAATAAGTGGCTAAGAGGCTGGTGTCACCAGAAAAATTTTGGATTCTTTGATCTTGGGGAACTCTATACGGTCCCAGGTCTGCTAGCAACAGATGGGGTACACCTGTCACAGAGGGGGAGAAAGATCTTGGCACACAAGCTGGCAGGGCTTGTACAAAGGGCTTTAAACTAGGCTTGAAGGGGGAGGGGAGTGAGCACAACATTACTAGAGAGGAACCAAAGGAGGCTGAAAGGTGGTAAGCCACAGACAGGGGCAAAACCAGCAGCCCAGCTGAAGTGTATGTACACTAATGCATGCAGCATGGGTAACAACAAGAGGAGCTGGAAGTCTTGGTACAGGAGGAAAAGTATGATGTTGTTGCCATCACAGAAACGTAGTGGGATGATGCTCACAACTGGAGTGCTGTAATCAAGGGCTACAGACTCTTCAGGAGAGACAGGAGAGGGAGAAGGGGTGGAGGAGTGGCCCTGTATATTAGGGAGACTCTGGACATCATGGAGGTTGAGACTAAGGATGATCAGGTTGAGTCCCTATGGGTAAAAATTAGGGGGAAGGCCAACAAGTCTGACATCCTGGTTGGAGTCTGTTATAGACAACCTAATCAGGAAGAAGAGGTTGATTTAAATTTTCTTCAAGCAGCTGGAGGCTGCCTCAAGATCACTTCTGCTTGTTTTTGTGGGTGACTTTAACCTGCCAGACATCTGCTGGGAATTGAACACTGCAGAGAAGAGGCAGTCTAGAAGGTTCCTGGAGTGTATGGAGGATAGCTTCTTATCCCAGCTGGTATGTGAGCCTACCAGGGGTGCAGCCCTGCTCGACGGTGGTGGGAGGCTGCCTGGGGTCCAGTGACCACGAAATAATTGAGTTTTCAAAATACGGTGAAACCAGGAGGGGCAGCACCAAAACCTCCACCCTGGACTTCCAAAGGGCAGACTGTGGCTTATTCAAGGAACTAACTCGGAAAGTTCCTTGGGAAACAGCCCTTAAAAACAAAGGGGTCCAGGAAGGCTGGACTTACTTCAAGAAAGAACTCCTGAAGGCACAGGAACAGGCTGTGCCCATGTGCCGGAAGAGGAGCCGACGAGGGAGACAACCGGACTGGATGAGCAAGGAGCTTCTAAAGGAATTAAGGGGAAAAAAGAGGGTGTATCACCTTTGGAAAAAAGGGGAGGTATCCCAGGATGAGTTTAAGGACATTGCTA
This sequence comes from Indicator indicator, assembly GCF_027791375.1. Taxonomy (NCBI): domain Eukaryota; kingdom Metazoa; phylum Chordata; class Aves; order Piciformes; family Indicatoridae; genus Indicator; species Indicator indicator. The sequence goes on from NC_072013.1 coordinate 36,200,368, forward strand.
AGTCTTGTAGGAAAAAAATTAGAGAGGCAAAAGCCCATTTAGAACTTAGACTGGCCACTGCTGTGAAGGAGAATAAAAAATATTTCTACAAATATATTAATGGCAAAAGAGGCAAGGACAACCTCCACTCCTTATTGGATGTGGAGGGGAATATGTTAACAAAATATGAGGATAAGGCAGAGGTACTTAACACCTTCTTTGCCTCAGTCTTCAATAGTGGGACAGGTTGTCTTCAGGACAGCTGGCCTCCTGAACTGGCAGATGGAGCCGGGGACCAGTATAGTCCTGCTGTAATCCAGGAGGAAGCAGTAAGGGACCTGCTGAGCCACCTGGATCCTCACAAGTCCATGGCACCTGGTGGGATCCATCCTAGGGTGCTGAGAGAGCTGGCAGATGAGCTGGCCAAGCCACTCTCCATCATTTATCAGCAGTCCTGGCTCACAGGTGAGGTCCCTGATGACCGGAGGCTGGCCAGTGTGATGCCCATCCGCAAAAAGGGCCTGAAAGAGGAACCAGGAAATTACAGACCTGTCAGCCTGAACTTGGTGCCAGGTAAGGTTATGGAACAGGTCATCCTGAGTACAATCACATAGAACCTACAGGATGGTCAGGGGATCAGGCCCAGCCAGCATGGATTCAGGAGGGGCAGGTCCTGCCTGACCAACCTGATCTGCTTTTATGATCAGGTTACCCATCTGGTGAATGTGGGGAAGGCTGTGGACGTAGTCTACCTGGACTTCAGCAAAGCCTTTGACACTGTCTGCCACAAGAAGTTGCTGGCAAAGCTGGCAGCTCGTGGTTTGGACAGATTCACTCTGAAATGGGTCAAGAACTGGCTGGAGGGCCGGGCCCAGAGAGTGGTGGTGAATGGTGTCATATCCAGTTGGCGGCCAGTCACTAGTGGTGTCCCCCAGGGATCAGTGCTGGGCCCCATCCTATTCAATGTCTTTATTGATGATGTGGATGAAGGAATTGAGTCCATCATCAGTAAGTTTGCAGATGACACCAAGTTAGGAGTAGGTGTTGATCTGTTGGAGGGTAAAAGGGCCCTGCAGAGGGACCTGGACAGGCTAGATGGGTGGGCAGAGGCCAATGGGATGAGATTGAACAAGGCTAAGTGCCAGGTTATACACTTTGGCCACAGCAACCCCAAGCAGTGCTACAGGCTGGGGACAGAGTGGCTGGAGAGCAGCCAGACAGAGAGGGACCTGGGGGTGCTGGTTGATAGTAGGCTGAACATGAGCCAGCAGTGTGCCCAGGTGGCCAGGAGAGCCAATGGCATCCTGGACTGCATCAGGAATAGTGTGGCCAGCAGGACAAGGGAGGTTATTCTTTCCCCTATACTCAGCACTGGTCAGGCCACACCTTGAGTACTGTGTCCAGTTCTGGGCTCCTCAATTCAAGAGAGATGTTGAGGTACTGGAACGTGTCCAGAGAAGGGCAACAAAGCTGGAGAGGGGTCTGGAACACAAACCCTATGAGGAGAGGCTGAGGGAGCTGGGGGTGTTTAGCCTGGAGAAGAGGAGGCTCAGAGGTGACACCTCATTGCTGTCTACAACTACCTGAGGGGAGGTTGTAGGCAGGTGGGGGTTGGTCTCTTCTCCCAGGCAACCAGCAGCAGAATGAGGGGGAACAATCTCAAGTTGTGCCAGGGGAGGTATAGGCTGGATATTAGGAAGAAGTTCTTCACAGAGAGGGTGATTGCCCATTGAAATGTGCTGCCCAGGGAGGTGGTGGAGTCGCCATCACTGGAGACATTCAAGAGGAGACTGGATGAGGCACTTAGTGCCATGGTCTAGTTGATTGCTTAGGGCTGGGTGATAGGTTGGACTGGATGATCTTGGAGGTCTCTTCCAACCTGGTTGATTCTGTGATTCTATGAAAGAAAAGAATGGATGTGGGAGCAAAGAAATACAGGTCTGATGTAAAAGCATGATCTCTTTGGGGAAAAACTATGATCTGCCTGGAAAGAAATCTGCTGGTAAAAGCAGAAGAGATGGGCAAGGAGACAGAGAGTGTTTCAAAAAGCCCCAAGTAAGCCTAGCATAGCACGGGTAGTTGACAGCTAGGAATTATGTAAAGGCTGGGAAAAGGATGGAGAGGAGAGGAGGGGAGGGGAGGGGAGGGGAGGGGAGGGGAGGGGAGGGGAGGGGAGGGGAGGGGAGGGGAGGGGAGGGGAGGGGAGGGGAGGGGAGGGGAGGGGAGGGGAGGGGAGGGGAGGGGAGGGGAGGGGAGGGGAGGGAGGGGAGGGGAGGGGAGGGGAGGGGAGGAGAGGGGAGGGGAGGAGAGGAGAGGGAGGAGAGGAGAGGAGAGGAGAGGAGAGGAGAGGAGAGGAGAGGAGAGGAGAGGAGAGGAGAGGAGAGGAGAGGAGAGGAGAGGAGAGGAGAGGAGAGGAGAGGAGAGGAGAGGAGAGGAGAGGAGAGGAGAGGAGAGGAGAGGAGAGGAGAGGAGAGGAGAGGAGAGGAGAGGAGAGGAGAGGAGAGGAGAGGAGAGGAGAGGAGAGGAGAGGAGAGGAGAGGAGAGGAGAGGAGAGGAGAGGAGAGGAGAGGAGAGGAGAGGAGAGGAGAGGAGAGGAGAGGAGAGGAGAGGAGAGGAGAGGAGAGGAGAGGAGAGGAGAGGAGAGGAGAGGAGAGGAGAGGAGAGGAGAGGAGAGGAGAGGAGAGGAGAGGAGAGGAGAGGAGAGGAGAGGAGAGGAGAGGAGAGGAGAGGAGAGGAGGAAACACTTTCAGGAAAGACATAAAGCTGTCTAAGACTCTCCAAGATAGTCCCTGCTGGCCCTTGGGACTGCATGCGGCCTAGGAGAGTCTCACTGGCCCTCACTTTATGATTTGCCTGTGAATTCAGCCTACAAAACTCACCACTTTCTAATGCTGCCCTTAGTCAGGAGGCAGCCCATTAACTTAAAAAGATTTTTAAAATTTGATCAAATTCAACATGATTGACCTATCACTTCCAAACCTTCAGGTGCTTTCTGGAAGTGTCAGCTTAATGTTGCACAAAGTAACTTCTGATGGGTTTTGGAAAAGTCAAAGAAATTACAGACAAAATTATCCATGGGAAACTTCGTTTCAAAAGGAAGTCAATGAGACATAAGCTGAGGATAGTGCCACTTAATGTGAAATGCTTGGAAGAATTAGGATCTGTGTTTTCAAACTCTGTACCTAACAATGGTATAGACTTTGACCTCCATAACGTGTCCCTTAGTCCTCATTGTAAGGAGTGTTTACACCACTGCATCCATTTGCAGGGCTTTATTGAAAATCTACTAACACTTTGTGTCTTAGAACAACAAATGATGTCAGAAAAATCCCAGAGGAAGCGAGTCTGCTTTCAGACAAGACTCTGAATAGCACCAAACCCGAGAGGACAACCAAAACAAAGTAAATTCCCTCCCTTTTCCTGGAGCACTTGCAAAGGAACTGTGCAAAAACACAACACAGGTGCATTCGTGCAGCAATGGGGATGCTCCAGAAGCCATGATGCTGTAACTGGGGATTTTTTTGTGCTTTGAGATCTGAACAGTGTTATAAAAGTAACAGCCTTTTGCATGCTGAGTGATTTTAGGCCTGAAGCAGAGTTTTTCACTGGGAATTTTTTTTAAGGCCAAATATGATTGCACGCAGTATCTTTGTAATGCTATCTCTCCTCATTGTCATCAATTTCTGCTGGAAGTGGTTGCATTTAAGGGATATTTTCTTACTCTATGTACAGAAGAGTCCAGCATTTTGGTTCCACTACCAGCCCTCCTGAGCACACCGCATCCTAAATCAGGCTTGCTAGTGTCATTTAAGTGGCTATGTGCTCCTTGATCAGAAACAGAACCATGCCCGTAACCTTTCCTCTCCTTCTGGTAGCATTCTGTTGTCTTCTCTCCTTAGATAAACATGAACTATGATATAAAAATACTTCCATCAGATAAAAAAGCAAAAATACTTGCTAATTTGGAGAGAATCTGAAGGTCTTAACGTGGTAATGTTGCCCTTTCAAATGTGATACATATAAAAAGTTTTAAAGTACCTTAGTGAATCAATAAACCTCTCACCTTAAAGTCCTTTAAAGTATATGAATCCAAAGTTGCATATTTGAAAGTTCTTTATTTCTATATTATATATATAAAATACTCCCATAAGAACCATTGTTTCTCAGTTAACTTGAAATAGTGTGCAAGCAGAAACTAACTTGTGAAAGCATTTATATTACTATCATCAGTAAAATGAGGCAAATGGAAGGGATAAAGTAAAAATCAACTCCAAAAAGAAATGCAGGACAACAAGTGATGTCACTAACAAAACCAATGAATGAACAGCCAGAGAGAGTTGCTAATTATTTAGCAGGAAATGCCAAAATGTAGGAATTAAGGAACTGCATCTGACAGCATGGGAAAAGATACGCTTAACGCATTCAGAGAGCTTTTGCTGATGCTGAAATACAGCAATATCAAAACAATATATTTGTGTTTATCCAAAGCTTTTTTTGCTAGAAAAGGCTTTTTAGTACTTGATTAACAACACACAGAAGAATTATTCACTCTCCACCAAAATGCCACAGCTCTAAGATGCAAAGACAGGTGTCTAATAGCATGCATCAACATTACAAGTCACTTGGCACATGAAACACAGGAAGACAGATGTCCAATGGACAACAAAAGGAATTAAATGAGAACACAATTACCATTCTTGGCATTTGTCCACTTCTCTGAAGCTGAGACTTCATCTTGATAACAATGGCAACCTTCAGCTGTTTGTGTGTTGTTATTTCATGAGAACAAGCTTTAAGGAAACTGTTCACCTGGAAATTTGAAGGAAACAATCTTACCTAGAGAGCATGCCCAGAGGAGTAACATTGAGTGATCCCATCAGCATCGCCAGGGCCATTCCTGGGGCTTCTCGTTCTATTACTTCTTTAGTGGCCTGCAAGCAAAGATTAATTAACAAAGTGAGTGATGAAGTACAAGGACAAGAAAAATATGAAACCTGCTAAAATTTAGGTGAGAATATATCTTTTTTCTTTTTTTCTTTTTCCTGCCAAGAGACATTGTTGCTAAATTCTCAACACTGAAATATTTTAAAGAATTTTCTCTTGGTTGTGTAATAGGCAAGGCAGGGGTTGGGAAGGAGCACTGTTAGCTGTACTGCAAAGACTGCAATCCAAAATGTTACATCAGGACTCTAGACACATAGGAAATGTTAGCCAACACGATGTAAGCAGCAAGAGCTCCCTCTGTCAGAAAGGAAGGACTGTCTGGGACTAAGCAAAGAAAAGAGCAACTGTCACTGTCTTCTCCTGCTCAGCAATCTCACCTGCACTCTCTCGCTGAGATTTGCTGAGGCATGAGAAGGGTGAATCGGTCTGCATAGGAGTCAGAAAAGAACTTTTACAAAGGGAAGCTTATGTGGCAGGCAGGCAGGAAGATAACAAGATGGTAATGATAATGGCCAGAGGCTAAGGGCCTTCCCATTTGATCATGTCGGCAAAACAGGCTGGTGCCTTTCATCTACAAATGGTCTCTATGCAGGGGGCATCGAGATATCTGGAAGTAGAGATTGATAAGTGCTGTCTGTTTTCTACACAGGGAATCAGATGGAAAATTATTTACCCAGAACGCGCATAAATTTCTGCCATTATTTCCTAACACCAATTTTCTCAAGCACACAATCTGCCGAGGCTCCCAACCTCTAGTGAGGACATGACACCTCAAAGGCAGGTTGCGGTCTCACCCCCGCTTCACTTGCCTCCTAGCAGCTGCTGTTCAGTGGATCACCTTGTTTCGTGTTCTGAAACAGGACTCTAAGTTATTTGGCACAACTGAAACACCAGCAACGCTCACAAAGCTGTGAAAACCACTGTTGAGCATCCAGCCGAAGCACAGCGCTGCAATGGCACAGCCACCGAATCACAAACAGACAAATGTGTTTGAGTATAAAGGATGCTTCCAATAAGCTGCATTTTACTGGCAGTTTGATACAGCAAAAGAATAAAATGGAAGAAAACTAAACAAATTATTTTGTGGGAAAGGTGAAGTTACGAATCACAATCTTGTATGTTTGTCAACTTCTAGTTTACAAAAAGATAAACAGAGAAGGAAAATGACGCAGCGAACTCGACAGCATCCTTAGGAGAATGATCCAGGAGTCCTGTACCAGCTAGAAAGCTGAGACACAGGAAGCAGTAAACCAAACAGAAATCAAAATCATCCCTGAACAGTACAGATATTCCAGTGGCTATGTTCTCCAACATTGTCACTAACACTTGATTTGTTTTAAAGGAATCAATCAGTATCAGAAGATATCAGATACAGCTACCAAGTACACCTTCAAATCTTTTATTACTAAGCAAACGTGGTATGTGCTTAGTTGTGGGGAGCTGGAACTTTGGTTTACAGTTTTAATTCTGTGGCTGCCACCACAGTCTCTTATTTCAAGCATTGCATGTTGGTGTAGCATCTGCCATCCTCCACTCAGAAACAGAAAAGGAATATAAATACAACACAGCGTCTGTACTTCTGCCCGGGGAAATGAGAAGAATCAGGCTAGGAATGATGCAGGCAGAACCAAAACCTCTCCACTGATGGAGATTGCCTAAAGATACCTGCTGAAGTACTGATGAAAAAGTTGGTGAAAGACGGAACTCTTTGTGTGTGCATACCTAGTAAGTCTTTCTCTAAACCTTTTATTTTCAGCTAATACCATGCTTCAAAGCTATTCAAAACTAGTTTTAAATATAAAGTGCATTTTGAGATTTCTTTTTTGCCCTTGAGCAGAATGACACTTTGAAGATACCGTTAGTTAAAATTCTAAACAGGCTTCAAAGGTAATACAAGATGCAAGAGAGATCCATAAACAACGATCCTGCAGCTCAGGGAGCCCTTCAACAAAATTCAAATCCATTCTCCAACTTCACAAGAAAAATGACCTTCACAAAATGTCACTGCTGGCAGGCAACGTGATTATTAAAAATGTATAGACTAAGGAACAAAATCTGAAAGGGCAGGAAGTCCAAGCAGCAGCACAGCCCTTGCTAGAAGTTCTAAAAATAGTTGTTTCAGCATATGTATGCTTGTATTTGTTACTGCAGGCAGGCTTTTGCAAACAGGGGAATGCTTCCTCTTTTCATATTTGCAGCCTGACTGGATGGATGTAACCAAAAAGTAAACAGCTTCCACAGTGACATATGCTCTTGAAATCATACTCTGGAAAGTCCACTCTTGAGATGTCCTCAAATAACATGAATTAAAATGTGCAGTGTATAGGAACTGAAATCACCATGAGGCTGGGAAGCACACTCTTCATTAGCCATACACACAGAAATGCAATTAGTGGTGCTGCAGTGATTTGCAGGTACTTTGTTCCTATCTGTAACAGCTCTTCCTTTCACCTAAAGATGTACCACAGTGCTGGTGGTCAGGTTTTCTAACTCTCCTTCAGGTTTTTTCACTCTCTAACTCTTCCATCAGGAAGGATGGAAGAAATGACAAAAGCAAATTTTCCTCTATGTCCAGCTCAGAAGGTAATGACCTGGTACCAACATCTACCTTCACACAAACCATCAAAGAACCAGGAACTCAGCACCTTCAGGTCTTACCAGCATCATAGCAAGGCTGAGTTCATACTGCTAAACTTTGTTTCACGGTCAGTTTTTTTCTTGGTAGTCTCACCATCAGCCAGCTTTTGCCTGCTGCAGAGGGCCATAGTATTGGCACAAAATCCCAGTAACAAATCAATGGTGCTGTCCCTGGCTGTCTTACAAGAGTGATTGCAACACTATGTGGGCAGAAGCAGGACAAAAAAACAACTAAGAGATTGTATTCAAAGCTGTCACACCAATGTTTTCATTTCATCAGGACTGAAGCTATACACTGAATTCTCAAACCTGAAGCCGATGACTATATAAAAAGTAGGTGGAAAATATTGGAGTAAATTTGCCTAAAATACTAAAATGACAGTAAAGAAATGTCCCCAGTTTCTCCTGCATGAGGGAATAGGGTAAAGATGACAGACATACAAGGAGGTGGAAGAGAGAGGTCCCACAGAAGTGGAAGCACCTGAAATTTTTAAAAGAAATGCAGAAAGGCCAGTCTGGAGGTTGCAAAGAAAGGTGAGGTTTGTAGTTTAGACAGCAGAAGAGAGTGAGAGTGTCTAAGAGTGATGGAAGAACTGTAGAGAGAAGTCCAAGCAGCAGGATTGTCAGAAAGGCAGGAATGAGAGCAGAGTGACAGCAAGTGAATGGAGTGGGTCAGAAATAAGAGTGCACAAGGTGGCTGGGACAGACAGTAGAGGGAAAAGATCAAAAGCAAAAAGGAAAACAGGACATGACAGAAGTGTTAGGGAACCAAGGAGAGAGACAATGAGATGAAATAAAATGGTAGTTTCTGCTCCAGAGAGGAGAAGCAGAGCCTACCAGTTAAATAATTATTTTGTGGAACTATTCAGGACTTACTAAAAAACATCTATGAGAGCAGCAGCTCTTCTATGTCACTGCTATATGAGTAAATGCAATTTCTTTTAAAATGCATTTTTGATTGTTTTCAAAGTGCCTTTTTATTGGCATTAGGGCATTATGTTCCCAAAGCAGCTGATGTATTTTTAGAGATCTTTGACGTAGTTGTGGTTGCTTAACAGACGGCTCACTGCCAGTTGCTTTCACAGAGTTCTCTGCTGCTTCATTGCCTTTCTTTGCCTTCACATAAATTAAGTTAGTTCAGTTCCTAACCTGTGGAAGCCCTCCCAGGCAGCTTCTGGAGGACATACCCACTGCAGACTGACTTAATTAAAAGACCTAGGACTGCTCTTCTTGAAATGTTCAGAAACTCCTTAGCGTTGTCTTTTGGGTATTAAGCATAGTAAAGCTTGACCTTAATAGTAAGTAATGATCTGAGACATTTCATCTACTCCTCAGAATTCTGGGATGATAATATAGTTTTATTTCTTCAACTAAAATGCAAATGAGAGACTACAAAATCAGAATAAATTCAATTAAATTAAAATGACTGAGGGTGCTTCTGCTGGAAACATTTCTGTTGAAGAGGTTAAAACCTTAAGCCTATCATAAAGCTACTCATGCAAATTAGTGGGCACATTTGAAGATGATTCACATCCAATAGATTATAAAATCAGCACAGATAACTATTACCTATTTGAACTTTCTATTGCAAGTGGGAGTCTCAGAAGGGCCTATCCAAAGCAGTGTCTATATACCTGCTGCAGCACAGCTCCCAGCCCACAGTCAAACCTCAGAAGACTGGACAAAGCTATGGGAACAGATCAGTCAAGTATGCAACAAAAATGTCAGCCACATCTATCAAGAAACGTACACATCAGGAAGGAGACGGTTTGAGACAGCCTGGAGATAGGGAACTTTATTGCAGGTTATCCAGTCTGCCCCTGCTGAAGGCAGCACCTGTGTCCAACTAGTCACCAGGCAGTTTTTTCAGATTACTGTATACTTCCCTACCCTTATTTTGCAAGGGAGAAGATAAAGCTTACATGGAGCTAGACTGATTAGAGCTTCTTGCCTAAAAAAAAAAAAAAAAAGACTTATCAATATATCAATCCATAAGTAATAAATAAGTTAATAATTCTCTTAGTAATACATGTTGCAGCAGTCCATCTCTTTCAATGCACTGAAAAGTTTTTGGTGAAGGATCAGTTCTGAGTCATTCATGCCTGCCATCATGATGTCTTTCCTTGATCATTTTCTTATTCCCTGTCCCCAGTAACCTGTGTGATAATATTCTGTGCCTATTGCATGGACAGAAGCCTGACAATTATAGTTTCCTCAACAATAATTTACGAGTATTAAAGATGTGGGCCTGTAAAAACCCATCAACCCTTACACCCCAAGAGCAGTGGAGAACAACTGACCCCAAGCCTAAAGTAAGCATCAATTACTGTGTTTGGGCTCACAGGATGAACTAGTAGGTACGTAGACATCAAGCTAGTGCTGCCCTGATGGCTGTGCTTGTTCTCCCCAGGCATCCTTCAGTTTCACTGTACAGCAAGAAACCCAGCCTGGGTTTGGTGAGTCTCCAGCTGAAGTGCCTGTTGAGCTCTTTTGATAACAAATGTGGTTATGTGCATCAGACACACACAGATACATAATGAGAGCTCTCTCAGTCTTTCACATACTTAACATAAACTAAAACATGTCTAAACATGCTAAGATGGCTCACTCAGTTGCCTTTCCCTTCTAGCAACAGAGAGCTTGGTATGTATTCCTCCAATAACTGACCTGATTACAAAGTATTTTTCCTCTTCTACAGTCAAAGCTGGATGAAACCCTGACTAATGCAGCCAATTGAAAATGAACTCTACAAGCTGAGGTACCTGCACACATCAACAGGGCTCCTCCACCAGGACCCACTGTACCATTTATTGGAATGTGATACCTGTGGCATTAGACTCAGAGTCCAGAAGCTAATTCTACAATTAACACAGCTGGCAATGTAATGTACTCTAACTAAAGGAGCACTGTCTCACTGAAAAAACACTCCACGCAACTTCATGGTTATGTGTGCTGTCTCTGGAGTATGTATTTACACCAATGGGTAGTCAGGGTACAATCAGCTTCATTTCATACCAAACTAGAGCTATACTTGGATTCTTTGTATGGGATGGGGAACTATTAAGCAGTAAAGTCTAAACTTACCTAAGAGAAACAAAGCTGTCACTTTCACTTAGTTGTGATATAAACAACACAGGAAAAGACACTAACCCTTAGAGATCCTCACCAGTACATCCAGAGAACGGCTCCCCCAGGTAGAAATGTACCCTGCCTTCTCTTAAGAACATGCCCAGCAGTCTCTTGGCCAGTGAAAGAACCAAAAGTTTTACTTTATTTCCCTTCTCTAAATAAACAATTGTTGCCATGCTTTACCTTCAACAGATTTGATACCAAGACTAAGATGTGTAACTTTTCTTTAGAGAATGTTGTCTGTTGTTTGCTACCTTCTGCCATGAACAAGTATTAGACATGAAATATTTGTACTTTTTCTGACACAGGTACAGTAGCTTCCCCAAACCATTTCAGATGGGAAATAATACAATTTTTTTTAACTTTTTCCTCTGGAATTTGATTTGACTATTTAATGAATGGCTTACAATGCTTAATTAGAGTAGGTGACAAAATAACAGAATCCAGTATAAAACACTTTCCCTTTATTTCATTGATCCTTGTGGTCCCTTCCAACCCTGACTGATTCTATGATTGTTCCTAAGACCTCTTTGATAGACCCTGTCCAAACACCAGTTTCTTCCAGTTTTAGAAGACATTACAATGCCTTTCAGGCACCAGCTAAAACCACTTCAGTCATTTATTGACACAACTTAGCTGTGACAGAGTAATGCTTTAACATTACTGCAACTCTGCATTGCACGGGACCAGTTCTGGTGGTTTACTCCCTAACTGCCCAACTCTTAACTTGGAAATCCTGAAATGCTTACGATGCAGGCACCTCCTCATTAATACAGATACAGCACCACAGGTGTATCCAGGCCTCCTCTCATATACACCTCAGCTGTGCTTGGAGCAACAGACCATGTCATGCAGAAAGACCTTTTTGCTTTCAAAAAAAAAAAAAAATCAGTGTCCAAATGTTTTCAGCAGATAGATTTTTTTACTAGCAGTGTGTAAGTGGAGCACTGAGGAAAGTGGCAGCTTTTAACAACTGGTAAGGCAGAAGAGATTCCTAGATAGGCATGGGAAACAGGTTCACTCTACTTTTGTGCTCCTGAAGCGTACACAGGACTCTTGCTGTAAATGCTAAGCAGCTCACTACCCCAGCAATCTATTCACACTTAGAGAACAGCAACTGCAAGCACCAAAGCCCTGAGAAGATTAGCTTCAGTAAAAAATCAGCCAGCAGTATTTCTACATAATGTATATGGATGACAGGTAGACATCACATGCACCTGAGGTGAGCAACCCAATACTATGTGTCTGAATGAACAAACCACACTGAAAAAAAACCTTAATTTCAGAATAGAATAGAATCATAGAATCAAGAAGGCTGGAAGAGACCTCAAAGATCATCGAGTCCAACCTGTCACCCTAAACCTCATGACTATCTAAACCATGGCACCAAGTGCCACGTCCAATCCCCTCTTGAACACCTCCAGGGATGGTGACTCCACCACCTCCCTGGGCAGCACATTCCAATGGCCAACCACTCTCTCTGGGAAGAACTTTCTCCTCACCTCCAGCCTAAACCTCCCCTGGCACAGCTTGAGACTGTGTCCTCTTGTTCTGCTGCTGGTTGCCTGGCAGAAGAGACCAAACCCCTCCTGGCTACAACCTCCCTTCAGGTAGTTGTAGACAGCAATGAGGTCACCCCTGAGCCTCCTCTTCTCCAGGCTAAACAGTCCCAGCTCCCTCAGCCTCTCCTCATAGGGCTTGTGCTCAAGGCCTCTCCCCAGCCTCATTGCCCTTCTCTGGACATGCTCCAGCAATTCAACATCTTTCCTAAACTGAAGGGACCAGAACTGGACACAGTACTCAAGGTGTGGCTTAACCAGTGCTGTGTACAGGGGTACAATGACCTCCCTGCTCCTGCTGGCCACACTATTCCTGATGCAGGCCAGGATGCCATTGGCTCTCTTGGCCACCTGGGCACACTGCTGGCTCATGTTCAGGCAGCTGTCAACCAGTACCCCCAGGTCCCTTTCTGTCTGGCTGCTCTCCAGCCACTCTGACCCCAGCCTGTAGCTCTGCATGGGGTTGTTGTGGCCAAAGTGCAGCACCCGGCACTTGGATTTGTTGAATGCCAAATAGGTAACAAGGAAAAGCAACAAGGACACAAAATATTTTGGGGCAAAATATTAAGCTGTCTTACTGTGAGAAGCTATTAATTGAGAAAAACCACACAAGTTTCAGCTAGGTTGGTAAATTCACCTTTGTTATTCTTTAAAGAAGTCAGAAGAAAACTCTACAGTTATAGACTCCTTCTTGCCTGCAAAGAGCCACGATGAGTTAACAGCAGTTTCTTGTTAAGAAAAGAGGCCTTGGCTTTCCTACCTGCCTCCTTACATCTTCTGACAACCATCTTATACTTCTCCAAGTGGCCAGCCCCTCCTTCCGTGACCTGGAGACTCTCTTCTTCCACTTGAGTTTGCCCAGCAGTTGCCTACTTAACCATGCAGGTCTCCTGGCTCCCCTTCTCCATTTCCTACATGTTGGGATGCTCTGCCACTAAGCAAAGAGCTAACAGCAGAAAGCCACTGGAAGTTACTGGTATCATACCTTCAGCAAATATTACCTGAGCTGTGACAGCAAAAGCCTTCAACACTAGCAGCAGAGCATGACCCAGAAACCTGCTTGTTCTTTAGCACAACATGGATCACCTGAGCCATTCTTACCTAAAATTAACCAAATCAGTTTTGCAAGCTGGATCTAAAAGTAACTTGCAGTCGTTAGCAAAGTCTGAATTCAGGAAATGACAGGAGACACTGAACACATCTTTTCTACAAGGGATAATAAGTAAGGAATAGAGTCTAACAAGAGGAGATACAGTAAGGCTGATAACAGGAAATTCAGTTATGTTGGAAAGGGAAATTAGCTGGAAAAACTTGGAACTATTAGCTGGAAAAACTTGGAGCTCTTCATGACTGTTTCAGAAGGCATTTTTGTTAATGAAACATGCACAGGACAGACTACATCACAACTTAAAAAACCAAACCAAACAAATCCTGCTGTGTTTCACTGTTGCAGGGATTTGACAGGTACAATATTATTCTCACAGCTCCATGGGCAAAGTTTGCATTGTTTCTTTAACCCAGTTCTGACTCATTTATAAGATAAAAACATGGATTACTTTTTTTTAACTGATTAAAATATTTGTTCCATAACTTGATCACTGCAGAGGGAAAACTGATTTACCTGGGTGTTTTACAGTGAAGCTGCATGAAACAGCACTGCATCAATTCTCCAGCAAGGTATAATGTTCAACCAAGAAAATTCCATACATCCAAGGAAAAGTATTGTGTTTATTTTCTTCCAATTTCTGATGCTTTTCTGCATTTAAAGTTTATCTAACCTGAATATGATTCGAGAACATTTTCTGAGGTAACGTTAATTATTTTTTTAAAATAACTGAAATCATACATGGGAAAATGACTTATGGTTCTTAGCATAAGTGAGTTCTGGCAGCTTCCTGCAGCCCTGCAGTGTTAGAGTGAATCTTCCTTCTCCCTTCCAGCATCTGATGTCACTTCCCAAACAACAGTTTAGTGAAGCAGCAAAGTAACACTGGGAGTTAAAGCTCGGAGGAAGAGAACTGCCACTGAGATTTGTTCTTGTCACTAAACCCTTCGACAGTGTGAAGGTGGTGGGAAGTGAGAGACTGGCAGTCTCCTGCCTTCAGGAGCTCACAAAGCTGTGAAAAGAGCCTGCTTGAAGAAGCAGGGGAGAGTTGAAAAGGCTGAGGAGAGTGCAGGAAAGCCTAGGAGCCTGAAAAGGAATGAAGGTGGGTGTCAGTGTCCTCTGCTCCCTCTGAGCACAGGACAGGTTTACTGGGTTTCTAGAGGTCAATGTGAAACCTGGGAGAAGGCTTCTACTGGCTTTTACTGGGAGCATTGTGTGTAGTCTGGGAGTCATCCTCCACAGGGACAAGCTGGTGCTGAGAGTGTGTAAGGTGCTCTAGCACAGTGTCTGACTCCGATTCCACAACCAGGTGAGAGATGCTGCCCTGCCTGTGTGGTCAGACATCATTTTGCATGTTTAGGGCATTTCTGAAGGTAGCTAAGGTAGTAATATCATATCTTGAGAGATTAAAAACTAAAGTTAAAAGAATGCTACATAAAATTAGTTTAAGTGTAGGAAGGCTTTATTATGATATGATGACAAGGTTCCTTATGACAAAATATTCTCTCTGGTATGTAGTTGGTACTGGATTCAAAGGCGTAATTAAAACCACAAACACTCACAATTAGAATCTGTGGCAGAGCTAGGAAAACAGAGGTCAAATGAGTTTAATTAGAAGAGGCACAAGATCCTGCTTCTTACTCTAAGCTGTGACAATGATTTATTCCCCTGCTATGGACCTTAGAGATCCCTCCTCTTAATCTGTGAGAGAGTGACAAACCGATTTTGTAAACTGACAATTGACCATTCCCCCACCACAGAACAAGCAGGAAACAGCAATCAGGACACAGCACAGTTGGAAAGTCCTTTACTAATCCAGTGTCTCTCTCAGATTATCCAAAATCTTGTGTTTTAAATTAGTAGATCTGTAGAATTTGTTTTGGCTCTTCTGATCCACCATGTTTACTGAACAGAGCTCTACATTCAAACCTTAATCCTCTTGAGCCTCAGCAGCAGATTGTTTTTCTCCCCCAGGTCATTACCTACCTTCCATGACTCTGAGCATTACCAGGGTAATATCACTGATGTGTTTTAGTGCTTCATTACTACCAAATTCAGTGCTGAATTCAGTCTTACCAAATAGTAATACACCTATCAAGTGAAGAGATGGAAGCAAAGACTAAATAATTTTTTCCCCGTCTTTGGGTTTGAGCAGTTCTATGAAAAAGCTGGATGCTGGTACTGAGATCAGTATGTTGAACTGAATCAGATCATGAAGGAGCCACGCAGTATTTTTTCCCCATTCCTTACAATTGTTATTTTTTTCAGACTGGTTCATATTTAGAAATAAAATCTAGGCAGGGGTGCAGGACAATATGACAGAAATGCCAGGCATAAAAGTGAGTGGACAGGACATCAAGAGAGCGAGTGAGCAAGCAGCCGTGCAATGTAGCAAGGGCACACTGCTTCCAAGGACCAGGTGAAAGGCCAGGAGGAGAACGCCAGACTAAAGCAGGACCAAGCAGTCAGCAGGTGTGCCAAGCAGTAGAAGAGAAGTCAGCAGATGCACTCAGCAGGAAGGTGGTACCAGGCACTCAGAGCAAGAGACAGGGCAGCAGAAGGCCAGTGCCTGTGTGCGCTCAGACCAAGAGGACAACGAGGAGGTGATGCGTGAGGTCAAGCAGATGGACAAGGCAGCAGGGAGCCAGTGCCAGGCAATTAGGTGGTCAAGAGGTAATGCCAGACAGTCAGGTAAAGGGCCAAGGTTTCAGGAGAACACCACCACACAGTCAGCAGGTAGAGAATAAAAAAGTATTAAATGCCAGGGAGTCCTCAGACAGACAAGGCAGCAAAAGACCAAAGCCCACAAATCAGCAGCTGTGGCAGTTGGCCATGACAACATAAGCCTGTCCAGCAGCTGGCAGGGCAGCAGGGTGGCAGTGCTTTTCAGTAACTTAGGATACCAGCAGTGAATCAGTCCCAAGAGTCTAGATGCTCACCCTTTGATAATATCATTAGATCAGAGTGAACCATGAAAATCCACAGGAGAATAGCACACAAATGGAAACAGCAGATGAGTCTGACCCTAACACTTGGGGAAGCCATGGGACCTTCCTATAAAACAAAAATATGAGCATCCACAAGAAAATCAAACAAATGGGAGAAATATGTCTAAAAACCTGTTTCTGATGATGATTTAAAAAGCAAAAAAATACTAGCAAAGAATTAGTTTGGAAATGATTGGGTGGGATCAAAGATATTGCTTACCCCTCTCTGGAGCCCACATAATGGGAATGTTGGGAATTTCTGCAGCAGAAAAACAGAGAGAAAAGGGATTTCTGACTCCCAGTTCAAGGAAACCATGTCAGTTTAGGACTGGGTAATCTCTTTGGGCAAAAAATAAGAATTCAACTGAATCTCTGCCTATCCCCAGACACATGCCTTTGTTCTTGAAAAATGTAAGAAGCCCACATCACTTCCATCTGATGACATCCCACCCTTATTCCCCAAAACCACACTTACCTCACACAAGGGGTATAAGAGGGGAAAGGGGATGCTCTTGTGAGCTCGTTCCCATATCCACTGCAAAATAGCTTCTGAAGATGAACAGGAGCACCCATTAGCCACTGCTGGCCACTTGCCATCTAACCTGAAGTCATTAACTGTTACTCATCTCCAGTGCAGGTTGGTGTTCGAATTTGGCTTAGATACACCATACACTAATGACAAGAACTAGCCTTAGGAGTAGCCTAAGGTACTGAGCAGCAGCCTGTAGCTCGTCCTCTATGGCACGAGCTGCAAATGCGGGACTTAGCAACACCTTTTTACCTTGAACCTCTTCTTTAACTTAGGCACTCTGTTATTTAACATGGTTGGGTTCTTTTGAACAAATCAAACCATGTTTGAGAACTCTTTGCTGCTGCTCTGTTTCAGAAAGATGTCATGAACTCTGGAATGCAAAACCTGAGAAATCCCAGCAGTAATAAAATTCAGTAATTGAACTAATCTGTCAGTTCAGTCATGAGTCTCTTATTCAGCATCTTCCTAGTAACTAAGAGTCAAATAATCAAGAATCAAAATTCACTTTTTCTATCCTCTTAGAAGTCCACATCGTGTGTGTGCCTGCACTTTAACTTCTTAGTGGTAACAATGACAACCTAAGGCAATAACATGCATCAAGAAGCCAACTCTTCCATTCCTACACACTGCAGAGAACCTTAGACACAATAAAGAAATAATTAGTTCTGCTGTGCACCACTGAATTAGGATTTGGGAAGGTCACAGAGACCTTTGAACTTGCCAAGTACTTATACACAGCAAAGCTTTTAAGGCATACAGAAGTAATAGGCTAAGCTGATGGAACATAGTTTGTACTGATCCCCTGAGTATCAGCTTCTCATTCTTCTTCTAGATGAGCAAGGCACAGGAATGTTAGAGGTTAATATCACATCAAATTTAGAAACTGGGGTCACAGAATAGGAATTTCCTCCATATCCAAACTTTTCTGTATCAAACACCACTCTCTGGATTTGTAACAAAACGACAGGAAATTCAGGCACAACACCAAGAGACCCCCATTGTATGACTGGCAATGGCATAAAGCAGTAAGTGTGACACCTGCTCTGCCTGAACTAGAGAGGGTACCACACAGAACCACAGAATGGTAGGGGCTGAAAGGGACCTCTGGAGATCATGGAGTCCAACCCCCTGCTGCAGCAGGTTCACTTAGATCAGGTTACACAAGGATGTGTTCAGCCAGGTTTTGAAAGTTTCCAGAGGAGATTCCACAACCTCTCTGGGCAGCCTGCTCCAGTGCTCCATCACCCTCAAAGTCAAGATGTTTTTCCTTCTGTTCAGGTGGAACATGCTGTGTTCTATGGAGTACAAGGTAGGTAGAGCATGCCTTGGCATGAAACCCTCCGATGTTATGGGCAGCAGTAACTGCAGTTAGCTGCACCGTATCAACAACACAGTTCCTAGCATCTCCTCTCCACAGGGAGACCTTTCAAGGCTTGATGAAAATGAATTGTGACAAACTGATCTCAGCAAACCATAAGAACATGTTTACTCGGTGAGGAAATAATGAACTTCTAAAATCTAGTGAAAGTTTAAACGTCGTAACAAATAACCCAGAGGAGATCATCTGCCTCAGTTTTAATTTGGGTGTTCTCATTACAAAATAACTTGGAAAAAGAAACTATGCACAAAGTGACAAGAAGCTAAAATATGGTTTAAATCGAGGTTACAATTTAATTTTTTTTTCCATAATAGGTAAGTCTTTCATGCCTGAGGGGGACAAAAGTAATCTTGGTTTTCTATTGCTGTACTTACACTGATTCATTGCTTTGCTAAAACTTCACTGGTCCAGGTGGAGCAGCAAGAGCAGGCAAAGGACCAGTCACAATCCTAAGGACAACAGCTGAAGTCAGCTGTTTTTCAAGATTCTTCTAGTTTCTTTCCACTTAGTGGCTGGAAAAGCTGCTACAGAGCAGGCAAGAAGAAAATGAGAAATTCTCTGCTTGTTGATAAGTATTAGTTGTAATGATCAACTCTTATAGTAGTGAGTCCTTTTGCTCTTCTGGTGTACTTATGCCAAAAGGACTACCTCAACTCCATTCCTGATGTACCTTGCATGCAAACTGCCCTCTGGTTAGCACTCCTTTAAGATGCCTTCACAGAGAGGTCTTCCTAACATGTCTATAATTTTTTTTAAATAAATTTCTCCATATTTGATTTCTGTTAGACCCTTTGTAATAGGCCATGACTAGAAACACATGACACATTAAGGACAAGAATTGCATAATGACAGGCCTGACAATGTTTTCAAAGTTATTTTGCCTCAAACTGATGTTAAATTTTGTTCAGTTCCCTATTACCTGATGCAAAGAGATGCTTTAATGGAAACTAGTTTTAGAAATGCCTGAGACAAAAAGAAAAAATCTAAAAGCTCCAAATTGAAAATTGTATTATGTGAAGCCCTAATCCTGGGGGTTTTCTCGCCCAGTTACAGCAAGGTCTATCCACTGTTGCAGCTCCACTACTAGTAAGAGCCAAATCAATTAAACTAACAGAGATGCCCATGTCAGCCATGCTCAGTAGGGTCAAAATACAGCTAAAAGGCTTCAAGGGGCCAAGGGGAAGAGAAATCCTTCTCTTTACTGCAATAAACTGTGCAGTACAAGCTTGCTCAGCCACAGGACAGCAGGCTGGGAGAGACCTCAAGGATCAACCTTTCTTGGAGAAAGCAGTATTGTTCTGCGTGTATTTTTGAAGGCATTTGGGATCACTGGGATATGAACCATTTATCCACCCACAGAACATACTGAGTCTTCTTCCAACTTCCATTCTGAAATTACCTTGGAATAAAAAGCTTAGTTTCAAAATGTAAGGTTAAAAAAGAGAGATCTCCTGGCTCATTGCTTTGGCTTTGCCACTCATTCTCAAATCCTTTACTGTTGTTTTGCTCCTGTTTTCTTCTTTTCAACAAAGCTTGCAAATATTTTATACATATTGAAAGGGAGAAAACAGAACTTCTATTTGAAAGTATTAAGTAAACTAAAATAAAGCAAATACATTTGATCCTCAAATGGCCAAAAATTCCCAGCTGCTTAACAGGGATTCTATTAGTATTATCTTTAGGATATGATACTCAGACAACTTTGCTTAGATAATGCCCCAGCATTCTCACCAATATTATCAGAGCTGCATCTTCAGAAAAGAGAAGCCACCACAAAATCCTTTTGGACACAGGAAATAAAATTGCTTATGTGTCAATTTCACGACCCATTTGATCTAAACTATCTTCTTCTCCATCAACCTGTGCAGAACATAAGGCTAGAATCCAGTCTGGCCTTCTGCACAAGGGTACTCATTAAACATCATCCATGACTTCTGTAAGAAGTACAAAATAACTTGAGTTTGACAGGAGTGTGGAAGCAGTCAGTCACTTCTGACTTGACAGGATTGAAACAGGGAATGCAGCTCTTCTTTAGGGAATCTGTTTGCATGATTCAGCTTTCATTGTTAAGCAAACAAACCAACCCAAACAATTCAAACCCCTTCTGTTACGAGGATTTTTGTAGTTTTTCTACTTTTTTTTCTTATCACCAGCTATTTTTATTATTCTCTTTAACAGACTAAGAAAGCCATTGGTATCTTACTCTATGATTTCTCAAAGAGAATACAGCATTTAAATAATACTACTACTGCAGTATATACTGCACATTTTTATTTCCCAAAGACAGCAGAGGTATTGAATAAGGTATGTGCCAGTGGGCTTTCTGATGAGCAGATCCAGCTGTGTAGCTCTCACAGACAGCATCTCTCCTACCCACCATGCGGGGGGGGGGGGGAGAGGGGGGGGGTTTCAATGCAGTGGCTGAAGTTGATGATAGCAAAACCAAGTTCCTCAGTGGTGCTGGCATGTTACCAAGTCAAAGAAACCTGCAGCAGTTGTTGAATGGAGAGTGTTCTACCACAAAAAATACAAATTCTGCTACAGTAACATGCCTTCAACAATGAGATTTAAAATCTTATTATAGAACTCTTAATTAAATTAATAAAGCACAAATATGTTTGGATTTTTACAACACCAAATACAGTGTTCCAGATAGTAAGTTTAATTGAAAAATTGAAGCAGATGGGATAAAGACTTCAACATGTAAAATAGGACCTGTCTGGAGGACTAAGAAAAAGGGATGGGTACCTCCTAGGCTGGCTGATAAAGTTCTAACAGAGTAGCAGAGAACGTGGCAGGAGTCTGCCACAGAGCAGCCTTTTCCATGTAAGTATATCTGTTGCCTAGATGCAGCTGTCCAGTTTTCCAAAGTCAGAGCCTTTAAGGAGCATGCTGGATTGGAAACAACTTTCTAAGCAACGTGGAGAACAGTCATGGCTCAGGATCAGACACCTCGCACGCACAGCACACTGCACTGTGCAACAGCTCTGCACAGAAAGCACTGAACATGGAGCAGGACCTCCGTTAAGAGATACAGAAATCTACAGTCTTAAAATAGACTAAAAATTAATCTCTTTAAAAGGTTATTATATTGGAGGCTACCGTGAATACTGAAGGGTTGAAAACCTGAAGCAATATCCTGAGTAAATAAAGACTAGCAATGAAAGGTTGTATGGTTTCACAATACTCCTGTCAGAAAATGAATGATGTCCCATGTGAAGTGAAGGCTTCTTTGCTCCTCACTACACAGCCATCCTGAAGAGATGGTTTCTAATAAGAAAATGGGTTTCTTTCTGGCCCAGTGACCACACTAGTATGCTTTTGGTGTGGCACTAAGAAGAGCTGAATACTGCTGAAGAAGACCAGAAGTACTCTCATATCCACAATGAACAATACTGAAGTCCTGGGAAGGCACTGTTTGAACCAGGGAAGGTGAAACACCTACATCTTATTCATTGCATTGTTGTTTGTCCAATAGAAGCTGTTATTTGAAATGTCTCAAGTGCTGCTTCGAGAGCACAGCTGGAGCGTGACACAAGCGTCTCAATGCATTAATGAAGCTGAGGGGGAGGCAAATAGAATGCAGGGAAATGACAAACCACAGAGATCAGGAAGGTGGACAGTGCTGCTTGGACAGAGATACTAAACCAGTCTGTGGAAATAACACAGAATTTGCAGAAAAAAGTCACACAATTCTAAGGAGAAAGTTAGGAAATAGCAATGGTGAAAGATCTTGCAGGGAACTGGGAAGGACAGGTAGCAGAGAATTTGCACTTGGGAACGATCATAAAAGCACTGGTGCAGTTCTGGACTGAATTAGAGAGAACTTACAACACAGCAGAACAGAGACTTTCTGCTCTCCAAACAGAGCTTCTGTCTGCTTAGCTTTGGAGCATTTCGTTCATTCTGAGCATGCTTTTTTATTTTTTTCTTTTTTCCCCTTCAGGAAAATGCTGACAAATCAGAGAGAGCTGCAGAGAACAGCGCTTCCTTTCCATGGGCCAGAGAACTCTGATGAAGGAATAAACACACATACACTCTCAGATTAAATGAAACCAGGCATGCACCTCAATGTACTTTAAAACTGTCTCTAAATACGGAATAATCAGCAAGAACCAAAAGAAGCATTCATAGCTTTTCCCAAGCACTGGAAAATCAGAAAGACTGTAAGGAAACGTGTCGTGTTTCACAAGATGGAAAGGAGCTCTTCTGTCCTACTTCTGAAGCCTTATCTTAACCTTTCAGGGCTGCCAAATACCTGCAGTGTGGTTGCACTATTTGTGCCCACACATAATGACAGGGCTCAAGGATGCCTAGCAGCTGACTTCTATTGCTATTAGCTAAGCACATCAAGTTAGTCTCTTAGTGGGGCAAACAAGACCTGTGAACCACTCTAGGGTAAAAGAAGAGCTAGGAGACTATTAGAGGCAGACAAGGGAATTTTTTTTGATGTACAATTTTGCAAAAGAATAAGTGTGAAAGAAGAGAAGACAGCAGGCAGCAACCTGCACAGAACACCTGTGCACACTGTATTGTTCCTTTCTTCCTTGTACTGGCCAACAGGAACCCAGGAAATACTTCTCCACCTCAGCAGGATACCTCGTGATCAATGACAATGCTCTCACACGATGCAGTATTTTCACTAGCACATATACTATCATCAACATTCTGCAACTGCCGCTGTTCACCACTCGAGTATTGTAGTTCCAAGGACAAAAAAATGTTTGCATCTGGAAGTACAACTAAAAGTGGGCCACATCACTGAACTTGGGCCAAATGTCAAGCTGTACTGCTCTGAGCTGGCTGGCCCCACTCAGAGGGATGAGGGACAGGGGATGAGGTGGGGGGGCTACCCTCCTCTCCCCCCGTGGCACAGAGCAGGCTGGGTCACGTAGTGCACAGCATGCCCACATGGCACCCACTGCATGGCAGCAAAGGGGCTGGCTGGGCTTTCTGGGACTTGCAAGACACTCTGTAGTTTGTAAAGTCTCCTGTCCCAGGTTTGTGCTTCTGCTCCCCAGTTTCCAGTCTTTGTTTTCTGGGTTTCGTTTTTCTCTGGTAGCTTTTCTCCTTTTTGTTGTTTTCCCTTTCTGTGGTCTGATATCCCTCCAATGGAGCAGGAAATTGTCCTTGCCTCTTTTTTAACTGTCTGCTTTCCTCCTTGCCCACCCAGAGTGGAGCAGGATAAGAGCCCTGTTCTCTGTCCAGCAACAAACACTTCTGAAATCAAAAAGCAAACTGCGTTGAGCATTTCCAGCATGGATTTAAAGACCACTCTCATAAATTATAGACAAAGCACATTGTTAAAAACCCCTAAAATGAAGCCTACACTTTGGCTGTAGTCCAAATGCAAAACACCAACCATCACCACAGATGAAGAATTCCAGCATTCACTAACACCATCTATGAGACAGCTTCCTTCCAATTCAGCCATCCTTGGGAGAATTTTGTTTTTTAAATACCCACATCTATTTAATGACTTCTATTCATGTAGACAAGAAAGGGAAGCATATTCACACTCCTTAATTCAGCTGACGTTCACCCCTCCAAACGTGAATCATAGGAACTAACGCAAAAGCTTCTGCCACCCACTGACTAGACTGAGGCTATAGAGACCAGAGGTGGGCAGCAAAATCAGATCTTTGACTACACCTGAACTACTCTGTTCCATTATTAAGATAAAAGTCATTAGAGATTGAAGAAAGTGCAACAGCCTGGGATGATTCTGATACAGTGCTCAAAAGGCACAGTTAGTAGGGAAACGGAGTCATTTTCTTTGAAAAACCAGACATTTCTGAAGCTCAAGAAGTTATTTTTGGTAGCTACATTATGCCAGGCACTCCATTTCTGTGTAATCAATAACTGCAATTTTCAATTAACATTCATTCTTTGTTCTGTTAATACTCTTAGGAACTAACTTTACCTTCTACAGTACAGTAGCAATTACGTATCCAGGCTCAGAAAATAAAGCAGAGAAATGTATTTTCTAATCAAAAGGGCAGGAGGATTAAGGAGAAGCAGGACTGAATCATTCCAGCTGAAACATGACTCGAGGGACTCCTCACTCAGGACAAATGCTACAATATCTTCCTCTATCAGGTTCAATTATGAGCAGTTATAAAACCCCAGCATCTCAACAGCACATAGTCAAAATCACACAGCTTCAATACCTCTTCAGTGATGAGAGGACAAACACCATATATTGAAGAGATTAAAACCACTGTCTATATCATTGCAGGCTCTCCTGAAGGCCTGCTATTGCACGCTGCATGTTGGCATCATGGATTTCCCGGTCTGAACCGGCTCTGGCAATAAACTGACAAACAGAAAAGACAGAGCCAAAGCTCTGCTTCTTCAGAGGTTTCTGCCAGGACACTTATTAGCAAATGAATTTTTTTCCCTTAAAAACATTTGGTTGAGTGAATGATCAAATAAAACCTCTCTTTAGAGCAAACCTAATTGTTGCCACTTTGTAACAAAAACTGGGAATCAACTTCTCCACTGTGACTTAATCTGGTTTTACAGGTTAATCCAATTGAAATGAGTGAAAAGTGAGTAAACACTGCCCTACATCAATTTTTTTTAGGTATGGAAATAATCAGACAGTCAGAACACTTCCCTGGGCCACGGCCAACCGAAGCCTTGTGTTACTATTTTAAAAGGATGCATTTTTTTCTGCAGTGCAAGTTACCAATGACTTTGCCATCAGTGTGGTTTGTATTTTACAGTAGAAAGACACTTCAACAACTCAGGTAATTTTTAAATGCCTCACTGTAACATCAAAACTACTCAAATCATCACCACCTGTCTTTATTGCTTTGAGTAGCAGCCACATAGCAATGTAAAGAGAACACCAGGTGCTTATGTGCAGAGTTCTCATCTGTTGATTTCTTGCCCTAAATGCTGCTTGAGAATCTGTGGCTAAGTTTTGGCACTGGCTGTAATGCTTCCTCTGGCATATGCTTGACTCTGCATAAGTCTAATAAATCAGGAAAAACAAAGCAGAAATTCTGCTCTCCTTTAACACAGTGCTGGGAATACC
This sequence comes from Indicator indicator, assembly GCF_027791375.1. NCBI lineage: Eukaryota > Metazoa > Chordata > Aves > Piciformes > Indicatoridae > Indicator > Indicator indicator. The sequence goes on from NC_072013.1 coordinate 36,225,660, forward strand.
ATCTCCAAAACCATTAGTTTGCAAGTAAGAGACCAGTTCAACCAAGATGCTTTTCACTTCCATGTTGTTTTAGCACAGTGAATCCCCTGCACACTCGGTTTCACTGGCTGGCACACTGTGGGCATCTCATACTGCTCCCATTTTATGGTACCCTTAGGTTTTAGTCGCTTGAGGTTTCTAGTAGATAGCCTAAAAACATCAAAAGTAACATAGAGGAGCATTTCCTCTACCTGTGTGTTGAGTTATCATATCATAGAATCAGTGAAAACATCCGGTTGGAAGAAACCTCAAAGAGCATCCAGTCGAACCTTTGACCCAGCACGTCAGGGTCAACACCAAACCATGTCCCTAAATGTCATACAATAATCTAAAAAATATTTTTACATTCCAAATGGAAAAAAGTTAAAATTGCAGCTATGGTTAACAGAATGTATTTGTAAGTAGAAGGCACTGCAGGTATGTTACACTGAACTCAAAATAACTCCAAGTTCAAAGTCTAAGCAGCTGAAAACTTATGAGTAGCTAAGAGAAATCTAAATATGTGAAATTATGCAAAAGAACCACTTCAGGCACTCAATATTAATTCTGCCCTTAAGTAAACATAAGCAAAAAATAAAAAGTAAGTGATTTTAAAAGACCACAATAATCTAATTTGGAACTATTAACACCAAAATATTTCAACAGCAATCACACAGTCACTGAATATGGCAACTCATGGACACAAGGCTATTAGGTTCAGTTTTGCATTGCTATTTTTACCTTACGTTAGCTCCTTGTAAGTGGAAGGTAAGCAGATTTTCTGTGCAGTTTTTACCATCTCTGTGCCTGTTTAGCTGGTTTTGGCCATGTGCTGTCAAGCAAAGGAACTGCAGCTTTGTGCAGAAGTTTTCCCCCTATTTACCTCTCATACTAACCTGTAGCAGGAGCTGCCAGTGCAGCAGCCTGCAAGGGAGAATTAAAAGACCTTTCTTACCCTGTTTTTCCTTGTCAGGGACACAACAAAAGCTACACACGTTTTTGCTTAGCAGGGTTGCACTGCAGTGCTAAAGAAAATTACACCCAAAAGTCATTTGAAATTTGTTTTGTAAGGGGACTGGAAATCCACTATACTGTGCCATATTTTAGTTTGGAAACTGTTTTGGGTCAGAACCCAAGGTCAGAGCAATTCTCCTGTGCTAAATTCCCTGTTGCTTTTTCTGCTTCCAAGCTGTGTATCCCTTGACCCGACCAGAGATACTGCAAAGTAAAGATACAGTGGAAATTTCAAACCAATATTAGCCCCATGCCCCAGACATACATTTCTACACCAAAGGGCAGATGTTTCTTATTCCAGAACTCTCTCACCTCTGGAGTGACATCTCGTGGTGCAAACCCTGTTCCTCCAGTGGTTAGAATCAAATTAAGTTCCTTTTCATCACACCAGTCTATCAGTGTCTCCTGGAAGAGAAGAGGAATCCTGTCAGATCTTAGCAGCAACATGTTGGAGAGATTTATCTCAGAAAACTCCTGAAGGCTTGGAATGTCTGAACATCAGAGACATGCACAGCACAGACAAGGAGCTGTAAAATCACTCCTTTGGTGCTTTAAAAACCACTATTTGTAACCAACATATGACAGATAATTCAAGCACCCATCATAATGTTTTTGGGAACAGAAACCAAAATTGTGTTCTCCAACTCTTGACCTGAAATGGAAAACAAGAATTCAGTTACTCATTTATATCACTGTTTGTTGTGATTTGGAGATACAAATATAGTGCTTGGGCACATTAACAGAGTTTGTGCATTTAATTTACGTGACACAGGGAGTTCAGGCTGTGCTCTACTTTTCAATAGCCCAAAAAAAAAGCAAAAGGCACATATTTGTAAGCTTTTCTAGTAAAAGATGTAACAACAGCTGATGCATCAACACAGAGGACTATAACCTTCCCCACAATCCCTACAGTATCTCCATAGGGCTGTGTATACCAATTCCAGAGCTGGACTAAGGAAGCCTAACAAACCTGTCCAGTCCATTTCATGACTGACAGTGCTGTAGCACTCATGCTATAGAAGTGTTCACTTTGAACATTCATTTTGAACATTTTTAACCGGTTTTCAAACTGTGATAAAAATCTGACATAAGGAGGAAATACAGGTAGTCTCCATGTGCCTGTGTCATGGGCGCTCCACACTCTGCCATGGGCTAGTGACAGCAGCAGAACAGCTGCTTGGAGCTCAGAATAAGCGGTGCTGCATGAAGCTGTGTTACAGTGAAGCATCCATCTGCAGGAATCACTCAAATCAATTTCTGAGCTATCATTACTCTAACAAAGAAAGCTCATGCTTCAAAAAAGCTTAGGGCACATTTATGTTTCTGGCATATTACAGTGGGAGGGAACTCTTCTGGTGACTGTTAGCTAGCAGCTTTGTATTTACCATTAAGTTAGAGCTGAGCAATACACTGATTAAAAAGCTTAACGTGGTGGTGGTGATACATTGGTCAGAACGTTTTCAAAAGGACAACCAATGCAGATGAATCCTCAGGGATTCTGCAGGCTTAGGACTCCTGTGCAACTTCCAGCTAAGAGAAAGCTCACATACAGCCTCTTCCAAACTGCAGGCAGGATAAACCTGTGCCTGCCTGCAAGGCCCCTCCTGCAAATGTATCCAAGGATCACTTGAAGTGGCCAAGCCTAAGGTTCTGTCTTGGTTTCCCTTGCTTTACTTATTCCTTCCACTTCCCCTTTTGCATTGTCTCATCTTTATTAAACCTGCATCCATCCTTTTACTCTGCCCCTTTGGAGGACAGTGCTCTGCTCGGTCGTCCTGTAAGCTACCAGAAGTTTCTGGTTATATGACCAGCTAGAGAGCACACAGCATCTCAGACCTGCACAAAAGTGAATTACTAACTCTGACTTCTATTTAAGTTTGGAAAAAAATGTGAATTACAGCAGTCAAAAGCACTGTAAGCCATAGAACTGTTTGCTTCAATCACATGCAATTTTATACCAAGCTAAAATATTTTGAAGAGGTGGCATCTTCTGTTCAGTTGCCTAGAAACAGGTGTGTCTCAGTGTCAAACAGCTACAAACCACTTCAGAGAGGTCAGGGGGGAAATGGTGTTGGCAAAGTTAGAGTTTAATATTGTATATAATTTTAAAATTATATCATCAAGAAAAAGTTGGCAGTATAAAACAGAAGGGAGAGATTTTGTGATTTAAAAAATATTCGTCTTCAGATAAAATAAAACTTACCAAACTACCTGGGTTTAGAGAGTAAATAAATCCTCCTTCTGTTCTCACTGTGCTACAGTTCAGTTAACAGAGGAAAAGAAAGTCGTGTGTTAGCCTACAAAAAGCTGAGGACGCCAGCACACACTAATGCCACGCCTCAATAACCTGAGCACTAATTCAATGCTGGTTTCTGCTACTCCATCAGGGTACCCTGGTGGATGTATCATTCTCTGTCAGGTCGTAGTTCTGGCAAAGAAATACAAGCTTCCAGTGAGAGGACATTTGACTATGAGGCAGTAAGTTTGGGCTTCATAGTATTTTAGAAGTGTAACTGTAGCACCAAAATCTTTCAAAGCCGTGGAAAAAACACCCAAGACTGATACTCAGCTTATTTGCTTTCCACAAGACTCCACCCCACAAAACATTCTCACTGACATTTTAAGTATCTAGAAAAATAAGCACCACTCGATCAGCTGAGCACAAAAGACTCTGCTGTCACCAGCAGTCCAGCTGGATTCTCCACGGGCTTTGCACGGCGCTGAATTTGCCGTGTCTTCAAATGAGAATTCCTCTAGGCCAGAGACCAGATACTTGGCTTTACTGCAGCTATGCAAGCTGCAGTATAAAACATTTCAACCAGAAAAAGTGTCACTGAATAATTTTTGTGCACCTCTCTTCTCTTGTTTCAGTGATGATAAGCTTTCAAGGTAAAATGACACCAGTCAACAGGTTATGCACATCACTGTCCTTTCAAACAATGAAATTATGCTGATGATTATAGAGAAATACACACTCTGGCTCTGAAAACACCACTGTAGAACTACTACCAATGTTTAAAAAGACAGAACAAAACTACATCTCTCCAGGAAAACAACCAACCAATACAAAGCTCAATATTTTTAACAATTAATATCCTAAAGCAGGCTTTGTATCAGTTCTTTTCTACTGTCAAGGTAGACAAGGAGTAATGAAGTCATTACAGTCACTTCCTTTAGACACATTTTTACTTCACAAGCACAGAACTGTGATTCCAATCTGTTCAGGTGTCATTGAAGTCTTGGAAAAATTAATTAGCTTTTTGTTGTTGCACAGAAATAAAATGTCAGCCCAGTTGTCTCCTTAAGATTTGGATTAGATGTGGTGGCATGTCCTTCCTACCTTTTCTTTGCATTTTCTCTTTTAAATGCATTTAAGTTTCTCCCATTTAAGTAAGAAAGCTTCGGGTATAGCGTACAATTTATTTCCATCTCATAGCCCAAAGAGTTCTTCTTTCAATCACTCCCAGCTTGAAATTACTGTTAAACTTCCTGTGCACTGCCCAATCTTGAGCTTATTTCAGTTATTTCACTGCTCATCAAAAACTTTGCTTATGATCTTATGTTTGAATTTGACCTGTGTTGATTTTACCAATGCAGGAAAATCTTGCCTCATTGTTTCTCCAAGTTCTTAGTTTCACATAAAAATATATTGATTTTAAGGCCAATAAAGGTCATTAAATTGTGGTAAGAATTCCCACAGTGTGTGGCACAGTGGAGAGACCCCATGTTTATTGCAGAGATGGGCTTGCAAATTCATACAGGCACTGTCACACAAAGACACTAAGTCCAGAAGCTGTGCAGACATGTCCTTGTGGCATCACACCTCAGCTTGTGCTGCCTGGTATTTCAGAGAATGGCCATAAACTACACAAACATTTTCCTGCTCACAGAATGCACAATGCTAGTGGTTAGCAAAGGTATTCTGTACCTCCATTAATGTATGGTCCTCAGCTCTGCCAGCAGGTGAAAAGGAAAAGCAGAGGGGATTCCTTGCTGGAATTAATGGAACAGTTCCCTGAGCTTTGGAGATAGCTGAGGTCTGTGGGTTACTTATCTTAGTCAATTTTTGCAGTCTCGTGCAATAAAATCTTATTACAATCACATTCTGGTTTTGTCCTTGATTGCTGCTTCACTTGAATAATGGAGCAGAGCAGTTCTACAGGTGTGTTTCCCTCAGAGTAACAGAAGCACCATTCACTGACACTATGCTAGGGAGTCTGCTATTAACCAAGCACTGAAACCCCAAAACCCCTGCAAGGCTCCTCCAGTCCTCTTACTGCTACCGTGCACTGCTTTCCCATGTAGGTATTGAGTCTATGACTAATGCCTGTACACTGGAGCAGAAGCACTGCAAAGCAAATGAAAATGGTCACTGTGGATCAGACTAAATTTCTACACAGGAGAGCTGAGGTCTTGGGAACTGCCCCCTTCCTGCGATGCCACAGCCCTACAGTATCTCTGTATTTATTTTGGTTCCGTTTTTGCCATCACTTTGCTACAAGAGTGTGACTACAGTCCCCACCTGCTTACACTCCTTCAGATTGTTCTGCTAGGGCTTCTTCCTGGTTTAACACCATTCCTTCTTTTCTTATGCAGATGTCACCTCACAGGGATGTAAAAATCATCTCAGCACAAATACACTTTTCATGCACCTCAACCACTGGAACGCATTTACAACATTGATTAGGAAAGAGTGCAATGCTAAAAAGAATACAAACAGGCAAGATCAATCAAAGAGTCCATACAGAATTCCTCCATTCTGTAGTCGGTGTTGAAACTAGCTAAATAATTCTCTAGTCAACAAAGATGTTTGGTATTTTGGCACATGTGACATTTTTCTAATTTTGCCTGGTATGCAACATTAATCACATATGGAGAGCCATTTAAAATATGTTAACATTTAATCTAAATTGCTGAACAATTATCAATTAAATACAGAATTTAATTACAAAACAACAAACACTTCCTTACATGGGATTTTAAAACAGAAGTGAGTTAGCATGAGGTGGTTTACAGATATGCAAACTAGCCAGAAGTTCCAGAAACGACTTTGTGTGACTGAAAAGACCATTGTGGCTTCCAGGAAAACCTACTGATTGTGCTTGGGGATGCAAAAGTCTGCACAGAGCTTCTCAAGACTACACACTAGTTAAAATTAAGCAAATTCTGTATTTGCAAACAAATCCTGTTTACTCTAGGACAGTATATTTCAAAAGGAAAAAAAACACATAGAAACACATTCTCAAAGCTCTGGTGATAACTTTCCTTAGCAAGCCAAATAAGAATTGTATAAAGAAGACACCTGAAATTTAATTTTCTTGCACACTTTGCATTCTCGTGCATTTATGAATCTCTAACATCACCACAGTGGAGAAATCGTAGCAAATGAGATTATGGAAAAATACCTCAAAGAAGGGCAAATCTGCACCATCACAGATGTGCTAGGAAACCTGGATGGCATTTTGACCACTGAGTTTCAGGGATATGTGAACTGGCACAGTGAAACTTCATAACAACTTTTACTTAGCCATGCGGCTTAACTGCTCCAGACCCCAGCTCACTAAAGATTAACCCCAAGAACATAGCAGGAGAAGCTACATGACTGCATGAATCAGAAACGCACATCACAGCACACAAGCACAAAACAGGTAAAAAGAAACAGAAAAGCTAAGGGTAAATAAATTACTCCTCAGTGTTTTATTTCTTGGGAACTGAAGTCCTCTCTAACCCAGCTGATCATGGCTTGTCTATTCCTTTAGAGGGGAAAGCGAGCACTGAGGACCATTTAAGAAGGTGAATACTCATAAACCAAAGGTAGTGAAGGCAAGAGAAAGATGAGTTCAACATTCACTTGAAAAGCAGGTTGAGCCTTAGACATGTTAATATGTTTTTAGAATTAATTTCTCAAGTTTTGCCCTGTTCTTGTGAAGATTCAGTTTATTGTGCTCACCACCGCTCTTACTGTGTTAAAGCTTTGCTGAAATCAGAGGCATTGTAACATTCTTGCATGTGGAGCAACACCTTTGCAAATAATCACCCTGAAATTATTTAAGAAAATCAGAAAATAAAATACTAAAACGTCATAAAACCACAATCAATATTTTCTATTACCTCAGCCCCTTTGTCTTTCCCACACCAATGATGGCAGAAAGTAAGAGGATGTTAGCATTCTATTCAGAGTAATCCCTGCAGTCAAGAGTCCTGGATGAAATGCAGTGCATCTCTTCACTGTATCTAAAGAGACCTTTTCATCTTTTGGATTGCACTTGGCATAGTAAAGATTCTACAGATATATTTCCAGCTTTTAGCACCGCACGCATGTAGCACTGCTGCTTTTTAATGATGGTTGTCTGAATGCTAGGGTAACGTAATAAAAGAAGCCATAAAAACGCATCTCTTTTCCTGAAATTCAAAACTGAAATAAGAAAGTAATAGAAATGTATTCTAGAGATGGTTTATGTTTCAGATGGAAATTAATCACAGACATTTTCTACTTGAAACAAACCATAGCTATTAAACATTTCAAGGCTCAAAATACTTAGGCAGCCTCTGACTTAACTGTTTTTGAAGTACTTCACACCTTCTAAAAGCTCCTGTTCGGGATCTTAAATGTGACTCCATACATTTAGCTGCAGTTGTGTAAAACATCATTTCGTTTCACTTTTTGAATAATTCTACCAACTTAGATAATTTACAGTTTTGGTGTAGAACTCAATGGAAATGACAAACTGAACAGAATGGCAATATTCAAATATCTAAAAAAGGCTAGGATGGGGGGAAAAAAGACCAGAGATGAAGCCATTAGAGAGACAGGGAGCTGCTCAGGGAGCTGCTCAGCGTGCTGCAGGCTGCTGCATGGAGTCCCCCACATATGGCTGCTCATGCACATCATCCAGAGAGTCGATGGATGGAAGTGGTTTGAAAATGAAAGCTACTGCTTTACCTGTGAGAATACAGTAAAGAAAATTACCTACCAAGGGAGGCTGCTGTACTTTGAGATACTTAGTCCATACATATACTCTAAGAGTGGGTGGGCCGGTGGCCTGCCCCAGGTGTCCTGGGAGGCTGCTCTAGCTCCTCCCTTCGTGCTGCTGGAGGCATGAGATACAGGGCAGAGAGCATCCGCCACCACTGCAGCTCCTCTGAAATGCACAAGCAAACCTGAAAGAGATTCAGAAAGAGGGGAAAGGCAGGTAGGAGACTCATGTACATGCAGACTGCATGTCTCAAAGAACACCAGTTACTAAGCAGTAACCTTTCTTCTTTGAGTCTGCATGTACATCTTTGCAGTGACTCTGAACAGTTACCTTTGCCTTTTGCCACACAGGAGAAGGTGTGAGGACTCCCACAACCAACCTTCTGCTGAAGGATCATTTTAGCCTAATGCCTTTAGCCTTATGCTGGGTGAAAGCCAAGGCAGAACTCCAGGTGGCCCTATGGCAAATGCCCAAAAACACCACACACACAGATACTGTTTGCCCAAAGGTCTCACAGAATTTGCTTTGGCTGTGGAAGTTCCTCGAGCTCACACAGAAAGCCATCTGAATGACTGTTGCGTGAAGTCAGCTGAACTTTTGGGTACTCCCACAGTGCAGCAAACAGAAACTAAAAGACTTGGGTCTGTGATGAGAAGTTACAAAGTCCTATGAAATCAAAAACATAAAAGTCAAAGAAGCATGAGATCTGGCAATGAGTACTAGGTGACTAACTGCCTCGCTAGAAGTAATTTCAGATGAGCAAAGAACAGATACTCTGCCTTTATAGGGGTAGTAGGCAAAATGGCAGCCACAAAGACTCATATTGCAGCAGCTGGCTGAGCAAACTCACCAAGTGGGACCCTTCCACAGCCATAACCATAAGGAGTAAGAATTTAAGAGCTCAAGAGGGGAGAAGGATTCACTGTAACACAGTGGTTTAATGACCACTGGAAGAGCAGGTGAATAAACTCGTTTCAATGAAAATCCAAACTTTTTGGTCTAAAGTATAATTTCTGTCTTAAAAATTACTCTAATTTAGAGTCAAAAGGCTCAAATGTTCCAAATTTGACTTATCTCTTCTATTTAAAACATAAGTCTGATAATCACTGTAGAATTAAGAGAGTTTACATGCTACCTAACTGGTAGATGAAGTGCTGAACTAGCTGCACACCAGGCTCATGAATTTCCAATCACCCTGATATTCTGACTACTGAGAAACAAAGGCCCATTAGGAGATGGATTCCTCTTGAACAAAATTATTTCCATTTTGTAGCACACATAAAAGTATGGACTGTTTCCTACTCTGAACAAAAATGTTCTGTATGTTCAAGTAACCAAATACAGTTTTACACTTCAGTGTAAAAGGAGTGAACGAATCATGTGTCTATTGGCCTAAACAATCAACGTGAGGAAAAAGGCAGAATGACTACAAGCTCCTAAATTCCAGGTACTGATACTGTTCCAAAGTCAGACTGGAGCAATTGTAACTCAGACACTGCTTTTTCTTGACCACAGCAGAATAAAGGCATTTGTAGAGAACCACAGATCTGAAATGAATGGAAGTAAAAAGACATCGCCCTACCAGCTCAGGTGCTCTTCCCCTCTGGAGAAGAAATACTTGTTCCGAGCATCAGTGTATGGACACAGAACAGCACTGCACTTTTGCTTAGCAAAGTTTACTACAAGAGGCCCCTCTTTTGCAATGAAGGAGCCATCCTTAATGCCATCTCTACATATTCTTAGCGGGTTCCCTTACCTGCTGAGAGTTTTAAGATCACTATCACTTCTGACACTAAATCACAATGCATAAATTAAATATAAGATGTTTCCAGTGACGCACATGACACAACTAAATGTGTGACCTTACTGTGGCCACCAGGATGATCAGAGGGCTGGAGCACCTCTCCTGTGAGGACAGACTGAGAGAGTTGGGGCTGTTCAGTCTGGAGAAGAGAGGCTCCGAGGTGACCTTCTTGTGGCCTTTCAATATCTGAAGGGGGCCTACAAGAAAGCTGGGGAGGGACTTTTTAGGATATCAGGTAGTGAAAGGACTAGGGGGAGTGGAATAAAGCTGGAAGTGAGGAGATTCAGGCTGGAAGTGAGGAAGAAGTTCTTCACCATGAGAGTGGTGAGAGCCTGGAATGGATTGTCCAGGGAGGTGGTTGAGGCCCCATCCCTGGAGGTGTTTAAGGCCAGGCTGGATGAGGCTCTGGCCAGCCTGATGTAGTGTGAGGTGTCCCTGCCCATGGCAGGGGGGTTGGAACTGGATGATCCTTGTGGTCCCTTCCAACCCTGACTGATTCTATGATTCTATGATCTCTAATTGTCCTGGCACTGGTCAGAGTGTTTGAGAGAAGTGTTCTTTTGTCCTAGAAAAGCCTACCAAGCTAACAATAAAATCTCTTCGCTGAATAAAAATTAGATGGGAATTATCTGTGCTCATCCTTCTACCACAGTGTAAAGTTATAAAGCATTTGTAGAGAGCCCTGAATGTTTTGTGTGAGTTAATGGAGAAAGGATTCTCCTACAGATCCCTACACATAGAATCGTGGAATCATAGAATTGTCAAAGTTGGAAGGGATGAGGCTTCTACCACCTCTCTGGGCAAGCTGTTCCAGTCTCTCACCACCTTCATGGTTAAGAACTTCTTCCTAACATCCAATCTGAATCTACTCTTTTCTATTTTTGTTCCATTCCCCCTAGTCCTATCATTATCTGACACAACAAAAAGTCCCTCACCAGCTTTCTTGTAGGCCCCCTTAAGATACTGGAAGATACATGCTACATGTAAGTATGCAAAGATGTTTATTTTTGCCCAGGAAAAATTACTACCAGAGACAAAGAAGGAAGAAATTACACAGTACAATTTTTAGATGGCAAATGACCTTCCATGTCTTATAATCAATGCCATATTTAGCTACCAGAAGACAGCAAACCATTGGAAAGGAAGCCCTTTCATCCAGAACTAAGCCATGCCCTTTACTCCTTTACTTCTCCAGTATAAGAAAGGTATGGAGACCCCACTCTGCTGCAGTCCTGTGCCAAGGATACACAAACAGCACAGAGAAAGGTGTGTGCAAGAAAGAAAAGAAGATTGGAGGATTGGGGAACTGATGAGGCTGAGTAGGTTGGAGTAGGAGTAATCCTGGAGACCATGCAAATGATTCACAAAAGGGGTAAGGGAAGAATAAAAATTAACTGAGATCCACTGATGGTTCTCAATGCAAACAAGATACTGGCAGCTGTTGAAGGCAATGAAAAATAAATAACTGATCATTACAGAAAAAAAAAAAATCTTTTACCTGCAAGCCCTTACTTCTTTCTTACACAGATAGAATACAATAGAAGAGGAATAGACTGAACTAGCAATAGCTGCCTTGCTGATTAGGTTATTGTTTATTCCTGAACAGTGGAATACAAGCATCCAAAGACAAAAATGGAGCAAAAGAACCTTCTGGCACTTAGAAGACAATCCATTACCAAACTAAAAAGGCCCTTTTCTTCAAGAAGACCTTTGCAGGATTCATTCTATGCAGAACCTCTCCAACAGGCCTGAAGGATTATAGCTATTACACAGTGCTGGGTGAAAGTAGAATTTGATGAGCTATCTTCTGCTTCCATTGCAGCATTAGCTGATCCCACTGCAATCAAAGACTTCAGCTGATTATTCCACTCGGGAGAAAACCGATGAATAACAACTCACTAAGAAAGACTTCTCTCCCTAAGAGCCAAAACTTTCTGGTCATTCATCTTTTGGAATGTTTCTAAAAGGCGCTACTTTTTCTCTTGATACACACTACAACCAATAGTATTTGGAGTCAGGTATTAATAAAGGCACTCAAAATCCTACAGACATTTTAAAATCACATTTCAATGGTTTATGTGGCTGGTATAAATGAAGCTAAAATCTACCAGGATACTAAGGTTGTTCAAAGAAATCTCTCCTGAGAAATAATACGCAGAACGTCAAACAACCTACAGCATTTGGGCAGATTTCTTTCTATTGCAATCTCCATCATTTCTAAGGTCCAAAGTTCTCAGTAACTCTTTTTTGCTATACAGAAGGAAATGCTAACACTTTGTTACGTGGCAAGGGCTATACATATACAATAAAAAGAAATGTAAACCCTTCTGATCTGACTGAGATGAAGACAACTTTGTAAGAAGTCTGCCTAATTTGACAAAGTTGATGCAAAGAGAAGGTTAACAAAGTCATTGCTTCACAGAAGTGATGTAGCTCCACATAGTCTCAAAATATTATCAAAGCCATAGAGGCTACTAAGATATGAACAGAGTTCAAAGCAACACAAGAAAGGAGCTGGAAAGACCGATCTAAGCAGAACCACTTGTCAGCTCTTGTTTTGGTAAAGACTTGCTAAAAGTTAAGACTTATAAAAGAAATGCTAACTAGCACTGTCAGAACAGAGACTACCCTTAGCTGGCAAAACAAAAACAATCCCTGCAAATGCTTGCAGCCATCAGACCAAGCCTCTCAGTGCTACAGAGGAAGTCTTTGTGTATTCAGGAATACTTTCCAGTCCAACAAGCTGGTTCTAGTTGCAACTTTTGCCTCTGTGACCATTTCCAAACAAACACTGCTAATGCCTGAGTAGGAGACACTGGCACCAAGCAGTCATCTCTACAGGGACTCTTACCTCTTCCTCTGGAACCAGCAAGGCTTCACTAAGTGTTCTGGAAAGGAAGGTATTGGTATCGTATGCTTCAGATGCAAAGTCAAGGTCTGTGCCAAAGCCAAAAGCTGCAGCACTGAGGGAATAGTCACCAACAAGGGAAGCCCTTGCAGCATCTGCTTCAAGAGGAATTAATGATTTATAAACACTAACTACTTAGCACAAGACGAATCAAATCTTAAGAGTCCTTTTTACCAAAGCTTTCCTTATGCTCCACCTTTTACATCTCAGAGTATATATAGCAGATGTTTCTCCCCACAAGCAATATTTTTGAAGGAAGTATTTCACAAAGTATTTTTCAAATTTAAAGTGAAAGCAATTTCAAAACACCTGGTTTATATTAGACCTTCATAACCATGTAAAAGCCAACATTATTTTAGATGTCACAACACCCAAGTATCACAATTCCTCACGATGCTCTCATAAATGAGTGTTCATGCCTCGCTCCTCCTGTTTCCCTTGAAAAACAATAAAGAGAAGCACAAATACACAGGCTTTGGAGCAGCTTTCCAAAAGGATAGGCAGGGAGGCTCAGAAATTCTGGAAATGCTTAAGGAGTACAGATGCAGGTACAGCAAGTTCCAGTGAAAAAATTGCATTTGCATTGTTACTGGTGTGCTCGGATCACAGTGGAGGTTGTGCATACAAATTGTCTGCTGCTTCACGGGAGCAGAACCCTTCCTGCTAAAGTCTGAGTCATTACTGAGCTTGTGAAGCCACAGAAAGCTCTCTGGACTAGGAAGCACTTGTTTGTTATTCTAAAGACGTAAGGAGACCTTTAAGAAAATCCCAAGTTATTTCAATACTTTCAAAAAAAGAGTTGCATAACTATTTTGTTTTCAGCAGAGCATCCCCTGCTTTCTGCATCATTCTTCAACAGATGGTTCTTTGCAGGAAAACGTTTTAGGTTTTTAATAGCAAAACTTACCTTTTCTGGACATGTTCAGATCACATTACAGTCATATGCTCAGTGCAATTTGGAGTATAATTAAAAATACCACATTGACCCTTTCAAAGAATTGCATCATCTCCCACACATCCTCCTTTGAGGCCTGTGATGCATGCAGTGCACTCTGTCTCTGGACCGGTGCTTTCCCTTGCAGACAACTGCCCTTTAGTGCTGGAGAGTGATGAGGAGCCTCCACAAGCAGCCAAGTCACTCAGACAGTATTTTCAGTAAGAGAGAGTAGGTGGATGAAGGAAAGTATGCAATAAATTTTATCTGTCAGCAAGAAGGGGCAATGCCCTCTGGAAATTAAGGACCATGCAATGTTCTGCTTTGAAAGTTTCTAATATTGCAGTGATCCTGACCAGGACTGTACATAAAGGAGTTAGTGATGCACTGAGCAGTTCCCCTGCAGTACCCAGAGCAGATGGGGCTGTGCTCCACATCCAGCAAGGTGTCCTTCAGGCCTACCATCCTGCACAGATCTCTAGGCCCACCTTATCCTAACAGAACAGCCTGCAGACAGCTCCCACTCAGCACGGGTGATTACACCCCCAGGGTGGCCTTTCCCTTAGCTGAAAGCGCAGCAAGGATTTATGAGTGAAGAAACCCATCCAGGGACTGATCTGATGCTGCATGAACACATGGTTCCCAGCATCTCAAGGGAGTAACTTCTGTACTATCCATACTCCTCCTCTTATTCTGACTTATTAAAGGCCATATTTTGTTAAGCCGTTTATTGCTACATCTTTCTTATTGAGATCCAGAAAAAACCTGGCACTGTCCCTCTCTCACACCCAGAATTCTCTTTTCAACACCCATCCATCACTGCTGATTCTACAGAAGAAGCAAACCTTGTTTTTTTTCCTTGCAAATACTAAGCAAGGCTTTTCTGACCTGAAGAGTTCTCTGCCCAGCCCTAGCAGTGTCTGTGATATCCAAACATGCTAAAAAACGATTAAAGATCGTTTTCTTCAGCTGAGTTATAAATTTCTCATTAAAGACCAGGTCCTTCACATTAGTACCTGGCACTTTGCCCTCTCAGAACTTTCTGTTTTGGAGCTGTAACCATCCATACTGATCACCTCCAAAAAATTAAGCCAGTTTCCAAGCCACTATAGCTATTCCTTCCTAAATGTCACAGCTCACTTAGCTGTCCATTAAGTCTCTAGTTTCGGCTTTCACTTTTAACTCCAAAACCAGAGATATTTTTAGCAGGAAACTCTGAGCATCTTTTCTGTATCACCCAAATTTCAAATTGCCTCCAAAAAAAAAAAAATCTCACGAGAGCATTGGCTACACAACTGTATTGCATTGGAATGAGTAATATACAGCTCTCTCCACCAGAAAAACAACTCTACAGATAAAGACAATGTTTGGTCAGACAGCTCCTTTGTATCCCATTCTTCCTAGGAAATTTGAATTTAACATATTTTTTGAACCTTTAGGACAAACATCACAGTATTTATGATAAAATGAGGCACAGAGAAGCAGCCTTTGACTTAACTTAAAGATACCCAACTGAAGGTGATCACTAGCAAGTTAGCATCTGACCATGTTCATTTATGGTCCCGACAAAAGGACTCTATGGACTCTATTTGACTCCAAAAATAATTGCAGGCTAACGGAACAAACAGGCTTCATCCCTTCAGGCTCCTTTTATCACAATGACACTTTAGTAGGGAAATAGAAAGGAAATTTCTCAACCACTTGTAGAAAAAATCTCATCAGTAATCCCTGTTCTTTGGATAGATTTCAGTCTCTCACTACGGTCTGATAAGAAAATGTTTAATTCTTTTGCATGCTTTTTCTTTGGATGTGTGATGGTTTGAAACTGTCTTTTTAATTTTTCCTTGCAAAGTTCAGAACAGAGAAAGTGAAAGATAGGTTGTGCTTTTCTGTTGATTGTATATATTTGTGAATGTCGTGAATTTTGTATATTTGTACATATTCATTGCATTTCATTGTAGATTTTAGACTCTGCTTGTAAATATAGCTTTTCATTTGCTTCCAGACTGGGCTAGCCTGGTTATTGTTGGTGGGGGGGAATTTCAGCTCACACCGACACACTTTTTATTTTTGGCGCTCCAACTCGGGCCTCGATTGCTTGTATGATTTATTTCTGCTCAGATTAGGAAGCAAAATGAAGCTGTTTTGGATTCTGAGTCATTCTATTTCATCTATTATCGGTGCAATTGTCTACAGATGGGCCATTTCTTGCATGATAGACAAGATTATGAGATGTGGCATATAAGTCATTTCTTTGGGTTAAGAACAAGTTACTGAATGTTGGTGAATTCTGTTGTGGTCTTATTTGGCTACGAAGCTATGGTAACTCAACTATGGATCTGCTAGCAGACACATAAGAGTTTGTTACTCCTCTTACAACTACAGAGGGTCTTTGGAACCAGTGGTACCCTAGATATCTTGTGCTAGCCTTAATCTTACTTTTGTTGCTTCTTGGCTACTGATAGCACTGTGTCAAGAAAGACATAAGGCTACTTCCTATTCCAACTCTGCTGTGAATGTGAAAACCAATCCAGTAAATTTGGTTGCCACTATCACCAGAAAGCGCAAAGGAGCTGCAGGAGGAGATGCAGATGCTGCAGGAGATGGTGCAGATGGAGATGAGGGTCCTTCTACTCAGGGTCCCTCTGTTAAGAAAGATCCTTCTGATGAGGAAGAGAGGGTTAGCCTTAAAACTCTGGTAGACCTCTTGAGACCCCACATGGATGATGGAGATGTAGGTCAGGATGTAGACCCTGGTAGATTAGCAACTTCTGCCAGAGCCTCTGAACTCAAGGAAATTCAACGGAGGATTACAACAGGATTATGGGGACAGCAACCTCAGGATGATGATGATGATGATGACATACAGTCAGCTAATGCACCCAGACAGGAAATTAGACATGTGAGGAAGGATTACATCAGAGGAGTTAATGAGCCAGTCCTGTCTTGGCTAGCCAGGTGTTTTGATATGGGAGCCCCAGCATTGGTGGTAGGTGACAAGTCAGCCTCTCAGTTGGGGATGCTCTCAAAGGATACAGGCATAGACAGGCACCTAGGCAAGTGCATTGGTAAAGTTTCTCTGTGGGCACGCCTCCTACTGGCAGTCTCGCTGAGGTACCCCAGCAGAGATGATTTACCATGGAACCCTAAGCCTTGGACCACAATAGCTGAGGGAATCAAGCGTCTGAGAGAATTTGCTGTGAGAGAAATAATATATGGAGATCATAAGACTCTGAATCCTGATGAAATTCCTGTTGGAACAGGCCTTGCCAAAAAGCTCATTAAGCTTGCTCCTCCTAATTATGCTACTATTCTGGCAAGCAGGATTGTGGCAAGAAATTATGGTGGAGTGCCATTTCACTGACCAGATGAGGCAGTTGGAGGATAGTCTTGCACGTACTTCTTTGGTTTCAGCCATTGAAACTCTGTCTGGAGAGATAAAGAATTGCATGAAAGAGCTGAAGGAAGAATTTAAAACCTCTATATCCAACTTGATGAAGGGGGATGATTCTGATTCCTCTTCCTCCAGATGGATACAAGTTTCAGCTGTTAGGAACAGACGTGCTCCAAGAAGGCCATTCCAGAATAGGTCAAACCAAAACAGACAGCAGAGGCAATCACGTGGCAGTATCTGGATAACTCTGCGTGATCAGTTTGGTGAGAACATGAACAGATGGGATGGTCAACCAACTTCTGATCTTTTCAAGAGGTTACAGGAGCTGCAGAGGGGCAGATCCCGAGGTAGCAATACCAGGAGGGTAGCTGTCGCTTCCTCAGTTTCCCAGAACAACTCTGATAGCTCCAACAGTGATCCTAATTCTGGTGCTGGACGTTGTGCCAGCTGTACATGTGGATGTAATCCCCACCATTAGGGGTGCCCTGCCTTCCGCCGGGGGGGGTAAGGGATAATAGAAATAACAGAATTTATTGGGATGTGTACATCCAGTGGCCTGGCACTTCAAAATTTCAGAAGTACAGGGCCTTGGTTGACACAGGAGCTCAGTGCACCATAATACCATCAAATTATCAAGGGGGAGAATCTATAACTATTCAGGGAGTCACTGGTGGATCTCAAGAGTTGTTTAAGATAGAGGTTGACATAAGTTTAACTGGGAAGCAGTGGAAGAAACATACTATTGTAACAGGTCCTAATGCACCTTGTATTTTGGGAATTGACTTTCTGAGAGAAGGGCGTTTTAAAGACCCTAAGGGTTACAAATGGGCTTTTGGAATAGCAACTGTAGAAATTGATGGAGAAAAATTGAAGTTGTCTATTAGACCTGAGCTTTCAGATGAATCTGCAGTTGTGGGACAACATGAGATAGAGGATGTAAAGCTGCCGGTTGCTTCTCAAACTGTGCATCACAGACAATACAGAACCAACCGTGACTCTTTGGTGCCCATTCAAAACTTGATTCGTCAGTTGGAGAGTCAGAAGGTCATCAGCAAAACTCATTCACCTTTCAACAGTCCAATCTGGCCTGTGCGAAAGCAGAATGGAGAGTGTCG
The DNA here is from genome assembly GCF_027791375.1 of Indicator indicator. Taxonomy (NCBI): domain Eukaryota; kingdom Metazoa; phylum Chordata; class Aves; order Piciformes; family Indicatoridae; genus Indicator; species Indicator indicator. The sequence goes on from NC_072013.1 coordinate 36,243,824, forward strand.
TCTGACAGTTGATTTCCGTGCCTTGAATGAAGTAACTCCACCCATGAGTGCAGCTGTACCAGACATGATGGAACTCCAATATGAGCTGGAATCCAAGCAGGCCAAATGGTATGCTACCATAGACATTGCTAATGCTTTCTTCTCTATTCCCATAGCAGAGGAATGCAGGCCTCAGTTTGCTTTCACCTGGAAAGGCATTCAGTACACATTCAATCGTTTGCCCCAGGGGTGGATTCACAGTTCAACCATCTGCCATGCAGTGATCCATGATGCTTTGGAGAAAGGTTGAGCTCCAGAACACATTCAGTTCATCGATGACATCATCGTCTGGGGTGAGACTGCTGAAGAAGTCTTCGAGAAAGGTAACAAAATCATTGACATTCTCTTGCAAGCTGGTTTCGCTATCAAGCGAGACAAGGTGAAAGGACCTGCCAGAGAAATCCAGTTTCTGGGAGTGCGGTGGCAAGATGGTCGCCGTCACATCCCAATGGATGTGATAAACAGAGTCTCCACCATGGCAAATCCCATCAACAAGAAAGAAACTCTGCGTTTCTTAGGCATAGTGGGATTTTGGAGACTGCACATTCCTGGATACAGTCAGATTGTGAAACCTCTATATGATGTGACTCGAAAGAGAAACAGTTTCCAATGGGGTCCTAAGCAACAAGCAGCCTTTGACCAGATCAAGCGAGAGGTAGTCCAAGCGATGGGTCTGGGACCTGTCCGAACTGGTCCAGACATTAAGAACATTCTGTACACGGCTGCGAGTGACAATGGTCCAACCTGGTGCTTATGGCAAAGAGCTCCAGGGGAGACACGAGGACGTCCTCTTGGTTTCTGGGGTCGTGTCTACAGAGACTCAGAGGCAAACTACACTCCAACAGAGAAAGAGATTTTAGCTGCTTATGAAGGAGTGAAAGCTGCTTCTGAAGTGATTGGAACTGAGTCACAACTTCTTCTAGCTCCTAGATTGCCAGTTCTAAATTGGATGTTCAAAGGCAAAGGTTCTTCACCACATCATGCAACAGATGCTACCTGGTCTAAGTGGATGGCTCTGATAACACAGAGAGCTCGAATGGGAAATCTCGAAAGGCCTGGTTTGGTGGAGGTGATCACAAACTGGCCAGAAGGCACAAGCTGTGCTAAACCTCCAGAGGAGAGAGTAACTCGCGCTGAGGAAGCTCCTCCTTACAGTGATCTGTCTGATGATGAAAAGAGATATGCTTTGTTCACAGACGGTTCCTGTTGTCTTGTTGGGAACAGGCGGAGATGGAAATCTGCAGTGTGGAGTCCAACGCGCAGAGTTGCAGAAGCGAGAGATGGAGAAGGAGAATCCAGTCAATTTGCAGAGGTAAAAGCTGTCCAGCTAGCTCTTAACGTAGCTGAACGTGAGAGATGGCCAAAGCTTTATCTCTACAAGGACTCGTGGATGGTAGCCAATGCCTTATGGGGTTGGCTGAAAGACTGGAAGAAGAATGGCTGGCAGAGGAAAGGAAAGCCAATCTGGGCTGCAGATCTGTGGCAAGACATTGCTGCTCGCATTGAGAGAATCCCAATGAAAGCGAGACACATCGATGCTCACATTCCTAAGAGCAAAGCTACTGAGGAACAACAACACAACCATCAGGCAGATCTAGCTGCAAGAGTTTCCCAGGTGGACACAAACTCTGATCCTGATCCTGATCCTGATCTTGACTGGAAACACCGAGGTGAGCTGTTCTTAGCTTGGTGGGCCCATGACTCGTCAGGACATCAAGGCAGAGATGCAACCTACCAATGGGCTCGTGACAGATCCATTGATATTTCCATGGATGCTATCACACAAGTCATCCATGACTGTGACATTTGTGCTTCTATTGAGCAGGCAAAGCGGATCAAGCCCTTGTGGTACGGTGACCGATGGTCCAAGTACAAGTATGGTGAAGCCTGGCAGATTGACTACATCACTCTACCTCGTTCTCCATCTGGTAAGCAGTATGTGCTGACTATGGTAGAGGCGAGCACTGGATGGCTGGAAACTTATCCAGTTCCTCATGCAACTGCATGTAACACCATTCTTGGTCTGGAAAGACAAATCCTGTGGAGACACGGAACTCCAGAGAGGATCGAGTCAGACAACGGAACTCATTTCAAGAACAATCTTGTAAAAAACTGGGCCAAAGAGCACGGCATCGAGTGGATATTCCACATTCCCTACTATGCACCAGCTGCAGGGAAGATCGAATGCTACAACGGTTTGCTGAAAACCACTCTCAAAGCCATGGGGGGTGGATCTTTGAAGAACTGGGAGAAACATTTAGCACAAGCAACCTGGTTAGTGAATAGTAGAGGTTCAGTGAATCGAGCTGGACCTGCCCAATCAGATTTCTTACGAAAGGAGGAAGGTGATAGAGTTCCTGTTATCAGAGAAAAGAATCTGTTAGGCAAAACTGTTTGGGTATTTTCTCCTTCAGGAGAGGCCAAACCTGTCCGAGGGGTGGTTTCTGCTGAAGGTCCTGGTCACACCTATTGGGTGATGCAAGAAAATGGTGAAATTCAGTGTATTCCACAAAGAAATCTAACTTTGGCTGAGAGAGGTTAAATTCAGAGTGTTGCGCAGATACAGCATCGCGCCCAAGAGGAGAGTTCATGAGATCTACGGTGCACAAACCCTGAGAGCCCTGAGTCACCTGAGAGTCCCTGTTCCTTTCTTCGCTCCATCTGTGAGGAAACAAGATGTTTGCTGTTTTTCCTGTGATTTGACTCATTTGAATCATCTACATCTGAGATAGCCGGAATGGACTATGGTCTTTATTCACCTATTGTTGTAGATATTATTTTAGATTAGATAAGTGATAGTAGCAGCCAATGGAATTGTTTAGAAGGGGTGGACTGTGATGGTTTGAAACTGTCTTTTTAATTTTTTCTTGCAAAGTTCAGAACAGAGAAAGTGAAAGAATGTAAATAAGTCACTATTGGGTGTAAGGAAGCAAAATAACGATTGTTCTAAACACTTCCATTGGATAGATAGAAATGTTTAAGAACTATTACCCAAAACAAAGTGGGCACTCTGCACATTCTGTGTTCTGCAGTGGGGGCAGCTGCTGGGCTGTCTGGCTGCTGTTTTCTTCTTCTTCTCTTCTGGCCGAAGATAACACGTACTCACCTTGGCAGCTAAGTTAACAACTTTCTGCTCTAACTAACTCTGCTTCTCTGTTCAGGGGGGTCTGGGGGGAAGCTCCTGGGAGAGAGAGAGGCCCCTTTGGGAGGGTCCCCTTGGGGGGAAGCAAAGGGAGATCGGTTGTGCTTTTCTGTTGATTGTATATATTTGTTAATGTCGTGAATTTTGTATATTTGTACATATTCATTGCATTTCATTGTAGATTTTAGACTCTGCTTGTAAATACAGCTTTTCATTTGCTTCCAGACTGAGCTAGCCTGGTTATTGTTGGTGGGGGGGAATTTCAGCTCACACCGATGCAGGATGTTACCCTCAGTTCTCTGCAGAAAATCAAAGATGGAGGAGAGAGATAAATCAGCTTCTCAGGGGGAGTTTTGCGTAAGAGAAGCAGCAATGATCTCAAAAACCATTGTACAGTAACTTTCCTGGAAGGGACAGAGGGCACACTGTACTGCAGTTTCCGTTTGATTCTGTTGGGGTTTTGGTTTTGTTTTTTCTTATTGTTGTTTGCTTGGGGTGGGGGGGAGTTGATGCTTTCTTTTTCAACAAAAGCTGGGCTGAAATTAGCTGTTTTACCACAGAGGAAAACCTTTATTTGTCCTGCTATTTTTCAGCTGTATCTGAGATTGCCACCTTTCTAGATGAACTGCAATATAATTAGCTCAGTGTTTTGCTCTTGTCCTACTAAAATACTAGTTGTTCAAATACGGGATAGTTTCCTGAACAGCTGAAGGTCCCAAAATTGTGCCAAAAATACGAAATACAAAACATCGTGAACACCGACACAAGCAATATATTAAAATTTGCATGTTACTTCTTATATAATCTTTAAACATAAAACCACGTCGTCCAAGTGCTTGGATACCCAGATAGAGGGTGTCTCGCAGTTCTAAACAAATCAGGATGGCAAATGAGGGAACTGTGCAGCTGTGATTAAAGCTTCATGGCTGCATTATCAGCTATTGGCTGAGCAGTCAGAACGTCTGCCCCCAACACCGTCTGTAGCGCTAGGGCTGCAGGAAACACTTAACAACAGCAAACCTCATTGCCCTGTAGTTGTGCACTTCAGTTGCTTGTTTCTTTCACACAGTCTCTCAGAAGCTCACTCAGTAAGGACATGGTGTGTGTGACAGCTTTAGCCACCCTTCCAGGACAACACTCCACCAATATCCACTGTCTCCTTTCTGAAACACAGCCCTGCCTTTGGCTCTCTCACCTACAGCAGTTACCATTCTAAACACTTAGACATTTGAAGCTTTTCTTTGCAAAGCACTCTGTGACAGTTCCCCAATTTCAAACTTAGGCATCTTTCCTCCAGAACAGCCCAGGGATAATTGTCTGTTGCCTTCTACAAACTCAGGACACTGTAAAGCTGAAGTGTTAGCTCCAGTGTCCCAGATGGCACTTGGGTTTATTTTTACACACTGTCTTTTTTATATAGTATTATTCCCTAGAAATGTTTATTGAAACACAGAACACATCCCTTGCTCCAAATACATAAAAAATGGTTGGTTTGAGTTCTACAAAGGAGGACAAGAATTGGATGTGAAGCTTTTCCTAAGGAATTCTCAGGTGCATAGCTTCATTTGCAAGGTAATTCTCACATATTTTAAACCATGTTCAACTACCAAGACCACTTCACTGGTAAGAATGCAGAAGAGTCCTTTAAATGACAGGGCTGAGCAGTGCACATGTCCACAGCGGGTTTGTGTCATGGTGCCTCTGAAGCACCAGAGTGAAACTGCTACCCTGCCCATACTGTCAAGTTCCAGGCTGTCTTGATAGGGCATAGCAACAGCAACGAAGCAGATGATAAACAGTGAAAGAAAACAGAAATATCAGTCCATGCAGAAATGGTGAAAGCAAATCTGTGTTACCTTTGCAGTCTGAACATTCCATCTGATCTTAGCAGAACAATGAGGCAGCTGAAACTGAACATAAATGTTTCTGACAGAACAATCTAGAAATCTCATCTGGTGTTTATATGAGAATATTCAAAGAAGTAAAACTGCAACATTCTACCTTTACTGAACCCTCAGGATTCAGTGTCATTCTCTGCCTCACACGTTTCTCTGAGGACAATTAAATCACATAACCTCTGACATCACAGAATGTTAGGGGTTGGAAGAGACCTTTAAAGACCATAGAGTCCAACAGCCCTGCCAGAGCAGGATCACCTACAGCAGGTCACACATACTACATAACTGAAAGGTACAGAAACAGACTCACAGCATGGAAATCAAAATGACAGCCATTCAGTCATGGGGGGATCCAGAAGAACATACCAAAAAAAGAGAAACACTAAACTAATCTCATAGCAGTGTTTAACTTGCAAATAAGGCTTTTTTTGCCTAGTTGGGTGCACAGTAGGAAATACTTCCACAGGGAGCTCAAAGATATTCCAGAAGATGACATGAATTGTAATATCAAAACATTCTGTTCAGCAAACTCCTTCATCTTGCACCCAACACCACTGTTGTCCAAGCAAATAGTCAGTGCTGTCTCCACATACCATGGCACAAATAATTGACTTTTGTTACACTCATAGCTACTAATAATTAGCTTATATGCCCCTCTTCCTTAGAAGATCCTAAAAAGATCCTACTTCAGATGCCTGCACTTAAGGTGGACCCACTTTATTCAGGCAACACCTGCAACCTGCTCCCCTGTCTGTCCCCTCACTCTGTGGTGTCACTTCTTAGTTTCATTGTGTGAAGGTTCCATAGGAACGGGAGGGCCAGATCAAACATGGTGGGTATCAATGCTAATACAACACTCCTTTCTATCTCAGAAAAACAATGAAATGCAGGAGGCTCCTAGGAAAGCTTTTCCTCTCCTGAGTGCTTGTGTTACAGTGCAGACTTCAGAAAAATAATTCCTTTTGGCCTGTGAATTTCTGTGCTGGGCTGCCTTACACAAACCAGCTGCTACACAGTGTTGCAGTGTTTAAGAGTCCCCTTCTTGCAGCTTTCTTCTGGATCCTTTTAACAACCTGCTGGTAAGAGGATTTTCATTAAGATACTAATGTGTTCAAGTAACATTTCCATGGTTTTTATCAATTTCACAAACACCTCACATGAAATAGTGAATGCTGGGGGATTTCCAGTAAACTATGACAGGCACAAGTAAAAAAAACAACTTGACCTGAAACCACTCCTATGTAAACCAAGTGTGGGAGAATTCCAGATGGCTCTTAAGAATCCTGTTATCTGAGGGATAATTAGTGCTGAGCAATCCTGCCAATCAGGGCTGGCTTTTGTTATGTCCCAGTGCTTCCTGAACCAGGAAATCATTTTAAGTCCAGAGCAGCGGTCTCCAAAGTGTGGTGCATTCAAGAGGGTGACTTATCTTATCTCCTTTTATGACAAGGTGACCCCTTTAGTGGATAATGTGGAAATGGTTTAGAGGTGGACTTGGCAGTGTTCAGGTTCACAGATGAACTCAATCTCAAAGGTCTTTTCCAATCTAAATGATTGAAGAAAATATTAGAATACACAGATATAACGGGGTTGCTCAAAAATTCTTTACTGACAGTGTGCACAGCCAAAAACTTGGAGACCACTGACGTAGGTAACTTTCAGGGTTTCTTAAAAGCCTGCCAGTACAGCTGGGCACTCTGTACGTGCTCAGCTCAGACAGCAGTGGTTCACTGTTAATGATGGCACCACGTTCTGAATGTCATATTGTATGCAACCTTGACTGTGCTAGGAGAACATGTGGGCTGGAGACTAGGAACACAGCTACCACAGCCTGCTAGTTCAAAACAGCAGTGCACTTTTGACAGCTCTCTGCTTACCCAAACTTTGGTCATATCACTAAGCAGACTTTAAGCACGTCAATGGGAATCCTTTAATTAAAACTTGTTCGGAAGATGGACTTCAGCAGCACAAGGAATCTGCTCCAGCTGGTAACAGGCACGACATTCACAGAATCATTCCACGAGTAGTTTAAAATAAAACATATCCAAAAACGTCCAGTGTGGATGCTGGATCTCCAGCACCAGGTGCTTTGCTTGAAGACAGATGCATGTGACTGGTTTGCAAGACCCAGTAACACACACATGGCCTGAGATAAAGGCTCAGCTCCAGCATTAGGATGCAGCAGCTGGGACCATGAAAGATGTTGTCAACAATGTCTGCACACTTTGCTCTGATTTTGTTTAGCTACTTTCTCTCCCATCTCTGTGGGGAGGGAGGGGGGCTTGTGAGTGGGCTGTGTTAACCCAGATCACACTCCCAGAGATGAGATAAGCCACTCACCCAAAATACTCAATAAAAGAGAATCCACTTAAAACTTTCCATTTTACATCTGTGCTCAGCTACAGCTCATCAGCACGGAATCTCATCTAGATGAATCTTGCGCATTTGAGAGCAAAAGCATCTGAGCAAACAAAATGCCTCTAGCTACATGGCTCAGCACGTGTTAGTCCTGCTTGACACCCTTCCTTTAGGATATTTCCCTGAAGGAATTTTGCTTGATTTTCTCTTACAAATGTTCATGTTTCCTATCCTGGTTTTGATCCTGGACATTACATATGCCATGACAACTAATAGGATTAGTTCGTTACTGGAGATGTTTAATTAGGTGTAATCACACACTGAAGTACTGAGCATCACTCTATTAATACAGCTCACAAGTATGCACATCACAAGGAGGTGTCTGTAGTCTTTGGGGGCTTTCTCCTAAGGTTTTGCAATCAAGCCACTGCAACAGCACACAAAAACATCTAGACAGAGAGCACGCTGTGAAAGCACAACAGACAGCACTATTTCTGTGCCAGGATTCCTCTACACAGCCCCAGCATCTCTTCTCTATACAGTATCAACGTTCTTCTGGTTTGACAATCATAAAAGAAAGAACTTTCAGAAATCTACTTACCACAAGAAGACCACAATGCAGATCTCCCTCAAAGCCTGTCAATCTCCTAACCAACCCTCACCCTACTCCATTATGATAGAACTACATGAAATGTCATTCACAGATCTCAAAAGAGTCATCACAAGACATTCTTACAGGGTAAATACAACCAACCAAAACTTATAGTAACCAGTCACATGGAAAATGATTAAGGCTTTTATATCAACTCCATTTACTGATATGCTTGCAAAAAGCTATTTGCTGCTTAATGAAGCTGTATTTTGTTCTCTCATTCAGGCTAAGAGAGGTCCCATTTAAGAAGCGACTTTTCCAGTGAGAACATTGCCCACTATATAGGATCAGAAGGAAATGAGAAAGAGCTGTATTAGAACAAGTAGGAAGATGCCCCAAGACCTAACTAGGGTTCAGGTGATGCCTGATACAGAGATACATAGTTAGCAAAAATGCAAATGAAATAATGCCAGGAGGAAGTCAGAGAAAATTAATTACTATGGTCACAGAGACAAGCAGAGGTTGGTTGGTTTATTTATTTTAATGCTGGAAAATAATGTATTTGAAAAATCTTTTTCTTTGTTTCTAACATATTTAATGAATAAAGATTTAACAGACAGCAAGACTGTGAAAACGAAAAACCTAACACACGTTGATTTCCCCTCCTAAAGGCAACAAGTACTGAGGATGCTTAAATGCTGGGTAAGCAGAAAGGCCTGCAAGATCAACACCACACTGGCTGCTCTCATGAATTCCCTTCCAGCTCTTTCTCTTTTTTTATCACACAGATACTTCTGCCTTTGCAGAAAAACTACAGATCTATTTTGTTTGCTTTGGAAAGTAAATGATAGCATTGCTAAAATGACTTGATGGCATTCCCATGCCATCTCAACTTAAATAGATGCCCTCTTCCTGCCCTTCCCTTCCCCATGCTGCAACATTCTATCATCTGCAAAACACAGATTGATGTTGCTGAACGTCTTTTGAATGATCATGAGACCAAATTTCACAGTAAAATATAAAATGCAGTAGTTTAAACCCTTCTCACACTACATCAGGAATTAATAGCAATGCTTCAGCATCCTCTATATTCAAGACAGTTTGCAGCTTGGTGAGGTAGTCTCCTGTCACTTCTGGGGCCAGGCAGTCTTGGAAGCCACAGAGCCTATGAAACAAAAGATGGAAGACAGCAGGAAAACCAGAAGTGACAATTCCTATTTTCACATGTGTTGTAAAGGGGAATGGTTATGTAAATTACCCTTACAATAATAAACGATATGGCAAACAGGTATTAATAAAAATATTAGGAACCCTTTATTAATGAAAATTGCCAAAACTCACTAACTAGGATCATTGTACGGTTGGAATATAGATTTACAATGGGAATATACAGTCTCTGGGCAAAATGCAAATGATTCTATGCAAATTAGGAGGCAATAACTTGGAAAGAGAAGGTCCCTGAGAGCAGATAGTGCTCAGTTACAGTGGGGGGAGGCTCGATAAGAACCTTTAAACCCTAAGGGCAGTGAATTAGTTCCTCACAGCTGGTTTTACCCACACGGGGATGCTGCTGTGTTAGCTTTGGGGTGTTCTCGTATGTCACTGGCATGGCAGATTGCCAGCAAAAAAGGTTTACCGCGTGGTCCGGGCTTATCTGGCTGCAGCAGACAGCGGGCAGTTAACGACGCTCTTCACGATGGGCGCTTGCTTGGTTCCTGGGGAAACTGAGGCACGGCACGATTCTGGTGGCAAGGGGAAGCAGGCTAGGCCAATCTGGCTTCTAGACTTGTGGCTTCTCCAGCTTGCTGTGTATGGCTCGTGGCTATATCCCAGGCTCTGGACCAGGCACCCAAGGCAGGGCAACTCAAGGCAGCTCCTACAAGACGGGTCCAAGTAGGCTTGTAGCGAGGTTTAAGCAAGGCAAAGGCAACTACCAAGTCAACCTGTATATATATATATGGCCAGAGATCGATTTGGGCCAATGGGGCACTGAAGCTAGCATGTAGCTGCCCAATGGAAAGCGTTCTGCCAGGCTACAACCATAAAAGGCAGAAACAAAGGCCTTGTCTCTGGGGGAGCAGTGGTCAGCTTACATGCTCTTATCCCAGGTAAATAATTTGTTTACCAGACATGCAGGGGTCCTGTCCCCTTTGTCCTTTTTCCCACATTGCCCTGTCTTTCTGCAGGAAGGAGGGGAGAGAGAGGGACCCTCTCTAGACATCTTAAAGCCTGTCTGGGTTCATACTGGGCCATGTGTCATGGCCCTACCATGACAACATGGAAAGTTAGAAAGTAGACTTTTTCATCCAGAGCATCTAAGCATTTGATGTCCTCTCCGGGAAAGCAGAGGAGCACTTGCAATACAAGCAGCAACCTTAACAGTGATCAGAGTTTGATCACTAACAGATGTAAAGAAATTTGGGCCCCCCAGACACTCGCTCCTGTTTCTTCCAAATGAAAAAAAAAAAGAAAAGGAAACAGTCAATTGGCCTCTGTGGTGCCAGATGCTAAAAAGAGTGGATACTCAGCTCTCCCTGCCCTGCTTGCTTACTTTACATCTTGCACATCTCTCAAGACAGTACAGAAGCAGCAAAACAGCAAGGAAAAGTGGAGCATGTCTGGAATACTGGTAACAGCAGCAGCTGCCCGGGCATGAAATAAATCCCACCACATGGCAGGGAACACGTGCAAGAACAGCACTGAACCTTGCTGTCCAGCAATCAGGGAACTATGACACAGGCACTTGAGCCATCTCTCCTTTTTATTCTTTTTAAAAGGTGCTTTTTGATTGTGAGCTCTGTGAGTGCAGTGTGTCCAGCGTCCACACAAGAGAAGCAGATGAAAAGCCCCTTCAGTCAGTAGTCCCTAAGGAGTTCCTATACTAGAACTTGACATAGCAGTAACTACAGCACATAGAACAGTAATGTCCTTCAAGAAAAAGCATCTCAAACCTATCAGAGGTTTCAAGGCTTCAGAGGTGGCAAAAAATCCCATGCTAGCAAAGGGATTCTTACAAAGCACACCTGTTTCCCTGGTGTCAGAATGTACACAGGGGTTCAAGGCTGCATAACCAGGCTCAGCACCAAAAAACAGGATCAAGATTGTGCTTTTCACAAGGAAAAGAACAGTTTTAGAAGAAACAAAACTAACTTAAAACAACAAAGGACTATTAAGAAAAGAAAGTGACACACCAGATAACAAATATCCTCATAATCAATCCAGGCTGGGGGATGATGAGATTGAGAGCAGCCCTGCAGGAAAGGACTTCGGGGTGCTGGTGGACAAAAACCAAGATATGAGTGAGCAATGGGCATTTGCAGCCCAGAAGGCCAATGGCAGCCTGGGCTGCATTCAAAACAGTGTGGCCAGAGATGGAGAGAGGGGATCCTGCCCCTCTGCTCTGGGGAGACCTCACCTGCACTGCTGTGCCCAGCTATGGGGCTACCAACACAAGAAGGACAAAAGGACAGAGATCTGATGGAGTAGGTCTAGAGGAAGACCACAAAAATGATCGGGGGTAGGAGCAGCTCAGCTATAAGGACAGACTGAGGGAGCTGGGGGTGTTCAGCCTGGAAAAGAGAAGGCTCCAAGGAGTCCCTACAGCAGCCTTCCAGTACCCAAAGCAGGTCTACAAGAAAGCTGGGGAGAGACTGCTTAGCAGGGCTTGTAGTGAATGGATGAGGGGCTTTAAAGTAGAGAAGGGTAGGTTTAGACTAGACATTGAGAAGAAGTTCTTAACTCTGAAGTTAGTGGAACACTGGCACAGGTTTGTCCAGGGAGGTGGTGGAGGTCCCACCCTTGGAGACATTCAAGGTCAGGCTTGATGGAGCTTTGAGCAGCTTCATCTAGTTGGGGTGTCTCTTCTCAGTGCAGGGCAGTTGGACTAGATGACCTGTAAAGGTCTCTTCCAACCCAATGCTTCTGTAATGAAATCACAGGCAACTAGAAACAATAGAACACTATACAATACCAGGATATAAATAATCAGCTGTCAAGAACTAAAAGAATGGACCACAAATGCATGGCACAGTGAGAGAAAGAGCTAAGAGCAGGTTATCAGCACTGCACAGGGTGCAAACCCCCAGCCTAAGTATGCATGTGTTCCTAGCACGAATGCATACACGGACAAAGAACTGCAGTGGGTGTTTCATAGAATGTTCTTCAGGATTTTGTCACATCATCTTACACATAAAGGTTTATTCTCTCCAGCACAGAAGGAACAGAAGTCTGTCAGATCACCTAAGGACTAACACAGAAACTCTCATAGTTCTTTCTCTCATCTACTCAATGCAGTCACTTCTGAGATGCACACTGCTGATGGCAGAGTCCAGCTTTGCTTTGAAATGGAGCTCACTGATACTGCCACCAGCTCACTTTGCTCACAAGATTTCCTAAATACAGCTGTGTGGAAGAGCTAAAATCTCATAGATCTGCAAGTCCTCTATAGCAATTCACCTCAATGAGAACACAGTGTGCCCCGTTTCTGCAAGCTACTTCCCTTGCTCACACATTTTTTATCATTTTCTACTCTTTGATCTTTATCACTGGAGTCTGTTGCAACACAAAATGAAGACAACCTGCAAGGAATGTTTCAGCTGTTCATGAGAAGGTTTTCATACATGAAACTATTAAGTGAGCACACAAACTAAAAAGGAGCTATCCTATCATTATCCTGCGGAAGAAGCCTATTCTTACAGGTAACTGTTTAATACTTTATACATATGTGCTTTCATTTGAAGAGCAGCTACAGATTATGAGTGTTCTTTGAGTAGCACCAGAGGAGGTAACCGTTTAAGCTTGCTCTGTACACTGGAATATCTGTCTCATACCACAAGTACAAGAAGAATGAAATACAATGGCAATGCCTTTCTTGTGCATATCACTTTTATGAATTGAACAGCATTTGCCAAAGTCACTTCTAGTCTTGAGACAAGATGTAACATATGCCTACACGAAGAGCACTCGAAAAAAACCCAAACCAATCAAATTCCTCTTCTGCTATTGACTTGCGAAGCCTAGCACACCAAGCCTTTGTCCAGGATGCTGTTAGTGAGTTGTCTTCTCATTCAACGAGTCTTAGTGAGTGGCTTTCTCATTCAACATGTATTTCCTGTGTGGCATGAGCTAAGCCAACCAGTTCCACTGTGTAATGACAGAATGCTACAATCAGAAAAAGCACCTCTCATAGTGCTATAAACCATAAGATGCTATTGTTCACATATCAAATTGTCTATAGGGTCATCACACAAACTTTCCCTCATCTGCAACAGTCATAAATTGCTCTTTACTCTTGAGGCAAACTCCACACTGTAAACAAAACTGTATTTTGTCATGAATATCAGTAACCAGGAATAAGGAAATGTAAAGTCTGCTGCTGTTCTTTTCCTCTCTAATGCAATTGCTTCAATTTCCAAACAGAAGATGTCCTTCAAAATCAGACTTGCCTGATATGCTCACCAGTCCCTATGTACAAGGCATTACTTGGCATTATTTGTGGTACCTCTTTAAGTACAACAAAGCACTGCAGTGGATAGGCAGCAAGGCTGAAACCTACCAGTGTGTTTTGAAGTTTGAAAAGCTCCTTACCACCAAGATGAATATCCTAATGAGAAAGCCTGAAGATTGCCACTTTCCCAGGAACATGCTGTAACTCCTGTATTTGCTGCCCATATCAATCCCTGTGGTTCTTTAAACCAGCAGGTACTGAGGAGGTGCCACTGCTTCAACTGAGAAATGCAGGAATGCAGATGGCAGCACATCCATTTAGCTACGCACTCTGGTTTTCCTCCTCTGAAAGCTTCTCTTACTGAACACTAGTCTTGATGCTGTGACAGAAGACATTTCTGCCCTCTAGAAAAGCTTTCGGGGGAAACTGGTGATGATATCGTCAGGTTACCAGCAGAGCACTCTCATTTTGGAAATCTAAGCCCCTGTGACAGAAATCTAGGGAAACAGGCGTGTGGTGGTTTGGCTCTGGTCTAGGGGCCAAATGCCCAACAAAGCTCAGCTAAACCCAGTATGGAGGGAACATCACACTCCAGACTGCTAGAGATGCTGAAGAGCCATAGTGGTGATTGGTTCAACACAATTCCTCCTAACCTTGATAAGGTGCCTGAGGGTACCTAGGATTCACACCCTGCCATATGTCTGCTGTAAATATTCCTAGTTCATATGTCTCTAAGCACATCAGATAGGACTTCATTTTGCTAAGCAGGAGAAACTGCTTCAGTTATAGCCAGCACCAACCTTAAACAACAGGCACACACAGCACTGGAGATACATCAACCATATCCCATCTCATAGTACCCATAGACACTACATTGCAAGGATAAATATATTATGAACACTCCAGACTAGAAACACAATAAACACAGGTTAGATTTTGCTGAGCACTGCAATAGGGACAGGTAAATTCTCACAGATATGGTATACAGGTTCTTTTTTAATTAATGATATGTTTAGAAACATGCATTTCATTAATCTTCTAAAGACACTTTTCAACCAGCAGGTGTATGAAGGCTACATGATTTTTCCTCTTCCATAACCTCAGAGATGCAGCCTCTACTTAGAATCATGTTTTACCTAAGATGTAATTATGTGAATTAACAAAACCAATATATCTATTTCCTCATCAATTATTTTGAGCTGTAAAAGAGCTTAATCTACTATCTTTTCTTATTTATTTGTCATAGTAATTATTACTCTCTTCCCGATGAAGTGCCCTGCTCTGCCATTTAAGCAAGCAGTTTACTTTGTAAGGGCTATCAGAAAACATGAACGTTCCAACTCCCATAAATGTAATTTAGCAATCCATCAAGTACAATCATATTTCATCAAATTAAATCCCTTAATATTTCATAGTTAAGTAGAAGAGGTAAAGTTGTGAGGCAAAATAATTCTGGACTACTCTGCATGGAAGACTCCATCCTGTCTAGAATTAACATTCCAATAACCTCATTTGCTCTCTCTTTTATTTCCTTCTGCTTTTCTACACAAATCTGCTTGGAGAACCTTTCAGAATTTAAGACGCCCCCCAAATTTGCGGCAAGGATACTCAGTCTGCCAGTTTGCCAGCTGCTATTCAAAACACACATATACAAATGACTACGCTTCTCTGGGCAGTTTGGCAGGAGTCAATCCCCCTTTCCAGCTCGTCCTCGGTACCAGAGGGGCTGGGTGCGGCTGAGCTTCACTCCTCAGAGATGGATCTTTATTGTGACTAACCGTTCTCGGGAACGGAACCGAGACTCGCAACCAGCCCAGCGCCAAACCGCTTTACTGAACAGCCAACACGTCCGATCGCCGGGTGGGGGCGAGCTTCAGGGAGCCCGCGTCGCGATCACGCCAGCAGGGATGACGCCAACGGGGGCGGCGGCGGGCGCCGGGGCAGGACGGCAGCTCCCCGCGACGGCGGCGGCTCTCCGGGGTGGCGGAGACGGTTCTCCAGAGTCGCGATGGCAGCTCTCCGGGGCGGCCGTTTCTCCTGGCAACTTCTCGGCAACTCCTCTCAGCAGTTCTGGCAGCCCGCGGCAGCAGCAGTTCCTGACCGATTCTAACGGCCGGTTCCCCAGCACTTTCTAGCGGGGCTCTTCTGGCCGATTCCCGGTGGCCGATTCCCGGTGGCCGATTCTCCGTCTCTAGCACTCGATTCCTCGGTAGCCGATTCCCCCCGCAACCGAGTCTTTCGTAAGCGATTCCCTAGCAGCTGACCCCTAGTCCGGCAGACCGTGACAGCTTTTATAGCTTCACAGCGCGGCCAAACAGCCCTCGGCAGGGGAGCACAGGCAGTGCATGCCTGCGGCAGTCCCCAGGGCTCTCAAGTTCCTCTCTGCCGACTCTGTCGCCAGGGCCTCTCTAGGGTCCTAAAGTCCCTCGGTCGACTCCGTCGTCAGGGAGTCTCCTGGGTCCCCCGAGTGCCTCCCTCGGTCGACCCTAGCGAGCCAAGGCCAGGCTCCCCGAGCCTCAAACTCTTCTCTCAGAAACGTGGAGCCACAGCTGCTATAATTTTCGGTGCCTTATAATTTGCTATAGATTTGTCCATTATTCTCACTGCTAGCGTGCCTCAACATCCTGCAGTAGTGCCTTATCTCACCTGAGTAATACCTACTGTGTCAGAACTAGAGACCTACAATCGTTTGAGGTGCGAGAGGTGGGCTGGTTTCATTCACAACATAAACAACCATTACCTGAACAAGACTAGACAGCTACCAGAGACAAGTAAAGGAGGTGACTTTTTCCAAATACTTTAAACAGCTCTGACTTAAACCCACAGTGCCCTCCCTCCACACTTAAACCCTGGCATAAGAGACCAGTGCATAATGTCTCCTGTGCTGTCTCCTAACATCTCAAGCATTTAAACACCAGCTGTATAAAAAAGAGCTGAAAAATCAACAGGCAACAGGCCTCCTTAGCAGGTCAGGGTGAGGGGCAACCAACACATTCCTGTGACTACTGAACTTGCCTAATACAGTGAGCTCCTAAAAATAAAATTATTTCTTCTTTTCCAGCATTCCATTTTTCTTTGTTCACTGAACTAAATTTGCACAGTGAAGCCAGAAGTATCAGCTCCTTTCTCTCCATCTCCAACATCAACAAAGTATCAGTGAGTTTGGATTCCTTATGTTAAAGAAGAAATATCCTGGCTCAGAGTTTTTGTCAGCTTTGGTTTTAGAGTTTTGGTGCAGCCCTCTGAAGATCATGAATATATTACATAACTCTAGCAGGCTTTGAAAACCTTCTACCTTTCTTTCTTTCTACTAGCAAAATCTAAACATTGGATCTACCGTAACAAATCTTGCTCCTCCTGATAATTCAGGATAGAGGAGTTCATGAATCAGAGAAATAAATTTTGATCACAACGGAGTGATAACTGATGCAGACACAAGTCACTATATTTGCTTACAGTGGGTTTGATGCTAGCCAAGGAGGGATAAATCTTCACATCTTGACACACTGCGAGGTCATCTCTAGATCAGATCCCTTTACTAGCTTCCTTGGCTTCCTTTGTACAGCTGCCAGTAAGTGTATGAAACAGCATGCTGAGATCAGCATTCATGATAAGCAAGCGCTACCAGGCTACCAAAGCACCAGCTACCCCCACCATGCTGCCAGGCCCAGGCCAGACTGCCACCCAGCACGCAGCTTTTACTCCAAGGAAGAACAAAACTTGACACAAATTGCTGAAGCACTCCCCATGAGTGGGCCTGGCTAAAATGAGCTCTGTTATAATGCACTGGAGGCAAACTTCAGTGTTGATTACTGCCAATTACTGCTGATTACTCCCCAAAATTAAAGAGCTTTCAATGACTCTGAGTACCAATGACTTCACACTATCCCATTCTTAAGACAGATAGTATTGAACAAATAAAACCTGGAAGTGCTTTTGATCTCAAAAGCAGGACACTACATTTGTATTCACTTTTTGTTAAGAAAACGTAACTCAGTGTTCACAGTAGCCCTGCATCTGTCTTCAGGTAACAAAACAGAAAAATGTTGAATTACACAGGTGGTTTGGCATCAAAGAAACCCTGCTGAGGCCAACTTAAGCTGAAGGTAAACTGTACTTGTAAAAATAACAAAAATTCTCTTTCAGATGCTTAGATACCTAAAATGGGTCTAATAGTTTTACTTTAGACAGTTTCCACCCCATGATACAATTCAAAGCAAGAAATAACGTGGCTATTTCATGTAACATTTTTGTAATTCTCCAAGCAAAGAAATCTAGTTTCAAAAGGCAGTAATACTGTACCTTGATTTCTTCTATTTCATCTGGCACTATCTTGTATGCAGCTATAATCCCACCCAACCTGAAATCAGAAGAAAAATGTTCTCAAAATCAGCAACATAAAGCACAGCATGTTAATGATGTCATGACTTATTCCAAAACACAAAACCTACCAAGCCCCAAAACAGCAGCAAAAATAAATCCTATTTTTTTCTTCATCAGAAAAATAATCTTAGTGTGCTTAGAATAAATATTAGAAACAAAGTGTCCTTCACTAGCCTGGAAGAGAAAAATTGGGTCAGTCTGGCAGAAACAGCATCAATTAGATGCTATTCTTTCTATTAATGACCATCAATCATCACACTCTGTAATCTCTTGTTTGCCATATAGATGAATTTCAATATTTGAAGCCTGATGTGCTCTGTGCCCAGTATTTCACTAAGCTGCTGTACAACCTTGGATGCACTGAAAAGCAACTCTAGAAATTGATTTTTTCTAAGGAGACAGGCCTGTACCAGCCTCACTAACTTCACAGGCTCTATGGCTTCCATGCTTGAAAAGTCTCTGGAATTCAAGATGAGTGATAAAAGGCAGGGAATGTGCAAGAGCTGGTGCCAACAGACAAAAGCAGGGGAGCTGTTGCACAGAACTTGTGTGTGTTCTGCACGGGCCTGTGGTGAAGAGCAGTTCCTGTCCTGAGGATGCCTGAAAAGCAGGCACTACAACTGGTGGTAAATAATACATCTTCCCCAGAGACAGGCAGACATGGCTTCTTTCATTTCATGAAGCAGCATCACTGATAGTGACAATTCAGATCTAAAAATAAACCTGCACTAACGACCTCCCTGCAGGCTCTGCGCACAACTCAAGTCATTTTCTGGGTCCTACAGAAATGGAACTCACATAAGAAACTATTTATTGAAAGAGGTAGGCAGCTATCAAATATGTATTTGTATGATCTTCCTATTATGGGAATGTTTTCTTCCAACTGTCAGCAAGATAAAAAGGGGGACAGGTGGAAGCACAGAAATACAATAAGGTTTTCCCTGTCACTCCTGCCTTTCTGTCTCTCCACAAGTATTTTTTTGAAGGCTTTAGGCAGAAGAAGAAGTCGGCATATGAAAAGTCTGAAATCCATTGCTGCTCCAAGTAACGTCAACTGTGTTTTCCAAGGTAGAGAGACAGAGTCCAGACATGCCAATATTTCAGTTCATCACAAACAATTGTGCTCTCATATTTCCCCTGTAGCTTCCATCGCTGCTAATCATCAATGGTCTTGAAAATTGGAGAGAATCAAAACCCTTTGGCTAGTACAAGTACAAACATGAGCTTTTATTCTTCACCATACATGACCTTTGTTCAAGTGGTATTTCCAGGGATGAGTACAAGAAATTGGCCTTGTTGCTGTGATGAAGGATTGCTTGGTTATACCATGACAAGGAGTGTCTCAGATCAGTGCATATTATCACTGCACATGATCGATTCTTATTGCTACTGCACTGAGGTCTGTGACAAAACATTTTTGTTCTTTCATAGCCATTCCTGCCTGCACATTGCAGCGGTCAGAATCTAGTTCACCAGGGACCCAATTCTGATGCAGATTCACTCTTCATTTTTCACACATTTTAGTTTTGTTATAAATTTTATCCCAGCACCCAACAATACAAATGGCATTGCCTCTCAGAAAAAAACACAATTGACCAGAAGCAAAGCCAAGTATACAGCCAGCTGCTTCCAAGAAACTGGAAGCAAACCACCTCTACAGACCGAATACACAACATTTTTCTCTCCCAAACTGCACTATTTTCATACCAAGCCACGTTATTTAATGGTGAGTTTATTTTAAATACTAGTTAGCTGTAATTTTTTCACATGCATAACAGGTAATCTCTGAAAGGTCCCACAATTTATGTTCAAGTTTCAACAGCCATCAGTCTCATCAGGTCTGCATCATACCCTGCACAGTACAAACACCCCAGCTCCCTAATCCCTTTGTAGAAGAGAAGTGGAACTTTTCTTCGTGTAGAAATTAGAGCTGACACAGTAAAAATGAACCACACTTATGTTGGGCTAAACTAGTGAAAGAAATCAGAAAAGACAGGATAGAAATTACACAAAAGTAACTAGGAAATAGCACATCTCATACAACTGTTTGCATAGGGGCCTTTGAAAGAACAGAACCTTTGTGTCTACTTCAGAGAAATTATTTTAGTAACAGAGTGCTCCTCAGGTTGACCCTGAATGCAGAGAAGTTCACCAAAAGGATCCAGGCATGGAAAGGAAGGTTTCTATAGCAACCTAAGAAATCAGCAAAATACAGGAAATAAACTGAAGTGAGGCCAATGCAGTCATACTGAAACAGATGGGAGCTTTATTCTTCACAGCCTTTAAAAAGCGCAAGAAGACAGACCCAGGAAATTGTATCCCAGTCAGCCCTACCTTCATGGCTGGGCAGGGGATGGAGCAGCTCACGCCAGAGGTTGTCTCCAAGTATGTGGAAGAAAAGGAGGTTAGCAAGAGCAGCCAGCATGGATTTCCCATGGGGAAATCACAGCTGACCAATCTGATGGCCTTTTACAGTGGTGAGACTGCATTCCTGCAGACGAAGGGAGGCCAGTGGATGTCGTCTACCTTGATTTTAGCAAGGCTTTTGATGCTGCCTCCCATGACATCTTTGTAGCTAAGTTCAGGAAGTGTGGGTTAGAAAAGTGGACTGTGAGATGGATTGGTCACTGCCTAAATAGTAGAGGCCAGTGGGTTGTGGTGCAGAGTCCAGCTGGAGGCCTGTAACTAGTGATATTCCCCAGGAGTCAGTCTTGTTCAACATCTTCATCAAGGACCTGAATGAGGGGACAGAGTGTGCCCTCAGCAAGTTTGCTGCTGCTATGAAACTGGGAGGATTAGTTGATACACTGGATGGCTGTGCTACCATTCAGTTTGTCCAGCAGATTGAGGGATGTTCTGCTCCTGCCTTACTCTGCCCTGATGAGACCATTTTTGAAGTAGCGTCCAGTTCTGGGCTCCCCGGTTCAAGACAGGAAAATACTGGAGAGAATCCAATGGAGGGCTATGAGGATGATGAAGGGACTGGAACATCTGTCTGAAGAAGAAAGGCTGAGAGGGCTGGTGCTCTTCAGCCTGGAGAAAAAAGACTGAGAGGGGATCTTATTAATGTTTATAAATACCTGCAGGGTGAGTGTCAAGAAAGGGCCAGGCTCTCTGCATTGGTGCCCTGTGATTGGATGAGCAGCAGTGGGTACAAACTGGAATGCAACAAACTCCACCTCAACAGGAGGAAAAACTTCTTTCCTGTGAGGGTGACAGAGCACTGGAGCTGGCTGCACAGAGAGGTTGTGGAGTCTCCTTCTATAGTGACTTTCAAAACTCATCTGAATATATTCCCACATGACCTGTCCTGGGTGACCCTGGTCTGCAGGGGGGTTGGACTGGATGATCTCTGAAGGTCCCTTTCAAGCCCTAACATTCTGTGTTTCCATTTTAAAGCACAATACCAATGAAGAGAGAACACTTGAACTTCATCCAAGCAGAGGAAAGATAAGAACCAGAAAGAACTGTGCTTAAATGGAAGCAAGAAACAATGAACCACTGTCCTCATGGGAAAAAAGAAGATAAAACTTCAAGAGAAAAAAATACAACTAGGTTACAACAGTCAACTATCATCCTTTAACGACCTGTTTGTGGCATGTTCCAATACTCTATGTGAAACAGGAACTGAATTCCTCACTTTAAAATCCTTTATTCTGGATTAAGGTTAAAATTATTACAATGTTAATTTTCATACAGTTGCAAGCTGGACTTCTCACTGCTTCTGTCCAATGCCCTGATGGACTCACTGAGTCCGTAACTACATAGCAAGACATTTGTGCAGCTAGACTGACCAATACTGACTGCCTTTTAGCACTGGAATTCTGACCAAAGGCATGAACTAGACGTTGCTCTACAGCTCCTCATTCGGTGGCTGCCATAAGAGCTGAGCTATCGATTCATCTGATAATAAATGAGTCACACTGAATGCAATCAAGTCAATGTTCTAAAAACAGCTTGCAGCCATCTTAGCTGCTGTGATCTGCTGAAGTTCTCCAATACCACTTTAATTAACGTTAATCTTTCTTCAGCTATATCACTGTCTAAATGATTTCAAGTTGTCACTAAGCCTCCCAGTGAAACTCTGCTTCATCTTTAAAGGGAAGCAAATTTCAAAATCATATCCTCCCCTTTTACCTTCAGATCCCTGTCATAAATGTCTTTGTTCTCCCCCACCATGATATTCTACCTCTTGGCTGATTTATAAAGCAGTGTCCAAGAGCTCACCCTGCCTGGGCACCAGCCTGGCTGTGTTCATGCTGCCCCAGGCTGCTGAACGAATGCAGCTTACCATAGTGCTGCTGCTGGAGTAAAGTGGCCAGGACAGCCTCTGGACTGGGCCAGCAGAACACTGACAGTGAGACACAACAGGTCACCTTGCCTTGGATCCTCACACACACCCAGAGCTTCACAGGGTGTTGTAGTGCAAGAGGGAGCAGAGCTCTATCTCAAAGCCGTTTCTATGCCCACAGGTACCGAGCGGTCCGTTCATGCCGGAGCCTGCCGGTCCCCAGCCGGTCCCCACACGGAGAGCCCAAGGACAAGCAGACAGAGAAGCTGTGGAGAGGGGACTGTGGCTGCTGGTGGGCCCAATGCTCCTCCCATGCAACCCCTGGCTGAACGGACAGCTGCTTACTGAGAGGCTCCTACGTGTTCCGTTTGACTTTTCCACTTTTGTTTGCCCACTGTTTTCTCTTATTCCAGCAGCCGTTTCTGCCCCAGCAACACAGCATTCCCTGATCCCTACACTCCCATCCTTTCCCACAGGGTTCCAAGGCACAACAGACATCCTGTGCCTTATGCCCCCGTCCCGGGCGCCCGCACAGATGCCACGGCCAGAGCTAAACGTCCCTTAACTCTCCTGGGTTTCCGCACAACCTACTTTGTTCTCCACGACCTGTAAGAGCATACGTTAAAAGCAGGCACAAAACTACCTTAATTGATACTAGTTTCTACTGACATTTGAGAAATTGCTGAAGCACCCTGAGGGGTGGTAGGAGGATGCTATTTTGGGCTCCCATCCTACACAACAGAACACTGGCAGCTAGAGCAAGCTGGGTTGCAGCTCCTAGCTCTGGCTGCATGCCAGCAATGAACCCAGCAAAACAGCTTGCAAAGTGCTTCCTGATGACAGTTTTACTTACTCGAAGGTGTATGTTGTGAATATTTTTACAATATTCATGGAGGAATATGTGATTTGTATCAAGTGAAGAGTTAATTTCAGTGAATTTCGTTTGGAAGATCGTTTTCAAGGGGCTCAATTTGACCTCTTACTAGACAGACCATAGATAAAGGCGGCCTTGCCTAGCTCTGCCTTGGAATGAGTGTGTCAGATAAGAATGTGGGAGGTCTTCAGTGTTCTGTGAGAAAGACTGTTTTACTCTCTGATCCTGTTTTTTTTCTCCCGAGCACTACAGAACATTCTGGGGGCTCATTATCATGTCCTGCCTTCTATTTAACATAAGCCTGTTTATGTAAATGAGATAGCTGTATAAGAAGGAAAGAAAAACTATTGCTTTGGCTATATTTTCGTCCCTTTTTCTCAGCTCAGCATGCTGCTTTCTTTGCTCACGTCTTTATTCCCAATAAAATTTTAAAAGACGTTTTTGGCTAGTTTATTCACTACAGTGTAGAACTACGCGATGAAGATTCAGCCCGTGGCTTTTTGTTTTGTTTCTTTTGGGGGTTTTGATGGATTCAATAATTAGATCCTTGAAAGCTTACTCCCCCTCCAATCTGAGACTAACTTGCTGCACTCAAAAACCTGGCAGAAATCGAATTATTGTAGACGTGCCCTCTGCCAGTTCACGTCTCCTGAACAACAGCTCTGGGATTAAGACATCAAAATTACCAGATTCTCTCTCTGCCTCACTGCACACACAAAAAATGAAGTGGGGGAAGAACAAAATGAACCCAGTGTTGGAAAACTGTTATTCCCTACCTTATCACTCTTTCAAGAGTAACAAAAGTACCAGAGAACATCTTTCACTATTTTCTGGTGTATTTTTCTAATAAACCACAAATCCCAAGCTACATAAAAGCATTATTCTTAAGGAGGAAAAAAAAAACTTTTTTTGCTTTCACCCTTCAAATTTTGCAGGCACCTTTAATAGGAAAATACTGACACCTCAACAATTTGTCATTGGAAGAGAATGCAGCAAGCACCTCTGTTCTTAACACACATCAGAAACCAGGGACAAGGTCCTATGTATATCATTTGCCAATGGCACAAGCAGGAGCCACCCTCTTTAGCAGAATAACTGATTTAGTTTTGGGGGGAAATTTATGACATAAAGTACAGGAACTGAAAAGCCACCTCTGCAGGCCATGGTGTAGTTTCCTAGGGGGTGCCTATGCTTTAATGAAATGTCCAAGGCTCACCAGTAAGTCAGCTGGGGGAATTACTGCTGCCAGACACAAGACAGGTCCATAGACTGCCTCCTCCTCACTGCCTAAGAAAGATACAGAAGGTGAGCAAGCAAGGCAACATCTCCAAGAAATTTTGGGCTTCGAGGCACTGGCCTCCAAAAGACACAAAATGGATGAAGAGGAAACTTAAATACATGGACTTTGCAGTGGTGTAGTATTGCTATATGTTACTCTCAGCATGAAGTCTTCTGGGCAAAAGCAGGAAGAATGCTGAACTTCCATGACAAGGAAAAACTATTTAAGCTTTGATTTTCATTAAACAAATAATTTAATAATTTATTGTTCAAAAGTCTTAGAATTCATACTTGTAGGCTTGACAGCGAGAATATGAAGCATGCGACAGCAAGGCCTTTGAACAGAATGGTCTGGCCAACAATATGGATATTTATTGGCTATAGACATCTACTAGATATGAATATTTATAATCTCAGAATCTCTTTAGGACTTCAAGATTTCACTGGGTCAGACTATGCAGCATGCAAAACACATCATGGCTTTCCACTGTCTCATTCCTGCAAGTGGTAACAGAAGAGGGGGGTGCTGCCTCTGGAGAACACAGGCTAATTCTCTACTTGGAACTTTCACTGCAGATTCAAACTCTTATTTCCCATTAAAAATGGCTTTTAAAATCTTCCCAGACTCCAGCAGAATCTATAAGGGCAGTCTTGCCATGTGTACAAACAGCCAAGAGCCCACCTCTGCAGGCTGCACGCGTGCTGGCAGCGCAGAGCAGCAGCAGCACCCTGCTCCACCTCATTGGTAACCCAGCTATGGAAGTCATACATTAAACCAGACAGAAATGTCAGCTAGATTTAAGCAAAAATGTGCTCGGTGACTTTGAAAGTTCCCACCGGCGCATCAGATGCTTGACCACCCAGCTCATTAAACAACATGAGCAAGGTTTGAAATTTCCTGAGAGAAAAAAAATATGCAGAACCAGACAAAAATCATTATCACAAAAGCAGTCAAATTCTCACCATTTTGACAGAGAAAATAAGTTGACCCACAAGTAGTAGAAACAGTAAGGCTTATTTTCTTACAAATTATTGCTGGCCACCCTCGCCCCAGACTTTAGCATCCAATAAAAAACAGACTTTAAACACATGGCTCTTCAGGAGTTTTACCTTACCTATGCTGCTCACACCCCACTTTAGTGTGTGTTTTCCTTTCCATTTCTTAGACACCCAAGCATGGCTGGTTGACAGCAGGCTGAACACAAACCAGCAGTGTGCCCAGTAGCTAAGAATCGTAGAGTCATAGAATTGCTTCAGATGGAAAAGACCTCTAAGATCACCGAGTCCAACCATCGACCTGACACCACCATGGCCATTAAGGCCAACAGCATCCTGGCCTGGATCAGGAATACTGGCCTGCCCAGTGGGATTAGGGAAGCAATCAGTACTGGTGAGACTGCATGTCAACTACTGGGTTGAGTTTGGGGCCCTCACTCCAAGAAGGGCATTGAGTTGGTGGAAGAGGTCCAGAGGAGGGCAACAAAGCTGGTGAAGGGTCTGAAGAAGAGGTCTGCTGACAAGTGGCTGAGAACTGGAGGTGTTTAGTGTGGAAGAGACTGGAGGGAGCTCCCTGGAAGGAGGCTGCAGTGAGGCGGGGGATATTCTCTCTAGTTCCAGGTGACAGGAGATGAAATGGCCTGAAATTATGCCAGGGGAGGGTTAGGTTGGAGATAAGGAACAATTTCTTTACTGAAAGGGTAGTCAGGGATTGAAACAGGCTACCCAGGGAGGTGTTCCAAAGAAACACAGACATGACACTTCAGACATGGTTTAATGGCCATGGCAGTCTTAGGTTGATGGTTGGACTTGGTGATCTTAGAGGTCTTTTCCAGCTGAAGTAATTCTCTGATTCTATCTGTACGTGCTTTGACACATGCTTGTGAAGCATGCTTAGACACACAAAGCCCACATGCATGCTTGTTTTGAGGCTAATAAACACTAAATGCTTATTTTAAAAAGAGAAGCTTGGCTGAGAGATGTAACCCCAGAAAATGAAATAATGGAAGCTGAGGAATCTTTGGTGTTGGAGAAAAAGCTGGAAACAAATGCTGACCACAGGTTGGGAAAAGCAGTCAGAGTACTATGATCAGACAAAAAAGCATCCAGAAAATCTCTTCGTTCTACAAACTACCTCTAAGACTAAAGGTGAGAGCAGGATGACTCAAACTCCACAGAAGAAAATAGGGAGAATACATAGAAATCGTTTCAACATTCCAGATTCTTCATCACACTTTTTTCTTTACAGTTGAAATCATTTGGCTTACAGAAGACTGACTGAACATTTACATCAATTAAAAAAATCCAACAATTCTGGTGACAATGATAGAGGAGCCCAAGAGACAAAGAGCACCCAGAAGGCTGACTGCACTAGTTCAAGCAATGCTTCACTTTTCCAAAGCTCTAATGTCTCATTTCTCCCTACCACATTCCAGAGAGATATAAAGTATGAACACAATCCAGTGCAGAATTAATGTCAATCTTGTAATACCTATGTCCCCAGACAGTTAAATTCAGGGGCAGAAACTGCTGCTGCTTTCCTTTAGCACATCAGTGTGTCGCAGATGTACCTGCAGACACTGCTGTGTGTGGCCAAAAGGAGAACTCACTTGTATTTAAAATAATGACCTGGATGAGCTGGAGTTTTTACTGTGTGCTATGTGTTGAAGAATGTCAAAGGGAAAAAAAATAAAATAGACTCTCTTCAGCCACTGAATTGGGTCATATGAATAAAAGGACTTCATACCTAGCAGCAACTTCCTACAGACGAAGAGCACTGCTGACAACTCTGACAGTGAGACTTTATTGTTTGCCTCACAGAGTTATTTCTGTTCCAGAGAGTTTAGTTATGTTAGAAGCTATCACCCATACCTTACAGTTGCTTGTAAAGTACTCCTGTACTCAAGTTACTGAAAAATATTTCCTTGTTTATTGTATGTTATTGGCTATGAGAGTTTCTCAGCACTCTAATTTTTGTTTTCTAGAGTGGTCATTTCCTTTCCCCTTTGCATCTTATCATTTAAACGTCAACACTGTCTTTAGATCAGTTTAGACCTATTGATGTACTATTGTCTTTGCTACTCATGTCACAATTCATTAGGACCTGGCTCAGCATTCAGAAGCATGGGCAGGAGACACAGGGATCATAGACAGCTGAGGTCTTGGATGAAATGTGGATATGTGCATTCTGTATCATTCAGGTCCTAAAAAAAAATAAACTCCAATTTGAATTTCTAAATAGCTCACTCAAACACAATGCACTGGCAAAATGTCAGTACTAACTTCTTGCAGCTTTAAGTCACCTTGTGAGGCATTATCAGCCATGTTCTCCTTCCACTTCTTTTGTGTGATGGGTTGGATAGAACAATCCCCCTGCAGATGCATTTTGTTGAAGCCATTCTCTCCTTTCTTGCTGCTCCCCTTACAGGGATGATGTTGAGAAAGGAGACTGACCCACCTCAAGCAGCTGGAGATGGTTTACACTGTATTTTTTTAAAGCCGCTACTGCACAAGTTACTGACAACACACACAGTGCTTAGTGTCATGCTCCTTCGGGTGCTAGTGACCATAACATCCCCAGAACTGCAACATGCTTCCAGCCCTCTCTCAAGATGAACACCACAGATGAAGAAGAGATTTGATCTCTTCCTCGGTTCCTGCTACAGTACAGGTGAGGTGGAATGAAAACAAATAAGATGAATCCTGGAACAACTTTAAATGCTGTCATGTATATTCCATGTGAGTCAGCCCTGGTCAGTCTGACTAGGTAAAAATAGCAGAAGCGACAGAAGAACAGTTCTTGCAAAGCATAAACTAAGTCTAGATCCACCCCATATTAACTATAAGGCTAAATATCTGACTATCACTAGACAAATGACTAACATGACCAACACACACTGCTAAGCCTTTGCACAGTACTTCCTTAGCCATGATGCAAAAAGGAAATCAAAGATGATTAGGACAACTCTACCTGAAAATAGGTATTGAGGACACTACAGTGTATGCAGGACCCTCACCAGGACAGTATATGAGGTTTCTATCTAGAGATACCCAGGCTTTAGAGAAAAAAATCCCTTTAAGAAACTGCCATTTCCTTACCATATCACAATTTACCATCTCACTGCAACAAGCAATTGTCATTATGTAACCTGCCTTTTCACTACTGAATTCAGCCTGCAGAGAGTTACAGGAATAGCTACAGAAAGCCAGAGCCCAGAAATAATCCGTATCGGTACTGAAATTAGTTTCAGTAGTATCTAAATTTAGGAAGCGAGCTAAACTGCAGCACTACATTGTGAGAGAACGTTTAAAGAACTGATAGAGAATGTCAGTAGAATGCCTTTGAGGACCTTAAAGCTACAAACCCATATTCTGCTGCCAGTGCAACAATTCAACTGGCTTACAAGGCTTTGTTCTACTTTGGATTGGCATTTGTGATTGAATGAGTTACAGACAGGTGAGTAGCATCAGGTCAAGGAACAAAAGGACTAAAGACCTATCCTGAGAAAACCAAGCAAAATTAAACTAGTAAGGGCCATCTCTTCCATTTAAAGCCTAAAAGATGGATCTAGGAAGCATGTGGACCATGGATCATTTGCAAATGAAAAGAGAACTCCAGATTTTGTTTCTTTTAAGCTACCCTTTCCTCACAGCCCAGCAGAATACCAATGGGTACATTTTAGCAGGTGATTTGTATTGTCAGCTGCATTTTAATCTAGAAGATATCAGGACAAACAGTGGTGCTCTGTGTCCACAACAGCAGCTAGAGCTTAGCTCCTATTTCTTCCAGCCATATCACCTGACTTGAAATGCTCATCTATGCATAAAGCTACCCTAGATAAGCGTCAGGATATTTTTCTTAGCTGCAGTGCCTCCATACCTTAAGCGGCTAAGACGGCAGGCTTCTCCAGAGTTAGCAATCTTCTTCACGGCTAAGAGACATGATTGCCAGCACAATTAGTTGTCTTCATAGATCAGACAATAAGCAGAGGAAATTTTGGGGTTTTTTAAAGATAAAATTTCTCATGCTCTGAAGGTGAGATTACAGATATTTTATTATGAAGAATACCCTCTTTCATCTTAATTAAGGAAAAGTAAATATTTGGCAGCAGGATCATAGAATGTGTTAGACCAAGGATTCTTTTTCTTGCCAACACGAATGTCTGATCACTTTGAATCCTAACAAAAGTGTAACAACAGAAGGAGTTTTGGGCTGAACAAGCAATACAGAGTGTGTATTCTCTGATTCCTCTTAGGATTTGTTTCACCTTTACAAAACCGTCTTATGTAACAATTTGTCCAAAACCCACTAGTATGAAATTCAAAACCATCTGTAATGAATAAATAAATGTGGCAAAAGCCCTTAAACACAAGAAAGGTCAAAGCTGAGTACCTGGTATTTAAAGATGTTCACTGCAAGGTTCTGTGTCACATCTATTGATCAACTCCCAGTTCAGCTTTCCTGTACTTCATGGTGGTCAGGTTCTGGACACTGGAGCACAGTGACTCCAATTATGCTACCCAGGCCATTGAGACAAAACCTCTGCAAGTGGATTTTTAAATTTCAAATTGAGTTTACATCAAATTAATGTTTTATTTTTAAAATGATCCGTGCATGACAATAAGAAGGTTAAGAAACCAAACAATATATAGATACTGTGTATAATATAACATTATGACCTCTCAGTTGTTAATTATTCTGTGAACAATGAAGCAGGGGTATGTGGTTGGTTGGAAGGTGCTTGGTTTTGCTTTATAAAACTGGTGGGTTTAAAACATTTCTCCACACAGACACACACATAAGTTAGCGACTAGGGAGTGATTTTTGCTGACTAACTTAAGAGAATGCCCACAGATTTACAAGGTCACACCAAGCAAAGCAGGCCAAAAGATGCTGCACACATCAAAGCTAAAGCACACAGGCTCTTAAATTATTTGTGGCCCATACGTGGCCCACAGGAACTGCCCAGAGGTCCATTACCAGGCAAACATCATGCACCCAAGAGGCATTCTTTGCTGCAGAAGAGGGATGAAGGGAGCACTACAACAAAGCATCAGATGTTTCCCACCTCTCTGGTCTTGGCTGCAATTGCCCCAATTCAAAGCAATTTCTAATGGTGAACTCCGAAATTCTGCCCCTACTACTTACTGCAGTCAGGAAGTACTTACAAAATTTCCATCTCAGAAATAATTAGCTGCAACTTGTCACCTTCAGCTTCTACAGCTGGATACTTCACACAGAACTGTAGCTTTAGTGGCTTTTCTACCCCTGCTCAATTTTTACATCCTCAGAACTGCACTAATACATTCATGAGCACAAATGCAGAATAACGGCTTTCTCGCCTGCTCAGGCTTTGTTTCCCAATCCTTCTCCCTCTGAAAGTAGATGACTAAGTAGCTATAATAGGGAAGTACTTCAGGGAGCTTGCACATTATTGGAGAGCTCTGTTCTATGGAGCAATGCAGCCTAGGACACAGTTTTGTACTAAATTAAAGCAAGGATAAAGCACTGGCCATCCTCTCATTAAAATCAACCAATAGTTCTAACTCTAACCACTTGCTAGTGACAGACACTTGAATGATGTGCTTTAATGCAGTCTTCTTATTTGGCTTTTAACATTTTACTGTTTTATTTGTTACCCCTTCTGATGGAATTCTCAGAGCTTTTATTAACAACCAAACTCTTAAACATAGGAGACAAAGGAAGAAAAGGAAAACCCAAACCAACCTTGAGTCTGTCTAGCTGTTAACTTCAGAGATCTATACTGGCATCCCACATCAGATCACAGACAACTCTGTACTACAGAGGTATCAAGCCACAACTCATAAGCCATGCAGAGAGAGAAAGCAGCTTGCACTCAGCACTGTGCTTCCTTACAGCCAGACAGCTCAGAGCAGTTGCTGGTCCTTATTTGCCAGAAAGCCATCAGCAAGGCAGTGTGTAACTGACGTGACCTATACAACTGAAATTTAAATGTGTAAGATATGCTGCATGCTCTAACAGTGTGATGGGAAACTATGCTACCTGCTCTATGAGAAACATTTTAATGGCTAGCTGGTAGAAGCATTTTGAGGTCTGCCCTACAAAACCTGGTTAAGAGCTAACTGACAGTTTGACATGAAGTCAATCTTTTGTTGTTTGCCAGTTTAATTTCATGTTCAGCATGAAACTCAAATATATTCTTGAATTTTTCTTAATGGTTTGTACTCTGCAACAGAAACCTGAAACAGTATTTTCCCCTGAAATTTGTGCAAGCTTAGATGAAGATGAGGTTCTAATTTGCAGGGAACTGTTTTGATAGGTTGAATTAAAATTTATTCAAATCCTGTTCTCTAATTTTCAGAGTATTGCAAATGTGGTAGAGCAGGCCCAACAGAGATCTTGCTGCAGGAATGCAGACAGTGTTGGGACAGCTGGAGCAGCCACCACAGCTGCTCATGGTACCAAGATGTTGCTTCTCAGTCCTGAGTCATGCAGCCAGCCCAGAACACAGGGGTAAACAGCTGTCAGTCACCCTGCCCTGTGTCCTTACCTGCACAGGCAAATCAAGGGGTGAACAGCTGTCAGTCACCCTGCCCTGCGTCCCCCTTACCTGCAGAGGCAAATGGCAGGCAGGTTACAGACTGACAGGGTTCTGCTTCCCCAGCAATCTGTGCAGTGCAATGCATGGCCTTCCAGGCTCGGTTAGAAAAGGAGGCTTTATGTCAGCAGAAAGGATGCACTAGAAGTATCTTTACTTTACAAGCACGTTTGTATGTTTAAGTGCACCTTAGCAGACTAGAAAACACCACCTAGTAAGTATAATGTGTTTAGTTTAAACAAATCACAGGAACACATGAAATAGGCTTTGTTAAAACGGAAAGGAGGAAGCTCTCCTGCATTTAGTGAAGCCTTCATCATCTCTTCTGCAGCTGAACGCTTGAACATTTCCACAAACTGCACTGAGCTACAGAGCACATTTTCTTAATGTCAAAAGCAGTCTGCATAGGTAAACACACTGAAGGAGGAGAGGTTGAGGGAGAAAAAGCTCTCTTAAGGTGTGTTTGTTAAACAGGCAATTCAAGCGTGTCAGTCAAACAACACTCTAGAGCATCCTCTGTTTGCTAAACCGAATCACCTACTGTAACAAATTTCACAGGAACACTGTATTTCCTGCCAAAAATACCACTTCATAGATCTGAAAACAAATAGTCAATAGAAAATAGGATTTTAAAAGAATAAAAACTTGTTACAATATGATGAAGAGGGTGAAATCCGACACAAGAAGAGAGATGCTCTAAGTAGAGAAAAAAAACAAAAAATCTTAAGAGAATTAGCAAGGGTGTGAAGAGAAGCATTTACCATTGGAGTATGACTGTGTTTCTTTGAAAGAACTCCATGGAAAATCACTTGAGGTAATTTTTGAACCCTCAAAATGTCAGTTTTGAATGTGAAGGCTGTCATCATCCATAGAAAAATATACTTGTGCCCTGGTTATGCTCTTTTGAAGTTTATATGTTAGAACAGAAAAAGGGGAAAAGCAGAAGTGAAGAGTCCATGACACAATTCAAATTGTAGTGAAAGAAGACGAAAAGAGAGTACATGAAAACAACACAAGCATTATTATGGGATAGCTATACTTCCTCACTCGAGCCACCATCTGTAGAGATTTCTGTTGTACAATGCTAAAAATAAAGTGACTTTAAGAAGTCCTCCTGAACAAGTGACAGCAGGATAATTCTTTCCAATTAAGAAACCAATCTAGAATTTAAAGACAGTGAGCAGCATTGTATAAAGGCATGAGAACATCTCTGGGTAGCAATTTTCTGTATCCTAATGTCAGGATTGTTCCTAAGATGCAGAGGAAAGGCTTCCTTTACAGCTGAAGCTACACGTTCTACTATAATCCTTCAGCAGAAAATTATCCACTTCGCTGTTAACTTCATCTGTACTGCAAATAAGCACCCAAATTTCATAGGAGCCTTCTCTAAATAAGGCATTTTTCAAGTATTTATAGCTTTGAAAAGAATGTATCCTCTCCTGCAAAAAGACTCCTGCCCAGGGCTCAGCTCACAACTGATTTCAGAAGAAAGACCATTTAGGCATTTTTAACAGTGAGACTAGAGGAGAGGCGTTTTCCCTGTGTAATGTATTATTAGAACTCCCATGTTGAGAGGCTTTTGTTCCTGCATTACTGGGAGTTCCAAATTTAAGTTCAGTCATGTCAGAGAAGCCCACTTTAAAGGGCATGCTGATCCCATGGAGAAAAGTTCAAAGTTCATGCATGGTCCATGAAATTACCATCCCTGATAGCAGTGCATCAAAACTGGCACACCAGCTCAGCCTAACGGTGCACACAGCTCACCATGGTGCCTCTGCTGCTGAAAAACAAATACTTAGGGAACAGACATGGGACACAGAGCATGATTTGTCCCCTGGGACACACTTACTGCCTTTCTCAATCTTTATTTCAGCAGCTTTGCTGACCCAGATGCTGCATGCAGATCATCAACTTTAACAGCCACGGTTGGTCCATCAATCCAATTCCTTTCTTGGTATCTATCATTTATACTCCAGGCTCCCACATGATGTTGCATCAATTATGAAATGCTTAGTTCTGCTGCACTTGAATACTTCTAGTCATTTTCAATCTGCTGTCTGAACTTTTTCCCTGTCACAATTTCTGACCTGTGAAAAACAGGGAGTGTTTGCTTCCGGCATTGTTTTTAACACTATTTATTCTGTTTACCTCCCCCATACATTACTTCTCGGTGTAAGTCTGGTTAATTTCTCTTTATGCAGAAAGTTGTTTCAAATCTCTGCCTAACCTGATGAGCCATAATGTACCCTTTTAGAAGTGAATATGGTGTAAAGACATCCCAGGTTTATACGGTCAAATAAATAGGCTTTCTGGTTTGTTCTTGGTTTTCTTTAAGTCTTCATGTGTTATTTCCTCTTCTGAGAATACATTGCTGAATGCTCGGATGATCTCCTCAGAGACTCCTCCACTGATGCAGCCTAACCAAAGATCAGCACTGGACCATCTCTCTCCTGTGGATACAGCATTTTTCTTTCCAGCATCACTACACACTATGAGAACACAGCACATCTAAATACCCAGATGAGATCTATCTATAAACAGAAACAAAGACTAGAGTCAGGAAGAGTCAGATTAGCTGAGATTCAGTTGAAGCCTGGAGGTGGCAAAATGGGCTTAGGAAGAGATTGCTTGAGTTCTGAGAGTCACAGACCCTAGGAGCAGAAAGCTGTTGAAAATGCCAATTGCAACAGAAAAAGACCCCTCCAGAGGAAGCCTGAAATAAGATCAAGAAAGGCAAAACAAGGTCATGAAGGTAAGACCAGAGAGTCCACCTAGAAGCTGTGGTTGACTTGGGTTGGTTGAGAAGACTACCAAAGCCAGAGAGGAAGCACAGCCCCCCAAGGAAATCTTCACCATATACAGTTAGTCTTTAAAAAGATCTTGGACTGTGATTTTCAGAAAGTTTATACTGCTCAGGAAGCTGAGCTGCTGCTGTTCAATGCAGAAGTGAAGGGTGGGCTGGGAGATGATACTTAACCAAATTAACACCTCACGTTCTACTCCAGTCTACCCTAATCAGATATTGCTGCAAATGATTACAGAAAGAAGTCTTCTGATGTTTAACTCAGACTGTGGCAATTTTCCTACTACTGCTGTAAAGAGTCATTTTGGTCTGCTCCTGAACATGTCCAGACACACAAGAGTCTTGTCTGAATGCCTCTAACAGGTGAAATTAAGGTCCCCCCAGGTACAACATTACTGGGGTCTGGCTGGGATGGAGCTGGCATGCTCTGTGTTCTGGATCTGCAACTAAAGCAGTGTCCACAGCACACCAGTGTCTCACCTGTGGCTGAACAGTGCTTCTGCAGCATCCATGCCTTCACCTTTCCCCCTTTGTCAGCCTGCTGAGTGTGTTGGGGCCAGGGCAGAGGGGTGGAAAGAGTTGAGTGGGCACAGCCAGAACTGCTGACCCAAACTTACCAAAGGAATATTCCATAAATATTCTAAAATTCTAAATCACAAGCTGAGTGGATTCTTTTAAATTCAAAGTTTAATAAAGCATACACAGAAAAACTTTTAAATCAGTTTTGTGAAACTCTCTGGACTGAATGCCTGTGCCCCATGCATTTTCTTTCAGACATTAAACAGTGAAACAGGGCCAAAAGGATACAGCTTTTGTCCAGAACTTATTTTTATCAATATTTTGTAGCATTTTCATTTCTAAACAAAAGTTCAAGTACATTTGATAAAAACAGCATAAACTTTAACCCTGAAAACAATGGATCTAATAAATCTCCATAATCAATGAAATGTTTGTTATTGCCTCAAGTACCACATATCCACTTACAGCTGTTTGTTCCAGAACAAGCCTGAGAAAAACCTTTCTTTAGACAGCTCCAGAGATGCATTTAAAACTTCCTAATAATAAGGAGGATCCCCATTTACAGATCCTGTGTACAGAATTTCCCTGAACACCTTTAGGCAGAAGCACCTGGCTAACAGGCTTCAAGCACTGCATCCCTGCTGTACTGTGACTGATGCTAGAATCAGAACTCCAGGTAAAGCATTCAAGCTGCAGCTGCCCACACAAGGCAATAACCTTTTCCTCTCAGCAATGCTCCTGAGCTCAGCCAGCATGGGGGACGCACAGCCTTTAGTTACAGACCAGCTTCTTCAGTTACTTGTTATGGTTATCAATTTTGTAATGGCAGGCTACTGCAGAGCACTGCAGGAGCAAAAGGAGGAAAATACCTCAGGAGAATTTGGAAGCCATATGATGAAAGAAACCAAGTTTTGATGAATGTACCTCCCATCAGCATAAAGCTGACATGAAGCTTTACAGAGGTTACAGGGAACTGCTTTGGGCTGAGAAGTAAGACAATTACTAGTGCTGAAACTACTAAGTGCTTAAAAGAGGCATTTCTGATGTTCTTCTTTGCCACAGACCACTGCTAAGGTTTTGCTTCAGACAGATGAAGTTGTTCCTACAGGTTTATGAGTCATTAAGCCTGAACAGCCAAAGAAAAATGTATGCAATATTAACAAATTTTGCGACAAACTGCCAAGGAACCTCATCTGTTGAGAAAATTCCTTTCTTGAAGCACAAGCAAAAGGTCTTCAATGAAGCCAAGAAGTAAGTTTCCCTCACATGATTGATGTGCCTGAGCACAATGCCCCTTACAAAGTATCTGTTCAGAGACTTGGTGGTGTGGCTGGAGGAAATGGGTGGACCGCTAGATGGATGAAGAACTGGCTTGATGGCTGCACCCAAAGAGTGGCTGTCAATGGCTCCATGTCCCAGTGGAGGCCAGTGACAAGTGGAGTCCCTCAGGGCTCAGTCCTGGGACCAGCCTTGTTCAACATCTTTGTTGGTGACATGGACAGAGGCATTGAGTGCACCCTCAGCAAGTTTGCTGATGACACCAAGCTGTGTGGTGCAGCACACAGGCTGGAGGGAAGGGATCCATCCAGAGGGACCTGGACAGGCTGGAGAGGTGGACACAAGCCAACCTCATGACGTTCAACACGACCAAGTGCAGGGTCCTGCATCTGGGTCGAGGCAATCCCAAGCACAAACACAGGCTGGGCAGGGACTGGCTGGAAAGCAGCCCTGAGGAGAGGGACTTGGGGGTGCTGGTGGATGAGAAGCTCAACAGGAGCTGTCAGTGTGCACTTGCAGCCCAGAAAGCCAACCAGATCCTGGGCTGCATCAGGAGAAATGTGGCCAGCAGGTCAAGGAGGTGATTCTCCCCCTCTACTCAGCTCTGGTGAGACCCCACCTGGAGTACTGCATCCAGTTCTGGAGCCCCTATTTCAAGAGGGATATGGACATGCTGGAAGGTGTCCAGAGAAGGCTCACCAGGATAAGCAGAGGGCTGGAGCACCTCTCCTATGAGGACAGACTGAAAGAGTTGGGGCTGTTCAGTCTGGAGAAGAGAAGGCTCCACGGTGACCTTCTTGTGGCCTTCCAGTATCTGAAGGGGGCTACAAGAAAGCTGGGGAGGGACTTTTTAGGCTATCAGGTAGTGACAGGACTAGGGGGAATGGAATAAAGCTGGAAGTGGGGAGATTCAGACTGGATGTGAGGAAGAAGTTCTTCCCCATGAGAGTGGTGAGAGACTGGAATGGGTTGTCCAGGGAGGTGGTTGAGGCCCCATCCCTGGAGGTGTTTAAGGCCAGGCTGGATGAGGCTCTGGCCAGCCTGATCAAGCGTGAGGTGTCCCTGCCCATGGCAGGGGGATTGGAACTGGATGATCCTTGTGGTCCCTTCCAACCCTGACTGATTCTATGATTCTATGAAATGCAAACAAAGGTTTGTCCCTCCAGCTCTCGGCACTTACACAGGATCAGATATACACAGACTGTAATCTGCAGAGCTCTCCCAGCATCCTCTAGGAAGAGATTCCACTCACTTTATCACACTGTCACTTAGAGTATGTTCCAACTATCAAGACAACCTTATCTATTATAAACTAAACCTAGTCTTTCTCTTCAGCCCCAAAGTACAATCCCTTTGATAATCCTTCACATACTGCAGGCTGCTACTCTTCCACTGTTGTTTTCTAACTTAGCAGAGGTCATGCACTGCAGCTCGGACCTGCTGTTCTCCTACTCACCCTGCATCTTTCAGATTTGTGTCCAAAATTGGACACTGTACACAGCAGACATCATGGGTCTCTGAGCAACCTAGTCGAAGATATCCTTGCTCACTGCAGAAGGGGTGGACCTTTAAAGATCCTTTCCAACTCAACCCATTCTATGATCATCTGCAATGAATAAAGAATAGCAGTTAACTCTCAAACCACCTTTTCAGTTCATCCTCTGATCACATTCTTGTTTAAATTCAACTTGTCTGTAGTTAGCTACAAAACATGATTTAATTGGAAAGCTGTTGCATGTCTCTTTCTCCCATAGCCTGGAACTCCTCACTGTATGTATTTGATATGAATGTTTTTTTCTTAAGCAGCATGCCTGTTTCCACTGACAGAGTAAAACACACACAACTACAAAGAAACGATCAAACTCCTGATACCAGCAGCAGAGCTTTTATTGCTAATGATGACAGAACTGAAAGCAGACCAAGTTTACAGAGTCCAGACTGCTCTAGTTAGGAAATCAACCGGGGTAAGACTACCCTGACAATCAGGCACACTTGATATAAACCAGACATCAATCAACAAGCCTACAGTGTTGTCTTTCTGGAGTTTCCTTACAATGTAAAGACAGTTCCAGTTCTAAAGAAAAATCCTCCTGCAGTAAGAAAAGAGAAGCTCTCTGTGATGGAGCTGAGGGGCACGCAGCAGTGATGCCAGCACAGCTTAGAGAACTGTTTGAAATGGCTAAGCTTCACAAGAGCCATTCACAATGCATTTTACATGATGGATCAAACTACCCCAATATGAAGGTACTGCAACTTTTCTTTTATACTATCCTTCTGGTGTGTCCTACTGTATTTCTACCTTTGCTGCTAACCCATTCTCTGCTATTAATGTCAACTCCTGTTAAAAGTGTTTATATCTATTACCTATTTATATGCTAACAAACCTAAAAGACTTTGCACTCTGTCACATTGGTTTGTAGGGTCATACATTATAAATGCACTGCAAATCTCGGGGACGACAGAGCCATTTACAGAGAAAGCATCAGAGCAAAGAGGCAGCTCTTCTACAGTTCAAGCAAACCAGGACTAAAGAAATACTAAACCAGAAATACTAAACTGGCAAGAGGATAAATTGTTCTGCATTTCAGGTATCATTAGAGGTGAATACCATGCCTAAATACTCTGAATATTTTAACTAAACTTTATTCTTATTTCAAAAAAGGTTAAAACATCTCTTTGGCTGGCATCTCATGCTTTGGCCCCACGCTGCCCTTTGCATTCCTCTCTGTGCAACAAAGCACTCAGATGCCTTAGACTGTGTCTTCATGTTGGAAACTGGTCACACACTATCACACAGTTTGCAAGAACTCCTAACAGGCACCACCTGGAAGAACAGCCATTTAGAACCAAAGTCTGTACAGCCCCATCACGAGGCAGGAAGACGCAGACTTTTCCTGCAGTCATACAACAGCAGCATCACAGACAGCCCTGGAGATCTAATGGCTATTTGGAGACTTTATTCCATCTTTCCGAGTTAAGAAAATGGCTACAATGCAGTCACTCAGGCCACTTATTCTACAAGCAACAGAAACCAATGTCATTTGTTTTACACACTACAATAGTTTATTGCAATCTTCATGTAAGTTACAGTAGGGAAGGAAAGCAGATTTCACTTTTGGGAAATAGTATGGGAAATAATCACTCTACAGTGAGGGGAATTTATTCTTTCTGCAGGTAAACCACAGAGGTGCAAAACCAAACCTATAAATAGCTGCAGGTCTAGAAAATGCCACTCTGAAAAAGAAAATAACCCTAACACTCAAAAGGTAAATTTGGGTTGGAAATTAAGAGCTTTGAAATAGCCTTCACTTCAATACTTAGTAATAATTAAAAATGTACCTAGTGAATTAATTCAAGCAATAGTTACCCTTGTCCCCTCTGTATCAAATGTCAAATCTTAGATGCATGATGCCAACACAAGAATGCATGGATCTGTGCAGCTATCATTTGCCACTAGCAACATGACAGAATAAATTCTGCATTAGTAAATTCTTCATTAGTAAAGATTCCCTGGAATTGAAGGAAGATGTCAAATTTCTCTTCCTTTCCACTGCCTCTCAACCAACACTGCAAAATGTGCTTTGCCAGTGTAAAGGCTCATCCTGTTAGGACCTACTGCAAAAGGCACTCCCACTTGTGTTAAAAAAAACATGAATTTTTACTCTCTCTCCCTTCCCTCATTGCAAAGGTACACTTGTGCACACTAGCAAGAACATGTTCAGCTGGTACTAAGGGTAGAGGGGGGGAAAAAAACAACCAGGAAATGTTTGATACCATTTAAAATCCAGTTCAGAGCTCATGAGGTTGAGTTTGATTTTAGAGGAAAACGCAACACTGAGCTCAACACCACTTAGGCTTGCCACAAAGTAACCACTGGATCATCTGCTTATGTGCCTGAATTCAAACAGGAGATAGAGGAAGAAATGTGAGGTGTATGAAATCAGGTACACAGCAAAACAATCCCGCGGCACAATCAGCCGGGCTCCTTAAACACAGGGGGGCAACACCACGCATGCAGCTCCTCCATCACAGCACTGGCAGCATGCACCTCTGCTGACTCTTACACCCTTTCCTGTGCTCACTGGCTGTTAGTTCATGAACAGAAATACATAAACAAATTTTTA
This sequence comes from Indicator indicator, assembly GCF_027791375.1. Taxonomy (NCBI): domain Eukaryota; kingdom Metazoa; phylum Chordata; class Aves; order Piciformes; family Indicatoridae; genus Indicator; species Indicator indicator. Next base: position 36,284,426 of record NC_072013.1, read on the forward strand.
AAATCTCCCAGCAATTTTTGTCTGTATTAAAGACTAACAACTTGGCAAGCACATTACAACTAAGTGCACTTCATCACACCACTGGTTTGTATATTTCAAAGCTACTCACAAGGACAATATGAAGCAGCTTTTTTTTGCTTAGCAATAAGAGCCAGATACTCACAAAGAAGGGTCTTGGACCAGATCTTTAAGGTTTATCCCACTACGATCCTCGGCAAGGTTCCTGAAGCAACTGTCACTCACTAAAAAAAATAGAAATAAAATTAAAACAAAACAAAAAACAGAGAGAAAAGGAAAAAAGCAGTGGAAATTTCAGAGCAGAAAGTGTTGGTGTTGGGTGTAATCTGAGCATTCAGAGTCTGATTTGCAGTAAGGTTCCAGCTGCTCTAAAAGTCAGTCAAGGGCAAGTGACCAGCACTGTATCACACATCACATGCAAACAAGGGGTGTCAGCTAGGGTCCTCACTATGTCTCCACTGGTGGATGCAGGTTGACTCCAACACACACACTGGATGCACAGGTATACAACTGTCCACACACTCAACAGCAGGGCTCTGCCTAAGCAGAAGCAGTGAGAGTTGCTGGGTATTGAAGTTCAAGTTTGATCCTGGATTAGTGAAGCTGTTCTATATGAGCAATACCCAACACAAGCAAATCAAGAACCAAACATTCCTTCACACAGCCTATCAGTAACTCCTGGAGAGCACACAAAGCAGCTAGCTACTGTAATAACTGGAACTGCAATACAACGTCACAAGGTATTAAACCCCAAACCAACAAACCACAACACAAACAGGTCCCCCCCAAAAAATAAAAAAGCAGGACAGGATTTAAGCTAAAACTCCAAACCCATGCAAACCATTCTCATGGCTAATTCTCTCAGCATATGTACCCCATTCCCACAAGTAACACCAGTCTGAGAGGGAGAAAAACGTAGTGGCACAACTGCTTAAAAAACCTCATCAGTACAAGGGAGTTACATTGATTTCTGACTACAACAAACTTTTCTGAAGAACACAGGGGTGGTGCTATGGCACATCAGTGTAAGGATCCATGTGCTACAGCTAGTGAGGTCATCTTCTGCCAGACAGCAGAGCTTATGAGGAGGTGAATTGTTCCTCATCCTCCAAGACAGAACAGGACTGGCATTTGGTGATAGGGGCTATGTTTAACAGCATCAGCAAAAGCAAGTGTTCCTGCTTCTCTCTAATGACAAGATGCTCTTTTGAATTTGCATCTCTATGTGTTCATGTGCATCACCAGCACCAAAATATCTTCTTTTCACAGATTACAATGCCTTCTGTGACAGACCTTCCTACCACACTATCAAACTGCAAAATGTTTCTACGGCTACCCCTGGTTGCTAATGCACCTCAAAAGTGTGAAGCCTGTGAGTCTATTAGGGATGATGAGCACTAGCAGAAAGGGTTTCAGAAGAAGGGACTGGGATAGCTGATGCAACAGGTAGTGGCCCTAGCTGCCACACAAACCTGACAGCTAACAGCATAGCAATAACAGGATCGTCTGCCAGGCCTTGATAACATGAAGTTTCCTGTCAGAACCAGTTACTATCCTAAGCTTCTCTCATCTGCTCTCTCTGAAAACACAACCTAGCAGCTGCCCAGCACATGATCCCTGAAAGCCAGGCAATACCTCACAAGGAGACTCGTGTCCTTCAGGTAATGGCCATGGATGCTCAGGTTACACAGCAGCTACTTGAGCTAGAAGCCCACAACTCTTGGCTGGTCTCTCCCACTTCACTTTAATCATTGTCCCTGCAGGAAACTGCAGGCTGCCTGTACTGAGCTCACAAGTGCTACAAGCCTTGCCAGGGAAGCTCACCTTGAGCACCTTGGGCCATCAGAAATTTTTCATTCTCATCTCTTGCACTGAACCCTTGGATTTACAAAGTCTCTAACCCCTGAGTTAAAAGACCGATTCCAGTAAGAGAAGACTGGCAAACAGCCTGCACAGAACATTTTGTCTACTGTCTTGTGATAAAACCTGTGAGGTATCAGCACATCTCCTATGCCAGTACTACACGGCATGAAGAGAAATGGCCATCATAATGGTTTTTCCCTACTGACAAATTAAACATTTCTTACACATTAGATATTTAATCTAAATATGCTGCATTCCTTCTACTGTGTTCTCCAATCTCCTTGTTGAAAGTCATCACAATAATAGTTAAGGAAATTATTGTGACTGTTCTAAAACTGCCTTAAAGGGAAAACAAAAAGAATCAACAAATTATCAGTAAAAAGTGGCCATTATATGTCTATAGCTCATGAAGCAAAATGTGTTTGAAACAGATGCTTACATTTAAAGCCCAGGTTTGCCAGAGACACTTATGTCTTGCCCACCTCAACATCACACTAATGTTACAATGCTCTTTTTGTGAAGGAAGCTGCAAAATTAGATCTTCCCTCTCATTAACAGAGCTGGGCAATACAAACTGCTGCTAAAAAGCCTAACTCACCATCAGCAGAATATCTGTGAACTTTGAAAAAGGCATCAGCCTCATTGCCTTGGTTTTGATTTCATTGGAGGAGAGTCAGAACAGTGTGAAGCTGGAAATTTGCCAGCAAGCCTCTTCTTCAGCTCCTGTTCTTGCCAGATTCAGAAAACACAGAGCCCTCAAGATAAACATGAACCATTTCAAACCCAGTTTTAACAACCAATAGCCCCAACTAGAATTAATAGTCACCAAAATCAAACTTGTGAAAGCTAACATTTTATTACACTTGCCAATTAAATTACTCCCCTTGATAGCAACAGGAGAGCTTTCAGTAAGAGGAAATAATTCAGTGGAATGGGCTGGAACACGACCTCTCAGAGGAAGATTTGGCTGTACCTTGCTGGCCGGCACACAAGCACAGCCGTGCTGGCTCACACCCCTGCACATGAGCTCAGAGAAGAGAACAATCATTCAACACTAAATGTGGCATGGAAGCAGTCCTGCAGAGGAGGTGCTATATTTCCTGTGGCTTAGAAAACTGTACATCGCAGAAGCTATCTGGCTGGAAAAGACCTCCAAGCTCATCCAGTCTAACCCTCGACCCAGCACTGAAGGGTCATCACTAAACCATGCCCATAAGTTCCAGGTCCAGCCCCAGGGATGGTGACTCCACCACTGCCCTGGGCAGAGCCTTTCTCCTACCATCCAGCCTGAAGCTGCCCTGGCACAAACACAGCATGCATTTAAAATATGGCATACTTTGAAACACAAATTGTTTATTTCAAACAGGACACGTTTACAAGGAGGGCTGGAAGGAGGATCCAGGGAGCTACAGACCTGTGGTCTGACCACAGTTCCAGGGAAGGTTACTGAGCAATGACCTTGAATACCATCACATGGCACATACAGGACCACCAGTCAGAATAGGTTTATGAAAGGCAGGCCCTGCTTGACTAACCTGGACACTGGGGAGGCTGCACATGGAATACTGCCTTCAGTTTTGGGCCCCTCACTACCAGAAGGACACTGAGGTGCTGGAGATTCAACACAAGGGCAACAAAGCTGGTCTGGAGAACAAATCTTCTTAGGAACGGCAGAGGGACATGGGGTTGTGGAGAAAAGGAGGCTGAGGAGATACCTCACCACTCTCTACAACTACCTGAAAGGAGATGGTAGCTGAGTGGGTGTCCTTCTCTTCTCCCAAGTAACAAGTGACAAGGGGAAATGTGCAAAGGGAGATTTAGGTTGGGTAATAGGAAAAAATTCTTCATGGCAAGGTCTGTCAAGCATTGGAACAGAGAAGTGGTAGGGTCATGGGAATCTCTGAAGGTATTTAAAAGATGTGTAGGTGTGGTGCTTAGGGATGCAGTTTGGTAGTAACCTGGCAGTGCTGGGTTAACAGTTGGACTTGTGATCTTAAAGGTCTTTTCCAACCAAAACAATTCTATGATTCTACATCAAATTCTTAGTTTTTTGCCTTTCAATTGTAACATCTTAGGACTTCATCCATCTGTAGGGTTTCTGGCAGGCTTTGCACAGTAGATCTCTCTTCCCCATGTATATATTAAGGTTTCGTATCAGTTTCATTCAGCAGCTTATAAATACCAGGAAAAAAAAAAAAAACAAACAACACAACACCACCCTAATAACTTGGGTGTTCTGGAAAGCACTGGTCTGGCATGGCATTATATTCTAGTCAGGGTTTGCTGGCAGCAAAGCATTATTCAGGTGTCTCATTTCAGATTCAGGCGGTTCTGTTCCATGCACTGCAGGCAAATTTAGCTGGATTCAAGTGTTTTGTTTTTAGAGGCCCCAAATTATGCACACTGCAGCAAGCTCCCAGCTTTCTCTATTGTAACTATACAAATGTTGACTTCAAGAACACTGCTAAGGAAGCTTTAGAACATAAGAAGGTGACATTTTTTTCTCAGACCTCAAAACATCTCTTCCAAATTCTGTTTTCATGCAGACACAGCATTCCTGTCCTATAGGTACATCTTACAGAGGTGGGATAGTACAGCAAGGTAAAGACTGATTCTCTTACTGTTCAGAGGGGCTTAAGGTATTTTGCAGGTCCTGTGAAGAAGAACACCAGAGATCTACTCTCTCTCTCTTCTCTGCTACTGCCATGTTTTTCAAGTGACTGCAAGCCAGCCAGAAAACTTTTCTAAAACAGATGGCAGAGTACAGAAATTGTGTAGCACCTTCACTAGATCTGTTATAGAGACAGCAAATTAATTACAAGGAAAGCACTTCCACTATTTGCATATCTGCATGCAAACCTCTCTGATGTATTTACAGAATAAAAAGGACTCCCAGTCTGCATGCAAATTGCCAATGATTATGACTACTACGAAAACGTGGTTGTGAGGAGCAGAAAGAATGCAGGCTGGTTTCCTACGAATGTGTCACCTAAATGCCATTGGCTGTCACAGTAACAAATCCAGATTCCCTTTGACACGCACACGAGGAAGACAGCTACAGCTCAGATAAAGCTATGTACATGAAAGCACCATTGCTACCCATCTGCCTTTTTCTCAGTGGGGGTAATAATCTGAGTGTCCTCAGATTGTTTTCACTTAACTTATAGATAATTGTATCCTTTAAAAGTCTTTTTGTCACATGGCAGCTACTTTTCTATTACTGTTACCACTCCTTTCATAGTCTAGTGAAACAGGTGGGAAAGGGAGGACATGAAGTATCAGTGGGAAGACTCAAGGATGATATTGTCTGTCTTGTGCTCATGTAAGCCTTGTTTGCCCAAAGCAAACCCAAAAATCACTTTTAAAATTGCAAGACATCAATGCACACCAAATTTCAAGTCTCCTTCCCTTTTTGTTTCCATTTTAAGCTTCTTCTAAAAATGGACATAGGAGACTGAAATCACAAAACGGCAACACTTCCAGTTTTAACCTACAACTAACTACAAAAGTAGTCGCAGCACCTTAACATTGCTTCTAACAAGTTGTGCAGATTCTGGGCAAACAGGCCACAGTGAACATGGTTTTATACATCGAGTTACAGGTGGTGGTATTTATTGTACACAAATAAACAGCACTCAGATTGGCTTAGGGGTGAGCAGGGCCAGCAACAGAAAACACAACACCCCTTCACAGGTTCTTATTCCAACTCGAGAGCCAGGCAAAAAAACTAACACAAGGTTTGATATAAATGGCAAACACAAAGAGTTCAAATAGCCATGTGAAGAAGGAGACTCTTTTACATGGATTGCAGTTTTAGGGTTGTTTTGGGTTTTTTGTTTGTTTGTTTTTTAAGTATAAAACTTATTAAAATTAGTGCAAAATAAGCCCAACAAGCTCAGAACACTGTGCTGGTGACATTAAGATGTCCCCGGTATGCAGCATCAGGGATGGTTAATATTTTTCATGTAAATCCAGATGCAAATTATTTATTTACCCTACGAGAACAAAGCATTGCAAAAGTAAGCAGGGCCTTTACAAGTCAGCCTTACATCCTCTCCAGTTACATAAGCACTTGATTTCTAATGTCATCATGGACAGCAATGGCTCCAGAAAAGTTAACGTAGCTAAGGAGGTCCTAATCTCATCACTGCCTGTGAGCTCCTTTTCCCTTTTATCTTTGAAAAGTTTGTAATCAGGAACACAAAGACTGAGGTGCAAGCTGGGAACAAGTTACAGAATGTATCCACTGGGGGGAATTTTTATTGCACGAAGTAACGTGAAAACCTGGTAAGAAAACAGCGTAAGACGGAGGCTGCTTCTGAAAGGTATCTGATGCAGCCTGCAGAGCAAAGTAAGCATGTTGTTGAAAGCACACTGCTGAAATAAAGAGCAAATCAGGAACTTCCATTTCCTTAACAGAATTTGGTTTCATTGGGCTATCAGAACTAGTCAGAGAATCAAGCCCAGCTGCAGTGCCAGTTCACTCCCAGATACAAGTTCTCAGCAGACAAGAACAAGAGCACCTTTACTTCATGCACTAAATCCCCTCAGAAATCTCTTCCTCACCTGTCTGGCAAGAGTGTTCTGGAGCTTTCCCTGTCCCCCAGTGACCAACAGCACAAGGCACCCACCTCTCTTCTCTGACACAGCAGACAACCCATCACAGATTATAAAGGCAAAACTACAGAGATTTGTTTGGCTCCCTGGACTCATCTGCCTCTTACACCTGGCCAATACTTCTGTCATATCACAATTCAGGGAAACTCTGTTTGGGGGTTTTGGACGAAATTTAACACCCACCCTTCTGCATGGCACACAGAAGCTCTCACTGGATCTCAGAGCAAAGCAAGACTTCTCTCCCTTTTCCTGCAGATGAAGTCTATACACCCTCAAAGACCAGCAAAGAACTGCTTTAAAAAGGAGCAAATCTAGGAAAAGAGGTCAGGTGCCCCTGTGAAACAGAAGGTGGCTGTAAAACACAGCTACAAGTTGGACATTGAGTCATAGAATCATAGAATCAGTCAGGGTTGGAAGGGACCACAAGGATCATCTAATTCCAACCCCCCTGCCATGGGCAGAGACACCTCACGCTTGATCAGACTGGCCAGAGCCTCATCCAGCCTGGCCTTAAACACCTCCAGGGATGGGCCTCAACCACCTCCCTGCACAACCCATTCCAGGCTCTCACCACTCTCATGGGGAAGAACTTCTTCCTCACATCCAGTCTGAATCTCCCCACTTCCAGCTTTATTCCATTCCCCCTAATCCTGTCACTACCTGATAGCCTAAAAAGTCCCTCCCCAGCTTTCTTGTAGCCCCCTTCAGATACTGGAAGGCCACAAGAAGGTCACCGTGGAGCCTTCTCTTCTCCAGACTGAACAGCCCCAACTCTTTCAGTCTGTCCTCATAGGAGAGGTGCTTCAGCCCTCTGATCATCCTGGTGGCCCTTCTCTGGACACCTTCCAGCACCTCCAGATCCCTCTTGTAATAGGGGCTCCAGAACTGGATGCAGTACTCCAGGTGGGGTCTCACCAGAGCTGAGTAGAGGGCGAGAATCACCTCCCTTGACCTGCTGGCCACACTTCTCCTGATGCAGCCCAGGATCTGGTTGGCTTTCTGGGCTGCAAGTGCACACTGACAGCTCCTGTTGAGCTTCTCATCCACCAGCACCCCCAAGTCCCTCTCCTCAGGGCTGCTTTCCAGCCAGTCCCTGCCCAGCCTGTATTTGTGCTTGGGATTGCCTCGACCCAGATGCAGGACCTTGCACTTGGTCGTGTTGAACATCATGAGGTTGGCTTGTGCCCACCTCTCCAGCCTGTCCAGGTCCCTCTGGATGGATCCCTTCCCTCCAGCCTGTCTGCTGCACCACACAGCTTGGTGTCATCAGCAAACCTGCTGAGGGTGCACTCAATGCCTCTGTCCATGTCACCAACAAAGATGTTGAACAAGACTGGTCCCAGGACTGAGCCCTGAGGGACTCCACTTGTCACTGGCCTCCACTGGGACACGGAGCCATTGACAGCCACTCTTTGGGTGCGGCCATCAAGCCAGTTCTTCATCCATCTCGTGGTCTAGAGTCTCCGACTTCCTCTCCAGAAGAGGCAGCGATGCAGCAGTGTCACCTGTGGGCCAGATGCAGAGCAGAACTACTGCACTAACAAAGGCAGGCAAGCCAGTGCAGAGGAGGGGAAAGGAGCTTTCCTAAGCACCTCAGCAAACAGGGAGCATCAGATGGTTGCTGCTGGTGTGTTTATAGAACTACACCAGAAAAAAAAAAATCAGAGGGAAAAAGATATAAAGAATAGTGATGCACAAGAAAAATAACTGCGAGAAAAACATTAATAAGAGTAAATTTTCCAAGAGCTTGATGGGCAAAACCTCATAAAATCTTTCTGTAAGGAGAGCGAGGGCAAGGAAAGTGCACAGGCCAGTTCTCAACAGTTGAGAACAGGCTAGATGACACAGAAATCCTGCTTGAACATAGGAGGCCTTCTGTGCAACAGCAACTAATGCTGTGAAATTTATGTTAGAGCTTCCATGAAGGCTATGAACTTTTAATGCCCCCCCAACGGTTTCTCACATTTTGTAATAGCAATTAAATGAGAAAAAAATCCTGTGTATCCATTAGTCTAGTGGTTATGCCTCTTTCAAATGATTTATCATTTAAATTTTACAATATTTATGTGGTCTTCGGGCTACAAACTCTGTCCTGGGGTTTCATCTAATATTCTAACACACCTAAATTTGAACTCAGTCCCATTGTCAGTGTGATCAGGTGAACATCAGCAGAAAAAGACCAAGCCATAAGAGACATTCAGCTCCTTGGAGACAGAGCATTATCAACACTTCCAATTGTTTGCATCCCACAAAAAACTTCAGTTCTCTGATGCTAGAACACTAAAGGCTGATAGAAGGCTTCCTTGGGACTTTTATTACTTTTCATTGCAAATAAGTAGGTGCCTGCTGGAGTTGTTTTTTTTTTTTCCTAACAAGTATTTCCAATGAGAAGTTTTTGTGTCACCGTAAAACCACAACAAATTCTAGGATGGGAAGGGAAATACTAAAGGTAAGCACATCCAAGAAAGGGAAGGAGAAGAGTTAAAACAACATCCACCAACGACTAAGTGCTTTGGAATAAGAATAGCTCCTTTCCAAACTCTCCAAAGTGATTGGTGCTGTCACAGGTTGGAACAGCTGTGCTCACAGCAGATGCCAAGTCATTCCTTTAAAGGGCAGCCTTTACAAGGAAGTCTTCAGGGGATGTCTGAAAGTTTTTTTCTTTACTCTAAAAAAATGAAATGCTTATCCCTAGTCTTATTTTTTGTATTTTAATGAGTTCAGGAAAACAATATGTTTAGTTTCTTAGCTAACATCATCTGAAATGATTCTCAGCATCCTATACAGGCCCCACTGTAGTGAAGGCACGACATGCCCAGAATTATGCCCCCAGATACCAGCTAACTTGTCCCAACATGTTTTGGTAAGTCCCCCCTTGAACCCTCCTTTCAGGAGAGGAGGACAAAGGCTCAGGCACCAACCCGTCTCCTAGGGGGTAAACAACTGCATGCATCCATCGCATGGCATGCTTACGCTCTGTCCATCTAAGGGCATAATTCTAGCTTCACCCTTTCTATAGGTCGAAGCAAGTTGTTGACAAGTGTGCCCATTGGCCAGATCCAGCCTCGAGAATCTATAGGTATTACGCCATTCGTTTACCACTTTGCTCTCTCCTTTTGTTTTCCCTCGCTTTGGCCGAGCCACAGAAGCTCGGCAAACCCCAAGTCTTCTCAATCCCACATGCAAGCGCACTAGAGGCCTCTGCATATGGACAGAAGCCAGCTCACCAAGCTGCTCGAGGAACCAGCAAACAGGATGACCCCTTCGCTGATGCAGAATGCCAGCGTCATAAGCCCAAGAGAGGGTAAGCATAAGCCCAGTCGAAAGGACTGAGAAGCCCCGAGAGAGGGTAAGCTTTAACCCAAAGGGGAAGGACTAAGCCTGAGCCTGGCTAGTCCAGATCTGCTGCAAGCTAATTAAGTAGCAATAAGCAGCCAAATAAGCAGAAACGCATCTTGCGTAGCCCCCGCCGTTTGCAGGAGAGAAAAGGAGCCGCCCATTGTAGCCGCTCCAAGCCCTAAGTTGTCAGGGCAAAGCACCCGGGATTTCCCCAAGGGAAAGAAAGAGCAAAAGACAGTCCCTCCTTTAAAGTCAAAGGCAAAGACTGCAGCATCGTAATTTAAATGGAAAGCAGTCGCTGATATTCGGCAGAGTCAGCTCACTTCAAGCCGAGCCGAGGGGAAAGCATCGGTTCACTGCACCCCCCACCGAAACCCACCTACCGGGAACCGCCCTCGATTGCGAGGGCCGACCACTGAAAGGAGCCAGCCCTGCCGAGATGCTCCTCCGTTCAGGGAGCCAATCCAACCCCGCTAAGGGAAAACCGCCGATAGGCGGAAAGCAAGCCGCCCCTCCCCGCAGACCGCGGGAGGAGAAAGCAAGCCTTGCCCGCAGCCACAGAGGCGGGGGGGGGGAGAAAGAAAGTCGCCACCCGAATGGGAACAGCCCAGGGCAGAAAGCCGACAAACAGAGAGCCAGCGTAACCCAGCAACTTGTCTCGCTACACAGAAAGACAGAATCTATCTTCCATGTGTACAACATTCAGCAACATTCTATTCAAAGCGCCCGCGCGTAGCCGCGTGATATTTCTAGCTTAACTTGCCTCGTGATAACATTATAAATGTCTCTGTATATAGTTGCAAGCCGCAAGCGTCTTGTTGAGTCTCCATCTAGTGGAAAAGCAGTGGAACTGCACACTTTCGTTCCCTTAATTAGAAATTGACTGTAAATATTATAATTGGGCATAATTGTAAATACTAAACCAGTTATGGACTACATTGTTACAACCGTGCATCCGAATATATATATATATGGTGATTAATCGAATATTCATAATAATAAGTAATTTTAATTCATATTTCATCGTTCATAATTAATAACCGTTATCCTCCATCCCTAATCCCCCTCTCCATGACACCCACTTGACTGCTTACCTGGATTCTTGGTTGCAGTGGTCCCTAACCATGTCTACAATCAATCTCAGCTAGATGCACTTCCCAACATGGCAAACCTATGCTAGATGGTAACACATTGCACATCTTATCTGCCAGCTTAAGAACCAGCATCACAAGAGAAATTGGTCTCCATTTTCCTAGTGACACCTTCTGTCTACTAGCACTGCACTTCTGTAAACCACCTATTTCCTCTGTCCCAAAACACAAACGTTTGATTAGGGACCTGTGAGCCCAGGTCTGCCTTATCAGTTAGTGACAGAAGCCACACTTCACATCATAGCCTCTGTGCACTGCTGCACAGCCAAATGCAGACCTGCTGGTACTTGGGATGATCCTTCAGGACCCACCCACAAGCCCCAGCCTCAGTGTCCTGTCTCCCCTCTGCTCACATCTCATGCAGCACCAGACACCAGTAATCCAGTAACTTCTTATCCTCAGGGAACCTGAGGTGTTTTCTGCACAGTTCACCACAGTCTGCAAGGTCTGTTAAAAGAAAGCACCTCTCAAAGACCTAGTAAAAAAGGTCTGGAGAAGAAAGCTGCCTTGTTCAGTGTTACTTAGGTCATTGTGCAGCACTCAAAGTACCTAAAACAATTCCAAACTTGGGGATTCCCTTACTCATGTATCTATGGTTTGATAAGATGCCTTCCCTGATACAGATCTGGAACCAAGCACTATAAGACACTCCCAAGGAAGGACAGTATGAATTTTAGATTACAGGAAGGAGAAAGGGGAACTCAACAGACATGGAACTGGAAGAGATCCAGGATCAGACCACAAAGCCAGATGTCTTACTGAAAGTTCTGGGTTAGCCTTCTGAGTTGAAGTGAAATCAAATAAAGACCAGGGGAGTGACAAGCTGAGGTTAACCAAAATAAAGAAGCAGAGGTGACAAGAGTGAGTTAAGGAGCTCATAACTGCAGAAACACCAATGCCAACTAAGTGTAGCCCAGCCTGAATAAAGTGTCTGCAGGTGAAAGCACAGCCCAGTAACACTGGTTAGCACCCAAGGCAGGGTGCACACATGCTGCCAACAACACTCCTCCATTCTCCAGGACCTGAAGAAAAGGACATTCCTTCATCTTCTGGCCAGAGCAGCACCGGATCCCTGCTGCTGTATCTGCCCCTCTCCCTTTGCAGGTCTGAGCAACCACCTGGGACAGAAACGTCTCCTGTCAACAATGCCACACTAACAATCTCCTGAGCACAGCTCTACATGCAAGGCAGCACACTCAGCTATAACAAGGCACTGCTTTCTCTGGCAGCAGAGAAAATGGAGATACTGAGATTGAAATGCAGCTGTAGCTATCTGCTTGATTGGACGCAAGGATGTCCATTCATGCAAAGGAATCTTTGAACTATTCTTGTTAATCAATAGAGGATCTGATCTTTAAACAAATCAGTATAATTTAATAATGTAACATGAGGATATGAGCTAAAAATAAAATATAATTACAATACTCATATTTAACATAAATCCATTACCACCTAAGCACTCATTAACTATGTTAATTACTGTTCCTGAAAGGCAGTTTATATGAAGTAAATTAGATCCATGCATTTACAAATTTCAATTCACTGAATATGAATTCTTGCTAGTTCATAGCAAAATCCTTTATGGAAGTGGGGATAACAGCATTAGCAAAAGTGCCTGCAATGAATGTTAAACATGGGACAATTTCTCTTAGTCCAAAATAGAAGTATTTTCTTTAGCTATCTTTTTTGCATTCTTAAGCCTCCTTAAAACAAGTGGCAGTACAAAATACACTGCTCCCAAACAGAAACACTTTAAGGAGAAATTTTCAGCTCTAGCCAGGAAACACCATGACATGAGCAGAAGTGCTCAAGAAGTAGTGCAGTAAGATAAAACCTACAGTTTATGTAAAAAGAAGGCAACTACCACCACGTAATTGTAGGCTTGGTTTGGGTTTGTGTTCTTTTTTTCCCACAACCAATTTTCCATTATCCAGAGTAAAAGAAGAGCTCAGACAGTGCAGAAGATCCCCTCCACAGCAGCCCTCATGGAGCACGCAGCGCAGCACATAGCCTGGGCTGAACACAAACAGGCTGCCATGGCAGCTCTCTGGGCCGTTCTTAACACCTCCAGGTGTAGCACTGCATACAGCTGCTTTAATTTGCAAAAACTCTGAAATGATGAGCCCGGCTAAATCTAGACCACAATTAGCATCACCAGATACAGCAGGACTAATGCTGAGGCACACGTACAAAATCCTGATCAGCCTTCAGTGACTCCATACACGTCAACACTGCTGTGTGTACTTGGGCCAGGAGACATCAAGACACATACAACACCTAAGCTGACTTACACAGTGCCGACTCAGCCATAGCAGGGTTTAACTCAGACCTGCAGCAGCACAAAAGCACCTGAAGTACCCTCCACCTCTTGGAAGGAATGGTGTTCCATTCACACAAAGCCCAGCTAGCCACACCAGTTCAGAGATCTGCTGCCTTCCAGGGCTCCACAGTTATCACAAGCAGTGGGAGATTGTGTTTCTTCATAACAACTTGAGATGTACCACCGCTTCTTTCAGAAGGTTGAGCTGCCATTCTGGAAGAGGTAAGAGACAGTTGCATTCATCCTGGAACGACTGTTGGTACAGAACAAGGCACAGGTTCCAATAGGAGCAAAGCATAGGTTCCAACCCTCAGGCTTTGCAGGACTGTTCAGAGTTAGTCCAATTCTGCCTGTACTGGTGCCAGTGGTGAAGATCTCTCACTGGGGAACATTCCACTCAGGAGACGCAGAAGGAGAGGAAACCTCACCAGAAAGCTTGTGTTTTATTGAACAAAGAAATCTATGAGAAGCAAAGATTTATTACTTCAAATCTCTAAATTTAAGAGAAGGAAAGGCTTTTAACTCTTTCCTAATGTTTTTTCAATTCCAATATTACTTTTGCATCAACTGTGCCTATTCTGTAGAGCTCAGGAGCTGACCCCATTTCACTGCACTGCCTCCTAGAACTGACACTGACTCCTCTATCCCAGCATTTTTTATTTGTTTCCCCAAGTCTGTTCCTAATGATAATGAGTAAACTTTGAAAACATGAACCAGTGTCTCCTGTCACTTCTTCCAGCTGGGAGGATCCTGATGCATCCCAGCATGGTCACTCCTCACTTCCTATATGCATTTCCGATTCCAGCTACTATATGTTAGCCACGCTCAAAAGTGCCCTCCTCATAAGTTACAGGGAATTAAGAGCAGGACCAATGGGAACAGGTCTCTGCCCGACGGAACAAATGCAAACGGAGCAAGCGTGCTACTTTAAGCAGCATGCTGCCTACAGGGCACTTACAGAATAGGTATGAGGCTCTGCAGGAGGAACAGGTCATCGGTAAGGATGAGGATTCAAGGTCAGAAGCTGCACCAGTGACAGGTTACCTCAGGCCAGCCATCAAAACTGATCCTGAAAAGAAACCGCGTAGGCTCATTGTTACAGGAGATTCCCTACTGAAGGGAGCAGAGGGCCTAATATGCAGACCAAACCCACTTCACAGAGAGGTCTGCTGCCTCCCTGGTGCCCAGGTAAGGGACATTGTAGGCAAAATTCCCAACCTCGTGCATCCTTCAGACTACTACCCACTTCTGGTCTTTCAGGTGGTTGTGACAATGCAACAATGAGAGGCTCACAATCAGTTAAAAGAGACTTCAGGACGTTAAAGCATCTGCTAAAGGAATCAGGAGCTCAAGCTGTGTTCTCCTCTATCCCTCTAACGTCAGCGATGGACGAGGGAACATTTAGGAAGAGCCAAGAGGTCAATTCATGGCTCTGGAGCTGGTGTCATCGACAGGGCTTTGGGTTCTGCAACCATGGCTTGGTTTACAAGGCACCAGAGCTGCAAACAACTAATGGGATGCACTTGTCCCAGAAGGGAAAAAGGATCCTGGGGCAGGAACTGGCAGGGCTCAATGATAGGGCTTTAAACTAGATCTGAAGGGTGAAGGGGTTAATAGTCTCCTGTGGGCCAGAGACAAACAGAGGGGCAGCTCACCAGAGGCAGAGGGATGGAGAGCTAGTAGGGGCTCTCAACTTGCTGCCCTGAGGCAAGCCACCAATGATGCACCAGGACACTGTGGAAATCAAGGGGAGTTGGCACAAGAGGAGGACAGGGCCAGCCCAGCTGAAGTGCCTCTATGCAAATGCACACAGCTTGGGCAACAAACAGGATGAACTAAGGGCACTGTGCTGCTGGGATGCCATGACATAGTGGCTATCACTGAAACTTGGTGGGATGATACCCATGACTGGAATGTAGGGATAGATGGGTACAAGCTGTTTAGGAAGGATAGGCAGGGAAGGAGAGGAGGAGATGTTGCCCTCTATGTCAGTGACCAGCTGGAATCAGTGGATCTCCACCTGGGGAAGGCTGATGAGCTGGTTGAGAGTGTATGGGTTAAAATTAAAGGCAAGACAGGGGAAGGAAATGTTACTGTAGGGGTCTGCTACAGGCCACCTGACCAGCAGAACCAAGCAGATGAGGCTCTCCACAGGCAAACAGAAGTGGCTTCCAGGTCACAAGCCCTGGTCCTCATGGGTGATTTCAACCACCCTGACATCTGCTGGAGGGACAACACAGCAAGGCACCAGCAATCCAGGATGGTCCAGGATTGCATAGATGACAACTTCCTCCTCCAAATGGTAGAGGAACCAACATGAAAAGGTGCTGTGCGGGACCTTGTTCTCACCAACACGGAAGGGCTGGTAACCAATGTGAGGCTCAGAGACAGCCCTGGCTGCAGTGACCATGAAGCAGTTGAATTTAAGATCCTCAGGGCAACCAGAAGGACATATCCCAAGCTTACGACCCTAGACTTTAGGTGTGCAGACTTTGATGGCTTCAGGGATCTGCTGGCCAAAGGGTCATGGGACAAAGCCCTAGAGGGAAGAGGAGCCCAGGACAGCTGGTCAGTATTCAAGGACCACCTCCTCTGTGCCCAGGAGCAATGCATATCAACAACGAGGAAAGTAGGGAAGAATGCTAGGAGCCCTGCCTGGATGAGCAAGGAGCTGCTGGACATGCTGTCACTTAAAAGAAACTCTACAAGGAGTGGAGGAAAGGACAGCTGGAATGGGGGGATATAAGGAAGCTGCCCAAGCAGCAAGAGACCTGCTTAGGAAAGCCAAAGCACAGTTTGAATTGAATCTAGCCAGGGAGGTCAAAGGGAACACTAAGAATTTCTACAGGTATATTAATGGTCAAAAGAAGCCTAGGGAAGGTGTGGGCCCCCTCAGAAAGGAAACAGGTGAAATGGTCACAAGTGACCTGGAAAAGGCTGAGGTTCTCAATGACTTCTTTACCTCAGTCTTCACTGCAAGGGCCTCCAGCCACACTCCTGGAATAGTCATGGAAGCTAATGGCAAGAACCAGAAGGAAGAACTGCCCATCATAAGTGAAGATCGGGTTCATGATCACCTGAAGGACCTGAAAGTGTTCAAGTCCATGGGACCCGACGGGATACACCCATGGGTACTGAGAGAACTGGCAGAGGAGGTTGCTGAACCCCTCTCTATTATATTCCAAAAGTCCTGGCAGTCTGGGGAAGTCCCCGCTGACTGGAAAAGGGGAAACATTACTCCCATCTTCAAAAACGGGAAGAAGGAAGAACCAGGGAACTACAGAGGTCAGGCAGTCTCACCTCTGTGCCCAGCAAGATCATGGAGCAGATTCTCCTGGAGGCACTACTGAGACAGAAGAATAGTGAAGAGGTGATTGGGTACAGTCAGCATGGGTTTACCAAGGGCAAATCCTGCCTGACAAACCTGGTGGCCTTCTATGAACAGGTGACAACATTAATAGATGAGGGGAGAACAACTGATGTCATTGACCTGGACCTGAGCAAAGCCTTCCACACTCTCCCACACCACATCCTGGTCTCCAAACTGGTGACACATGGGTTTGATGAGTGGACCACGAGATGGATGAAGAACTGGCTTGATGGCTGCACCCAAAGAGTGGCTGTCAATGGCTCCATGTCCCAGTGGACGCCAGTGACAAGTGGAGTCCCTCAGGGCTCAGTCCTGGGACCAGTCTTGTTCAACATCTTTGTCGGTGCCATGGACAGAGGCATTGAGTGCACCCTCAGCAAGTTTGCTGATGACACCAAGCTGTGTGGTGCAGCAGACAGCTGGAGGGAAGGGATCCATCCAGAGGGACCTGGACAGGCTGGAGAGGTGGGCACAAGCCAACCTCATGACGTTCAACACGACCAAGTGCAAGGTCCTGCATCTGGGTCGAGGCAATCCCAAGCACAAACACAGGCTGGGCAGGGATTGGCTGGAAAGCAGCCCTGAGGAGAGGGACTTGGGGGTGCTGGTGGATGAGAAGCTCAACAGGAGCTGTCAGTGTGCACTTGCAGCCCAGAAAGCCAACCAGATCCTGGGCTGCATCAGGAGAAGTGTGGCCAGCAGGTCAAGGGAGGTGATTCTCGCCCTCTACTCAGCTCTGGTGAGACCCCACCTGGAGTACTGTGTCCAGTTCTGGAGCCCCTGTTACAAGAGGCATATGGACATGCTGGAACGTGTCCAGTTCTGGAGGGACACCAGGATGATCAGAGGGCTGGAGCACCTCTCCTATGAGGACAGACTGAGAGAGCTGGGGCTGTTCAGTGTGGAGAAAAAAAGGCTCCAAGGTGAGTCCGAGGGAGTCACAGGAACAAACCCCACAGAGCAATTATGGATATCAGGTAGTGACAGGATTAGGGGGAATGGAATAAAGCTGGAAGTGGGGAAGAAGTTCTTCACCATGAGAGTGGTGAGAGCCTGGAATGGGTTGTGCAGGGAGGTGGTTGAGGCCCCATCCCTGGAGGTGTTTGCAGCCAGGCTGGATGAGGCTCTGGCCAGCCTGATCTAGTGTGAGGTGTCCCTGCCCATGGCAGGGGGGTTGGAACTGGATGATCCTTGTGGTCCCTTCCAACCCTGACTGGTTCTATGATTCTGTGATTAACTGCTGAGGTGGTTAGTAGCCTGGAGCACTTCTCGTTTGTTTTGGCTACCCACTGAGGCAGTTCAGGCTGGGTGCCTCCTGTTACTGCCACATAAGTTACACCTCTGGTGTCCCGAGTGCCCACCCCAAGAAGGTGCACACAGGAAACGGCGTATTTCTACCCAGAAATCCTGCGCCTATCAATCCGTCTTCAAAGTCATTCTCCTTCCCTTTCTTTCCTCTCTGCTCCCGTGGGAGACACTTCCCTATCAGGTAATGGTGGAGGAGTATCTCAAGGCCTATTAGGGTTGACTAGGCCTAATGCCAGGAGGAGAATGGGGCAGGGGGGCAGTCTCAGACCTGGCCAGCCTGAGGCCAGCCTAGCAGTGGGGGGGGAAGAATGAGCCCTGGGGGTTTTTGGTAGACCCTCAGGTGGGGAGAAGGGAAGAGTTGGGAGGCCTTTGGGTGTTGTGTAAGGGACTCTGTATGCTTTGGGATATCTTTGCCACTATGCTTGTAGTTTTTGTAGTTTCAGCAATTTTTTTTTGCATTGAAAGTTTCCATCGCTCTTCAATCCATTTGCGTGAGTGTCACTCTTTTGTCCCTCTTGGGGCAAGAGAGAATCTGTCTGGCCTCAAACCAGCACACCCAAACATGATTTTTGTCACATTCATGTTGCTCATTTATCTAACTATATCTTTCACCAGCTCAGTCATTTCCACTCCTACCTTTGCCACACACAGACATTGTCATCTTATTGCTGTCCCTCTTTGTGCAATGCAAATAAATAAAACATCTGCGTTTTTTTTCCCCTGAATAGAAAAACTTACATGCCCTGGAGATAATCTTGTCGAGATGGTATTTGACTGCTCCCTCTTTAACCATTAGCTCCTTCTCTTGGCCGCTTCCAAACCTTTAACAGTATTCAAGCCCACGACAAGCCATCAAGTGGAAGAAGCCTTTAAGACCTACCCATCTCTCATATGTTTGCTTATACAGGCAATGAATCCAATCAATCCATCAGCTGTCAAGATCACACCAAGATATTCTGGCAAGAGAAGGTCTGGTGCATTACAACACATCTCAACACCCGCTCCTCTCCATTTGGACTTCCTGCAGCTCAAACCAAACAGCAGCTGCCACATTTGTAACACAGCAATGTGGTGCCTGCTGCCAAGGGTTCCCTCTCACCATCCTCTGCTCTACACACCCAGCCAAGGCAATGGTCCTGGAAATCAGACAAAGAGCAGCAGCAGAATACTGAGAGGTTCCCACTGCTGGAGCCCACAGCCTTCCCTGGCAATTACAACCTCCTCCTGCCTGCCTCGCTGGCCCTGGTGCCTGCCTGCTGGCATGCTGCAGCACTTGCATTGCAGGCTCTGACACACAGCCTCATGCTGTGGATGCCTGTGACTGTCTTACAAGGTTAATCAGGTTATGATCATAGCTTGGGCTCAGTTCTCGCCTCTCATACAGCCCAACTAAGAATAATGTGTTCTTGTGGACTCCCTGAAACTCCAAGTCATTCTGCATGCCAGTTTTCCTTATTTGCTCTAAGCCCCTCCTGCCTGACCCACAATGAGGAGGAAGAGAACGACTGATGACAGGATTAATATTATTACTACCCCATTAATAATCCTCATGGCTCACAAAAAGCCAAGGAAAACAGACACAAATGGTACCTGACATTTTTTTCTTTGTGCCTTTGAAGCCTCTGATCTGCGCTGTTTTAAACCAGCCATTTGCCAATTATAAGACTGGGAATGATTGTCAATGTTATTTTAATTGAGAGAGGAGGAAAGACTTCTCTGCCAAGCTATTTTCTTTTTTATAGTGCATTCTGAGATCTGCAATATCAATAAATTCCCCTTACAACGGGAAACGGAATGCTTCACACAATTTACTCATTCATTCTGGAATTCCTCTCTTTGAAGTGAATTTAGCTGAATACTGGATAAAGTTGCCCAGCAAGGTGGTAGACTTGCCTCCATCTGTAGTGCTGTTCAAGACTCTGGGGGTGTCCCTGAACAAGCTGATCTTTTAAGGCTTGCTTTATGCAGGGTACTGGCCTAGCTGCCCTTCACAGCTCCCCCTCCAACCTAAATCATTCTGCAACTCTACTCTGAGTTTATTATAGAAGTTTGGCTTCTCAAAGAGAGAAAAGGAGGCCATCAACATCAGATGCCATTACCATCAGTAGCCTCTAGTTACGTTTTGGAAGAGAAGCAGCAAACTGAGAACTCATGTGGATGTACTATCAAGATAATTTGTAAGACCTGCTTGCCTTCAGAAGTGCCAGCAGAAGCACTGCCTTCCTCTCAGGGCTGCTGCTTGCAGGCAACCATCACATTTCAGAGTACCGTGGAGTCACAGACTGGGCTGGGAGATCTACAGAAGGAAAATATGGAAATAGCACAGATGTACAAACAGGTCAATAGCAAACTGCCACACACATGAGGAGACTATACACAACAGAACTTCCATCAGAACGCTCAAACACATCCCTGATGGACTGTGCCACAAAAGGGATTCTGTACTACCATATTCTGAGGTAATAGATCCAGTTACACCGGCTGCTGACCAGACGCTTGTGCAGAGTGACAGTCCAGCACTGTTGGGAATCCCCTAGTGCCTGGGCTGCCCACCCTGCACAGATTTTCAGACACCAAGATATTCTCATTTGCTCAGAATTTTCTACTAGAAGAGTCACTAAGGCTATTGACAGCAAAGTAAGTGACTCCTCTCTTAGCACTCCTTGTTTATTAGGCAATCCTCCTCTCTATTGCCATTTGGGATATTCTACTACTACATTTTCTCCCTTACATTTTAAGCATTTCAAAGACATCTATGGAAGAAATGGAACTGGCTTATACGAATTCAGTCTAAGGCTTTTAATTTCTCATTACCACCAGCTTGGAGGTCCTCTCTTCAGTCTACCTGTTCAGTTTTGTGTCCTGCCTTTGTGGCAAGAAGAGCAAACAAACACCAGCACAGACAGGGCAGAGCCACTGCTCAGAAGGGCATGGAGGGCCTTGGCTGTGAAATGCTCTGCTCTGAAGAGGCAGAGCCAGGCCAGAAGTGTGCTGAAGAAGCATCTGACCTCTTCCTGCACAGCAGGGCATTCACCCTTTTGCTATTCCTGGTCTTAAAAAGACAGTAAGATATTAGAAATTCCTTTGGCTGTGAAGAAATGGCCCTTTGTGGCAGTGCTGGCTTATGTGCCAACTCTTCACCAGCCAAAGGCAGAACAGTTTGAGGCACATGGACATGTCATAGTCACCTTTTGTCCATGCAGGCCGAGGGCTTTTTCACCAGGAAGACATCCTACAGAGCAAAGACATGCACTGGGCTCTATGACCCTCACTGTGATGTTCCTGGGGTGTTCCCTTGAAGCCTACTTGCAACATCCTCAAGTGTGAGGGGGATTACAGTTGCCCTGCTCGGGAAGTCAATAGGCCACTGAGAGCTGCCAGGTAGGAGGACCACAAGCTGACACATGTGGCATGTGTGATGAAGCACCTAAGAAAAGACAGCCTTGCACTGAGAATGTACAAGTGTCTAGAGTCAGAAACCACAAAGAAATACACTGGGGACTGAGAGGGTAATGGACTACAACCATCTCAGCTGAGCTTCCCCTCCTCCCTCACCAGGAAAACTCAGGCTTGCTTTCACCATTCAAGA
The DNA here is from genome assembly GCF_027791375.1 of Indicator indicator. Classification (NCBI taxonomy): domain Eukaryota; kingdom Metazoa; phylum Chordata; class Aves; order Piciformes; family Indicatoridae; genus Indicator; species Indicator indicator. The sequence continues at coordinate 36,306,001 of NC_072013.1, forward strand.
ACACAAATAAAAACTATCAGTTCTGAAGTTTGCAGATACAGAAACTCCTTACCAAGGTGACTCAACTGGTGACATACCCAGGAAATAGCCTGTTGCCAGTAATAGATGGTGAAGACAACAGAGAAAAAGATGCAAGACGAGGCTTTGAATAATCTGCCGGTGAAAGCTGCATCCCAGTTTTTACAACTTAAATATTACCCTAATTGAAGCATTTTTAAGTCTTCTGATATCTTCTTAGAATTAGTTACAAAATTTTAAGATTTCAGAGTTGCACACAAATACCAAAACTCTTACTTTGCTACATTCCAGAATATCCCTGCAGAGGAACAAGAGGACACAGTCTCAAGCTGTGCCAGGGGAAGTTTAGGCTCGAGGTGAGGAGAAAGTTCTTCACAGAGAGAGTTGTTAGATACTGGAATGTGCTGCCCAGGGAGGTGGTGGAGTCACCATCCCTGGAGGTGTTCAAGAGGGGATTGGACGTGGCACTTGGTGCCATGGTTTACTAATCATGAGGTCTTGGGTGACAGGTTGGACTTTGATGATCCTTGAGGTCTTTTCCAACCTTATTGATTCTGTGAACTGCATCATTGCTCCACAGGCCACCTCATACAGGGTTATCTCATGGTGGCCCTCAAAGATGGACTAGCACAGAATAAGGTAGCCCTGATACCTGAGGGAAACAGGTCACAGGAAGGAGTTGGACCAGATAACCTACAGAGCTCCCTTTCAGCCTTGGCCTTTTTGTGACTGTGAGCAGCATCAGCTGCTGCCAATTATTCTGGCTGAGATAGTTTTTAGGACATATGTTTGTATACAGAATGCTGCTCATTAGTTTTTGATATCAGCACTCTGAAATGGATTCAGAGGAGCCAACAGACTGCTCTGCAGAGTTCCTGTAATGCAGTTACGAGCAACTAAATTCTTCCTCCTTTCTTTTTTTGTTTTGAAAGGTTAGGAATCTGAACAGCTTCTTTCCCAGATTAGCTCCTAGCTATTCTGGCACAGGAAGTGTCTGAAATCCCATCTAAGCAGGTGAGATGGCAGGACAGCTGAGACGGGGCAATGACAAAACCCACAACACTTAACACTCCTGCAGCTGTGGTGCAGGATACTGCTTTTTCTCTTGCCATGAAATGCTGGGACAAAGGTTAGCTTCCTCCTCTAGTCTTGAGGAAAACAAAGAAAATCTTAAAAACAAAACAAAGAACAACAACAAAACACAAACCATCCCCAAACACACAAACCCCCACAACTAAGCTATGAAGATGTGTGCAGAGAAACCTAATCCTGTTAACACACCCAGACACTCTATAGAAGCAACCACCTTCACACTTGGGCAAAAATGTTCCTAATTAAAACCAAAATTACTGTTGTTAATTAAAATTAACATCATTGTCATCAAACACTCAAAGCCCACTGCAGCTTCACCATTTCATGGAGAAAGGCTGTTCTGCTCCCTCAAAGAATTGTTCCCTGAGTATGGAGCAGGCAAGAAACTACAGTTTCAAAAGTCAACATTTACAGAGTGCATGAAGCTTCCAGCACTGCTGGGACAAATCCAGACTGACACACAAATACAAAGCATCATGGTTTAAATTGTTCAGCAAAGATGCCTTCTTTTGCCTATAAAACTACCAAAATGCTGTCTTGTCTATCCAGCCCTGCATGTGTCCCTTTTCCCTCTCCTCAGGTACCCCTCCCAGTACTGGTTTTTGACCTGATGACCAGCTTCAGGCATCTTTCACAAAACCAGAGACATCAAAGTTTGTAAGTCCTTACAGAGAATTAGAGACATCACAGACAGTTAAGTGAGAAAGGATGGCAAAAATCAGTGGTCAGAGAGAGGAAAGGCAAATCAGTGCCCTTCTGATCAGGCTCTTTGCCCTTTGTGCCCAGCAGCAGCCAGGCAGCCAAGCAACACGCACCCAGCCCTGTGACCATGGGGCCAGCCTGGCATTACCCATGGTGGGACTGTGTGATGCTGCTTCTCAGCTTCCTGCTGTATTTAGAGTTTAGTATCTGACTAGTTCCAAAGGAAGTAACACTTAAGAACAATGCAAAACCATTAGGCAAACGGAAAGCACTGAAAACCAATAATTATTTCTAGCATTCAACATCCCCAGACTCATGGGCATCGTTGGAAAGCCAATGTTGGTGCTAAAGTAATGTCTGAAGATTGAGGGAGGTATTAAAAACCTCAGTATTAAAATAAGTACCACTCAAAGAGAAGCAAATGCACTCTGAATAATAAGCAGAGTTGTAAGCTGAGAGACAAGCTATTTTGGGAGGTGAACAGATGGCATCAGAAGTACAGACCCACAAACAAGAGCAGTGTAGGGGGAGCAGGGGGCTGGGACAGGAGTGAGCAGAGAGCTGTCTCCTTTGCCTGCACACACTTCCTGACAGCCCAGAGCAGCAAAGACCTCAGGGGCATAAGGCACAGTGCAGTAATGTCTGCCCTCAGCAGCTTGATGAAGTTTTGCCATTTCAAAAACAAGCAAGTAATGAGACATTAACTAAAAGATTAGGGGGTTTTGCTCTGATCACTCTGCAGCACTAAATCAGTGCATCAAGGACTAAACCAGCTCCCTGCTGATCATTTACAAGCCAAACATCAGTGAATGGCTGCAAACACCTACACCAACATACTCATATTCTACCTTCAAAAGCCAGCCAGATCCATTCATGTGCTGCTAGGACTGAGCTGAGCTGACAAGGCTGCCAAGCTCAGCTCTAGCTCTGAAGGTACACCACAGTAACAGTAGGCAGAAGGGTGGGTAAAGCAGCTCAAGTTTGTCTACAAATAACCCCTGAACATATCCATTACAAATACTCAGAACTAAAGTGACACTAACCAGACAGCTGTTTCCCAGTCCTAACATAACCAGCTGCTGTACCATCCAGCACCTTGCTTATGCAACAAGGCATCTCTCTTTGCCATGTAGAAACACACAACATTTTCCTCAGCCCTGTGATTTTAGTGGCATGCCCATACTTGGAAAAACCAAAAATCACCTCTCTTATTCCCTGCCTATGCACATTCAGAGTTTTACAGGCTACCAGCCTGTCTCCTTTATTTGGAGCTATATAAAACAAAACCATGTCTTAAATGACTCCTTTGGAATCATGACAAGAGTTCCCATGCTGTGGGCACCCCTTGATGCTGTGGTTCAGAATTGTGACCAGAGTTCCCATGCTCTGGACACCCCTTGATGCTGTGGTTAGCTGAAAAGCCAACACAGCACAGGCCAAGTAACTGAGAAGCTCCTACAGGAGGTCCTGGTGGCACTTCTGTGGCACACAGCTATGCTCAGGGTCCCAGCTAATGCCCCGAAGCAGAAGGCAGCAGACAGCAGCTGCCAGAGGAAACTCTCACTGGAGAGACCATTCTGAGAGCAAACCCCACAAAATTCTGCTGCCAAGCAGAGCTAAAAGAAAATGCTGAACCAAGGACAGAGCTTGTGGCTTTTCCCACTGATTTTTGGAGGGCTCCTCAGCCTTTAGACCAAAGGCAAGGTGATTGCAGCATGCTGTGAAGCCAGATGCCCAGGGAGGCCTGAAATCATTAAAATATTTGTTTAGACAGACTAAGAAAAGACAAGCAAGTACAAAGTCCAAGCTGGGGAAAAGAAAAAACTCCTCTTTGTATCACACCTCAATTACTGTAACACCTACTTACCTTCCCAAAGTTAATTAAGCCATGTGCCTTCCCCCTGCTCTGTGCACTGCATTTCTCTTGCTCTCAGTGTTACATGGAGCTATCAATATAAACTTAGACAGGCTGTGGAGGTGCAATATTTCTATAAGGATTACCATTTGATATATTTATACACAGCTCGATGTTTGATTGGCTAGATCCTCCTGTATCACGGAAAGAAAGAATAATTGTTTCCTAAAATTCTACCAAGGAATATAATGAAGTCAAAACCTGCACCTCATACAATCACTCTACAATAATAAAGTATTAAGTTATACATTTATTAAAATATTTTTTTTTAAATCCACTAAACCTGTGTTTTGCTAAAAGAGAACCTTGCAGTGGAACTCAGCTGTTACCCAAATGCAAGTCCAAAGTCATAACTCAGCAACTCCTGAAAGATCCAAATCCTGCCAGGACACAGAACTATGAACAGTAAAGTGGTAGGTCCAAGGCAGCACCATAACACTGCACAGCCACAACTCCAGCAGGCACTCTGCTCTTCTCTACTCCACACACTGCAACCAGCTACTCTCAACAGCAAATTTAAACCAACATTTGAGAGAAATCTGAAAGCTCTGTTAAACCCTGTGTCTCGAAGGGTCAAACCCCAAAACATGCCCTAGCTCAGACAATAGCTAAGCACCTGTGAATGTGCTGACCTGGATACTTCCTGGGTCCAGATAAACATGTACCACCTGTGATTAACCTTGTAAGCACCCCTGAGTGTGCTAACCTGGACACTTCCTGGGTCCAGATAAACATGTACCACCTGTGATTAATTTTGTAACACAGCAGTGAACTGTGTGTGCCCCTGGCCATGTTTGGATATGCCCCATCCTATAGGTCCAGTTATCAGGGTTCTGTGTTACCAAAGGGCATTAATTGTTTTTGGACAGTATTTAAACCAGCCAAGAAGTCAAGGAACTCACCTTGTTCTCACCCAGATAGCAACAAGAGCCAAATACTGCTGGAGTAGCAGCTGAAGAACCTGCATTAACAGGCAACAACTACACCCAGGCCTTGCACCCGGACCATGGCAGAAAGGGCAAAAGCTCCAAGAGAACTGAATCCCAGAAGAGGCTACAGCCTGGCAACAGAGCACACAAGAGAGAGGCCCTTAGCCCTCTCTGAGCCAAAGACTGCTCAAATTATAGCCACAGCTTCTGTGAAGATACCAGACAGAAGAGCAAGTTGTGAGTCCCCAGCTAATCTGCCACAGGATCCCCTTGTGGGAAAAACACAGATCACAGAACCTTTCTTTCCAATTCGAATCGCTGTATTGGAAATTCTTAGATCTGTGCTTGAGTCATTAACTGTCTTTATATGTGGAATGTAATACCCACAACCAAATAATTGAACCTGTAAATATAATTTGTAAATAAGTTATGGCAGTGTTTGGAGATACCACTGCCAGGAATTCATTATAAATTAATTATAAAATACATTAAAATGTATGTTTTATTACACTCTGCAATCAAGTTTATTCCATCCTCTGCCACTAACTGGAGACAGTTCTGTTAACTTAGGAAGGCTTATCAGAAGATTCTGATTGCCTGCCTTGGCAGGAAAACATCTAAAATCCTGGTGTAAGAGAGGAATCAGCAGCTTGGTTTAACTATCACAGAAGAATGGCATACAACACCAAAGACAAACAGTTCCAGAAGTCAATGTCAAGAGTTAAGCTGCTAACACCAACACTGCACATTCAAACTGCACAGCAGTGCAAGTCTGCAAGCAGAACTTCAGCTGCAACCTGCAGTGCAAAGGGCACTGGCATACAACCAGAGAAATCATACTTAGATTTTAAATTGGTAAAAGGGTAAAAAAAAAATTAAAAGGCTGAACAGTGTCAGTGAGTGTGTTCCTACAAAAGCATTCCAGTAAGAAGAGATGGAGATAGAGGAGAGGTAGGTGGAAGATATAAGTAACTCAACCGCTGAGGCTGTTCCTGCAGAGAAAACTCTCCCGTCTAAAGCTGCTCAAGATAGCAGCAGAATCGTTTTTCTCGCTCAGACCATCTATGAATGACAACACTTCTTGTTAACTACCCTACTGCAGCCAGTTCTAACTCCTCTAATTCCACTCTCCAAGAGGACTCACAAAACTCAGTGTTACAGACTGATGTTTAAGATCCTGCAAAAAGGGACTAAGGGTTCACACAGATTGCATCAGTGTTCTGGAAGTTAAAAAGCTGTACCTCTGATGTATTTCTTGTCTGATTTTACAGACTGCTAGAACTTAGCAGGGAAAGAGGGGTGGAGGTTTCCAATCTCATTCAGTTACAGTCAGTGCATTCCACATCTGCAACTGTACCGCTACATGCCTGGTCAGTCTGTTCCCACCCTGCAGTAGGTTTTGTCCTCAACTACAAGTCCTACATGACAGAACAACTCAGGAGCATTCAAGCACAGCCTGAAATAATGGAAACGACACAATCTTTCTTAAGGTATGACTAAAACAACATACTATTGCTTCAGAAGTGGAAGTTAACTTGATTGACAGTGAAGTGTAAATGTAAAATAAAAGAGTGGATAAAGTATCAGCACAAGACAATTCTGCCTGTATGGACAGCTGTCTGCCACAGACAGCCTGTGCTGCTGGCATGCAGTATTGCCAACCGAACATTCCAGCAAATACTCCAGGCAAAGTCAACCCTGCCTGTTTGTTCTAAAAAAGAAGTAAAAGCTTCTTTTAGGAATTCCTTCCCTTCTTGTCCCCCACCTACCCGCTCCCAATACTACTTCTGGTATTTTTTTTTCCTAAGAGAGAATCGTAAGAGGGCAAATGAATGAGTACATTTGGGCCCACTCCCCAAAGAACCAGTCCCAGTCCTGACCACATGTGGTGGGTTGAAAATTCCTCACAACATTAAATTGCCAGACCAGCTCAGTTAGAAGCAAATGAAGCTGCATTTACAAGCAAAACTACAATCTACAATGGAATACAATGAATATGTACAAGATATACAATATTTACACACATTTACAATTGATAAACAACACAAGAACCCCCCAGACAACCAGGGGAGCTAACAGCTTCCCCTTCCCTGCTCCCTTCCCTCTACCCTCCTGTACACAAGGGGCAGGAGAAAGAGCAGAGTTGTTCGTTAGACAACAAAGCAATACAGCCAAGGTCAGCACACACCAGCAGAAGCATCAGCCAGAACAGAGGAAGTGAAAAGAGAGCAATAGTTTACCCATCTAAGTTTTATGGAAGACATCTGTCCAATGGGATTATTTAGACCTTATCACTATTTTTCTTTTTACATCTAATAGTAATTTATTTCCATTCTACTACTTTCTGTTCAAGATCTGTGGAAAATTTTTCAGGCAAAGCCTGAAACTACCACACCACATCCTCCCAGGCCAGAGCTTGTGCCTTTTGAATGCCTCTGAGCCAGGGCTATTTGCACTGGGTACAGCATAGCAGCCCAGCAACCATCCCAGCAGCCTGTGATGGTTTGAAACGTTTGTTTTGTTTTTTTTTTAGTTTTTCTTTACAATGTTCAAGCACAGAAAGCGAAAGAGTGTAAATAAGTCACTATTGGGTGTAAGAAAGCAAAATAATGATTGTTCTAAACACTTCCATTGGATAGATAGAAATGTTTAAGAACTATTACTCAAAACAAAATGGGGCACTTCACATTCTGCAGTCGGGGCAGCTTGCTGGGCTGTCTGGTTGCTGCTGCTTCTCTTCTGGCTGAAGATAACACGCTGACCTTGGCGAGCTAAGTAAATAACTTTCTGCTTTAGCTAACTCTGCTTTCTGCCAGGGGGCCTGGGGGGAAAGCCCCTGGGAGAGAGGCCCCTTGGGAAAGGTCCCCTTTGAGGGAAGCAAAGGGATCTTGATTGTGCTGTTCTGTTGATTGTATTTATTTGTAAATGTTGTGACTTTTGTATATTTGTACATATTCCTTGCATTTCATCATAGATTGTAGATTTTGCTTGTAAATACAGCTTTCATTCACTTCCAGACTGGGCTAGCCTGGTTATTGTCGGTGTGGGGGGCAATTTCAGCTCACACTGACACACAGCCCCACAGCACTTTGGTTCAGAACAGGCATTCTTCCCTCAGTTTTTGTTTGTCTTGTTAAGTACAAATACTCATATTTCCTTGGACTTTGAGCCCTTGGGGCTTTGTGTTTCATTTTTTAACTCATAATAATATTAGTGGCTAGAAACACTACAGCTTTAGAGATTCCCCTGCAATAACACAGCTCCAGCCATGGGCAGAGAAGGAAAATTCTATACTGAATATCCAATGTCTAGTACCTGGGGTAGTCATACAACCAGGGAAACAATCAAAGCACTCCAATATTTAATAAGATTATGCTCATTTAATTTAAAATTATTCAGCATCTGTTTTATTGTTTGCAGTCACTACATATAAGCCTCAACAATTAACCAATCAGGAAGGCTACTTAGCAGACCCAGATTTTGGCTCATATAGAATCATCTCCAAAATGCAGTGAAACCCAAGTCCCTACAGCAAACACACCACAAAATCATCATCTCCAAAATGCAGTGAAACCCAAGTTGAATGCAGAAGTGTAACAGCCAATAAACTAATGCAATTCAATCCCTGTTGCAGGATAGAATCATAGAATCAAGAAGGCTGGAAGAGACCTCAAAGATCATCGAGTCCAACCTGTCACCCTAAACCTCATGACTATCTAAACCATGGCACCAAGTGCCACGTCCAATCCCCTCTTGAACACCTCCAGGGATGGTGACTCCACCACCTCCCTGGGCAGCACATTCCAATGGCCAACCACTCTCTCTGTGAAGAACTTTCTCCTCACCTCCAGCCTAAACCTCCCCTGGCGCAGCTTGAGACTGTGTCCTCTTGTTCTGGTGCTGGTTGCCTGGGAGAAGAGACCAACCCCCTCCTGGCTACAACCTCCCTTCAGGTAGTTGTAGACAGCAATGAGGTCTCCCCTGAGCCTCCTCTTCTCCAGGCTAAACAGTCCCAGCTCCCTCAGCCTCTCCTCATAGGGCTTGTGCTCAAGGCCTCTCCCCAGCCTCGTTGCCCTTCTCTGGACATGCTCCAGCAATTCAACATCTTTCCTAAACTGAGGGGCCCAGAACTGGACACAGTACTCAAGGTGTGGCCTAACCAGTGCTGTGTACAGGGGTACAATGACCTCCCTGCTCCTGCTGGCCACACTATGCCTGATGCAGGCCAGGATGCCACTGGCTCTCTTGGCCACCTGGGCACACTGCTGGCTCATGTTCAGGTGGCTGTCAACCAGTACCCCCAGGTCCCTTTCCACCTGGCTGCTCTCCAGCCACTCTGACCCCAGCCTGTAGCTCTGCATGGGGTTGTTGTGGCCAAAGTGCAGCACCTGGCACTTGGATTTGTTGAATGCCATCCTGTTGGACTCTGCCCATCTGTCCAGCCTGTCAAGGTCCCTCTGCAGAGCCCTTCTACCTTCTAACAGATCAACACCTGCTCCCAGCTTGGTGTCATCTGCAAATTTACTGATGATGGACTCAATCCCCTCATCCAGATCATCAATAAAGATATTGAACAGGATGGGGCCCAGCACTGATCCCTGGGGGACACCACTAGTGACAGGCTGCCAGCTGGATGTGGCACCATTCACCACCACTCTCTGGGCTCGGCCCTCCAGCCAGTTCCTAACCCAGCACACAGTGCTGCTGTCCAAGCCACAGGCTGACAGCTTGGCCAGGAGTTTGCTGTGGGGGACAGTGTCAAAGGCCTTGCTGAAGTCCAGGTAGACTACATCCACAGCCTTTCCTACATCCACCAGGCGGGTCACCTGATCATAGAAGGAGATCAGGTTGGTGAGGCAGGACCTGCCCTTCCTAAATCCATGTTGGCTGGGCCTGATTCCTTGGCCATCCTTCAGGTATGCAGTGATTGCCCCCAAGACAATCTGCTCCATGATTTTCCCTGGCACTGAGGTCAGGCTGACAGGCCTGTAGTTCCCAGGTTCTTCTGTTCTGTCCCTTCTTGTGGATGGGTGTCACATTGGCCAGTTTCCAGTCTTCTGGGACCTCTCCAGTGAGCCAGGACTGGTGGAAAATGATGGACAGAGGCTTGGCCAGCTCATCTGCCAGCTCTTTCAGCACCCTAGGATGAATCCCATCAGGTCCCACGGACTTGTGAATATCCAAGTGACTCAACAAGTCTCGAACTAATTCCACATGGATTTCAGGAGTACAACACTGCTCCTTGACCCCATCAACCAGCTCAGGAGGCCAGTTATCCTGAAGTCCTCCTGCCTTACTGTTGAAAATGGAGGCAAAGAAGGTATTTAGAATCTCAGCCTTCTCCTCATCCTTAGTTACAATGTTACCCTCCACGTCCAATAAAGAGTGGAGGCTCCTCTTGCCCCTCTTTTTAGCATTAATATATTTATAAAAATGCTTTTTGTTGTCCTTCACGGAAGCGGCCAGTTTAATTTCTAACTGTGCTTTTGCCTCTCTAATTTTTCTTCTACATGATCTAGCAACATCCTTAAACATATCACTAGTTGCCTCCCCCCCTTTCCAAAGGCATCGCTTCAGGTATCCCCTAAAACCTGAGCAACACAAACATGCATATGGGGCAAGGGAGTGCAAGAGCAACAGAAGCTCAAGCACTGCTTTATTTCAGCAGTAGCTAACAACCAGTGTAAGTCCATTCCTTACAAGCTCATATACAGCACTGGGAACTCAAGCAATATACAAGGGATTTGGAGGGCATTAGCACTTTTTTTTTTTGTTTGTTTTTTTACACACTACAGTAGAAACTTGGGAGAAGGTGGATGATGGAGAGGGAAATCGCCCATGGTGCAATATTGTGAATACAATTCTGCAAAAGCAAGATCCCACATGTCTCCCTGCAGGTACCTCTGCCTCTCTTACCACAAAGCGCGCTTCATTAGACACAGCAGTGACTCTGCAAGGAAGAGCTAGGAGGGAAAGTTATTTCAGGTGTGTATCCCATGTCTAGTCATCATCCCAGAAGAGAATATAGGGTCACAAAACCTATATCTGAAAGCAAAAATGAGAGCTTCTTCCTGACCTTAAAACCAAAAGGTTTCTGCAGTTCAACAGGGCTGACCAATAAAATTCACATCTTCCAGACAGTTCCTCATCTTGACTGCCTTCTTTATCTTTGCTTGCCAGAGATTATCCAGTGTAAATGGCAATAGCCACCAGGTGCTAGCATTTGCCATACATCCAAGAAGGGATAGTCCCTGCCCCAGGGACCTCAGACTCTGAAGGCAGGCAGGTAGAAGTCAGGGTGAACGAAATTAAGAGTCAAACAGAACTACATTCACTCTGGGCATCACAACAAACACTGACCTGTAAAAGCTGTGAACATGTCAAGTGAAAAGGATGATGGCTGAAGGGGAAGAACCAGCAGATGAATTCTCCTAGGCTGTGTTCTGCAGCGATGCTGCAGAGCAGAAAGCAAAACTGAGTGTGAAAAAAAGCTGACAAACAAGTAGAAAGCTTGACAAAAGAAAGGCAAGCAAAAAGGGATAGCCATTGTCTTGCATGTTATAGCTTAACTTCTGCCCTTTCTTAGCTTTTCCCGGATTCCTTTCATTGTGCTATCAGGGCTTTGTTAATCAAATCACTCAGGCTCTGACAACATCCTCAAAAGATTAGTTTATTAGCCTCACCCACACCAAAGCTGGTTATTTCTACAGAAAGGCCAGTTCTGTTCCCTTCATTGAAGAAAGTGCTGAATTAGAATACATTCCTTGCTGGGAGACTGGAAATGCAAATTAAATTTGTACCCTCTTTTTCTCCACTGCTGTCTGCAATGTTAATAGGCTGAGTATTACACAAGCATTGCAGTAACTCTAGATGGGGAATGATATTTTACATGCAATGGAAAGCAATTGCCCAGGACCCTCCAAGAGCTGGCAGAGAAGAGCTGCAAGAATACTGGGGGTGCATCACAGGGAGAACTCCCTGTTTGTGTCCTCAGTTTCTCCAGTCTGACACATTTCACATTTTGGCTGAAATCTAAGCAAGAACCTCACCAAAAGTACCTAGTGGCTCCAAACACCCTTAAATTTTTACTTTTATTTATTCTTTCCTTTTTTAAACAAACTAATTTAAATATTCTTCTAAACATTCCATGATCAAGGGCTACATCATCACCTGCAATCCTGCTTTTTCAAAGTAATTTTCTTACAGGATTCATTCTTGCTTTCCAAGTGTCTAAACACCAAGGCCAATGAATCACAACTGAAGTCTGCTAACATTTTGTTGTTTGTTTTAAATTTTTAAAAAATGTAAAGATTGAGCAGGAGGAAAAAAAAAAAAAAAAAAAAAAAAATCAAGGCTCTGACCCTCCCCTCTCCCCCCCCCAAAAAAAAATCTCTAAAAGCTGTTCAGATATCCATAGGATTAAAAATGTTGTCTTAAAAACTTCTTATCTGAATGACCAAGAAAAACAGATCATACCAACAAAAAGCCAAATACAGAAGATATTGTGATGAAGTCACAGCATGCCTGAAGCAAGAAGGGACCTTTGGAGCTCATGTGGTCCAGCCTCCCTCTTCAGGTGCTATCTCTTAGAGCCAGTGGCCCAGGACCATGTTCAGCCAGCCTTTGACTTTTCCCATTGTGGGAGACTCCACAAGCTTGCTGGACAGCCTGTTCCAGTGCTTAGTACTCCTCACAGTTAAAAAAGGAACCTCCCATGTTTCTGTCTGTGACAACTGCCTCTGATCCTGTCCCTAGTTACCACTGGAAACAGCCTACCTCAGGCTTCTGTGCACAGTCCCTTCAGAGACTGAGATATACTGAACCTTTTCTTCTCCAGGCTGAACAGCCCCCAGCTCTCTCAGCCTTTCCTCACATGAGACGCTCCAACCCTGTAACCATCTTCATGGCCCTTCACTGGACTCTCAGTAGTACACCCACATCTCTCTTGCACTGGGCAGCCCACACCCCAGTGTTGAGCACAGAGAAAGGGTCACTTCCCTTAACCTGCTGGCAATCCTTTGCCCAGTGCAGCCCAGGTACCATCAGCCTGCTTTGTCAAAGGCACACTGCTGGTTCCTTCCAACTTTGTGTCCACCAAGGCCTGCAGGTTCTTTCTACAAAGCTGCTTTCCAACTGGACAGCCCTGAGTGTGTCCTGGTGCCTGAGGCTGTTCCAGATGCAGGACTTTTCACCTTCCCTTATTGAACTCCATGAGGTTCCTGTGTCCCCCCTTTCTCCAGTCGAGGTCCCTCTGGATAGCAGCACAACCCTTTGGTCTATCAGTCACTCCTCCCAGTTTCATGCCAGCTGTAAACTTGTCTAGGGTATACTGCTTCATCTTGAAGATCATTAATGAGGATGTTAATCAGGACTGGACCCAGTACTGACCCCTGGGGTACACTGCTGGTTCCTAGTCTCCAACTAGACTTTGTGTCACTGCTCCCTGGCTATTCTACCCATTTGCAACCCAGCCACTCTATCACAGAGATTTGTAACTGGTCAAGCATGACCTCCCCTTGGTAAATCCATGCTGGTGACTCCTGAGGATTTTCTTGTCCTTCGTATGCCTGGGAATTTCAACCACTCCTCTCTACAGATCCCCTTCCCAGGAATCCAGTGCAGTTGGAATGCCAGTTTACAATATACACCTGTGGAGCTCTATTGTTAGAGCAGCTGAGGGAGGGTGGCATCATACACTGGGATGCAGGGAGCGATCCTAACACCACACTGTATTTCAAAGGGTAACCTTCGTGTACAGGTAGCTGGGCTGCAGCATTTCTTCAAAGACAACCAAAGTGTAAGGATAACAGACTCCCAAACAAGAGCAGAAGCAAATGGGTACATTCACATTCAAGAAACCCATTTTCCAAAGGCAGTGAGTTACCAAGAGCTGCTGTTATGAAAGAGTCTTTCTACATAAAAAGTAAGTTAGAGTCTTTATGGAAAACTTAGGTCTCTTCTGCTGGCTGCAGTAACTAATGGGTGATCTCCATGCTCTGACTCAGCTTCTGCATTCTACTCCTTCCATTCTGTTTATTTTCAATATGAGCTCTTCTCGCAGAGATCAAGGGCCATAAAAGTTCATTCCTGATCTTAATTAGAACCACTAGGTGCTGCTGCAGCACAGTCAATCAATAATCACACAAATCATCTGTGCTCTACATCCTATGTGACAAGAACAGCCTCAGTACCTGAGAGCTCAGTAATGTCATCCTTTTGCCATGCTCCAGCATAACAGCAGATTCCAGCCTGGAAAGTGATCTTCTGTTTTTCTTGGACTACAAGGAGTATTCACTGATCTGTCATTCCAAAGCTACACATGAAAACCAAGTCTGGCTGCCATTGTGCTCTTCATTTAAGCCAAGCATCCAACAGTCAGAAACATGCCAAAGCTCACTCTCATCTCTGAAGCTTCCAGCTGAGCACTTAGCAAGTAAGGTGTTGCATACTTGCTCATCAAGGTAGAACACTGGCAGCCTGCTCCACAGCCAGGACCCTTTCTTTGCATCTCCAGTCTCTGAGAAGCCACAGTTCTCTCAACCCTTTCCTAACACCAGCTTATCCTGATTCCCAGGACAGAGTCCCAGGATGAGAAGCTCTGTTTGCACTCCCTCAAGCCGTATCTGGTGTGTGTGGCTGTTAGCAAGCTTAAAAGTCTACTACAACTGGAGCCTGGGCAGCCACTGCTAGGCTGGTCTGTCCACGAGCCCGCAGTGATTTGATAGAAGCATTATGACACTAATATCAGATTAGTGAGCAACACAGTGGTCATCCTAAGACTGCTCATACAGACAATGCAAAGTGTTAGTTTTTTAAGGAGTCTGTTTCAAACTCAGTTTGGAATACAACTGATGTCTTGTCAGAGACAAATCACTGATGACATTGCCTCCTTCAGTTCCATAATGCTTAGTGCTGGCCCTTTGCAAACATTTGGTTCTTCTCCAGACAAACACTCCAAGAAAAGAAGCATCCAGACTTCCATTCTACATACATGACCATCTCTTTGGAGCAGCCAACAAACCACCACCACCAAGGGAAAGAGCTGTGGCCTTGAACAATCACAAATGTTTCTGATGTTCTGAAGAGCTGTCTGGGAGCACACAGATGGTATACGTACACAAACAGCCCATCCTGCTCTAGCTGACAGTCATCAGTTAAATTCCTTGTAATTAAATTTTGATTGAATCCCTGCATGTCCAGCATGAAGCAGTTCTCAAACTTAAACGTGAATGAGTACTCTTTAGCTTCCTCCTAACATTACAGACTAAATTAATTATTTTTTAAGGAGGGTTTGAAGTGTAGTGCTACTACCAAGAAACTCAAAATCGTTCCTGAAAGAACGGGGATTTGGATTTTGCTTTGAAACCTTCTCTTATATCCTAGTAAAGAAGTACAGTCACATAACCACGCTGTCACAGACCCTGCAAGAACAGCAAGGCAGGAAAGCCCTTAATAAGAGGCAGCTGACTGACTGCACACTCAGGCTTTGCCTTTTCCTGCTTCCAATACAAACTATTCTGCACAGGAATATGTGAATCAATTGTAATTTCTGACTGTATCAATCTCTATCATCTAGTTTGACCATTTTACAATGCAATCCAAACAGTCTGCCCAATAATTCAATTCATCTGTCAGCAGGCATCAACTGACCAGCCTGCAGAATCCCTGGACACCCAGGGAACAGTTATTTCAGCAATGAGAGATGTAGCCTGAAAAAAATCCAAAACTCTTTCTGGCATCCTCAGTCCAGCTCCTATCACTGCTGAAGCAGGGCCACTCTTCCAGGGGAGACACCCACCCTTTAGGGGAGTCCTGACCAAAGTTATTTCAGCTGCCAATTACCCTAGGTCTTCCTCATCTCACTGCTGGTACAAATTTGTCTGGTATCGATGTAGACTCTTGATCCACAGCGTATCTCTTCTAAAGGAGTCCTGGAAAGAAATTTGGGAACAGCTGCTCCAGGACTTAGCCACCAGTGCTTGGTGTAATTCCCGAGTATCTGGTGTGGGGTTTGAAGCTGGGCTTTTTTTCCCTTCCAAAACTCTGGGACAAACTAACTAGCAGTCACCTAAAGCAGAGACTATTCCCCAAGGCTTTAAAACAAAAGGCTTGGCACAACCTAATTTTGTTAAGTTTCTTGTTCTTAGTTCCATCACAGGGACAGTCCACAGCCACCTCCCTGTGGTGAATGGTGCCAGATCCAGTTGGCAGCCAGTCACTAGTGGTGTCCCTCAGGGATCAGTGCTGGGCCCCATCCTATTCAATGCCTTTATTGATGATCTGGACGAGGGAATTGAGTCAGTCATCAGTAAGTTTGCAGATGACACCAAGTTAGGAGTAGGTGTTGATCTGTTGGAGGGTAAAAGGGCTCTGCAGAGGGACCTGGACAGGCTAAATGGGTGGGCAGAGGCCAATGGGATGAGACTGAACAAGCTAAGTGCAGGGTTCTACACTTTGGCCACAACAACCCCATGCAGTGCTACAGGCTGGGGTCAGAGTGGCTGGAGAGCAGCCAGGCAGAAAGGGACCTGGGGGTGCTGGGTGACAGCAGCTGAACATGAGCCAGCAGTGTGCCCAGGCAGCCAGGAGAGCCAATGGCATCCTGGCCTGGATCAGGAATAGTGTGGCCAGCAGGACAAGGGAGGTTATTCTTTCCCCTATACTCAGCACTGGTCAGGCCACACCTTGAGTACTGTGTCCAGTTCTGGGCTCCTCAATTCAAGAGAGATGTTGAGGTACTGGAAGGTGTCCAGAGAAGGGCAATGAAGCTGGTGAGGGGTCTGGAACACAAACCCTATGAGGAGAGGCTGAGGGAGCTGGGGGTGTTTAGCCTGGAGAAGAGGAGTCTCAGGGGTGACCTCATTGTTGCCTACAACTACCTGAAGGGAGGCTATAGCCAGGTGGGGGTTGGTCTCTTCTCCCAGGCAACCAGCAGCAGAAGGAAGGGACACAGTCTCAAGTTGTGCCAGGGGAGGTGTAGACTGGATGTTAGGAGGAAGTTCTTCACAGAGAGAGATTTGCCATTGGGATGTGCTGCCAAGGGAGGTGGTGGAGTCACTGTCCCTGGAGATGTTCAAGAGGAGCCTGGATGAGGCACTTGGTACCATGGTCTGGTTGATTGGATGGGGCTGGGTGATCGGTTGGACTGCATGATCTTGATAGTCTCTTCCAACCTGGTTGATTCTATGATTCTATAAAAACATTGTAACCAAGGAGATTTGTAGGATAAACGGCAGTGGTCCAAGCCCGACCAATTTAACTAGTTCGCAAGTACTACCACTACTACTGGCAGCAGCAGATCAGCCACATGACATCAAGATTCCCTTTGCAAGCAAATCTAGACTGCTAATGAAAGGGTAGCCCTGGCAAAAGCTACTAGCCATTGCTGAATTTCAAGCTCTGTTTGCCTCCCCATTTTGAATTATTCTTGCATTGATACTTGAAGACTGCTGCCCTTTGGTCACACTAAAACACCCAGTAATTCCATCCCTACCTACAGATAAGCATAAAAATTTGGTCTTTGGTAGTTGCATGGCATCCTGCCCATCTTATTTCAAATCCCTGATGCCTCCTTACAAGAGTGGACTATGCAGAGAAAGGATTCTTTCTCTCTTCCACTTCAAAATAAACTCCTAGGACAAAACCCACGCTTAGACTGCAGACTGCAATCAACATTTGGGTCTTCAGCGTCTCTTTTGTTACACTCCTTACTTTTGTCTGCGAGGGCAAGCTTCTAAACGTGAATCAACAACACCTCATTAGTGCAGCAGAGCTTGCTTAGATCAGAGAAGAATTTGCTTTCTTGGAGCAGTTATTCCTCTCCTCCCCACAAACTTGTTACAAGTCTCTGGGCCAAGCCTCACACATGGTGCCTGCCATGGGCTCCCCTGTAAGCCAACCCTAAGAGCTGTGTACTTCCAACAGCCATCAATGCACTCTGATGAAACGAAGTGGGCTAGCTGTGTGAGCAACTAAGAAAAACATCAAGTCTCAAAGCAGACTTGAAAATAGCATGACACTTTGGAATGGACAAAAACTCTCCATTTGCGGAAAGGAATCACGCTTCTCTGCATCAGAGAAGATAAATAAACTCCATTTTCAGACACACTGATATGCCAAGATGATGAACTACACAAAACCTGGCAGGAAATCTAGGCTATTTTTATCCATTTCACTCCTGGAATGGTAAAGAAGGCTGATTGCTCACAAAAAATCAAGTCAGAAAACTGCGTAGCTCCGTATTTACAGCACTGACGAAGGATGTTCCCTGTAGCAGAGGGCAAAACTGATGATTACAGACTAACAAGGAGACAGGTTCTTTAAATCCAGGTTCTTATTCAATTTGACATGCTGAGGCTTAGAACATTTACATTTAACAGAGGCTTTCAAATCTATCACTGAAGGTTGAGTAAGGGCCCTGGATTCAGTCAGAGATGGTGGCACTGCCTGCACTTTCACTTTTATAGCAGCATTTATTTTTTTTCTCTCAATAAGGAAAAACGCTCTGCATTACCTTCTCCGTGTCTAGGAGCAAAGGACACTGATAAAGGCAGGCGAGAATGCTAGGAGGCCAGCCTGGATGAGCAAGGAGCTCCTGGACATGCTGCCATACAAAAAGAAACTCTACAAGGAATGGAGGAAAGGACAGCTGGAATGGGGCATGTAAGGAAGCTGCCTGAGCAGCAAGAGACCTGCTTGGAAAAGCTAAAGCTCAGTTAGAATTCAATCTAGCCAGGGAGAACAAGGGGAACAGTAAACGTTTCAACAGGTACATTAGTGGTAAAAAGAAGCCTAGGGTAGGTGTGGGCCCCCTCAGAAAGCAAACAGGACAACTGGTGACAAGTGACATGGAGAAGGCTGAGGTTCTCAGTGACTTCTTTACCTCACTGGCAAGGGCTCCAGCCGCACTCCCAGGGTCACAGAAGATGATGGCAGGGGCTGGAAGAAGGAACTACCCATGGTGAGTGAAGATCAGGGTCGTAACCACCTGAAGAACCTGAAAGTGTTCAAGTCCATGGGACCCAATGGGAAACACCCATAGGTGCGAGGGAACTGGGGATGAGGTCACTGAACTGCTCTCTATTGTATTCCAGAAGTCCTGGCAGGCTGGGGAAGTCCCTGCTGACTGGAAAAGGGGAAACAGAACCTCCATGTCCAACAAGGGAAAGAAGAATGAGCCAGGGAACTATAGGCCAGGCAGCCTCACCTCTGTGCCTGGTAACATCATGGAGCAGATCCTCCTGGAGGCACTGCTGAGACAGAAGAATAACGAAGAGGTGATTTGGTACAGTCAGCACAGCTGCACCCAGGGCAGATCCTGCCTGATAAACCTGGTGGTCTTCTGTGACAAGGTCACAACATCAATAGGCAATGGGAGAGCAGCTGACATCATTTACCTGGACCTGAGCAAAGCCTTTGACACTGTCCCACACCACATCCTGGTCTCCAAGCTGGTAAAACATGGGATTGATGGATTGACCACTGGGCAGATAGAAACTGGCATGATGGGTGCACCCCAAGAGTGGCTGTCATTGGGTCCCTGGCCAAGTGGAGGCCTGTGAAAAGCAGAGTTCCTCACGGATCAGTACTGAGACCAGTCTTGTTTAACGTCTTTGTTGGTGACACGGACAGTGGTACTAAGGCTCCCTCAGCACCCAGCTGTGTGGTGTGGCTGACACCAAGCTGGAGGGAAGGGATCCATCCAGAGGGACCTGCACAGGCTGCAGAGTTGGGCCCAAGCCAACCTCATGAGGTTCAACAAGAACATGTCCTGCAGCTGGGTCAGGGCAATCCCAGGCACTGATACAGGCTGGGCAGGGACTGGCTTGAGAGCAGTCCTGAAGAAAAGGCCTTGGGGGTGCTGGGGGATCAGAAGCTCAACATGAGCCACCAGTGAGCACTTGCAGCCCAGAGAGCCAAGCAGAGCCTGGGCTGCAGCAAGAGAAGTGTGGCCAGCAGGGCCAGGGAGGCGATCCTCCCCCTCTGCTCCACTCTGCTGAGACCACATCTGGAGCTCTGTGTCCAGTTCTGGAGCCTCTATTACAGGTAGGTTCTGGAGGTGCTGGAAGGTGTCCAGAGAAGGGCCACAAGGATGAGCAAAGGGCTGGAGCTCCTCTGCTATGGAGACAGACTGAGAGAATTGGGGTTGTTCAGTCTGGAGAGGAGACCTTCTTGTGGCCTTCCAGTATCTGAAGGGGGCTACAAGAAAGCTAGGAGGGATTTTCAGGGTGTCAGGGAGTGATAGGACAGGGTGGGATGGAGCAAAACTACAAGTAGGGAGATTCAGATTGGATGTGAGGAAGAAGTTTTTAACCATGAGGGTGGTGAGAGACTGGAACAGGTTGCCCAGGGAGGTGGTGGAAGCCTCATCCCTGGAGGTTTTGAAGGCCAGGCTGGATGTGGCTCTGAGCAACCTGCCCTAGTGTGAGGTGCCCTGCTCATGGCAGGCATGTTGGAACTGGATGATCCTTGACAATTCTGTGATTCTATGATTATCTTTTGAGATTAAAGAAAGGAATCCAAAGAAGTCTTTGTGTTTTTGACTAACATTCTAGGTATCTTACCCTCATTTCACTTTTATGTATATTCCTGGTAAGATGTTCTATAGTAACAGACACTTTCATTTTGTCCTGAAAAATGTTTGAATTTCACATTAAATCTAACATTATCATTTAGAACTCAATTCTGCTTCAGAAATCAACTACCATAACTCTTGGAGGTGAAGGAAAACAAGACTTTAGAGCCCTTACTACAAAAATTCACATTCACAGTTCACAGGACAGCAAAGGGAAAAAAAGGCTACATGAAGAGTGCTTGCTGTTATCTGTCACCATAGATGGTTACATATCTATTAGAACAATTACTAGAAATATGCACTTCCTGGAATACAAATTTTTTAAGTACCTAAAAATATCTTTCAAAAGATGTTCACATCAAAAGAACAACGATTAAAAGCTGTTGTTACAAATAGGCAAAACCATCTTTGCTATCACTTCACTAAAAGCCTGAGAGTTTTCCTAACAGCAACCACCAGGCTCCTCTGTTCCACAGAAAACTGCTTACCAGCTCTGTCACTGTCACAATAAACTTTGTACAGCTGTACTGTTATCTCATGCATTCAGCCCCGGAGTACAGCACTGGAAAAGCAAACATTGCAAAAGCAGTGCTGGGATTTCCCAGAAACAAAACATATTGTCCAGTCTGAAAGGGCTCTTGACATAAGTCAAAGTAAGCTATTTACTTGCACAGTCCACACAAAAATATCCCCATGCCAAGGTTACAAAGAGGGATTAACAGAAGTTCTAAAGAGATGCTCACATCTCTGACAAAGTCAGATTTCAGCCTGATCTCACCTTTAAAGCCAGGCTCATTCTCTGCAGTCAGATGTCAAGATGCCTCCCATCCATGGAACCCATGGGCCTTTCTCATGCAAGACTTGCACCCTTCTGCTAGCTGAGAAGAGGATTTGGGAGACTCTGATAAACACAAAGTTCCTCTTCTCTTTCATTTGGATTCAAACCCTCACTCCCTTTGTGCCCTCAAGATTACTGATCACCAGCTTTTCAGAAAGCAGTTTCCAAACTCCTCTCCCAGATTACCGAGTGACTCAATCCTTCTGGAGAGACCAGACTCAGTTGCTTCCTGTCATGCCAGCCATCAGAACCTTTCAACAAGTATCCTGACATCCATCTAGACACAACTCTAAGAAACAGTTGCTTAGCAGTGAAAGAAACCCATTTTCTTCTCTACTCTAGCTACACTCAAACCTCAGTGCAGTCTTTCCATGTTACATTTCCTACAGTGTGACATATTTCACATTTGTATTTCATATAAACCCTGCATGTCAAGTGAATTAACAGCCATACTTGGCAGAAACTAATGTGTGTAGTTTATCACTTGATTTTAATGGGCCAATTACATCCAAAATCTGTAACTTCTGCCTGGCAAAGGGGAGATAGGTTCAAGCTGATGGACATTGAGGGATACTACAACAGACACAGACTACCACCTTTGAAAGGAAGGAAGATAAAGAGCTGGAAATGTCTTTCCTCTCATTGTATATTTTGAAAACGCTTTACTGAAGGTAACCAATTGATAGGCCTACATAAAAGCTCTCTCATTGAGAACAGCCATTCTGAACACTCTCAGATACGAAGCTTGTCATGACCAGCTCCTGAGTCCCCCAAAAGCACAAGAGTAACATCTTGACTGAGTAAGACACCTCCTCGTGGCAGAGTAGCTGCTCCTGTAACATGCAGCCTGTGCTCTGCAGTAGCAATGTGCCATAGGCACCTTCAGCTGGTCAGGGTTAAGTGCTGTGGTACTGACATGGAAGAACCTGAGCCTCCACCTCTGCTGTTCCAAGTAACAGAATTTTCAGGTTTCCCACCTGTACAGATATTGAGAGGCTCTCCTCTGAGATGGCAAAAGAAAGGAAGCCAGTCCCTCCAAAAATCTTGCCTTTTTAAAATTCCTCTTCGCTTCAAATGGAGCTGTTCTCAGGACTTTATTAAAGTCAGCTGCCAAAGCAAGGTATCACTCTCAAAATACCACACATGCTCCTACAAAAATGGTTCTTGGCAACATCAGAATTCTTTGAGGGAGACATCTCAGAAGGGACATTAATCCTAGCTACCTAGAGAGGGAGAATTGCAAATAAGCAATAAGCTTTTCCAAGGGAATACAACCACCACATCATTACTACTCCAAAACTCCCTGCAAGGTTTCTTCAGCTTCAAGAGGTATGAAAAAGCAACAGCTCCACCACAGGAAGCAAATATTCCTGAATGGCAAAATGCTGTTGCCACTTTCCTTGCGCAGGTTTGCTTCCATGGTACAGTGGTTCCAGAAGCAAACCCTGCCTGCACTAAGGACATGCAGTCAGACCTGCCCTCCCCTAGCTGTGAAACAGAAATCAGTGCCTGCATCCTGTTCAGGAGAAAACACAGACTTGTTCACCCCCTGAATCCCTGTGCCTGGTCCCTTACACCCAGAGAGCTCCTGAAACCCGTCTTGTATCAGCCATGAGAAGCCTCGGCTCGGTGAAAGCAGCACAGACTTCTGGTCAAGAGGGAGGCAAAGCTCTAGGAGAACTTTCCATCCAGTCTGCCCTGAGCCTTGCAGGTGACCTGAACGCACATTTTCTTCTCATTAATATTTTCCAAGTGTTGTGATCAATCAGAAAAAGAGAATCATCCCAATAACTCCAGAGCCATTTCTTACCTCTGCTATGCAAGACAAGCCAGACCTCTGGGCACACTGTCAGCTTGACAAATAGTCCATAGCTCCTCAACAGCTACCTCCTCACTGCTCCTCTAACACCAGGTGAGGACCCATGAGCAGTGTCAGCCATGCTCTGCCTATGCTGTGGTTTTGGACTGGAAGCAACAGAAGGCTACTGCATTTGGATGGGTCCTGTACACTGAGAGTTCTTCCACACAGTGAGGTGAGTCTCGGTTGCCAAGGGCTCACAAGACATCATTGCTCTTTGCCACATGAACAAGACAATAGCAGAGTTGTTAAACTGGGGTCAGAGAGATTAAAATGACTTTACCATTCTTCCACTCTGACCAGGGCTCCTTCTCCCTGAGGAACAATTACTGAAACTTAAATAAAATTTATTTTAAAGCATGCAAGCTACTTTGAGGAGCTTCCAGATCCTAGAAGATGCCTAAAGAAACACCATGCTACCACATCCCCTGCATTGCTTTGACACAGCAAGCAAGCATTTGTAGGAGGTTCAGTTTATCTTACACCTTCAGCCTAGAAGACATTCTTCACAGTTCCGAAGGGAAGCACTTGTCAGAACAGCAGAGGAGGACACCTCACCCATGGCACGAGATGGATCGGAGCTGCCACGTACCAGATCTCCCATCAAATTGATCTCACGCTGATGCTATGCTGAAAGGTCAGATTCTGCCTGTGAAGGGACACTGGGCTGGTCACACAGTGACAGGATGAACACCAGAAACAATCCATTATTGATGCTGTCATTGTGCCAAGCAGCCACAAACCCACTTGGTTATTCTTTAAACATCATGTAGCTGAGGTCCTCCTCCTGGCTTCACCAGCTGCTCACAAAGCAGGAGGTGGCATCTGGAAAATCACAGCTTCCTCCTGACTAGACACCACAGGCAACAGAGGCCAGATGCTTATGCAGGAAAAACGCTTTCCTACAACTCCTCAATGACAAGAGGAAACATTTTCCACTTAGCAAGATTTGCTTCTCTGGAGGTAGGTGAAAGCTAGAGAGCAGATGTCATGTAAGAAGGCACACACAATTCATAACCCCAAGGAATGGGAGCATGCAGTCTTTTGCTTCCCAAGCTAGGGGCAGTTGGATACACCACCCTTGAGCTTTATCCCTCACAAGCATCTATACTGAAATTAGCTTCTCTACAGAATATTTTGTTTCATTCCCCCCAACAGAAGAGTTTTTCAATTCAAGCAACTTTCCCACTTGCTCTAGCCAAAGGCTCTGCCTCAACAACAGCATCACATCTTCCTGACTTCCCATGTTTTCAATATGGAAGACAAAATCATTAGATCCCTAGAAGATGTCATGCTTTAAAAAGTTAATGTGATTCCAGAATTACTCACAGATATTTATTGAAGCTGAGTGACAGTATCGATTTGGGGCTTAGTAATTTGCTGAATGGTTGGAAGTGGGATACACTAAACAAAGTAAATCATACAGACTCAGAAATTCTCAGATGTCTCTCCAGGGGACATCTTAAACACAAGTAATATTAAACCAATTTCAAACTCAGTTAATTCTGCCCATTTAAGAAATAGGAAAAAGATGAGAATGTAGGTCTAGATCAAACAGCTGGCATTTACTTCAGAAATAGCAGGGAGATGCATAAGGAAACAGTTTATCTCATTGCTCAAATTAGCTGACTGCTATCAGCAGGAGGATCATCATGGACAACACACCAAACATTCCAGGCAAGAGAGAACGCTGCAAGATTTACCAAGAAGTGATGTTCCCACCTCCAAACTTGCCACATTCAGGAAGGGGTGCTGGGGAAAGAGGCCAGCTTCCCAAGGTGGCAAATGATTTAAAAAGCCAATAGAGAAAATCCTATCTTGACAGATTAATCAACAAAACTGTTGGGAACTTTAAAAGCTGTTTTATGCAAACTGGCCATACCCAGATGGATGGAAGGAGCTTTTCACTCATCTAACCAGATCTCCATGCCAAATTTAATTACAGCTACCTTAAAATACTGGATTAAGGGCGTGACCCTTCTCTTGA
Organism: Indicator indicator; assembly: GCF_027791375.1. Classification (NCBI taxonomy): domain Eukaryota; kingdom Metazoa; phylum Chordata; class Aves; order Piciformes; family Indicatoridae; genus Indicator; species Indicator indicator. Next base: position 36,330,914 of record NC_072013.1, read on the forward strand.
ATCACCCAAGCAGAGTTAGATAAAAGATTTCTTTCCAAGTCTAAGTAAACAGCACAAACTATATGCAAATGTCCTGGGTAGGTCAAGCCTTAAAGGACAGAGCTGAAAAATTAATTTCAAATGAAAAATTACATTGTTGGGAGCACATTTCAACAAAACTTATGTTCCACTGCACAAAATGAAACTGAATCTTCACCCGTAAGTCAACTAAAGCTTTTGTTTGTCTTTACATGCTTGCTTTTCAAATAAGTGGCCATGTCAAGTAGACATTTGTAGGAGCAGAGCAGAAGCATCCCGATGTTTACTTCTGATGGAGACCAGTTCTCTCGAAACAAGTGCTGCATCCCAGAATCCTAGAAGGGTTTGAGTTGGAAGGGACCTCCAAGGGTCATCCAGTCAGCAGGGACATCCTCCACTGGATCAGGTTGCTCAGAGCCTTGTCCAAGCAGCCTGACCTTGAATATCTCCAGGGATGGAGCCTCAACTCCCTCCCTGGTCAACCTATTGCAGTGTTCCAGCAGCCTCCTGGTGCAGAACTTGCTCCTCACACATCCAATCTCAATCTGCTCTGCTCTCATTTCAAACCATTGTCTCTTGTCCTGTCCCTGCACACCTTTGGGAACAGTCCCTCTGCAGCCTTCTTGTAGCCCCTTCAGGTCCTGGCAGGCTGCTCTTAGGTCTGCCTGGAGCCTCCTCTTCTCCAGGCTGAACACCCCTAGCCTGTCCTCATAGCAGAGGTGCTCCAACCCCCTGATCATTTTTTGTGATCCTCCTCTCGACGTGCTCCATCAGGTCCATCTCCTTCCTATGCTGAGGGCTCCAGAGCTGGATGCAGTGCTCCAGGTGAGGTCTCCCCAGAGCAGAGGAGCAGGATCCCCTCTCTCCATCTCTAGCCACACTGCTTTGGGGTGCAGCCCAGGCTGCCATTGGTCTTCTGGACTGCAAGTACTCATTGCTGGCTCCTGTCCAGCTTCTCCCTGGCCACCGGCCCCAAGGTCCTTTTCTGCAGGGCTGCTCTCAATTTCATCATCCCCCAGCCTGGACTGATACTGATTGCCCTGACCTAGGTGCAGGACTTTGCACTTTGACTTATTGAACTTCCTGAGATTCTCCTCAGCCCAGCTCTCCAGCCTTTCTAGTTCCCTCTGGATGGCTCCCATCCGATCCTTCAGACTTATCAATCACACCACTCAGATTGATATCATCTGCAAACTTGCTGAGGGTGTCCTCAATCTTGCTGTCACCAGCCAACTAATGGTCAAGCAATTACTTACTTTTGAAATTAAAAAGGCTAAGATTTTTAATGCTGCATAAATAGAACATCTGATGGAAAAAGGTACCAAAAAAATTCAATACCATCCCCAGGAACACTGCAGTGAATCTGAAACAGCTCCCTAGTGCATCCTGCATGTCACCTCTCTGCTTGTTGTCATACTGTTGTCACTGAACAGAGCCAAGGATCATTACCTGCTAGTTGCAGGAGGGAAAAAAAAAAAAAAATCAATTCCTGTTGCTCAATGAACTGCACTGAGAATAGCAGGCTAATAACAGTGATAGCTTATTGTGGCTCTTCTTCAGCAGCAGTTCAACAGTGTTCCCTAACCCCAACTGCTTCCCTGCATCAAGAACACAAGAGTGGCCATGCTGGGTCACACAAACATTTGTGGAGCTCAGGCTCTCCCACAGTGGCAAACACCAAGCCTTAAGCCAAGCATGTAGTGGTATTTCTACAGAATGCTCTGTCAGGTCCCAGGCTCTCAGGGACTCCAACGACCTAGAACAGTTGATGCTCCTTTCCTCCAGTGAATGCTTCTTTCATAAGTTCATGAACTTAAGACATTTGGCATCTCCAACACCACACAAGAAGCAGCTACTCACTAACCTAGTGAAGAACCATCCCCATGTTTGACCATGCTAAACACATGTTATTTGATGGTCCCTACTCAAGAAGTGACAGAGGTCTTGCCAGTCAGGCAGTGCAATGACCTTTCCAGTGTTAGAGCAGAGTGTGCTAGGGCCATCAGCCAAGGTCAGCCACAATGAAGTGATCTGTACCCAGTCCAGCTGCCCTTCACTATGGGCAGTCAGGCCTGCAATGGGTGCAGAACTGTTTTTAGAGCTAGAGCTCCAGCACTAGGAAAGCTACGAGACCAATTTCCTCCATCCCTAAGAAATCATCAGGAAATGGTATCATAAACTGGCAGCCTGTAATAAAATGATTACAGTCCAAAGAAGCAGGGAGAACTTAATTAGCATGCACAGGTTTGAATGCTGAACTAAGAGGGATCGTTTAAACACTGGCAATCACAATTTCTTTCATTGATTCATTTGAAATAAAACTTGCATCTTCTGTGTGAGTCAAGAGTGGAAATTCTCATCTAGGTAACCCAAATATGCTTTCCAAATATAGAGACCTGAGGCAGTAGGTGAAAGAGGAGTGTTTTCCAGGAAAACTATAGGATCCACCAGACCTATGATATGCAAAACCAGACACTCCTTGAGACTCAAGATATGGAGGGGACTAGGCACCATAGTTAGGGCTCCTGCTGAAACATCCAAGGCAAAGCAATGTGCATCACAGATGGAACAGCATGCCTTAAATATCTTCTCCTTTGACTCGTCCAGATCATGAATTTAATCCTGGCAAGGAGCTTCAAAGTGAAAACTGTAGGTGAGAAAGCAGTAGGTAAGTGGCAGTGCCAGGGTACAATCACCTTCACCACAACACTTCCAAGCAGCAAGGCTAAAGCAAGTATATGCAGTAACCCCATGAAGGAAATATCTTCATTGCTTAGAATATTTTTAAAGCATTATTAGCATTTTTCTTGGCCATTTCAATGCTCATCTCCATACAGTAAGCAAGGGTAGCCTACAGAGATGGGGAAAATGCAGCTAAAAATACCCTGCTTGAATTGTAAAGTCAAGGAGAAAACTGAAGGGAGTATTTGACACCATACAAGAAAATCAAAGACATTTTCACATAAACCAAAGCAGCATTCTGAGCTTCAGATACTCCTGCAACTTTTGCAAAGGAATTTTAATAAGTAAAGGCAGTGACTAGATTTTCTTCCCATGCATAACTGGCAGCAGTTACAATAGATAAAACGTGTTTGAGAGAATCTGGAGGTTAACTAGTAAAAGACTGGTGAAGGGACACAGACAACATGGAAGTCAGTGTCAGAATAAACTGCAGCTGAAGTGGGTAAGAGCCTATTATAAGAGAATACCTACAGGGAATTCTGTTACAGAATATTCTTAACTTTTGAAAGTCAGATTTTTAAAAGCGTAACAATTAGCTAGCAACAGTTTGCTTTGATTGCTGAAACATGGGATGTGAGCTGTACCTTTGGTTTCTGCTTAAGTAACCTGTGATTTTTGGTAATCATTTTAACTGGCCATGAGTTAAGCCTAGCAACAGAACATGCCAATTAAACGTTCCCTAAGCTCTCTCAACTGCCACAGCCTCATCTATAAATAAAGAACCCTACGACTATGTGACTCTTCTCAATTATCCTCTAAAGAAAATTTTAAAAAGAATATTTAGGGATGAGGGAAGGTGAACAATTGAGTTTCCTCAACAGAGAAGAAATATCTTTTTGTCCTCTGCAATGCAAATAGCTTTTACACTCCAGCACCCCAGCCACTCAGGGCAGTTTGATGGCATACACTTTTCCTGGCACAAACGGGTAGCAGTGTAGCTTGCAACTGCCACGCTAGACTAGAAAATAGAGCAAGCACACATAAAATTAAGTCAGTAACACCATGTCCCTGCCAGAAAAGTGAGGTTTTCAGTATAACATTTCACTTTATTTAAGTAAATGAGCGCTGGAACCCAGCGCGTGGCTGTGAGGAGAGGAGGCAGCAGCGACCGGCTCGGCTTGGCTCATTTTGGCTCAGCTCAGCCTTCTCCCTGATGGGGGAGGGAGGAAAAAAAAAAAAAAAAAAAAAAGGGCAGGGTGGAGAGGGTGGTTACTGAAAGATGGTTATTACCCGATCAAAGGCTAGTAGAAAAACAGTGGGCACCCAAACAGAGACCACACACAAGCATGAAGGTGTTCAGGCAGGTGGCTGCAGTGAGCGCTGGAGCCTGACAATTGATATGGAGGATGGCAGGAACAACACCTGTGTTAGGTGTGAGCAGATCAGGGATCTGATGAACATGGTGGCCAAACTAAAAGAAGAGGTGGAAAGGCTAAGAACTAGAAGAGACTGTGAAAGGGAAATTGACTATTTCCATAATCTAACCTCCACAAAACCAGAACAGGGGGTAACTCTTAGTGGAGCAGGGAGGTTGATACCCTCCCATCATCAAGCCTCTCAGCCTCCATGCAGTAAACCGCATGATCAGGACCAATGGGAACAGGTCTCTGCCCGACGGAACAAATGCAAACGGAGCAAGCGTGCTACTTTAAGCAGCATGCTGCCTACAGGGCACTTACAGAATAGGTATGAGGCTCTGCAGGAGGAACAGGTCATCGGTAAGGATGAGGATTCAAGGTCAGAAGCTGCACCAGTGACAGGTTACCTCAGGCCAGCCATCAAAACTGATCCTGAAAAGAAACCGCGTAGGCTCATTGTTACAGGAGATTCCCTACTGAAGGGAGCAGAGGGCCTAATATGCAGACCAAACCCACTTCACAGAGAGGTCTGCTGCCTCCCTGGTGCCCAGGTAAGGGACATTGTAGGCAAAATTCCCAACCTCGTGCATCCTTCAGACTACTACCCACTTCTGGTCTTTCAGGTGGTTGTGACAATGCAACAATGAGAGGCTCACAATCAGTTAAAAGAGACTTCAGGACGTTAAAGCATCTGCTAAAGGAATCAGGAGCTCAAGCTGTGTTCTCCTCTATCCCTCTAACGTCAGCGATGGACGAGGGAACATTTAGGAAGAGCCAAGAGGTCAATTCATGGCTCTGGAGCTGGTGTCATCGACAGGGCTTTGGGTTCTGCAACCATGGCTTGGTTTACAAGGCACCAGAGCTGCAAACAACTAATGGGATGCACTTGTCCCAGAAGGGAAAAAGGATCCTGGGGCAGGAACTGGCAGGGCTCAATGATAGGGCTTTAAACTAGATCTGAAGGGTGAAGGGGTTAATAGTCTCCTGTGGGCCAGAGACAAACAGAGGGGCAGCTCACCAGAGGCAGAGGGATGGAGAGCTAGTAGGGGCTCTCAACTTGCTGCCCTGAGGCAAGCCACCAATGATGCACCAGGACACTGTGGAAATCAAGGGGAGTTGGCACAAGAGGAGGACAGGGCCAGCCCAGCTGAAGTGCCTCTATGCAAATGCACACAGCTTGGGCAACAAACAGGATGAACTAAGGGCACTGTGCTGCTGGGATGCCATGACATAGTGGCTATCACTGAAACTTGGTGGGATGATACCCATGACTGGAATGTAGGGATAGAAGGATACAAGCTGTTTAGAAAGGATAGGCAGGGAAGGAGAGGAGGAGGTGTTGCCCTCTATGTCAGTGACCAGCTGGAATCAGCTGAGCTCCACCTGGGTGTGGCAGTTTGGGCTGGGTGCCCCCTGCCACTGCTGCATGAGATACACCTCTGGTGTCCCAGGTACCCACCCACTAGGGGTGGACACAGGAAATGACGTATTTCTACCCATAAATCCTGCGCCCTATAAAGCCATCTGCTTTCGCTTTCTTCCCTCTCTGCTCCCATGGGAGATGTCCTCTCTTATCGGGTAATGCCGGGGGGGGGTATCTCAGGCCTCTAAGGCCTGACTAGGCCTAATGCCAGGAGGAGAATGGAGGAGGGGGGGCAGTCTCAGATCTGGCCAGCCTGAGACTTGCCTAGCAGTGGGAGGGAGGGGGCGGGGGGGGGGGGAGGAAGAGCCCTGAGGGATTGGGTAGACCCTCAGGTGGGAGGAAGGGAGGATTGGGAAGTTTTTGGGAATTCTGTGAGGGGGTTCTGTATGTTTTAGGATGTTCTTTGCCACTATGCTTTGTAGTTTGTAGTTTTCTGTACCTTCACCAATTTGCTTTTCCATTTAAACTTTTCCATCACTCTCCAATCCGTTTGCGTGTGTCATTCTTTTGTCCCTTTCGGGGCAAGAGATCTTCTGGCTGGCCTCAAACCAGCACACTGGGGAAGGATGATGAGCTGGTTGAGAGTGTATGGGTTAAAATTAAAGGCAAGACAGGGGAAGGAGATGTTACTGTAGGGGTCTGCTACAGGCCACCTGACCAGCAGAACCAAGCAGATGAGGCTCTCCACAGGCAAACAGAAGTGGCTTCCAGGTCACAAGCCCTGGTCCTCATGGGTGATTTCAACCACCCTGACATCTGCTGGAGGGACAACACAGCAAGGCACCAGCAATCCAGGATGGTCCAGGATTGCATAGATGACAACTTCCTCCTCCAAATGGTAGAGGAACCAACATGAAAAGGTGCTGTGCGGGACCTTGTTCTCACCAACACGGAAGGGCTGGTAACCAATGTGAGGCTCAGAGACAGCCCTGGCTGCAGTGACCATGAAGCAGTTGAATTTAAGATCCTCAGGGCAACCAGAAGGACATATCCCAAGCTTACGACCCTAGACTTTAGGTGTGCAGACTTTGATGGCTTCAGGGATCTGCTGGCCAAAGGGTCATGGGACAAAGCCCTAGAGGGAAGAGGAGCCCAGGACAGCTGGTCAGTATTCAAGGACCACCTCCTCTGTGCCCAGGAGCAATGCATATCAACAACGAGGAAAGTAGGGAAGAATGCTAGGAGCCCTGCCTGGATGAGCAAGGAGCTGCTGGACATGCTGTCACTTAAAAGAAACTCTACAAGGAGTGGAGGAAAGGACAGCTGGAATGGGGGGATATAAGGAAGCTGCCCGAGCAGCAAGAGACCTGCTTAGGAAAGCCAAAGCACAGTTTGAATTGAATCTAGCCAGGGAGGTCAAAGGGAACACTAAGAATTTCTACAGGTATATTAATGGTCAAAAGAAGCCTAGGGAAGGTGTGGGCCCCCTCAGAAAGGAAACAGGTGAAATGGTCACAAGTGACCTGGAAAAGGCTGAGGTTCTCAATGACTTCTTTACCTCAGCCTTCACTGCAAGGGCCTCCAGCCACACTCCTGGAATAGTCATGGAAGCTAATGGCAAGAACCAGAAGGAAGAACTGCCCATCATAAGTGAAGATCGGGTTCATGATCACCTGAAGGACCTGAAAGTGTTCAAGTCCATGGGACCCGACGGGATACACCCATGGGTACTGAGAGAACTGGCAGAGGAGGTTGCTGAACCCCTCTCTATTATATTCCAAAAGTCCTGGCAGTCTGGGGAAGTCCCCACTGACTGGAAAAGGGGAAACATTACTCCCATCTTCAAAAACGGGAAGAAGGAAGAACCAGGGAACTACAGAGGTCAGGCAGTCTCACCTCTGTGCCCAGCAAGATCACAGAGCAGATTCTCCTGGAGGCACTACTGAGACAGAAGAATAGTGAAGAGGTGATTGGGTACAGTCAGCATGGGTTTACCAAGGGCAAATCCTGCCTGACAAACCTGGTGGCCTTCTATGAACAGGTGACAACATTAATAGATGAGGGGAGAACAACTGATGTCATTGACCTGGACCTGAGCAAAGCCTTCCACACTGTCCTGCACCACATCCTGGTCTCCAAACTGGTGACACATGGATTTGATGGGTGGACCACGAGATGGATGAAGAACTGGCTTGATGGCTGCACCCAAAGAGTGGCTGTCAATGGCTCCATGTCCCAGTGGAGGCCAGTGACAAGTGGAGTCCCTCAGGGCTCAGTCCTGGGACCAGTCTTGTTCAACATTGTCGGTGCCATGGACAGAGGCATTGAGTGCACCCTCAGCAAGTTTGCTGATGACACCAAGCTGTGTGGTGCAGCAGACAGGCTGGAGGGAAGGGATCCATCCAGAGGGACCTGGACAGGCTGGAGAGGTGGGCACAAGCCAACCTCATGACGTTCAACACGACCAAGTGCAGGGTCCTGCATCTGGGTCGAGGCAATCCCAAGCACAAACACAGGCTGGGCAGGGACTGGCTGGAGAGCAGCCCTGAGGAGAGGGACTTGGGGGTGCTGGTGGATGAGAAGCTCAACAGGAGCTGTCAGTGTGCACTTGCAGCCCAGAAAGCCAACCAGATCCTGGGCTGCATCAGGAGAAGTGTGGCCAGCAGGTCAAGGAGGTGATTCTCCCCCTCTACTCAGCTCTGGTGAGACCCCACCTGGAGTACTGCATCCAGTTCTGGAGCCCCTATTACAAGAGGGATCTGGAGGTGCTGGAAGGTGTCCAGAGGAGGGCCATCAGGACGATTAGAGGGCTGGAGCACCTCTCCTATGAGGACAGACTGAGAGAGTTGGGGCTGTTCAGTGTGGAGAAAAAAAGGCTCCAAGGTGACTCCAAGGGAGTCACAGGAACAAACCCCACAGAGCAATTATGGATATCAGGTGGTGACAGGACTAGGGGGAATGGAATAAAGCTGGAAGTGGGGAGATTCAGGCTGGATGTGAGGAAGAAGTTCTTCACCATGAGAGTGGCGAGTCCCTGGAATGGGTTGTCCAGGGAGGTGGTTGAGGCCCCATCCCTGGAGGTGTTTAAGGCCAGGCTGGATGAGGCTCTAGACAGCCTGATGTAGTGTGAGGTGTCCCTGCCCATGTTGGGGGGCTTGGACTTTGTGGTTCCTTGTGGTGCCTTCCAACCCTGACAATTCTATGATTCTATCTCAGCGAGTCACAGGAAAGCAAAGCAACAAAAAGCTTCTGCAATGACACAGGTTGCAGATTTTGCTTAGTGGCCACAGACGATCCCTTCTTTGATGCCAATGAGTTCTAATACAGCTCTTTATACACCATTTATGGACAGGCAACTGTTATGTGACATTTTAATTGCTCTGGAGAGAGGCACAGTTAAAGAGGGTCTGCCCTAAAGCAGCTGTGCTTCTCACCCCAACCAGGAATACAAGTTAGGCAAACAGAAACTTTTACATTATTACTCCGAATGAAAGTCTGCTGCTTGTCAAAAAAACTCTCTCCAGTTCTACCTCAGCCTGCAAATGAAGGGGCACCCAACTTCTTGCCACCCTAGAAGCCTGTAAGCACACACCTGGCACACAAATTATTTACTACCTGCTCTCTAACATGCTGGAAGCCCTTGGGGTGATTGATCTCCCAGGCAAAATGGAAGGGGTCACAGCAAAAGCCATAACCTCAACTGCTCCTGGTCAAACTAGTCAGTACTATTCTGCAATGCAGGACAGTAACAAACTGCAGGAAGGTAGCAGTTTGAGCTCAGGACTGCAGTAAGCTCCAGCAGCAGACAGCACTGCTCCCTCCATATCAGTCTTCACATCATTCTCTCCGAGTCCTGCTCCTTCCGTCACTCAATGCACATGGAGACTTCTGCCTTTAATGAGGCCCAGCACCTGCTGCTACAGAGATTCCTTTCCCTACACTGAAACCAGAACCATTTCCTCTTCCAAACCAGCAAGATGACTAATCAGCAAGCTGCTTGCACAAATGCTGAGCAGAAAGCTTTCACTGTTAAAATGGCTAACACCTCTTTCCCAACCAGGTGCAAACCACCAAGCCCCCACCCCCCAGCAAGAAAATGAGTTCAGCAGCTGTGAGATGGATCCCCTCTGCTGATGGCACAGCTGTGACTTTGAGCAATTAAGTTGCACAAGAAATGGTTACTGAAGTTTTATTCCAGGCTCTGCCCAGAACACCAGCATTTGAGAGAGGCAGCTGTTCTCCATGACAGCTACCACAACATCCAAAGAAATCCAGCTAGCAAAAGCTAAGATACACAACAAGAACAGATATAGCTTCCACTACAAACACAAGCACAAAACCTGGAGAGTGGCTAGACCTGAAATGACCAAGAATGTACAGTTTGAGATTTTCAGTATTTGCTATTCTAAAGGAGCTGATTAAAAAGGCTTCTGAACTCTGACAGGAGGACCACAAGTCAGCCAACACCAAGACAGAGCTTTCTGAATTGTCTCATTGAGTTGGGGACAAAACCACAGCAAGAGTTCTGCACCTCTAAAGCTTTCTTTTTCAGAAGAAAAGAAAGATAGTGACTTTGAAATACAGAAACTCACATCTGCTGCTTGAAACATTAAAAACAAAGGCCTTGAAAACAAATTCATAGCTTGTACTTTTGAGGGACAAGATTTTCCTTTCAGACTTTCTCTCACTTTGGCAACCTCCATCCACTCCCTGGACTGGAACAAATATCACACAGCACTCTGAGATGTTTCATCCTGGCTTAGCAGCCAAGTGAAGATTTGAGGTATTTTTCTAGGCCACACCAGCAGTCTCTCATTAGCATGCAACTGTCTGCTGCAATACATAAAACATTGCTGACATTCCTGGATCTCCTGCAGCAAGTGAGAAGCTCATAGGTTGCTGCAGAGCTACTCATTCATGAAGTCCTCTTCTCCTTTCAGCTCAGCACAGCAAGACCCACTTCAGCTGTATGACAATGCAGATGGAGCACTTAAAGGATCTGAAAACAAGTTATTTCAGCAACAAATAAAACCATAGACACATCTCCCCATGACCTGCAAACCTCATCAATGCATCAGGGGAGGCAAAATAAACAGGAATACAGGCGTTCCTGAACTTTTTATGGGCTGCTGTTAATACAGCAAAGCATCACAATACAGACAATCAAATCAGCAAGCCACAAACAGTGCTGACAGAATGTGTGTCCTTGAAGTGGCTCATAAATCACATCAATGTGGAGCAGCAAGATTTACTTCATGGTTCCCTTCAGGAAGTATTAGTAACCCACCACTGATGTGTGCAAGCTTGTAACTCAGAATCCACAGTTCACAGCACCAGAACACAATCTGTCCTCTCCACCACCAAAATGTTGTATTAGAACTACAGAAATACTACAAAAAGCTTTCTCCAGGTGCTGACAAGAGTTAAACAAAAATTCCCTTTGCTCTTTACTGATGCTTCCCTCTTAAAAGTCACCCACAACTGAAAGAGTGCTCAACAGACACCAGAACTGCTACTATTCTTAACGAAATATTGAACTGTTTTGCAAATGTCAAAGTTTTGAGTTGCTCAAAAGTCAAAAGAAAACACAAGGGAAAAAAATGAAAACCAAAGCCACAACCACGGGCACACGGGGTTTCCTTTCTTCTCTTCGTGGGGATTTCTCTTCTTTTCCTCACAACTCAGTACAATTTTCTTGCACACACAAACACAGCAGCAGGATGCCAGAATCAATGTCTGCAAAGTCGTGTAACGGACTGGGCCCCCACAACAAATCTCTAATCACGTTTGTACTGTTTGGAAAGCTTCCACTCTGAGCTCCTTGTGATCAAGTCCTGATCTGCTGATTTCACTGAAAAGCCAAGAAAAAAATATTACTGGAATCTCCTTCTAATTGACCTTACTGTGGCTGCATGTGATTGAGGAGTCTTCCCTACCAAGCACATGAAAGCAGGAAGCAAGAAGGAATGTATCTAGAAAGCACATTCGCTGACAGTCTCTTATTCTGGACACAATGTGCAACTATGGAGTGCAGTGGAAACATAAAATAATTTCTTTTACTCTCCAGACCTTGACTTGCAATTCACCTGACCTTAAACTTATTTTACCTGGCCATGGCTTACTCCATCTCTCTGCACTGTGTATTTTACTCACAGGAGCTCACAGATCAGCAGAAGGTGGTATGTCAGCTGCTGCACTCTGGTTCAGTTCCAGCCTCTCCAAAAGCAATCAGGCCTGGAAGCTCTGCAGGATCTTCTCACTATGGTAGGAGAGCTGCAAGTCAGCTGAGTGTCTAGGTGCCTGCAGGAAGCCAAGCAGGGAGCTTGCACCAGCGACCCTGACCTGCAGGACTTGCGAGAGGGAGGAGGAAAAGGCTTCTCAGCAAGAGCCCACACCAGAGTGAATGTGACTAACACCCCAGGGCTGTGCTTCACCCCAGACTGAGAGCTTCACTAGGAACTGCTGCAGTGGTCAGGGCAAAGGCTTGTCTGTGGTTCTGGGGGACTGTGAGGGCTCCTCAGGCTCTCACCAGTAACAAATACCTATGAAAGTGTGAGCTGTGAAGCCATGCAGCCCTTTCCAAGGGTACTCTTGTACCTCCTCCTGCCAGGGCTGCATCAGCCAGGCTGCCCAAGATGCTCAGGCCTGAGCTTAAGCTAAATGAGCACAAGGAGAGAAACTGCTGGGTGTGACAGTGTGAAACGTGACCAACACCACAGCTGGATTCCATAGCCGCTCATGTAAGGATCAGCCAAGCTAAGAGGGAGTACTGGGGACCTTTGGAGGAGCAGCATCCTGCCAGGCCGGCAGTTGCCAGCTAATCCTATGTAACCCTGAACTGCTCTTGGCAACAGTTTAATGCGTATGTGGGCACCCCTGTGACTAAACCCATAGGGAGAAAGAACCTGAGGGTAGGACACTGACTGGGGAGAAGCCTGGTACAAGGAGAGACAGAAGGAAGTTAGATGGAAAAGCTGTATCAAGGTGTGTAAATAGAATCACTGCTGTCTGGGAAGACATGCTGAGTGGCTCTGCATTTGAACATCAGGGGAAACCAAACCTATTGTCCTGACTATTCCACCCATTGTGAAATGTGCTCCTGTGGTCTGGAAGGAGGGAACTGGACCTGGTTGGCAGGGGGGAATCAAGCACCTTGGTGTCATGGTATCAGTGTTCAGGCCATACCTCAGTGAGAACCTACCCACCATGTCCTAATGCTTCCAACAACACTTCCAGCTGATGTCTCAAGTCACATAAAACAGCAGCAGGAACTGAAGCACAAGATCTACACAAAGATCCCAAGTCCCAAGGTGGAACCAGCAGGGCTGTAGGGGCCAGAGCGAGCACGCAGTGTTCAGAGCACCACAAAGGCCAGGCCTGCCTGGGAAGCCTGTCACCAGACTTCACCTATCTGCTGCTGACAATCCTCTGTGCAAAGTGACAGCTGGGCTCCTGGAAATGCCAGTCCCGTAGTGATGGAAATACACAGTCTTGCTGTTTTACATTCCACCTCTGCTAAACTCTTCCTCCACAGAAAAAGGGATATAAATACAACCTTCCAACGATGATCCCCTAAAAACAGTGAAGAACATTTATCTACAGACTGGTGAAATGGCCCCGCCCCGCAGGACAGCTTGCAGAAACAACTGCAGATACAACGTGAAGGCTCCTGAGCAGCAAGGTAAAATAGAAGTATGAGATTCAGAAACCAGAAAGAATTCTAGCACTCTAGGCAATGTGGACCAGCCTCAGGGTCTAGAAATCGCAGATTGCCAGGCCTGCAGTTCAGGCCTGAAATTGTGCACTATCTGGGGAACTCGAATGAAGGTGAAGAAGAGAGGCTGGCTGCCCTTGTTCTCACAGGTGTTAAAACTTCCTCTCTACTAAGCATTGAAGAGACTCGAAATTGCCTCATCAATTTCCTCCCTGGCCCCCCCACCTCCTCTCACAGCCAATTAGTGGCATTGGCAGTGACATTACAAGGTTCATGCGCAATAACCCAGCCACTTGCGGGTCCAACAAATCCAGAGTGCTCAAGGTCAGGTTTAAGTCACACAGCAGAGATGAAAACAGGGGAATGTCATGAAAGAAGCAGAGAACTCTGAGTAATCATTCAAACGTGTGAATATAATGTTATTAAAATTCATTACTTCAGTTCCCCACTAACTGTGCCAATCAGCAAGACATGAGAGTGAGTCCCTCTCCCTCTGAACTCACCACCAATTTCACATTAGCTGAGTACTGTCACTATTCATCCCCATGGAAACAGCTGTGATGGGAAAAGCTCACTGGTGTATTGTATCACTGAGTGAATCAGAAAAGAAGGCTCTAATTAAAGAAGACTCTTTCTAAATATATACCCAGCCTGCAAACCAGCAAGACTAATAACATTTGCCTATATTTTAAGACCATTTTGAATAGTGTTATTAGATCTAGTAGGACAGTCTCACAGCCAGATGCACAGCCGAGCACATGGATCAAACCCCTCCTTTAATTAAACCAAAACAGTTCAGAAATTGTTGCTGAGCCAAGGTCTTCTATACAGAGCTTTAAAAGACAGCTGGCAGGTGACAGCAATCAACCAGTGCAAAGGTGAAAATAACTACAAACACATCTATCATGTATTGTGCGAACTACCTGCATGGAACGAGACTCCCGCATTTTTTCCAGTGCTTGCAGACATCTCATGACATTTACAGCTAATAAAAACTGCAAATTTACACATTCAAACAGGAAATAGGCCCTGGGCATACTTCTGTGTGATTACAAGAGAGTTCTGCTGTGAAGCAGCCTCCATGCAGCCGTCCTCAGCTTTTCTCTTGGACATTTTCACAGCTCCTTGAACATTCTTCAAGCCATTCACCCACCCCTTTCCGTGGTATCCACAAACCTTTACAAAACTCATCAGACATGACAGGGCACAAGCTAAGCCCAAGATCCACTGTGCAATTCTCCTATCACAGTATCCAGCTTTCAGCCTAAGCAGTCACTCTGCACTGCAAGGGTTTACTCAAGGCTGAAAAAGTCATTCCAAAATTTCCAACAGCCAACCAATTCCCAAACAGCTTCATTAGCATTTCAATTCTATCTTTGATTCCCTACCAGGATAAGTTTTAAAATATTTTTTCTTTACTGAATGTGAACATTAACACAGAACAAGGGAAAAATAATTATTACTTCTGTTTAAAATTGCACTAAAGTTAAATGACATTTCAATGTCCAAAAAGTAATGGATAAAGTTGGGAGAGAGGGAAGAGGTCATATAGGAAGCCTCCCTGCACAATGAAGCAGGACTCCAACAGTCTCTCTTCTTCTGGAAAAGGCTTCTTACCCTAGGCACAGAGCCACTCAATGCAACTGCACTGCTCCTGGTCTGCTGCTAGCCTGCCCTCCACTCCTCTGCCACCTTCTGCACCACACTTCACTGCACAGCATAAACATGTCCCTGCATGCCTGTAGCCATTTTCAGCCATGTGCTCACAGTGCCAAAATCAAAAGGCAGCACCATCTCGAGTTCTGTGCTATGACAAATTCACCTATTAGCACAGAGGACAGCACAGATGTGATCATTATTGACAACTTGCAAGTATTTGAAATCTGAGATACCACTTTGATGCACAAAAAAAAAAAAAAAATTCTTGAGTACAGTGGCAGAGATACAAATAAAAGTGTAAAGGTGAGCAAGTTGTTCAAGTACCAAATGTGCTTCCAAGTCTGACAACCAAAAGAAAAGACCACAGGGAGGAAAGACCTTCCTGCTCTGCACAGCTTCCACTGACTCCTCACACACTTGACATTAGTCTATAGTGAAGCAGAAAGATGTACAACATGACAATTGTATGCTCTTATTTAATCCCAAATTGTGTCTGACTGACAGTAGTTTTGCATCACTACAAAACTGGCTCTAATCCTTGACAGGGTTTATGTCGATCATTTCATTTTCTAATAAATATTCAATAATTGTTTCACTAAGACTTTCACACACAGGGTTACACAGCACACAAGGAAGTTCTTCCCAGAAGCATACAAGCTGTTATACAATCTGTTTATTTTAATTCTCTACATTTCCTAAGTTTTCTAACACTGAACATTAGACATTTACCCTGCACTACAATGTGACATGACTCTACAGAACTGGCCTGGGTGGGCACAAACAAAGCACACTGAAGCACACAAACACCAGCATGTTTACAACCCAGCTGCAAGCAAACCCAACCACAACACAAACCCCAAAAACAGCAGCATGGAGGAAGCTGCTTCTGACTTTGCTACCCTACCAGAAGTCATCCATTTGGGGACACCTATGCAGAGGCACAACATTTCTAACACACACAAAGGCACTACCCAAAGTAGAGCCACCTTTGGCTTGGCAGGAACCAAGAATTCCTGCAGCAGTTATCAAACTGCTTTACAACCCTAATGCTCATTTTCCCAAACAGTTTAAGCATTTTAACAGGAACTCCTCCTTGCAAAAAGATTGATACTTGAAACACTGATTCTCAAGAAACAAAAACAACCACCAGTGGCATTATCAAAGGCCATGCACCAGACAATGTAAGGATGCAGTGCTGGAGCTTTAACCAGCTTCAGCAGCAGCTGCAGCTTCAGCTCTTTGCAATTGTTCAGCAGTGTTTGTTTGGAGTTCCAGTTTTGGGAAGCACTTGCATGAATCAACATATTGAAAATCAGAAGCCTCAGAATTTAAAACTGAGTAAGAAGTAACTTCCTGCACAGTCAGAAGTTTGAGATACACTGCTGTAATCCCCAAAGCAAGCATCTCATCTGTACCCCACAACAGCCATTTGCAAGGCAAGGAGCTGTGCACAGCCAGTGAATGGTTTCTCTATTTGAAAATCGTGTATCAGTTTGCCCACACATGAAGCAGGCCCCAACAGAGCAGCAATTATAGTAGGCCACTGCAATGCTGAACTGTCCCAAAATATCATCATAGCTTCATCTCTTGCTTATAGAGATCATGCAAGGTCTTCAGGCCAGCACCTGCCTTTATTACTTCATTTTAGACAAGCAGAGAGAGTCCTACGGATCCTCCTTAATCCGTAACAGAATGCATTTATCATGGTTTCTTGAGTGTTCTTCTCTTCACATATAAAGCCCACATAAATTATGGGATAAAGACATTCTCATGAGCAAGTAGTATCCCAAATGCTATAGTTAGCACCAATTTTCAAGAATGGTCTCCATGCCATCTGCTATACCTATATCATACCTAGGCACAATATTAGGCTGGATACCAGGAGGAAATTCCTTACTATGAGAGTGGTGAAATACTGGAACAGGTTGCCCAGGGTGGTGGTTGAGGCCCTGTCCCTGGAGACATTCAACCTCAGGCTCAATATGAACCTGGGCAGCCTGATCTAGTTGGAGGTGTCCCTGCTGCCTGCAGTGGGGTTAGACATGATGCCCTTGGAGGGTTCCCTTCCAGCCTAATGCAATTTGTGAGTCTGGGAATATAAATATATCTGTACACAGACCTAGACAAACACAGAACCCAGAGACTTCTCAATAGTACTTTACAAGAGAGAATTTAGAGCAAGTTTAATGACCTACAAGCAGTTAAAAGATTTTGGCTATTTCAAACTGCAGCTAAAGATTTTTCAGTCACTTAGAAGCACACACACACACACAAGCAGGTAATTTTACCCTTCAGGAATAATCAGCAGCTGTTGACAGCTTTCTTGCAAAGCCTTATTTTGCATTAGCTGGATGTCTAAAGATACACCTAGGTGGCATGCAAAGTGTGTTTGATTTGTATCTGCTGGCATGCTCTGACAAAAGTGATGCAAAAGCAAAACAAAAAACCCCCCACATCCAACTTTTTTGTGGTCATCTTTTATGCTCTCCACCCCTTTCAGAACTGCAAGGAAAGTAAACAAAGATATTATCCTACTGCTGCCTTTTCCAAAACCTGTTCCACATTACATATGCCAGTGAGAGGAATACCTGCCATCACTCAGCAATGCAGAACATCTAAGTTATCTGATGCTAACACATGCATTGCATGCTCAGAAGACTTCTGCCAATTAGAGGATGCCAGACAAGGATGATTAGGAGATTAGGAGGCTTAACAAGGAAGGAAAAATATTATGACCATAAGTAAACTAGATAGGAAATAAAACCAACCTGTGATCTTCCTGAATATCAGTTCTGAACTGTTAAAGGGGGAAGAAATTATATTAACTTTCTCTTGAGACCATCCAGTTCAAAAACCTGACAGTCAGTTAGCCCCTTTGATAGCCCACATAGCAGCTGGGTATTGCTGGCAGTACTCAAGATTCCAGGGTTAATTTCCCTCATTCTTACAAAACAAAAGTTACCAGGTTTAGGAAAACAAAGCAACAATGAAAACTGGAACCATTCTGGAAACAGGTAACACAGTGTAATTACATATTTTTTCCTCAGAGGACCCTTTGTGCATGGCAAGATATTAAGAAAACTCCCCAGCTTAGGGCACACAAAGCAGAGAAGCTGTGCAGAACACACACCTGTCACTCAACTTGCAACGCAGCAGCAGGCAGCACAAGGAACCAGAGGAAGGTGGCATGCATGGTCAGCCAACAGACACATACAGCAGGTTCTACAAAGCCAGACTGAAAGACCTATCTCCAGTGTGGTTTAGAGGAACAGAAAGGAAAGATCACAGCAATCTAGAAGTGTCCATCAGCTATGGAAACATGTGGGCAGCCATCCTTTTCCTGGGCAGGTGTTCTCACACACCAAGGTACCCAAAAAAAGTATTTAAAGCATTCTGTACAAAGCCTGCTGAAGATGAGGTTTTGGCAGCAAGATGTGGCAATTGATTTGCAATTTATTTATTGTAGCTTGTTTCTGATAAAAAGCCCCCAGATCCATCAAGCTAATGTACACAGAACACATAGGCTTGACCTAATCACCAGGTACCCACAGCTTCCAGAGAAGCATGTTCAGCAGCTCCCCAACCTTGTATCCAGTGGAAGAGAGCAGCTTCTCTATTCTCCCCACTCCTGTTTACAATTCAGAGCTGGTTTACCTTTGGTAAGCAGATCTGCCACTTCAGGACATTTGCTGAAGAAAAAGGGAAAGGACTGCAAGAGATGTTTTAACACAGACAAAACCTGGCAGCACGATCAGATTCTCAAACACCAAAGATGTGCTCAGGCTGCGCCATCACTAATGAATCAGTGCAGATGTGAGAAGCAGTTTAGTGATGAAAGCATTGAGTGACTCAGGAGATGTTCTGTATGAGCTATGTTGTGTGTGCCTGGAAATTCAGAGCAAAGATACTAACCCTGCACTAACACTCACTGAGCCTAGTCCACATCCCTCCAGTGTGATTTCCAGCAGCATTCCCATTAAAGTAGTCATGTCCCTGGAACAGTCTGCAGATTGTGAAGCCTAATTTACTATCTGTAATTAGAGATTTGCTCATGTTAGGCAAGGTGTAACATCAGGCATTAGAAGAACAACTTTGGAGGATGAAGTAGAAAGCTTTCCTTGTAAAGATCTCAAGAATAATTAGGTCTATTTCAAATATTAAGTAAGAGAAAGTGCCATCTGTAAAACCTGCAGTCATTTCAGAAAAAAAAAAAAAAAAAAAAAAGTAATCCAAACAAGCCAGAGAATAGAGAAAAGGCTGCTCTGGAGACTTAACAACTCCCTTCCAGGTCTGGCATCCAACAGCCACTCCTGCTTCTGCTGCTGCCTTCAAAAAAAAATTCCAAACTCATGCTCCTCAGATCAGAAATCCACTTCTGTCCCTGCCAATAGGATCGGTGAATATGCAAAATACCTGGACTGGTTATGTCTCTTCTTTTAACATCTGAAATGGAGAAATAGACCTAAGGGAAATGCAGAAACCAAGCCTGGGAAATGCAGTTTTTAAGGACATGAAGAACAGTGCTAGAGACAAGCAGAACACAGCAACGATAAAGACGGTAGAGATGTCTCGAAAAGTTATTTGGCAGAAGGCAAAAAAAATCCTTACTCAAGATGCGTATCATGAAGGCAAGTGCATCTGTAACTGAGGATCTTCTAATTACATACTGCTGAAAATAAGACTTCATCAGTAGGAAATGGAGCTGCCTGACCACCAGAGAGTCCAGTTTTTAAGGAATACTTTCCACAAGTGTCATTAAATATCTACTCAGCATAATGAACTCATTTTACAGCTGATTTAAGAACTTGATTACAGGAAACTAACTCCCTGAAAATAACTTCTTCCAGTTAGCAAAATAGAAACCACAATTCTCCAGAAGCCTCTCCTTTGAGGTCTGCATATATGACTGTCTCTCATAAGACATGAAAAAACTTTTCTGCTCTCCAAGCAGGTATTTTATTTTTGTCACACAAAAAGGTATACAGGCATTCCAGGTGGGATTTAAGCATACTAAGGAAGGTTGAAGCAAAAGGAGTACTTCCACTCCTGGTGGCTGCAAAGCTTACATCACCTCTCTGCTGGAAAGAGGCTCAGAGGAGTTGTGTTGCTATTACTGTTTCTGAAAGACAGTGAATTTTCAGAGTCCTTCATTTGCTTACACGTGGGACGTGTTCTGGCCATGTAAATACCACTGCTCCTAGGGACACAGTCCAATTGCTGACTGAGCAGATCTTACCTAGCTGAAAAATATCAATTCCTCTGGGACTTCCTTGTCCGTTGCTGGCAGATCACACTACACAAAAAGAAGAGCTCCCGTTTGATCCTCTCACATCCAAAGCATGCTTGTTCTATTGGTGCTTCAAGCAAGAACAGGGAGCAGGCAATATCCAGAACAGGAACACAAACTCCACCTAAGACAACTCAGCAGCAAGTATTGCAGCTATTTGAAAGGGCAGGTAACAGCCCTGTCATGGGAGAGTTCCTGCTTTTCCAATTACACATTTCTATTCTCTGAAAGGCTGACCAGAAAGGCACTGATCCTGACACAGGATCCAACAGTCAGACAAAGAATATTTGTGTTTTATTAACAGGCATTCACACACTGCCACTTAAATTCTTCCTTCATTGGTTTCTCGTAAATATTACATCTACTAACGATGGGCATTGCTCAGCTCAAGCATTAAGTTCCAACTGGAAACGTAAACGTAGAAAGCTGTTCAAAATGTGCTTTTCAAGCCCTGCACATTGATAGTAGTCAATGGTTTACTGGAGATTTGTCTGAATTCCTTTTACTTTGTCAGATCTTGTTCAGTTATATTGAAATAAAACCTCTGTGCTACCAATAGCTGCATGAACATAGCATATGCTAAAAACGCTCTCTCCTCTGCTCCTCAAATCCAATGGAGATCTGCTTATCCAGGGAGTTAGGGATAGGATGCTGTTTCTCTACCAGAGGATGGCAAGAGTGGAACACATACATAGAAACAAGAACAGGCAGCAGTGAAGGAGAATAAAAGCATCAGTCAGTGACAAGAATCAAGAAGGGAACCAGAGAAACTCATTTTGCTTCACAGACCCACAGCACCCTCGTTATCTCTGAAGGGAAAACCATACCCTGTGATGTAATCTGAGTTGGCAGGGACCTGGAAAGGAATGTTCAAGTACAAAATGCTGCGAATATACATATTTATTTTCAAAATACTTAAATCCTGTTGCCCAGTCAATAATTAATACCTAGCCTGAGAATTTTTTTCCCATGCCTTGAGACCAAACTATAGTAGAATGAAGGGCTATGTATGGAATGGGAAGCTTACACTGCCAAAATCTCAAGGCCAGGATTGGAAGCAGGGGAATGGGCATAACAGATAGTGCCAAGCCTTCTCTCCATCTATTACTAAACTGGCAAGAATTTCTACTACTTGATGAAAATAAGACCAAACTCTTCAACTTCCTTGCCAAAATTAGGATGAAGTCTGCAGCGGAAGGCAAGAAGCCAGGTTTACAGATGGCAAACATGCTGTGCAATCCTGTTCTAGTTAAGGCTTGCATTTTCCTAATACTCCTGTGTAAGAAGGATGGAATGCATGAGCCAAGGGCTACCCTAGAGCTCTGAAACACACGGCTACCACACACATTGGGGGGCTACCACATACTTCATTAGGGGGCTACCACACACATCACTGGGGGGCAGGCCAGTGTTTCTCCATAGGCATTTCAGACCATGTGAAGAATGCTGAACACACTCTATGCAGACATCGGCCTACAACACAGGTCCCTCACCAGACCCAACCGACTCCAATGTCTTACAAGCATTTCACACCAGTGCTAATTAGAGCACAGATCCTACCTACTCTGAAGGCAAAAGAACACATGGGAGATGAAGGCCACATTCTTTGCATTCACCATCCTCACAGTGAATTCTCACAGTGTACATTTCCCACCCCCCACATACTCTCCCTTTACTGAGGAGACTTTTACATTCGAAGCGAATCTTTAATTTGTGGAACAGTTCCCAGGTTCCATTTCTCCAGCTGCATTCAGGCACGCTTTCTGTTTGCTACTCCTGGGTTTTGACCCATATTTATGACTCTATTTCTAAAAAAAGCAGGCATATTTTGAATTTGTAAAGGTTACTGAATACAGAAGTCATCAATACCAATCAAACAAGTAGCACAGCACAAGACAGCAGAGTAACACACTCTGAGGAATGAGCACACTAGGCAAATAGGACTAAGGAGTCTATAAATTCCTCATCTTGAAAGAGTTCACTGCTGAAATATTTTCAGCCCTGTATGCAATCCTCAGTATCTTTTAAGACCTCAACAAAAAGTCTTAATGTAATGATCTGCAGCTAAACTTCCACAGTTGCAGTGGAACTGCACTGTGTATTTGCACTGAAGCCTGGGAACAATCTGACACTAAAGTTCCCTCACTGTTCCAGGTGCAAATAAACCAGCTGAGAGCTCTGCAGGGCCTGCAGTGCAGGCAAGGTGCATGCTCTGACCCCTGACAATCACAAACATGTGCTGCTACTTTGTGCTTTGCCAGCTGTCTGCACTTGTTGCCTCATCATTTAAAATGCACTCCTTGGAAGCCTTCCTCATTTCCCCTGAAAGCACCAACCTGTTTAATTGGATTGAACAGGGAAATTCACAACAGTGCTAAGTATGTGCAAAGTACCGCTCCTCACAGAGCTTTCACTCACAAACTTAGAGCAATTAAGCAACACTTTTTCTAGTGTAAACCCACATGTAACAGTATTTAAGAACCTTGAGAACAAACTCGACAGTGATAGTGCTTCCTGCATCTGAAGTACCACCTGCACTGCAGTAGCAGTTGGTGGTCCCAGGTTAGATTAGGATTTGTAACCTAAAAGCACCAGACAAGACACAATGAAATCAAGAGTGCTGGATTACCTAATTAAGGCTGTATAAAGAGTGTGATAATTTGCATTCACATCAATTCCAATCAGGGACAGGAACTGTCAGTATTTATTAGGAGATCCTTCTACAAGGAGCAGCATAGAAAGCAGCACAAGACAACTCACCAGGCAACTCCTCTAAAGTCCTGCCATTCTATTTCGGCCTGTGACCAGCACCAAGTCCACAGCCTGTTCTTACACAGCACCACACCCAGCGACTCAGACAACCCTAGCAAAGTCAACCACATAGACAACTAAAGACAGAAAGAGACCAACTCTTTTCAATCTCATCTGTAAGAAAATTCCTTCCTGGCCCCCAATCAATAACCCAGATCTTAAAACTCAGCCTGCCAGTAAAGCCACTGATCTTTTGGCTTCATTCAGAACAATGGAAAATGCTGGTTTAGTGACAATCAACATCAAACAGATTATACAAAGTGAGCAAGTGTTTTTCAGGATCTCAAAAAGGATTTGCCATTTGCTGATTTCTTTTTTTCATATCCTGGCAAACATAGGTGCTATTTTCTATAAAATTATGGCAAAATAAGATGTCTGCTACCTTTAATCTAAAGTGGAAAAGGCTTTTGACACGTACTGCAAGAGCCTAATCGAGCACTGTTACAAACGAACTCTAGAGATTAAAAGTACAAATTTTATCTGAGTATAGGATAGCTTTGAATCCACTGTAACTAAAACTAACTCACTTTCATTTATGTCTCCTACTATGTGCAGTATGAGAAATAGTAAGTAGTACAGAATCTGTTTCCTCTTATGTTATGAGAGCTTGCAGAGATCCCTACATGATTCTGTTGGTACAGAGAAGTCTGACAATTTAATCCCACATTTTACTAACCAGCTATTAAGAAGTGGAAGGACTTTGCTTCCTATTGCAGGACAGTGAAATTTCTTTAAGAGTCTTTTGAAGTATTCTGAAAATGCAAGTTTATCGTATCACATCACTCAGATTGAAGGCATCATGAGAAATGTCAAAAGCCCTCCAGCAGACTGGCCAGAATTACCCCAGGAAAAGTTGGTTCAGCCCTTCCCAGCAGACAGGCTGAAAACACCTCAGTCTCTGCTACAGCTCTCAAGTGTGCTCAGGGCAGAATTCAGGTGCCCTGCTCTGAAGTGGCTAGAACAACCACCATTGTTCCCTTAAGAAAAACCAACCAAACATCACCTCCTGTCAGAGATCTGCTACTTCAGAAGCAGCCTTCCGTTCACTTCATGTTTACGAACCACACCAAAGCCAGCAAAGAAGCCACACACTTCAGCATGGCAAGCTCCTTCCTTCTCTCTGTACAGAGCTAGTGCAAAGAATACATCTGACTGCTGCCATGATGGCTTCATTTTCATCACATGCTCCTCTGAGTTCTTAATCACCTACCAGGCCCCACCACCACCCTGACGAGCTTCCTGCTGAACAGTGGCTGTTAAAGGCATTATGCCTTCAGTAAGAGGATCCTCAACAGCCTTCTTTGGAATTGCTTTATTTAGATTTGCATTTCATTTGACAGCATTTCTGATCTATTTTCCCCGCTTGCATTACATCTTTTTATTACTAATAACTGCCTTTCCCCTGACGTTTCAATGTGTCAGATTTTATCTTTGGGTCCTCTGATACTGTATCAAAACCTGGGGAGACTACTTTGTAGTTCTTAGCAGCAGCTCATATGATGGCTACTTACCAGTTCCACACTAGGGCAAGCACAGGAGTGTTCCACATCTCCACAGCTTGATTCCCCCCAAATGGAAAGGCAGGCACAGAGAGTGAATGGCAGGGCAGGTGCAAGGAACTGCAGCACTCTTCTGATCTAGATAAAGCAGAGACTAATACACTGTGCCAGCAGCTACAGGTCAGCTAACTGAAGCCCTTTCATTTGCAGCACATGTTCCAGTTCTGAGTCTAGTATACTGACCTTAAACAGACTGCATAGCATCACAAAGCACTCAGACACACTTTCTAACTTCCCTTCAGCTAGCTGTCTCACATTTACATACTGTTGTTCTGATTTCTTAAGAGGTTTCCCCTTTTATGCAAGCTGAACTTGGCTAAAAACTACACCTTCTGTAGTTAGCAGATCCTCAGTGGAAAGTCTCTCCTCCTGCACCTAGTCAAACTACTTCTTTTTCTAGAAGTACACCCTGTAGCACAGGCAAGGGCTGGAACACTCAGATTAGAATCCTGTATTTGCTAATTAACTTTCCTTAAAATAATAGGAGCATGCAATCCCACAGTGTGGTTTATAATCCTTTAGTGCAAAACCAGTGATCAAACCTGACATCTAGTTTTGGAGAGAAGAAGTTTCACTGATTACTTTCAGCTGTTCTGTGCTTGAGTACCAAATGGTATTTTTAATAGGAACCTTTTGGGGGTTTTGTACAGTTCAGTGCCAGCCCTTGTGCAGTGATCTACTTGCCTCTTGCTTCACAAAGCAGACTCCTCACTTACAGCCTATTTTCATTTCTCACTCTGTATCAAACCAATGCAATGCATTCAACCTGTCTGAATCTTTTGACAGCCGAGTGTCCTGCAATCCAATGTCCTGTTCTCCAAATGCCATTGACAGAACATACCACAGAGATGGGAGAGCTCAGCAGGACTGAAAGGGGCAATCCATGACTAGGAATCAAGGGAGCAAAACTGGATCAAATATTGCAGGTACACACTTAAACTCTGCCCCAATCCACTGTACTTGAGCAGAACACCTTCCCTGGGGGAAGAGCTGACAGTAACTGTGTGCTGACCACTGCCAACAAGCAAAACCAGTATTTCTATAGCTTACGTGATGTCCTGCCAGGAAGCAAAAAGGAAAAGACACACACACACACCCCATCCGAATCAGCTGTGATTCCACCTTCAGTTCTGTTCACTCACTAAACAGAATTCCCACGAGTGGTGGAACCAATAGTGTCATTCCAGGTGCTTTTAGTGGAATTTGCTGCTGCCTGAGAAGGGATGAACTGGAGCAGAAGCCTTTTCTTCTGCAGGTATTTCTCCTACCAAGCAAATTGTTCTGCGTTTTGTTTGTGAGTTTTGTTGGGGTTTTTTTAATGTCAATACTGCTATCCCCCCATCAAATTTGGTTGAAAATGACCAAAAAGCTCAAAAATAAGATGACAGTTCCTGACTGCCTAAGAGACTCTGCTTGGAGACAAACTGAGAAAGACAATGCATGCTGCTAAGAGACACAGAAAACTTCGTTTTTTCAAACCTATGCAAGTCTATTTCAAATTGACACCTCCTAACTAATCCAAATATTACGTCTGAAACACCAGAAAATGAAACGATGGCCATCAAAGCATTCAATTATATTGAGCTACAAATGTACCATCTATGTCTTACTGATGTAAAACTCTACTCCATACCTATCTGTGCAGCTGCATCAGAACAATAACCTTCGCTGCAGAATCACACGTGGCAGAAACAACCTGCGTGTGCACGGCAAGCGCTGAAGGGTTTGTAACAACTCCCTGGAGAAAAGAACATATTAAAACTCCCTACATGAAAAAACATATTAATACTATCTCAGGTTCCTTTACAAATACCACTTATGTGGTATTTTCTACTTAAAGGTGACCAAGAAACGCCAAGTTAAGGGCAACAACAGAACTACCAAGTTCCTGAGAAGGCCTCCTTTGTGTCCCAACAAGTTGAGCTGACATGCAAGAAGGGGCAAACCAAAAACCCTCAGTAGCTAACCCTAATGCCTATATTACACCATGTGGAAATTGCATTTCTTCCTGAACACTGGCCAAGACAGGGGAAATGTGTTCTCCACCCCTAGGTGTTAATTTGAACTTTCTGGTCCAAGTAAAGAAGCGGACAGTGTGTCACAGGCACGTTGACCCAGGGCAGCCCACCCAAAGGATCAATTCCTGCTATCACACACATCACGGAGGGCAGGCTGCACACAGGGAACCCATTCTGCTTGTGCAAACTCAACTAGCAATGCACCCTGAATTCCTTGCCCAAGGAAAGCAAGACTGGGCAGAAGGCAGAAGTCTCCTCTGCTGTAAAAAACTGCAAAGACAACAGCACTTCTCACTAATTGCCATCGGTACACTCATTCTTCATACCACTTGATGAGACAGTATTTGCATTCTAACCCCTCAGCAGAGTCCAAATCCAGAAAATACATCCTGGAAAAAAAAACAAAAAACAACCAACCAAAACACTCCCACAAAATAAAGACCACTAAAACCCTACCCCTCAGCACATTCAAGTTTTTCCCATTATGCAATTATCTTTTTCAAAGATGTAACAGATTCAAAAGAATACGTGAGAAGTTCTCACAGAGACATCCACTGACCTTTGCAGTGGAGAAGGTGAACAAAGCCCAGTCTGGGAGAAACCCCAGTCCCTCAAGTAGGCTCATTAGAGAGAAAAACCCCAGGATACTGCTCATTTAACTTACCACGTCCTTCTCTCACACTATCCTGTGCTCTTAGAACTCTCCTCAGGTATGCCACCTGGACGCTCAGTGCTCTGCGCGGCTAAGCACCAGTACCTCACCGGTCCTGTTGCCTTGCTTTGGGGGGTGGTGACAACAGATGCCTCTTGTAAGCTTTGATTTTGACCGGAGGCATCTGATAGGGCTTCCACAATTACCCCAGCTGACTTCAATACTTAAGATTCTCTTTAATACAGAGTGTGATTCCACCACCTCTTCTCCCCTCCTGTCTTTACCACACAACCTGTAACCATCTGTCCTGATCCTCCAGCAGTAGGAGTTGTCCCACCAAGCCTGGGTTATTCCTCTGACATCTAGCTTCCTGACCGGGCACAGAGCTTCAGATCCTCATGTTTGTTTCACAGGCTTCATACACTTTAGGTGGCTGGGGGTTGTTTCTCACTTACAGATGCATCTGAGACATTCTATATTACTCTGGTTGGTCTGGTTAATTCCCCAACTGGTTGTACAGGTGATGCTGGCTTGAACACTGTCATTTTGGATCCCTCCCCACAAGGCCTTCAGTTTAAAGCCTGCCTCAGCTGGTTGGTCAGGTTGCTGCCAAAGATTCCCCTGCCTCTTTTAGACAGGTGTATTCCATGCCCTCCTAGCAGATTGCAGACCTCATAGAAGGTCCTGTTATAAAAACCAAAAGCCTCACAGTGACACCAGCTGTGTGGCCAGAAGCAGATCTACAATACAGGTCTATGTCCACCACACAATCCTAAGATCTGTCTGACACAGATCAAAATGGTCCCCCCACACCTGGAGTCAGTGAACAAGCAAAGTTCTTCGAGCTACACTGATACTAAAGACCAAAATAATGACATTTTCATCCCTCAAGTAAGCCTTAAGGGACCAGCTGCTTAACAGAACAAACCCCAGTGCTGAGGACATGAAGGAAAGCAACTTCTTGGCACTTTTACTATTTCTTTAAAATACTACCTCCAATATTACTTCATTTGTGCTCAGCTCACTTGAAATTCTCTGTCAGTCATGAAAAAAATGCTTCTCTTCATGCTTTTCTTTTGCAGCCTTTCCCCTCTGTGTACAATGCATTCAACAGATTAGCAAAGCATTACCCTGAAAGTGTGCTGGGTCTGCTCACAAAAACCAAAAGAGGACCACAGAGGGAGACCTGCAGAAACTGCACCTGCTCAGTGATTTTTAATTCCTTAACTGGATTTGAATGAGTACTCTGCCTCCCTCAGAATTGTTCTTCAAGTGCAAAGCTGGCTGCTAGAAAGGACCTTGCCAAAAAACATTGCTCCTTATTGGACACAGAATCCCAGTGTTTACAGGGGAAGGATGGTGCTAATTTATGATCTTTAAGTACAGAGCAGAATGCTTTGCAAAAGCTTCCAACCAGGACAGCCCTCAGTGGCACCCACAGCAGATCCTCAACCATCAACAACGTAATATTGATTTATACAGTGGGTTTCATCAAAAAATCTGTTGTTTTCATGTGTCAAAGGTTGGAAGACTCTGATACTTCAGGGTAACAGCCTTTTAAACTTCTCACAGCAGATTATTTACTCATGCCATTCCAGCTGCATGCACTGAACTTCGTTAAATACAGTGCGCCCATTTTGTACCAGCAGACTGCAGAGACCTCAGACCGCTTACCTACACTTGGTTAATGTAAACATAGGCAAGACAGGTGAAATCAATCCCCTCTGTGCTCCATTTCCCACATCCTGATTATTCCCATGGGCCACTCAAGAAGCAGTGACGTGTTAACAGCACCCTAGAATTAGTTACTTTCAGAGAATGGGAATCATATAGGATAGCAGCCCAGAGAGAAGGTAAAAACTCAGCAGCAAATGTGATGGCTTATGATGTAAAACATTTAGCTTAGTACTAGGCCTTTCTTCTTGTATCAGTACCACTCCGTGGTATTGCAGTGCATAGCTGCCCTGTTTTCCCAGTGCAGTACAAAGCCATAACCAAAGGCTTTCTACACTTAAGCAAATTACAGCATATGCTGCTAAGTGCTTTATATCTGGAGTTAAACTACGGTGCTGTAACTGCCCAGGACCTTAGGATGAAGGACTGTCGTCTTCTGATGGCAGCTGCCAGCTATCAGCACCTCTCATGGTTTTCAGGATTTGTATGGGACTTACAGCAATCCAGCTAATAATCAAAGACACTCTGCTTTTTTCAGGAAGACACCAAAAAAAGCTGACACAAATCACTTTGAGGAACTTCAGCTGCAGCTTTTCACAGCAGTGACAGCATCAAAACAATTACAATAGAGAATGGTAACTGCAATATTAGGAAGAGTAACTCAGCTTAAAATGCAGTGAACTACACAAGGATGTATCAAGTCCCGTGAAAAACTGAGCTGTGCAGAAGAAACTCCATCTTTTGTTTCTTCTTCCTTTTTTTTTTTAATCATATGTCATGTAAATAAGGGTCTGGGGAAGAAGGCTTCGGAGAGCTCTCCCAAATTCTTTTTCCTGTTTCAGTCTTCTTAAAACCTACACAAATAATTTTTGTTATGGGAAGACAGGGGACAAAAGGACACTAGAGAAACCATGGAAGCAAAACCTTCTAAGCAAAACAGGTTTTGGGTTGTTTTTTGGTTTGATTTGGGTTTGTTTTTTTAATATGAATTACTATGTAACTTAAACAGCTGAAAGGAAAATCTGACTGTCCAGCAACGTCATCCCTTCAGGTGTACTAATAAAGCTTCCAGGATGGGTGACCCCTTATCTTTTTCCATGCTAAGATATTGCCATTTAAAAGGCTGCTGTTCTTACAGTTTACAAACATTCCTGGTGTCCTCTCCTCATTTGCATGACTTCTGACTCCACAGCAGCATCTAATAAATGCATTTCTGCATAACAAGGTTCAGGCTCCCAAGCAATCCACCAAACACCACAGGATTTTTCTAGACAGAGATAATAATGGATACTCTGAATTCCTCCAGTGGAAACTTCAGAGAAGACTACAGCTGCACCAACACACCTGCCAAGAAGCTCTCAGACAAGCTAAGAGAGGTTACACACCTGAGAAAGGACAGTGACAGATGCTGTGTGAGAGCACTGCAGGATGGACAAGGGTCTACAAATGGCTTCAGACTATCAACCCAGAACTGGATTACAGCAAGTACCACAGGCACTAGGAACTTGGATTTCACTCCCTGTCAGCCTAGGGGGATTAAAACACACTCAATTTCCCAGAAGCTGTAATTAAGAAACTAAAAGGCTGGATGGTGACAAGTTTCTTATCTGCTAAAGCTAGGTAACTACCCAGCTAAAAATTAAAATGCTGTGGCATCCCAGCCATCAGCAACAAGGACCACACTGCAGTCTCATAGCTGGGCACTCAGCTAAGACCTAGATTCTGGTCCCTGCTCCCTGGACTATTTGTTTTGTTACTTGTCCTCTAAGAGGAAAGAAAACGCAACAAGAGTCCTAAATGCAAAGTTCTCTTCCCTCCCTCCCACTGCATGGTCCAAAATGCTCATTTTAAGACACTAAAGTATCACCACATCTATGTCTCTTTTTGGTTCTAGCCCATGAAGTGTTAGAGACTTGTTTGATTGACTATTATATCTCTCCTCAGAAACACAAGACTTCTTAGAATTTGGGCACCTTTTCAGCCACAAAGCTTTTTTAATTTCAGAAGTGTATGGCTGGGGATGTAACTCCTAATGCCACTACTCCACAGAGAGAAGAAAGGCAATGCATTCCATTTTAAAGAGTATTCACAGCTTCTTTTACTTTTAATGCAGCATTCACTAAAGCAACCATAACAACCCCAAAGGAATATTTGCACAACTTGACCAAAATTATATTCCCTGCTCTCTGGAGCATACAAACTCCAGTAAATGCACCTTACCAGCCTCAAACAATGACTCAAAACTTACCTCTGCCCCTGACATCCACCACCACAT
Source organism: Indicator indicator (assembly GCF_027791375.1). Lineage (NCBI taxonomy): Eukaryota > Metazoa > Chordata > Aves > Piciformes > Indicatoridae > Indicator > Indicator indicator. The sequence continues at coordinate 36,362,044 of NC_072013.1, forward strand.
TAAATGTTATCACTAACTCTCCTCTTGTGTCAGTTACAGGCTTTGTTTAGTTTTGGCAGCTTGCATGGTTTGGACCATGTACTACTTTTTCCCTTCCATCCAAAACACAAATCTTCAGTCCACCCTGGATGTAGTCTGTATCCAGGGCTAAGCTATGGCAGTTGCTCTATCACCTGATGACTACTACCCAGCAGAGAATGGGGATCAGGAAAAAGAGAGGAAATCCATGGATTGAAGTGAAAATGGATTTAATGAAACAGCAAAACTAACATTAGTGCTAATTCCAATACAAAAAGCTACAATCGATGTACAGTCGATGCCTTAGATATTACATGACAATGGTTCTGTAACTCAATCTCCAATACCCAACAAGAGTATTTTACTGAAAGCGAGGCTGGAGTAGCCAGAGACAATTTCCAGAGTGAACCCAAGACTATTACAGAACTTCACATATCAGTTCAGTATCACCTGTTGTCCTCAGAGACTTAAAAAACTTATTTTTTCAGCATATAGCCTACCCGGCATACTGGTCAAGACTTCCTTTTTACCTGAGAATCTGCAAAATGTACTAATAAAAAACAATTCACGTTGGAAAAAAGAACTCCACATAGATCTACACCGCAAGCAATGCTATCAGTCACAACCCAGTATCTGGAATTAGATCCAATACAGAATAAATCAGAGAACAGTGACAAGCCGTGCAGTGCTGTGAGCTTCAAAGATCTTTAAACCATGTCTTTACTTAAATGACCTCATCTGAGGACCCCATAAAAGGATATTCTTCAATTACACTCACATAAGACGGTTACAAACCCAGTCTGTATCTTAAGATGCATCATCAGTGCACAGTAATTGACATCAGATAGCTGTGTAACAGCCCAGAGGAGCATTACAGATGTATTACATCAGCTCAAATGGAACTAATGCAGTTTTAATCTTTTCTATGGAGGCAGCTCATTGACAGCATTTTTCCAGTGACCTCTTTTCAATGAGGAATTGATTAACTACACATACCACAGGTGCCAATAGGTATGTATTTATTTATCATAAAGGAGGACGAGGCTGTGCCGGAGCGCTGCAAGGCACAAAACCCAAAAGCAGGCACAACCCTGTCAGTTACCCACAAAACCTGAAAGCAGAGCCTGATCCCAAGCCAAGTGCAGCACAACCCCACAAGCTACCCAGTGAACCCAAGAGCAGAGCCTGATCCCAAGCCAAGTGCAGCTAACTTACCCCGAGCTCCCCGTAAGAAACACGGCAGTACCGAAGATCGCGCAATGGCAGAGCTGTCTCCCATCCAGGCAGGCGTCCCTGTGAGACCACATCTTGTCTTGCTGAATCAGAGAGAATGGCAGAACCCCAGCAGCAACCTTCAGGTTTTTTAAGGGTCTTGTGTCCTGTGAGGTCAGGCCAGGACATCACAGGAGGCTGGTCCTTGGAGCCAAAGCCCCTCCCATATTTCACAATCATGTTATGTAACTTCTCACCCTACTGCTAATGTACGCAGCCCGCTCAGGGGGTCACATGCCTCCTGTCCAGCAACAGCCTTCCTCATCTTCGCCTTCCTCAGGTCTATTAGTAGTCAAACGAGAGCTTGAAGGTCTTTTGCAGTTAGGATGCAGGATGTCACCGTACTCAATACATTCCCATCCCACTTAGTTTCATAAACAGAAGAAACCTACAGATATGTGTTGTCCCTTACTCTTATCATGCACCTGGGAGCTTCTGGTCAAACACCAAGCGTTCCCAGCTGGGCACAATCACCAATTATTCCCAGGCAGACCTCGGCAGCTGGGTACTTCTAATCAAACTCCAATTAATTCTTCCCTGCTACAAGCGTGGAAGCCAAATTTCCATTTCTGATTCCGTTGAAGGGACAAGAAAAGGAGATGAATCTCTAAAGGCTCCTAAACAGCTATGAAAAGATAACATATGTGAGAGGTAAAATACTATTCACCAGCTGTAGGAAAACAATTAGCCAACAGTGTGAAAAAACAGGAGGTGTTTAGAAGTGTTCCCTCATTGTCATGGGATGAGTTGAATCTGCAGCTGATATTCAATCCAGTTTCAAAATCAAAGTGCTGGCAGGGTAACATGGGGCCTGAAGCTCAAACTGGAACATGAGAGGCTTCCTGTTCCAGTTGCTGCTTCTTCCTGGGTTTGGGGATTTGGTCCTTTCAGCTGGGCAGGCTGCAGGCTGGGGGTAGGGGAAGGTCGCTGACTTGTGCTACTGCTTCTGCAGTTTGTTATTGGGTCACTGCCAGTAAAACTCCTTATATCAACTTTTCATCTCAACCCAGAGTTGGAGGGTTTGTGTTACACTCCCTCCTACCTGTGTGGGGGGAAAGGGGCTTGTGAGAACAGGCTGTGTTATCCTAGGACACTCATCCACCAGCTCGTGTACCAGATCTAGGACAGAGCCATGCAGTGGGGCATTGCTTCCCTGCACTGATCTGTAAAATGCCCACATTCCTGAAAAAGGGAGCAGACAGATTAATGGAATAAGCTACAAAATTTCTTAGAGGTGCTTTTTTTCTGGCAGAAGGCCCCATGCAAACAGACTTTGCTACCTGTGCAGCAGAAGGCAGAGCCCTGCCTAAAAGAATCTACCTTCTGAAAGAAAATGACTGGCTTGGTAGGTGGACAGCAGTGGATATTGCCTGCCTTGCCCTCAGCTAGGCACACAGAGCTTTCCTTCACTTACTAAACTGTCTTTATCTCAATGCATAAGTTTTTTCACTTTTGCCTTTCTGATTCTCTCCCTCATTCCACAGAGGGGGCAGTGAGGAGGCAGTTGGGTGGGGGTTTAGCTGCTGGACAAGGTTAACCTGCCACAGTCACCTACAGTTATTCATTTCAGTGACTCCCTTTGTACTGCATTAAACCAACATACACTCCAGATACAGCATCCTGGACAACAGACTACTTCAAAGTTCACTGGCTGCAACACAAAAGAAAGTTAGGAAAACAAATGAAGTCTTGGAAAGAATCAACAGTAACACCATGGTCAACAATTACACTGTGGACAAGCAGTTATGGATGGAAAACACATTCTTCTGAGAGCTATGCCTAGGAAGAAAGATAGAGCTGAGGAAATAAAAGTCTTTCATTGAGTTGCCCAAGAAATCATTCATGAACGTGAGGCAAAGTGTAAAAGGTGTCTTGTCATCTGTCAGATATTTAAAAACAAACAAAAACACAGACACAAAAAACCCACCCCTCAAATGTAAGTATGAATACTGATCTGGTAAGAAAATCCTCAGATTCCAAGAGATGTCAGCTCAAAGAAGTTCCAAACAAGAAAGTCCTGAGCACCTAACATTTAGTACAAATTCTCTTAAGAAAACTCTCAGTCTAGGTGCATTCAAGAGGTTGAATTGTTCATCTGACACCAAAAACAAGCTGAAAAAGATATATGATATATTCAAGATATATTATTGATAGAATCAACAAACTCTGCATCAAGGCACCGCCACCCAATGGAAAAACAATAATTAAACAAAATATTTCAGAACAACTTGTCTCAGTACCAAAGGTGCCACTGCCAGTCCCCAAGCAAGAACAAAACTTCCACAAGAACAAAAACAACAGTAACTGAAGAGTATTTTCAATACAAAACTAGCAAAAAAGCACTGAAGAGCCATTTGCAGTATTTAGCCAGCACAATTTAAAGCAAAGGCAAGGATGAAAAGTCAGACATAGGAGAGGACAGCAAAGGCCTTGCTTTTTCTTCCTTTTTTTGAAAACAAAGAGCTGAAGAGGTTTTCAGTGCTTCTTTCCCTTGCAAACATCAGGGAAGTAATGTGTGCAAGCATTTTGCCTAATGGGGAGGAGGCAAAGGGAAAGAGGAACTGCTGAAAAATCTTGGGAGCATTTTTTTTCTCCTTTTTTCATAACTTATTTTTCATACTGGTTGTAATGGGAGCCATAGCTAATTCCGAAACCTCCCCAGTACCCGGGGGGTTCCATTCAGTTAATAAAGAAAAGTAGCTCAAATAAATGGAATCTAACGTTCTGCTGAAAGCAGACAAGACATTAGTAAAGCAGGAGCAGTTTCACAGCTCAACCAGACATCACCATAAGTAGCACAATCACTTCAAAAACAGGAAGCCAATCATTCAGTATCCAAGAAAGAAAGATCTCACAAACAAATAGGATATGCTTCTGTGAGCATGAGTAAGTGAATGGAAGGCACAAGAGTCTTGGCCACTCTGTGCAGACTCTCCAGCGGCCATCAGCAGACGAGTGATGCACAAGGCTGCCAGCTGTGGTCGTACCCATCAGTCCTTCTAAAAAGTGCCACTTCTTATTTTTCCAACTGCAGTTTGAGGAAAGCGCACTACAGCAATAACAAAAGTGATGGGGGGCTGGCCACAGCACATTCCCCAAGAACATGGGGCACTAATGCCTTGGCCGAAGACCATTTTTCCCATGCATTATTACCAGAAGAAAACGTCCCACCTTCTTTCTACTGGCAGCAACTTGTTCCCATCTCTGCTGTGTGGGCACAAGGCTTTACTCATAGTAAGACAAAAGAAATTCACTGCAAACTAGCTTGGCAAAGCACTATCATCTGGATTGGTTCTGGTTTCGTTCACCACATGCGTGATGGATTTTCCTGGGCTAAATGAGAGCTCACGGACAGGACTACTCCTCCATTACTAACATGGAGAATAACAAGTAGAGAAACAAATGCTAAAAGCCTCAGTACCGGTCACCTTTTAACAAAGCTCAATGAGTGATTTTTAAGAACAGAATACTAAGACTGGCATCATTTGTTGTATTTGACATCTTTCTCTATTCTTTCATAAAAACAGTCTCCGATTTTGCCCTTGCTACACAGTGTGCTAAAGTTTCCTAGCAAACAGGAGGCATGAAGATACCTACAGAGGCATAATCTCTAAGCACACAAATCTCTTTCCCTTTTCAGACAGTCTGCTCTCCATTCACAGCCTTCAGGCCTCAGTTGTATAACTACACTCCCTACAGTCTTTGCTGGAAGCTATACTTTATGCTACTGGTTTGAATTAGATCATGTGCAAGGCCTGCAAGAGCCTCCAGCCACACTCCTGGAATAGTCATGGAAGCTAATGGCAAGAACCAGAAGGAAGAACTGCCCATCATAAGTGAAGATCAGGTTCATGATCACCTGAAGGACCTGAAAGTGTTCAAGTCCATGGGACCCGACGGGATACACCCACGGGTACTGAGAGAACTGGCAGAGGAGGTTGCTGAACCCCTCTCTATTATATTCCAAAAGTCCTGGCAGTCTGGGGAAGTCCCCACTGACTGGAAAAGGGGAAACATTACTCCCATCTTCAAAAAGGGTAAGAAGGAAGAACCAGGGAACTACAGAGGTCAGGCAGTCTCACCTCTGTGCCCAGCAAGATCACAGAGCAGATTCTCCTGGAGGCACTACTGAGACAGAAGAATAGTGAAGAGGTGATTGGGTACAGTCAGCATGGGTTTACCAAGGGCAAATCCTGCCTGACAAACCTGGTGGCCTTCTATGAACAGGTGACAACATTAATAGATGAGGGGAGAGCAACTGATGTCCTTGACCTGGACCTGAGCAAAGCCTTCCACACTGTCCTGCACCACATCCTGGTCTCCAAACTGGTGACACACGGGTTTGATGGGTGGACCACGAGATGGATGAAGAACTGGCTTGATGGCTGCACCCAGAGAGTGGCTGTCAATGGCTCCATGTCCCAGTGGAGGCCAGTGACAAGTGGAGTCCCTCAGGGCTCAGTCCTGGGACCAGTCTTGTTCAACATCTTTGTTGGTGCCATGGACAGAGGCATTGAGTGCACCCTCAGCAAGTTTGCTGATGACACCAAGCTGTGTGGTGCAGCAGACAGGCTGGAGGGAAGGGATGCCATCCAGAGGGACCTGGACAGGCTGGAGAGGTGGGCACAAGCCAACCTCATGACGTTCAACACGACCAAGTGCAGGGTCCTGCATCTGGGTCGAGGCAATCCCAAGCACAAATACAGGCTGGGCAGGGACTGGCTGGAAAGCAGCCCTGAGGAGAGGGACTTGGGGGTGCTGGTGGATGAGAAGCTCAACAGGAGCTGTCAGTGTGCACTTGCAGCCCAGAAAGCCAACCAGATCCTGGGCTGCATCAGGAGAAGTGTGGCCAGCAGGTCAAGGAAGTGATTCTCCCCCTCTACTCAGCTCTGGTGAGACCCCACCTGGAGTACTGTGTCCAGTTCTGGAGCCCCTATTACAAGAGGGATATGGACATGCTGGAAGGTGTCCAGAGAAGGGCCACCAGGATGATCAGAGGGCTGGAGCACCTCTCCTATGAGGACAGACTGAAAGAGTTGGGGCTGTTCAGTCTGGAGAAGAGAAAGCTCTGAGGTGACCTTCTTGTGGCTTTTCAATATCTGAAGGGGGCTACAAGAAAGCTGGGGAGGGACTTTTTAGGCTATCAGGTAGTGACAGGACTAGGGGGAATAGAATAAAGCTGGAAGTGGGGAGATTCAGGCTGGATGTGAGGAAGAAGTTCTTCCCCATGAGAGTGGTGAGAGCCTGGAATGGGTTGTGCAGGGAGGTGGTTGAGGCCCCATCCCTGGAGGTGTTTAAGGCCAGGCCGGATAAGGCTCTGGCCAGCCTGATATAGTGTGAGGTGTCCCTGCCCATGGCAGGGGGGTTGGAACTGGATGATCCTTGTGGTCCCTTCCAACCCTGACTGATTCTATGATTCTATGTGGCTGGCAGTCTCCTCTATACTCTTTTTCTCCCGCTTCCCCAAAAATTCCATTTTTCTTCTTAATCCTTTCCTGTTTCTTCTAGAGAGAGTGGGTTTTAATATCAGGATTGTTTTTACTGTGACTACAGCATTTCAGTATTTTCTGCTGATTTAAAACCACACTTCCACTGCAGAGGTATCTCAGTACTGAGAACACTACTCACATTTCCACTTACAGACTGAGGTTTGCCACCTCACCTCCGAGCACTGCACAAGGATGCCAAAACCATGGGCAGTGCATAACAAGAAGCCATGGAGGCAAACACATGGACCAGCAAGCTCCTGCTCTGCAGTGCAATAGGGCCTTGCAGTCTTTAGATGTGGATAATTAGGTGCTCTCTCAATTCCACAACAATTAAGTAGACCATTTTTTAAAAGCATCTTAGCTTTCATGCAGTGCCTGCACAAGCCTTTCACTTGCAATTCAGTAAGTTAACTTACAACGATACCTTGAAAGGTAAAGACTAAGCTAGAGAGTAGTGCAGTGCAAGACAAACAGATCTTGCTCAAGAGAATCCAACAGAGAGCCACCAGGATAATTAGAGGACTTGGATATCTCCCCTATGAAGAGAGACTGAGAGCCCTGGGGCTGTTCAGTCCTGAGAAGGGAAGATTGAGAGGGGATCTGATCAATGTCTATCAATATCTGAGGGGTGGGTGTCAAGGGGAGGGGACCAGGCTCTTTTGGGTGGTACACAGTGATAGGACAAGGAACAATAAGTTCAAAACTTGAACACAGAAGATTTCGCCTCAATGTGAGAAGAAACTTCTTTACAGTGAGGGTGGCAGAGCCCTAGAACAGGCTGCACAGGGGGGGTTGTGGTGTTTCCTTCTCTAGAGACTTTCAAAACCCACCTGGATGCATTCCTGTGCAGAATGTCTTAGGTGGTCCTGCTTTGGCAGGGGGGTTGGACCTGATGATCTCTTGAGGTCCCTTCCAACCTCTGATATACTGTGATACTGTGACATTGTGATCTTAGAGAACATGGTCCACTCACCACAATTACATAATTAAGCTACCTGTCTTTTTTCTTCATCCCAATTTATTTTTAAGAAGATATCAAGAATCCCAAAGCCTGGCTTACCCAACCAGCTGATGACCCTGACTGATTGTTTCAGTTACCTCGATCACATAACAGACCACCCAAGAGAAAGGTAACAACTCTGTGCAGGCCATCAAGAAGAGGAGATTCAGGATACAACTGAAATTAGAAACTGATCTTGCATGCAGATGTTTTCAATAGCCGGTGTACAGACAGGTGTCCAACAAAAGAAAATAAGTCAATAAATTATCAACTGCCATAGCAAGTTGGCTACCTTGGCTGGTAAAGTCAGGCTTGGAAAAACTAGAGTGTCAAATGACAGATTGAACAGTGCCAAACAAGTCCCCCAAGCAGAAAGCAAATTAGATCTTGTAGAAATGGGTCATTTACCACATATATACAAAAATTAATACATAGTAAGTGTTTATGTGTGTATGTATTAATCATATGTATATAGTTCTCAAATTAGTTCTGTCAGGCATACCACAGCCAAGACAGTAAATTACAAAAAACAAACATTAGAAGTTTTTACTATTAAAAATTAACACAGTTCTATGACAGAACCATGCCCCAAATTCCATGGAGCATAAGATTAAACCTGGACACAATGTGGCTGTCAGCCTGTCTCCTGATGGTCCCCAATCACCAAACTTTGCTTCACACTGCAGAGAAGGATCAAAGTACAAATGCTGAGTTTATTTGGGACAAACCTTAATAAGATATACTCCAAGAATGCACCTAGTGCACTCCAACCCTTGCTTCAGAGTTCACTCCATGGGGATGGAGCTAGTGTGAAACAAGACACTGTGAAGAACGTGGATGTGAAGCCTCCCGTGCAAAGCGGTTTGCTCTCCAAATCTGCTTGTCCTACACTGCTTATCTCTTCTGATTTCATTCTATTTAAGTTAACTTAGTAAATCACAACCAAATGATTTATGTAAGTACATCATGAAAGCAAAGATGTTTTTTAAAAAATGCCTCCCTACTGCTGCAGAATGGAGAAAGCACCTACTTACCCCAGGGGAAAGAACTCCTGCAGCTGCCTGGGTTTTCCTGCAACGGCTGCTAGTTGGAATGCCAGCATCTGGGGGCTTTAGCTGAAATTTAGGTTTTGAATGAATTACAAGATATATTTTGCCACAAATGGCTCCAGGCTGACATTTTCACTTAAACAGAAGAAGCTCCTGAATGTGCCCTAATTGTCAGATACTTTCTAGATGCTGACAATCTGACCACTCCTTGCACAGTGTATTGTGCGTGCATGTTCACAGAATACCAGGTTGGAAGGGACCTCAGAGATCAACCTTTCACATGCACAGCTGAACTAGAGGCTGCAGTACAGGTGTCTGTCTGGTGCAGAAAAAGGACCCTAGCAATAATATGAATATGAAGACTTGCAGAAGCAGCTACTGTTCTGGTAAGTCGTAGTGAAAATGGTTATTTCACATCACATCACATCACAGTATTTGATGAGTCCTCACAACATCTTACACATAACAGTAATGAAATAAAAGATATGCTATCAAGGAATTGAAGAGATTTTTCTGATATTAAGGATAATCCATGATGTCCTAATTTAATGGTGTGCAGAAATCAGCCTCAGATGCCTTTTCCAGAAAGATGTTCTGTTCACCAAAGCACTCAGAAGAAGTCTATTTGAAGCCTTTTCTGACAGAACAATAGTTAAAAGACAGCCAGTGTTTCCACTAATGCTCTTAGATCAACACTAAGGCAAAGAGAACAGCCCTGTGCTGAAACTACTATGCATGAACTAGAGCTCTACTCTTTGGAAGAGAAATAGGAACAGGCCAGTGAGCATCCTTGAAGCTGAACAGCCACAGGAAATTCTTCAGCAGTTGCGTTTTTCAGTAGTTTGTTTTTCAGCAGTTGCATTTTTCAGCAGTTGCTTTTAACATGAACTTTAGAGTTTCTATTTTCATCTCTGATGCCCATGAAACAAGTCTGAGCCTCACTGAGATAAGAAGGTCTTGCACATTTGAGACATTAGTAATAACTTTAACGCACACCCTATTGGCATTTAACTGGCAGCTTACCTCTGTACTGTGGAACAGAGCATGTTCCTACAAAACAGATGCCAGAACTACATTGGATTCTGGAGCAGTTTAAATATATCCAACTTGAACTATAAACATCTTACTAACACGACCATTCCCAGCTTCTTGAGGTTCTGTGCCTTGCCTTCTGTTCATAGAAGTCTGCCCTACTGCACCACCCTGCAATCACATTTACTGGACAAAGTGATGAGAGTTCTCCCAGAAACCTCAACATCTTCTTAAGCCTCCCAGTTTATTCTACACACTTCTTACTAGTTTCTTCTCGTCTTTACTCAAACCAAATGTCTGTATGTCCACAATGATTTGAAATTCCTCACAATAGGTGGTTAGCAGGAAAGGAAATTTCCCTCCCCCTAGACATTTCAGTCTGTCTGATTAAAGTGATCATTAACAAACCACACTTGACTGTTTCACAGGAACTAAAATTTAGCTACAGCTAGTAGCTATGGAGTTAGACCTCACTGATCAAAAGAACACCATTAGGGAAGGAATTCCTTCAGTTGGAGACAAACCTGGAGATTACAAAACTATTCCTCCCAAAACTGCACCTGCTATAGCATTTCTATTTGTTCTAAAACACTAAGATTTCTTAAAGCATTAAATCAGAGCTTACCAGCAGTGCCAAAGTTGCAGTCAGAAGACACACACATCAGAGCATCTGCTGCAACTCTCTCCCAGCATCTCTGCAGTTTTCTGAAGACCATCTACAGAAACACCTTGTCCCTGTGCTATCTTTTAAAGGTACGTTTTACAACATTTTCCTCAGTATGCTTAATTTACAGCTTGCTTTTCCAAGGAAGTTGTTTTTAAGGATCCTTGAGTTGCTGTAGGCTTATTAAATGTTCTCCCCTTGAGTATTCAGACAACTAGAAAGGAAAATGAAGTTTTAAAAAAAAAAAAAAGGAACTGAGAAGTACTTATTCCCTTTAATCTTTGGGGGTTTCTGCCTTTTCTGGAAACAACAGGCATTTTTCTCACTAGATATGTATTTACTTTTAAGCATCTTGCCACTTCCTCCTGAGATGAGATTCTGAGATGAGTGAGTCTCTGGCTTCTCCCTGTCTGCATTGCCATGCCACTGCTCTACAGCATACAAAAGAAGCGAGTCAGTGGGAAACTAAGACCTATTTTCATTCATGGAGACTGTTTTCTTCCAGAAACACACTGCCATCCAAACCTCCCTAAGACAACCTGCAAACACCTAGGTAAACAGATATATATACCCTTCCAACACCAACACCTTCTCTTTCATAGTCCAGTCTGTTTTCATAAGCCCACCAAGTGTTTCAGGCAGGGGTAACAATAGCAGAGCAGAAGGGTATTGCTTTGCCCAATTCCTAACCAGTGCCACACTCAGTGTCCCTTCCAGAAACACTAGATGAAGGCCTTACAGACTTCATCTCATGCCTTGCTATCAACCCTCCCTAAATGGCCTGCTCCAGGGCAACTTGCTAAAAGGAAAGAGGGTGTTCTTGTCTGCCAACAGCAGTCTCTGCCTACCCCATCATGTGCGGAGCTCCTACGAGCCTTCCCATTCAGACCTGCAGGATACTTCACTGCAATTCATTTTACTTTCCAGAAAATGCATCTTGCTCTTCATCCATAAAATGATCCTGAATATTAGCTCACTTCCACGAGTATGAATCTAAACCCCCCCACAGCATATATTTGAAACAAAACAATGAATCCCCCCAAAACACCAGCAAAAAACAAACCACACAAAACCACAGAGGCTTACATTTCTACTTGCCACTGCTAAGCCTCAGAAGTCACATATGATACAGAGGAAACCCAACAAAATAAATACCAGAAAGACTTTTCAAAAGGAAATCATTCCATACCAATTCCCTACAATGTACAGCATGATGCAGAAAATGAACAACTTCATAACCACACAGTAGGTACTCCAAAGCCCAAAATACGTTCTAATTTAAAACCCACATGCATTCTGCTTCTTCAGTCTACTACCTAATAAGTGATATAACTTAATTAAAGTATATCCGAAAAACAGCTATCTGTGGCTCTAAATACATAGGCAATACTTAACTTATTACTATATTGGTCTGCTAATCCAATTTGCATGCTGAATACATAATCAAATGACAAATTATGTACAGAACTATTAAAGGTAATTCACTTGCACGTGGAGCTAAACTAGCACGGAGTCAGTTCTTTCAGGACTGGGTATACATCAAACCCAACTGCCTGCCCAGAAATAGCTTCAGTACTACACAGCTTTTCACCAAGTTGTTGCAGTCGAGGGGAGGCTTATTTATTAACTACCCTCACAACAATAACTAACAAACGATATGGCAAATGGGTATTAATAAAAATAGTAACCCTTTATTAATATGAAATATGCCCAACTCATAAAAAGGGTCGTTGTACAGTCAGAAGATATATTTACAAAGGATTATGCAGTCTCAGGGCAATACAAACTATTCTATGCAAATTAGGAGGCAACAACTTGGAAAGAGAAGGTCCCCGAGAGCAGATAGTGCTCAGTTACAGCAGGGAGGAGGTTCGATAAGAACCGTTAAACCCAAAGGGCAGTGCATTAGTTACTCACAGTTAGTTTCACCCATATAAGGGATGCGCGGATGCTGCATTAGCTTTGGGGCGCTCTCGTGAGGTGCAGCATGGCAGATTGCCAGCAGGAAAGGTTTACCGCATGGTCCCAAGCTGGTCTGGCTTCCAGTGGATGGCGGGCAGTTAACGATGCTCTTGGCAACAGACACTTTCGTGGTTCCTGAGTAAACTGAGGCACGGCACGATTCTGGTGGCAAGGGGAAGCAGGCTCGGCCACTCTGGCTTTCTAGGCTCGTGACTTCTCTGGCTTGCATGTGTATGGCTCGTAGCTTTATCCCAGGCTCTGGACCAGGCACTCGAGGCAGGGCAGGGCAACTCGAGGTGGCAAGGCTTGAGGCAAGGCTTGAGCAAGCTTGAGCAAAGCTTGAGCAAGCCTACCTAGCCCCTTGTTTATATACAAAATGCCAGAGGTCAATTGGTCCAATGGGGCACTGAAGCTAGCATGTAGCTGCCCAATGGAAAGCGTTCTGCCAGGCTATGACCATAAAAGGCAGAAGCAAGGACCTTGTCTCTGGGGGAGCAGTGGTCAGCTTACGTGCTCTCACCCCAGATAAACATCTTGTTTACCAGACAGGCAGGAGTCCTGTCCCCTTTGTTCCTTTTCCCACATTGCCCTGTTTTCTTGCAGGAAGGAGGGTAGAGAAAGGGACCTGTCTAGACATCTTAAGGCCTGTCTGGATTTGTACTGGGCCATGTGATGGCCTTTCCATAACGCAAATCACTGGAGTGCCGCACTTCTCAGAGCACCAGACTCAGGCAGCACACATCATTCCTTACACAACACCCTGGGCACCCTTCAACCACCTTCCCATAGCAGACAGCACCCTGCTTGGCAGGACTTTGCAAAATGTCCATAGCAGGTTCTTCTGGAGGGTTTTTGCTAATTTTTAACACTTGACAAGTATACTAAGCATAAAACAGGGCTTAGTAGATTAGTATGAAAGCAAAACCTCATGTACGAATCTCCTACTTGGAAGCTAAGATTTTCTAAGATAACTGCCTCATTTAGTCTGTTTTTGCCAAGTACTTTTTAATGCAATTATTGTTCCTTGTAAACTTCAACTTACTTTTCTCAATTGGTTTATGACTAAAAAACCCCAAACCTCAAAGCCTATGCTACTTTTTTTCTTAATTAAAAACATCCCCCTCACCAAAAAAGAAAAGGCTGCTACCTGCTCATTTCCCATATGGATGAGACCATTCCAATACAAGAGGAGTTGCCCAGGACATCTACACACAGGAATAGAATGTAAATTATTTCTTTTATTTAAGCCTCACTTTAAGACCTTATAAATATTCTAATAAGAGCTGAAATCTGTTCTCATTTTTAGTTATCACGTCCTCTGGCTGCACAATATCAATCTCACATGAATTGCAGAGAGCAAAAACTGTACTTGCTTATCTCCAACAAGATTTTTAAACCCCATCAGAGAAATTGTTTCAACCATTGGAATAATTTAAAAAATATATTTTTATCACCTATTCAAAATAAAGAGTTTTAGCCTGAACAACTGAAAAAGCAAAGTCAAAACAGTAACTTTCACGTCACCAAGGTGCACTGCAAACTTCTTTGCTTTTAAAGCGTTATAAATCTCAAGATACACATTTTCAGGAGAGGTATGGGTGGGTAGCACTTCTCAACAAAGATGCCCTCTTTCTTGCTTGAAAAAAAAACAAGCAAACAGACAGACACAGATTAATTAACATTAAAGGTGAGAGATTCTCTTTGCTCATCAGACTCTCCAAAGTACAGGTCTAAGATTATATATTCTGTTATTGTCCAGTTGAAGCCAGTATAACAACTAAAGGTTAACACAGAACTAAGGCAGTTCTTATGAAATCCACAATCACTGATGTTTAAGGTAAGCAGCTCAGAAAGCCTTACTGCAGCACCAGAAAATAGGATGAATACAAATCCAGGGAAGGAAACGAAGCATAATGGAATGGCTAAACCCTGTGCTGATAAATGTGAACTGCAGAGACAGAGCAGGGGCAAAGATGGAATTCCAAACCAAGAAACACTGATGAAGCTACACTTCTCACCCCTGTTCTGTAAGAACACATCAACTTCACAATCAATGGCCATTTGTTATTTAAGTAGGTATTAACTGAAACATTCCTGTCTAGCTGGGAAATAATCTCTTGCTTGACATGCTTTTAATGGCAGCATTTCCACTTTCATTTCTTAAAAACCAGTACCACAGATTCATAGAAAGGCTTCAGTTGGAACCCAGTTCCAACCCCCTTGCCATGGGCAGGGACACCTTCCACTAGACCAGGCTACTCAAGGATTCATCCAGCCTGGTCTTGAACACTCCCTGGGCAAATTAAACTGTAAGTAGAGAGTCTGCTTTATCAGTGAGATTCCAGTCACCAATTTTTGCTCCCCACTGCACATTAAAATAACAGGGGAAAAAAATCCAGGACTTTCTTCCTCTTAAACTATAAAAGATAAAGGATCCTATTCAACACTGTTGAACTATAAAAAGGAATCTGGACAATAGCATGGATCACACTCTCTAGACATGAAAGCTTATCATCACATCGATGTCAGGAGGATAGGCTTTCATGGGGACTTACAGCTACAAATGGCAGAGGGACATCTCCCCGTTTCTATGGATAAATCCAACAGCCTTACAGTAGGGAATGACAAAAATCAATGTTGCTCAGAGCCTAGAACATTTTACTCCTTATGGAAGCACAGCATTTCTATACTTCTAGAATTCATTCACTGAACTATGCTTTTGGAAGGGAACTAGGGTGCCTAGGAAGAGACACTGACTTGAACCCATGTTTTGAAGATGAGTGCCAAATGAGATGTAGTTTTTGGAAGAAAGACAGGTGACATGCAAAAAGCTAACCAACCTCAGCTTAGACAAGGAGGGCAATTTGACAGTAAGCCCTTAGCAAACTTAATGTCAGTGCTTAGCCTCCCACCCACACCTCTGTGAGAAACTTTTAATGCATGTCCAAAACATGAACAGCATCAGCAAGGAGGCTGGCTATTAATGCAGAGTCTTAGAGGAAAGTCATTACAAGGTGCCTCATAAAGGCACCTCACACAGGTTCCACCTCAACATGAGACACTTATTTATGGTGAGGGTGCTGGAGCCCTGGAGCAAGCTGCCCAGAGAGGTTGTGGAGTCTCCTTCTCTGGAGACTTTCAAAACATGCCTGGTTGTGTCTCTGTGTGACCTGCCCTGGGTGACCCTGCTTTGGTGGGGCATTGGACTCAATGATCTCCAGAAGTCCCTTCCAACCCCTGCCATTCTGTGGTTCTGCACTAAAGCAGGAGAGACCTATATGAATTGTTCTTTGGAAAGCCAACCAGCGTATTTCTAACACAGTCTGCCCAACAAACCAGTGATAGGCACCCTGAGCACTCTGCTCCCCACACCTCTCAAAGATACTTATTCCAAAACTGGTCTGCCAGTAAACCTCAGCTCTGCCCAGGCAATCCCTCTGGAAGGTGCTCCCAGGCAGAGGCAGTGATCACTAGCAGAGCACGCTTCATTGCAGCAATACCTGCGGGCACGGCGGGTACATGCTGCACCATTTCGGTGAACCGAACGGGCTCAGACACCCTAAGGTGCCACCCCAACCTCTCATGTCCCAGCATTAAGGTCTGAGGTGATGCACTCAGAACCTTTTGTCTGCTTTATGGCGTAGGCCCATGGCAACAACTGTCATTCAAAATGTTTTAACCTTTACTTAGAGAAAGGAGACTAAAGGCTAAAGAAGAAATCATTAGTGAAGGGCTGCATTTTGCCAAAATCCCTTACTCCTCCTAATTGTAAAAATGTTTCATAAAATTGAAAAGCTGCTGTCAACATTTTTTTAAGCAATACTAAATACAGTAAAACCATCCTGAAAAAGAAGTTTGTCTTAGATTTTTTTGGTCTTTTTAAACAAGCAAGAAACAATAAAAAACAAAGACCAAGGACAGAAAATGCTGTTTGTGTCTGATGATGACTCTTTCTCATAGCCCTGCTCAAGTGCAAACACTGGATTCATTTCTATTAACCTACCCCAAATATGACAAAATTTTGTCAGAAATATTCTGAAAAAACTTGTAACAAAACATCAAGTCTTGGCCCGCTAGGCTACATGTTTACTGGGCAGAAAACAAGAAGAGTGATAAATAAGAAGCAAATGGGGACGGAGAGGAAAAATAGCAAACTAAAAGAGGAACTACAGAGAGACAAATCTGGTTTTACATCAGGCCAGTGCAGCTGGCAACATCGCTTAGATCTCTCTGGACAGTTCTAGTCAAGGGTTTGCTTCGTCCTGCACATAACAAGAAAGGTCACAGGTTATATAACTTTTACCAGTGTCACCACCAGTGAAGGATGACCTAATATTGATCCAATTCTGGGCACCACATATATTTTCATCTCTTTTCTAGCCAACTTCAGGTCTAATAGCAACATAAATCTATATGCCTGTGCTGATGAGGCCACAAGTATATACTGCTCACAAACCAAACATATGGCCGTGATCTTAATTAGAAAGCTAAAGAGGTCATGTTATGTTAATTATCTAATTTATGATCACTGAACTATTCTAAATGATTAGACAAAAAAACAGTGCTGACACCTAACCTTCCTGCTTAGCCCTTCACACACAAGCCAAGAAGCAATTTTTAATTCATTTCTATGAGAAAACTTCAGATGAGTGACTTTTTAAGGTTGCTGTCTTTCCACAGCTGAAACCGTAGAGATAGCTAGGAGGTCCAAACCCTCCAACGTACCAATCATCTATTTCAGGGCTTAGAGGAAATGCCAGAGTGGAAAACAATTACATTTGGACCAATATATGATAAGAAATTAATACATTTATATAAAAATTTATTTCATTTCCACACACTAGGAAAATAGTAAGAAACCAAGGGGAAACCCTTTCAAAATGGCAAAATAATTGTTTGCAAAATTTTTCAGCATGCAATTCAAAGCAATGGCACTAAGGAAAAAAGGGCTGAAACTGTTCTGTTTGCTTATGCCTTCTGTGCTTCCTTTAAACCCAAAACAGAAAATCCAACCACATGCTCTTCTCAATGGTATTTCAAATTATGGTAAAAAGTTAAAGGAGTTTAATCCTGTTCAAACAGGATTTACAGTACAATATAAAAACCTATATATTCTGAAAAATTATCTGAATCTGCCAGGGGACTTAACTGTTTCTGAAGTGACTGGAACACCAGTATGGATCTGGGAGCATTTACAGGTTAAAACTATTACAATTATTATTCAGTGGATAATAATAACTCCCAGTTACACAGCACGAAGTTGTACATAGTATGGCAAGAGCATTCCGCTAACAGGTATCTCCTTCCCATTCTCACAGTTATATGTCGTTGGATGCATCTCCTGGCTTTCAGGAACAAAAGGTATGAACTCCCCTAATCTGACTTTTGCATCTGGTCAAACCTGCTCTGCCACTACTACGGATACGACGGCCTGAAATGTGAAAGCAATGCAAAGCACTTCTATCATACTGTGCTTTTCTAGCAGCTTGCTGCCAAAATACCTTGCAGCCAAATGTTTCTCCAGAAGGGATGGACTCATGCCCCCGCCATACACCCCAACACGCCCCGCTCCGTCCGGGCAGCAGCCAGGCGTGGGAAAGAGAAGGTTCAGAACCGGGGCCGGGAACAGCGCACGCCGCGGGCTCCCCTCGTCGCCCCGCCGGGGGCTCCCACCGCGCACAGGCATCCCCTGCACCGCGGCCGCGATAAAGCGAGGGAGTTCGGGTTAAAAATCGCGGTGTTTAGTAAGTAACTTTGGGGTTAACTCCAGGCCGCCTCTCCAATGAGGACATTCTCTTCCGAGCCCTCAGCGTGCTCCCAACGCTGCTTTCCATGAACAGCCATGTCTTCCCAGGCTACTGACGATAGCCCCTGAGCCTGACGCGTATAAATTGCATGAAAATCTTTCGCCCCTTCCTTCACCAGACGCGCTGTTTACGCCCTTGTACACTCGAACACCTTGTGGCTTCACTGATGGGCATACCGCGCTGCCGCCGGAGCGCCGAGCTCCACGGCATACCGGAATAACCGCAAAGGCCCCCGAGAGGCCGAAGGAAGCCCGAAGCCTGCAACATACGTACCGGCCACGGCCCTGGGAACCGTTATGTGCTATCATCGCATGTCGGCGGTGTATTAAAGGATCATCCATGAGCTATGAGCAGCAGCAGCACCGCATATGTCCTCCTCCCCCTCCCCGCAAAAAGAACACAGGCACACGCAACCCCTCACGAAAGCGATGCCTGGGGAGGGGGAGGGGAAGGGAAGGGCTCATCCCATAGGTGTCTGCCGTGCCACGCTCAAAGGCATTCACCGGGGCAGGGAACTCTACCCGCCTCCCGTTACCGCTGCCGTCGCCTGGGGACGGCAGGCCCGGCTCCCCCCGGCCCGCAGCCCAGCCGGCTGCATGCTCCCTTCTCAAGCGCCTTCGCACGCACAGCTCTGCCGCGTCTGGAGGAAGAGCGGCCACGGCGGTCTCGGCCTCCCATCCCCTTCGGCTGACACTCACTCACCGCGCTCCGTCCCCTCCAAGGGGCTTATTGCCGGGCAGGTCCCCCGGGCTGCAGCGCCCAGTCGCCCTCTCGCTCGCCTGCGGCAGCGGCGCCCAGCGCTGCCTGGCTTCGCTCACACGCTCCCCGCTGCGGCGCCGGCGGCGGGAGCGCCGCCCCCACGTCCCCGGTCCCCTGGCCGAGGCCTCTGCTCCCGCACGCACAGCGGTGCGGGGGCTCCCTGCGCAACAGCGGTGGCGGCGGCGGCAGCGCCACAGGAGACGGCGTCCGGGGCACCCCGCGGGGCGGCCTCAATGCGCGCACCGACTGGCGGCCGCCTCCCGCCTCTCCGCGCTGCCTCTCCCCAGCGCCATCCCCGGCCCGTTACCTGTGAGGACGCCGACGCGGATTTGGTGGTCGTGGTTCGTTAAAATCATCCCCTCCGACGCCATGTTTCCCGGCGCAGCCACCGCACTGACAGCGAGCGGGCGGGGGCAGGGGGCAGGCGCGCGAGAACGGCGCGAACGCAAAGCGGGAGGAGCAGCGGAGAGCGGGGCGGGGCCACAATGTGGGGGCGGGGTGAGGGCGGGGCGAGCGCCGTCCGGTGGAAGCGTGTGTCCTAGCGCTGCGCATACCGAGCGCTGCCAATCCAGCGCCGAGAGTGACGGGGTGGGCGCCGCTTGCCGCTGGCGGGGGCCGGTGCGGTGCATCAGAGCTTTGTGGTCCCTCCGGCCAGCAGCTTCCGCCACCGCAGCTGCCGCTTCATCTCACACCCGACCGCCTCGGCACCGGGGTTGCTGGCGGGGGAGGTCCGTGACCGACGGTTCCCCCCAGCCGGCTTCCCGGGGAGATCGCCGGGTCAGCCGGTGCACTGGCTGAGCCTCAGCCGCTCCTAGCCTGTCTTCCCCCGCAGCTTGACGCGACCACCTTCCGCTGCCGCTGCCCCGCCGAGCACCAACACTTCTTGCTTATGTTTCTCCCCTGGCGCAGCTCCATCACTCTGGAACAACACCAGCGCCACGAAACCGGTAGCAGAGCACACGCCAAAGGCAGGAGGAGGGCAGGACCTCCTGGTTCACCTAACGTGCAGGTTTAAGTTGGCATAAATCAGTCAGGAAAATAGGCAATGAGTTGCTCTTCCAGTCATCTGGCTGGATTTGAGCTCACTGCCAAGTTGCTTGTGTCCCCAGAATCCATTTTCGTCACCTGGGGACACCAGGGTATCGCTTTAACTCTTCAGACCTCTGATAATGGGAACAGACAGATGGCAAGGACAGTAATCACCCCGGGGTTTTTTGTTATCATGAATGCTTTCCCAACAACTTTTGAGTGCCCAGGGCTCAGGAAGGTGTTTCTGCAACCTTCCCAGGCCTCTTCTCTTCCAGCTCTTCCCCTTTTCTCCGAGATTAAAAACTGTTGCTACACAGCTTTTAGGTAAAGCAGCTTAGTATCATAACAAGTATCTTTCCTTTGCCTTAGTGAACTCTCTGATCTAGGAAACTCTGGAAGCAAACATTTAAACTCTTTGAATTAATGCCTGCCTTCCACATTCCACAAAAACATCATTAATAGCAAAAGACAACCTGCTGTCAGAGTTCAAGCCCCTGGCTCTAGCAGATATTTCTATTTTCAGGTTTCCTGTGGAGGTTTCAATATTGTCTTGCTATCAGCAGACTCTGTATGATTCTCCTTTTGCCTGGGCACTATCAAACAATTAATGACAGATTTTGTAACTTGCCGAGGCATTCATGAACCATTTCAGGAGTTTTCTCTTTAGTATATAATTTTCTTAACACAAAAACAAAGGCCTCAAGAGATATCCTGCATCTCAGGGAGAGTCCTACTAGTAGCACTTTGATGAGGTGGTGCTCCAGCACACGGTATGGGTATTTCTGTATTGGCACAGCAGCTGCAGTGTGTGCAGCCATAGAGACTGAGAATTCAGGCTCCAGAGAGCTCTGGTTATGCAATACAACATATGTGGGTGGGTGTAAGCCTGAACCCAAAACAGCATGGTTACTGTAGATATACTGCATCAGTGGTGCTCACACGGCTGTTCCCTCATGGCTTCACTCACTATGTGTTGAATATTCTGCTGTAGAAAAGGCAAAAAGACTTTTTCCCCCCCTCAAACATATCTGAAATAATCTAAAGTACAAGCAAGTAGCTTGACATTTTGTAGCTTCCTGGAGCAGATTCTCACACCCTACACTAAAAACAGTGTTGTTTATTCAGAGCATCTCACAGTCTCCCTGTGCAGCCTGTTGATTTGTCGCTCTTGCAAATACTAAGGAGGGGCAGAATTCAGATCCACTGGCAGCATTAGTTGTAGTACCTTCTGGTCTGTAAGTATCTACTAGTGGGATTTGTGTGGGATTTTTTATACAGAATATAGTAGTGGATTGCATTAGTGTCATGAAATAGAAGAATTCTACACATTTTTAAAAGACTGAGTGAACAAGCAGCTGAAATCAATACAAGAGTTTTATTAGCAAGGCCTTATGAATGGACTGTTAATGTCATGCATGGCAGATCCACAACAGCTCAAGAAAAGGTTGGTTGTAAAGGGTATGATGTCCTGCAGTCAAGTCCTGGACAGAGTGAGGAAACAAGTGTGTGTGAGGAGGAAAACTTTTCCTGCAGGGAGATGTTCTAGAAACCACACTGGCAGTCCTTACCGAAGTCCATGTAGAGTGACCAAATGAGAACAAGATTTCCTCATCACAGTCAGCACGCAACTGATGGTCATGTTTTGTCCTCGTTGGGTCAGTGCTGAAGTGGAGCTCAGTAACCTCTCAGGATTTTGTTTACATTACTTTCTCTGCCAGCTGTTAATTATCAATAGCTGTCCATTAACAAAGCACCATCCTCTCAGTAAGCTGTCTCTTCCAGCCACGCTTGTTCCACGTAGTCTTAGTCCACCAGCTGACACAGGAGGCTTTCTTATTCCATCAAGAGCACTGAAGAGTGACAGATTTTAAATACTCATTTGGCTGAAGCAGTCTGAGCACACAGGAAGCAGTTAGTTAGTTAGTTACCTGTAGAAATCTTGATGACAAAACAGAAAAGAGACCAGTATGGTTACAGGTTACACTGTGGGTTACAATGTGGGCAAGGATGATCTAAAATCTCATTGAAAGTTACCAGAGACACTTCATATTTAGAATAGGTGTTCAATATAATTTCTATCTGATATTTTTTGCAGTGGTTCCTTAAATGTAATTTCTTACCTCTATTCTTTTCCATTTTGAATTGGTTGGCTAGCTGGACCAGCAGTGGGACACAGTTCTTCAACTGTGTGCCATTTGTACAGATCCAGCTGAACTCACAAAATAGTTGGCTTAATGAATCATTAATGGAATTTGGAACATTTTATTTCTATGTCACTGATGCAAATCCAAGTAAGGTCAAGAGACTAGCTGGCTCACTGGTTCAGTAACAGGAAACAGACCTCTACCTCCAGCTTCTTCCTGCAGGTCTTTAACAGGTCAGGAAAGGGAGTTCTGAGGCAGTAAAACCCCAAGTGCAGCCACTGGGCTACAGTCACTCTGATTCCTTCCTGACAGGTTTCAACAGTTTGCATTGATCTGTGCCTTTTGAGAAAGGTAAGTATGGACGTTTTCTGTGTCCACACTTGTAGCCTCTGGTATAGCACGATGTTCATCACTCTAAAAGGAGGCACAAGAGGTGATTGCTACAAAAAAATACTTTCCCTTAAGCAGGCATGTAGGGGAAAGGCAGAATGTGTACCACAAGCTACATGAGGCTACTAAACCATCTGAGTGTCCTCATGGCCCATACTGCATTTCACTCCTGCCGTACCATCTTTGCTAGGGAGCTCCTGAGAACCCTCTCTGGGCTTACAGCTCCAGTCAGGTGTAGGAACCCTTCTTCAATGACTGACCTAACTATGACTGTTTTGCTTAGGGTAAAACTGCAATACCCTTTGCACTTGGCATTTGCAAGGCCATATTTGTCTGTTATCAGGTAGCCTGTGTGTGAGATTACAGGACTCAGTAGCAAACTGTACCACCACTTAGATCGTGCCTAAGTGCAATGTGGGCATCTGCAGCAGACAAGTGTGTGGAAATCTTAGAAGAAGAGGTGGCCTTGACATCCATACATCCTCCTTCCCTCACTGCTTCCTCCTACTCAGCTACTTGCTGTGGTGTAACTTTTGAAATGGCACCACATGCTGAAGGATAAAATGGGAAGGGTTGGTAACCAATGTGAGGCTCAGAGACAGCCCTGGCTGCAGTGACCATGAAGCAGTTGAATTTAAGATCCTCAGGGCAACCAGAAGGACATATCCCAAACTTACAACCCTAGACTTTAGGTGTGCAGACTTTGATGGCTTCAGGAATCTGCTGGCCAAAGGGTCGTGGGACAAAGCCCTAGAGGGAAGAGGGGCCCAGGACAGCTGGTCAGTATTCAAGGACCACCTCCTCTGTGCCCAGGAGCAATGTATACCAACAAAGAGAAAAGCAGGGAAGAATGCTAGGAGCCCTGCCTGGATGAGCAAGGAGCTGCTGGACATGCTGTCACTTAAAAGGAAGCTCTACAAGGAGTGGAGGAAAGGACAGCTGGAATGGGGGGATATAAGGAAGCTGCCCGAGCAGCAAGAGACCTGCTTAGGAAAGCCAAAGCACAGTTTGAATTGAATCTAGCCAGGGAGGTCAAAGGGAACACTAAGAATTTCTACAGGTATATTAATGGTCAAAAGAAGCCTAGGGAAGGTGTGGGCCCCCTCAGAAAGGAAACAGGTGAAATGGTCACAAGTGACCTGGAAAAGGCTGAGGTTCTCAATGACTTCTTTACCTCAGTCTTCCCTGCAAGGGCCTCCAGCCACACTCCTGGAATAGTCATGGAAGCTAATGGCAAGAACCAGAAGGAAGAACTGCCCATCATAAGTGAAGATCAGGTTCATGATCACCTGAAGAACCTGAAAGTCCATCGGACCCGACGGGATACACCCACAGGTACTGAGAGAACTGGCAGAGGAGGTTGCTAAACCCCTCTCTATTATATTCCAAAAGTCCTGGCAGTCTGGGGAAGTCCCCGCTGACTGGAAAAGGGGAAACATTACTCCCATCTTCAAAAAGGGTAAGAAGGAAGAACCAGGGAACTACAGAGGTCAGGCAGTCTCACCTCTGTGCCCAGCAAGATCACGGAGCAGATTCTCCTGGAGGCACTACTGAGACAGAAGAATAGTGAAGAGGTGATTGGGTACAGTCAGCATGGGTTTACCAAGGGCAAATCCTGCCTGACAAACCTGGTGGCCTTCTATGAACAGGTGACAACATTAATAGATGAGGGGAGAGCAACTGATGTCATTGACCTGGACCTGAGCAAAGCCTTCCACACTGTCCTGCAACACATCCTGGTCTCCAAACTGGTGCAGTCTGGGTTTGATGGGTGGACCACGAGATGGATGAAGAACTGGCTTGATGGCTGCACCCAAAGAGTGGCTGTCAATGGCTCCATGTCCCAGTGGAGGCCAGTGACAAGTGGAGTCCCTCAGGGCTCAGTCCTGGGACCAGTCTTGTCCAATATCTGTCGGTGCCATGGACAGAGGCATTGAGTGCACCCTCAGCAAGTTTGCTGATGACACCAAGCTGTGTGGTGCAGCAGACAGGCTGGAGGGAAGGGATGCCATCCAGAGGGACCTGGACAGGCTGGAGAGGTGGGCACAAGCCAACCTCATGACGTTCAACACGACCAAGTGCAGGGTCCTGCATCTGGGTCAAGGCAATCCCAAGCACAAATACAGGCTGGGCAGGGACTGGCTGGAAAGCAGCCCTGAGGAGAGGGACTTGGGGGTGCTGGTGGATGAGAAGCTCAACAGGAGCTGTCAGTGTGCACTTGCAGCCCAGAAAGCCAACCAGATCCTGGGCTGCATCAGGAGAAGTGTGGCCAGCAGGTCAAGGGAGGTGATTCTCCCCCTCTACTCAGCTCTGGTGAGACCCCACCTGGAGTACTGCATCCAGTTCTGGAGCCCCTATTACAAGAGGGATCTGGAGGTGCTGGAAGGTGTCCAGAGAAGGGCCACCAGGATGATCAGAGGGCTGGAGCACCTCTCCTACGCGGACAGACTGAAAGAGTTGGGGCTGTTCAGTCTGGGGAAGAGAAGGCTCCGAGGTGACCTTCTTGTGGCCTTCCAATACCTGAAGAGTGCTACAAGAAAGCTGGGGAGGGACTTTTTAAGATATCAGGTAGTGACAGGACTGGGGGGAATGGAATAAAGCTGGAAGTGGGGAGATTCAGGCTGGATGTGAGGAAGAAGTTCTTCCCCATGAGAGTGGTGAGAGCCTGGAATGGGTTGTGCAGGGAGGTGGTTGAGGCCCCATCCCTGGAGGTGTTTAAGGCCAGGCTGGATGAGGCTCTGGCCAGCCTGATCTCATGTGAGGTGTCCCTGCCCATGGCAGGGGGGTTGGAACTGGATGATCCTTGTGGTCCCTTCTAACCCTGACTGATTCTATGATTCTATACATATGTCTCAGAAAGAGCAACATTTGGGAAAGGGAAGTTTACTGAGCTTATATGGTGTGACTCTGGTGGCTCTGTGACAGTGACAACTGTCTGGGTTGTCCTCTGTCCAATTCCCTTGCAGCTCTTTCTTTCACTCAGATACTGGCCAGACCACAAAAGCAAAAGCTCTTTCTTCCCCATCTTCCTGGGGAAGTAGAACTGTATCTTCTAATTATCTAAGGCACAGAGCAGGTCTATCCAGCTCGTCAGTTCTTTGAGATTTCAGATGTTGATGCTTTGTTGCTCAATTCATAACAATGTTTGTGATTCTATGAGACTTTGGAACTGAGTGTTCTGTAGGTCTCTGTCCAGACCATGTTGGACTAAAGTATTCTGCTGCATTTTACAGATGTACATGTTTCTGCCCCAAATTTCACTATGTCCCAGACAGCATTCAAGAAGTGCCAGGCAAGGGCCTTCGAGTCTGAAGTATAGCCTTAGCTTGTTACCAAGAGTTTGAGCCCATCACTAAAGAGCAGTGGAGGACCTACAAAGGATTATCCCTTTTCTTTTTGTCCACGGTTCACTGAGCTGTTCACCACAAGTACCAGGCTAAAGAAGGTGCAGCTATTTTGCTGTAGCTGTTGCACTCTGCTGAAGCAGGCTTTTCTTGAAGAGCAGTGCTCTAAAAAAGGGCTTCCATTATTTCAGAATCCTTTGGAAGTGGTGCTAGCCAAAGGTAATCTTCAGGGATTTTGGCAGGAAGAAGCTGGATGCTCCCCAAGTCATTTGGGCTACTGCAGCCCTTACTGATAATCCTCCAGCACACAACCCACCTGAGAGCAGACCGAAGGATGCAGCATGTGTGACACCTGCCTCCAAATGTATCTCAGTTGATTCACTACTAGCATGGGTGCCTGACAAAAATAAACGGATCTCAGCGTGACTCCACATGAGTGGTGTTGACACATTCAATTGTCTGTGCTCTGCTTGCTGCAAAACAGTAGCTATTTTAGAAAAGCAGTTGAGTTTATCATACACAAAGAGCAGACAGATTTAAAAGACATCTTACTGGAACATTCTATTTTTGAGATTTCACTTTGACAAAACTGCCTCATTAAGGACTTGGATATGAAAAGCAGGGAAAATGCTTTCAGATCTCATGTAAACTAAATTCAAAATTCTGATGAGCTGAATCAGTCCTTTCCATGCATTATTTTCCTTTATCTGTATTTCCCCTTGTTTCCATGTAAGAGATAAAATAAAACTAAGAATTTTTTGTCTTGATTCCTAAGCAAGACAACTCCAAACTGTATGAAGTAAGGCAGAAAGGGGAAAGAGAAGGTAAGGATTTCAAACCCACAATTAAGTTATAATATCCCAGAATAAAGTAGCCACAAATTACCATCACATGTGTTGGCCAGATGTGTACAAATGACAGCTTCTGCAGGAAACCTTATTGTGGTGTTTGCTTGACTTACTAGAAGCATTGAAAATACAAACTGAAACACAGGGAGTTCCACCTGAACATGAGGAGAAACTTCTTTACAATGTGGGTGCTGGAGCCCTGGAGCAAGATGCCCAGAGAGGTTGTGGAGTCTACTTCAGTGGAGACTTTCCAGCACCACCTGGGTGTATTCCTGTGTGATCTGCCCTGGGTGATCCTGCTCTGGCAGGGGGATTGGACAGGATGATCTCTGGAGGTCCCTTCTAACCCCAACTGTTCTGTGATTCTGTGACTCTTTTTTTTTTTTCAGCTCTGAATCATACGCAGTTGGTTTCTGAGCCTGCAAACATCCAAGATGAAATTCAGACAAACCTGAGCAACCAGCCCTCCCCAAAAAGATTGTTTTGGTGTTATTCAGAGACTGTGCCTAGCAGAGGGTCTGCCTGTACTCGTTGATGCGTAGTCAGTGCTGGTGGGGGAAGATGTGGTCTCTGTTTATTGTCTGGCACTTTGCTTGCTTTTCTGCTCCTGAAGAACACCACCAGCCCCTTAGCTGCTGCTTCTGCTTATACATCTTTGCATGGCAGAGCCACCCATGCAGGTGTAAGACTGCTGGATGACACAAGTGCTATGGCACCTTTGTAGGTAGTCACATGGAACACAAGAATTTTTTAATACACACCCTCTGTATTATTAGGGCTTTATATATTTTTGATTTAAACAAAGCTACACTTGCTGGATATGCTTTGTAGTAGTTTATTTAGTCTTACTCCAGATCTCCTTGTTGACTTCAGCTTCATCATCTCAGCCACTTAACTCGCAAAATAGTCAGGCTGTTGGTGTCAAACTCTTCCACAGTTAATCAGAGTTGAAGCAGAAAAACACTTTGAAAAATAATCTCTCCAGAAACAGGCCTTTCTTTATGTCTTTTCATTTCTATGGCACTCTTTACTCCTTCCATCTGTCTTTCTGCACTGCTTATTTGAAATGCTAACATCACAGCTATTGCCTTAGAATCCAAGTATACCACAGCCAAGGTATTTATCCTGTCAGGGTCTGAGAGGTTAGCCACTCTCACTCTGGCTTTAGAGAGAGGGATAGTAGAGCTGCTGGCTGGGTTCCAGCTGACTTGCTGATGCATGCTGTGGTATCACAGCTTCCTGATCAGGGATCTGTCACAGGCTCCTTGGCTTGTGCTGAAGCAGCATACGGACATTCACTTGAGTCTCACCTCCATGGAAAGACAAACCTGCACTTAGCTTTCAGCTGGGACCTGGAAGTGCATGAGTGCTTCAGCTCTCCAGACAAATACTGGCTTGAAGTTTAGATTTAAATCTACACCTCTGAGTATGTTAGGCAGCAAGATGTCAGCTCTTCTGGATGGGGGAAGGCTTTCCAGCCCCTCTTGTTTACAGGGTCTGTACTCTGAGTAAAGGAATAATTATTGCTAAGTCAGAGGCTGAATACCCAAGCATGACTCACTACTCATAGAGTTAAAGAAATCACCTGGGAAAATGGAGACCTGGCTTCTAATCACAAGTTTAATCAATGTTTAATGTAAAATTGGAACAGAAACTGGAAACAAAGTGTTTCTGTGTCCAGATTCTTGCTTCTAAGTAAAAAAAATCTCATGCATGACCCACATTACTTTATTTTCTCTCTCTTTTTCCCTTTTTGTTCCACCTGTCCATACTCAAGTTCTAATCCCATCTAAATAAATTTACTTGTTGTTAATAAGTGCAGTGAAATAAATAAAGATAAGCGTGGTCACAGAGCCAATCCCAGATGAAAAAATTCCATTTTTCTTGTTTTCTGGCCCAATAGAAAAGGTTTTAACAGATTACTGGACCAATGCAGAAGTTTCTGGGCAAAATAAATACCAAAAAGATATTTTGTACAGAACATTCAGTTCAACCTCAAATGAAATACTATTTCTCTTTTTGATTTTAATTTAGATCTTATTTCATTGACTTTTGTTAAGCCATGCTGGCAATTTCCAAAAAGGGAAAAAATGCTGAAAAGACAAAGGAAAATGTCTTTTGACGACTTTAGCATTTCAGGTCCTGGCACTGCTGTACCTAAGAAAGTGGGCCTGCAGTAGCAGATGCATCACTGCATCAACTCCTTCACTCTCCTCAATCCCCACACCTGATCCTCACTTCTCTCTGGTGCTGCACTCATCAGACTGCTCCACCAGCCAATGCTTTTCACTCCCATGGCAGATCTGTGCAGGGTTTTAATAGGCTCTGGCAGGAAACTCACTCACAGATGGACCTGAGGCGTGCCAGAGACTGAGCAGCAATTACTGGGAGCTGGAGGCAGCGGTCAGTGGAAGCCTGGAAGGGTGAGAAAGGACCTTCCTGTTCAGTCTGTTTTGTTGGCTTGCCACACCTCATGGAATGGCACACCCAAAGAGACCAATCCTGCAAAAAAGGTGCTACTCCTGGCTGCACCAACAGTTTGGGTGGTCGATTTCTTGTTCCTTTAATCTAATTCTGTTAGAAAAGCTGTTATTTTACCACTTCCTTAAAACTTCACCTTATATTTCATTGCAAAATTCCTATTTTTTTGTCCATTATTATGGCTGTAATGACTAATCAAATTTGAAACCCAGAGACCACTTGAAATTCTGTTTTCCAGCAAGTAACTTACTCTCTGAGAAGGTTCATCTAGAAACAGCAGTGACAAGAAGCAGTAGAAAGCTCAGCCTGTCTGACAAGTTCTGTGCTGCAGTTTCTAAAGGCTCTGTGGCAGTGCAGTCTGCTTCTGCCAAGCAGCTTCCTCTCTGGTTACAGTATCAGCATCCCAATAGCACCAGGCTAGTGGATTAGTTTCCTAGGGCAAGAAATCTCCTTCATTTTATTTCCTTCTTGGACATGAACACTTACTCCATAAAAAAAAGCTCTGCAGGGGCTCTGCTTAATGGGTTCAGCCTTGTTTCTAAAGTGTTGCAGATTCTGAACTACCTGTTTGACAGCTACTTAGCAAACTCATTTTTATCTGCCTGACCTTTCAAAGTTTGTCTCAGATTGTAAATAAACTCGTTGTGGGAGCACAGTATCCTGTTCCTTTCCTTGTTCTTCTTAGACTACACTCAGATTTCAAGGGTGAAGTTAAACCTTAAGCAGTCACACAAACATTTTCTCCCAGCTATATGCACAGTCTTACTTTTTCCTGTGGCAACAGCTTCATGAAACAGGATAAGGAGGATAAGCATTCTGACCATCTGGTGTCCATGCTCTCTTGCAGCCAGTTGCACCATACTGTCCTTTTCCCTTGAGCAGATACTCCCTAGCAACATTTAGTATTTTCCAGTTGTTTATCTGGGATGTGCTCCTTTCTCCTCGCAGACTGGTTGAGTTGTGTGTTTTCAGTGAACTAATGGGAACGTTTTCTGTAGATATATTGGAATTTTATCCTTTCTACCTGTTCTTTGCACCAGTGGTGAAGCCAGTCACCCTCTAACTTTGCCCTCACACCTACACATGGCTGGATAGTACATATTGGTTCTGCTTAGGGTCCCACCTCACTCTTTGAAAATGAGCTTTTCCTGAATGTGACCTGCATGTAACTCTTTCTTGTATCAGCTTTGGAAGAAGGCTGCTTACCATTCCTTTTCTGTGTGCTTCAGGAGACCATCTTCAGATCTCTGCTGCTCCTTTTCTGTCTCCAGTGGTCAGGCTGCAGTATAGCTTAAAAACCTGAAAAGCAGAGAAAAGTGTCTGTTTAGTAGCTGAGACCTCTGAAGGATTTTCAGCTTACCTTATAAGAGAGTCAGTCTTTCAAAGAGAAAAATAGTTCCTCACTATATTACATTTTACAAATCAGATGCCTGCAGAGAAGCTCAGGTAAGAGACTCTCTGGAATATGCTCCATGTGTTTATACAATGTGTAATTAACACATTAAAGATAAAGCTTTAGCAGCTGCTGTTTCATTTGACACAACATATTCTGGTGAGGGCAAATGCTGTATGGGGTCTTCAGTTTCAGACATCATTAAGCTTTGGAGATCTTGATAGTTTTTGCCATCAACTTGTGTTAAACTGCTATAATGCTGCTCTTGGTCACGGAATGGATTTTTGTAATATTGGGTTGAAATTTGCAACAGTTTGGAAGTACTTTTGTGCCCTTCATTGCCTGGGGCTTTCAGGGGAGCTCTGAGTCTTGGTAGATATTGCAAGGATCCTGCTGCACAGTGTGAAGCAGAGCTCACAGCCTCAGGGTGTGTGACAGTACTGCAGCCAAGCTGCCTGATGACACCAACCACTCACAGTCCAGAGTATTTAAAGCAGCATTTTCTTTTTCATGTCTTATGAATTTCACTGGCATTCAGTTAAGTGTATGGCCACAGTGGATGTTCCTGCTTCTTTTACCTCTCACACCTGTGCTTCCCCATCCCCTCTCCTGCATTTGCTCTAGCACCTACGTGTCCACAGGGAGCATGGAAGTCTCCAAACTACACCAATGGAGGTCTCATACTTTTCTCTTGGGTTCAATATTTTGTTTTGTCAGCCAGTTGCTCTGATTCATGACTGTGGTCACTAGGAAAGGAGTGGACAGAAAGAAAAAAACATTTTAGAGGGGAGGAAAAACAGGTTTGTCCCCCTGGCAGCATCATGTGAAGCTCTACCTCTAAGTAAACCTTGTGGCAGTGGTGTTATTTTTAAAGTTATAGCTGTGACAGAATCCTTGCTGTAATATGAAACTGCACTATGGCTGTGTCCTTCCAGACATGCAGTTCTCATGACCCTTCTTGGTTTAATCCCTTTCTCTCCTAAGTGTCCACCCTCCTTTGCTGTGGAATTTCTGCCATACTTCTAGTAAGACTTGCAAGCTGTGACTCCCTTCTCACTCCACAGACCCTATCATTGGAGGATCTTTGCAAGTGCTTGGCTTCTTTACTCTCCCTTAATTCAAATTCTAAAATGAAATTCTTTACACCTTTGAGCAGAACAGTCACCATCTGCCTTCCTAAATCAGTAAGGCTCACTTCAGTGAACTAAAACCTGTGCTCCACTCTTCTGACTCTTGGAACCACAGAACGGTTGAGGTTGGAAGGAATCTCTGGAGATCCTCTGGTCCAGCTTCCCTGCCCAAAGCAAGGGAACCTAAGAAAGGTTGATCAGGGCTCTGTCCACACAGGTTTTTAGTATATCTGAGGATGAAGACTCCACAGCCTCTCTGGACAACTTCTTCTAGTGCTCAGACTCACAGTAAACAACTTTTCTTTCTGTTTAATCTTCCTGCACTTTAATTTGTATCTGTTGCTTCTTGTTCTTTCACTGGGTACCACTGAGAAAAGTCTGATCCTGTCTTCCACATCTCCCCCCATACAAGAAATACTCCAGCCCCTTAATGACCTTCATGCCCCAGTGCTGGACTCTCTCCACCACACCCAGGTCTCTCATCCAGGGGTGCCCAGCACTGGACATGGCACTCCAGGTGTCTCACCATCACTGAGGGGAAGGATCGCCTCCCTCAGCCTGCTCACCTCCCTCAGCCTGCTGATAACGTGCCTTCTGGTGCAGCCAGAATGCTGCTGCCCCTCTGTGCTGCAAGGCTGCACTGCTGACCCTGTTCATCTAGTTGTGCCTTGGGTCTCCTGGAGGTTTTCCTACCACGTTATTTTCGAGTCACTCAACTGCCAGCCTGTCCCAGTTCCTGGGTATAGCTGAAAGCCCCCTGTGAGTTTTAATTTTAAAGGTCAAATATTTAACAATTAGGTTAAGGGGCTTTTCACTCTTGTTCTTTATGTCATCAAAATAGAGCTGCAAGCATGATGATTATGCTGATACTCTGCAGGCAAATACAAGTTAGACTAAAATGCAGATTAACAGCAGCAAGTCAGCTGTCCTGTGTCTCAGGATGTAGCCATTTCTCACAGACATGATCCACTAAATGCATTTTGGAATATATCCTACAGAAGTACTTTTTGGGCAAGAATGTGTTCTGCCAAACAAACTATTCAACACGCCTTTGTATTTCTTGAGCTGGCAAATAGACAGAAACAGGCTTGGTCTCATTGGAAAAGCCTGTCTGATGTGTGTGGATCAGGAACAACACCGTGAATAATCCAGCTGATCTCAACACCACAATTCACACAAATAGATGCTGGTCAGTTGCAGGGGAGATGGTAAAGCAGAAGAGATAGCAACCATGGATCACAGATCTTGTGATATTTTATATTTTATTGGGCTCCCAGCTCTTGGCAATCTAGAACACCAGATTCCCGGAGTTCTTGCCTGGAGAAATAAAGCAAATTGCAAATTTGATATGGCATTGTGAAAACTTAGCCAAAAGACAAAAACAGCTGCATGTCTTTCTTCAAACTGTCTAAGCTAAACTGTTTCTCAGATCTTGATTTCTCAGCTTTAAAATATTCAAACTGGTACTACTGGAATCAAACTGAAAGGCTACCTCTGCCCTGTTCTGCAGGACCATCCACAATGGAACTCAGTGCCCAAATTCTCTGCCCAGCACCGCAGGAGTGTTTCAGCTGCCACGATGTATAATGGACAACGTGTTCCACGTGTTAGGGCTTGGCTCACCAGCCCCAGCACTGCTTGGATCCTGCCTCTGAGCCCAGCCTTGTGTTGTATTCCCAGCACTGGTCTGTTGGTCAGCAAGCCCAGAGCAAATGGGTGCCAAGATAATACTTGTGGGCTGCTCCCAGGTTGTTTTTCTGGGCCCACTTACATTAGGAGCAGTGTCACGCTCTCCTCTCCTGTGGAGAGCAGCCTGCTCTGGAGAGCTCTGCTCTCAGGCGAGCAGGCTTCTGTAAGGTGACCTGCAACATGCATGGCTATGAATAGAGCCTGCTGACACTCTTTAGCAGAGAAATTCCTAGAGCCAGCAAGCCAAACTGCTACAGCACCAAAGGAAATAACTAAGAGGGCCAGGACCACGAACAGAGGAAGTGAACTGGCAAGAAGCACAGGTGGAAAGAGTGCTGGGTTCTTGTATTTGGGTTGCTCTAGTTAATGTTTATAGCTCTGAGAATGAAAATGAGACATAGATGGCAAGTAAGAAGAGGCTTCAGTAGAAGCTGCCAAAGACAAAAAAGGACTACTGCTAAAGTTCTTCCCTGAGCAAAACATAGCCACTCTCTTGTGGTGTGAATTTCAGTCTGGGAATGGAGCTGGGGCTGGGATCAGAGCACCAAGAAAGCCTAATCTGAGACATAAATTAAGAAAGGGGTTCACTCCCTTCTCACAAGCATTTGAATGGAACTCTTCCCACTGCACTAGCTGGCCTGAGTGTGTGGAAGAATAACTGGGCTTGGTCTCAGTGTACATTAACAGTCAAACTCAAGACCATGGCTCTGAAGAAGGGAAACCTTAGCCCTGCAGTGAGGCCAGTACTCAGAAAAGGTTGCCAGCATGATTTAAAGTAAGGCTGAAAGCAAACCAAACTCCTTGTGTCTTGAAGCTGCGTTTTGTTCCTTGACAGGTCTTCTACTGACCTTTCTTCCTTGCTTTCCATTGCATATCCATGCATGGTAGTGCACTGGTTTTTTGCTGTCATGAAAGCCACATGTCACAGTTCTGACAGCTCTCAAAGGACCTCCTTATGTGTGCCAGCTGAGAAGCTAACTCCATCTTGCTTCCCTCAGATGGGTAAAACAAATTCCACGTCATCAATTAATTCTTATTTTTTAAGCAAGGTCTCAAAGAGTTGTGTGAATTTTAGTTACAGAGGCTTCACCTTCCTCTGTGGTAAAGATAGCTGATAAAATAACGGAATGAAATTGGAGCAGAATTTTTCACAGAGTTTTGGGGGTGTCAGCATCCTCTGGTCATCTCCAAAGTAGGTAAGCTGCATTAATTTCATTTCACAGCTGAAGGAGCTAGGAAGGGAAAGGCCAGTGACTTATGCAAGGACACAGAAATAAACAACTTTGGAACTGGCTGAATAGGCTCAAAACTCTTCTGTTCCATTTTCTTGCTGTAGACTGTTTCTGCTGACAACAGCAAAATGCCTCATTTAGTTTTTGAATTAAAAGTTCTTTAAATATGCCCTATAGTCTTAAAAGAAGAAGGGGCACCCCAAACCAGAGCTTGGAGTGCATGGATTTGGGTAATGCAAGCAAATGAAAAGATGAGTTATCTCGATGCTTTTTGTGGTGATTAAACCATGCCTGCCAGCCAGGAAAAGCCTGGATGTAGCTCAGATCATGTTACCTGTAACTTACAGAGAAAACCAGAGTAACCTACCCTTTTAGTGCCTTTTCTCATCTTTGGAAGAGGAATGTGTAACAAGTTTCTGGCGTGAAGGATTGCTACGCAAAGAAGCAAAGGCAGAGAGTGTTTGTCATTGGAAATTAATTTTGTTCTAAGGGGTAAAATCAAAATCATGATAAAGTGAGGAAGTCCCTACCTTAGCAAGGCATATATACAGCCTGAACCTACATCCTGGGTCAGGTATTACCAGCAATGCAATTAATTTTAAGTATTACAACTAATTATAAATACAAGTGACCCTTGGTGACAGAAACACTCTGAAACAGCCATCAGGGTTCAAGGAGATTTTAGACAGACAGAAGAGCCTTGTCCCCACACAGAGTATCAGCTTTGATTTTGGGTGATGTCCCTGTCTCACAGTTCAGAATTCAATAGGCAGGAACCTGATCACTCAGAGTGCCCCCCAACAGCTCGTTTCGTGCAGCAGCTGGCACTGTGCAGAGCTGATCACTCAGAGTGCCCCTCAACAGCCCGTTTCGTGCAGCAGCTGGCACCGTGCAGAGCTGATCACTCAGAGTGCCCCCCAAGAGCCCGTTTCGTGCAGCAGCTGGCGCCTTGCAGAGCTGCCCACCGCAGCGCCGAGGCTCCTGCTCCCTCTAGCGCAGCGACCGCGCATGCCGGCGTCGGCTGCCAGCGCCTTTAACAATAGGCTCCGTGATCTAAAAGCAGTGGTGGAGAATTTTTGTTACATAAGTAGCAATAGCTTGTGCAGAGCTTTACCAAGAACTCAGGAGCCTGTCACAAGAATGCCACCTACAAACTGTCCCGGGATTTGCCTGCTGCGGTCCTCCAAGGTTCCATATGCCTAGGGAGTGAGGGCTTGTCCTGGCTACAACCAGCTGGGTTCCAAGCAGCAATGAGGGCCTGGAACTCAGAAGCTGTGTTTCTGGGATGTCATGTTGGCGAATTGCAGGGCAGGTGTAGATGCCTTGCTTCTCTGCAGAGACCAAAGATGCAGTGGCTTGGAGAGCGGAGCTGCCTGCAGGCAGCCTATACACTTTTGGATTTTAGGAAAGGAAAGGGCACTCAGTGCCCAGTATTGGCTCCCTGTGCAACACCGGTATGAGTGGATCTTGGGCACTTGTACACGCACACCATAAATCTGCTCTCCTAGGCCTTTCTAGAGCACACATCCCTGACTCCAATGCCTATGGGCCCTTGCACTAGCAAAGCAGAGAGATCCCCATTCACTTCTAAAGCACAGGAGGTGCTGAACAGAGAGCAGAAGTGTTTGCCCGTCCCTTTGCCCTGCCACCAGGCTAAGTGCTCATCCACTCCTTGCTACATTCCTCTCTTCAGCAGAAGGGGAAGGACAGCCAGGATTGGGTTGCTTGGGAGTTATCCTGGAGGGTGAGAGGGGGTGGTTTGAAGGTCCTGCTACTTGGGTGAGTGCTGTAGTCACTAAACCCTGAACGAATAAAATTGAGCATGTCCTTCCTGCTCTGCCTGCAGACACCCAGTGGGACAGTCCTCCGGATGCATGTGAAGCACACTATAGGCAAACCATGGACTTCTTTGGGACATAGGTATTGCTCTGTGTGGTGTCTGGACAGCAGCAGGTTTAGGTGAGAACTAGCTGCCCAGTTATCTGAGCTGGAGTAGTCCTGGGCATGCTGAAAAGCAGATCTATGACCACCTGAGGAGTGTTCAGGTTAGAAAGGACACACCCAGAGCACATCTACAGCTGCAGACCATGGATTTCAGCTTAGGCAACTAAGTGCATCGGTTACAGATGCCATGATTCCTCTCTGGGTTGGTCTTCAAATTCTTCTTTATTACATTTTATCTTTCAAAAATAGTTTTTGATTTCCAGATTTAAAAATGCTTGCTTTTTTTCTTTCACATGAGAGAGAGCTGTACTTCACAAAAAAGTGACTGCGCCTTGATCCTGCAACATTAACTGCAATTAGCACTTGAATCCAGTGCAATCAGTCCACTGAACTGGAACCAATTACCTGGCACCCTGCAGAGTTACTGCAAAACTCTAGAACAGGAATTTTAAAAGAGCCTGCTGATCTGTGTGGTTTGGGCTAAGTTTTTCTGAAGCTGACACTCCACTTTGTTGTAAATAGCACTGCAAGATTTTAAAGAAACATGTGGACTATGTTTCTGCAGAAACTTGCCTAAATTTCTGATCTAGAGACTGGCATGCACCCACATGCCTGTGGGTAACTACTCACATGCCAACAGCTACAGACTGAGGCCAGAGGGCACTGGCTGAGGTCTCGTGTTGATCGTCCCAGTATTGATCATCCCAGTATTGAAAGCAGCTTGGGAGAAGGAGAAGGTCAGGATGACAATTTAAAAGAGTTTCTAAGACATGAGGCAAGCGCATGTAGTAATTCTGAGTCTCAAATCCACTCAGTCCTTTGAAGAGTGATTGCTCTCTCCTAATGCTACCACCAGCATCTTTCCTCTCCACAGCATCTACAGTCCTAAGAAAAGTAGTGGTAGGACAGAGTAGGCAGCAGAAAAGCCAAGAGATCACGAGGAAAGCCAATTCCTTTATGCTCTGGTTACACAGCACGTACGGACAGGCACTCACACAGAAGAGGGATGTCAGGGAGCATTGATGCCTCCGCACTGCCAGAAGCCTTCTGTATTTCAGACCAGACCAGTTTATGCTTATCAACAGCCTTCCTTGCCTGAAATGGGCACTTCTACAGCATTCCCTTCTAATCCAATCTTTGTGCCTGCTCCCTGTCAAACTCCTGTGCCTGGCACACCCTCTGAGCTCTGTTGTGGAGCCAGTTTGCAATCCACCTCCCTGACAGCCATCTACGGCACATCTCCTGAGCTTTTCTAGGAGGATCTTATGGGAGGCAGTATCAAAAAGCTTTACTGAAGTCAAGATATATGGCACCCACTGCTCTGCCCTCATCTACCCACTTGGTCATAACTTCATAGAAGGCTATCAGTCAGACAGGATCTCCCCTTGGTAAATCCATGTTGGCTACTCCTGATAACCTTCTGGTCTTCCATGTGGTTAGAGATGACCTCCAGGATGAGCTGCTCTGCCATCTTTCCAAGGATGGATGTGAGGCTGACTGATGGATACAGCCATTAGGTGTAATTCTATTTTCTTTTTCTTCTAATTTTAAATTACCCCTTATCAGAGGGATATTTAGATACCCAATCCCTGCTTAGAGACCTATTTCTGACTCCTTAATATCATATAAGAGATTTTAAACATATTTTGTGTTAAATTGGAACCTCCTACCAGTTTTCTGCAAAGATTACATGTTATGCATTAGGAACACAGATTACGTAACTATTATAAGGTGCTTTGCTCAACTGCATTCTCCTTGGATGCTGCCAGTAAAAGGGACCTCATTCTCCCTTGCAGTAAGTAATTTATTACCCAAGTCACCTGCTGTGTCACCTGTAAGGACATGTCCTGGAGGATGTGGGGGTATGGCACTCTCATTTCACTTGGAAAAGTCCTTTAAGAACATCAAGCACAAGTGTTAACCCAGTACTGTCAAGTCCACCACTAAACCATGTCCCCAAGCATCACAGCTGCACATCTTCTAAGGACTTCCAGGAATGGTGTCTCAGCCACTTTCCTGGGCAGCCCGTTCCAGTGCTTGACAAGCATCTCAGTGGAGAAAATTTTCTTAATGTCCTTCCTAAACCTCTCCTCATGCAAACTGAGGCCATTTCCTCTTGTCCTATCATTTGCTACTTGCGAGAGGAGACCAACCTGCACCTTGCCACAATCTCTGTTCAGGGAGTCATAGAGAGCAACCAAGCTTTCCCTGAGCCCTCTTTTGTAGCAGCTAAACAAGCCCAGCTCCTTCGGGCACTGCTCACAGACCTGTGATCTAGACCCTTCCCCAGTCTGTGACCACGAGCAGCACCTTGGTTCCTTTCTGGCTGTGAACAGAAATGTTTGAGCAAGGAGCCTGCCCTGGCAGGAGTGGTGTGGCAGCCGCAGCAGGAGGGCCAGCTGCTGGCACGAGCTGCTGTGTTCTGCCTGGAGCCAACTCTGGTCTGGTGAAGCAGAAGGCTGCACAACTGCTGCACCCAGGTGACAAGAGGAGCTGGCAGCAGGCACTGGTCCTTTTCAGCACCAGCAGGTGCTTGCCAGGCCACAGAGCCTGAGGACTCTGGCACTAAGGGAGCAGGTCAGGAACGAGCCTGTTGGGTCCTGAAATGCGTCCACTGACATCCTCATAACAGCGGGCAACAAATGCCATCATTTTGGTAACCTTGTCCCTGTTTCTCCAGCAGTGAGGTGGGTGTCAGTAAGTCAGTGAGGAGAAGCCCCCAGAACTTATCAGATGGATGTTCCCTTGCTACTGCTAAAGAAATGCTTTTCCTCACCTGAACCAAGCCCACTATCTGCTCAGTGCTCCTGGTCTGCCCAAGTTCGCCTGCAAGTGGTTAGCAGGGGAAGGAAGTTTGTTGTAATATCTGAGTGCTTTGTATGGGGGGTGTCATCTGGCTGAGCAGGGACTCATGTGACACACACTAGTTAGAAAGCTTGTCTTGAGCTGGCCCCACAGGCAGTGGCACTGGGCTGTGCTGAAGATCCATTGCACATTTTCTTCCTTGCCACTCTTATTATCCAACAGGTTCATCACTTTTCTTTTTTTTTTTTTTTTTAAAGCCTGAACCCCCCCTGAAGTCTTACAAAAGTCCTGCACAACCTGCTATTCATTTTCATGTGCTAGGACTGTGGATCCATGTTTAAAATGATGCTGTACAATTTCCAGGTGCCCCCAGAAGCTGCAAGTACTTAACATCTCAAAATCTGGGCCATGGTTTCTGTATTTATGAAATTTAAAATTCTGAGTTTTTAAACAAAGCTAAATTGTGTTTTGCTGCCATCAGAACCCACTGTGATAAAGCAAGATCTGATAAAGCACCAGGAAGATTTATCTTTGTGTATAAATATTTATGTATGTAAATGAGCCTATGCTTAATGATAACTGACAAGGAGAGGCTGACACCACCTCAGATCCTCTGTCCCCATGGAGAGATGGAACTTGCTTGTTGAAGCATTGTCACACATCCCATGGGCTATGCACTGAATCCTTCATTAAATGCTGCAGCATCTGGACAGCTAAAGTGCCAGTGGCTGCTGTAGAGGGAGGAAGGACTGCACCCTGAACAAGAGCACAGATCACCTGCTCTGTATTCCTTGGTATTTCATGAACTGGTCAAGAGCTGAATTGTTTGGTTTCCCTTCCTATTTTACTGAAGAGTGGACTGAATCTTCTTTACACACAGGCTCTCTAGTTCTCACACACAGAATAGAATCCCTCACCCAGAAAGAGGTAGAGAAGAATTTAACAAGAAGATAGGGGCAGCCTGCTCTTGAGAGGCACAGGGCAGCCTGAACACAACCCCTGCAAAGGACTCCTGCAGCACAGGCAAACTGCCTGCATCTGCTCACGTGTGAGGGAAGGGCTTGCAAATAGCAAACATTTTAAAGAGCTTTGTCTGGGCTTTGTTTTCTGTTTTGTTTTGTTTTTTTTTTCCCTTCCTTCTCTTACTTTGGCTGCTGCGCATTTTGTCTGCAGGTAAGCTACTGTCTCTTCCACCAGGAACATGAAAAGGACAATTTGCTTCTGGTCATGCCCTTTCATAACCTTATAATGCTACCTGAAGGGAAAAGTTTAGATCAAGGTTAGAGTGCTGTTTGGAATCCCAGGGCTGTATGTGCACCCAGTCCAAAATGTGCCTGTACTGTACAGCAGCAGCAGTAAATGCACAAACAGTGTGCGGCTCAAAAGGCAGAAAACTTCTGCACAACATCTTTGGAACGTGAAGGAGGATTATTTCCTGTCAATGCTTTGATTTGCTTTTCCAGCATGCCCTCACACACTGCTTCTGCAGGCCTTGAAAGAATAACGGTCCTAGGTGTGCTGCATTTGGGCTGTCTCCGTTGTGTCATTTCATGAAGAAAGACTGTACGGGACTCCCCCACCACCACCCTGGGCAGCCTGTTCCAGTACCTGACCACTCTTGCAGTTTAGACATTTTTCCAAATATCCAACCTAAATCTTCCCTGGCACAAGTAAAGGCCATTTCCTCTTTTCTAAGAGACCAACACCATCCTCACTACAACCTCCTTTCAAGTAATTGTAAAGAGCTCTTCAACAGTTGTACTCTGTGTGATGTGAGTGGCCATAAGGCACCTGGCAGGTGGTTTGCCTTAAGGCTGAGCTGTGTAGAAGCAGAAGATGGCTACTGCCCAAGTTTGTGGCACTTTTCCCTCCTTTTCCCCATAGATGTTTCTGCTTAGTGTTTTTACATGTGGAAAGAGACTCAGCATTGAGCTTTTGAAACAGAGCTGAAGGGCCTCAAGCTACACAGTCAGCTCGTCTCTTACAGATCCAGCATTTGGCTTCTATTAAGTTAATTTCCATGGTCTTAGGTATAAGGAAATTGGTGCCCAAGTGATACCACAGGCAGGCATGCCTGAGGGGAAAGAGAAATGCTGCAGGTATTTGTGCTTCGTGGTTGCCTTCTCCCTTTTCTCAGTATTGTAGCCACTAACTAGAAAGAAGTCTCTCACAAATCTTCACCTGACACCTTTCCTTTCTTTCCTTTCTCTGCAGCTTATTGGCAGGTGTATTCCCTTACTGCAAAGGCAATGGTAGTAGGTTCTTTCTTACCCCAGATGTTACACCTTCAGACTTTGCAGAAACCCTACTGGGCCTAGAAAGGCAGCATAGCTCTAGGACTACCCTTCTGCAGAACTCACTTTCCGTGAAGCCAGACAGGCACTTTGAGCTAATAATTATTTGCAAGGACAAGGGGCATGCAGCTGCCTTTGTGGCCACTGCTCCTGTGCTAGTTTTAGACTATGCCTTTAAAATTTGTCACAGATCTTGAGCAAAAACTAGTAAAAATGTAAATAAATCACTATTGGGTGTAAAAAGGAAAATAATGATTATTCTGAACAACTCCCATGAGATTTGGTTCCCAAAACAATTTTTCTTTTTTCTCGCTTCTTTGCTGGGGAGATACTAAGAGGCATTGCTGACCTGGGCTGCATCGCTTCTATTTTGGCTAAGTCTAATGTCTCTGTTTCTCTCTCTTTTCCCTTGTGTACAGGGAGGCAAGGGGGAGGCAGGGAGGGAGAAGCTGTTACAGCTTCCCTGGCCTTTGGCCAGGTGGGTCTTTGTGCTGTTTGTTAATTGTAAATACC
The DNA here is from genome assembly GCF_027791375.1 of Indicator indicator. Taxonomy (NCBI): domain Eukaryota; kingdom Metazoa; phylum Chordata; class Aves; order Piciformes; family Indicatoridae; genus Indicator; species Indicator indicator. The sequence goes on from NC_072013.1 coordinate 36,404,332, forward strand.
TGCAAATACTGTAAATACTGTCTATTTGTATGTAGTCATTGCATTTCATTGTGGACTGTAGTTTGGCTTGTAAATACAGCTTTCATTTGCTTCCAAACTGAGCTGGTCTGGCGAAGTTAATGTTGGGGGGGAATTTTCAACCCACCTCCAAAGCCCTTCCTCTTGCAACCTGCACTTCAGACTGCATGCCTCACGCAGACTGGGATGTCAGCCTGCCTCTTTTGTGTCCTTCTAGAAAGCCTGTGCCGTGTTCAGAAGTTCCTAACACACTGCACCCTTAGTAACTCCTTTCAAGGCAATCTCCCACTCCTGTTACTGCCATCAATGGGAAATTTGCTGCTGTGTTTTTCCTGCTTTCTTCTCTTGCTGATCTTTCATAGTTGTATCAGCCTCCTTTCTTTTTACTGTCCCCTGTCAAGCCAGTTGAAAGCCAAAGCTTTTTCTTTTCTTTCTAGCTCTTGCTTTCGTATTCTTCTGCATGTAAGCTGTCTGCTTCTGTTACACAGCTGTCTCCTAGAGCTCAGCCTTCCTTGCTGTCTTGAATGCACAGCTATTTCCCACGACCTGCACTCCACTGTAACTTGGCTATTAAGTGTTGTGTTATGGGGCTTTAATGAGCTTGTACAGTTATGTTGTCTTGTGTGTAGTTCCTTTAAACTTGGACCCATGAGATGAGATGCACATGGGGCATTTCATAATTATTTTCTTGATGACTTTAAAGGTTCCATTTGCAATCTCCTTAATTATTTGTTTTGTCTACCACACTCTTGCAGGAACTCACACACTAGGTATAGCCAAAAGGCCTTATGAATCTTAGGCACTTTGGAAAGATGCATTAAATATTGTTATGGACATTCAGAAATACTTTTCTAGGGTAGAAGTGTCATGGTAGGGCCAAACATGCCCAGCACAAAACCCAGACAGGCCCTAAGGTCTCTAGATATGGTCACCCTCTCCCCTTCCTTCCTGCAGAAAGTCAAGACAACACGAGGAAAGGACAAAGGGGACAGGACCATGCATGTCTGGTAAACAATTTGTTTACCAGGGTAAGAGCAAGTGTACTGGCCACTGCTCCCCCCAGACCAGGCCTTTATTTTCTGCCTTTTACAGCTACAGCCTGGCAGAACCCTTTGCCATTGGGCAGCTATGTACTGGCTTCAGTTGCCCTACTGGCCCAACTGGATCTCAGGCAAGATATATATACAGGCCAACTTGTAGTCGCCTTCGCCTTGCTTTTAAGCCTTGCTCTTAAAGCCTGCTTAAGCCTTGCTTGAACCTGCTTGGACCTATTGTGCTTGAAGTTGCCTCGAGTTGCCCAGTCCAGAGCCTGGGATAAAGCCACGAGCCTACACACATCGCAAGCCAGAGAAGTCATGAAGCTTAGGAGCCAGAGCCAAGCCTTCTTCCCCTTGCAACTGGAATCATGCTGTGCCTCAGTTTACCCAGGACAAAGCAAGTGCCTGTCACGAAGAACGTGTCGTAAACTGCCCGCCGGCTGCTGAAGCCAGACCAGCTCTGGACCACGTGGCACCCGTCTTGCCAGCAGCCTGCTGTGCCAGCGCTGTACGAGAGCACCCAAAAGCCTCTGCAGATAATACACAGCAGCAGCACCCCCCACTTGGGCAGAATCAGCTGTGCGCAACTGATTCATTGCCTCTTGGGTTAAAGGTTCTCATCGAGCCTCCCTGCCCCACGCTGTGGTCAAGCACCGTTTTCGCTCCCGGGGATCCTCTCTTTCCATCTTATTTCCTCCTGGTTTGCATAAAATGGTTGTATTTTGCCTAAACTCTGTACATTCCCATTGTAAATGTATATTCCAACTGTGCAATGAGCCTATTTAACAAGTTATGGCAAATTTTCATATCAATAAAAGGTTATTAATATTTTTATTAATACCCATTTGCCATATCGTTTATTAGTTAAGTACAAGTCCTTAACAAGAAGACACTGCAGAAGTATTTTAAGTCTTTCATCCCCAGCTTCTAAATGTCACAAAACTGGTTCCTCACTGCCATGTATAAATCTTTCACTGGTGTTTTTTAGATCCAGCTATGGAAAATGTGTGTGAGCGTTACTAACCAAATTTCCCAGTAGATTTAGTTGCAAATTACTGCTTAAAGAAAAAAAAAAAAAAAAAAAAAAAAAGAGAGAGAGAGAAAGGCTCATGGAGTAAAATCATCAATCAGGGGCAACTGATGGACTTGACCTGCAGAAACCCACATCTGAGTGCAGATTCAGGATTGCAAATACAGAATCACAGAGGCTGGAAAAGACCTCTGAGATCATCAAGTCCAGCCTATGACCCAACACCACCGCATCAGCTAAACCATGCCACCAAGTGCCACATCCAAGCTTTTCTTGAACACCTCCAGTGATGGTGACTCCAGCACCTCCCTGGGCAGTCCATCCCAGTGTTTGATCAGCCTTGCTGTGAGGAGCTGCTTCCTAATATCCAACCTAAACCTCCCCTAGCACAGCTTCAGGCCATGCCCTCTTGTCCTGTCAGGAGTTGCCTGGGAGAAGAGCCTGACCCCCACTTGACTACAGCTTCCTTTTAGGTAGTTGTTGAGAGTGATAAGGTCTCCTCTAAGTCTGCTCTTCTCAAGGCTGAACACTCCCAGTTCCCTCCAGCCCCCTCACCAGTCAGGTTGCTACAAAGGGAGAGAGGATACTTAAATACATAGCTAAAGCTTTACGAGGCCCTAAGTCTTTAATCTTGGAGAGTACTGCAAGTTAAAGCGAGGTTTAGTATCAGAATATGGGCTAGGAGTGGAGTTGCCATCCCATGATAAAGAAGATACAGAGTAAGGAGAGATGCAACACAGCAGAACTGGCAAGCAAGTTCTGGAGACACCAGAACTTAATGAGCAGAAGACAACAGAAGGCACCAGACACTACAGCAGAAATGTGTGAGGAGAGTGGTGGGCAGCACAGCTGCAAGGGGCCTCAGGGTCCAGGAGCAGAAAGCCAGAGATTGCTGCAAGTCTATGTAAGATGCATGAACAGAAAGTACAGTTCTGTACTGCCTGCAAAGGTGAAGCAATGGCTGCTTCAGCTTGCACATATGGGATTTTAATCCATCCTTTGTGACAGGAGAGGAAGTAATCCCATCCTCATTACTAAATTGGTTGTTACTGCTCTTGTCTATTAGGGAAAATGGCACACAAGTCTTGTATGGTCTTAGAATTTTTTATAGAAGTAGAAATCCTACCTTCAGCTTTCTCTCTCCCCAGTGGGAAAGTTTGGTCAAAGGCCTATGGTAGAACCATGTGACATCCTCTGGACTCAAATAGCTGTTTGTACCTAATCCTAGGACATTTCTGGAAGAACTGCATCACAACAGAAAAAGCCTTTCCTGACAGACAGCTTATTTAGCATGCTCCCTTCCTTCTGCTGCTCACAAGAGCATCAGGAATTTCTCATATGAAGTTCTATGTATTTGTAGATTTATTTGGAAGCTGGTTTCATTCCATTAGTATCTTGTGACCAGCTCATTGTCCTTATCTATTACCTAAGCTCGGCATTCATTCAGCAGTAGTTTAGTCGTTTCAGCAATACTTTCTGTTTTGGATTGCTTTTGCCTCTTACAAATACATTTCACACTTAAAGCATGGTGTGACTCAAACTCAACATACATTTTGCTAATACTTAAGCTTCTGATTAAATTTGCTGTTGCAAGTGAAAGGAAACCTTGATTGTTTCTGAGCTTAAAGAAGTATTAGTGGCACTTTTCCATCGCTCAGGCAGCTCAAGCCCTGCCCTTGCTCAGCTTCTCCCTGCAGACTCAGGGCAACACAGCCTTTTCCACACACTCTTTTACACTGTTGTGTAAGGTCCCTGTGGGCTGTGAAGCGGTTGTCAGAGTCCACTCCAGAAATGGCTTTGTTGCAGTGAGTATTAAACCCCTTAGGATCCTTCCACATAGGGGCCTAAGATGTAAAATTTCTTCCATATGCTTTGTGATTAAAGAACACTGCTGCTATTAAAAGTGAGAAGGTTGTTTGCTTAAAGCCAGGCACTTCCTTATCTCTTTCCATGCTTCAATAAAACAGTTTTATTTCTCAAGCTTTCTGGTCATCTTCAGGTTTCTGTAAAGGCAGTGACAGACATTTGCTGGTTGACTACACCAAACAGGGCTTCAGGCTGCTGCACTCAGGCATTCATGCTCGATAACGTGGGCTCTAGCTTGCCAGAGTCTACCTGACTGTGAGCACTGCATTTCTTTCTTTACAAGGTGCTGAGGGTTACAGAATTGTTTAAAGGACCTTGGGATAATCGAGTGGAAGAGAGCTGCAGGACTGCAAGGCATTTGAACATGGTTTCCTAAGTACTGATCATGGACAGAAACTGTCACAGGAAGAATTTTCATGGACAATATCTTTAACAAACTTTAACTCAATCTGCTTTGAACTCCAATTGAATTACTACCATCTGAAAAAGTGTTTATTCCTAGAGACTACAGATGGGATATGCAGGATGGTGGCGCTTGGATACCTGGGAAGGTTTTCCATTGAAGACATGGTGGAACAATGGACACTCCTGTGAGAAACCATCCTGCTTCCTGGGTGGCTGAAGTCCTTAAACTAGTAGTGCTGCCTGGCAGTGTCTCTGCACAGTCCAGAGACTCATGGGGTGGGAATCAGGAATTAGTAATCTTGGAGTTGTTCTCCAGATGTTGGAGGAACCAGCTGGGAAGACAGAGGAAGAAATGTCGCAGCCAAGGGCAAGGAGCAGAGTACTGAAGAAAAGGAATAATCTGGTGTTGGATTTTCAGTGGAGGGCTTTCATGACAGAGAGAGCACACTGGGGAGTTGAAGTCTGAAGTATCTCAAGATCTAGAAGGATGCTCAGGCACTGTGATGGTTTGAAACTGTCTTTTTAATTTTTCCTTGCAAAGTTCAGAACAGAGAAAGTGAAAGAATGTAAATAAGTCACTATTGGGTGTAAGAAAGCAAAATAACGATTGTTCTAAACACTTCCATTGGATAGATAGAAATGTTTAAGAACTATTACCCAAAACAAAGTAGGCACTCTGCACATTCTGCGTTCTGCAGTGGGGGCAGTTGCTGGGCTGTCTGGCTGCTGTTTCTTCTTCTCTTCTGGCTGAAGATAACACGTACTGACCTTGGCAGCTAAGTTAACAACTTTCTGCTTAACTAACTCTGCTTCTCTGTCCAGGAGGGTCTGGGAGGAAGCTCCTGGGAGAGGGAGGCCCCTTTGGGAGGGTCCCCTTGGGGGGAAGCAAAGGGAGATCGGTTGTGCTTTTCTGTTGATTGTATATATTTGTGAATGTTGTGAATTTTGTATATTTGTACATATTCATTGCATTTCATCGTAGATTGTAGACTCTGCTTGTAAATACAGCTTTTCATTTGCTTCCAGACTGAGCTAGCCTGGTTATTGTCGGTGGGGGGGGGGAATTTCAGCTCACACCGACACAGGCACCAAAACCAGATTTTCCCTCTGCATAATGTAACCTGGAGTTATTGATCATCTTACATCTGAAATTTTGTCAGCAAACCCATCAGAGAATAAATATTATCAGCACTGTTGTAAAGTCCCCAATATTTTCTATTTGTGAATCAAGTTTCTTCCTCTGGCGTCCTCGGCTGGTGTAGTCACTCCCCCTTACTGTCATAGAGGAGGGATGTGTCATTGAAAAAAATCCATTTAAGAATCAGCCTGTATCTCATCCATCCAGAGGAGATGGAGGCATCTTGCCAAGATCCCCTCCACACCCCCAGTGTCAAAATTCACTCCTTTTGGTTGTCTTTATTTCACAACTACAGTAGTAACTTTTCTCTCTGACATATTTTTGGTCTATCCTGTTGGGTGTTCTCCTCCTGGACAGCACTGTCTGTGCCAGGCTTTTGATGATGACATCCATCTGCATTCATCCAGAAACAGCCAAGGTCACTGCAAGGGTGCCACAATGTCTGGAAAAAGAGTAGTCCTGGGAGAAGGAGCAGCTAACTGCAGTCCAGCATGGGCAGAACTGAATTGTTCATAAACACAACCAACAATTTTTATCCCTAGAAAATGTTTTTTTCCTTTGTCTTAGCCAAGGAACTGACTCTGGTAATCCACAAACTGATTGTCTTCAGGCCACATTAGAAAAGCCTGACCTCTGAGGAGTTTTTGACACCAAAGACAACTTGGCAGCAAGCAGCGTGAGAGAACAGCACTACAGAGAAACAGAATCCATCATCACTCGTGTGACCAGACATCATCTCCCTTGGCAGAACATTCATGTTGAATGAGTCACTATTAGCCACAACTCTGCCAAGTCCATCAAATTGCTTAGTGCCCAGAAGAGGGACTCCAGAAGACACCAGAGCAGGTTGTCTTCTCATGACAGGCTGTTTCTGTGTGAGGACATCCATGATCTTTTCCAGCATTTATTCAGGTGGCTCATTTTACTTGGTCAAGAGAGAATGTGGCAGAACTTTTTCCTGATATGGAGTGTTAAGAATTTCACTATGAGCCATTTTGTGATCCTGCAGTCTTTTACACACAGTTTCTCCCAGAGGTTTCTCCATGCCCTTGAGTCTGAATCAGAGTGCAACGGTGTGGAGAAGCTCATGGAACATCCTCATGAGGAACTGACATCCAGAAGGCAACTCTCCAGATACTAAACATTAATATGCAGTGTTCTCTGAGAGACAGATCTAGATCAGAAGGGGAAAAGCTGGCAGCCAAATTAGCATGTCCTGTCAAGTCACCCTATGGAAGCCAATCAATGTCAGCTGGTGCAAAACTAGTAAAAAGTCAAGGGACAGAGTTAACCTCCTAACCTTACCATTCCTTGGCTTGGTTCAGTCTTTTTCAAATCACATGCTGTATCGCTTTTCAATAACATTTCAACTGACTGAACAGATGTGGAGTTTAAGTTAAGCAAAGTAACTGAGACGAAGATTAAAAGAAATGGTACAAACCCTCCAATATCATAAACACAAACAGGGAAAAGCAGAGAGAAAACCAACAACAGAAAAACAAAAGAAACAAGATCCGCATGCCACTCTTTCTGCTTCTAAACCTGCTCCTTTTTGTCCTTCTGGCAGAGAGCTGCATCTTCCTTTTCTGTGACTGATGCAACATAAAAACCTCCTCAGCCAACATCAATATTTGACAAAGCTGAACTAAGACAGCAGTTGCCCCCAGGGCTTACAGCATAAACTCTTGTCACTTTCTCCAGAACACAGATCAGTTATTTTAGAAGGGTTTATGGCCAGGGATTCTATTTAAATAAGAGCCTATGTTGAGTTATTGCTGCTTGGCCTGAGCTGCACAGGGTTCATGGCAGCTGTGTGTGTCAACCGAAGGGGAGAGCAGACCAGCAGCTGCTGGCAGTGAAAGAGAAGCAAGGAATCCTTTCCAGTTCATTAATTCATCCATTTGGGTGCTCCCTTAACTGGTGTCCCCAGACCTGTACTCAGCAAAGGGCAAACCAGAACCTCAGTTTATCCTCTGCAGGCAGTGCCCATCAAGGAGCTGACTGCTCTGGGGAGGAGAGAGCAGCTATATATAGGTGTAGCCTGGGGCGTGCAGGGGGACAGCAGGGAGCCGGTGATGCTCCTCAGAAGCTAGAGCAAGCTGCTGCCTGTGTGAATCAGCTGGTGAGTCAGCAAAGCCTCTGCCAGCAGAGCAGCAGCACAGCTGTGCACAGCACAAAGGTACCATGGTTGCAGCACAGCACAAAGGTACCATGGTTGCAGCACAGCAAAGGGGGACACTAACCATGTTGCCCAAGCAATGAGTCTGTCATGCCTTTGGATGTGCCACAGAGGGGTTTCACATTTCATCTGGCAAGTTTGTGAAGAATTTTAAGAGATAACTAAAAAACATTGCAGTGCTATTAGGACCATCTGAAGAGTTGCTTGTAGAAAAGCATTTGGATGATGCCAGGCAGACAATGTTAGAGGGGTTTGGGTTTTGAAATTTGGAAACTGCTGACACAGGGACGTGGGAGAATCAACTGGAGTGCTCTGGAAGAATCTCCATCCAGGGCAGAGGAGAGACTGACAGCTAAGAGAAAATTTAGCTGAGAGTTTCCTTTTGGGAAAAGAATGTCAATGTCCCAGGACAGGCAGTCATGGTGCTGGGTCTTTTTTCTGGACATGGCAGTGCCAACAATGTTCATCATGTAGCTGTGCCTGAAGGAGCTTGGTAAGGAAGGAGGAAGTGAGGCTGAGCTTACAAGACATGGCAGTTTCTGCAGCCATAGTGTGATGAAGAGTAGGTGCACAGCTCACCAAGGAGCACAGCCTCCTGGATCCAGGTGAAGAGGAAGCACAGGAGCATATGACTCTGAAGCAGGATCAGTACCATGACTGGGGAAGAAACACTGATGAGAATGAGTGGATTCCTGAATACAGCTGTGAGTAGGAAACAGAGTCACTCCTTCATGCACAACACCTCCCTGAAGCACTCCGTGCACCTCTCTGCATAGAACCAACATTCCAAAAGACAAACCAGAAAAGCACCACATCTTTAAGATCCTCAGGGCAATCAGGAAGACATATCCCAAGCTTACAACCCTAGACTTTAGGTGTGCAGACTTTGATGGCTTCAGGAATCTGCTGGCCAAAGAGTCATGGGACAAAGCCCTAGAGGGAAGAGGGGCCCAGGACAGCTGGTCAGTATTCAAGGACCACCTCCTCTGTGCCCAGGAGCAATGCATATCAACAACGAGGAAAGTAGGGAAGAATGCTAGGAGCCCTGCCTGGATGAGCAAGGAGCTGCTGGACATGCTGTCACTTAAAAGGAAACTCTACAAGGAGTGGAGGAAAGGACAGCTGGAATGGGGGGATATAAGGAAGCTGCCCGAGCAGCAAGAGACCTGCTTAGGAAAGCCAAAGCACAGTTTGAATTGAATCTAGCCAGTGAGGTCAAAGGGAACACTAAGAATTTCTACAGGTATATTAATGGTCAAAAGAAGCCTAGGGAAGGTGTGGGCCCCCTCAGAAAGGAAACAGGTGAAATGGTCACAAGTGACCTGGAAAAGGCTAAGGTTCTCAATGACTTCTTTACCTCAGTCTTCACTGCAAGGGCCTCCAGCCACACTCCTGGAATAGTCATGGAAGCTAATGGCAAGAACCAGAAGGAAGAACTGCCCATCATAAGTGAAGATCAGGTTCATGATCACCTGAAGGACCTGAAAGTGTTCAAGTCCATGGGACCCGACGGGATACACCCACGGGTACTGAGAGAACTGGCAGAGGAGGTTGCTGAACCCCTCTCTATTATATTCCAAAAGTCCTGGCAGTCTGGGGAAGTCCCCACTGACTGGAAAAGGGGAAACATTACTCCCATCTTCAAAAAGGGTAAGAAGGAAGAACCAGGGAACTACAGAGGTCAGGCAGTCTCACCTCTGTGCCCAGCAAGATCACGGAGCAGATTCTCCTGGAGGCACTACTGAGACAGAAGAATAGTGAAGAGGTGATTGGGTACAGTCAGCATGGGTTTACCAAGGGCAAATCCTGCCTGACAAACCTGGTGGCCTTCTATGAACAGGTGACAACATTAATAGATGAGGGGAGAGCAACTGATGTCATTGACCTGGACCTGAGCAAAGCCTTCCACACTGTCCTGCAACACATCCTGGTCTCCAAACTGGTGACACATGGATTTGATGGGTGGACCACGAGATGGATGAAGAACTGGCTTGATGGCTGCACCCAAAGAGTGGCTGTCAATGGCTCCATGTCCCAGTGGACGCCAGTGACAAGTGGAGTCCCTCAGGGCTCAGTCCTGGGACCAGTCTTGTCCAATATCTGTCGGTGCCATGGACAGAGGCATTGAGTGCACCCTCAGCACGTTTGCTGATGACACCAAGCTGTGTGGTGCAGCAGACAGGCTGGAGGGAAGGGATCCATCCAGAGGGACCTGGACAGGCTGGAGAGGTGGGCACAAGCCAACCTCATGACGTTCAACACGACCAAGTGCAGGGTCCTGCATCTGGGTCAAGGCAATCCCAAGCACAAATACAGGCTGGGCAGGGACTGGCTGGAAAGCAGCCCTGAGGAGAGGGACTTGGGGGTGCTGGTGGATGAGAAGCTCAACAGGAGCTGTCAGTGTGCACTTGCAGCCCAGAAAGCCAACCAGATCCTGGGCTGCATCAGGAGAAGTGTGGCAGGTCAAGGGAGGTGATTCTCCCCCTCTGCTCAGCTCTGGTGAGACCCCACCTGGAGTACTGTGTCCAGTTCTGGAGCCCCTATTACAAGAGGGATATGGACATGCTGGAAGGTGTCCAGATGTGTCGGTGTGAGCTGAAATTCCCCCCCTCACCGACAATAACCAGGCTAGCTCAGTCTGGAAGCAAATGAAAAGCTGTATTTACAAGCAGAGTCTAAAATCTACAATGAAATGCAATGAATATGTACAAATATACAAAATTCACAACATTCACAAATATATACAATCAACAGAAAAGCACAACCGATCTCCCTTTGCTTCCCCCCAAGGGGATGCTCCCAAAGGGGCCTCCCTCTCCCAGGAGCTTCCCCCCAGACCCCCCTGGACAGAGAAGCAGAGTTAGTTAAGCAGAAAGTTGTTAACTTAGCTGCCAAGGTCAGTGTGTTATCTTCAGCCAGAAGAGAAGAAGAAACAGCAGCCAGACAGCCCAGCAGCTGCCCCCACTGCAGAACACAGAATGTGCAGAGTGCCTACTTTGTTTTGGGTAATAGTTCTTGAACATTTCTATCTATCCAATGGAAGTGTCTAGAACAATCGTTATTTTGCTTTCTTACACCCAATAGTGACTTATTTACATTCTTTCACTTTCTCTGTTCTGAACTTTGCAAGGAAAAATTAAAAAGACAGTTTCAAACCATTACACCAGAGAAGGCCACCAGGATGATCAGAGGGCTGGAGCACCTCTCCTACGCGGACAGACTGAAAGAGTTGGGGCTGTTCAGTGTGGAAAAGAGAAGGCTCCGAGGTGACCTTCTTGTGGTTTTTCAATATCTGAAGAGGCCTATGAGAAAGCTGGGGAGCAACTTTTTAGGATATCAGGTAGTGACAGGACTAGGGGGAATGGAATAAAGCTGGAAGTGGGGAGATTCAGACTGGATGTGAGGAAGAAATTCTTCTCCATGAGAGTGGTGAGAGCCTGGAATGGGTTGTCCAGGGAGGTGGTTAAGGCCCCATCCCTGGAGGTGTTTGCAGCCAGGCTGGATGAGGCTCTGGCCAGCCTGATCTAGTGTGAGGTGTCCCTGCCCATGGCAGGGGGGTTGGAACTGGATGATCCTTGTGGTCCCTTCCAACCCTGACTGATTCTATGATTCTCCTTTACTGTCCTTGCTAAACCTCCTGGCTTGATGGGACACAGGCAATTCCTTGGAATACAACTAAGGACCTTTGTCACTTTCAATTAGGAACACTAAAATAATTTCCCAGCCGTACCTGCCTGTCTTCTGTGTACCGGAAGCTTGCTCTCCCTCAGCTGCTCAGATGGAAGTGACATTGATAACCCATATCCACCTCACCAAGGAGTAAAAGAAGAGCCATTCCCTCTGCAAACATCTGCTGTCCTAGCATAGCTCTCACCTATTTTGTCCTTACAGCTTTGATTCTAACAAGCTAAGAAATAAAAGAAGATAGCATTAATTTCCACAGTGACACAGAGGTGGCAAGCAAGGAAGAGCTGTTCTGTTGTGCTGGGGTGTCTGACCACAGCAGCTGTCCTGCCTGGATTCCATGCTGCAAAGAGTCAGCAGAACAATTCCAGGTCCCCTCTTTCCCCTTTGTTGTTGCTAGGGCAGTGGCTAGAGAGCAGGCCATTGTGGCTAGCAGTTGCCACCCACCCCCAGCTGTTATTTTGCCATGATACCCAGATGCTCCTCACAGCACAATGGACTTGCTGCAAGGGGTGCAGTAAATGGATGGGCACAGTTTGGCCTCTGCCTTCCCTGTCAGAGTGGCTGATTAGTGGCCTCAGTCATGAAACCTCCTCTTTTCCCTGGGCATGGATTTGTTGATGGCATCACAGTAACAGTTCACACATGCAACAGGCAGGGGCAGTAGCAGCCATGCAGCAAGCCCAGACATGTGGCAGAGGGGCACAGTAAGCATCAGGCCCATGGCACAACCACTGGGCAAAAAGAGGCAATGTAGGTAACAAAGCTGAGCATTTTGCTTCTCCTGTAGCTGCAGGAGGATGGAATTGGCTTGCACAGGAGTTTTGTCATTAGCAAGTGTCTGTTAGCAGCCATGGACTGGGATGCTTCCCAGGCTCATTAAGTTAGGTTCACCTCAACATTTGGCTTTACTGGAAAGAAGGGAATGTTTTAGCTGACTGGAGAGTGGTAAATTAATTCAGAGCTGGAACCACTTCTCCAGTGTTCTTTAAGAGCAAATATTTGATATTATTTTTACTGAAAATTTGGGAAGCTTGCCTTATATGAAGCAGCAAACCGTTTCTGCCTGAAATAGATTGGTTTTCAAAGCTCCAAAGACTGGAAAGATTTATTGTCTCTTGGACAGCTACCACAAGCTACAGAGATGGCAACAACAAATTCAAAAAAGAAACTATTTTTAGAAGAAGTTACTACTAAATACTCTGAAGGCTTAAAAAATAAAACTGGGTCCCCAAATGTTTGAATTATCTGACCTGAGTTATATTATTTCTTAATTCTGGAAGAAAATTTTAATGGCATTATTATTTAAACAAAATGCTTAATATCTTGAGGTCCTCCTGCCTTGCATAAGGGATGAGGTTTTATTTGGCTTAGAGATTTTTAAAGAAAACTGTGAAAACCTTGGGCAAATTCTGCAGAGCAAGATACCCAGGCCCAAACCTTAAAAGGTTGTGAAAAGCGGATGCCAGCTGAACTAATAGCTTAGAATTGCTCATTTATGAGTAAGGGGGAAATAGGAGTTCAAGGTAGTGGAGGACTATAACAAAGTGGAAGGCAGGTGAGGTCTGAGAAAGACACAGGTATGGGAACAGTGACATTAGATACTCAAGCTGTTTATTGTCCCTGGACCGTTGACCAGAACTACCAACATGCAGATTCAAAGGCACCACAGCTGACTGCAGGCAGAGCCAGCCCAGGTGCCCAGGGTGGGTGGGCTCCCACCCTGCACATACACAGCATGGCTGTGGCCCAAGCTCCAGTGTTTGCAAAGTGCCACTTTTCAGCTCTCTGGCAGATGCAATCCATTCCTCCAGCACATCATCTCATTTACTAGCCCTGGGGCTGTTAGTCCTTCAGCTTATTTCCAACCACCCTTTGCTTTCTGTTTCTCCAAGGCAGGCACAGTGCCCTCCAGGGCAGGAGTGCCTGTGGAGGCACACCTAGGCATAAATACATTTTATGCAGTTTATTCAAGATGAGCATCTGTATGTTGGATGTATAGATAAAGTGAACTTCATGATGGATTTAATTTACTTGCCTGTGTCCCTGTTCTTGGAAGAAGCTGAAGTGAGCAGCTGCAGGGTCTGTGCTTACAGCATTAGTGGTTTAAGGCTGGGCTTAGCCACACTTGAGAGCAGCCTGTGTCCCAGACACTGCCAGAGGCAGCAGGCTGCTGAGCAGCTCCTGCCAAAGCAACAGCTGAAGCAGTCAGAGCTTGCAGCTTCCTACAGCTCCATTTAACTGCATGCTTAGGAGAAACTCATTAAGTAGCAAGCAACCGGGCAAGGATATGCCAAAGATTAAATGAATCCTGTTATGAGATAGTGGTGACATTGGCCTGCTGCTTTCCCAGGAACAGCACTTGCCAATCTCAGGGAATGCTGTGGTGATCTCAGCAGCAGATTGGCAGGGACAAGAGTGCTCCAGCCATGCTCATGGCAAGCCCAGCCTGGGAATCCTCCTGGGAAAAGAGCATTACAGAAATCATTTCTCTCTAGACACCTGCATGAGTGTGGTTCTAGCTCACACATGCACAAGTCCCCTGAGCTGGTACTGCAGGGTTCTTGTGCTGCTGATTGTCTCAAAAGGGATCACAGACAGCAGCTCTCTCCCACTTCACGAGATCCTGATGACTGCTGTGACCTGATGGAAACAGAGCGGCTCTGAGCTTCCCACTTGTGGGAGATCAGAAGGCAACCAGTGTCACAGACACCAGCAGAAGATTCAGCAGGCCATCAGCCACTTTCTGGCCAGCTTCTCCAAGCTCTCTGAACCCTAAGAGTTCCAGACTTTGCTGCTGCCTCATCTGTGTGGTTGTCCTGGAGCATACTAATGTGGGTTGTGCCTGTTTGTCATTGGAAGGGCCACACAAATGTGCATGGCAGTCGCCTCTCACCCAGGATAAATGAAAGACTTCATTGCAATGATGAAAACCCCACAGAGGGGTTTTTGTGTTTGCCTTTCTTCATTAAGCAATAGGTAGAAAAGCCTTGCTGAGTGTGTGACCAATGCCTTCGTGCTGTGCTAGCCCAGAAAAGCAAGGCCTTTTGTGTGCTCTTATTGAGAGGTACTACTCCAGGGAAACAAGCCTAGAACAGCCCTGAATTCTGGGCAACTGCTTCAGTCAAGGGGCAACCTGGATTCAAAAATCCCTGCTAACAGCTCTAATCCCAACCACTTTCCAGCATTCATAGTACTTGCAGCCTTCTGCCACAGCTGTTGCTCTTAGCATACCTCTGTTATTTATAGAGGTTTCAAATGCTCAGTGCCAAGGTTCCAACACTGGGGGAAAACCCTTCTTAACCAGGGGTTCCTGCTCTGTACAGCAGAAGGCACTAACTTAGCTCAGAGCAAGAAAGCTTACAGAGAGCTGTGGGCTGAAAAAGAAAGCTGAACTGCATAATTGGTCCAGAAAGGGTAACAAAACCTTTGGAGATAAGGCCAGAGTGCAGACAGCTACCCCAGAGACGTACATAGGGCTGCAAACACCAATTCTCCCTCACTTTGCTTTCCTGGCAACTATTTGTCTCCAACTTACCCATCCTGTTTGTTACATCTTCATCTTGGATTCCCCAGGTAAAGACATGCTTGTTGATGACATGAGACAGAACTAGCAGGTGGAGCTACTTCCCAGCTTCCAGAATTCTTTCTGTTCTGAGGTCTTTAGAGACCTTTTTTTTCCCCCCAGCTACTTGAAACAGATGTTGTGAGCTTTAGTTAGATTTTTCTGTATCTACAGAACAGAGGTAAGACAACAGAACACAGTTTTCCTGTAAGAGCAAGAAAGAATTTTTCTCTCCCTTTGTAAAAGCAGTAGCACAAATAAGCACTTAGGTATTAAAGAAGCCCTGGAGTACTGCTTAGGTTGCTCAGACAATGAAACAAATCAATGGATGATGTTGGTCCAGAGAGCACTAGCTTCTGGAATTAGGAGACAAACATCTTCTGGATGGCAGGTAAAGCTCCCATGGCTTCAGGACTAAGAATCCCCTCTCATTTCACCTAACAGATGAGGCAGGCTGTGATTGCTCTCCATTCACTGTAAATATCATTCGATTGAGAATGGATCTGTGTCATTGGTCCTGACCTAGGCCTGAGTGTGTGTAGTGATTCCCAACAGCACTCCTGCTGACGAATGGAAGCTTCATTGCAGTGGCTCTTATCCTGATTGAGAATAGGAGCATCTGTCTCCAGGTAACAGCTGGGTGAGGGCTGAGTGCAGGATCAAAACAAGTCCTCTACACATCCAGGCTCCTTTCAGACACTTCTGAGTGCAGCTGCAACATGTCCCTCCATGCTTGCATGCTCACCAGGCAGGTGTCTACCCACACTGCCAGGCACACATTGGTGCAATAAGCACAGACATCTTTTCAGTAAGGTTGTGCTTACTTGTAGCCGATGGAGGCAAACTGGTCTGGCCTCGCTCGTTCCTGGGCTCAGGAAACTTTATGATGAGAGCACAGTAACAGCTGTTGGGCTTATTTCAGTCACTTAGAACTGCACTGGCCATGTTTGTTCAGCAGGTTCAGAATTGCAGTGCCTGGTGATTATCTCACAGAGATACAGAGATGGAGATCACTCCTTAAACATCAGCTTCTCTAAAGCTTTTAACTCCAAATATTCTTATGGCTGAAGTTTGTCACAGTCACAAGCTGCTGTCCTCCATAAAATTAGGCCATTTTGAGAAGCAAAAAAGTTATGAAACAAAGCAAATTTGGAGGTAAGAATTGCTTTCTAATCCTGTCCTCAGGTCATGCAAAGGAAAGTCTTTTTCTGCCTACCCTAAACAATAACCTGATGTGAAGGCGAGCTTGTCTTGAGTGTACCGTGGATGGAGAACCCTGTCAAAAACATCAAGGCAGAGCATGACCCGAAACCGAACTCTGCAAGTAAGAAGCAAAACAATCTGTTAGATTCCAAAGAGAAGTCTACATGGAGTCAGTAGTTCATTTGTCTTCTGTGCTTGTTGTTCAAGATAAGAAAAATGGCATCTCAGCAACCAGCACTTTCACAGCATAAGAAGAGCTACAAAGCTAGAAAGGTTGTTAATTGCACATGAGTGGAGGCTCTCCGTCATGTATTTCATCTTCAGCCCTCAGACATAATGGGGTCATGTCTGACACTCACATTCTCCCAAGTGTTCAACCTTATTATTTTTCATTTCTGTTAGGGATGCCTAGAAAAACCCTGCCAAGCTCCATAGTCCCAGGGTCTGAAGGACTTCATGACTCCTCACAGAGCATCTCTAACTCTCTACTCTGCACTCCCAAACAGTGCTGAGTCTGTACCAAGTCCAGTTGCCTTTGTACCTGTCCAGTATGCACAGTTGCTCATCCCATTCTAGTATCCTGCAGCTTACATCCAATTCCACAACTGATTCACATGCAACTCCAACATCAATTACTTAGTGCCTTCCTTTTCCCCCCAGTTAAGAAGTTGCCTCTGCCTTAACACCATCACAGTCAGAGCTCTCATCCCAACACTTCCCATTGCTTTTGTCATGGCACGGATTGCATCTAGCTGCATATATCACCAGTATCAACCCTTCAGTCAAACTGGACTTAGATTAGCCCAAACACCATCCTACCATGGCTGCTCCAGTCAACTTTTCTCCCTGCCTCAACCTACTGTGCTTTTCTTCTGTCACCTGCTGAGCTTTTTTAAAGACATACACTTAGGTACAAGTCCTTGAGCACCCCCAAGGCTGGCATTAGGCAGTATGGCATCAACAGCATGGTGCCATGTTAGAAGACAACTACACCTTCCACTGAAGGGCAGCAGCTGGGGTAAACCTGACCTTAAATCAGACTTACGAGCTCTCATTTTGAACTAGTTGCAGCCTGTTTTGCAGTAAGAGAAACAGGTTTACAGGAAGGGCACACCTTAAAGGGGGGAAATGTAATTGAACAACCCAAAGTCATCCCTGTGAAACTCATTCAAGGATCTGGTTTGGAGGTGTTTGGGTACTCAGGGCCTGAGACAGGTGGTGCACAGCACAAAACAATTATTATGAAAGTGGACATGCCTGATGGACAAGTTCCTGGAAAATATTTTGTTTCTCACAAGCTCAGCAAAGCAGTATGGGAACAGCAATGAGTTGAGCCCCTGAAGATGGCAGCAGCACTTCAAATTTCAGTGCCACTGCACTGGATGTGGTAGAGGCTGAGCCAGAGTCCCACAGGCAGGAACTGTTGACCGCCAGACTCCGCCTTGCTGCTCATCACCTGGCTGCTGATGCTTTTTCCAGCTGGAAGGGGAACACTTTCATATTTCCCAAGTACCAGAAAGGTGTTCCTCAGCCTTGTGGAATCCCCTCTTGGTATCCAGCTTAATCAGCTCTTGCCCTGCTTTATCTCAAGTGCTGTAAGTGTTATTTCCAAAACAACTTGCAAGACTTCAGGTTTGCAACAGCAGCATTTGACTTTGTTGGCTTGGAAAAGCACAGCACAGCAATGCTTTGATTCAGTCATAACAATGATCTTTAAAAATCACCACAAATCCTCTCAGTGGCAGATAGCTGTTCCTAAAAACTGTACAAGGGGCAGAATGACCAAGCAGACCAAGTGCTAGAACTCAGCTCTCTGGAATTTCCTGTGCTCTGCACAGATCCTAGAAGTCTGAATTGGTATGTAAAGAAAAACCTTCAGGATCAGTGTTAACATTACCAATTTTCAGCATAAGAATCTGACTACTAGTGTATTTGGAGTTGAGTAACGGAAGAGGTTTGAGTAGAGACATACTCTGCTCCCCAACCAGCAGCAAAGGGAGGACCAGTGGAGCACACTGGAGTAGCCCTTTTGTCAAGGTCCAGATGAGGAATCCATGTCTGTTGGGTCATTCAGAGGAAGAGTCAGGCAAAGAACAACACTCTCCCTACAAGTCTGGCAAGCAGTTGCCTAAAAATCCTCAAGCTCTTTAAAATGCTGCTAGGTGCTGCTAGGTACCTCTCATCTCCAACCCTGAACAGCTTCCTAGACCAAGCAAAAAAGCTCTGCTGGACATCGAAGCCTGAGAAAGTCAGAGTCCCCACCTTGCCATTTCCCAGCCACACATAGAGACCTCACCCAAACAAGTTCCTCAGCAAGGGGAGTCTGTCAGAATGAGTCCCAGTGGCTTTGTCCGTGTGTCCACCCTGACTGCCTATCAGCAGAAGGATGCCAACCAGGAGACAATGCCAGTTTCTGTACTAGTTGTGGAAGAGGATCAATAGCTGCTGTGTGAATTACCTGAAGACCCTGATGTGAAGAGCAGCTGAACTGGCCTGCACTCAGTGCTGGCTCTCCAGATGCCAGCAGCCTGTGATGCACAGCTTGGAAACAGCTCTTGCCTTCTCCTGAAGTGCCCTGGGCAGCTTTCACAGCTGTCTGCTGCTATTAGAATGGACTACTGCAGCTGGAAGGGAACTACAACAGAAGATCTCATTCACCTACAGACAAAGACGACCCTGTCAAGCAGCACAAACCAGGAGAGATTAGGGTTTCAAATCCCAGCCCCTGACAAGCCATCCCTAGTCACTCAGCTGAACATGAAGTTGCTTCCCTTCCTTTAGCTCTGCTGACCCAACCTGACATTTACAGCTTGTACCATCATATGGACTTCTTATGTCTCTTTTTGTCCTCCTATCTCACTAGAAACAATTCATTTGTAGTTTTTATTTCCTACCTTTGCCTCTTCATCTCCGCAGTTCCCAGCACTGAACTTTACTAAGCCACAAACAATCCAGAAATAATGAGCAACCAACCTCATGCAAATAAACCTATTCAGGCAACCTTACAATTTCCTTCAGGGTAGTTCCTCTAAGACAAGAATTATAAAATGACAGATGCAGTAATTTCCTATCTATTAAAGATTTTGGCTATAAGCTTTGGTTTTCCTTCTCTACCTCTGCCACCAGTAGTACCAAGTTAGTGTGCAATGCATCCAGGGCAAGGCTGGTGTCATCTTATTTTAGGCACAAAGCCTTTGCAGAGCAAGCACAACAGCATGACTGATTCTTAGAGTATAGCTGTCCACTTCAACCCCTCTACTGGATTCCATGCTGTTTCCCAGAGGAAATCAAAGTCAAACACAAATGCAATAATCAGGAAACCCTTTGCTAGCAGACTAAGTAAAGCATGGGCTGTGAAGTTTGAACTTCTCATTGATGTGTGGCTTTCGTTAGGATCATTTCAAAGTTAGAAGGGCAGGGGGGGTTGGGTTATCCAGGAGATGTGTTTGAGACTGTCAACTTCTGCCTGCTGCTAGGATCTGTTCATTAAACAAATAACTGCTCCCGTAGCTTGGACTCAGAATTCGGGTTCTGCCCTCTGCCACTTATGGTGCTGGAAGCTTTTAAAGATTGTGCTTCACCAGCAGCAGAAACCAGCCCTGTGAAACCTGAGATGTGCCAAAATGAGAGGTGCTATGTAAGCTGTTATTAGTTTTACTGTTCAGAACCTTGGGAGCTGAAAGACAGCAAGAGTGATGGTTACTTCTCAACACATCCCATTTGCCTTAGGTGGAAACACTGCTTACTGAGCACTTCATTCACCCACAGTGGGAAAACCAGTCCTGGCATTTCACAGCATCACAGAGGCTCAAGAGATCATCAGGTCCAACTCCCCTGCCAGAGCAGGATCACTTAGGGTAGTCTGCACAGGAATGCATCCAGGTGGGTTTGGAAAGTCTCCAGAGAAGGAGACACCACAACTTCCCGGGGCAGCCTGCTCCAGTGCTCTGTCACCCTCATTGGAAAGTTTCTCCTCATGTTGAGGTGAAATCTATGTTCAAGTTAGAACCCATTGTTCCTTGTCTTATCACTGTGAACCACCCAAAAGAGCCTGGCCCCCTCCACTTGACACCCACCCCTCACATATTGATAGACATTGATCAGATCCCCTCTCAGTCTTCTCTTCTCAGGACTAAACAGCCCCAGGGCTCTCAGTCTCTCCTCACAAGGGAGATGCTCAAGTCCCCTAAGCATCCTCCTGGCTCTCTGTTGGACTCTCTGCAGCAGGTCTCGGTCTCTCTTGAACTGGGGAGCCCAAAACTGGACACAGGATTGCAGCTGTGGTCTCAGCAGGGCAGAGTAGAGAGCCAGAAGAACTTCCCAAGCCCTGCTGGACACCTTTCTTGCTGCACCCCAGGATCCCATTGGCTCTCTTGGCCACAAGGGCACATTGTTGTTCCATGCAGAACTTGCTGCCCACCAGAACTCCAAGGTCCTTCTCCATGGAGCTGCTCTCCAGCAGGGCAGCCTCTAACCTGTCCTGAGGGTTGTCAGCCAACCCCCCCAGTTTTGTATCATCAGAACTTGCTGAGGGCACTCTCAATGCCCTCAGCCAGGTTGTTGATAAAGATATTGAACAAAACTGGACCCAGTACCGATCCCTAGGGACACCACTGGCCACAGGCCTCCAAGGTGACTCTGTGCCACTGATGACGACCCTCTGAGCTCTGTTGTGGAGCCAGTTTGCAATCCACCTCCCTGACAGCCATCTACAGCACATCTCCTGAGCTTTTCTAGGAGGATCTTATGGGAGGCAGTATCAAAAAGCTTTACTGAAGTCAAGATATATGGCACCCACCGCTCTGCCCTCATCTACCCACTTGGTCATAACTTCATAGAAGGCTATCAGATTAGTCAGACAGGATCTCCCCTTGGTAAATCCATGTTGGCTACTCCTGATAACCCTCTTGTCTTCACTGCTTTCATAGCAGCCCACGAGAACACCAGCTCTGACAGGCTGATACCCCCTGATGGCTAAGTAGCTAAGAATATGAGAAACATCTCTCTGAAAAGAACTCCAGTCACCAGCACTGATGCACAAGGACTCATTTGTGCCAAAAGCCTGCTTCCCCAGCAGAAAACTCCTCTGATCCTGCTCCTATAGGGGCAGGTTGCTGCTCAGAATCTTTAGCATTGCCACGTCCCGCCCCCTTGCCCCCCATCTGTGTAAACCAAAGGACAAAAAGAGTCTAGGTGTGTGTCTCAGTGTGAGCTGAAATCCCCCCCCCCCACCGACAATAACCAGGCTAGCCCAGTCTGGAAGCAAATGAAGGCTGTATTTACAAGCAGAGTCTACAATCTACAATGAAATGCAATGAATATATACAAATATACAAAATTCACAACATTTACATATATACACAATCAACAGAAAAACACAACCGATCTCCCTTTGCTTCCCCCCAAGGGGACCCTCCCAAAGGGGCCTCTCTCTCCCAGGAGCTTCCCCCCAGACCTCCCCTGGACAGAGAAGCAGAGTTAGTTAAGCAGAAAGTTGTTAACTTAGCTGCCAAGGTCAGTGTGTTATCTTCAGCCAGAAGAGAAGAAGAAACAGCAGCCAGACAGCCCAGCAACTGCCCCCACTGCAGAACGCAGAATGTGCAGAATGCCTACTTTGTTTTGGGTAATAGTTCTTAAACATTTCTATCTATCCAATGGAAGTGTTTAGAACAATCAGTATTTTGCTTTCTTACACCCAATAGTGACTTATTTACACTCTTTCACTTTCTCTGTTTTGAACATTGCAAGGAAAATTAAAAAGACAGTTTCAAACCATCACAGTGTGAAAAGCTATGTGCAACACCACAAGTCTGGGGAAGAGTGGCTGGAAAGCTGCCCAGCAGAAAAAGGACCTGGGGGTGCTGGTGACAACCAGTAATGTGCTCAGGTGGCCAAGAATCATAGAACCAGACAGGGTTGGAAAGGACCACAAGGGTCATCTAGTTGCAACCCCCCTGCCAAGGGCAGGGACACCTCACACTACATCAGGCTGGCCAGAGCCTCATCCAGCCTGGCCATAAACACCTCCAGGGATGGGGCCTCAACCACCTCCCTGGACAATCCATTCCAGGCTCTCACCACTCTCATGGGGAAGAACTTCTTCCTCACATCCAGTCTGAATCTCTCTACTTCCAGTTTTATTCCATTCCCCGTAGTCCTGTCACTACCTGATATCCTAAAAAGTCCCTCCCCAGCTTTCTTGTAGCCCGCTTCAGATACTGGAAGGCCACAAGAAGGTCACCTCGGAGCCTTCTCTTCCCCAGACTGAACAGCCCCAACTCTTTCAGTTTGTCCTCATAGGAGAGGTGCTCCAGCCCTCTGATCATCCTGGTGGCCCTCCTCTGGACACCTTCCAGCACCTCCAGATCCCTCTTGCAATAGGGACTCCAGAACTGGACACAGTACTCCAGGTGGGGTCTCACCAGAGCTGAGTAGAGGGGGAGAATCACCTCCCTTGACCTGCTGGCCACACTTCTCCTGATGCAGCCCAGGATCTGGTTGGCTTTCTGGGCTGCAAGTGCACACTGACAGCTCCTGTTGAGCTTCTCATCCACCAGCACCCCCAAGTCCCTCTCCTCAGGGCTGCTTTCCAGCCAGTCCCTGCCCAGCCTGTGTTTGTGCTTGGGATTGCCTCGACCCAGATGCAGGACCCTGCACTTGGTCGTGTTGAACGTCATGAGGTTGGCTTGTGCCCACCTCTCCAGCCTGTCCAGGTCCCTCTGGATGGATCCCTTCCCTCCAGCCTGTCTGCTGCACCACACAGCTTGGTGTCATCAGCAAACGTGCTGAGGGTGCACTCAATGCCTCTGTCCATGGCACCGACAATGTTGAACAAGACTGGTCCCAGGACTGAGCCCTGAGGGACTCCACTTGTCACTGGCCTCCACTGGGACATGGAGCCATTGACAGCCACTCTTTGGGTGCAGCCATCAAGCCAGTTCTTCATCCATCTCGTGGTCCACCCATCAAACCCAGACTGCACCAGTTTGGAGACCAGGATATGTTGCAGGACAGTGTGGAAGGCTTTGCTCAGGTCCAGGTCAATGACATCAGTTGTTCTCCCCTCATCTATTAATGTTGTCACCTGTTCATAGAAGGCCACCAGGTTTGTCAGGCAGGATTTGCCCTTGGTAAACCCATGCTGACTGTACCCAATCACCTCTTCACTATTCTTCTGTCTCAGTAGTGCCTCCAGGAGAATCTGCTCCATGATCTTGCTGGGCACAGAGGTGAGACTGCCTGACCTCTGTAGTTCCCTGGTTCTTCCTTCTTACCCTTTTTGAAAATGGGAGTAATGTTTCCCCTTTTCCAGTCAGTGGGGACTTCCCCAGACTGCCAGGACTTTTGGAATATAATAGAGAGGGGTTCAGCAACCTCCTCTGCCAGTTCTCTCAGTACCCATGGGTGTATCCCGTCGGGTCCCATGGACTTGAACACTTTCAGGTTCTTCAGGTGATCATGAACCTGATCTTCACTTATGATGGGCAGTTCTTCCTTCTGGTTCTTGCCATTAGCTTCCATGACTATTCCAGGAGTGTGGCTGGAGGCCCTTGCAGTGAAGACTAAGGTAAAGAAGTCAGCAGGGTGTCTACGTGCCTGAAGAAGGCCTCCAGCATCTTGGTCTGGATCATCAACGGTGTGGCCAGTAGGAGTAGGGAAGTGATTGTGCCCCTGTACTTGGCACTGATGAGGCTGCACCTCAAGTACAGGGTTCTGTTTTGGCTACCTCACTACAAGGGGACCATTGAAGGACTGGAGCATACCCAGAGAAGAGCAAGAGCTGGGGGAGCATCTGGAGAGCAAGTCTTACGAGGAGCAGCTGAGGCAAGTGGGGTTAGTTTGGAGGAGGCTGAGGAAGACCTAAATTGCTGTCTACAAGTCCCTGAAAAGGAGGTTGAAGTGAGGTAGCGGACAGTCTTGTCTCCCTTGTATGAAGTGAAAGGATGAGATGAAAAGGCCCCAGATAGCACCAGAGGAGGTTTAGACTGGATATTAGGAAATAAAATAGGGGAAAAGAATGGTCAGCCATTGGAACATGGCTGCCCAGAGAGGCAGTCCCTGGAGGTGTTGGGGGAAAAAAAAAAAAAAAAAACACCAAACACCACAATCATATAGACATAGCACTTCAGGATGTGGCTTAATGACCATAGTGGTGTTAGGTCAATGGTTGGACTCAATCTTAGAGGTCTTTTGCAGCCAAAACAACTCTATGATCCTGCTGTAAACTACTGAGCAAAGGGGATATGGATAAAGAAAACTGAGCTTAGGTGCTTAGATGTTCTGGGAAAGATTCAGAACCTCTTTCCAATCTATTTCCATTCTGGAAGCCGGGAGGAGAGAACTGCACTGCAACTACCAAGTGTGATGGAAAGTCAGACAGAAGAAAGGTGACTAAAGGTAAGAACATTGGAAATATTCATGGGACTAGTGAGACAGCCCAGCAGAGCTCATTAGTATGCACAGGCAACAGCTAATTGCAGGCAAAGCTGAGTACTGCCTGCATTACACTCTGCAGGAACAGGACCTGATGAACTGCAAAATCCAGTAAAGCTGAAACCCTTTTCAGCCAGCATAGATGGAAAGGACAGACAGGAAACTTACTATGGACTGTCTCTACGTTGGTTATCCCATTGTGCAGTGCGCAGTTGGGTATTGAGAGCAAAAAGACATTTTTGAGGAGAAAGTTCTTCCCAGAGAGAGTGGTTGGCCATTGGAATGTGCTGCCCAGGGAGGTGGTGGAGTCACCATCCCTGGAGGTGTTCAAGAGGGAATTGGACGTGGCACTTGGTGCCATGGTTTAGATAGTCATGAGGTTTAGGGTGACAGGTTGGACTCGATGATCTTTGAGGTCTCTTCCAGCCTTCTTGATTCTATTCTATGATTTTCCCATAAAACAGCAGTCGTAAGAAGAAACCAAAATCACTTCTGCTGTCTCTGAACAAACAGCTTCTTAGTTCTGAAGGAATGAACAAAAAATACTGAATTTCTGCACTAGGTGTTTTGAAAACTCTTTGTGGGAGAGCAGCAGCAATTCAGGTGCATGGGCTGAGGTTCTTTTAAATGAGCATTAAGAATTTATTTTGCTTGGTGCAGAAACTATGTGCAGAACTGTTTTGGCTGATGAGCTAGTCCAGGAACTGAGCTTGCAGCCAAAGGATAACCTGTTTTAGGAATAAGAAAAATCCCTTAAGTTGTTCACAGTGCACATTTCCAAGCCAAGAAACACAGATGAGTCTGATACAAGCTATCTGGAATGCTACAGGGAAATTGTGCATCTGGGGTACAGTTAAACCTCCTGAAGGGGCAAATGGCTTCGCACCAAGCAGAGTTAGAAATCCCATTGCTGGGCTGTTGGCCTCATCCCCACTTAAGTTCTCAAAGCTCATGGGCCTAAGGCTGCACAATGAAACTATACTCACTGAGACATAAACAGCTTGAAAAATGAATCCAAGTGCTTTCTAGGTGTGATAGATCTGCATCAGATTTCCAGTTAAGTTGTGTTTTTGAAGCTATTGTCCGTAAAAGGAGGTAGCAGGGTTTGTCTGAAACAAAATTAAACTGATGCTCTCATCCAGTACCATGCACTCACACCTTCCATCCCTCCCTTGCATCAGCACTGCTAGAACCCCTGAATGCTTGCTACTAAAAGAAACAAACATGTGGTGTGGCACCTTCTCTGGAGGGGAAGGAGTGAGGGCACACAGGAAAGATTGAACAGGTTGGGAAACATTTGGAGTGACTGGGCAGAGATTATTCCTGAGGAAAAGTTCTCAGCATGCCCCAGTGACAGGCAATGTCTAACTAGCCTGAAAGTTATTTAAGAGAAATCTGGTGGAAGGCATGGGGAGGCTGCAGCACCTGACAGAAATATGCTGTGCTGGGAAGATCTCAAGCAGAAATGAGAGGTAGGGGCATGAGTCACTTCTGTCCTGCACCAGGTACCATCAGGTAGACTTGTGCAGGCAATATAAATGGAGTTAAAACACTGACATGTCCTATATCAACATCCCCCTAACTTAAAAAAAGTAAGTGAGAAGTTGGCCTGGTGCAGTGCAGGTGCAAGTGCTGCTAGAAAGCTACTGAGGACAGAGCAGGGACCAGCTCTGGGCTCCCCAGTTCAAGAGACACATGGAATTACTGGAGAGTCCAAGGGCAGGCTACAAAGGTGGCTAAGACTGGAGCATCTCTCCAAGGAAGAAAGGCTGAGAAGCCTGGGGCTGTTTAGCCTGGAGAACACAGACAGGATCTTATCAATGCTGATCAACATCTGAAGGACAGGTATCAGGAAGATGGGACCAGACTCTTTTCAGTGGTGCCCAGGGAGAGGACAAGGGGCAGTTGGCACAAAGTAGAACACAGGATGCTCCGTCTGACTGCAAGGAAAACACTTGATGCTCTGAGGGTGCTGGAGCACTGCAGCCTGCCCAGCCAAACACACACTGGCATTTGCTATTAGAGGTAAAAGAATGAGACCCCACCCTCCTCCTTTCTGAAGGTTCCTTTTAAACCAAACCTCAGCCTTGCAGTGACAAACTGCGTCCTGCACAGTGCTATACACACATTCCTACTGCGCAGCTTCCCAGCTTTATTTGTTTCCTCCACCTGAGTTAGTGCAGGCTAAGCTACTTCTATGTGCAGCCCCTTGGCACCTCTGAAAGAAGACAATCTCTCCTGTGCCCTGGCACTGCCCAGATGTACAAGACATCCCTGACCTCATCCTATTTCCTCCCAAGTCACTTTCCTATGGAAAGCTTCCTTCAAGTCCTTCCACTGAAAGACTACCTGAACACCACCACCTTCAGGAATGGCTCTCCATGTGTAACAGCTATTCCCTACCTCCTGTGGTCTTCTTCCATAGTTACAGACCTAATGGTGAGCTGCAAATCTGTAGGAATTAATAGGACAAGCCAAGTGGTTGTGAAATGTAAAAGCTATATTTAAAACATAGTTTTCCTTTGGGATGTTTTAATTCTACTTTGAGCATTACCCTTCACAGGTTTTAACAGACCAGGTTAATGCAGGACCAAAAATGCTAATAAAGTAGTCAACACCTCAGAGTCTAGCCCCAAGCACAAGGCTCAGGGCTTTGCTTCCATCAAACCCTTTCTTCCTGCAGTCACTAGTTTCTGGAGGATGTCATTTACAAGAGCTTTGCAGGTCCCTCCCCAGATGCTGACCCAGTCCATTGCTTCACTTCCATCTCACTGTTTCACTCCTTCCTCTGAGCCCTGAGCCACATGCTAAGGGCCTGCCTGCTGGTGACCCAGTCAGAGCTTTGCCTCCTGCTCTGCTTGTTAGAAATACACACAGACAATAAATATGTAGCAGCTCCCGTTATTTCAGACCTGCTCTCTTCAGGGGTAGGCTGTCAGTGCTCATCCCTGGAAGAAAATCTTCCAGAGCAAGCTGACCCAAGCAACAAGAACTCTGCAGAGACATCAGGAAGCACTTGAAGCTTCCTCCTCATGCTAGTGGCTTGCCTGCAAATGGAAATTTACTGCACTTGGACATTCCAAGACAGCTTTTGGTGTGAATCAAGGGTTGTTATTGCTCTAGGCTTATACCAAAACAGTTATTTCCAAATGCCTCTTCTGCCTTTTTAAGTACAGGAACACTGCAGCAGTAGCTCAGACAGGGTGCTGACAGCTGCTGCTGTTTTACAGAGGCAGTCAGGGTCCTGCTTGGAGCTGGACCGGTTTAAATGTTAGCTGCTGCCTGGAGCACTGTTTGCAGTAATGCTTCCTTCTGAGGTGAGGTGCTGTTGGGAACAATGGAAAACCCTAGCTGGAAAAAATTAAATATCATTAGACAGCTGAAGAATTGCTGCTTAAGGAAATTAGAGCAGAATCTTCACCTCTAGAGAAGCAGGCAGCAGGTATTCAAATCCAGGGCAAGGACAATCTCCCAAGTGTGATTTATCTGCATCTCTTTTCAAAACTTCATGTTAAGTGGCTTCTCTAACAGCTGCTTGTCAGTCTGTCCATTTGGGCCCTTTTCTACCTTGAGATGTCCAAGTCCAGATGCCTCCTGAGCAGGCCAAAAATGATGTCCCTGGAATCCTGCCACTGAGCCTTCCCATCTCCCAGGTCCCTAGCCTGTAGTCCTTTGGCTGGGGTCCTCAAGCAGCCAGGGGCTGCCAGAGGCCCTGGTTATCATGTATGACATTGCAGAATTTGTTTTCTTGGGATAGAGGCACTGAGAAGCTCCATTTCCACTATGCACAGGTGGGCTTGCCCTGCAGCTGAACTCTTTGCCTTTCGATGCTAGGTTTAGCTTTGGCCTTCACACTGAACTGCAGCTCTGCTCTCCATTAATGATGGCCACAGTACTTGCTCTGCCCCCATGCTGAATGCTGCAGGGAATGGATACTTCAAGGTTTACTGCAACAAATCTGTCCTGAAGAGGTGGAGTTTGAAAGTATTTCATTAAAGTTGTCTTCTTTCAGCTGAGCTTTAAATAAACATACCTTAAAGAATAGGAGCTAAAGAAAGTTGTGCTTCTACAGGAAGGAAAGGATTAAAAGGTTAGGCCTGAAAGTTGGGGGTATGAAGCAAAGGACTTCGAGGTCCAGGAGGTAATTTAGAGGACTCCTAAGAAGAGTGTGTCCACTCCACCACACCACATTTGGATTCAGGCTGTGACATTACAGCTGACTCTTACCAAGGGAGCTACTCAAGCCACACGTGTTTAAAGGCTGCAGCAGCGAGGTACTCACTGCAGCCCATAATACACAGGCACACAGAGAACATTCCCTGCTCTCCCAGTAGTAAGCTGCAACCAAAGAAACTGAAGTATGTGCTCATGATTGTTCACTTAAAGGCATTTGATAGGTGCCATTTCGAGGTGCCACTGGTGCAACACAAACTGCTCCTGGCAGTGGGGCTGACTGATGCCAGGCAAGGCTCTCTTCAGGGGCAGGCTGCAGTCTGAGTCCATACTCAGCTGGGTGCCCCTGCTGAGGCTCTGCTCTGAGATCTGACACAGCAGCTTGCAGAAAAGCTCACCTCAGCAAGTTGTTTTTGTGTCTTTGGTGCAGGACAGCAGTTCCTGGAGCATGTGATGGCTTCTTCCCTGAAAGGTCAGTTTGTTAAACCGTTACTTTGTTCCCTGCTTATCAAACATTTCTGCTCCCAGCTAAGGTTATCAGGTGTGTCTCAGGCTCCCAGTTGAGTAGATACCCTTCCTGGTCAGTACATTTCCATTGTGACTCAATCACCTCTATGGCTGCTCCATCACCAGTAAAAGCCAAACGGGCAGAAGGAACTGATCCTACTGCTTTGTACACACATGCATGCAGCTCTGCCCTTGGCTATGGAGCAGAAGCTGGAGTTCAGAAACCTCCTGGTTCTGCAAGATCACCTCTGCCTAGAGGTTTGCAGCCAAATGTATGAACATTGCAGCTGGTACTATAATGTGTTCTCTTCCTTTCAAAGTGGCAATACGTGGCTTAAATCCTGCAGGGGAAAACAAAACTCTTCTCCAGTAACAGCAGAAGTAAAGATACTTCAGCACATGAGCTTCCTAGACAGTATGACTGAATGAATGCTCCTTCCTTCTGGCAGTGCTGATTCAGGTTCCTGTGTATTGACTCTGAGAGGAAGAGATTTATCTGATGTCTTACTACCTTTAAGGATGCCAGGGAAACAACAAACACAGACCAGCTGCTGTCCTACAGATCTCTTGACAATTTGCTTGGGGTGGAAACGTGCAAAGCATCTGTTGGCAGCTTATGCAAACATCCCAGCACTCAAATGTCCAAGGTATAACCCAAGAGTTACACACAACCTTAGTCCACCCAATTTCATGGGAGAGACTTCTAGTTTGAAATCTCTAGTGTCTTCCAACCTCCATCTGGTGTCACACAGGTTTGCTCTGACATTTCAGGGGCCTAGCCCATTTACTCTTCCACTTATTGATCAGCTCCCATTTTTGCCACTTTCTGCTGGAACTCCTCCATGGCAGAGTAGGACCTTGCCTTGCAATTACAATGCCCTGGACAAAGTGGAGAATGTCCACTTTGATGCTGTTCATCCAGAAGCTGATAAGGGCTCACTGAAACAGGCATGGTCATGGTAGAGCCTGGCTTCCCACCTTACAGCTCTGAGAAGTGCAGAGACTAAAGCTAAGAACAGGAGAGCAAACTGGGGAAGAACAACTTCCCCATGCTGTACTCCAACCTCAGGGTAAATACTAACCAGCTAGTCTGTACCAAAGGAAACCCAACAGAAACCCCACCCTAAGTACAAGATGTCTGGGAGAGGCAAAGTCTTCAGAGGTAGTATCTGGCACAGAATTTGTTTTTCTCTGAAAAACATCATAGAATCAACCAGGTGGGAAGAGAACTCCAAGATCATGCAGTCCAACCTATCATCCAGCCCCATCCAGTCAACCAGACCATGGTACCAAGTGCCTCATCCAGGCTTCTCTTGAACATCTCCACCACCTCCCTGGGCAGCACATCCCAATGGCAAATTTCTCTCTGTGAAGAAATTCCTAACATCCAGCCTATACCTCCCCTAGCACAACTTGAGACTGTGTCCCTTCCTTCTGCTGCTGGTTGCCTGGGAGAAGAGACCAACCCCCACCTGCCTACAACCTCCCTTCAGGTAGTTGTAGACAGCAATGAGGTCTCCCCTGAGCCTCCTCTTCTCCAGGCTGAACACCCCCAGCTCCCTCAGCCTCTCCTCACAGGGTTTGTGTTCCAGAACCCTCCCCAGTTTTGTTGCCCTTGTCTGGACACATTCCAGTACCTCAACATCTCTCTTGAATTGAGGAGCCCAGAACTGGACACAGTACTCAAGGTGTGGCCTGACCAGTGCTGAGTACAGGGGAAGAATAACCTCCCTTGTCCTGCTGGTCACACTATTCCTGATGCTATTGGCACTCCTGGCCACCTGGGCACACTCCTCAGATCAGCTTTTTTAGGACTCTGTCACCATGGTTTCCTCATGGTGCAAAGGGTGATATTTATCACAGAAGCCAGGGAAAGGCAAGACCTATTGAATTATCCAGTTTTGTACTCATACTAGCAAAGGATTATTTTCTAACATCATTTTTAGATTACATTTTTGTCTAGATTTATATTTTCAGTGACTCAAACACCTTTTTCCCCAAGGAAATATTCCATTTTCACTAATGAAAGCATTAAGCCTCTTATCTACAGAAGAAACCTAAGCTGTCCTGCTATTCTTAACACCTTTCACTATGCAGAAATGTTGCACAAGCTCCAGAACAAGACCTTCTGGGTAAAAGCAGAGTTTTGTTTAAACTTCCCATATTTATGAAGATAGCTTAAGCAAATTCAAACACAGACCTCTATATTTAGACAAGGCATAAAAAAGTGGGAAAAAAAAAACCCAAACAATATTCCTCAATTTGGATACTAAATAGCACAGACTGAGTGCTTCTCCTTTTTGCACATATTTACTCAGAGATCTCTGATAATGTATAGATACAGGAATAAAAAACACTACTCCATACAGTAATATAGAGCCACAATACTGATAACCTCCCCAAAGATCTATTATGTATTTAGATACATAACAGAGCATTAAAGCTCTCTATAGCAAGAGACATACAGAGCTGCATACACAAAACCTGTCAAAACTTCTGAGCAGTGGTTGACAGCTTGAAGTAAGAATGACAGAGAATATGTTCTTTGTACAAGAGCTCCTACCTCTTTCTATCTGCATAAATCCTCTACTATCTGCACCTAGAAAAGGAATTAGAAATTACTCTGGTTTACCTTCACTGAAACCATTGACACTACTGAGTTCATCCTGTATTATTTGGACAGTCTATTTAAATCATTGTTCTGTTAGACCTGTGTGCTGAGTGAGAAAGGCAGGCACCTGCTGGGTAATGGTCTTTATCTGTTCCAGCAGCTGCTGAACCTTCAGTCCTTCAAGCCCTGCACTGCCAAGTGTCTGCAGAGCAGCATCTATCACCCTGATGGCAGCTGCACCTTGGGCAATGCCAGTTGTGTGTCTTGTGCTGTTTAAAGCTATCTGGAAAGGCTTGTAAAGGCTGACAGGAATTCTTGCGCTCTCACTGGCTGGTTTGCCAAGCAAGATGATTCCACTTAGATTTGGATCATCTTGTGCTTGCAAGGCATTATGTCTAATAACACAGCTGGGGGCATAATATTAACTAAAAGTTAATTCTGAGACTGCCATGAAACATCATAAGAGATGGTCAAGGACTGACACATCATCTCCAGCTTGTCAGAAACCTCTGGAAATTTGAGTGCACGTGGGCCTGTGGCCATGGCTCCATCTTTAGAGGAAACTGGAACATCTGAACCTGTTTTACTCCAGCATTTTGCTTGCAAAGGAGGTAACAAGATTCCAAGAAACTGTGTTGCACTAAGTAATTCTTATTAAGGCTGGCAAGACAGACTGGCAAGCAAGGCAGACTTCAGTCTCTTGAGCACAAGAAATGTCTTGAGCTGTGAAGTCTCTGACCTGATTTCAGGTGCTGATGGCCAGAAAGTGAATTGGCTTTTGACAGCTTCCCTTCCTCCAAGCAAGTGATGGCTTGGGTTGCACTGAGCTAAGGCTGCTTGCTAATTGCCCTCTCACAACACCCCCTGGCAAGCCTGCACTGTCTTTGTGTCAGCAGTCACAGCATCAGCCAGAACAGCAGCTTCTTGGCTCAGCCTTTGCAGGCAGCTCTACAGAGATGGTAGAAGATCTAAATGCTGGGTTTCCAACTTGGCAGGCAGGTAAGGATTCATGGTAAGGTTTTCCCTAATAAAGGAAGCCTGCTACAAGGAAGGATGTGGGACAGGCCTCCACAGACAGTAAGTTGCTCTTGGTTATGAAATGCTTTCAGGTGTGCAGCATGCTCCTGGACTGAATGATTCGAATGAGAGATGTCAAGTGACTGAGTGGCTCACAGCCTGGGCATTGTGTCCTTGGGAGGTTAAAGTAGCCCACATGGTATAGTCACAGTTTCACTTAAAAGAAAACTTTTCAGCCACTGTAAAGAGAATCTTTTATCTATACATCCACTGTGAAGTGGCATAGTGTTCCACTTCCAGAGCTGCAAGCTGCATCCAATATTTCTGACTTAGGTAGTTGGGTTATAGCTGTATGTCTCTGTGGCCATCTACCTACGTAGATAACTCTTCTATATAGGCTGGAAAACAAACCAAAACAAAACATCAAAATAACTTTTAAATTCAAATCTTAAGTTATTTGAGAATTCAAGCTGCTTATGCAACTTGCTGTATGCATATGCAAGCCTGCCTTATGATCCAGATGTGCCCATGCACAGTTCCCTGCTGGGTAGTTCTCAGAACACTTGCCTTGTCTGACTCCAACAGTGAATTGTTTTTCTGTTGAATTGTGCTGAGTCACATCATGCTTAAGCACAAATACTGTTAAAAATGTTGGTAAAGCAGGGCTGCTCTTGCTGCTCCCTGATTTTGAGTGGAATAGGAAAACACAGCAATTTGCTACCAGAAATTGCATCATCCTTAGCTAATGTCAGGTAAAACAAACATTGGCCTCTGATTTAAATACCTGCTCTGGGAGAGAAGTTCGGAAGACATCCCTAACAAGAACCATTTAACTGAGCACCTCTGATGAGCATCAGTAAGTCATAAGAGCTATAAAGGCCTTCTATCCCATGGGAAAGAGACAGAGGAGAATCCTTGGGCCAAATATAAATCTTATTTTAAATGGGATAATAAGCATGCCCACGAGGTGACCCAGTTTGTCTTCTGCATATAATACCTGGATTCTCTTCCCTGCTTATAGAGTGCAACCCACAGTCTCACAGTATATCAGAAGCTTGAAGGGACCTCAAGCGATCATCAGGTCCAACTCCCCTGCCAGAGCAGGATCACTTAGGGTAGTCCACAAAAGAACGCATCCAGGTAGGTTTGAAAGTCTCCAGAGAAGGAGACTCCACAACTCCCCAGGACTCTGGCACCCTCACTGTAAGGAAGTTTCTCCTCATGTTGAGGTGAAATCTTCTATGTTCAAGTTAGAACCCATTGTTCCTTGTCTTATCACTGTGAACCACCCAAAAGAGCCTGGCCCCCTCCACTTGACACCCACCCCTCACATATTGATAGACATTGATCAGATCCCCTCTCAGTCTTCTCTTCTCAGGACTAAACAGCCCCAGGGCTCTCAGTCTCTCCTCACAAGGGAGATGCTCAAGTCCCCTAAGCATCCTCCTGGCTCTCTGTTGGACTCTCTGCAGCAGGTCTCGGTCTCTCTTGAACTGGGGAGCCCAAAACTGGACACAGGATTGCAGCTGTGGTCTCAGCAGGGCAGAGTAGAGAGCCAGAAGAACTTCCCAAGCCCTGCTGGACACCTTTCTTGCTGCACCCCAGGATCCCATTGGCTCTCTTGGCCACAAGGGCACATTGTTGTTCCATGCAGAACTTGCTGCCCACCAGAACTCCAAGGTCCTTCTCCATGGAGCTGCTCTCCAGCAGGGCAGCCTCTAACCTGTCCTGAGGGTTGTCAGCCAACCCCCCCAGTTTTGTATCATCAGAACTTGCTGAGGGCACTCTCAATGCCCTCAGCCAGGTTGTTGATAAAGATATTGAACAAAACTGGACCCAGTACCGATCCCTAGGGACACCACTGGCCACAGGCCTCCAAGGTGACTCTGTGCCACTGATGACGACCCTCTGAGCTCTGTTGTGGAGCCAGTTTGCAATCCACCTCCCTGACAGCCATCTACAGCACATCTCCTGAGCTTTTCTAGGAGGATGTTATTGGAGACACTTGATGTCAGCAGTAGCAGTAGTTACTTTTATTTTTAAAACAACAAAAGTCATTTTCTCTACCACTGCTGCAAGAGGTCTCTACAGGATAATATGATCATAATCAAAATAATAAGAGATCTCCCAACAATTTAATTCAAGCAGCACACCCTTGCCAAAAAGGAAAAAAAAAAAAAAAAGAAAGTGGTAATAAGTGTAAGGAATAAAGGCTTCAGGGGCAGGTAAAATGTTCCACAGTGTAATCAGTCAGGTCTGCACCCCTGCATGGAAACACAGCTTCTAGCCCATGTTTTGTGGGTACTGGGAGACGAGGCCAGAGAAGAAAACTTCTACAATTGCCAAGTGAAGCTGGTATCTGAATGTGTCTCTTCTGCCTTGTTGTGGTGACCCCTGGTAAGCTAAAACCATGTATGATAGCTAGGGAAAATCAACACTGCTTTCATTCATCATTCATTCATTCATTCACTCATTCCCATTTCTTCATGTTTCACCCTCAAGCTATGGTTTTGGGGGTTTTGTTTTTTAACAAGCTTAGAAATCTCCAGTTTCCTAACAATATAATTTATACTTTTTCAGACTATAATTTTATTTATTATATGTTTTCCCTGCTTTCCCCATGCTTTTATCTTATTTATTCCACAAATATTTTCTATCCTCATCTGTTTCCTCTCACCCCTTGCTTCCTCTTGTAAGTGAAAACCGAGTCAGTATATCTCAGCTTGATGGTCGTCTCTAATTTCTGTCCATCTCTTTGAGCTAGCAGTGATTGGATTAATAAGAACTTGCCTGGAGAATTACATAATTTAGTCAAAAAAGCAGCACACAAAATTCCCACCGTGAGTGGGAAGCACAGGGAAAGACAGAAAAAGTAAACATCCAAGTCCTGCTTGAAGCAGCCTGGCTCCAGTGAGACATCATCGGCACTGGTGCCATGCCCTCTCCTGGTCATCTTTGTTGGAATTCAGGGCAGGCTGCTGCTCAGCCAGCACTTGAGCCTTTCAGTGTAAGGAAACTGTGTTAAAAGCACATGGCATAGCCCCAAAGTGAGTTTTCTGGGCAGAATTTTGCTACAAGGAAAGAGATATCAGATAAGAAAGAGATCAACTGTCCAGGTCTGGGCTGTGGGTTTGTGGTGGTATCCTGGAAACACAGAGCAACATTCCTTACTCAGAAAGGAAAAAGGCTTCAGCAGACAGTTTCTGTATGCTGTGTGCTTGCCTCTCCTGAAGGAGAAAATACCCAAACAGTTTTGCCTAACAGATTATTTTCTCTGATAACAGGAACTCTATCACCTTCTTCCTTTCGCAACAAATCTGATTGGGCAGGTCCAGCTCGATTCACTGAACCTCTCCTATTCACCAACCAGGTTGCTTGCGCTGAATGTTTCTCCCAGTTTTTCAAAGATCCACCCCCCATGGCTTTGAGAGTGGTTTTCAGCAAACCGTTGTAGCATTCGATCTTCCCTGCAGCTGGTGCATAGTAGGGAATGTGGAATATCCACTCGATGCCGTGCTCTTTGGCCCAGTTTTTTACAAGATTGTTCTTGAAATGAGTTCCGTTGTCCGACTCAATCCTCTCTGGAGTTCCATGTCTCCACAGGATTTGTCTTTCCAGACCAAGAATGGTGTTACGTGCAGTTGCATGAGGAACTGGATAAGTTTCCAGCCATCCAGTGCTCGCCTCTACCATAGTCAGCACATACTGCTTACCAGATGGAGAACGAGGTAGAGTGATGTAGTCAATCTGCCAGGCTTCACCATACTTGTACTTGGACCATCGGTCACCGTACCACAAGGGCTTGATCCGCTTTGCCTGCTTAATAGCAGCACAAATGTCACAGTCATGGATGACTTGTGTGATAGCATCCATGGAAATGTCAATGGATCTGTCACGAGCCCATCGGTAGGTTGCATCTCTGCCTTGATGTCCTGACGAGTCATGGGCCCACCGAGCTAAGAACAGCTCACCTCGGTGTTTCCAGTCAAGATCAGGATCAGGATCAGGATCAGAGTTTGTGTCCACCTGGGAAACTCTTGCAGCTAGATCTGCCTGATGGTTGTGGTGTTGTTCCTCAGTAGCTTTGCTCTTAGGAATGTGAGCATCGATGTGTCTCACTTTCACTGGGATTCTCTCAATGCGAGCAGCAATGTCTTGCCACAGATCTGCAGCCCAGATTGGCTTTCCTTTCCTCTGCCAGCCATTCTTTTTCCAGTCTTTTAGCCAACCCCACAAGGCATTGGCTACCATCCACGAGTCGGTGTAGAGATAAAGCTTTGGCCATCTCTCACGTTCAGCTATGTTAAGAGCTAGCTGGACAGCTTTTACCTCTGCAAATTGACTGGATTCTCCTTCTCCATCTCTTGCTTCTGCAACTCTGCGCGTTGGAAATCTGCAGATTTCCACCTTCTCTTGTTTCCAACAAGACGACAGGAACCGTCTGTGAACAAAGCATATCTCTTTTCATCATCAGACAGATCACTGTAAGGAGGAGCTTCCTCAGCACGAGTTACTCTCTCCTCTGGAGGTTTAGCACAGCTTGTGCCTTCTGGCCAGTTTGTGATCACCTCCACCAAACCAGGCCTTTCGAGATTTCCCATTCGAGCTCTCTGTGTTATCAGAGCCATCCACTTAGACCAGGTAGCATCTGTTGCATGATGTGGTGAAGAACCTTTGCCTTTGAACATCCAATTTAGAACTGGCAATCTAGGAGCTAGAAGAAGTTGTGACTCAGTTCCAATCACTTCAGAAGCAGCTTTCACTCCTTCATAAGCAGCTAAAATCTCTTTCTCTGTTGGAGTGTAGTTTCCCTCTGAGCCTCTATAGCCACGACCCCAGAAACCAAGAGGACGTCCTCGTGTCTCCCCTGGAGCTCTTTGCCATAAGCACCAGGTTGGACCATTGTCACTCGCGGCCGTGTACAGAATGTTCTTAATGTCTGGACCAGTTCGGACAGGTCCCAGACCCATCGCTTGGACTACCTCTCGCTTTATCCGGTCAAAGGCTGCTTGTTGCTCAGGACCCCATTGGAAACTGTTTCTCTTTCGAGTCACATCATACAGAGGTTTCACAATCTGACTGTATCCAGGAATGTGCAGTCTCCAAAATCCCACTATGCCTAAGAAACGCAGAGTTTCTTTCTTGTTGATGGGATTTGCCATGGTGGAGACTCTGTTTATCACATCCATTGGGATGTGACGGCGACCATCTTGCCACCGCACTCCCAGAAACTGGATTTCTCTGGCAGGTCCTTTCACCTTGTCTCGCTTGATAGCGAAACCAGCTTGCAAGAGAATGTCAATGATTTTGTTACCTTTCTCGAAGACTTCTTCAGCAGTCTCACCCCAGACGATGATGTCATCGATGAACTGAATGTGTTCTGGAGCTCCACCTTTCTCCAAAGCATCATGGATCACTGCATGGCAGATGGTTGAACTGTGAATCCACCCCTGGGGCAAACGATTGAATGTGTACTGAATGCCTCTCCAGGTGAAAGCAAACTGAGGCCTGCATTCCTCTGCTATGGGAATAGAGAAGAAAGCATTAGCAATGTCTATGGTAGCATACCATTTGGCCTGCTTGGATTCCAGCTCATATTGGAGTTCCATCATGTCTGGTACAGCTGCACTCATGGGTGGAGTTACTTCATTCAAGGCACGGAAATCAACTGTCAGACGCCACTCTCCATTCTGCTTTCTCACAGGCCAGATTGGACTGTTGAAAGGTGAATGAGTTTTGCTGATGACCTTCTGACTCTCCAACTGACGAATCAAGTTTTGAGTGGGCACCAAAGAGTCACGGTTGGTTCTGTATTGTCTGTGATGCACAGTTTGAGAAGCAACCGGCAGCTTTACATCCTCTATCTCATGTTGTCCCACAACTGCAGATTCATCTGAAAGCTCAGGTCTAATGGACAACTTCAATTTTCCTCCATCAATTTCTACAGTTGCTATTCCAAAAGCCCATTTGTAACCCTTAGGGTCTTTAAAACGCCCTTCTCTCAGAAAGTCAATTCCCAAAATGCAAGGTGCATTAGGACCTGTTACAATAGTATGTTTCTTCCATTGCTTCCCAGTTAAACTTATGTCGACCTCTATCTTAAACAACTCTTGAGATCCACCAGTGACTCCCTGAATAGCTATAGATTCTCCCCCTTGATAATTTGATGGTATTATGGTGCACTGAGCTCCTGTGTCAACCAAGGCCCTGTACTTCTGAAATTTTGAAGTGCCAGGCCACTGGATGTACACATCCCAATAGATTCTGTTATCTCCATTATCCCTTTTCTCCCCCTGGCGGAAGGCAGGGCACCCCTAGTTGTGGGGATTACCTCCACATGTACAGCTGGCACAATGTCCAGCATCAGAATTAGGATCACTGTTGGAGCTATCAGAGTTGTTCTGGGAAACTGAGGAAGCGACAGCTACCCTCCTGGTATTGCTACCTCGGGATCTGCCCCTCTGCAGCTCCCGTAACCTCTTGAAAAGATCAGAAGTTGGTTGACCATCCCATCTGTTCATGTTCTCACCAAACTGATCACGCAGAGTTATCCAGACACTGCCACGTGATTGCCTCTGCTGTCTGTTTTGGTTTGGCCTGTTCTGGAATGGCCTTCTTGGAGCACGTCTGTTCCTAACAGCTGAAACTTGTATCCATCTGGAGGAAGAGGAATCAGAATCATCCCCCTTCATCAAGTTGGATATGGAGGTTTTAAATTCCTCCTTCAGCTCTTTCATGCAATTCTTTATTTCTCCACACAAAGTTTCAATGGCTGAAACCAAAGAAGTACGTGCGAGACTATCCTCCAACTGCCTCATTTGGTCAGTGAAATGGCCAACAGTAGGAGGCACTCCACCATAATTTCTTGCCACAATCCTGCTTGCCAGAATAGTAGCATAATTAGGAGGAGCAAGCTTAATGAGCTTTTTGGCAAGGCCTGTTCCAACAGGAATTTCATCAGGATTCAGAGTCTTATGATCTCCATACATTATTTCTCTCACAGCAAATTCTCTCAGATGCTCGATTCCCTCAGCTATTGTGGTCCAAGGCTTAGGGTTCCATGGTAAATCATCTCTGCTGGGGTACCTCAGTGAGACTGCCAGTAGGAGGCGTGCCCACAGAGAAACTTTACCAATGCACTTGCCTAGATGCCTGTCTAGGGTGCAGCGACCATGAGATAGTGGAGTTTTCAATATGCAGGGAAATAGGGAGGAGCAGTAACAGAACCCTCACTTTGGACTTTCGGAGGGCAAACTTCAGGTTGTTCAGGCAACTTATTCAGAAAGTTCCCTGGGTAACATCCCTTAAGAACAAAGGGGTCCAGGATGGTTGGACCTACTTCAAACAGGAGCTCCTAAAGGCACAGGAACTGGCACTTCCCACATGCCGTAAGACGAGCCGGCGGGGAAGACGACCGGCCTGGATGAGCAAGCAGCTCCTGAAGGATTTAAGGGAAAAAAAGAGGGTTTATTGCCTTTGGAAAGGGGGGGAGGCAAGTAGTGATATGTTTAAGGATGTTGTTAGATCATGTAGAAGAAAAATTAGAGAGGCAAAAGCACAGTTAGAAATTAAACTGGCCGCTTCCGTGAAGGACAACAAAAAGCATTTTTATAAATATATTAATGCTAAAAAGAGGGGCAAGAGGAGCCTCCACTCTTTATTGGACGTGGAGGGTAACATTGTAACTAAGGATGAGGAGAAGGCTGAGATTCTAAATACCTTCTTTGCCTCCATTTTCAACAGTAAGGCAGGAGGACTTCAGGATAACTGGCCTCCTGAGCTGGTTGATGGGGTCAAGGAGCAGTGTTGTACTCCTGAAATCCATGTGGAATTAGTTCGAGACTTGTTGAGTCACTTGGATATTCACAAGTCCGTGGGACCTGATGGGATTC
This sequence comes from Indicator indicator, assembly GCF_027791375.1. Classification (NCBI taxonomy): domain Eukaryota; kingdom Metazoa; phylum Chordata; class Aves; order Piciformes; family Indicatoridae; genus Indicator; species Indicator indicator. The sequence goes on from NC_072013.1 coordinate 36,445,090, forward strand.
ATCCTAGGGTGCTGAAAGAGCTGGCAGATGAGCTGGCCAAGCCTCTGTCCATCATTTTCCACCAGTCCTGGCTCACTGGAGAGGTCCCAGAAGACTGGAAACTGGCCAATGTGACACCCATCCACAAGAAGGGACGAACAGAAGAACCTGGGAACTACAGGCCTGTCAGCCTGACCTCAGTGCCAGGGAAAATCATGGAGCAGATTGTCTTGGGGGCAATCACTGCATACCTGAAGGATGGCCAAGGAATCAGGCCCAGCCAACATGGATTTAGGAAGGGCAGGTCCTGCCTCACCAACCTGATCTCCTTCTATGATCAGGTGACCCGCCTGGTGGATGTAGGAAAGGCTGTGGATGTAGTCTACCTGGACTTCAGCAAGGCCTTTGACACTGTCCCCCACAGCAAACTCCTGGCCAAGCTGTCAGCCTGTGGCTTGGACAGCAGCACTGTGTGCTGGGTTAGGAACTGGCTGGAGGGCCGAGCCCAGAGAGTGGTGGTGAATGGTGCCACATCCAGCTGGCAGCCTGTCACTAGTGGTGTGCCCCAGGGATCAGTGCTGGGCCCCATCCTGTTCAATATCTTTATTGATGATCTGGATGAGGGGATTGAGTCCATCATCAGTAAATTTGCAGATGACACCAAGCTGGGAGCAGGTGTTGGTCTGTTAGAAGGTAGAAGGGCTCTGCAGAGGGACCTTGACAGGCTGGACAGATGGGCAGATTCCAACAGGATGGCATTCAACAAATCCAAGTGCCAGGTGCTGCACTTTGGCCACAACAACCCCATGCAGAGCTACAGGCTGGGGTCAGAGTGGCTGAGAGCAGCCAGGTGGAAAGGGACCTGGGGGTACTGGTTGACAGCCGCCTGAACATGAGCCAGCAGTGTGCCCAGGTGGCCAAGAGAGCCAATGGCATCCTGGCCTGCATCAGCAATAGTGTGGCCAGCAGGAGCAGGGAGGTCATTGTACCCCTGTACACAGCACTGGTTAGGCCACACCTTGAGTACTGTGTCCAGTTCTGGGCCCCTCAGTTTAGGAAAGATGTTGAATTGCTGGAGCATGTCCAGAGAAGGGCAACGAGGCTGGTGAGAGGCCTTGAGCACAAGCCCTATGAGGAGAGGCTGAGGGAGCTGGGACTGTTTAGCCTGGAGAAGAGAAGGCTCAGGGGAGACCTCATTGCTGTCTACAACTACCTGAAGGGAGGTTGTAGTCAGGAGGGGGTTGGTCTCTTCTCCCAGGCAACCAGCACCAGAACAAGAGGCCACAGTCTCAAGCTGCACCAGGGGAGGTTTAGGCTGGAGGTGAGGAGAAAGTTCTTCCCAGAGAGAGTGGTTGGCCATTGCAATGGGCTGCCCAGGGAGGTGGGGGAGTCACCATCCCTGGAGGTGTTCAAGAGGGGATTGGACGTGGCACTTGGTGCCATGGTTTAGATAGGCATGAGGTGTAGGGTGACAGGTTGGACTCGATGATCCTTGAGGTCTCTTCCAACCTTCTTGATTCTTCTTGATTCTTCTTCTATGCCAGTATCCTTTGAGAGCATCCCCAACTGAGAGGCCGATTTGTCACCTACCACCAATGCTGGGGCTCCCATATCAAAACACCTGGCTAGCCAAGACAGGACTGGCTCATTATCTCCTCTGATGTAATCCTTCCTCACAGGCCTAATTTCCTGTCTGGGTGCATTAGCTGACTGTATGTCATCCTCATCCCCCTCATCATCATCATCCTGAGGTCGCTGTCCCCATATTCCTATTGTAATCCTCCATTGAATTTCCTTGAGTTCAGAGGCACTGCCAGCAGTTGCTAATTTAGCAGGGTCTACATCTCCAACATCCATGTGCGGTCTCAAGAGGTCTGCCAGAGTTTTAAGGCTAACCTTCTCTTCCTCACCAGAAGGATCTTTCTTAACAGAGGGACCCTTAGTAGAAGGACCCTCATCTCCATCTGCACTATCTCCTGCAGCATCTGCATCTCCTCCTGCAGCTCCTTTGCGCTTTCTGCTTACAGTGGCCACCAAATTTACTGGATTGGCTTTCACATTCACAGCAAAGTTGGAAGGAGTAGAGGAATTTTGTGCAGGGTTAGCAGGAGCAGAGGGAGTCTGTGCAGGGTTGGCAGGAGATGTGCTTTGAGATCCTGCAGCCACTGCTGCGTCCGTCTGGGCAGCAGAGGGAGGAGGAGGAGACTGTGCCTCGTTAATGGCGTCTGCCTGCACAGCTATGTCTGTCTGCGCAACCATTTCTCTCTGCGCAACTGTGTCTGTTTGTGTTGCCATGTCTGCCCATGTACCCCTGTCTGTCTGTGTAATCGAGTCTGTCTGTGTAACCGAGTCTGTCTGTGTAACTATGTCTGCCTGCGCAGCCATTTCTGTTATCTCAGATTCTGGCAAAGATCCCGCAGCTACTGCTGCTGGCTCTGAGTCAAGACTATCGGCATCTTTCTCACAAGCCTGAACTGTGATTTCCTGGTCACCGTAATCAGAATCAGAAACCAATTCCGAACCTCCCTGAGCTTTTCTATGTTTCCTCTTACATCTACACAGGTCAGAAGAGCAAGTAGCCTTCTGTCTTTCTTGACACAGTGCTATCAGCAGCCATATGATTATTCCAAGAAACAACAAAGTTAAGGCTAGCACAAGATATCTAGGGTACCACTGGTTCCAAAGACCCTCTGTAGTTGTAAGAGGAGTAACAAACTCAAATGTGTCTGCTAGCAGATTCATAGTTGAGTTACCATATCTTCTAAGCCCAATAAGACCACAACAGAATCCAACAACATTCAGTAACTTGTTCTTAACCCAAAGAAACAATTTATATACCACATATCTCACAATCTTGTCTATCATGCAGGAAACAGCCCATCTGTAGACAATCACACTGATAACAGAGGAAATAAAATTACTCAAAATCCAAAACAGCTTCATTTTGCTTCCTAATCTGAGCAGGAATAAATCATACAAGCAATCGAGCCCCACGTTGGGCGCCAAAAATAAAAAGTGTGTCGGTGTGAGCTGAAATTCCCCCCCCCACCAATAAGTAACCAGGCTAGCCCAGTCTGGAAGCAAATGAAGGCTGTATTTACAAGCAGAGAAATGCAATGAATACGTACAAATCTACAAAATTCACAACATTTACAGATATATACAATCAACAGAAAAACAACCGATCTCCCTTTGCTTCCCCCCAAGGGGACCCTCCCAAAGGGGCCTCTCTCTCCCAGGAGCTTCCCCCCAGACCTCCCCTGGACAGAGAAGCAGAGTTAGTTAAGCAGAAAGTTGTTAACTTAGCTGCCAAGCTCAGTACGTGTTATCTTCAGCCAGAAGAGAAGAAGAAGAAAACAACAGCCAGGCATTCCAGCAACTGCCTATCTGCAGAACGCAGAATGCGCAGAGTGCCTACTTTGTTTTGGGTAATAGTTCTTAAACATTTCTATCTATCCAATGGAAGTGCTTAGAACAATCGTTATTTTGCTTTCTTACACCCAATAGTGACTTATTTACATTCTTTCACTTTCTCTGTTCTGAACTTTGCAAGGAAAAAATTAAAAAGACAGTTTCAAACCATCACATTTGCACAGACTCTCCATTATATATCAATCCTAAATCTAAACAGGCAGACTTGGAAGACCTAATGACAAGACTTCATTTCTCTCCAGATGCCAGCTGGCATTTGTGCTCTGTAGTTGAATCTAGGTAAAAAATACAAGTTTAGTCTGCAGGTTAATGTCGTTGATTAGTTCCACAGCTGATCCCTATTGAAAACAACCAGGGGCAGCTGTTTCCTAGGGTGAAGCAGTTTAACTTAATTAGGACTCTGCAATTACATTCTTTGAATTGATAGTGCACCAGCTTGAGAGACTGAATCCCAACTGTCCCTGTGAGATGAATCAGCCATCTCTGTTTATATTCAGTCCAATCTAGGCACCGCTCTGAGTCTTTGTGCTTTCTGAAGCCCCTGATTGCTCTCACCACAAGTGTGCTGAATGATGCAGCAAGCAGGACCACAGCTGCTGTTACACCATGAGCTGCATCCCATTCCAGTCCCCTACAAACATCCTAACAACATTTGCAGCCTCTGTACTTACACCTGCCACTAGATACACACCTCACAGAAGAAGGTCTTGCTCACAGCTTAAAATCTCTGCAAGTGGTGACTGTGGTGTAGACAGTTTCACAGAGCAGATTCAGTGCCCATCATTCAGGAGCTTGCCCAGCAGGTGCCCAAGCATATGGCATCAACCAAGGAGCCCTTGGCTGGCTTGTAATGGCCTTTACACTGCAAAGTGTGCCAGAGGTTATTATATGAGAAATGCCTAGATGGTCACAAAACAAAACAAAATATTCTGACAAAAAGTCAGGAACTCTGTAACTTCATTTTCATCCCTGCCTTATGGATTCTTCCAGGAGATCTATGGATTTATTGTAAAGAGTGCCCCAGTCTGGCCACGGGAGCAGCAGACCCAACTAAACATCCATCTTAGAATAAGGACAATGCAGCAGCAAGGCTCCCACCCCATGTAAAGTCCACAACAGCACTGTGCCATTTCCTATCCATCACCATCCCAGCTGTCTTTGGATGTGCTTGGCCTCTCAAGTCAACCAAAAAATTTCAATAAATGGGCTTAAAATAAAACTGGACGATAGGTGCATAAAACTGCTCTGAAAAATCTGGGCCATAGTTCATACAGCTTTGATTATGCTCTTTCTAAAGAAGGGAAGTGCTCATTGAAGTTAATGAATATTTTGGTTCCTTATCAAATCGCAGATCAGAGACTTGATATAAACACAGCTGGTGCGTGTTCAACCACATCTTCTATGGCTCTGCGAGTTGTGGGATGTCATTTAATGAGGAGGTCTTGTGAGGATGTTTACCAAGCCAGCTTGAGTTTGGCAGAAGTAGATGACACAAGCACTCAGCAATAGAAACATACACAAAATATGTCTAAGCTTTCAAACTCCAGCACCCCCCAATCCTGATTGAAACAAGAAGTTGTGGATTACACACTGCACAGGATAGCATCTTGCTTACTATAAATTGTGTGTGAAATCTGTGAGAAATGGTTCATCTGTTGACAAAGAAGAAATTAGAATGTTGATTACTTTCCCATCATAGTTCATCTGTGTCATTTCACAGCTCTGCTCCTGCAGGTTAGCAGCTGATGTTTATCTGAGCTTCCCACGTGTAACTTCTGTTGAAAGCAAAATAGAATGTGGAAAAGGAAAATCAGGACAACTTTTCCAGGAGGCCAAGCTTGACAGTTTATTCATGAGCATTTAGTGGCATTCCTTAGTGAGTTAAGCCCTTGATACACTGTCTTACAGTGTTTGAAACAGCTGTGGTAGGAGGTCAGAATACTACCTTATACCTGCTGGAGGAGGAGTGTCTGATACCGTGAACCTTGCTGATGAGGGTTTTTCCAGTACCTGCATTTCAGTACCGTGGGCTGCCTGATATGATGTAGCATTCATGAGGATCCTAAAATAACTTCTGTCCTCCATTTGATACTTACTTTAGGAGCACACAAAGGAAATGCTAGGGAAATGCCACCGGCAGCACCAGCAGAAGTCAACACTTCCTTGTCCCTAGGGGCTCATGGCATGCCACACAACCCTGCTGCCTTCCACTTTGGTGCTTCCTCACAATGGGAACTTGAGTTTACAAACTCAAGAACTTGAGAGTCAGGATATTCCAGGATCAAGGTATGAAGGTTCTCTTGCTGGGTCCCTGTGTGTACCCATGATGGCACCCACTCAGCTAATGCCCACCCTGTGCTGCTTCTAAAGACTGCCATGCTCATGAAGGGCACCAGAAGTGGCAGCTGCTTGTTACCTTCCTGCATCACATATCCACCACTCTGCACCATTCACTGAACAAACCATACCAGCTTGGCTTTCAAAGCAGAATTATTGTTCATCTCCTCACAGAACCTTCTCTCTTCACAGGATCCTCACTTTCTACACACAGCTGAATATTCCTGTATGACACCTAGAAGGCCAGAGGATCATGTTCTGACCTTGTGGGTTAGGGGCTGAGCCATGGCAGTTAAATGCAGCATTCCTTCATGAAATGAAATGAAATGAAATGAATTAATCTCGTACTTTGTACAAGAAACCAGTTCTACTGATCACCAGACTTTGGTGGCTCTTTATGTTCAGAGCCCAGACTGGCTTTGGTCTCTGCAAGTGCACTGCACTTTTACAGGATGCATCCCAGATATGGGAGCCAGAAGGAACAGGAAGGTTTGTCCCTGTGCAATGCTGAACAGATGGGGTGGAATCCACATCCCCAGCGCATCCCTCAGCTGCCTTGGGCATTCCCTCCTTGTATTTCTTGGACACCCCTGTCCTCGCCTGTCTGTTTGGGCTCTTCTGCAGCAAATAGAGGCTACGACACTTTCCTGACACAAAGGCAGGTTGCCTTCCTTACCTCATTTTGAGTTCTTGCTCCCAGCTGGTGGTGTTCTAGATGCAGGCTACAGAGCAGGGAGTCAGCCCTGTGCTACACCACGGTCCTGTCAAGGAGGGGCACTGTTGGCTTGGTTAAAGCACCCGCCCTAGAAAACGGCGCTTCAGAGGGCAAGGATCTCTGTACCCACCCCTGGCACTACTCAAACAACCTGCCCTGCTCCATCAGGATCGTCCAACCATGACATGCAGAGATATTTCAGAACTAGAAGGAAAAGGTCACTCTGTTGGCTAGGGGTCGGGCTTTTTGTTGAAATTACCTTTCACTACCAGCTGTGAGATTGCCTTGGAGATTTATCCCCTGGCAACTAAGAGAGGTAAGTCATTTTGCACTCCTAGAGTGACTGCTGAGTGCAGTTCAGCTGTTCTGAAAAAACGTAGAGGCAACAAGCAGCATTTCATTTCCAACCCATGACTCATTCATTTCTCAAAGAGAGCCCAAACTTTAAATTTAACAAAACTGACTTATCTGTTTCGTTTCAAACTCTTTCACGAATTCTGCAGACAGCCTAAGGCAACAGATTCTGATTTCAGTCACTGTGACTGTGGTGACAAAAACCACCAGGAGCTTCAGCAGATTTCTACCAGATTAGTTGCTTTCGTGCTGAACTACCACAGAACTGGTTTAGCCTTGGAACTGGCACCTTAGTTACTTTACTGTGAAGGTCCCGGTGGCTGCGCCGGAGATAAGATTACAGAGTCTTTTCCTTCTAATGGCATTTCTGCCAGCTTGTACTTCTGTCATGAATTTCTTTTAAAATAGCCCTCCGAAGGAGATTAAGAAAAACAAAAAAAAATAGGGAGAACAAAGAGACTGTCATTAGTAATCCGAGTAGGGTTTGATTCCTGAGAAAGGATTAGCAATGAAGACAAAGAGCAGAATGAGGAGGTAATTGATGTTTCATTATCAGCAATTTCTTCAAATGAAGTTGGCGATTCTGGGAACGAGTGTGCAATACTCCTTCTGGGTTGGCATTTGAAAAGCTTTGTTAGACCCAAACCCAGGCTTTAGAGCAGTGCCTCAGAAACCCATCTGGAGTGTGACCTTAGGAAAATTCTGTCCCTTGCAGATCTCTCCACCACAGGAGTGATCCTGTATTTCTTCACTGCTCTCCTAGTCTCTCAGGAAAAAAAGAAAAAGACCAGGAATTGTTGGGCAGACAAGGCAAAGCATTGCTCTCTGTTCTGCGTATCAGTGTAGAAACCACATAGCAGACCTCAGCAACACAGAATGAGTAGCCTGGGCTAGAGCAAAGGAAACCTTCGTACTGCTCTGGTGAAAGAAACTGAGCTGGAAATTCCCTTCTTTGCAGTAATGAAGAGTTTCACCCTGTAACTAATGGTGAGCTTCAGTACAGTGTGTGCAGGGAGAGCTGGAGACCTTCAGCTAATTTATATCACAAAAGGATTTGCCTGGTGGGAAGCTCAGTCCAGTGAGAGGAATGAAATGTCACTGAACATGTGGCATTTGGGAACAAAAAATAGTGAGTGGCCAATGAACTACAGTGCAATATCAACACTGGCTAGTCTCCCTCAGCTCATACCACCAAGCAAATGTCATCAAGGAGACAGAAAATGCCAGGGTGTTCTCTGTGCCTGCCCCTCTTGTTCTGAAGTACTGCCCCAAAATCCTGGGCTGGTTGCTTCTGGAGTCTGCCTGTCCCTAACTTTGTCAGGAAATGCATTGCAATGCCTTGGTTTGATCCCAGTGCAGGAAGGGAAAGCTGTGGAATGCATTGCAATGCCTTGGTTTGATCCCAGTGCAGGAAGGGAAAGCTGTAGGAATTCATGGCAATGCCTTGGTTTGATCCCAGAGCAGGATGCATAAAGCATCCTAGGAGAGGCAGTGTTCAGGGGACAGCAGCTACAAGACACCCAGGGGATCAGGGCCAGGCAGCAGGAGTTATGAAAGGCAGGACCTGCCTGACTGAGCTGATCTCCTGCAGCAAAGACCTGCCTGATGGGTGAGGGAAGGGCCATAGACATTTTCTACCTGGACTTCAGTAAAGCCTTTGATGCTCTCTCCCACAGCATTCTCTTTCAGCAGCTCCTGGTACAAGGCTTGGCTCAGTGTCCTCTGCACTGGATAAAAAACTGGATGATGGCCAGGCCCAGAGAGTGGTGGGGAATGGAACTGGACCTGGCTGGGGCCCAGGCACCAGTGGTGTCCTCCAGGGTTCAGTACTGTCCTGTTTAATATCTTTATCTATGATCTGGATAAGGGCATTGAGGCAGCCTCAGTAAGTATGCAGATGGCACTGAGCTGGATGGCTCTGTCCATCTGCTGGAGGGTAGGGAGGCATTGCAGTGGGATCAGGGCAGGTCAGACCCATGGCCAAGGCTCTCTGTATGAAGTTCAACAAGGCCAAGGGCCAGGTCCTGCACCTGGGTCACAACAACCCCATGGTGAGCTCCAGACCTGGGAATGTGTGGGTGGCAAGCTGCAGCTTGGAGAAGGACCTGGGGCTGTTGGTTGGCAGTTGCTGACCATGAGCCTGCAGTGCCCAGGTGGCCAAGAAAGCCAAAGACATCCTGGCTTGGATCAGAAGCAGGGTGGGCAGCAGGGACAGAAGGTGACCATCCCCCTGTGCTCAGCACTGGGGAGGCCACAGCTCGAGTGCTGTGTTCAGCTCTGGGCTCTCACTGCAGGAAGGACATTGAGGGGCTGGAGCCTGTCCAGAGCAGGGCAGTGAGGCTGGAGAAGGGCCTGGAGCACCTGGGCTAGAGGAGGGGCTGAGAGAGCTGGGGGTGTTCAGGCTGGAGAAGAAGAGGCTGAGGGGAGACCTCATTGAAGGGAGGTTGGAGCGAGGAGGGGGCAGCCTCTGCTCCCTGGTGGCAAGGGACAGGAGCAGAGGAAATGGTTCCAAGCTGCACCAGGGGAGGCTCAGGCTGGATCTCAGGAAATATTTCTGCACTGGAAGGTTCTCAGACATTGGAACAGGCTGCCCAGGTGACTGCAGTCACCATCCCTGTCCAAGGACCTGTGGCGCTGGTGCTTAGGGACATGATTTAGTAATGACCCTTCAGCGCCAGGTCAAAAGTTGGACTGGATGAGCCTGTAGGGTCTCTTCCAACCAGAGATATTCTGTTATTCTGTGAAATAATGTCATCAACAAATCTGACATCTTAATCTTTGTCCTTTAATATCTTCTGACTTTGCTTAACCAAGGCCACTGAGTTCACCAAACCGAAATGAGACCTTGCTATTGTCATTCACCCCTCCACACTTGTTCCTTGCAGGGCTTCTCACAGCATTCCCCACCACTCCTTCGTGTCCTACCTCCCTGCTGCTCCTGCCTCCTTCCCCCTCTGCTTTCCCTGCTTTCTCCCTTTTGTCCGCGGCTCCCCGCCGTGCCTCTGTTACTCCTTTTGTGTGTCCCTCCTGCCGGCGCAAGTCCCACTCCTCCTTCAGCCTCCCCTGCTCCTCCTCACCGTGCCTCCAGCCACCTCCCCGCAGACCTGCCCACTCCGCCGTGCACAGCTGCTGCTCTTCTCCCCACCTCCACCACTCCCGCTGCCGCTGCTCCAAAACACTTCTGACCAGCTCTGCTTCCAAACAATGAGGCTTTGACCTCTTTCCCCTGGGAGAAGATTTCACAGCCAAACACGTCTCACTGGCAGGAGCTTTTCCTGATATTCAGCCTGCTTCCTTCTCCCTTTGCTCCTGCTTAAATCTCTTTATATTGCACTAGCAGCTCGTGCCCTGGGGTTGGTGTTTTGCACCTCCTTTTCTGTCTGCTACAGAGAAGGGCTGGATAGGGATGGTGAGGCCAAAATGAACAGGGACACCCTCACAACATGCAGCACTGCACATCCAAGTCAGCCAGCTCCTGTCATACCCAGAAGGAGTTGAACAAACACACTTAACATAATGAAAAATAGGCCATGTGCCTTACAAAAATTCACCAAGGGCCAAATCTTGATCAGTTTTTATCCATCTGAAGGAAAGACACTCACACAGACAGCTGTGTCAACAGCCTCTGAGCCAGGAGCTGAGGCAGTCTGAACTGCTGGAGGGGGGACAGTGGAAGAGGTGAATAAGGCCCTAAGGCCCAAACTGAGTAAGTCTGAACGCAGAAGTAGAGGTCTAAACCCAGGTGGTAGGAGAGAAAAATATTGAGCTTACAGGGTGCAAAAGCAGGAGAACCTTGATTTAGGTGGTACAGAAGAAAGGGAAGAAATAGAACAGACTGTGAGGCAGGGTTCAGGCAGCTGGACAAGGGCTGAGCTGCAGTAGGTGACCTTGCAGTAGAATGGCATGGGCTGAGTGGGGCCATGTGTGCAAGTGCCTGAAGCCAGCTGTGAAGAGCCTCTGTCTTTCTCACATCTTCAGGGCAAAGACTGCTTTTTCACTAAGTATCAGAAAATTGTTGAACAGAAGAGGGGATTAAGACTGATCCCAAAGCTTCATTTGCACTTTACAGCTCCTGAGGCAGTCAGCTCAGGGCTGTTTACATGTCTGGATGGCTGGTGTAGAACTGAAGCAGTCATCCACCCACACAATCACCCAGACTACCCCTTGCTAGGCTCAGCAGAGGTGCCAAGGATAGAGACTGTAGTTTTACTAGAGTGAGCCAGCTTCACAGCTGCATAAAGGTGGAGATCATCTGTTCCTTCCCCTCCTGTCTCCCAGATGCATTTCCTGCCACTTGCTCGGCTTTGGCACTTTGTGCACCCTTCCAGCAGCTGATTCAACTCCCTAAACCAACACAGATAGACCCATTTCATTTCTCCTTCCTCAGTGAGCTGGTTTATAGAAAGGGTCAGAGTTTTAAAACAATGTGCAGAACTGTACAGCTGGGCAGAGGGGAGTGGAGATGAAGGGAAGATGGAGCAAGATTTCTGCTCACCAGAGGGAAGACTTTAAGCTAGCTCAGTGCACAAGGCTACAACCTATGGGAGCATCCTCTTCCTTTAGGAGGTGCTAGCCAACAGGTAGCCATTATCACTCTACTTCCTAGCCTAGACAGGCTCTCAAGCAGACAGGCAGATCTGCCTCCATGCATTTTGTCAGGGCAGCTCTCAGAAGACAACTTGGGATAGGAATCTGGAATCTTAGTGATTAAAGTAGCTTATTTTGGCCAGTCCAAAAGCTAAATTATTAATGCCAGCTGAATTAATAGCAGTGAAAACTGCTCATTAAAGATCATAATGACACTAAACACCATAACAGATCCCCTATAGTGTAAATCAAGCTGGCCTTATTTATTTAATGAAGCTACAGCTGCTCACAGCAGCCAAGGACCTGCCCTCTGTTTTCTCCCTTTTGCATTCACCTAACACAACATCCTAACTTTCTTGCTCAATTTTTCTGCTATTCTTGTAATTTTTCCCTTAGAGGGCTTCTTTAGACATAGCAAAGACTGCTTGGTAATTTTTATGTCTAGCCTCCTATTTCCCTTGCTACTCCCCCATGCAGTAATTTGCATGGGGACAAGGTAAATCAGAGCCACATGTTGCCTCTGTGAGCCTGAGATAAAGGGCAGCAGCAAGGCTGTTTGCTATGAACTCCCCAGCATCCGCCAAAGGCTGCTAATTAAGGAGAACATCACAGCCCCTGTTGCCTCTGCCCTGCCTGCTGCTTTCTGGGGTCAGCTGTGTTTCTTCTGCCAGGGTGCTGTAGCACATCCAGATGTCCCCAGGCAGAGTCCTCCTCCACCACAAAGCTGGCACAGCTGGATGTGACATACTCAGCCACAGGAGCACAGGCCCTAGCTGGAGGTATGGTGAGCATCAAGCCTTCCAAACCTCTGAGCTACTGCCAGAGCCAAAGGAAGATATGGTCCTATCAGTTCCTGCATCTCTAGGACAGGGATTAGAGTCATTACTGGATCACAGAGCTGATCCTTTACTAGCGTCATGCTTAGGGGCTTGCAGTCCCGAGTCACAGCATGTGACCCACGATCTGTCTCTGTGCAGTCAGCAGCAGCCCTGTGGGACTGCAGCCACAGGAGTGCAGATGAAGCCTCTTGGTCTTATGGTAGCTCTCCTGTCTGCTCCCAGTTACACCAGTTAGCATTTCCTTGCAGACAGACCATTCAGCCCCCTGTCTCCAGTGAGGGCAAAGCTTTTTCATTCTTCCCACCAGGTATTTTTAGGAGATCCCTGTTTCACCCCAGGTCTCCTGAGCTTTGCATCTCCCTTTGAGGTTAGCTGTGCACAGCACTGGCCGTGTGCTCTGCGCTCAGACCTAAGCTGGAGACAAGGACCCCCACACACCACTTAAGCACTCCAGGGACTGGTCTTACACTGGAGCTGCTGCCCAGTGCTTGTGTGTAGTACATCTGCCTGCAGCCAGTGTCCTGCAGTGTTTTCCAAGCACAGTTATCAGCAAATTCAACACTGGCTGGGTGTGCATGCTGCACTTCTGTACTGCTCACCTGTCCCCCCTGGAGCCACATGGCTACAAAGAGGACTTTTCTTCTGCCAAACTAGTAGTGTTGGAAGGACTTAGGCATTCTTGACACTAGTACTGGAACGTTTTTTCCCACATCAATGCTCTCATTTGTCTCAGGCTGAAAGGATTAGGGGATGCTTTTTCTTGCTTCCCTTTGAGCTCTGAGGGGTGCAGTGCTTTCCTGAAGCTCCTAGCACTGATTCTCAGTGAGTGACACCTGGATGTCTTTGCTTTAAAGACAGAAGCTCTTACAGTCACACAGCAGGACCTCTTCGTACTTCTTTAGGACATTTCCATCACTTGGTTCAAATTTTGCTCAGAGCCAGCATGCTTTGCTGTAGGGCTTGTTTGACAGGACATCTTGCACCTGAGGTACAGAATAAAGCTCATAGAGTCCTCAAATGGCTCAGGCTGGAAGGGACCTCAAAGCTCATCTGCTCCAACCTCCCCACCATGCCCAGGGACACCTCTCAACTAGACTCAGCTGTTCAAGGCCTCATCCAGCCTTGCCTTGAACACTCTCAGGGAGGAGGCAGCCACAGCCTCCCTGGGCAGCCTGTGCCAGAGTCTCACCACCCTCCTACTGAAGAACTTCTTCCTCAGCTCCAGTCTAACCCTTCTCTGCCTCAGCTTCAAACCATTCCCTCTTGGCCTGTCTCTAGACACCCTGATGAGAAGTCCCTCTGCAACCTTCCTGCAGGATCTCTTCAGGTACTGGCAGGCAGCTCTAAGGTCCCCTCAGAGTCTTCTCCTTCAGCCTGTCCTCACAGCAGAGCTGCTCCAGCCCTGGGATCATCTTTATGGCGTCCTCTGGACTCTCTCCAGCAGCTCTGTGTCCTTCTCATGCTGGGGACACCAGAACTGAAGGCAAGATTGGAGGTGAGGTTTCAGCAGAGCCAAGGGGCAGAATCCCCTCTCCTGCCCTGCTGCTCACACTCCTCTGGCTGCAGCCCAGCACACAGCTCCCTGCTGGGCTGCATGAGGGCACTGCTGTCTCCTGGGGAGCTGCTCAGCACCCAACACCCCAAGTCTCTTTCTCCAGAGCTACTTTCAACCCACTCTGCACCCAGCCTGGATTTGTGCCTGGGGTTGGCCCGACCCCAGTGTAGGACCTTGCCCTGTGGCTTGTTGACCCTCAATGCAACTAGTCCCCTTTTAGCAGGAAACTAACCATGACTGCAGGGCAACCCCCAGCCAATATTTCCACCAGCTTGCTGGTGGAAATGAGGATAAGAACAGGAGTGCTTACAGCATGATGGACTTGGCTATCAATCAAAGGGCACCAGCCCCAGCTGCATGGTAGGTACCCAACAAGCAGTCACCCAGCATCACCCAGCCTAAAGATAAGGTGGCTGCTTGTCCTCCCAGGACCAAATGGTCTCAGGTTACTCCATGCTTGCTGTGTTTCTGTGCTGGAAGTTTCACAGCCTTTGATGATTTAATGTGTCTGTACCCTGAGGCCAGGACTAGCTTACTGCTGGTTTCCAGTCACAACCTCTGATCTTTTCAAAACTCTTAGCTCTTCTTTGCTGGCTTAGTCCAGGCTTTGGTCAGGTGAGATGGCTCTAGGAAGCTTTCCCATTGTGGGGAGAGCTACTCCATTACCTCTGTTACTGTACATTTGTTTAATTAATTGCTCATTTTGTTCCTGAGCTGTTGTGCTGGCCCAGTGCACTCATGGTATGCATGAGTGCCTAAAAGGTGACGAGGCTCCTAGGGATGACTCTGTCCCTTTCATTTATTTATAGAAGCTGAGCACATGATCCCTTATTAATTGCAGGCACCGTTTGCTCAGCCTGACTGGAGATAAAGTGGCACAGGCTCCCGCCCCTCTCAGCTGGCACGGGCTGGGGCTACACTGCAGAGAGCAGGACTGATCAGCCTAGATCAGGAAAGCAATTAAACTTTATGTGGCATTTGAACTATAGACCTGGAGGTGCCCAAAATAGCCTTTGGCCACTCTAAGATCTTTTTTTTTTAAGTACTGTGACTACTTAGCAGAGGTAATTGTAAGAGCATAAATCAAGAGCTCTCTTATTCCTCGGGAGGCCAACATCTATCACAGCAGACCTTAAAATGAATTTTAAGCATAGAAATGATGAGATTTTACGTAGCAAATGACTTCTCGTCAGCAGGTCACGCAGCAGATGCTTCAGCAACAGCACAAAGCCTCACCAGCACATGCGCTCCTATTGGAGCACTCAGCAAAAGCTGACAAATAGTTCTTGTGGTAGGACTGCTGGCTAAAACAGCTCACTGCCTCTTCTCACCCCTCAGCTGCTCTTTCAGATGTGCCTTGGGGTGAACCAGGGCCACTTGGTCAGCCTGAGTCACCCTCCAACCCCACAAGCAGCTAGGATGGCAAACCAAGGATGGGTTGGCACGGGACAGGATGGGGACAGGGGGTGTGGGCTGCTTCAGCCAGTACTGCTGCTAAAAGCCATCCTTGTCAGGCTAGGTCCTAGCAGTCTAAAGCCCTGGGATCTTTGCTCCTCTTCTGCCCACAGACAGAAGCTTGCTCAAGTGTGGAGCTGGGCGTTTCCAGGCATACTCATCCACCTTCCCAGTCCCTGGTGTGTGAGCAGGAAGGTGGCACCGTGGGCAGGTACCACACCTGGAGACAGCAGTCAGTAGAGAAGTTGCCAATGTATGCTTGGAGGGCAGGGGATGAGAGGAGGTGACAAGCAGTTATCCTTCACAGTAGATCTGTGGGTTGGGGAAGTCCGCTGAGGCACAAAAACTTCCTTGCCAGGCTACCTCAGGTCAGGCACAGAGAATTTATTGTCCTGGATCCAGGCCCAAGGACTGCAGCTCTGGCTCTGCTGCTATCTCAGCAGTCTGGGACCAACATTTTACCTGTAGTTCACTTTTCACCATCTGTTAAACATCTTAGGACATTCGTGCTGCACATCAGACATGCTGAGTTAGGTATCATCTGGGTTATAATTAATGAGTGGTTATGATGTGGCTGTTGGAAGCCTTCCACACAAAGTGGAGCTTCTTTCACCCACAGCAGCTCTGCTCTCCCTCTCTGTCCTCTGCAGGCTCCCCGTGGGTGTGTGCAGCCCTGCTCTGGCTTTCCTTGCCTGTGAGCACTGCTGTTCTCCAGCAGAGCAGCGAGATGCCAAAGGAGGTTGTTGGCTTGGTGTAATCTCTCTGAGGCGCTCAGATGCCGAGCGCTGAGCACGCTCTTGATAGATGAGATTAGATAAAGGAGGAGTGAGATCAAATGACAGTTTTCTGTTACTGCCTTCCAGACAGCTGAGATGGAGCTCAGATACTATGATGGGCACCCTAGAAACACCTAAGAAAGACAGGTCATTGAGAAGCAACTAAAAACCACTCTCTGCCCCTACAGTTGCAGCTGTGCAGAGGCTTTCTCCCATCCCATCAAACTCTGCTCTGTTCCTCAGAGGTGGCAGTCTGGGTCTCCACAGGTGTAACAGTGTTGGTTCTCTTTGCCCACCTGCACTGGCTGTTGGGAAGCTGAGCTCAGAGAAAAGCATGTGGCAAAAGGCAGACTGGCACAGAGGAAACTAAAATGCTGTCCCCTTTTCAGATCAGTGAGAGTGATGATTTGGATTCCCATCATGTCTGATCAGAGAGCTGGGCAGCCTGAAAAGCAAGCTTCTGCTAGCAGGTTGAACTTGATAGTGCTTTGTAACTAACCCTGTGTCTAAGAAAGGCTTTGGTATGTGTTCTGTCTCAGGGAAGGGACTCCACAGAACACCAGCACTCAGTAGCTTGCTAGCATTAAGATCAGAAGAGTGCTGCTCTACTGAGAAATCTTTCTCTGTTGCAAGACTTGCTGCCTAGTTTTGACCAACAGTTAGAAAAGCATAACTGGCTTCCTAGGAAAACTTTCATTGAACCTGTCATGGGAAGCATCTTTTGCTGACCTACTTGGAAATAATTTGGGGAGAGATGTGGGGGAAAGATGGACAATCAAATCTTCCCACAGGAAGACACAGTATTAGAGAATTCCATGCACTTTCATCCAGAGACATCCCAGACCATCCTCCTCCTCTATCCTGTCCCTATTATATTCTAACAGACCATTTGCACTCCCTCTTGCAAAACATGTAGAAGATCTGGGACCATGGGTTTTATGTAAATAGCTCCCAGGGCCCTCCTGGGACTGCTTTCCTCCTGGTATTCTACCCACACTGGATCAAAAACTCTTCCCACAAAGAGAGATGTGAGGAGGGTTTTGTGCTTTAGTTCTGAGATGAGAGCATTTCAACCATGGTGCCTGAACATCAATAGCCAGGCTGTGTTCTGGATGTGAAAGGCAGAGTGCCCCACATTCAGCACAGGACCCAGGACCATAGGACAGCTTTTGCAGAAGAGGGAGCTTACAGAAGCTTCCACTGCCTTCTGGGAAAAGAAGGACTCCTTGTGCACCACAAAATTCTTTGGAAGTTCCTTCTTGAGAGGAGTCTCTTTGCCTCAGAGATTAGCACGCTGCAGAGGCAATGTCTAGGGTAAGAACTGCACTGAGCAGGCATCCAAGCAACATGCCCAGGAGCCTGAGAAAACTGCAGCCAGTGCAGCAGGATGAGACCCCGGGGAGCCTGCACTGCATCCATGGAGAGTTGGTGCTGGGAGCTGCGGTCCTGCAGAGCTGCAGTGCCAGAGTGAAAGCATCCTAGTGTCACCAGCTCTGCTCAGGGATGGTCAATGCTGAAGGGAGTAAGAGAAGACATCTAGAGGCTCTCAGCTCCTGTGGCATCACTGTTTCGGAAATCCTGGCATCCTTTCCATGGGAGGAAGGCTCTGGCTGCCCTTGGCATCACTGAAGGATCTTTGGCCAGCTCATGTTCAGGCCCTGGACTGGTGCCCGGATTTCAAATCCCATACACTCTGTGTTACGAGGGGTGCCCCTCCTGACCCTGGTGTCTGTGTTCCAGCTTGGGCTGAGACTCACAAGGTTTGGGCCAGCTCCTTCTCCGTTACCTGTGCGGCAGGAGTCAACTGTCCCAGCGAGACGCAGTGCCGAGCAGCCCTGGCGAGAGGTGTGCGTTCCAGATTCCACTTCAATTATTCACGCAGCCTGCAGCCTGCTGCCTGCTGCCTGGTACTCACACAGCCTCCCTCCCTCACTTTGCTCTCCTCTAACCACACAGAAAGGTCTCAGGACCTGATGTGTGTTTACTCTAAGTGAGGTTCTTGATCCTTGTCCTTCAAAAAGGAAGTCTCCTGCAAGCAATCAGTGGCAACCCCTAAGACAGTTCTGGTGAAGCACCTTTAGAGACTTCCACTGCTTGGGTTGATCTGGCAGTTAACCAACAGCAAATCTCCAGATCTCAGTTCCTCAAGCTTTGGGGACCTTGGGGCCCCAACCTGAGCTGTGAGGTACTGATGTTCTGTAGCTTTACAATATGGTGATTTCTGGTTTAAAAGCCACAAGAGCTGTGTGCCTGTGAAGCTGCTTTTTGTGCTGAAGGAATCGCTGTCCTTGACCATGGGAACCCAAAGTGAACCATTCAGGGCCTTAGGGATGCTGCTTGTTGCTTGTAACCTGCCAGAAGTGCTCTGTTCCTATGCTCACACACCTCAGAGAAGTTCAACTGGAACCCAGCAAACAGCTGCCAGCCCACATCTGGGGCTTCTAACTGTACAAATGGTCCTACAGAGGATCTTTCTGGCTGCTAAGGATTGTGCTATTGGCCACATTAAGCCTGCACCTGGGGCTCAGCAAGAGCGGTTGCTCTGTCACCCACTGACCCCTACCCAGCACAGAAGGGGAATGGAGCAATAGAGAGGAGACCTGCAGGCTGACATGGAAACATCTGCAATGAAACAGCCAAACTAAGAACAAGACAGCCAAGACATGGTGGTCACAATAAATGGGAAAGCTGTCCTGAGGAGAAGGAAAAGAAAGAGAGTCAGGAAATACCCAAGAAACAGTCTCAGCAAACTTTCAGCTTTATACTAAGCTTGACATTTATGGTCTGGGATACACGTGTGAGCCAACCTGGGTCAGCTAGGTTAAAGGCCTGCAGAGTGTGTCTGGCCTAGGATTCTATCCCACAGAAACCAGGACAGCCGTAGACTAATTAGAGATGACATTTAGACAGAGATTATCCATTGTCATCCCAGAAAGTCTCAGATTTCACCTACAAAAGGGCTGCTCTGACTGGCAGCCTGAGGGCCACACTATGCCCACTGAAATTTCCTTTGCTGTGCTAGAAGCAGGGAACAGCTGCTAGGACTGCACATAAGAGCCATCAGCTGAACGACCCCTGTGGTGCCTGCACACAATCAGTTATTAGGAGTCAAGACCTGTCACTGCTGCATCCACCTGACCTGCAGGACAGGTTGTGGAGCAGGGGCTGCAGAGGTGCTCAGCCAGGATCCTCTGCAAGGGCTGCATTGTGCTGCTCTGGGCTAGCCTGCGTGGGGGAGCATGCAGTTTGTTTTACACTAGACTGCTGGGTCAGACAGGGTCAGCATGACTGTAGATCATGCAGCTTTCAACTGTCTTCAAATCCTTCGGAGCTCTGCAGGAGAAAAAAGGGTGGCCTGGCATCAGCTGTACCAGAGCTAACAGCCTTGGCTGGCTTTCTGCTGTGAGGTATTGTTTGTACTGGCCAGAGCAGCTACTCTAACCTATCTGGGAAAAGGCACATGCTTATACACCAAGGCCAAGACACAGCAGGGCCTTCTCCCTTCCCTGGGACTTAGCTGTCTACCTGTAGCCTTGAGTTAGGTACCTGGACACAGTGGAGACTCATGGCCCTGGGTTATTTGCTAGGAGTATCATGCCTCTGGACACAAGTACCTGGTTCATGGGCCACGTGCTGGGCATAACCAACCTGGGCATCACAGCAAGGCACAGTCCACAGCAGCTGTATCCATATCAGTTCAAAAGCAATGCTAGAAGAGGAGTCAGCCATAACCTGGTGTTATGGCTGCTCTCACACCAAGGAAATGCCAAGAAACCAAGCAGTGTCCTTGAATCCTGGTCCTGCATAGGCTTCCCAGCTCCTGCAGCCTGTGCAGTCACTACAGCACAAGCACAGCAGTGGTGCAGTGTGTGAGAGCCACTTGGGCTGTGCTCAGCTGTGTCACTGGTCTGCACTGTACACCCACCTGATCAAGGCCTCCTTGCACCTCGTCCATCTCCACCAGCTGAAGCACAGAACCAGCCTGGGTAATGCTGGTTTTGCTGTGGTTGGATGAGGGGATGTCAGTATTAGCAGCACCAAATACCTGGCAGCCATGAGCCAAGCCACAAGGCAAGAGCTGCTTTACAGCCATGTTTTAAGGAAGGTGCAGGTTTCATTCCACCGTCCTGCTTGCATTTCAGCATTCACACCCTTCCTTTCAAAGGTTTCTCCTCCACCGCCATGGCTAAAGACACTGTTCCTGTCCATGAGTTTGGCATGCCAGGAGCTGCTCCATATCTCAAGGCTCACAGCAGATTTTCTGAAATGACAATGTTGTTCAGCTGTTTATAAAACCAGCTGGCACTTAAACCTGGCACACAAAAATGCCTGAAGTGTGTAGAAAATATTGTTGGACTGGAATGCCAACTGGCTTTGTAAAGGTGAAGAGGGCAGTGAAGGATGAGGCCAGCAGCCTGGCTGGTCCCCTCTGCCTGTAGGGACTTCCTGTGTGGCCTTGGCTTCCCTGGCCCTCAGCTTCTCCCCACTGTGAAAGCTGGGGCATGTCCTCGCTGCATGCAGGTGCTGCCATCTTACAAGCACACAGGGATGGAGCAGTGAGGTTTCTGAGATCGGTTCTACAAGGCCAAAGAAACAGGGAGTTAGGGTTGTACTGGGTTCAGAAATGGAAGTTGTTCAATATGTTAAAACTGTTTTAGGAAGCCAAGATATCAAGTAAAATACTCCCCCTCTAAAAAGCCTCTACTGCTTATAAAAATAACTCACCAGTCCTTCTTCTTCAGCAGTTCTGAAATACAAGTGGTCTTCCTCATCTTTATCCAGAAACTCTTTGCATCTTCATCTGGCTATGAAAAAAAGCTGCTTGGTTAACATTAATTGGTGGGCCTTCAGTTGAGTTCTCTGTCATCTCCTTCAGGGACAGCAATGAAGAAGGTTAAAAAGGTATTGCTGTATAGGATACAGAGAGCAGCTGGGCTTTAGAATCCATCACATTGAATGAATTAGTGGGAAGATTCCCGACAGGTCTTTGCACTTCAGTGCAAGTAGCTCTTCAAGTCTGTGCTTTGCAGTGCCACCTAAGTTCAGGCATCCTTTGCAGAAAAGAGCAGCCAGGGTCCACCAGCCAGAATCTGCCTTGCAAAGCCCAGCTCTGTCTGAGCCAAGGCAGAGACCCGATGCCTCACACAGCAGCTCTGGGCTTGGCTGCCTGAGAGCTCATTGCAGCTTCTTGTGGTCCCTTTCATTTTTCCCACGGGTCTGTAAGGAAGCTGAGCTATGAACACAACAAAGAGGGACCTAAAGGAGAACCAGACCCTGTTTTGTAATCAACCCCCCACAGCCTTTGTGGGTTAGCAACACGGTTCCACTTTTGACTCATCTCTAGAAAGGAGCTTCCTTTCCTTCTGCCAAAAATGGCGACCTGCCAGCCAGGCTGACGCAAGGTGATTTGTCTTTATCTGATGCCTCTGATAGGACACGGAGGCTGCTGCTCTCCCTTGGTGCTGCAGTACCTGCTCCTCTGGACCTCTGATCCCCAGAGACTTGTTTTACGGTGAGAGCTTGAACGTGACACTAATGTGGAGAGAAATCCTGGTTGTAAAGCTAAGCAAGCCCTTTAAACACGCTGCCGATGTCTCTTCTTCCAGCCTGCACATTAGCCCCAGTGCTGGCCCCTCTCAGCAGTCACGAGATAAGCCTGGAAGAAACAAGGCCTTTGACTGACGGCTCATTAGAAGTTGCAAGAACAGCAGAAGGGCTCTCTGGCTGCCCGGCTGGGAGGCTGCTGGTCAGTGCTGACCGGGGAGGAACAAAGCCGGCAGGAGACAGCGGAGGAAAACAACATGAAATTTTCATGGTGCGCGAGAAAGGCCAGGTGTAATGGATCGGGGCCAAAGCCTGCCCTGCCCCTGCCCCCCACAGGGATTTGCTGCTATATATAGGGTCTGAGGCAGGGTACTGGCTGTGCCATGTAGCACGTACACCCCACGGGCTCAGGGACCCCTGGCTTCCCTGTGTCGGGTTGCATGGCACTGCCTCTCGCTCCGGGACGCACAGTGTGGCTCTGTGCACAGGTTGGATGTCATGGCTCCAGCCCCAGGTGAGGGCACACTGAGCCAAACCCACTCCCTAGTGCAAGCCAGGCAAAGTGTACCAGGAGCTCATCAGGTTTGAGGTGCCTGCCTGTGGCTGGCTGCTTTCACAGATTGTGATGGTCTCTCATGTACCTCTACCAGGCACATGCCAACCCACCTTCAACCCTCCCACTGGCATGTGTGTTGCTTTAGCTTCCCTCAGGGGTCTCTCAGGCCCCTGATTCATGCTAGAGGGCACTTGCTTGCCATACATCAAGCCCCCTCCTCACCCTGCAGGGCTGGTGCCAGCCCTCCCTCATCCTGTGACTGCCAAACAGCAATGAGGCCTTCTTGACAAATTAATGCCAGGAAAATTAGCCTTTGCCCTTTGGATACAATGTCAGTTGACAACAGCTACAACTGATTTCTAGTTGAAATTTTCCAATGGCACGTTTCTTTCCTCAAATTCCCTCTCTTACCTGCTGAAAAGTCTTCTGTTTAATACGTAGGTAGGTGTTTGATGTCAAAGATCACATTCCCTTTACTCCTTCAGATCAGCTGGTCAGGCTTTCTCTGAAAGTGCTCAGAAACATTCAGTTATCTGTCTTATCTGGTAGTTATCTAACTTCCAGTCATCTTCTAGTTCTTTAATTCTCATGAGCAGTCCAAGTACAAGGCCTTCAAAGTTATCTTTTGCACATGAGTAGAAATCCACTATGCAAGTGGATCAGCGTGGCTGAATTATGTTTGTTTTGGCATTTTAATACATTAAACACATGAAGAATCTTTCATAGATACTCCTGAACCTGGGGCACCCCAGAGTAAATGCTAGGATCCAAGGGAAAAGCACTCAAAGAAGGTAGAGCTGGATTACAGCAGCTGCTGTTGGACTGTTTAAGCTTAGAAACTCTAATGTCCTGCTGGGATTCGGGCAATGCTTCTCCTTGCACAAGGATTTTACAGGCTGAGGAGAGACAGCATTTTGTGAAACTGAGACCCTGGGCATTATTGTGTCATGGAACTGACTGATAAAGCCTAAGCCCAGGACCTCTGTTCTTCAGTAAGCATAACTTAGTATTAAATTCCTTTAAGCTAGTGGTGTCCTGTGGGCACAGAACTGGGGTAGACAGTGCATGATCCAGAGCTCCAGTTCCAGTTACCAGCAGGTACCTTCTCTGTCACACACAATAACCCTCCTCACTCCTTTGAGAGGCTTTCTCTCCAGATCTCAGAGTTATAAAGGTGATCTTAAAACTGTACCTGAGCTGTATCTATTTCTGAGTCCTGAGCCAGGCAAGGTGATTTGCCCAATATCCCCTGCAGGTTCATTCCAAGCCATCTTTCATTTCTTTGTTCTGCCTTCTGCTCATGCCAGCTCTAATTTTACTTTCCCTTAACCATTGAATTTACTTGCAGTGCTTCAGAAAAACTTCCAAAATACAGTCTGCTGTAAAACATGATAAATTAATAGGGACTGGAGCTTGCACCCTGCCATCTGCTGATTTCAGTATCAGTTTAGGGCTGGAGAGCTCTGAGAGCATCACCTCACAGACAGCTGCAGCAAAAAGCCTGTGTGCGTGTGGAGCCAAAGAGCCTTCCCGAAGCTGCTATGGCAGCACAGGGACAAGCAAACCCACACGAGATGTCACCTTTCTCCTGGATTGCAATCCACTCCTTCCTCGAGTGGCTGCAGGGAACTGAAAGGAAACATTGGAGCAAGCTGCTCATTCTTTTGGTATGGAGCTGTGCAGGCTTCCTCCAGCCTTCTGCCACACAAAGGCAAGCACCACTCTGCAGGGATCCGTCAGCCTTGGGGCCCCCCGGTGGGAGCTGCCACATCCCCCCATTGTGATTTCCCTTCCAAAATAGTCTGGTGCTTTACAAAGGGCCCAGCACAACAGCCTGACTCAGCACTTGGAGCTGCAGACTACCCAGCCAGCTTGCAAAGGTGCCGGCCATGGCTGCTGCCTAGGGGAGAGTGACTCCAGTGCCACCTGATTCTGAACCTCACTCCACAGCCAGGCTTCAGTACAGGAGCCTCATGTCAGTGCTGCCACGGAGCTGCTGGATGTGATGTCCCTGAGCGGATGTACCAGCTAGTGTGAGTTGCACTGAAGGCAAACACACAGAAATAACTGGTGAAGCTGCCCCATGGATGCCAACTGGCACCTCAGACAGGGTACCAAAAATCAGTAGGCAGATGCACGAGGTAGCTGTCTCAGCTTCCCTCTCAATGAAGTAGGTCAGACATTGGCTTGCCTGCCTCTCTCAGTTACCCTAACAATGCTATTTGTAAAGTTCTTTGACAACAGAAAGCACTAACTACAGCTAGTAACACTCCATGGTGGTGCTAGGGACTGCCACCACCAGTAACCTTCCCTGGCAGAAGAGAGCAGAAGAAAGACAACTGAAAAATGAGGGCAGGTGGTAGAAAGCAAAGGGACTGGTGAGGCAGCAAAGGAGATGAAAAAGACAAGAGGGGGGAGCCAGCATTAGCAAACAGGAGCAGAGATGTGAGGAAGAAAAGGTAGCAGAGATCTGTAATGAAAGAGAATGAAAGGAGAAAGGAATATAAATCTGATGTAACCAGAAATAGTCCTTCTGGTTAGTCCCAGGGCAGGGGGTGATGAGCCAGGCCAGGCATGAGGCTGTGCAGCACCGGTGGGGAAGGCAGGGTGCTCCCCAAGGGGAACAAACCAACCCTGAGTCATGAACACAGAGAGGGAGGCTTCTGGCTGTCCATGGCCACACAGCTCTCCTGTGCCCCATGACCACCAGAGGTGGAACCTGCAGCTCCCAGCTCTCAGCTCCCTCTGGCTTACCCTTTTTCTGCTCTCTCCTCTTCCATTCTCCTGAACCCAGCAGCTAGCCTGGTATCTACGTGAGACCCTCACAAAAGCTTTAGTTGCCTTGAGTTTGTGAGTACCCAGTTGGCTTTGAACCTTCCCAGTCTGGTTTCCTCACTTTGTTTTATCCCTATGTTTTCATCAAACCAGAAGATCAGGGCAAGATTTAAAAACCTGTGACCATACTCAGGCAGGACTTCTGTACCCAAGGTACACCTAGAGATTAGAAAAGGGTTACTCAGGGTTTGAGACTGCCAGTACAGCAGTTCGTTGTGACTTAGTCCACTGCAGATTGTTTTTTCCATGGAAGTTTTTGAAGACATTCTGGGTTTGTCTCTTGTGCTTTACTGGGCTTGTGCTCCATTTCCAGTGAGCAACACCTCCCCTCTGCCCCCCTCTCTCCCCCCCCCCCCCCCCTCAATTTTTCTTTTCCTCTCTTCTCACAAAAACAGACCATTAAAAAAAATGGAAGCAAATAATGAAAACTGGTCCAGAGAGTGTCATGCTCTGTTATGAGCTTCCCACGTACAGATCTGCTCTGCCTCTGCAGGCCCTCAGTGGTGGCCAGGGAGGGAAGTTGGAGTTTGCAGGCAGGCAAGCTCCTTCCAGCAGCATGGACACAAATACTGCTTGCCACCTGCTGGCACCTCTGCAAGGAGGTCAATGTGTTCTCCACCATGGCGCTGTCCAGACCATGGACTTATAGAACATGAAGCACAAACCAGGCAGGGGGACCCCGCTGCAGCGTGGTGCCTTTGGCAGAGCTGGGGTGCAGGCATCACCTCCTGATTCCCCTGCCCTGCACAGCTCTTCCTGCCCCATCAGTCCTGGCAGTGAGTGACCTGCTGCATGTTCCTGAGGGGGCATAAAACCAAAACAAAGATTGTAAGAAAGAAACAGCAAAGATCTCTCCAGATTTAAGGAGACACTTTCCTGTAGTTTTGTAAGAGGATCTCATCTATCTCTTTAATAAGTAAAGAATTTGGGTGACACAGGACCTTCTTGTCTCCAGTGAAGGACAATTTTTCCCCGGGGAACCTGAAGCTCAGTTATTAAAAATGAAAATCTGTCTCAGCCTTTCAACTCATTTCTTGGAAACACCAGCACTTAAAAAGGAGCCAAACCAAGGGACCCTCTCCAGAGAAAGCTTTCCCGAGATCTTGGCACCTGGCCGGCTGCATCCAGCTGCACTGAGGAGAAGAGGTGAGCGATGATGATTGTTACACACCACACAGAGAAGGCTGCATCTCCTCCTGGGTGCTGCCTGCCCGCAGCGCTGAGATGCACACCCACATTAACCCCACAAAAAACCCTCTTCCACATTAACCCCGCAGAAAACCTCCTCCGCAGGCTCCCTGGGGAACCACCCCGGGCAGGGGCAGTTAGTGGCTTTGCAGGAGTTTTAGAGCCACCGCAGCGAGCTGCTGAACAGGGAGCTGAAAGATTCCTCCAGGACGATCGTGAGCGTCCTGTTCTGCCACGGGATTTTCAGACTAGTTTTCCGGGCTTTAGCACGTCAGAAATTTGTTCCTTTCTTCCTACACAAAGTGTGGGAGTCTGTCCGTTCTAGGTCTGCTGCAGTTTGGAGATGGTTTGTGTACACAGAGAGAAGAAAAAGGACTTTGGTTTGCTGTGAGTCCTCAGAAGCACAGGGTACAAAACGCTACCTTTAGCAATGACAGGCAAAACAAAAAGACAAAGAAGCCAAAGGAGATTCTTTTCTACCAAAAGTGGATTTTTTTCCCTTCAGAGCAATCTTTAAATTTGTGTTTTACAGAAAAAGCTCTCACACAAGGTGAGTTTTTTCATGTCATTAGCTAAAGACACACACACACACACACAAAAGTACTATAAGAATATTCTGTGGGTGGGGAAACAGAGAACAGAGATTTTACTTTTTAAAGTGTAGGGCATAAATTTACAAATAAGGGTGTCCACCAGGGACTCTGCTCAGAGGTATTCTGAGCTGACTGAATACCCTACATCCTGTCAGTCCTTTATGAAACTAAAGGGAAAACCTGCAACTGGAGAAAAAAGGGAAAAAAGGGGGGAAAAGTTACTTGTATGTTTTTCTATTCTGTATTGTTAATATTTATCTTTCTACTTCTATATTTTTAATAACTAGCCAACAGTGTGAAGCACCCAGCAGTTTCTAACACTAGAAGTTCCTTCTAACTATTGATAGAACGAGGGAATCATTCCCACCCATACTTTCTAGTTTCAGTTCAAATTTCATTGCATCTAGGACCTACTGCTCCACTGTACTGACCCCCCTGAGTGTCTTGTATAGCCACAGAAACCATACACAGTGCTAGGGGCAAGTTTCTCTGCTTTGTCTTCGTGTTCAGCACAGTCAGGCTCTATTTGTCCACCATTTTCCATCCAAATATCAACGGTTTTGAGGTCAAACCTCAAGAAGTAACACTGAGCATTTACTGCTGGGTCCAGTCAAAAGTCCATGGAGCTCAGCGTGCAGCCTTTGGCAGCTCTTTGCCAAAACACCTCTCAAATGCCATGTTCCCCTGCTGCAAGGTGGGCACAGCAATAGCTCTGTGTTCTCCTGCCATCAGATGCAATGTATTTTGCTAGGACCTGATTCTTCAAGGGCTCCTCTATTTTACATCCTGAGTAGCACTGAGAATAATGAAAAGTCAGGGAACTTAGAATCTGTGTGTGTGCCCAAAGGTAAGACTGATTATTGTAGTTAACTTAAAACAAAAAAAAAAAAAAAAAGGAAAACTAGACTGGGGAAGTCTGGGGGGGTTAAATGCAATAAATATCATCCCTTGCATATCTTGAGCTTGTTATCTGCACTAGCAGCTGTGGAGTCTCCATCCTTTGAGTCATTCAAAGACATCTGGACATGGTCCTGAGCAGCCAGCTCTAGATGGCCCTTCCTCAGCAAGGGCGTTGAACCAGGTGACCTTCAGAGGTCCCTTCCAGCCTCAGCCCCCGTGCAGTTCTGTGATAATGAAGTTCCAGAGTCAGTCTCAGCAGACTGCAAAGGCTGTGGTGTCAGGCCCCAAGGTTACACATTAACCAGGCATGACATTTAACTGTGCACTGAAAAGGCCTCATTCTGCCCAGCACTCTGTGTGTCCGGAGAGTCCTGCCTCTCTTCGGTGTCCATTACCCGTGCTCAAGAACATGCTGCTGTGTTAGAGTTGGATCTCACCCCTCTGAAGACAGCTTTCTTCTGCCTCTGTCAAGGAATGGGCCAGGCTGCATCTCTGTTATCAGTACACACAGCAGCAGAAGCAGCTGTGCTGCAGGAGCTGCTCCAGAACACTGGAGGGAAAGATGACAAAGGAAGGAGAGGGAAACTCATAAGAATGATATGGGAGAAGCAGAGGAAGATGGATAGGAAAACAGCAGCAGGAGGGAAAGATGGGCAATGGAAGAAGCCCAGAGGTATGAACAACTGCCTTAGGGTGGTCTCTTTTTTCAATAAAAGGGAAAAGAAATCTTCATGAGAACTTTCCTCTAAATTATTAGCACATTGTAGAGATTCTGTTCTGTGCAAAGGCTCTGTTGAATTGGGCAAATCCTTGGAGAAAATGAAATTGTATATCAAATCTTTGTGGGAGGAAAGGAAAAGGTAAATGCAAACTTCTGCTTCAGCATTTGCAGTAGGAGTTAAGTGCAGCACCCCAAAACAGCATGATGTTTTCCCCATCACCTGTGGAGAAAAAGATTGTTTCAGGTTTGGGTTCAGGAAAGCAAAAAGGAGCAACCCTGGTGAGCTGCCTTAAAATCTGCTCCCTTCAGAAGAAAATCCCAACAGAATCACAGAATGCCAGGTCAGAAGGGACCCCAGGGATCATGTGGTAAAACCAACAGCCTAGTTGAAATGCGCTGGCCCAGCACCCTATCAAGCTGACTCTCAAAACTGATCAGTGTAGGGGACTCCACTGCTTCCCTTGGGAGATGATTCCAATGCCCTACTCATAGTGAAAAATTTTCTTCTGGATTCCAATGGGAATCTCCCCAGCAGTAACTTGTCCCCATTACCCCTTGTCTTTGCCATGGGGCTCCCTGTAAAGAGGGAGTTTCCATCCTCCTGGTAGCCAACCTTTCCATACTGCTCCACGGTGCTGAGGTTTTCCCTAAGCCTTCTCTTCTTCAGGCTGAAGAAGTCCATCTCTCTCAGCAATATGCTTTCATGGTTATTTATATTCAGCAAGTGATCCTGCTCCCAACACATCCTTTAAATTAAATGTGCAACACTTCTTCCTGCCAGCATCAGGTGCTGGACTCTTGGAGCCCTTCTGTTAGGACAGAAGCCAACCTTCTCCAAGAGGCTGCCTCACCTGAGGAATGCACAAGGACAGTCAAAACCTGAAATTCGAGCTGGGCTTTTTCTGTCTCACACAACAGTCAATGTGGCAGAGCACAGTTAGAAAATCTGTTGATAGGTGTCAGGGCAGGAAACAGGACAGTGTTTGCCACTCCTCAGCACTAATGCTGAGCCCCTTAGAAAACCACCCCATTGGCCAAACGTTCTTAAGATAGCAAAATAAATAGAATCAACCCCAAACACCTTTCTTGTTCATCCTTTGCTTTGTGAGCCATCAGGCTACCCTTAATTCCCTGTTCCAACCATGAGAGCTAGCAAAATAGAAAAATAAAAATGAAAGCTGAGCCCATGAACCAAGCCTACCCCCAGCAACACCAAGTTGGTCCTGTGTGGGTTTCGGAGCCCACCCAGGCAGAGCAGCTCGCCAGAGCTGTGCCTGAGCTGACAACAGGTCTGCAATTACAGCACAGTGCTGGCATTTGGTCAGGGAAGGGAGGAAGAGCTCTGGAGACACAATGGGGATATGTAGGAGGGGGAGAGCTAACTAAATAAGAGAAGCAATTTTGTTCAGTAGCCCTCTGAGCTGTAGAGCAGGCTGACAGAGGATTACAGGATGGCACAGTTTTGCCCTCCACGGATGCCACAGGGACATTGCTGCCTGTGAGTGAAGATTTATCTCTGGAATCCAAATGCCAGTGTTACACTAATGAGCAGAGTGTGTCCCTGGGGTCCCGTTCACAGGTAGGACGTCTGCCTCCAGGCTGTTGCAGGAGTGCTCTGGCAGAGGGCGGTGGGGATGGGGGTACAGCTTGCCCCCTGGTTCACAGTTTTCCATTTCAGACTCACTGTCTCTGTCTTGGTTTCGGTCTATTTACTCAGAGCCATTTCTTAACAATGTCTAATTTCCTCAAGGAATCCCTCTGAGTCCCCTCACTTAGCAATGCTGCCATATCTCTTTTTTTAATCACTGAAAGGCACAAATATCCTTCCTGAGCTCTCTTACCATCCAGTCTGGTTATACACACACAGATTTCAGTTTCTATACATTTTCTGCACAGTAGGAGTTCCAAAAGTGCAGCCTCTGTGGATATAAAGTGTGGCCCCAACTGCAGCTCAAGGAGCTGAAAACAAAGCTGCTCAGGTACTGTTTTCACTGTTAATGAGCCTGAGCAGCAGGCAGTTATTACCCAGTCTGGAAGACATAAGTGGTTGGGATCACAGTACATTCATTTTTATTTATAGCGATGCACTTCCGAATTAGAAGTAGCCCTCCAGCAGATGGCAGTTTGCCAGGGCCTGACCATCAGTATGATAAAATTTGAACATCTTGAGGATATAGAATGCCTTTTGTTGTTTTTTTTTGTTTGTTTGTTTGTTTTTTGTTTGTTTGTTTGTTTGTTTGGATAGCATTCCTCTCCCCTCCTACTCACAACTCCCTTTGCTATCAGAAGTGGGTAATGAAGCTTAATTAATTTAAGATCCTGGTCCTTACTGAAAATAAATGAACCCTCTTTGTTTTTTACTTGGTGGTGAGGTACAAGTCAAACATGAGACTGAGAGCCCTGGGGCTATTTAGTCTGGAGAAGACTGAGAGGGGATCTGATCAATGTCTATCAATATCTGAGGGGTGGGTGTCAAGTGGAGAGGTCCAAGCTCTTTTGGGTGGTGCACAGCAATAAGCCAAGGAACAATAGATACAAACTTGAACATAGAAGGTTTCACCTCAACATGAGGAGAAACTTCTTTACAGTGAGGGTGACGGAGCACTGAAACAGGCTCCCCAGGGAGATTGTGGAGTCTCTTTCTCTGAAGACTTTCCTAACCCACCTGGATGCATTCCTATGCAGACTGCCCTAAATGATCCTGTTTGGCAGGGGGGTTGGACCCAAAGATCTCATGAGGTCCCTTCCAACCTCTACTATACTGTGATACTGTGATCTTCTTGTAATAAAGCAAAGGCTCGAGCCTTCTGGCAAACAGAAGAGCAGAAATGAATTCTTGGACAAGAACCATAAAGAAATGGGTTCTTGGAGATAATGCATGTTATTAGCCTGCTGATCTGTTAATGGCAACAGTAAATACCTCAGTCGAGATCACAGTAACTCTGAAGCATCTAACCGGAGAGGCTCACAGAGCCTGGCCAGGACAAGGTGATAGGAAGGACCTGCAATACTTTGCATCCTATTGCTAGTCATGGGGTTCCAATCTCTCCCCCAGCCCTCAGTAACTGTGGGGCAGACTTGACAGCAGTTAACATTACTCTGCTGCCGGCTGGGGTGTAAAATCTCCCTTCCCAGCGATGTTGTTTTAAAAACAGCCTGGCAGGGTGCTGAGGAGCTGGGTCCTGCCTCCCAGAGCTCCGTGAGGCTTTGCTGTTGATTTCAGGAGAAGCTGGTAAGTCAACGGCAGAGTAAAGGGCACTGAGCTCGTTTGGAGCAG
Source organism: Indicator indicator (assembly GCF_027791375.1). Taxonomy (NCBI): domain Eukaryota; kingdom Metazoa; phylum Chordata; class Aves; order Piciformes; family Indicatoridae; genus Indicator; species Indicator indicator. The sequence continues at coordinate 36,476,733 of NC_072013.1, forward strand.
GAGACTTGGGTTCTTTTGTTTTTCTGCATCTCGTTAACGAGAGGGCTCCAAAGAAAGCACTGCACCTTATCCTTACTGCTTCAGTTCTTTAGTCCTGTGTACCAGTTAAGCACAGGAAGGAATTTGACATGCTGCAGGGACTTTTCGGCCGTCATGTTCAGACTCTAAAAGCCAAGGAGAACTTCCTAAGAAGTTCCTTGAAGTAAAGAATTAAGAGTTTTGTTCGAAGATATCTAGCTGGAGTTAAACTCCCAGCACTTTTAAACGCAGACGTGCCAGTAACTGTTCCCAGCTCAGGAGCATTGCTGTGGCTGCAGGCTCAGGCCGAGCCCTGCTCCCACCACTGGGTCCCGCTGAAGCCTGACAGACAAGGAACATAACGGAGCAGTTTATTTTCGCGCAGACTGCGGATGAAAAAGCAGTTTTTAAGCGCAAGCTGCTCCCCTGGTTCCGCTGCTTGGGGCCAGGCCCTCTCCTCCTCCTTCCCACACCCAGCAACGAAAAGGAGAGCAGCGAAAAGAGAAGCCGAGCTTCTGCCACAGCCCTCGGCCGGCCGGCGTCCGCAACAGGACAGTCGTGGGGTGACACACGGCAGCGCCAACCTCACCTCCGAGGGGGAGCGGCGGGGCCGGGCTCAGGCGCGGCCGGGCTCAGGCGGGGCCGGGCTCAGGCGGGGCCGGCCCGTAGGGGTGCGTCCCTCTCGCCCCGCCCTGCCCCGCCCTATTCCGCGGCGGTTGCTCCTGGCGGCGCACCTCGCAGCGCCCCCCTCCGCCCATTGGCCGGCGGTCGGGGGCGGGGCGCGGCGGGGCGGAGCGGCCGTCAGCTGTTCGCGGGGCCGCGGGCGGCGGTGGCGGCAGTGTGGCGGTGCGGAGGCGCGGCGGCGGGTCCCGGGACGTCGCGGTCCTGCGGGACGCTTGTCCCGCTTCTCGGTGAGTGCTCAGGAAGTCCTTTCGCCGCTGGGAGCCGGCCCCTCTGAGCCAAATCTCCGGTTAGCGCGGCGGCGAGTCCGGGCGCGATCGTGACAGGGAAGGGGCTTCGCCCTGGGGCAGCCCCGGCCGGGCGGTACGAAGTGATTCCTGCCCGGGGTCTCGCGGTGTTCCGGCATGCGGGGAGAAGGAAGTGGGGAGCGGACGGGCTGGAAATGAGCCCGATGGACACCGACAAGGCAGCGATTTGCTGATGTAGGCTTATTACTGGTAGCCAGCGCAGCCCGTCCCGGGCTGCCCCGCCGGCCTCGGGGGTCTCGTCCCCCGGCACTGCCCGGAGGAGCCGCGTTTCAACCTGAATCTACGGAGTTGGAACTCGGACGGGGAAGAGTTAAAAGTAGTTGGCGGTGCCGAAGCGAGGCCGGCCAGCTTTGTTTTGGGAAGCTGGCACGCACGTGTGTGCTGAGCCCTCCCTCCGGCTCCCGGCCCGCCGCCTGTCAGAGCGGCCGTGCGGAGCCGGCTCGGCTCGGCTGCACCGCTGGCTTTCCGGTGGATCGGACACGGCGCTGAAGGGCGCGGGCTCCTGCATTCGTGCCTTCGCCGTCGGGCAGAGCCCCCAGAGCCCTTCGATGTCTGTCCCAGACGAGACACGGCAGCGTATCAAGATAGTGGAAGCGAGCGGTGGGACGTGCTTCGGCATTCGCTTTTCAGCGTTTCTTAAGAGCTCTGCAAAAGAGCCGGACCGTATGGCAGGAGGTCGGGTAAAACTTGTTGCTCTCTAAAGCCCTGTTTTGCCTAGGGCTGGTGGACCGGCAAGCTTTGTGCCTTTGTTGCACTTTATGAATGCCCAGGTGCCGGTGGGTCTCTGATGGGTGAGATCTGGCACATCTTGCTGCACAGACAAAACACGCTGTCACCTGACCTTTCAGGTGATGGAGATCCAGCAGCAGGTCTGGCAGGAGGTCAGCAGGGCCCGTAACTCTTTTTGGTGTGCTGCTTTAAACCATGGATGAGAACGCTGTGAGTGCTGTGCCCAGACAGCACTGCTGTCATCCATCGGAGCTGGGCCAGCTGTGGGGCTGATACCTGTTTGCTCTGCAGACTCCTCTTTGGGAGTAGCGACTGGCCTAAGTAAACTGCTAAGATGCAACAGCTTAAATAACTGTAGTTTCCCCAGGTTAGAGCCCTGTGCAAACAGTTCTTCCACCGCTGTGTCATTTTGTCTCCTCTAGCCACATTGCTGTGGTGAGTGCTGCTCATCAGGGGGGAGATGGGAGCACCAAGGGGAGTGCTGAACACATCCTTCTAAAACTGTTGTTAATGTCTCCTTCAGGCCTGAAATTCCTCTTGCTAGTCTTCTGTTCTGTTAAATGCTTCGCAAACCAGAGCAAAGGAAGAGACCTGAAGAGTTGAATTTCACTGCCTTGTTTGGAACTGGGTGGAAATCCTGGAGATGGATCTCTTAGGAGTCTGTCTTCCATTTGGGTTAGATGCACAGGTAACAGTAAAGGGACTTGTGTCTTTTTTGATAAATCTGCTTCTAATTACTTATGTTTGCAAAGAGATCTGAAATAGTCATTTAGGGTTTATTGGGGGTCTTTTTCCCCACCATCTTTGTCCAATTTTGTGCTGCAGTAGAGCTCAGGAGTGTTTCCTATGGCTGCTACAAAAGTCCTTCTTTGAGCACTGACACCAGCAATGCTTTGGATTTAGTAGTAGGATGGACTAAAGCACTAATAATGGATGTAGACTGGTGGGTAAGAGGGGTGATGGAATGACTGCATTCCCAGGTTTGGGACATGTCTTACTTAAGTTAAGCAGATGGAAGAAATGAGAAGTTGAAAGTTGGCCCTTACAGGGAGAAGTCAAAGAGCTTCACAAAAGTGGCTTGGCCAGCTCTTGAGTTTTGCAACAACTGGGGTTTCTTAAAAGCCTGGCCTTGCAGCCTTGTGATTACAAGAGCTTTTCTTCATCAAGTAAGAGATAGGGGCATACCGTAAGGTTCAGATATGGCAGGCCAAAGGAGGCCCCAAAGAAGCTGACTGGCAGAGGGTGATCTGAAGGATTGCTTTTTATAACAATGTCTTTTCAGTGTCTGTGTGCTGGGGTTGGAGGTTGGGTCTCTCCTTGTGACCAGTTGTGGAACTGGAGCTGTGGGTGGACTCTTGGACACGTGTGAACTTTGTCTCTCTCAGGCTCAGTACTCTAAGACTTTCCACAAAGCCCCGACCTTCACCATTGAGTCACTTGCCTCTCCTGCCCATGCGGATGGGCAGCACTGGGAGGGAGGAAGGCAAGCAGACGTGGAAGAAAGGGCTGTGCTTCACTCTCGGAGCAGAAGGCATTCTCTCCTGGACAGCGTTCGGGTTGTGTTCTAGCTGTTTCCTCAAATGTCCCTTTATTGCAGGAGCAATGGATCGCCCCAGCTACCTGGAAGAGGACTATTCTAGCCTGGATGGGCTGGACGATGACGTGTTTCACTCTGATGACTTTGGACTTGCAGGTCAGCCTGGTGAGATGACTGCAACTGGCATTTTCACACAGAACCAGTCCTACAGCTGCCTTCTGGGGAGGTTTCAACTATTCCCCCTCACACATTGCTGTGGTCCCGGTATCAGGCATCCTGAGCAGCAGGACAAGGCAACTCAAACACTCAGCCCGTCCTCTTCCAGTCAGGATGTTATGTTGCCTTGTGGAGTCACTGAAGAGCCCCGGAGACTCTTCTATGGTAAGAGCACTCCAGTGTCACTAGCTTTGCAGCAAGAAAACTGTCCCTTTAGCACTTCCCAAGCACATTTTATTAAAGGAACGAAATTATTTTGCTTTGGTCCTATTCCCTCAGGAAAGACAGCTTGAATTTCCTTACCTTTGTTTGTCCACTGCAGGAACCAGACACTTGCTCCTTGCTTCTGCTGTCCTTGATGCTCCCACTGCTTTTCCCTCTGTCACATTTTATTTTACTGCTCACCATACCTTGTACCTCACAATCTGCCAACATTGTTTAGCTTCTAGTGGTCTTATCCACACAGGAAGACTCCTAGAAGCTTTCAGTGGAGAGGGAACTGCAAAAATTTACACTTAGTTAAACAACTTTTAGTCTTTTTACTGGAGTTAAAGTGTTCAGTAAGTAGCTTGTCCATCCAGTATTTTACTAGTAACTGGTGGGATGCCACTCAGCTTTGTGTATTCAGTTCAGCTTTAATACAAATCAATCCCACTAAAGGCCAGAGACCGAGAAAAGTTTGACAGAGAAGATACAGCAACCTTTAATGGGAGACAACTTGAGGCGCAGATCTTGTAAAACCGCAAAACTGTCATTAAAAAAAAAAAAAAAGCACTTGGCTGAACTATAAAGAAGCAAAAGGGACCAAGTGCAAGATCCTGCCAATCATCTGATTATGGGAAGCAGCACAATGCTCTGCTTGACTGATATAGATCTACTTAAAGAGTGAGCAAATGTTTTACTGCATGGTTATGGTACAGTCACTGTTTGGGCTTCAGGAACTGGCCTGTAGCCTGAGTCAGAAATGTGGGATTATGTGCAGCTCTGTCCTCCATAAAGCACTGAGCAGAAGAGCTTTTTCTGCACTGGAAGAATGACTCTCCTGATACCTGTTTTGTAGGCAGTGCTGGTTACCGTTTACATGTTCCTCCAGCTGGCTTTGCGTTGGATCCGCACCTGCAGGAGGAGCCTGGGGAAGGCCATCGGGAGGCGCGTGCCGAGGTGCAGCTGGCACGGAAGCTGCAATGCATTGCTGACCAGTTCCACCGGCTCCACATGCAGAGGGTAGGGTGTCTCTGGGGGGGGAGGTGGCGGTTCAGGCATCCCAGAGTGGTGTGCTGTAAGACTAGCTCCAGGCATCACCTCAGTGGGCTGCTGTCCAAGGCAGCAGCCTGCCAGCGGCGATAATACAGCAGGGGTATCCTGACGGACTTCGGGCACACTAGACTGCTGCCTCTTCCTAAAGATTGGCAGGTGGAAGGAAAAGAATGTATGGGTTGCATTTACTGCCTGGGAAGGGAGCTGTTCTGTGTTAGCTGCTGCTCTTCCAGATCTTCCAGTTCATCAGCAATGGGGGCACTGAGGCTTTCCCCAGGGATCTTCCCCTTGCTCTTTAATTGAAGCTTTTACTCCTGCTTTCCACTCTCCTCACAACCAGTGTCTTCTTTTCTGTGGCCCAGGTGGCCATCTGTATCACAGTATATCAGGTTGGAAAGGACCTCAAGAGATCATCAGGTCCAACCCACCTGCCAGAGCAGGATCACTTAGGGTAGTCCACACAGGAATGCATCCAGGTGGGTTTTGAAAGTCTCCAGAAAGGGAGGCTCCACAACCCCCCTGGGCAGCCTGCTCCAGTGCTCTGTCAGAACCTTCACTGTAAAGAAGTTTCTCCTCGTGTTGAGGTGAAATCTTCTTCTGTAGCTTATATCAGCTCCTTATCTTGGAGATGACAAGGAGCCTGAAGGCTGTTCTGGCACTCGTTGTCTGGGGTAGTTCTCTGAAATTTTGCAGAGTATATCTAGATCATGTTAGACTTGCTAGTAGCTCCTGTCATCCAGTCCTAGTTAGTGTCTCAGACTTGTGACTAACTTCCTCACAACAAAAGACAGCTGTAAGATGCCATCAGGTCTGAAAACCACACTCCTGAATCTTGGTTTGTTTGGTTGTTTGTTTTTTTTTTTTTAAATAAGAAATGTAAAAAAGAAACCCTATTCTTCAAAGAAACAAAATAAACCAAGCACCCCTAAACCCCCTGGTTGTTTCTTCCTTGCTCTCCTTGCCCTGTTGAGATGAAATGTAAATCCCAGCTCATGCAGAGTTTGTCAGACGTGGCAGGGGGTTGGCAGCAGGCAGCACTTCAACACTTCCATGCAAGGCCACCAAGGAGAGTGTGTATCTGCTGGCATATGAAGAAGCTGACACTTGGTGACTGCAGAGAGGAGCAGAAAGCTTTTCTCACTCTGAGAATTGATGCTCTGTTAAGTGTAGGATCTGTTGCATTTCTCCTCAAGGCTAAGCGAGGATCTGTCCTGGGGACAGGATGTGGCATGTGGCTAGGCAAAGATTTGGTCCTCTCTGTATCTGGTATCAGAGAGGGGAGTGAATTCTGGGACTTGAACTCAAAATAGCAGGAGGATTAAAGAAGCTGTAGCAAGCAGATTAGGCTGTAGAGATGTAGATGGAGCAAACCGAGGAGTAACGAGCTACGCGAGATTCTTAACTTGGGTGGTTGAATGAGGCTTTTTCCAGTGCCACCTTTATGGCTGAAGCCCCCCAGTGCTCTCTAGCCAGACCCTCTCAAGAAGGGGAGGTTAACCGACTCGGTGGCGGCGCCCTGGAGCGAACTGGTGTAACTGGTTGTAACCCGACGCCGACCAGCTGGGGGTGGGAGGGAGCGTATCTGTGTGATGTCTATGCCTCGGAAATCCATCCAGGAGCACCCACCCAAGCCAGCCCCGATGAAGGTGCCCTGAGTGGGGCTCTTTGCAGCCCGGGGCGAGCTGCCAGCGGCGGGGGCTGCCCGCGGCCCGGGCTGGCAGCCGAGGCGAGCGGCCGCCCCCAGGGCTGTGGCCGCCCCCGGCCTGTGGCAGGGTTGGTAAACAAAGGCGCCCGGCCGCCGGCTGCCCGGCCGCGCAGCCAGTGGAGGAGGAGCTCCGCTGGCTTTGTTTGAACTGGAAGAGCAGCAAGTTGTGACGAGAGGGGGGAGCCGCTCAGCCATTTACATTTGAAAACAAAACAGTAACAAATACCTCGAAAAGTTAACCCGAGGGCGGAGCGGCGCAGCCAGTGGTGCTGCTCGGCTGACCCGGGACAGGCTTCGGCGTTTGGATCCGTTTCGGGATTCTTTCTTGTTTGTCAGGAAAACTCAGCCCAGAGCCCCATGCTAGTGTCCAAGGCACCGTTCCCCGCGGAGTGTTTTGTTGTCATGCCCAGTCCCTTCCCGCCCAGCCCTGCACGGAAGATTTCCTTTGGCTTTTGGCACGCATCTCGTACGCAGACGCCCCCCGGTCCTGTGCGCGGCCACTCCGCAGCCTGCTGCTGCAGGAGCAAGAGCTCTGCCCCCGGAGACTTGAACCGGGTCATGTTGTGTTGTGGTTTGGAAAGGGCAGGCTGCGGGACATGGAAAAGCAGGCTGTCGTTTATCTTGCTGTGAAACTAATCCCTGATTTTGGTGCCCCATTCCAGCTTGTCTCAAACATTTGGTCAAAACCAACTTTCCAGAGTGGTGTCTTGAATCAGATTTAGAATACCACAAAGTTAGTCACACCAGTGTGGTCTTGGGAAGTCCTGAGCGAGAGCAAGCCTGGTTTTCAGCAACTGTGCCTCTTCTCAGAGCCTACAAAGCATCTTCTCTGTGAGCCTGTGCAAAGAGCATCTCTGTGCCCATTCAGTGGGAGTTAGGCAAAGAACACCTCTGTGTCCTTTCAGTGGGAGCTAGGCAAGGCTTTCAGTGTTGGAGTAGTGCACCCATCCAGCTATAGAGTTGCTCATGGTTCTTGGGTTCTGCCAGACTCTCCAGTAGTCCTGGTCTGGCTCCCATTCTGCTGCTGCAGCAGCAACCCTGTCTTGACACAAAGGCTGTTGGTTAATGTACATCCCTGGCTGGGAGAGGATCTGAGCAGGCAAGAACTGCTGAGGCTGACGTCACTGAGTTGTCCTTGGACTCAGCTGCAGGCATGGTCTAGCCCCATCCCACTCTAGGAACTCTGGAGGGACACTGTTATCTCTTCCCTGGGTTCCCGGAGCACTGTGATATTTACTCTGTGGTTCTTGGCTATACAAAAGTTTTTTGGTTATGCCTCTTGTAAGAGGAAGAAAGTTGGCTGCACCTATGCTTGCTTTTGGCATGCACACCATTTTCAGGGGTTCATTTCCTATTAATATATTAAACAGAATACAGTAGTTTTAGACCTGGCTTTTGCATCCTTTAGAGCAGTTGTTAGAGCAAGAACACAGATTTCCCTAGCACTGTGGCTTTCATCTCCTGAAGATGCTGAATTTATTATGGGAAGGACTCTGGCAACACTCTGTGTTCTTAAGTAGCAGAGCCTGCTACAGGTTGATCCAGTTTGCAGAGAGCTCTGCAGAATGACACGTGAGACCCATCTATGTTTTCTTGAGCTCTTCAGTACCTTCTGCTTGTCTGAGGCTGTGTAGTTTCTAGCAATGTTCCATTGGTCATGTGTGTCTCACACTGCCGCTGTTAAAAAAAAAGGTAGAGTGAAGGCATGTTTTCTGCAGGAGAACCCTGCCACCTCCTTCCTGGTTTGGAACAAGTGTACTATTGCCATGGGATCTGTGAGCTGCTTGCTGCATTTTGACCTTATGGAGAACAGATCTGAGCTTAGGGGACCTGCTGGTCACTCGTCTGGGATGTACTGCCTGCGGCTCTCACGAGTCCAGACCATGGCAGCAAAGACTTGGGCTCTACTCCAGGTCCTGAGTGCACTTGGGTGTCCTTCCCTTGTGAAGGGGCTTTCACCTGTGCTGAACCAACAGCATATTTCACAACAGGAGGTACTGCTGGATGAGATGTGAGTATACAGCAGGGACGGCAGCAGCCACCACGTAAAGCCACCCCATAAGAGCATGGGGTTGTACCAGAGTGGGGAGGGTGACACAGGCTCTTAGTGTCACACCCCTTGGGTCTGACTTGCTCCATTGAGGCACTGGAACGCTGCAGCTTTTTACAAATAAAATAACTCTTTCTAAGCAGGCTGCAGCTTTCAGGGGACTGCTTTTATCACATCTCTTTTTCATGGTGATAAGATGACTTCATGTCTCTTTAAGAGCCAAGGAGTGGTAGCCTTGAACAGTTCTGGGCTCAAGTCCAAGCAGAGCCACTGACTTGCTGTATGACCTCAGACAAGTCTCTTGACCTCTTTGTGCTTCAGTCAACCCATCTGGAAAGCTTGTTTTAAAAAAAGCTGAGCCTCAATGAGAACCAGATGCTGAATCAGGGCTGAGCTTTCTTGAGTAAATAAGTGCACACAAACAACAACAAAGCCTCTTTCCAACACATCAGAGATCCTGCAGTTGATTTAGATATGCTGACCATGCTGAAAAAAGCCTCTGTGGATCTAGCTATAGAGAACTTTGTTTCTCTAAGTTCCCCAGTTGGTTCAGCAAGTAGCTCTCTTGCCATCACCACGGTGGACTGAAGCAGCCTGTGGAGCATGAATGCTTGCATCCATACTGGCTGTGGACCAACGGCTAGGTCTCTACCTATTTGCCTCGAGTTAATGACACTGAGAGTGTCCAGGAGAAACTGTTGTTTTCCTTTGAAAGTGAAACTTGTTCTATTTTGCATCTCTTTTTCTCTTCTGCCTCTCAAGAGAGCTATCGAGGCCTGATACACTTCTGCTTACACAACAGGGAGCCTGTGTCTCTGGGTGGAAACTGAGTGGTGTAGAGTGGGCACACAGCGCTGCACAGGCATCCCAGCCTCCATGGGTTGCTGAGGACACTCAGAGCACGTTTGTAACAGTTGCTGTTTTGAGCTGGAGCTGTTTGCAGAAAACTCTCCTTTCTGGTGACTACATTTTAGGAAAAATGCTCAGAAAAAGTTCCTAACAAAGCAGAGAGTCTGATGCTGTTCTGCAGCTGAACCTGCAGCAGAGGCTCCCTGCGTTGCTCGTACCTGCAGTCTCTTTGACACTTGGGTGAGTGCTGGCTTTCACTTCCTAAGGCAGTATGCTTCAGGATCTTCTCTGCTGGTTGGTGCTGCAGTATACAGCAGTGACTCTTCAGCTTGGTGGTCTCTGGGTTGCCCATTGCAGGACTTTAATTTGCAGCCAGGGATGCAAGAGCATGGTGAGAAAGAGCATCAGATGGAGAATTCCTGAAGTGATTGAGCATGGTTTAAAGGGCACAGGTAGCATGGCTGTGAGGTTGGGAAGATTGAGATGTAAACCAAAGTTCTTGCAGGAGTATGGCATTGGGATTGTTTGCTTGAGAGAAGGAGGGTGCCATAGGAGAAAGAGGGATTCTCATAGCCAGTGGAGTCAGAAACTTGCTATGAGGAAGTGAGACAGACTTTTCACTTAGTGTTAGATTTGTTTGTTGTTTTTTTTTTCCATTTTGACAAATTACAATGAAGAAGGAGGTAGGCTTGGAAGTGCACTTTTCCCTATGCGTATATATGGCATAGCAAGCTGTTGCCCCTTGTCTAGCACCTGTTCTGAAATCTTGCCACCTATGGAAATGCTTACTTGGCATTTAAGTTAAGAGATACTTGCTGGACCCTTTCATATCTGATCTGAAATAATATTCTTTGGTATGTTAGGAAACTGAGAACAAGAACGTAGTTATGCCACTGTATAAATCCATGTTTCTCCCATGTCTTGAATGTTACATATAGTTCTGATTTCCTTCTTCCACAAGTGAAGCAGCAGAACTGGAAAAGCTTCAGAAAAAGGCAAGAAGAATGATGAAACTTCCGTATGAAAAATGGAAAAACTGGACTAGGACTGCTAAGCCAAAAACCAAACCAAAACAAAAAAGAACAACAAACCACCACAAAAGCAAGGGGGTAGCAATATGAAACAAAAATCAAAAGTGACATGAAGGAGATGGATAGAGTCATTTCTCCCAGTACAAGAACTAGGTAAAGTCAAGTCAAGTTAGTAGGAGCCAGCTCAAAGTAAATGAGGCAGTTCTTCATGCCATAGGTAGGGCTGTGGAATCTCTTATCAAGGCATATTGTGCATCCCAGCATTTTCTCTGGGTTCACAGGGAATCGGGACAAGTTTATGACCATTGAAGGAGATATTAAATAAACAGACTTGGGAAGTCCTGAGCTCAAACTGGCTAGATGCTGAAAGAGTATTTAGGGGGAACTATTGCATGTATTTACCCTCTCTTTTGCTCAGGCAGCCACATAAGGCTGCAGCTGGTGGAGGCTGGTTTCTGTGAACTCCTGATACAACAGTGCCATACAACCACTGTATACTGATTTAGTGAAAACCACACAGCTTTTGCATCAGCCTTCTCCATGCTATTGACTGACTAAAGATTTAAACATATTATGACTCTGATCCTGCTTAAACTAGGGGATAATGTTAAAAAGCAAAGCTTCCTGCCTAGCTGTGCTAGAGGAAGTGGGCAGAGGATAAGGGAGCTGGGTGGCAGGAGAGCAGCACATGCTCTGTGCAGCAGTGCACTGCAAATCCCTCACCCTGGCACACAGGACCGCAGGGCCTTAAGGCAGTTGGGCCACAGCCTCAAAAGGCTGAGGCTGCCTACATTAAAGATCACAAAATAGTTCTTTGAGACAAGTGCTCTGGTTGCAGAATTCCTTAACATCACCTGTATCACTGTGGTTTAAATTCCATCCAGCCCTGCTGCTTCTCCTGTACAGCCCCAGCAGTCTCCACAGGCTCTTCTGCATTCCCTTGGCTCTGGAGCCTGCTTTCTGCTTGCAGCAGCGTGACAGCTGAGAAACTGTTTGTCAGTTAAGAAATGATTGTGGTAATATCCCACTTCTCTTTTAGTGTGGGAGACTGGGAAGTGCAGGTTATAACTTGTCTGAGATCGTGCAGGGATCACTGATTGGGACCCAGTTGTTCTGCCTCCAGTCCTGTGCTTAGGTCACTTGATCTTATTAAGATACTGCCATGCCGGGGGGTGATGGGATGTGTGGACTGATTATGGTGAGGAGCGTGCATGTTTGTATTTCCCTTGGTTAAATGTTGTGGTGGAAAGGCAGGGAAGCAAGTGCTGGACTGCAGAGTCCTGCTTTGTCTCAAGACATTGAGCAGGCATGTCCTGCCAGCCTTTACAGCCCTATGTTTGGGTGGGTTTTTTGTTTCTGCTCGGTCACTGCCCTTGCCAATGGACTACCCCACAGCAGAAGAAGCACAGAGCTAAAAATAAAAGCAGTGAGGCAACTTCTGTTAACCCTAGTTAGATTTTTTTTTTCATGCTACAGTGTCTGACAAGCTGCTGGCAACGGGGGTCTCCAGCCACCCTCTGAGGAGGGCTCCGGAGGGGCTGCAGGCTGTGGAGGAGTGGCCAAGAGGGCCTGCGTGAGAGCAGATCTGCCCGGCAGTGTTTGTGCTGTGGCTGCTGTGTTTATATCGCTGGCTAAATTTAGCCTCTGAGTCATCAGAGCCGCTGAGAGAGGCTGCTCTGCCTGCAGCGGCACCTGCCTGCCCGCCCTCCAGCCTTCCAACCTCTCAGCCTCCCTGCCCTCCAACCTCTCTGCCCTCCAACCTCCCTCCCTGGCCCTCCAACCTCCCTGCCTGCCCACCCTCCTGCCTGCCCACCTCCCTGCCCTCCATCCTGCCCACCCTCCAGCCTGCCCACCCTCCAGCCTGCCTCCCTTCCAAACTCCATGCCCTCCTGCCCGCCCAACCTCTAGCCTGCCTTCCTACCCTCCAGCCTGCCTGCCTGCCTGCCTTCCCACCTTCCCACCTTCCCTCCCACTTCCCAGCCTCCCTGCCCTCCTGCCTGCCTTCTCACTTCCCTGCCCACTCTCCTGCCTTCAGGCTTCCCTACAGCCAGGCAGCAGCATGCCCTGAGGGCTGTTGAAGTGTTGCTGTCCCATACCCGAGGTGTGCTTCAGGAGTCAGGGCTGTCTGTGCCCTGGCGGTCTGACAGCAGGTTCCCCCCGTGTGCTGGTGGTGAGGGAAACAATGGGAAACGAAAGGCAGTCCCCCCCACAGCCTGTGTACTCAGGGGACCGACCGGGTTGGCTGCAGAACAGCTCTGTCAGGTGCAAGGGGGTAGATCTGCCCAAGCTTGCTGCCTGCAGCTGGGGCTGTGGAGGGCACAGATGCTGTCTGCTGGGTGTGGAGGTGAGGTCTGGCCATCTCTTCCTGCACCCTTGTTTCCACCCCCCAGCACCAGGGCAGATGCCCCCCAGGTCCCCTGCCGCAGGCTGAGGACAGTATCAGGTGTGGCTCTGTGGGGATGCAAGACCCTTATTTAGTGTATTTATGGAGAGTAAGTGGCATGCCCCTCGGGGATGCAGCAGGGGAAGGCTGGGGGCCTGGGAACGCGGTGGCCGGGGGTTGCCCTTCCCAGGTTGCTGTCAGCTGGCTGTTGCTATGGCGTCTGTCTGCTTCCCCTTCCTGCACGCTCTGCAGAGGAAGGCGAGGGGCTGCCTGTTTGTGAGCTACCAGAGTTGAGCAAGGGCCCACCTGCACAGCTGTGCCCTGCAGCTCTGGGCACTGAGCAGCACCGTGTGCCCGTTGCCTCAGCAGGGGTCAGTGCTGCCCCCCCTGCGTGGGCTAGGCAGCCCCTGGGGGATCTGCTATACCCTGCATCTCTTCTGCCATGCTGTTCTGTGTGTCCTTCCCTGTCAGCACTTTTCGTGGTGCTTGCCATGCTTCATGGCTCTTGCCACACTCCACAAAGCCTGATGGAGGCTTGGGGAGAAGAAGCAGTGCTTGAGGGGATGCCTCCCTCCGCCAGAAGTTCAGTCCCACCTAAGAGTTTGCAAGGCAGAAGGGCACAGATCCCTGAAGAAGATCCTTGTCCTCCTCTGAGTCACCAGGAGAAATTGTGCCACTTAGCTCCGTTTTTGTTTCTTCTCTGTTAGGAACATTTGGGTGTTTTGGTGTTTCTCTGCTCCTTTTCCCCACTGCTTTTACACATGCATTATTCTTTGGTCATTAGGAATCACAGCTGGAAAGATTTGTATCTGGCTTCCATTGGCCTGCACTTCCCTCTCCAGCAGGGGACACCTTTTGTAACCTCTGTTGCCTTGGGGACTGTGACTTTCTAGTCTTTCTCAGATGAAGCATATTTAGTGGTAGCACAATATGCCTGCAGCCACCTGGCAGCCAGAGCAGCCCTCAGTGATGAGTCAGCAGCTGCTCCTGGTGTGTTTGTTGTTTTCAGTGAAAAACTGAGACCCCAACAACTTACTGCTAATGTGTGTATTAGTCATTCAAGGAAGAATGATGGGTTTAGGTGCACGTATGCCATTCTTGTTTTGCTGTAGTAGTGCCATGTATGGCCATATTTTAATTCTTCTAGTTCAGATGGGATTAGATTTGACCCTTAGCCATCTGGAAGCCATGAAGCAAAGTCAAAAGTTGCCCCAGAGTGCAGACAGGTGTGCCCTTCTGGGTATGTGACACACAGGTGCCAGATCCACAGAAGATGTGTGTGTGTGATGGACATATTCTTTATTTGGTTACGGCACAGATGTATCGAGTATAAAAGTGAATCCCATCCATCCCTTGAACATTTATGCTCAAGGATTCAAGGTGCCGTATCAGAAGGACAGTGCTTTCTTCAAGGTGTGTTACCTGTTCTGATCTTCCTGTGAGCACTCCTTGCAAGAACTTGGTAGGAGTGACAAGCTTTGGGCATCTGGGCTGCTCTTTGGCAGACAGCTACACAGACAGGCAGAAGCGTGTCTTAGGAATTAATTACGGAGAGGCAGTGTTGGGTCAGTCATGTCCTGCTTTCATTTGCTTCCAATAAAAGTCTTTCTGGTCTGTGTATGGGGTTTTTTGTACTTGTTTACCAGCATGGTGGGGTTTAGTTCAGCACAGTGCATGGAATATGCTTCACTGGGGTACTGCTGCTTCAGAGGACACTTTTCCTGTAAACCGGCCTGGTGACTCATCCAATCATTCATGCTGACCCCTCAGACAGATCTCTTAAGGATATCCCCTTCAGAAAGCAGCAGCTGCCATAGGAAATGGTTTTATGTGCTTCCAGCTTTGTGTTGACTTGATGTATTCACAAGTCTCATCTGTGGTCCCAGGTAGTGCAGGAGGCAGGAGGGGCTTCAGGAGCCACCCACACTGTTCACTGTGGAGGTAGCAAAGTGTTCATCCCTGATGCCTTTGTGCAGCAGTTCCTCTGAGGGCTGAACCATTCTGATGAGAGACGTAGCAGCATGGTGAAGTTTAAGAAAATGATAAACCTATGCCACAGTAATTCTGAGTCTCAGAAAACTGTAAGAATTTACTTGAAACGTATCACATCTGAAAAAAATTGGATGCCAGATTCATGGAGTCACTCTCCTGGGTTTTCTGTCCTTCCTGGCAGCTAACTTACACCACACCAAAAAACCCTCAGTCTTGAAATGCTGTAGTGTTTTGGTTTTGGCAGAGGCACATCTAGGGAACAGCTACTGAAACTTGGGAAAATGACATTTTTAGGCTAGGAAAGTTCTTTCTATGAAATATTTCTCTTTCCTGCAAGGAGTATCTGCCATTTCCATTCTGTGGCTCTTGTCCCATGCTGAGCTAGTACCACAGAAGCAGATCAGTCCAGAAGTGAAGCCATAACTCTGTAAACCCTACTAGCTAGACTTGCTGCTGAAGCAAGCAGTCCCACCTTGCTCCTCTTCTTAGGTCACCTTTCTGTGTCATCACCTTGGCTACATGATGGCATGGATCAGATGGGTTACAATGACCTGGTCAACAGTAAAGGCAACCTCTGATCAGAGTAATTCTGGCCTTGCTCATTGTCCAGGCTGAGCGAGCTGCTCCAGCAGGGGAGATGGTGAAAGTGTGTGTGGGACCAGAGCACTGTGGAAGGAAATGCTGGCTGAGCACAGGCCCAGGGAAATAAGAGCCCTATGTCTAGGAATAAAACCTGGAGAGCTGCCCTGGGCCTAGTGCTCTATTTTTTAACTTCAAAACAAAATTAACAGTGTCAACATCCTTCATAAGGTAATTTGAGAGTCTTTGCTTCTTATAAGCTGGGGAAACAAGGGTAAAATAATTCCTATTCTGCTCTTGCATGGAAAACTCTTGGAGTGTCTTACGCAAATAGTGGAAAATGTTTTCAATTTGAGAAAGACAAAAAGGCTATACCAAAAGAGTGCCTTCACAAGGCAATGAAATAAACACAATAAAATATAAACTATGAAAAGTGTAAGAGTTTTTCTCAGGGTTTGTGATACCATATCCCACTGGGTTTTGGGATTCGTTTGCAGGTTTGTAATCCTTCTATAAGTAGAGCTCTAAACTTTTTATTTACCAGAGTAAAATAAAACCCAGTGCCTCCCTCAGAAAGCTTCCCCCCTTCAAATAAGGGGGAGGGGAGTGCTATTCTTTTTTTCCCTCCTTCACCTTTCCCTGCACAGAACAAGTGATCCTTTTCTGTGGGGGTGACATGCAAAACCTAAGAAGAAGACAGAGAATTTAGAAGCCTGTTACAATGTATGAAAGCTCAAACCCTTCTTCTACATGAAGCAGGACATTAAGATGGGGATTGTCCTCCTGACAGTGTGCAGGAGTTGGAGTTGCACAGCCCAGCTCGGCTGCTGCCACCTGCCCCTCAGGTAGTTGATGAGTTTCCATTACAGAGGGGCTGTCGGTGGAACTGAGATATATTTCCAGTTTAGAAATTCAATAACACTTTCTAAACATCCTTTTGCATTTCCCATTCTGAGTCCCAGTGAGACACTTCTTCACCCTCATGGCTGCCAATAGAATAAATCTGCCAAAACAGAGCAGATTATCTTCAGACCATCTATGGCGTGTTTGGCCACTGTGCTCTCCAAGCACTGTGTCCTACTTGCAGCATGGCAGAAGGCAGCATTGTGCTTGCACCCTCCATTGACATCCTCCCCAAGCTGTCTTGTTTGAGGAGTCTGCCTGAGCTGTGGTAGCTTGATAAACACAACAGTGTCTGGATGTCATTAGGGCACTGTGCTTCCAGGTGCAGGTTTGAGCAGGTTTGGGAGTGTGACTCTGTGGGGGAGGCTGAGAAGCATTTCTGGAGCTGGGTGAGGAAGGGCAAGCCTGGTCAGACCAAGAGGCGTAACAAACCCCAAAGAGCATCTTGCTCTTTGTTGGTAACCCAGCCCTAAGGTTTCACCTGTGAGCCCTGCAGTGCCTGGAGGGTCAGCCTGGGCTGAACCCGGGGCTGATTGACTTAGAACAAATGCCAGAAGGCTCCAGAGTCGCTGGCTGTGGGTTATGCTCCAGACGCAGCAGTGCGGAAATGTGTGATGTGTGAGCTCTTCTAAATCCAGGAGACAACTGTTAAATGTTGAGGGTAAGCAGAGTGATCAACTGCTAAGATGCAAGATGAGCACAGTGTTTTGAAGCCTGTTTAGTGTGAGCTTGTGATCGCAGTGGCACAGATCTGCTCACGCTGAAACGGGAATATGATGTAATGACTACCTGGGAGGGGGTTAAAAGCAGCCTCTTGACACCTCTCCAGTACACCAACTCCAGTTGCAAGTCTCTCTCGCTTGTGATTATGTAAAGAATGCTTTGCAACAGTGTTGTTATGCCCTGCTGGGCTAATCTGAGCTGAAACATCTTGTTCATATAACCTGCTTCAGTGCTCTTTCATGAACTCCTGTGTAGTGTGGTAAAGTTGTTGGAAGCCAGTCTCCTGTTTCCTCCTCTGCTAGGGACTGGGGGGCCGGGGCAGTGGGGTGGGGTGGGGGGGAATTCGGGCTGGTTTGGTTTGTTTTCCAGAAATGATCAGTCCTGCTTAGCAAATATGGAATTCTGGATGAGAAAATAAAGGCTGACTTCTAATAGAGGGTGGGTTATTGAGGTGAAATAGTATCCCAGGCTAGGCAATGTAAAGAGAAACCCACCTGTTTGTGTGAGATGCCATTAACTTGTGGGGAGGTGGGGGGATAATCGGAGCTGCTTTTGCAGGGGTGATTACACATAACAAAAGAAGGAACAGTCTCCCTGCCCCAGAGTTGCATTATGTAGTCTGGTGTCCCCCTGAAACTCAACTCCCATGTTTCTTCCTTGACAATGGGACCTGAAATAACCTCTTGGTTTGGGTTTTTTGTGTGTTTTCAAGTATGTTCTTGCTTAAGGTTTAATTGGCTCCAGTCAGTAGGAAAGGGCTCCAAGGCTGATTATTTATGGCTTACTGTCAAAAGTGGCTATAAAAAGGGCAGTATTATCTTGGAGATGCTGGGAAGGAAAATGTGGTGGGGGGAGGGTGGGGGAGTGTGTGTGTGCACGAATGTGTTTTCTTGTACTAGATGAAATCAGAGTTTTGCTGTCTCAGCAGTGTGGTTTAAATTGAAGATTAACCCTTTGACCTTCACGGTGTCAAATCACTTACAGATGGATCACCAGTTATATTTTTTCTTTTTTTTTTTTAACTTTTGGGGTGAAGGTGGATTTTTTTTTTTTTTTAAGGTTGTTTGTTCATGCAGCTGGGGCTTTTGAAAGGCTCAGAAGCCAATCTGATTAAAAACAGCACTTGGCTAAACTCTGCAAAATCCTACAAGCAAAAAAAAAAAAAAGTTTAATCCTCTTGTGCACAATGCATAAAGGGTCTGCTCTTTTCTTTTTGTAATGTTAGAGCTACAATTATTTCTGGAGAACTTATCATTTCCCTCTCTCCCCTCATCCCTTGCTGCACCCCCTTGTTATGCTGATGGGATTAAAGTGTCTGCTCTTGAAAAGTGTAACTGAGTTGTTATTGGAAAAGAGAAGTGGTGTGTTGCAATTTCAGATATATAAATAACCTCTCCTCAACCGTTCTCCTCTACAGCATCAGCAGAACAGAAATCAAGTGTGGTGGCAGCTTTTTCCCTTCCTACACAACCTGGCCTTGCAGACAGAGGCGAACAGGAACGGCCCCGGGCAGAGGTGAGCCGCTCGCAGCCCGCAGGGAGCGCTGAACAAGCACTGGCTGGGGCGAGAGGCTGCGCAGCGCCGGCCGGCCGTGGGACTCTGCCTTTCTGATGCTCCTCTTCCTGTTCGGGGGTTATGGACTCCTCTTTGGTGCTGCCTGCCCGCGGGGCGGGGAGCCCTTGTCCAACACTGTCAAGGAAAGCCAGAATGTGGGGGTGTTTGGTAAAGCTTGCTGCTGATTCCCTGAGTGTCACTTCTGTGCCAGGGAGGCAGGCACCAGACCAACAGCTTCCTCTGCCCTCTGTCAGCCCAGGGAAGAGTGCAGGAGTGTCATTTTGGCTGCTAGTTACAAATGATGTCTGGGATTGATGACTAAACATCCTTTGGGTATCTTCCAGAGCAGAGATGCTCAAATCCTCCACACACATACACAAAGTTCTTTTTAGCAATGAAAACATCCAAGTAGCCTTTACGCAGTAGGTTACTTGTTTTCTGCATGGGTTACTGCTTGTTTCTTGCAGCCCATGTGAGAAAAGATCACAAAGAAATATGAAATCTGATCTCTGCAATCTTTCCACTGGGCACCAGTCGCAGCTCTTTCACAGGAAGTTGTTCTTTGTCACTGCCACCAATGGGCAAAATCATTTAGAACACTCTTCAAATTAAACCCTCCTGGGGTTGCTGGTGGCTCTTGGTTCTGCCAGTGTTTGCTTCCAGTTCAGTGTTGGCAGTGCCCAGTGTGAAGCCACAGCCCATGGAACACACCACCAGCACCATTCTTCTACAATGCTGATGTATATGTTGTGATTAGCTTGATAATGGAGGTTTACTTTGATTTGGTTTGCTTTCCTCTCACTACAGTGTGGCTAGTCAGGAAGGCTTATGTCCCAGGCATCCCCTAGTTTGCTTCAGGATTCAGCAGGAAAGTTAATTAGCAACTACTCTGACATGAACACTGTACAGGCAGCCTCCCCATTACTCCACTGTGTAATGTTTGGGGCCTGCTGTAAGCATCTATTGGCTAGCAGCAGTAATGTCACTTCAGTGGAGGTCTTCTAACAGTTCCTGATTTGTGAGCACTCAGAAGTTTGTCCACGGGACTGACACTATGGGAAAGGGCACAGGGCAGTGACCCTACCAAACTGAAGCAGCCTTAAACATGGGTGGCTGCTTCTCTGTAGCCTTAAATCCTGTCAGGTCACCAACCTGGTGACCATGAGGGTAAAACACGAACAGAAAAGCAATACAGACTACATTTTCTTCAGGCTCTTTCCACATGCCACTGCACCTTCTTGTAGGCCTCAAGTAATGCAACCAGCATGAAGAAGAGCTGTCCAGACCATTGCTCTTCAGGCCTGTTGCAAAACGTTGACTTCAAGTGCTGAAGAACCCTGCTCATGGTCCACTCTGCAAGCCAGGCATTGCTGTATGGGAGAGCAGTAGACTTGCACATGTGCTTTCTCCTCACCCCCCTCTGCACACCCTCCCCTGGCTCCTGCTGGCTCTGCTGTTTGTGTAATCTCATCCTTGCACTGCAGTGTCTGGTAACAATTTGCTGAGCACAGTTATATTTGGACTTTCTCCCTTTCTCCCAGCCCCGTTCTCTTGATTTGCATCCTGCTCTGCTGGGGCAAAATGTGCTTTAGCTCCCTGAAAGAGGTCCTCAAGCCTTCTTCAGTGTTACCTATTCACAGTCACTCTCAACACAAGAAGGCTTGATGCGAGAAAAGCTTTTTTTTCCTCCTTTTATGTTATTTTTCTAGCTAGAGCTAGAGTACTATGTTTGTCCATAATGGTTAATAATTCACATAAATTAATCTCAAGTGATATTTCAGGGGGTGGGTTTTCTGGAAAGGGAGGATGGGAGGTTTTTTCAGGAGGGAGAAGTGTTTGGGGGCTTGTGTTGTTTCTTTAAGCCTGTGCACTATAGAGTTACCCAGAGGGACACAGGTGACAGCTGTTGCTGACTGTGCAGCAGCAGGATGGAAGCCACTCTCTGCCCATGGTGACAGGGCTGAGGCTTTTCCATATCTTGCTTTGCATAGTCTGTTTGGGGTACACGCTGGGCACCGCAGGCAAGGCTGGCACTGGGGACAAGGCTGAGGGGTAGTGTAGGCACGGACTGAGCTCCAGGCTGTGGTGTTTGGGTGTCACCACTGGCTGCCAGGACCCCTTTGTCAGGAACAGTCAAAGCTACACCTTAGCAGCTGTGCAGATTATGAGCAATTCGAATTCAGCAAGTACACCTGGCAATCAGAAACCCTCCTGAGCTTGCCCCTACCCTTCAGCTCTGACTTGGCTGCCAAACAGGTCGATCAGGCCTGTTCTGCATGTGCCAGCTGGAAAGATAGGTCTGGTACCTGTGCTTTCTGGTGCTGCAAACCCAACCAGTTTATCTAGGGTAAGACTTCTGGACACGGAGAAACAAGTATCTGAAACCATGCCTCAGTCAGGCTCAGGGAAAGACACATCTTTGCCAGTCTGTGTTTCCCCCTGTAACAACAGACTTATCAGAATTGGTCATGCCAGGGTCTCCAGTTAAGATCTCCTTGAACAACAATACTTGATTGGAGACGTGGAGCTAATGCTAGACAAAGGCTGACTTCCTGCAACGTGCCTGTTGGTTACTGGTGCCAGAGATTTACAACCACTGATATTATATTTTAATTATATTCCATATCTGCATATCTTGGAGAAAGGAAACAGGCTCTGTCAACCCCAAAAGTCTTATTTTACTTCATGCAGATTTGGAGGGGCAGGCTGGTGATTCCACTTAGGCAGAAGCTGCTGGTTTGTGCTTACAGTCTCACCTGCTGGAGGAAATAGTGAGAAGACTTCATGTGTTTATCAACAGATGCACAGCACCCATGCCTTTGTCACCCATTCCATGTTAGTGAGGCCCCCTGAGCATGCCCTGAGGAGATCTGCCCAGCAGAGTAGCTGTTAGAACGTGGCCACGGACACACATCTCTTGGTTAGGAAAACAGTTCCAAGGAATGTGGCTGAAGTACTGTGAAGGAGGATGCTGGAGTTTGGGGGATTGGTTTGCATTGGTGAAAGGAGTGGGACACTATTTCTCTGTGTTGTAAAGCTGTAGCCTAACAATGTAGAAAGAACAGTTGATCTTTCTCCTAAAAAAAAAAAAATCCTGTTATTAATGAGCAGTTCTTAAGAAGAGCTTGAGCTGCTGCTGCTAGTCCCAGCAGCCTTGAAGTATCTTGTTTGCCTGCCTCAGACCTCCAAGACAGCTTCAGACCTCAACTCTCTTTCCCTGAGGGACAGAGTTCTTCCTATCCCTTCCCAATTTCCCACCCTTCAAGTATCTTGTAACCTGCCCATCCCTGGACCCAGCAAGCCTGGTGCTAATAGGGAATGAATAGTTTTCCTTTTGTTTCCTTCAGCTCTTGAAAGCTGAGCCAGTGACTGCCCAGAGTTAGATGCAGACTGCCCTAAACAGGACACGCCAAGGGCAGGGGCAAGGAGGAACTTCCATGGAAAGGGTTGGTGTTGGCTCTGTGTGTTGGGACTGCAAGTGCTGATACTCTGGTAGCTCTGAACTGCTGCCTCAATGATCACATCTCTGTTTCAGCAGCTGGGTGCTGTTAGATGCTTGTTGGCTAAACTCCCTTCAGAGCAGTCCTGAAAAACCTCCTTATCAGCCTTTGCTTTGGAGCTGTGTATCAATAAGGGAATAGAGGCAAGGAACCCAGTGCTTCTTGATGTGGAAAGAGTGGCTGCAAAGACATCTTTCTACTGCCATGTGCCGTGTCCCCTCAAGCCTGGATGTGTGCACATGGGGTTACTGCAGCCCTGGAGCTGCTTGGTGGCAGTCACTGGGCCTGCACCCAAGGCTGAATTTCATTCAGTGTGGGGCTTGGCACTCCCCTGGAAAACTGCAGATTCTGTCCATTAGTAGACTAGGGAGAAGGGCTGCGTTTTTGAAGAAAAAAGCAAAACTACTTGAGGTAGTTGTTGCAACGAGATCCCATCAGCTCTGCAATGGATTCCAAGCCTTCTGTTGTTGGTTCTGACCCAGATTGCTTTAGATGAGGGAATGGTGAGATGTGACATGCTGAATGGTGTGTGGCTTCTAAAGGGAAAAAGGGGGAGAGCACTTGGCATGCGTGCCAGGATCACAGCAGAATGCAGGTTTGTGGAGTCCTTGCCTTTCTCCCCAGCAGTATTTGCTGTGGGGTCATAAGCAAAAGGACCATGGAATGCCTGCTCCTGTGGATGGGAGCTCTGCACAGGGAGCAAGCACTGCCCAGGACTGGCATCGTCTGACAGCAGAAGGTTTTAGTAATGACCTTCCAAAGAGGCTGTCATTCAAACTGGCCTCTGTGACCATTTGCAAAAATGCCTACTGTTGCCTTTGATTGTTTTAGCAAGAATAAATACCTCAAGGAACTGATAAAAGGTGCCTGGACAATCTTTTACAGTTCCTCAAGCCCTGCGTGGTTTCTGTTCTTTGGTCTGCGTGTGCTCACGTGGCTGTCACACAGCTTGGCTCTCCAGCAGGAAAAGCAGAAAAGACCAAATACATCAAATGCACTGGAATGCAGCTGTGTGTGTGAGCGTGTGTGAGCGTGTGAGTGTGTGCTCTCAAACTGAGTGCAGTCTGACATCCCCTGCCCCTTCCTTCTTCTGTGTGCCTCACCTTCCCCTTAGCCACAGAAAGGAGGCTCTCTTCCTGCCAATCCCATGCTGGAAGCTGGTTTCTGGGAAGCGAAACCTAGTGTCTGTGGGCTGTGTTTAAAAGCCATGTTTCAGTTCTGTCTTCAGACTCTTTGCTGCCTTTGGGGAATGGAGGGGTGGGAAGGGTAGATTCTTAAACTGTTTTTTAAATCTATTATGGAAATTTTGCATGTATAAAGTTATTCTGAAATTGAAAGGAGTCTCCCTGATTTGTGGACACAGCTCCAGGAGAGCGTCGTCACAGATTCCTCAGCTCTGGTTTTTGATCAGACTATTCTCAAAGGAAATTTGGATGACAAAACGGAGAGAGACTGACTGAAAGATGACACTTTCAGGATCCCTTAAATAAAGGTCAGAAGTTGGGCTTGTAAAAGGGGCATTTGCAAACAGCCCAAGGGATTGGTGTCTGTCTCCGCTGGGTGCTACTAAATCTGGACCACTGGGGTTTGGTAAAACTCATCATGTAGCTCTTCCTCTCTTCCCTCCAGTGCTGTGGAGTGCAGTCTCCCACCTTTCTCAGTGGAGCTCACTGATGAGAGCAGTGTGAAGTGGGGGTTCACCTTTTCTCCCTCCCCCTCCATGTGACTTTTCTACTTTTGTGGGATTTTTTTTTCTTTTTTAAAACCTCAGAGTCCTCCCCCTAGAAAACCCAAAGAGTAAGGCGAGCAAGAATTGGCAATGTACCTAATAAAGCTTCCCTCAGGGGAGGATTTCCCCATGAGTTCTGATCCTGCCCTGCTGCAGAAGCAAGCCTGATGCTCTCCTGTGAGGCTTCTGTCTGGACTAGTCCTGAAGTGCACACAGCCTCTTGGCCATGGACTGAGACCCAGTGAGAATGTAGCATTTTGTTATCCTGGTTGTGTGCCTCCAGGGCTCCTGCCTGTACCCATGGTGACTGAGCAGAGCTCCTTTTGTGTATCTGTGCAGTATATTTGCTTTGTGCTTTCTTTCTTTGGTGCTTTTTAGTACTTTAATACTTGGATTTTTTTCTAATAACTGGTACAATTTTTAATAAAATTGTTAAATTGTTTGCATGTGCTCTCTGGTTTGTTTGTTATGGAATGGAGGGCACTTACACAGCAGTGAACCAAAGGAGTGAGACACTTTGGGTTGTTCAGCTTTGACAATGTCTGGTAGATCCTTTTCTGTGCACCCTAATACCAGGCCCTGCCACAAATGCAACATTTCTTTCCGGGTGGAACTGTTCTCCTTAGGGCTGGTTCAATTTATGAAACAGCCTTCTGAGGAGGTGTGTCCCCATGCCTGGACAGAGAACTGCTGCACACTTAACTTGCTGCTTCCAGTCCCAAAGATCTCTTCAGGTGTACCTGGGCTGCATTCTCCAAAATGTAACTTTGAGTGGTGGCTGCTTCCCTGCGCAAGTCCATTGAGAGGTACTCAGGCCTTGAGAACAGACTCACTGTGGGGCAACCCTGCCAGGGAAATGCAGTTCTCACTGCTCTCCTCTGGAAAGGTGGTGGAGCAAGGTGGCTGTGCCTTTGGGAGGGCTCGTAAAGTAGTGGTGACTCCTTCACAGGATCACAGAATCACAGAAACATTCAGGTTGGAAGAGACCCTCAGGATCACCAAGTCCAACCACTGGCCCTACTCTGCAAGGCTCACCCCTAAGCCATAGCCCCAAGCACCACATCCAAAGAATCCTTAAACACATCCAGGGTTGGTGACTCAACCCCCTCCCCGGGCAGCCTATTCCAGTGTCTGACTGGAAAAATGTTTCCTAATGTCCAGTCTAAACCTCCCCAATCACAGCCTGAGGCCATTCCCTCTTGTTCTAAAACACAGAGAACCACAGAAGGTACTGGGTTGGAAGAGACCTTCAAGATCCTGCAGCCCAACCTTCAGCCCAGCACTGGAGGCTGCCTGGCCATCCCAAGCGACAGCAGGATGTGTTTTGGGAATCAGGAGTGCCTGGGTTTTACTCTGTTCCTGCAGGGAAAAGCCAGCTGCATTAAGTGGTGGTGTGTGCAGCACAAGTGCTTTGCAGCCGGCCGGTCAGATTCCTGCAGCCACGTTCCTCCTGCGGTGTGATGCTGCTGGTTCAGCACTGCTGAGAGGCTGCAGGGACCCCACTTAACAATCCTGGCTGATGTTAAGTTGCCTGGGCTGCTGTGTGCCTGTAACAAAAGGGCCTTTCACTGCAGGAACACATGATGTGTGTGGCATGAAGAGCCACATGTGCATCTAAGAGCACAGGGGCAAGAAGACCGTTTTTCTTCTCATTGTATTAGATCTAGTGAGAAGGGTGTCCCCCGGCAGCCTCATGTGACTGTGAAAGGGCCTGTTGTAACACACTGACACGAGGGGACTGAGATGGCAGGGCTGGCTCTGAATTTCCTCATTCTCATGTGGCGACATTCTCACTGTTAATTAAACTCCTTCTCTTCAAAGCTGTAATAACTCTTGTAGCACAGACAAGAATGGCTCTAAGAAATGAATGGGTGGTAGTGCTGCCCCAGGAGCCTCGGCCTGAGCAAAGCTGAAAGCAAAGGCACAGCTGTGTGGACAGCTCCTGGATTAATCCTGACTCTTTGGTTTGGCTCCTTTATGACCTCCTGTCACCTGGTCACAGCAAAGCAGACTCAGGGTGTGTGGAAACGTTGCCAGGGTTAGGCATCAGGAGTGCTGCAGGCTGGAGCATTCCTGTTGCAATAGACATTAATATCTTTTTTTAGTTTGAAGGAAACTGGATAGCCTAGAAAATTAGCTTCAAAGAAGCTTTCTTAAAGCACTGAGCCTGCATACTGAGGGCACTCTCAGCTTATCTCCAGCCATGGCCCCTCTGGTGGCAATCACAGCACGTCCCTCACTTTCTGTGCCAACATGAGCAGAGCACTTCAAGGGAAAAGGAGTTTTGTTATGAGCTTCCTAGTGGTGTGCTGTGGAGCCAGGTAAAAAGTTTGATGAGGATTAGTGCTTGCAGGGGAAATGCTGGTCAAGAAGTGCTCAGCCTGCCTTGTCAGAAGCAATAAAGCCCGCAGGGGACGAGAAGGCTCTCTGGTTGCACAAGTGCTGTGCAGAGCTCTCCACATGGCTCTGGCTGCTGGCACTCAGAAGCCACTCTGTGCTATGGACTGGGGGATATTTTTCAGGCACTCACAACATTGTTTTGCAGAGCAGTAAATGTGCCAGGCCTGAATCTCTGCCATGTATGTGCAAGCTTGGAAGCATCTTTGCTAACCATCATTTTCCTTTTGCTCTCATACCTGAGTAACTCAGAAACAGTTCAGATCCATTTCCTCCTTTTGCCATCCCCTCCCTTCTGTTTATGGTAGGGTTTGGGAAGGAAGAAGGGTCCTGAAAGCCATTTTAGAGAGTTTTGAGAGATGGATGTTGAAATGCAAGAGCTGCAGTTGTATCACTGTGCATAGCACTGGATCCCAAAAGGCTTAAACTGGGAGGCACCTGTTCCCAGCAGGCATCTACCAGAGCAGGCAGTGATTGCTGGCAGCGAGCTGCCTTCCACCTGCCAACGCATGGCAGCCTCAGGGAGCGCGGAGCCCAGCAGCATCCCACCGAGCGTGACACACTGCCCGGTGTGCCTGCTCCCCCCCTGCCCGCACTGTGCCTGCTGCCCACTGCCTGCACTGTGCCTGCTCCCCCCTGCCCTCACTGTTCCTGCTCCCCTCTGCCCGCACTGTGCCTGCTCCCCCCTGCCCGTCCTGCACATCTTGATTGCTCTGAAGTGAATTCTGTGCTCTGTACCGCTCATAATGGACTCTTTTCTTTCTCCATTAAAGTCTGTGTCAGCATTCTCCTTCTCGGAGCTTTGCCTCGGGGCTCTTGATGTACACAAAGGCTGCTCTGTTTCCCGCTCTCAGTCACAGGCTTTCGCTCCTCGCCTCGGCGCTGGGAGCTAAGCACCCACCCCCCGCGGCTGGAGATGACCCTGGTTACGTCTGCTGCTCCTCGCCACGGCAGCAGCCACCCAGCGCTGTGCTCATGGAGACAGTTAGCTCTTCATGAGGGGACAATGAGCCCGGGCTGCTTAGAACGCCAGGAGTGCTGCCCAGATTCCAGCAGCAATCAATAGCTTGGAACCAGTCACGGAACCTGCAAAGCAATGGCTTGGCGCCCTCCGTGCACTGCACCACCTTGGCATGGGAGCACAGAGGCCTCCTAGACGGCACTGCGGCACTGGGACACACCAGTTCAGTGCGAGCTGGCAAGGGCACAGGCAGGGCACTGGGAACGAGGGGCAGTGCTCCATGAGGGGCTGCTGCTCTCCCAGCTGGGTCTCAGCAGGTGCCACTGGAGGCAGAGCAGTGCCAGGGGAGGGCTGTGCCCCATGGTCACCTGCTGCACTCCCCCTTCCCTTTCCTGCTTTGGCAAGAAGGTGCTGAGATGCTATTTCAGTATCTTCTGATGGGTCTTCCCTGTGCCCCTGGCCCATCATTTCCATCCTGGGGTGGCCACTTCTTGACACTCCTCTCACTGCTCCCCTTCATGCAGAGAAGCCCAGGGCTCTGCAGCTGGCAGCAGCATGCCCAGCCCCCTTGGTGCTCCCACACAGCCCTCGTCCAACAGGATGGGGCCACAGAGCTCATTTTGCCTGTCAGTGTGAGTGTGCTCCCCATGGAATCTTTGCTGGCAGTTTCATTAGTCTACTTTTAAATATCCCAATGGAATGCCTGGCTGCTGCTTCCCTTGGGAGACTGCTGGACCTGCTAATAAATCTCACTGACAAAAAGCTCAGCCTAGCTCCCTAGCCCACCCTAACTCCTTTCTCTCTTCATTATATCCCAGTACTCCAGCTGCACGTCCTTGAGTCACTTTGCAAGGAACTTACCAAAGGCATTCCTGGAACTCAGGAGTTCACTGAACTTCTAGGCAAAAGCTCCTGCAGACTTCAGCTTTCAGGGAGAGCTCTGCCTGTGCCCTCCGTGCCAGCTTGTGTCCCTGGAGATGGCACACTGCAGCACAGCATGGCCTGGCTAGAGTTGCCACCCAGCCCTTCCACTGCTGCCCTCATCCCCTTTCTACCTGGGCCACCAAGGTCTTCAGTGAGAGTCCGAAAATAGAAAATGAGATGTATCCACCTGGGATGTTATTTTCAGATGTGCCCAGCACCCCTGCCTGCTGGCACTGCCTCCTCAGGCCAGCAGCCCATGGGAATGAGAGCCAAGGCTGCAGCATAGGGCTTGGTCCCTGTGTACTGGGAGCAGCTCACCTGGCAGCAGCAACCTCGCTCCACCAGCCAACAGCACCAGTTTGGCAGCCACAGCTGTGTCCCTGCATGTCAACATCCCCCTGGGGTTATGGCAGTCACAACAGGACATTGGTTTGGGCAAGGGCAGATGCAGTAAAGAATTTCCCTTCATTTCCTTCCTGCTACAATCATGAGTCATGGCTCTTAGGAGCAGAAAACAGGGAAGCCAAGCAGTGCTTTGAGCTGCGCCCAGACATGAAGAAATACTTCAGCCATCAGGGATTTATTGGGAAAAAGTGTTGAAAGATGGAAGCTGTTACTTGGAGCTGACATTATGTGGTCTTCGTGCCGCCACCTTCACTAGGCCCTTTTCCTTCAGGTTCCTTCACCCACAGAAAGAGAAGCACCCTCACTCCCACTGCAGGGGTTCCCGTGCCCTTTGGAGAAGAATCCCAGCAGAAGACCTGGCTTTGCACCACCCATTCATGAAGTTTCCCTTGCCAGAAGGAGGTTAGCACCATCCACACCCACAGCAGGTCTCTCCTGGATGAGGTGAATGTGGCTGGCAGTTGCTAATACCCCACTGTGCCATGTGCTTGGGGTGGAAGTGCCTGGAGTCAGCAGCCAGCCTGGCACTCTGTCAGAGTGGGTGCGACAGAGCAGGAGGAAGATGGGCACAAGAATTATTGCCCTGGTGGTTAAGCTCTCTTGGAACATACAGCACAGCATCAGGCCCAGGCAGGGGCACAGGTGCTTGCCTGTCCTTTCTGGTACTGAAGTGCACACTCACAGCTTCATCCAGCCTCTGCCTTGCCCTGGCAGGACTTCTCACATCCAAGTCCTCAAAAACTTCACATCCTGCTGGAGGCACTGAATGTCTCAGGACCAATCTCGTGCCAAAGCCTAGTGTAATATACTAAATGCTGCCTTTCTGCTTCTCCATCTGATGTCTGTGTTGGGGCAGCCTGTTGCAGAGCACACCACCAAACCAGGGCCACAGAAGATGCAGGGAGGTGATTCTTTCATTGCTGTCAGGCAATTGATGACATTTGAGCTCATCCAGAGTCATCATCAGCTGCTGCCAGGCAGGAGCCTGGATCTCTCTGCTGCCAGAGGAGTGCCGTGCACAGGTGACTGGCCAGGATGGGCTGCGCTGAACTCCTCTGGTTGAAGCTGTAACACCTAGATATTTTGGGGTCCAGAGAGTAGAGAAAGAGTGAGTACAAGCCCCTTAGAGCCAGCATGAGGTGGATCTTAATCTGTGTTCCTGTTCTTGTTTCCTGTTCCTGAATTTGCAGGTTTGGGTTTTGAACCAGGGTTCAAGGGAGGCTTCCTTACGAGGTCTGGAGAGAACTGCTTTGTTGGACATTCTTTTCATGGTTGTTTGTGCCCCCTTGGCTATCCCAGCTGGCTCCACACTGAGGATGCCAGCCTGGGTGACCCCTGCTCTTAGACTGCCCGAGGGGAAGCTTTGGTGCCTGGTTCAGGGCCGTAGAGCCCATGGAGCAGCCAGGCGCCTAAAGATTGGTGTTGCAGAGCTCAGAGTGAGGATGGTGACTTCCCTTTGTCTTTGTACTGCTCCTTACTCATGGCTGTGCAAAGGGGGCAGTGCCTTTCGTTAATCTCAGAACAGACAAAGTTCTATAATGGGACACTGCTGCTGTGCACTGCACTCCTTTGGCTGTGATAAGATATGGCTTCTAATGTCTCTTGTGGTTGTGTTTTGAGTTGATACTTGTCCAGAGCACTTTTTCATCTTGCCAACTAGTGATTAACTGGCTGTGCTGAGAGGTTCAACACTTTTTTGTACGTTTACCAGAGGAGGTAGAAGAATGTGTGCTCTATATAGAGTAACCCCATGCCCTGAGTGGATTTAAAAATTGGTCATCACTTGCACGTTTTAGAATCTGTGCCCTTAGAACACATAAGGGAAGGTGCCCTACCTTTTGGATAGCTTTTCGTTTCCTTAAACTTAATGATGCATGGGAAACCTTGGTGAGAAGTTCAGAGACTTCTCTTTATTTTCAGGTAAACACAGCATTTTCAGACAGCTCAGGCACAAACCTCCTTCTGCTACCCCAGTGCTGTCAGCTGTCATAAGGAATGAGGTTTTGTCCTTTGCTGCAGGATGAATATGATACAATTTTCACCTCCTGACTGTTTGGGGAGGAGAAATTATTAAAAGGCATAGGCCTAGGCAGAGGCTTGCCAGTTGCAGTGCCAGTGCTGGCTGAGATGTCCTTCAGCATGCTGAGCTCTTCATGAAGGCGCTGGAGAGCTAATGGTTCATTAGGAGACTAGAGAACACTATGAGTAAAGCCTGGAACTACATCTCAGCTACTTGCTACACAGCCTTGTGAGAGGAAATCCCAAATTAGGACCTTCTACAACCTATGTTGTCACCCTTCTGCAAGAAAACTTGGTGAAGCAATTTGACCTTATCCCTACTTTTGTGTTAGCATCTGATTCGTTAGCCCTGAGGTTGGAAATTCGTGCTCTTGCAACCAGACATCCATGGTTCATAGCTTGCAGATGACCCAAGTGTGGGAGTGTTTCAGCTGGCCATGGTGCTTGTAACCACTAGACCACAATCTGCTCCGGGGGCCAAGAACAGCAGAGAGATTTCTGATGTGCAATTTGTGACAAAGCTGCCTCACTTGCAAGAGCTTTTGGAGTGCTGGCAAGGTAAGCAAACTGACAGGGACCCTAGGCGTGGGCAGGCAGAATTGGGATGGAAAGGCAGAACTAAAAAGAGAAAGAGTGGCTAAAAGTATTTTCTGGTCTTGTTGTTTGGTGTGGATTTTGTTTGGGTTTTTGTTGTGTTTCTTTTTTGAGTGACTCACAATTTTTGAATTTGTGGTAGGTTACAGTGTTGCCAAACCCAATATATCTTATCCTTCATCTAATCCTCTCTTCAGAGTTTTTGTGCTTATTCAGTCCTTGGTCTGTCTTTTGGGATGGCTTCTAAGGATACCAACCAGTAGAGATGTGACAGGATTTTTATTTTATTGTTTTTATTGTAGACATCTCCTGAAAGAATTGCACCAAAATAAGGGCCCAGCAACAGCCTGTGGGGGCTACCAAACACTCTCCAGACAGCCTCTACTTTTGGTCACTGCCAGTCTAATTTGGTTGGAACAGGGAACTGATAGAGACATGCTGTCAAGCCCAGGCAAGTTATGTTTCTGCTTCTCTGGCTGAATCATTTCTTGACTGCTTGTTGAATGCTTGAGAGCAAGTTGTGTGCCTTCCAAAACAGAGCAGAGATAGCCTCCCTGTCCCAGCGAGGTTACAGTGCAGAGACTACCCAGCCTGCAGCAGCAATCCTCCGTGCCTATGGGAGACAGCAGAGGCAGCTGAGCACACAGATCATGTAGGCAGGACCTAAAGACCACAGGAGATGTTTGTCTGTGCTGTTGGCCTGTTGGAGCTGCCCAGTGCATGGCCCTGGCAAGCACTTCGTGTCAGGCAGGAGGGTCACAGCCCAGGACAGGTCACTGAGCCAAAACTTGTCCCACTGGCTGCACTGTGCACCTGATGCTTTAAGCTTGGCTTAGGAGGGGGTTTGCATGGATATCTCCACATGATCCAACCAAGGCTTAGTTACCAAGCTGTTCAAGAGGAGAGGAGGCTTCTGGATCGAAACTGACATTGTTCCAGCACACATGAACTAGAGGCTGGTCTCTGCACACTGACTTTGTAAACAGCTGTTCCTTGGGCTGCTCGCTGCAGGGCTGGCACCGTGATTAGACTCTTGTGGGTCACTTGGATTGGTGTTGGGTACCAGTGCTGCTGTAACAAACCTGGCCCCTGCGCTGCTGTTTGTGTCTCCTGTTCCCTTTCTCTGCCTCCAGCAGCATCTGGGTGCTGGGCACACGCCACGCAGCAGCAGTCACCAGTGAGGGGAAGGGCATGGAAAGGCTGCGAGCTTTGAGCTGGGCCCGTGAGGGCAGCGCAGAGAGGCCTTGGTGTGGTGATGAAGGGGGCTTGGCCCAGCCTGCTAGCAGAGTTCTCTATCACTCTTGCTCCTCATTGCCCTGCCATCAGGCTTTCTGCTTGTTTGTCATTTTGCCCTTCGTGTGTTCTCCATCTCTCCAGAAATCCCTGACTTTGTTTAAAACAGACCCACAGCAGCTGCCAAGGCTTTATCCAGGGAGAGAGAAGCGCACAGACGCCAAGTTCCTATAGAGTTGTCAGAAGCTTTCACTCCCCATCAAGGTCTCTGCCTACACCAGAAGCCTGCTCTCAGGAAGAGCTCTACCCAGTCACCACAGCTCTTCCTACAACAGCCACCAAAGCATTTCTGACCAGAGGAGTGGACCTCAGCTCCTGCTGGCATCTCCCCACACCTGCTTGCAAGTGCCCTCACCACTCCCCTGCATGCCAGGACTTTTTGGTGTTGCTTTGTGGTGCATTGAATAGATACAGAAAAAGCAGCCGGTTAGGGGAAAAGGGCTCAAGGATGTTTTACTCAGAAACATTCAAATGGACCATAAAGGAACAGATTTCATCAGAGCACAGCTTGGTGTTGTGTGCTGGTAGCGAAGGAGGATTCTCTGGGTCTCTGCTGGCTATGTTTGCCTTCTCTTTATGCTTTACCACCTTTCTCTAACTCAACCCTACGGGATTTCCTGCTTGGTCTCCAAAAAGAGGTGCTTTGGCTGGGAGCTTTGCACCTCCTCTCTGCAGCAGTCCAAGTCACCGAGATGATAAGCACACATAAAATTGAAAACAGAATCAGCTCCATCACCACTAGAGCAGCACTGTGAGACAAAAGCAAATGTCCTTTGTTTTTAGGTAGAAGAGTCTGATTTACTTCTGCTTTTTGGACCTGATATTCCTTGATCATATTTGAGATGGCTGGTGGGGAAAGACTTTCCTAACAGAAGCAGCCTTCTGGCAGAAGGTAAACAAGCCCCCAGCAGGCTTTATGAGCAGCACTCCTCCCACCAGGAGTGAAAACACAGCAGCTGAGAGCCAGCAGCTCTGAAGTTTCAGTTGCCAGCACAAGCTGTGATGCACATCTAGAAGACACCAGGAGCACACGGGTGCCCTTGCACCTTGTTTCAAAGGGGCACCAGGGGTCTCACATTGACTGGGGCACCCTGCAGTCTTCTGCCATCTGCTTTTTCACCTCACAGGACAGCACCAGGGATGGAAAGCTGCCTTGTCTGAAGAAAGTGTGTGGTGGATACCAGACTTTAATCTTTAAAGAAGGGGGAAAGTTGTGATTTTAGATGAAGTGTAAAAATTCTGATCTCTGGTTTTTCCTCCTGTCTCCCTGCTCCTCTTGAAGGGTGTCCTTCTCTGCTGTCAGTTCTGTCCCATGTAATCTTGGTTTGCTTCAGCTGGAGTTATGTTCCTCCTCTTACTTTTTCCAAGAAAATAACATCCTCTTGCCACTGCTTTTCCCTGCATGCTGGAAGAGAGTGATACAAGCAAAGTCTTCTACTACAGGTCCCATCTGTAGTTTACTTCAGTGAAGACATCACAGGTCCTCTGTGAGGCCTGAGGGATCTAGATGCCAAGATCTTTCCCAGCAGAAATGAGGCAGAAACGCACCTACCCTCCAGCTTACACCAGGGAGGGGGAAAGGAAGAGACAGAATGAGGCAGAAATGCACCTACCCTCCAGCTTACACTGGGGAGGGGGAATGCAAGAGACAGAATGAGGCAAGAATACCGGTGCTGTGAAAAGCAGAGAGGCGTATGCAGGAAGGGAAGCAGCACTCTGAGGAACCAGCAAGAGCAAAGCACAAATGAAGCTCTTGCATAGCAAACAGAAATGTGTATAAAGTGCCAGATGCTGCTTCTTTAAGCTCTTTTTGAATGGTTCTGGAAACAAAGTGAATTAATAGTTTCCAAACCTAGCAGGTACATTTGCAACAAGCAGAAACAAGAGAATAAAGAGGGTGGTGAAGCAGTATTCAAAAAAGAAGATTACAGACTGGAAATTGGTCTCACTGCAAAAAACATTTTTTTCCCTGTCTTTTTTTTTTTTTTTTTTTTTTTAGTTACTGTAACCATAAACATGAAACATGTGCCAGAGGAAATGAGAATTTAAGAAAATATAGACAACTTGGCAGGGCCACAAAAACAAAGCTTTAAGGAAAGAAAATTCAGAGAACAGAAGGAAATAGTGGTTGGAGAAATGATAGCAGGGCAAAACCATCATTTTTCAAAGAGACAGCACCCAGTCCTGTGCCACCAAAGCTCTTCACTGCAGGAACACCACACTGTTTGCCACAGCCATCCTGGGTGGGGCTGCATTCTCTTTTCTAACCTGCTGGGAGCAAAATAACGTACACAAAGCCAGGGAAAGAGGAAACCAATTCCAGCAAGTGAATGGTTAAGCTGCTGGAATAGTTACCAGACATCGTTTCTGCAGGAATGATGAAGCTGAGATTTAGAAGACAGTTGAAAGAATTGTGATTCCGAATGGCTAAATACACATTAGTGCCCCCACCTTGACACAAATAAACCACAGCTGCCTGGACAGCGTAATTCCCTCTTGGCTGGGAACTGGCGATGTTATTTAGAAGGCTCTTTGAGAATAGAAGGAGCCCAGTGAGAGATTCAGAGAGAAGCCAGGGATCTAAAGCTGACCCAGCAAATAGCTGCTTCTCACTGCCTGTGCAAGCACACTGAGGCAGCTGGATGCTCAGCAAAGGGAGCTGCAGGAGCAGAGGAGGAAGTCCTGATCCTTTGCTCCCAGAGACAGCAAAGCAACAGCAGGTGCTCAGAGGCTACTTTTGAATCCCTACCAAGAAGAAGCTTGTGCTGCCATGTTGGCCCTTGGTTGGTTGTCAGCAAGGAGCCGTACCTGGCTTCCCCTCTGTCTGTAGTGTGCAATTGTTGGTCTCTGTAACATGTGGAGTCCCTGAACCTTCTGACCTGTTTGCTCACAGCTTCCAGAGGCTGTTGGCTTCCAGACACGATCGTGTTACAGGTTCTTGGCATCCCCAGTTCAACCCTGTGCAGGAGTTAGTTATTGCTCTGATTTGATCCAAAATGCTGAGGCAGCAGTTTCTTCCTCACCAGCTGTCCCCCTGCAGAGCTGCACCCTCTGCCTTTGCCACTCACAACACCCTGGTCCTTGTGCAAGAGCTGTTCTGGCAACTCATTCAGTGATGATGCTGGCTCCACAGCCCCTTAGCCTACGCAGACATCTGTGGGCAAGGTGCTGGCCATGCATGCAGCACCCATGGAGGGCACCAGATGTGTCACCCTGGAGACAGAGCCATGCCATCATCTGCCAGGCCAAGGATGGGACAGACAGCCTTCTTGTGCTTCCCTTCACTAAACTTCACCCAGAATTCTTATGGAGTCCACTGAGGACAAAACAAAGCTTGTTGGCCTGGTGGGACTTTGGGATTGCTCTGTATTTGTTCCCGTGGTATGCCAGCTTCCAGTCACTGCTCTGGAAGTGAAAGGCATTTCCGTGTCAGGAAGATGCTGGCATACAGCTTGTTTAGGCAGGATCTGCCAGAGCCAGCAGTCTGCCCACAGTGATGCAAGACTTAGCCTAGGATGGAAAACTGGCCTGAGAAAACTAAATAATCTGTGCTACATGATCAGATCCTGAGCTAGGCAGTCAGAGCTCTTGCACAGCTACAGAGTCTTTGCTCAGGTAAGCTGCAGCCCAGGCATACCTCTGGTATCTGAGACTACTCGCTCCAACCCTGCCTTTGTGGTTATTTCATGTGCACAGTGTGGCAGGACTCAGGGATATTTGGTCAGACACAGCTATCCCTGTGGCTATCCCAAGCAGCCCTTGATACACATCACTGTTGTTATGTGATTTGGGCTATTCAGTCTGGAGAAGAGAAGGCTCTGAGAAGACCTTCTTGTGGCCTTCCAGTATCTGAAGGGGGCTACAAGAAAGCTGGTGAGGAACTTTTTAGGGTGTCAGGGAGTGACAGGACTGGGAGGAATGGAGAGAAAATAGAAATGGATAGATTCAGATTGGATGTTAGGAAGAAGTTCTTCCCCATAAGGGTGGTGAGACACTGGCACAGGTTGCCCAGGGAGCTGGTGGAATCCTTATCCCTGGAGGTTTTTGCAGCCAGGCTGGATGTGGCTGTGAGCAACCTTCTGTAGTGTGAGGTGTCCCTGCCCATGGCAGGGGGGTTGGAACTGAATGATCCTTGAGGTCCCTTCCAATCCTATGATTCTATGATCACTGCCAGTCCTGCTTTGGGCCACTGTGCTCCGAGGTGCTGCACGTGCTGGGACAGGCAGCTCCCTGCGTCCCAGGAGGCAGCCACCACAAATGCACTCTGCACAGAGCTCATCCCTTTCCTCTGCCCTGCAGCCTGCCAGGTGCTTTGGTAGCCTCACCACTGCAGACATCTCACGAGAACATCTTCGTTGGTCAAACACTTGGGCAAGCCAACACTTGGGCTACACCAGGCAATACAGCCCTGGCGCAGGAGGGATCCCCAGGGGCTTTAAGGCACCACTCATCCCAGCTTACTGAGGACTTCAGCTGGAACACTTTGTGAAGCTTTAGCACTGCAGCATCACAGAATCACAGAATGGCAGGGCTTGGAAAGGGGAGCTCTGGAGATCATCTAACCCAACCAGTCTGCTGAGGCAAGTTCACCTGCAGGTTTAGTTCCTGTCACCCAGAGCAATTCATCTGGCTCACAGAAATCCTTTACCCACTGTTGGGGTGCTGCTTTCCCACCTCAAACCACCACCTCTATCCTGCATGAAGAAGCTGGGAACCAGGAGTTGTCTGTCTTTGCCCCACTGGGAATTCCCATGCTTGCAGCAGTGCGGGTGGAGGGGAGCAGAGCAGCCTGTGTTTCCCTGAAGGACCTCTTTGTGCAGGGGGAAGCACTCTGGGAGGTCAGTTTGCTTAGCCAAAGCTGGGGAAAGCAAGTTGCACATCAGGGAAACCCCTGAGTGCAGAGGGGAGGTGCTGCTGGTGGAAGGCATGGAGATGAACCTGGGGCAGGTAAAGCCACTGGCCCATACAGGAAGGTTAAGGAAAAAGAGTCAGAAAGAGAGGAACATACTTCAGAGCACATGGAGCTATGGGATCACTCTACAGAAAGGCTCTGTGGGACAGAGGACAAGCTATGAACTGCTGGGAAAGGGTTCTGGACCACCTCCTTCTTTCTGTGTCCAGCTTGGAGCTTATTC
The DNA here is from genome assembly GCF_027791375.1 of Indicator indicator. Classification (NCBI taxonomy): domain Eukaryota; kingdom Metazoa; phylum Chordata; class Aves; order Piciformes; family Indicatoridae; genus Indicator; species Indicator indicator. Next base: position 36,514,205 of record NC_072013.1, read on the forward strand.
TCCAGTGCAGAAGAGCCAAGGTTGGCAAATGCCAGTGAAGCTCACTGATCTCACCAAGGTTTGCATCTTGTGCTATCAAGGGAAGGATTATTTGGTTTCAGGTGGTAGGAAAGGCTGCATGTTATGTGCTGTACCCAGTGCTCTGTGAAGATTGAAACCTTTCCCAACCAGCAAGCATGGAGCTTTGGAGCAGCTGCTGTGAATCTCCCAAGTTAGACTCATCCTTGGAGTGTAGTGCAGCTGGAGATGGAAGACTGCAGGAAGACAAAATGCTGTAGTCCATTCGAATCACAGGATTCATGAAGTCAGTGGCTTATGGGCCAATACAGCCACCAGGCCCCCTTCTGGTCTCTCTGCTGTGGCAGTGTGCCCCAAGTACCCCGTGCTCCAGAGCAGCAGCAAGTTTCCTGTGCTGTTGGGAGCCTGCTGGATGCTCTGACGGGGGCAGTCCCAGTGGGGACCTGAGGCATGTCCTGTGCTCTCTGTCCCAGCTGGCCAAGCCAAATGCCTGGGGCTGGCTTTGTGTCTGCAGGTCTGTGGTGAGGGACTGTGTCTCAGAAGGGGTGGCAGTGCCTTCCCTCCCCTCAGTGCTGTGGGTGCCCTCCTCTGCTGCTGGGCCATCTCAGCACTGCCTTTATTTTTCAGATGTGGTGGGTCATTAATCAGGGGCACTCACTGCCACACCACTGTGTCCAAAAGCGAGTAAACAAAGTTGCATGGCTCTAGATGGTTCATTGACTTCCAACATTAAATGAAAGAAGGGATGTGAAAGGAAGACCATAAATCAAACTCTTGCTATTGGCAGCAGAGCAGCAGTTTTCCCCAGGGCAGATCACTGCAGAAGAGTTCTTGCATCTTCTGGCAAAAGAACTGCTGGCTGGTGCCCAGGGATGGCAGCAGAAGGAGCAGCCTGTGTAGGTGGCATCTCAGGGCCAGGAGTGGGCCACAGTGGCAACAACAGCTCCTGCCCACCGCACTGCTAAGCATGATTCCTGAAGTGAGGACAAAACTTCTGCTGTGTCACCAGGCTTGGAGGTCACAGAGATCACCTGGCCATGCAAAAGGACACCCTTGCGTTCCCCACCCCTGTCTGCAGCAAACAGCCTGGGCTGCTTGCACAGGAGGGCTGTGGGACCCCTGCTCCCCTTCCCTGGCTCCCCTGGGCACCCTCCAACCACACCCAGTGTGGAGGGTGAAGCTCAGCTGCCTGAAAGCTTTATGTGATTGATAGGTGTAGAGACTCTGCTGGTTACACCTGGGCTCAGCAGGTACAGGCAGTGAAGGGCAATAGCAGAAGCTGCTCAGAGGGTTGATTTTGCATCAAGATGAATCTCTTGTAATTAATCCTAACGGAGATGTCCGTGCTAGTGCTGTGTTATTTATTGCCTGAATGCAATTCTTCTGATCTTCTTCTAAAGCATCTGAAGTTTCTTTACCTTTCTTTCTTTTTATTTCAGACTTGCAATATTTCTGCTGCTCCCTCTAGAATACATGTTGGTGTGCCTTTCTTCCTTCAGTGTCTGTTTTTTCTCAAGACCAACTTTTCTCTGTTGTGTTTAATTGTTTTTCTCCTGATTTATTGTTCCAAGCCCATGCTAGGCAGTCTGTTTATTTATAATTTGGGTTATTTTTAAATGGATCCAGAGCTCTAGGTCAGTGTTTAAAAATTAACTAATAAAATACACAAATGAGGCCCAATGGTCAACATAAGATTACACATCCTCGATGACTTGCATGTGACTCCAAACAAACCACTGGGGAATACCAGCCCCAGGTCCTGGAAGCATGGAAAGATCACTGACCTAGACTGAAATAGCCTGGTATAGAAAATATATAGATGTGGGGACCCTTCTCTGAACGCACCAGGCCACTCTGATTGAGCCAGCAGGGGTTGGCATGAGCCCTTGGGAGGAGCAGTGGTGGTGTATAGCAGGGAAGTGCTGGGCTCTGCTCAGCCCAGGTGTCCACCTCCAGAGAACTGATCCTTTGCTTCTAGATGTGTTGGGAGAAGCCAGCTTTAAGGTGGATAAGTATAATGTGCTCCACACAGGGCAGGGCACCAGAGGGGCCCAAACTTCTGCTGCACACCTCTTCTTCCATCACAAATGCTGCTGCTTCCCACTGAAAAGGGAAAGCAGTGGGGGACAGCCTGTGCTGTTCTGTGCAGAGTCACAAACCCACCCATCACCTTCCCCCACTGCTCTGGCACTGCCCCGCGGGTGGTGCTCTGGCAATTCTGTTCCTCTCTTCACACTCCATCGCAAACAAGTACCTGTGCTGTGCCTGTCTGGAGAAGCAGCTCTGGCTCCTGGAGGAGGTGGGCCCTCAGGAGGGAACACGGGGAACAGACAGCCCTGCTGGCAGCAGGCTGAAGGGATGCCTGTGCCACAGGCTGTTGTCACAGGCTGAAGGGGTGACTGTGCCACAGGCTGTGCCACAGGCTGAAGGGGTGACTGTGCTGCAGCCTAGGTCAGCTGGCTGTGGCACAGCAGGGCAATGGGACCCAGCCAGCACATCACCCAAAGAGAAGCCATTGTGGTGGTCAGCTGGCAGCCACAAAAACACACCCCCAAGCAGCCGTGGTGTCCCGCGGCGTCCTGTGGCATCCCGTGGCATCCTGTGGTAGGGGCTATTAATGCTGTGAGGTCCATTGTCCCTGCACAGAGCCTGTGCACAGGCTGGGGGTGGCCCGAGGCTTGGGGAGGAGGCAGTGCCCCTGCTGATGCCCAGAGATGCCATGCTGGTCAGGCCAGAGAGCAAAGCAGAGAGCCCACGGGCGCTGGCAGGTGGCTGACAGCTGCTGTGCGTGAATGCAGGAGGAGTGCCAGGGGGTGACCGGTGCTGTGTGTGCTGTTCACCTGCCTGCAGAGCTGGGGCATGGACAGCAGAGGCAGGAACACTTCTGGAGCTGCAGGAACTAAGCCCACCTGCTCCATCAGACACAGCCCGGGCTTGCTGCTGCCCTGGCGACCGCCGAATTTCTCATATTCGTGCCAAGTGGGAGCCAAACCTCCCCCAGGGGCTGGCTGTGCAGCGTCCAGAGCCAGAGGCAGTGCCAGCGTGTGGAGATGCTGGAGGAGGCACCAGCGCCGCTCCCGCTGTGAACAGAAGGGCGTTTTAGCAGTTGCCCCAATGAAAACACCATCAGGCTTTTTAGTGTGGTGTTAACAGCTATGTTAAAATCCTCACACTTTCCAACAAAAGAAAAGCCCTCAGAGAAACCCAAACAAACACTCAAACAAGCAACACTGGAAGCTGGCTGGAGTTACAAACACAGGAAATTAAACACAAAACCATGTTACAATAGCAGCGAGGATCGGCCTTACGGCGAGCCAGACAAGAGCACGCAGTGCTCAGAGTGCCGGGAGCTGCCCGCGGCTCCCGGGGCTGTCTCTAGCAATCCACAGGTGCGTGGCAGCGCGGGGGGCTGTGCACAGGCACAGGCACAGGCGTGCACGGCTCTGCCACACTCAGCACACCAGTGGCATTAAAGTCATGCAGTGGCCTTTCTCTGCACACCAAGGTGCTCTATCCAGGGCTGCAAATGTCAGTTGTTACAGGGGAAAAAAGGTTGTTTGGGGTTTTTTTCTTTCCTAAGCTGAGATCATTGCAAACGTTCAGTCTACGGCATCGTTTCACAACAAAGGGAGGTGCAGCTGAGAGCAGCGCAAAGGTGAGAGCTAGGACAAGAAGGCAGGAGTTCCTTCAATAGGTTTTATTGCTGAAAAACAAACAAACAAACTCCACGACCATAATATTTAATCTTCAGCTTCAGCTGTGTTAGCAGAAGACACTTTTACTCCAACAGAAATTGATGTCAAGGGTTATGCCAGCACAGCAGCATTGCCTGGGAAAAAAAAATACTCTCCCGATGGACAAAGTTTTCCTGGGCTTCACAAGTGGTCTCCTTGTGTGACCCTTCCTATCACAGCCAGCGTGCTGCCATCAGGTGACACCGCATGTGCCCTGACGAAGCCTCTGCCCACCTGCAGTCCCTGCCGCACGCTGCTGGGGGTCAGGGGCGAGGGACGGGTGGCTTCGGGGCAACCAACAAGTCCCGGCTTGTCCCTTGCTCTGAGCTAAGCCCTTTCCCTTTGCTGCCGAGCCCTGTCCTGTGGCCTCAGGCCTAGGGTCCACACTTGTTTTTCTGCTTTTATCTTCAAAACACTGGCGAATGTGTTTGAAAGGAGCCCTCTATTATGTTTTCCTTTCCTTTATGACGCTTTGCTACAGTTTGTCAATACTGGCTACCGGTGTTATTTGAGGCCACACTCGGAAAAAAAAATTAAAAAAAGGTCCTTGCTGAGCTCTGAACATTTATCTGAAGTTCTGCAGAAGGTCACATGTCTGCCTCAGCAGAAGGGCTTGCAAAGTTAAACAAAGTCCCCTGCTCCCTGTCTGAGTAAATACAGACCGGGCTGGAGTAAATAAACAGCCAGGCAGCGTCCCAGACAATGGCCCTGGCGAGGAATTAATAAACTCTGCCTCTCGCACCAGCAGAGTGTGACTGCAGCTGGCAGCCTGCCCTGGCGGTGCTCCAGCAACCATTATTGCTAGACAGAGCCAAAGGAGCCTTGGCACAGCGCGGAGTCCACAGCTGGAGATTAGGTAACAGAGGGGAGTGCTGGCGGTGCTGCCAGGGCACTGGTTGCCCTGCCTGGGGAGGGGGCCAGGGAGCACTGGCAGTGCTGCCAGGGTGCTGGGTGCCATGCCTGGGGAGGGAGCCAGGGAGCACTGGTGGCACTGCCAGGGTGCTGGGTGCCCTGCCTGGGGAGGGGGCCAGGGAGTGCTGGTGGTGCTGCCAGGGCACTGGGTGCCCTGCCTGGGGAGGGGTTCAGCGCTGTGCTCGCTGCTCTGCACCCCCAAGGTGCCTGTCCCAAAGCCACGCTGCTCAGGTTTGCCACCCAGGGTTACTCTGCAGGACCATGCTGCCATCCCAAACCGAGGTGCCAGCCAAAATGACTGGCAGGTGAAACTGCAGAGGATGAGCCTGCACCACCCCATCCTCTCAACCACCCAGAGACTCTGCTGTCCTTGAGTTGCACTGCCCAGGGGACAGCCAGGCCATGGAGCAGGGCACTGCTATTTTGGGTGAGGGAACAAGATTTGCTTCTGTTAAGAGAAAGTTTTCTCTGGGCTTGTCTCCTGAGCTGGGGGTTGAATCGGGGGGCAGGAGGCCTGCTGAGGAAGGAAAGACCTCCTAATGGCTTGTGCTGAGGGGTGGCTAACACCTGTGGGGAACCATTGCTAGGGCAGCCCCATCCTGAGCTGGAATAGAAGTTGTCACTTGGACACATGAAGGAAGGAGGTGTAAATAGGAAGGGACTGTGGAGGAATGGTCGATGTGATCCCCCCAGTTCCCACACCCAAAGAAATGGTGGCTCCTGTGCTTCATGTGCTGTGAGGCAGCAGCCCCTGAGCTCCCTAAAACCAGAGGCACCCTGGCCTCGGGGGATGGAAGTGCAGCAGCCATGCTGGATGAGCACTGCAGCAGCATCAGGGAGCAGGTTTGTCAGCTGGGCTACCTCCGGTGTGGACAGGCAGCTGGCACACCCGTCCTGCTGCCCAGAGCTGAGCTATGTGTTTCTCCTGGAGGTTTATCTGGACCAGTTTCTGGGATCCCTGACACGGGTCTGCTATTGCCATGCTCTGGCATGCCTGTGTCCGCAGCTCACCTCCCCATAATGAGCTATCACCAGGGGAGCAACCTCAGGTGGGCTTGGCACTGTGTGTTAGAGTACAGGGGGAGGGAAGTTTGAATGAAGAGCTCCATCTTCTGCAGTGCCTGCTGAGGGAGGGAGGCTGTATGCTAAACCACTCTCACTCATACATGGGGAGAAGATTGGCTCTGAGGGTCCCACACACCGTTTTGATGGCCACCTGCAGGAAGATCCCTGCTCCGTGGCTTTTACTTCTCCATGACTGCAGCACAGGAGAAGGAAAAGAGGAAGAAATCAGTCCAAGTGTCATTGCCATGCATGGCCCAACCTGGATTGCTTGGGCAGCAGACTTTACCAAGCACAGTTACCAAAAGGAGGGCAGTCTTTCCTGTCACATATACCCTATGGTAAATGACCTTTCTTATCCTCATTTACTGCTGAATCCCCAACCTGGCCCGGGCTGAATGCCCCCAGAGAAGAAAAATAATAGTTTCCAGCTCTGAATACTGCCTTTTGTCATCACGTTTGAAAGCCCTTCACAAAGGAGAGGAATCTAATTTTCTGTGTTTTTCCACAAGGAGAAAGGGGTCATGCAGACATGCCCTGCTCTGCTCAGTGCTGTCCTGCTGCCACATCACCTTCCCAGGCCATTGCTGTGCCCTCGCTAGCCAGCCCTGCTCCACACAGGACGAACTGCTGAAATGCCACTTGTGTGGACTTGTCCTACAAGCAGTTGTTACCTCTGCATGAGACTGCAAAGGCTCCTGCTGCGAGTAGCTGATGGCTGGCTCCAACGGAGGCGTCTTCCAGTTAATGCTGACCAGGGCTGAGGCAAAATGAAGCCACAGCAGTTTGCTCGCTCCCCGAGACCCTTCTTCCTCAGCAAGCAAGTGGATTTGTCTTTCATAACAACACATGAAGCAAAGAATTGCTTTCCATTAGCCAAGGTGCAGATTTTGTTCTCCTTAAATCACCTTCTCTTGATAAGCATGGGCACTCCTTGCTGGTGCCTCTAAATATTGCCTGGACAGAAAACTTCTGCAGAAAGTGAAATTCAGAAGAGCTAATAAAACATTTTCTGAAGAGTTTGAATCTCTCATTCCAAAGAAAACAAAGAGGTCGGCTGACCTTTCAACCTGACCCTTTTCTTTTTTTCTCCTATGGCATTAAGAAAAACATTCTGCAAACAATGAGTGCTCGTGGTAATTGTCCCTCCCCTGTGCCCCAGTTCTTGCTAAAAGCAACATTTCAATGGCTATGGGGGGTGGAGATTGAAAGCAAATGAGTGAGCAAGCAAACGCTGGCTTTCACACATCAGTGGCTGGCTACGCCCTGACCACATCCAAGAAGGTTCAAGGTGAGGGAGTCAAACTCTCAGGCCGTTCCTCACAGTTTTTACAGTTTTACAGTTGCAGGTACCCAAAATACTGCAGTCCAAGCGTGGAAACTGTGTCGGAAGCATTCGGAAAGCCCAGTCAAAAGGGTAAGGAAAAGGGTCACACGGTGGTGAAGTCACACGGTGGGGGAAGAGTGCTGGTTTTAGATGAGAAAAACCTTCTTGTCCCGTTTATCTCCATTGTTTTCCAGCACTGGGACCTGCAGTGGATCCTGCTGTGACACGTTTCCAGCTGCAAAAAGAATCAAAAACTTTCGGTTTGAGTTCCCTCCTGGTTCTGGAACATGTTCCACTGTGCAATCTGCTGTAATATCTCTCTGCAATAAAAGCACTACTGCTCTCCAAGAGGCCTCCCCCTTTCACTTTCCTCATAAGAGGTGATGACAAGCTCCCAGCCCAATTGTCTACACACATCCTTAACTGCAAGGAGCCAGAGATTTAGCTACCTTTCCTGGTTCTGACACCACCTAACCTGTGCATGGGTCCCAGGCAAATCACTTAAGCTTTCCCCCAGTCCAGGAATCCCTTTGTGCTGACCCTGAAGCAGCAGTGTTCATGCTGCTGGGTGTAGACAGGGGGGCTTTCAGCCGACTGGGGATTCTGCTGCCAGGAAAGGAGACCTGCCTATGCCAGGGCTCATCTTGCTAAGTATGGAGCTGCTGATTCAGTTCTGTAAAAGCACACTGGTACTGTCGACGTGCTTCTCCAGCTGTAAAATGTGGCTGGAAACACCGAGCCAGCTCTGCAAAGGTCTGCTGAGACTTCAGCCTGTTGGCATCCTCCTCCTCAGTGTCAGCAGAGCTGGCAAACACGAGGAGAGTGCAGGATGGCTTCTGCTTTTCTGTGAATCATACTGTAAACCCCTGCAGCCCTGAGAACAGACCTCGTCATTCCCAACAAACACAAGTGGGTTTAGGTGCTCGTGTGAGAGGGAAAGAAGAGGCTTGGGGGGTGGGGTTAAGCAAACAGTGTATCCAGGATCTTTTTGTTACCCTCTAGTTTTATTTCTTTTCTTCAGCAGGAGTTTGTACAGCAAAGTACAATTTTGTGGTTCTTCTTCAAGACCATTAAGTCAATATAAAAATATCAGCAGTGTTTTTATTATCTGAAAAAAAGAGCTCAGAGTGGAGTTTTTGTGAGCAGTGCTCGGTTCATTAAACAATGACTCAGACTGGGGTTTGTGGTGGAGGACTCAGCCATGCCTTAGCGGGAGGATCAAGATGTCCTCTTTTCGTGATCATCTACCTTTCATCTCCCTCCTGCTGCAAAATTCATCTTTACCTTGATCCCACACAAACCTCTTAGTGTCTTGCTTTTGTTATTGTAAATTATTTACTTTAGAAATGCTGAATCATGATGCTGAGGTTAGAGACAACTGTGCTTGCATTTAACCTCAGAATCCTTCCCACAGCTTCTGAAGATTCCTGGGCATTATTTTTTTTTATGTCTTTTCGTTTTGTGGCTTAAAAAAGTTCAAGTGGCACTCGCTTTGGCCCTCCCCAGAGAGGTCCAGACCTGGACCTTTTACCCTGGAGATATTTAATTCTAGCAAACAATGCCTGCTAATGCTGTGTGGGAGGCACTGTGCCTAGACACTGGATAGCTGTGTGGGCAGTCGGCATGCTGGCTCCTCTGAGGCTGCCTGCCTCCACCACTGCTGCTAGCCCTCTGCAAGCCTGGGTGGCAGAACACCCGTGGGTCCTGGGACAGGCAGCTACCAAGGCTTCCCCCTTGTGCAAGCATCAACTGGTAACTTCTTTGTGTGGCTAACAGGAGTGTGAAAGTGAGGCAGGATGGCTTGTAGGGAGTGCAGTACAGCCATCAGTGGCTACCAGCAGAGCAAAGCCAGGCTGAGGCCAGGAGCCCTTTCTTTCCAGTTTTTGTAAGAATGCAAAGCAGAGTGGGTAGAAGACATCACGCTCATGAGAAAGCTATGGCTTACACTTTGCTGTGGTGTATCTGCTTACAGGTGTCTGTTCTGCCTCCCTGTGCACTGCCTGTGGGGTTACTGCAGCACCAGTGCAGTACTTCTAAAGTGACCTGTATCAGGATACACACAGTGGGGTGCTGCCAGCAGAGTAATTTCTGCTCTGAGCAGTGGCTGCTGCCCTCTCTGAGCCAGCAGCAGCCTACCACATCTAACAGTGGCAGCCTGCTACACCTCTGCTCCACTGAGCACTGCCCAGCACACAGAAAGGCAGACAGGGGCCACCTCGTTAGTCATTGAACAAGTAAACAAACCTGCAGCCCTACCCAGAGTCACTCAGCCTGAGCTGGGATGCCAGCCTGGCAGTTCTGGCCCCCTTGGCAGCAGCTGGTGAGGGGCTTGTCCTTTGAACCATAACAGAGCTGCCACCCAAGCAAGCCCACTGTGTACAGAGCACAGGGGACAACCTCAAGGACTTTTTTGGAGGCCAGCTCATCCTGCATCAGCTGACCCATGTTTTGTGTGCATTAGATCCCATAGATAGTTGAATTTTCCATTTTAGTGCTGAGCTCTCATTGCCAGCAGTTGCTTTGTAACTGCAGGTTAAGCCTCAGCACATCTTTAAGGCAGGTTGCAGAAGGGCTGGGTGAGGCCAGGCAGCCACTGGAAGGTGAGTGCCAGGGCTAAATCCCCATTTCCCTCTCTTTGTTTCTGCAGTGGGATGTTTAATCCAGACAACTGTACAGAGGAATGGTGTTTCCCAGCAGGACAGTGGCACGCTTTGTGTGACAGCCCAAGGAGAAGCCCAGATAAGCACTGGAGTGTTGCTGGCTTCTCCAGGGCAAGGCAGCTATCTTAGCTGTTAGTTGCCCTGCATTTTACAACCCTTCCCATCCTGCCACAACCTCACCCCTTCAAGGATGGCCTCTCAGATAGTTTTAGCCTGCTCATAGGCACAGCTACAGGGCAGTCACTAAAGTGACTTGGGATGTAAGGAGAGGTGCAGGAGAGCAGAGCTGTGAGGAGCTCTAGGACAGCAGCAGTCTTCTTTCCTCCAGGCTCTTTCAGAATGCCATGCATGCATTTGATACTTGCTCCTGCTCCATCCCTGAGCCTTTGCCCCCTGTCAAGGAGCCCTCCATGCCAGCTTGGGGGCTGTGCTGCAGGCAGACCTCCCGTGCCCTGCTGCCTGCACTCTGGAGCATGCACAGAACTCTGCAGCGATGCAGAACCTGGGAGGGCACACAACCTAGGAAGCAGGAACCTTTGGGTCGCATGTTAGTGCCAGGAACCTGCCAGAAGCGGGACATATGCAGGAGTGCAGCTAGTGAGCTGTGTTCCTGCTGTTTCCAGGGAGCTTCATTCCCCCTTCCCAGCTGTGCTGGGGTGGAGGTGAATTTCCAGTGCAGCGGGAACACTAACAAGTTAATGTTTAACATTATTATTACCTCATCTTCCAGAGGCTCCTTCTAAACATAACAATTGACGACAGGCTCCTGATAGTTTGGAGGAGCCCGACCTCAGCCCTAAGACTATGATGAATATGATTTCCCTTCCCCCTCTGTTTTGATTTTCTGCTCTGTTACTCCAGAGCATTGGCTGGCCATGACCCCTGGCTGCTTTTTCTGTAATTACCAGCTCCTGCCAGATTTACTGTGGAAGTTAATGTCTGTTCCAGCCAAGTCAGCTCCACTGTTGTATTGTATGAGACAGTAACCCCTTCGGTGCAGGCAGAGATTTAGCAAAGCAAAACAAAGAGTAAGGAAAGGGGCATCCCAAGGCCCTGGGGACAGCCTCCCGTGTCCGGCCAGGGATGCTATGTTGGCACCGCCACTTTCCCTACACAGGGGCAGGCCACCAGCCCTTCCTCAGGGGCTTTCCAGTCTGCAGAGCACACAGGGTGCCCGGTGAGCAAAGAGCAAGAAAGGTACTCTTACAAGAGCTCTGGCACACTGTCAGGCTTTCCCCTTAGTCCACTGTGCTCCTCTGGGTCTTTTCTTCAGAGCCTGCACATGGTCTGGTGGGACTCTGTAGTAAATGAACATTAATCTTACCCTTACCACTGAAAGGATGTTTTCAGGTGGGTTTTTTGGTAAACAAGTTTTTACATGCTTAGATGAAGCTTGCTAAAAAGGGTGAGGTTCACAGTCAGATTGCCCTCCAGCCTCAGCTTTGGTCCAGCCATCAGAGACACCTGGTCTTGCATCCAGAGCAGCTCCTGGGCTGTGCTCATTACTGTGGTGAACAAAGAGGAGAGCCTTTAAAGGTCTGTAGAAGATGAAACATGCTTGAAACATAGTCAGGGGCTAAATGCAGTTACAATAAAGGCCAGATTCTGATGAAAATTATGTTCAGCTATATCTGGAATAATTCCATCTAAGCCATCGGAACTGTGGGGTGCAAGTCCTGTGCCAGGGGGTGATGGTGAAATTAGATGAGTAGCCCTAGCACAGTGTGTACCTCATGAGCAGCAGAGCCCACAGCATCAGTGAGCAGTGTCAGAAACTTCTGCTCTGGACACTGCTGGGAGAAAATTCTGAGCAACCAGAGAGATCAGGCAAGTATAAACCTGTTGGAGGTTTTGCAGACAGATGCACAGTAAGTGCACGGTGGAAATCAGGCTGGTGCTTCCTGGGGGTGTCACCAGCTGTGCTGCATGTGCTCTGCACAGTTATTCTCTGCATTTTCAATTGGTATTTAGATTTATTGGGCAACACACACACAGTAGGTCTGTGCATCAGGTGTACTTCCCATGGCTGGTTTAGCACAGTGCCTGTGCCCAGCAGTGTGAGCTGGGTGGTGTTGCCTGCCCCAGGCAGCCCGGGGTGACTCCTGGGCACCTGTGTGAGACTGAGATGTGCTGCAGCATGGCAAGGGGCTTTTGACCTGATGAGCCAACCATTTATTCAGAAAAACACAAGAAATCTATAGAGCTTAAGCAAGAACAAAATCCAAAATAACCATCTGGAGATATTCCTGTGCAGAGAGAGGAGGTAAGGGCAGTGTGGATGTATGGGCTGTGCCACTTTCACCACAGTGTGAATCTGTGGCTTATGGCAGATAGCCCTCTCCTGAGCAAAACCAGCACTCTGCTCTTCACCAAGGCCATCAGAGCCAGCCCATGGGTTTGTGGGGTTGTGAGCAGCATCGGGTGCCAGAGCTGCTTGGAAGGAGAAGCTTGGAAGGCCATCAGAGCCAGCCATGGGTTTGTGGGGTTGTGAGCAGCATTGGGTGCCAGAGCTGCTTGGAAGGAGAAGCCCACTGTGGAAGCTAGGGCTGGGGACATGCCCAGACGCTAGGGCCGGAAGCAGCAGTTTGACATGTGGGGACTGACACACAGCCTGGCTTTTGGGTAAGAGACCCTGGGACCAACCAGCAGCCATGGACACACATCAGATGCGAGGAGCTGGTGGCTGTCTGCACCCAGCCCTGGCAGCAGCTCACCCGTGCCCATGTCCCCATGAGGGAGTGAGGCGGATGCTGGGCACGCCTGGGCTGTGTGCCTTCTGCACTGGTCGGGAGCAGGCAGCGAAAGTCCCTGCCCTGGTAATGCTGCTGGCAGCGGATTGTAAAACACAAACTAGAGTAAACACTGAGTGTCCCCATCGGAAAGAGGGGGAGGTGAAGGGCCGAAGTCAGCTCTAGTACTCTGGGCACCAGTTCTGGACGGCAGCCAGGAGGAAGCCACCCAGCAGCCTCTGTGAGCCCCGGCCGAGGACAGCCAGGGGGACCCCGCGCAGCGCCCCCGGTGCCGAGCAGCCCTCTCCAATCCCTTCTCGCGTGTGAGGCAGCCCACGGCCGGTCACGCCAGGGGACGTGTCTGGCAGCCTGGCCCGGCGAGGTGCAGCGGCGGTGGCAGCAGGCCACGGCGCCTGGCCGCCCGCCAGCCCCTCGGCCTCGCCTGCTCCGGGAGCTGCCAATCCGCCGGCCCCGGACGCGCCGCGGGGAGCGGCCCTCGGCCCTTCCTCACCGCCGCACCCGAGCGGCGGAAGGGTAGCGGCGGAAGGGTCGAGCAGAGCCTGGAAGCTGCGCGGGCCCTCTGCCCTTGGCACGGCGAACGCCTGAGCTGGGGGCAGGGTGTGCCACGGCTCCGCCATGCTGTAGGTGCAGATCTCCATCTTCTCCAGGTGCACCAAGGTGCCGCAGGTGCCTGCTGTTGGAAGTCAGCTGAAACAATCCCCAGCAGTATGGAGCTGCCCTCTCCCTGCACCGCTTAGGACAACAGCACAGCCCCATGCCAGGGGCTGTGCTCATGACTCCTTCACTGCTCCTCCAGGCTGGCCAGGCCTGCAGCACTGCCTGCAATGACTGTGCCAGGCACAATCAGGCACACTGCCCTCTGTGTGCCACCACAGGCTGTTGGAAGCACCCTGGGAGACTGCCACTGTGGGAGGCTGTGGCAGGTGTGGAGGCATGCTGCTGAGCATCCCAGGACAACTGTGAATGAGGTTGTGCTCCTCCTCGACAGCCCATGCATGTAGGAGCCCTGCATGGATGCTGTTGTGCAGGCCACGTTCATTCGAGGCACAGAGTGAAGCATCCCCCAGGGTGTTAAGGACTGCCATGCTTAACTGGGCACGGCTGCTGCTCTGGCCTCATTAGCTGGGTATCTGCCTCTAGCCACGGCTCATACCCACAGTGCAGAGAGGAAGGTGTTCTTTCTGCATCTGGGCAGTGCTGCAGCACTGGATCTCAGGTGCTGGGATCACCCCTGGGTGCTGTCCACCTCATGAGAGCACAGGGATGTTGCATCCATCCTTCATACCTTTGTCATTCAGTACAAGGTCTGTTGCTGGACCTGTGGGAAGCCACCAGGTATTTTCAGGTTAGGAATCCCACAGGACAGATAAACCTGTTACAGGTCATTTGCAGCATCTCCTCATTACTGAAGAAATTAAAGAGTCTTCAACAGCTGCAGCCTGGCAGCATCCTGGCTACTCAATTTCAAACCTTTGGTTTCACAAGAGTGAAAGAGTTGGACTGGTGAGAAATGAGAGTTAGACTTCCTCGATTTTTTATATCACTCACTGTTTTTGACAAGGTATTTTCAACAAATATTGGAAACTGACATATTTTGTCAGCATCTTCTTAAGCATATTCAGATACAAGCAGATGTGATAGGAGATCCTTGAACTAGGGCACGAGTGGGAGGTGGCCATGTCAGCCCTGTTTGCACCCCATGCTGTCACAGGGTTTTTGCTGATGAATTTGTTGAGTTTGACCACAGTTTTCTTTTGATTTTGGGATAGGTGTGTCTTGTGCTTGAGTAGGTATTTTGATAGATACAGCCTGGGGGAGGAGCTTCTGGTGTGTGTAAAGGCAGTGGTAAAGGTGTGCAGTTTGTCAGTTAGGAGAGTGGCAGGATTGCACCTTTCCTGGGGCGCTGATCAGCAATCAGCTGAACGCAGACTACTGGCTATCAGAGGCACTGGAAAGCTCTGCAGTGAAACCCTCCCTGCTGTAAACGTGCTCAGCTCTCTGCTCATCACACTGTGGGGATGGAGGCTGACACCAAACCCAGCAAAAGAACAAAAGCCTGGTCAGAGGGAAGGGAGTTTGCAGCGTATGAATGAGTTTTGATTTGTTCCCTAGCTGAGATGCTGCTTTGGGAAATGTATTCGCTTCAGGTCTCTCACTGTGACTCTATAAACAGAGGCAGCGACTCACATTTGGAGACACTAAAAGTGATTTAAATGCTCCAGCCTGGGATTTTTGCCAACAGCACCTCCTTCTGTTTGCTGCGGGGGCTTTCTGCCCTCCCTCTTGCTGGTGGCTTGGTTGTTGGTTGTTTTTTTTTCTCCTTCCATGCAAAATGTTTTGAGCCTATCCTTTGAGACTGTCTCTTTCCCCTAAGAGAAGAAAAAAGAAAAAAAAGAAGTTTGCTTCTCCAGATGGACAGCTGCTCCCTGCTCCTTTTGATGTTGCTTTTATCTGCCAGGCCAGTGCTCTCTCACCCTCTCCCCTCCCCCGGAGGCAGTTTCCATGGGGGTCTCAGGGGAGCTTTGTCTCTCACATGTGTTTAAAGAGAAATGTGGAGCTGACACAAAGGCTCCACAGCTCAACCTTTCACCCTCCCGAGTTATGAGGGCCATAAAGCTAGAGTCCCTGGTAACAGCGCCGATGGCCAGGGCAGCTCTGGACACAGGCACAGCTCTCTTGGCAGAAAATTGTTTAACTAAAAATAGTTCTAGGGAGGAAAGTAAAAGGTTGTGCAAATTAGGCAATGTATTTTATTTCCTTATTTGGTAGTACTGGTACTGGTGTGACTTTCTTCAGTATGGTCAGAAGGCTTCCTTGCATTTCAGATCAGACTTGAAATGCATGGGGCACAGATAAACAGGACACCTGCTGAGGGGCTGGGGAGCAAGCCTGTGATGGCTGGATTGCAGATGAAGGGGTGAAGGCTGCTCTGCTGCAGCACCTCACCTCCAGGCAGAGCTCCCCAGAGGCCTGGGACAAGGCACAACCTTCAGGCATTGAGGCTTTCCCCATAAGGCAATGGGAGAGATGCTTCTTGCTAGAGAGGAGGAACCTCAGCCCAGCAAAGGCCTGAGGAGCTGCCAAGCCAACCAACAAGGAACCTTTAGCCTCAGGTCTCACAAAAGTATCCATTCGAGTGCCTCCAGAGCAGAGGGAAGGATCACTCATCCCTTACCTCTCACAGCTGTGAGGCTCCTCGAGCTAGCTGTCCAAACTGGATGTCTCCAACCATGATTTGAGTCTTTCTCCTTGTTTTAATTCCTGTTCAGCCTGGCTAGTAACAGATACAGGTGCTCCACACTGAAGCAAAAGGTTCCCTAGCATTTGTGTTCCTGCTGCAACACTTGCCTTCTGCCTCCAATGGGCCAGGCACAGGAAGAAAGGGGAGAAGAAACCCCTGGTTCTCTTGCCTTCTGCAGAGGGTATTTATGTGCAGGAGAGTTACAAGGGTGTTGAATCCCTATCATAAGCTACAATAAGTGGAAAAACTTCCATGGACAAGGGACTTGCCAAGGATATCTGTTAACCTCACAATGCAGCTGCTCTGGGGCCAGGTACCAGAAGGGAAGTTCAGAGGTGAATCCTTCATTTCTTTAAGTGAAGCTGGAATGTTTGAACGCTGGGTGTGGGAAGGCAGAGGTGACCTTGAAGCCTTGTCCACCAGTTTTCCTTCTTCCACCTTAAACTTTCTACACTGTGGCCTGGCCATCCAGGCAGCACAGGTATCTGAGGATAGCTGCTGCTGGGCTGGGGCTACACCCTGTGCAGGGTTTCAATATCTACATCACAGCTGTGAGGAAAGGCCTCATTCTCTCTGGGAGCAGGTTGTTTGGGAGCAGGGACCACCTGTTCCATGTGCTTGTGTGAGTATATCAGCTCCTTGGGGTTCTTATCAAGACCCAGGGCTATGGCAGCAGTGAGACATTTCCCAGGAGTCTTTCCTCAAACTCTCATTCTTCTAAAGCAGATAAAGTGGGGGTCAGTTGCTGTGCAGCAGAGGGGAAAGCTTTTCCTACTCACAAAGACATTCAGGAGGCTTTTATTTTAGGTTAAATAAAAGACCAAGATGCAGAGGGGGAGGGGACAAATCAAGCCTCCAAAAGAAAGAAAATCCTCAGTGATTTATTCTGAGATGTTTTGTGTTTTTAACCTAAATACAGCTACCGTTAGAGCAGGCAGGGAGAGGTTTTGCACCAAAAGGTAGACACAGAAAAGGCAGCCAGGGTCTCTGGGCACTAACATGATCTCCCAGCAGTCTTTCTTCTTGAGACGAGCAGCTTAGTGTGTGAACTCCCTGTAAGAGTAAGCTCCCTGTGCAACCCTGCACCAAGGAGGCAGGCCCTAATTCCTTGTAGAGCTGCATTTGCTGCCTGTCCTGCGGGACAGGGGCACCTATGCATTCTCATCTTCTTCCTAGAAATCTCACTGTAAACCTGAAGATAACAGCACACACTCACTTAGAAGCAAGGTTGACACTGAAATCCTTAGCTTCAAAATGTTCCCTGGAGGAGAACAATCTCCATCAGCCTGAAGGCAGCAGCTTTGGCTCATGTGCCAACTGTCGCTCTCCCACCACAGCACAGGGAGCGTGCTGGGGGAAGGAGTGGTACAGAGCTGGAGTGCAGAGGGCAGGCAGTCCTTTGGCTCTGGTGATCCTGCAGTGGTGTAGGAGCCATCGGGGGATCGCCTGATGGGAACAGAGCAAAACCACCATCTAGCTCCTCTAAATCACATCACCTTGTAGAGGCAGAGAACACAATCTCTTCCCTCCTATATATCGCCCTCACACCAGGCAGATCTCTAACGCAGAGGAGAATTGAGCACTTCAGCTCCAGAGCATGCGTCTGTGGTTAGCAACAGCTGATCCTAATCACTGCTCCTGGAGCCCAGGGCTAGCTGATAACTCTCTTCTGACTACTGATCCCCATAACCTTCTCATTCCTGAGAAGGAGTTGATATTCTGAATTATGTTTTAGCCATTAGGACAAAAATAGTCCTGCTTTTGCTCCAGGAATTCAGATAGCAAAGTAAGGGAGGAACAGAGTGTCTGAGCAACCAAACTACAGGGCTGGGAAAGTTCTGCATCATGTTTCTGGCTCTGCCACAGGCTTGCTTTTGGTGACCTTAGCAAAATCAGTTAAAGTCTCACAGCCTCATTTACCTCCTCTGGAAAAATCAAGATAGTAACAGACAGCAGCTCCAGAATGACACAGTGAGGGTACATCATTAACTGGCTGGATTTTCCAGAGCAAGATGAGTTACAGTATTAACAGCTGAGAAGCACACTGTGCTTGACTGCTCCTTTACTCAGAGTAGTTTCAGTACTTCTGTAGCAGCCCTAGAGGCTACATTACCACTGAAGGGTAGCCTCACCAACTTTGCACTTACAATTTAAAACCTCTGCACAGGCAGCAGCAGAGCCACAGATGCAGCTGCAAGAAGAAACCACACACCACAGTTGTGCAGGTGCATGTGGGCCCCAGTCAGAAAGAATATTAACTATTTTGTGGTAATGGGGACACTGAGGTCCTTTACCTGGGTAGAATCATCTCAGCACAGCTTCAGGATGCAGCCTGTGTGGGAAGCTACTATCCAAATAAATACACAACTGTGCTTAACAGATCCCAGCTGAACTGACTGCAGGCTAAATATCCTGGGCTCCCTTTCAGTTTCAGCTGAGTTTGTGCACACTGTGTCCCATATTTTCAGTGTGGCAGCACATGCTATCATCATACAACTTCCATTTGTGTCAAAGCCTTGTGTCTGGAAGGTATGGCTGGGATTTACCCCAGGATTTCAAGGCCAAATCCATTTTTTTTTTTAACAAGCTAATTATTTGTGTTTCTCCTTGACAAAAAGTTGGAGCAGGATCATTCTGTGTGCTCACAAGATACCAGGGAATTAAAAGAATAATTCATACATTTTTAGAAGAGTTCTCACTTTTTGGAAGAAAATTGTCTGTTTTGATCCTTCCAGTGTGTTCTTTAATGACGATCATTGTCTGAAATGGAAGCTGCAAGATTGTTTACAAAGGTAACAGGACATGTTTCCTTTCTCTGAAAAGACCAAAGTAAGGATCAGGCCCCCAGCATGAATGTACACACAAGATACATTAAAAAGAAACCCCAAAACATTTCCATGAAGTGTCTTTCAGCTACCTGCTTTGCTGAGATTCAAATCTAGAAAGTAGATTTTTTTTAATGCATTTATTATCTGTGAGCCCAGCAGGATTGGCTGAGCTGAAGCTGCTGCTGATGTTCTGTTGAAACACAGCAAGGCTTCAGTAAGCCCTGTTGAGGCTAATGCGCTGAAATAACAACATGTGGCTCTGCAGTCCAGCCACACAGCATCGTACATCACACCAGAAAGGTCAGGTTGTGCTGCGGGTTCAGTTTCTCTTCTGAAATCACAGAGCTGCCAGTTCTAGCTGCAATGCTCACAACAAACAGTGCTGCTTTCACTTCATGCCTTTGTCTGGTTTCAGCTGTGCTCAGGAGCTGGTGATGGTGGATGCATTTACAAATGGGATTCAGAAAAACACTCAGAAATCCAAGTCTCTGCTTTTAGAGAGCCCCTCCTGAGCAGTGGAAGGCTGTGAAACTAGGCAGCAAACCTAGAAAGAAGTCTGGCAGCAGATTCCCATGCCTTATTGCTTGCAAGCAGAGCAGAAAGTACTCTCTGTCTTTTGATTCAAATTGAAATACAACTTCTGCCTTTGCATTTAAAAGCATTTGGAAGCTTAGATTTTGCACAAGTTCCAGCAGAGGTTCATGGCAGTGGTTAGTTGGAATGGTGGCAGATGTGGAACTTTATCTTCCCTCAATGTCACCATAACAAAATAGTTATGAGAATGTCTTTTTCTGTTTACCCTCTTGTCTACTTGGTAAGTAAGACAATACATTCACAACCACATCCCTTCAATAGCTTCCACTTCTACCACTGCTGAAGTTCAAGCAAAGATAAAAAATTTTAGAAAGAATTGCTTGAATGGATCAGGTTAAACCCAAAGAAGTCCTGCCTGGATTAAGGTTAGGGCCTGGCTTGAGTTCTGCTTTCTATGTCCTAAATTATAACTGTGATAAGCTCAGCTGCTGCTTAACTCTGCAAATACCTACTTTCAATAGGTGCTTCCACTCTTAACATCAAAACATCCTATTTGAGCAGGTCCCATTTCTACATATGCTTACTAGCGCGGCAGTGTTTGTAAGGCGGAGAAGTGCAGCTTCTACCCCACACTGAAAGTCAGTGGTGATCTAGACACAAAACATTGCTTCCCTCTGCCCTTCCCTCCTTTTCCCTGTTGGACTAATGATGGTGCTTTCTAGTTTGGGGTTTTATCCCCTCAAAGCAGCAATGGTAATGATGATGCTTCTGTATTTTCACACAAGACAGGCTGACTTCATGTAACAGCTGCTTAGTGCAGAGTACAAAAGCAGTCCTGAGCAGGGTGAGGAAGCCGAGGCTCTGGCTAGCAAGTGACCTAGGCAGCAGGCACCATACCCACCTGTCTGCTGCCTGGCACAGTAAATTCAGTTCTCTTTCCCTTCCCTGCTGTCCCTGGCCACCTGAGGTAAGTGAAACTGTTACTTACTATCCTCTGGTTCAACTAGTTTCCAATCCTTTCCTAAAGCTGTCTTTGCAACTTGGGAGTACCCCCAACCCTCTTGTCTAGCGGCCAGAGTACTCTAAACAGCTGTGGCCTTATGGGGGCCGAGGGGTAGGAAAGGGCAATAGCAGGGCTCCAGTGCACGTCACTGTTGGCCAGCTGTGCCTGCTGAGATCCCACACATCAGTTATGTGCTGTCGACAGTGACCACGACATTGTGTGCTCTGTATTTCCCTCTGCACTTAGATCAGAGCTGTGTTTGTCCCTGCTCCCCAGGAGGCCTGAACCTCCTCAGGGTCCTGGTTTCTGCTCCATGTGGCTGAAACTTCAGTAGAGCAAATCTTGGCCCTGGAGTTTCTCTTTTGGATCCAGCAAGAATAGTATGGGAGCAAAGCCTAATTATGTCTTCATTCAGTCCTCAGTCATTTAGGTGACACTGCCAGCAGGAACTGCAGTGATGAGCATTTAGTTATGGCAGCGATGATCATGTTGCAGGAGCTCCCAACCAGTGCCCACTGACTGTGCCCACAGCTCTCCCCTTGCAAAGGCAAGTGAGCAGCTCCTCAGCAGTGAGGGCTTTGGATGGCTCTTCTGCAGACAGGTTTAAGAGCAGGGAAAGGTCTCACAGCCCCTGATACTGCTCAGAAGACTCAGATGGCCAGGGCACCAGTAGTAGCTGTGATGCAGGGCACGGTGTTAGGGAAAGGACTCTGGGAACTCACCCAGCAGACAGGGGCTGCATCTGCTCCCTGTACACACTGCAAGGGAGATGGAAGGCCAGAAACACCAAGGGTGGGAATTCAGACTGTGTCTTCATTTCCTCTTTCTTGTTTGTGACTTGGTCCTTCTCTAGTAAAAGAACAAAACAGGAATTGTGCAAAACACTACAACAACGGCAAAGCAGCTGCAGCTGGGCTAGCAGAGAAGGGGTCTGCTGCAGTACTGAGCTCCAGAAACACAGCACTCTCCCTTTAAGGCAGACTGCTCCCTGCCCAGCTGTTGACTTGCCTGAAGGTGAGACCTCTGCTTAAATTCATGGCTCCAGCTGTCAAAAGCAAAGAAAAGCAGCTTTTCCTTGGCGGCTCTCTGCTTTGGGTAGAATTTGACATCTTCCTCAGTCAGCAGAATTTAATCAGCATCAAATGCCCACAGCCGCTCAGCTCCACCACCACCGGGCTGGGGCTGGAGAGCCAGCCCTGCGGAGGGGAAGAGGGGGAGAGCCCACAACACAGCAGGCACAATCAGGCACAACTGCCCATTTCTATAGGAAACCCAAGGCTTGTCACCGTCTGGGGAGAGCCTCATTGTACCCTTGGACTTAAGAACTGCTGTTATCACACAGTAACCCTACCCTCCTTAGGCTCTGCTGTGTCCTCCTGAGCAGGTGAGAGTAGTAAATGGAGTGAGCTATTGACAGCTGCCGATGTTACTGATTTCCAGAGCAAAGCTGCTGAAGTGAGCTCAGGGATATTGTTTCCCAGACTCGAGTGAACAAGTTAGGCCAAGGGAGCAACTCCTGAGATTGTCAGGCCCTGCCTGCCCTCCTCCTGGGGAAGAATGCTTCAGTTCTTGTCACATAGCTGTGAACAAACTAAATCATCTACCTCAGGTAGCAGCCATGCAGCTCAGCATTTGATGTGTTCATGAACCTCACCTGGCTAGCCTGGAGCAGTGTGCACAGACATTGGTACATGGAGATGCAGGCACACGCAGGCTTGCACGTGGACCTACCACAACTGGAGGGAATTTGCTGTTCCCCCAGCACTGCCACCTCCTTCCTGCAATCAGGCACCAAAACCCCACAGAGAGAAGCACTCTGGGAAGAGGCTGGGGCTGCAGGCAGGGAGGTGCTGGTGTGGTCTTTCCCCTTCCAGGCTTCAGCCCTGTGCTGGTGTCTGTTGTGGGCGACTGCTTGGCACGAGCCTGGCTGCCCCAAGGAGCCTTTCTTGGGGGAGCTGTGTGGGTGTCAGACAGCTGCTGTGAGAGTGTGCAGGGGGTGCTTTTTCCAGAATACTCTGTGTTGGTGCTTACCCATTCAGAAGCACTTACCCACAGTAAACATTATCTGCCTCTGTGTTTTCAGCACAGACTCCAGCCCTTCCTATACACCTGCAGCTGTTACCCATTTCCTGACAATACCATCGTGCCCATTGAGGAGAGGAAGGACATGTTGGGCTGTTGAGGGGTTTTTAGTGTTTACCTCTTCCACCTGTTTGATATTAGCCTCCATAATGGCACAGGGTTAAAGCAGAGGGGGTGGCTGCTGCAAGCAAACAGGAAATGAGGCAATACTCAAGGTAAGGGAGGCAAAGGGCAGCTGGGCTGTGAAGAAATGCCTGTGTGTGGGAATTGAATGGTGAATAATCACTTGCCTCTGAGCAGGAGGTTGATTTAGTTCTCCTCAGATCTAGGCTGGGTATTGGAGGGACACTAAAGTATTGAGTGCTCCCAGCTAGAAGAGAAGAGGGGTGAGAAAGGAGGTGATGTGTAAGAGGGAGATGCTGTGAGTGGAGGTGGGAGTGCAGGTAAAGGCTTGCTGCTGAGGGAGTGGGGGGAGAGCTTGCAGGTGCACTGCAGCCCAGCAGCTTGACAGTGATCAATGTAGAGCTCAGACTGTGAACTGTGTGCTCTCACAGCCTGTAGCCATGAATGTGGTGGGTTTTTCTCCCCAGTTCCTTTGTATTTGGGGAATGAACTTCATAAAACCTGCATTCATCGTTTCTGCTCAGCCACATGACAAACTTCTACTGAACTGTGTCCTGGAGAAGTGATGCAGCCACAATAACAAGATCTCTCCTGCTCCAGTCATTAAAAACACTGCATTTCTCATTTCACTGTGCTGGGGGAGGGGGGCCAGAGCAAAGCCCACTGAGGATCCTGTTACAATATGAAAGAGACCATTAACCCATTTACCTACAGTGCTTACCCCCACAGTCCCACCAAAAGAGGCACTTTTAGTCTTAGCCTAGCACTGCTCACCTTTCTCAGCATTTGCCTCCACGGCAGCCGGTACTGGTAAGCAAATTCACAATCTTGCTTCCCTTCCTCAGGCCCTCCATTTGCAGCTTCACGGTGCTGAAAGGCACAATGCTGATCCTGTGTCTGGGGTCTCTTCTCAGATGGTATCCCCCACATACGAGCAGTTAGCTGTAGACATCTGCTGGGTGCAGTTGTCTGGAGGCTGCACATTTGGTTTGTACATCTTATTCTCTGCATTACTGGGGGACGATGTACCTGATGGCATCCCTCTGACAGGGATGTTGTTTCTGAGGGTGGTTTGCTACTGACAGCCCAGTTCAGTGAGTGGGTAGATGTTTTTTGTCAGATTTCTAGTGAAGGCTTGCTAAGGACTGACTGATGTGTGTGTTTAATCATTGTAAGCATCCTCCCCTCAGACCTGTAAGGAGAAGAGGTGAAACGCAGCCTGGAGTAGCTTTTGTCCGGTACCACACAGCCTCAGGGCAGGAGGTGAGCTCTGTTACAAGCTTTACATCTGGAGGATTACCTGCTATTGGGAAATGGGCCAGCTAATAATGTTGCAGTAAAGAATAGATGGGAGTGGCTGAAACGTTTTTCTTTTGGAGTCAGAAACATTTGGCTAGAAGTTCTAAAACTGTCACTAAACTTTGTGCCAGCAACTCACCCCCACTATCTCACAGAGCACCAGGGCAAACAACTGCAGCAAATGCCTGCAGAAGGCTTTTCTCTACCAACTCTGTTTTCATCTGTGCTCTAAAAAAAGGTCCTGCAGATGCTGGCACAGCCAAGTTGCTGTGGCTTGCAGAAACCCCAGCGTTAGCTGGACCCTGGTGATTGTACAAATGTGTTTTTACCTGGGGCAAGCACAAGACAGATGACATCAGCTGTTCTCCTGGGTATAGATGAGCGTGTCTCCCCTCTCAGGAAGAGAGCTGCAGGCCTGGCAGCCTGGCTCAGCTGATGGGCAGCAGCTGGCTAGCTGAGGTCAGCCCGAGGATGGCCTCAGCAGGGTGTGAAGCCCAGGTCCTAACCAGCAGGGACAAGGGCCCTTCCCTCAGCCCTGACCTGGTGAGTGCAGAGGGAGAGCACATTATTGGTGATATTTAATTTACATTACTGTGACACTTAGGAGCTCTGGGTTGGATGAGGACTCTGCTGTGCTAGGTACTGTGTAGATGCAGAGGAGAGCCTGGTGCTGCCCTCAGGAGCTTCCTGCCTTGTACAGACACCCAAGGCACTGGGGTAGGGTTTCACACAGGGCTTGAGCTCTGCCTGCTCGGTGCCTCCTGTGGTGCCAAGTGTGCTGCCAGCTCTTGCGGGTCCTCTGTCCCGCTGCCTGCACCTCAGCCTGCTCTCTGCTGAACTGGACACTTGGCAAGGCCCTGTGTTTATCTGGCATGTGGTAGCTTACCCAGAAGGGTCCTGGAGGCCAAGCTGAGACAAATCACTTGAATCTATTTTAAGTGCAGCTACGAAAAGGCTCCTGTAGCTTGAGTGGAGAGAGCCTGGGTTGGTTGAGCGTGGAAGCTGGGCAGCTTGGGGGTCAGGAGGAGGCAGAGCTGGACTGCCATGGGCAGGGCCCATTGGGTCTGCTACATGCTTGCTCCCAGCATAATGTCTGAGCAGCCTGAAGGGCTGCAGGGTTTGCCATGCCATGGGAAATATCTCCCCACTAGCCCTGAGATAGGCTGTTAATAAACAACAGAATTGTCGTTACGTACCTTGGGGTGGCATCTAAAGCAGCAGCAGCCAGCAGCAGTTAGCTTACTCCGTGGGAAATGTTTATTCATTTCCCCCATAGGCTGTTAATGGCACTTCTGGCTTTAGCAGAACAAATCCTGCCTTGTTGCTTAGAACTTGCTCAATAAAGATGAGTCATAAGCCATGACTCTGTTTTGGAGGAGCGATCTGTCCCTCAGTCTGTGTAGGAATGGTAGGGTGGCTTCTGAAGAGGAGCTGGGTAAAAACCTGTTTGGACAATGCCCTGTGTTGAGTGGCTTGTCGTGACACTCTCATAGTGCTGTGCATCAAATGGTGCTTGGCATTTCTCATTTTCTAAATGGCAGTAAAGAGCTCTCTCTGCAGCAATCTTCCTTCTTCCTCTCAGCATTAGAGATCTGACCATGCTACCCCTCCCAAACATTCAGAAAAGCTTCTTGCAGATTGCCAGTAAGGTCAGTTGTGTTCCAGATCTCTGCAGAGTGCCCTTCCAAACAGGGTTCATAGTATGGCTACAGCATCACTTACTAGCATGGTGTATGGCTATGTGGTGAGCTGCTTGCAACTGCTCATGGGCTAAACTGGTGGTGTGGGCAGAGTGAGTCGGGGGGAAGCATTTAGATATCAAGAGATGTAAGGATTCTCAAACCTGGCACCAAGCCCAGGTATTGTTGGGGTGGTTTGGTTTGGTTGGGAAGTAAGAAGGCAAAGCAGTCAAGGTGTTGTGGTCTGACTGATAAACCAGCTCTGGTGAGGATGGGGCACGAAGCCTATACCATTGAGCTAACCTCAGAGCAGAAGTAAGGGCTCCTGCCTGTGCTTTAATGCACTGCCCTCTGGCTCCTTGGTGCTCAGTCACTCCCTGCTAAGAACACACGTTTCTGCTCTTGTAGACAAAATGCATAAACATTTGACCCTGGAAATATGAGATACAGCTAAAGACAGCCCCTGAAACCTGGAGTGTGTACGTGCAGCATGAATTCCCCTATCTCACAGGACCAGTACAGCAGAAAAGAAAGATAATTGGTTGTGTCTCTTGGTCTCCCTCTCCACTCTGCTCCCCCATCTCCCCTGCACTCCCCCTCTTTCACTGTGGGATGTGCCAGCACTTGTCTTGGCAAAAGGCAGGCTTGGCTCCTTCAGCTGGAGGAAGTTCCAGTGTGTTCCTGACTAGCTCAGCCCTTACCAGGCCTCCTCTCCTCCCAACCCTGCATGTGCCATGGAAGCAGTACATGGTGGTGGTGGAGTGTTCTGGGAGGACTCAAGAGGGGCATCCCTGCCCAGCACCATGTGTCTGCCTGGAGACCACAGAGCTCCTGCTCTCCTGCACCAAGCTCCTGCAGTGGGGAGCATGTGCAGGTGATGCACATGTGAGCATGGAGAGCATGGCAGACACCACCAGCCATGGGACACTAAGAGGCCACTGCTCTTCAGCCTGGTCTTGGTTTGTGTTCTCAGTTGGGAAGCCAAATGAAAAAGTGCTTTGCTGGCAGTCAAGGAGGCCTGGGTCATTCTCTCTGCTTGGACAGGTGACATCTGCTGATGGCTGCATGATTTCCACCCTCCCCTGCGCTGCACCCAGCTCCTAGCTGCTTCGCTCTCCCTTTCCAGGCATTGCTGGCATCTCCAGGAAGATTGCCTGCAACCCTTACAACCACTGTTGGTAGTGGTGACTTCATGACAGAAACCCACCCATGAGGAGCTGCACAGTAGCTCATTTTTCAGGGAAGCTACCAGCCAACAGTCAGGTAACAAAGCCCTTATTCTCCCTTAGCCACACTCAGCCTTGGTGTGGGTTGCAGCCAGGGCCCAAGCTATAACAGGTTTTAGTTCTCATCCCAGTACTTCACAGGGTCTAGTCTTGATCATTAAAAACTGAATCACCCAATGCTGCTTCTAATGCCAATGCATCTGTGAAGTCCACACCAAGACTTTAGATGGGAGGGGTCTGACTGGGCCTTCCACATCATAAAACATTCTTAATAATTTGTGAAGCTCCATTCTAAGCTTGCTCTCCATTTCCCCTTGCTAAATTCAACTGACACTTTTCATATGAGCCTGTTCCCCATGTCCCTATTTTATACCACCTAGTTCTTGTGTTAAAGTCATGCTTTAGTTTCATTGCATTTCTGTCCCTGTTGTTTCCTCCTCTGACAGATGCAAAGGTTCCTGCCCCTGCTCACCTGTTCTTGTGGGTTTCTTGCTGTATAAAGCAGTTTCTGTTATGGTCTTCTAGGCCGGATTCTTCATTTCCCTACTCATAGTGGTTCTGGTCTGCCTTTCTTGTACAGATGGGTGACAAGTGCTGTGTGCTGACATTCTGATGCTGCCTGGCACAGTCTCAGCCCCATGTCTCATCCATCCTGTGACTGCTTTTAGCTCTTCCTGGCTGTGTCACACTAGTGCCTCACTGACCCTGACATGGGTGACTACATTGTGCTCTTCACTGTTCCTCCAAACGCTGTGTCCCTGTCTTCCCATCAGGAGCTCCTGCTGCCTAGCTGTATGCCCTTCTATGCTGTGAATTCCTGCAGGCACCAGGCTTTTTCCTGATATTCCACTAGTCCTCTCTGTTGATGAGACCCCTCCCTTCAGCTTCCTGAGCATTTTGTCATGATTATTAACTCTATGTGTCCATCGGCCCTGCTTAAGACAAACCTTCATTTCTGTCTTATGCAGTTCCTGATGGGAATCTCATTCCTTAAGTTACAACACAGAACTTCTGTGACTTCTGTTGCAATTCCTTTTCATTAGTGGTAGAAGCTTTGCGTGCATGTTTGCCCATCTGCTTCTGCCAGTTGCTCTTCTCCAGCACAAGAAATGCAAGAGGAAAGCAGAGTCCTCAACCAGGCAGCATGAGGTGATAGGATCACCGTGAGCAGAGCCCAGGGCGGGGGCCTTGCGTGAGCTTGGCAAAGCAGTGGACAAACCTAAGAAGGAACAGAAAAGGACATCTGTTCCTTACCCACTCTTCCCCAAAGGGCTTTGGAGGCCACTGTGGAACGTTTTACTGGGGTTCAGCAACATGTAGCTGTGCCCTTTCCTCTAGGCACAGAAAAAAAGCCACTCTCAACTTTGTGTGGCCGTTCCTTGTCTCCCCTCTGGTCAGCCCCACAGGGAAGTCTCAGGGCAGCATTTCCAAATGCTGAGGACAAACTGAAGCACCAGTCAGAACTGCAGAGCATGCAGTTAATGCACCCAGTATGTGTCAGGCCTCAGCCCCTTGCAGTGGGTGCAGGGTGTAAATCTTGGGAAGGTTAAAGCCAAGAGACCAGCAATAGGCATAAAGACTCGTGTTCCTTCCAGGAGGAGGAGGAGGGGGCTGAGGTGTTATCATTCTCCATTAATCACTTACATCTCCAACCTGCCTAAATCCTCTGAAAAGAACCAGCAAAGAAAACACCAGCTGCTGTAGCTCCTACTTTTTCCTCCATACCCACCAGTCTCCCTCCCTCCTCCCTGCCTCCCCCAGACTGTGTTTATTTTTACTGCTCGTGAATCAGCCAGGAACTCACTCCCTGCTACAGGATCAGCTGAGAACAAGCTACAGACTGAATGTTCCCTGAAATCCTGAGTTTGTTTTGTAGCTTACAACCAGCAGCAAAACAGTGAAGAAGAGGAAAGTGATACATGTCTTCACCCAGGAAGATGGGACCTTCATTCTGCAGAGAGGGACTTCCCCAGCTTGCCTTTGAGTGCATGGCAGCTTTCACTGAGATTTGGAGTACACTTGTCTTATGTAAGGCACTTAAACCGCGAGAGCTCTGGGAAGGGAACCATTGTTTTACACAGGCGTGCCTGATGCTGGCAGTAACCCAGCCCCGCTGCACCACCACAGCAGCTCTCCTCTCAGCCCCTGCAGTACCTGCTCTTTCCAGCCCCGTGCTCAGGCATTCCACAGGCTGCTCTGGCTTTTGCCCTTGGACCGCTCCTGTGACTTCACTGTAATCAAGCATTGCAGTTTGGGTGCCTTTTGAAGGGCAGGGAGGGCTGCCTTTGTCAAGTGGAAGAGCACCCCCAGTGGGTGCCCCCCGGTGGTGGGAGGGATGGGTCCCCCAGCAGCGACACGCACCCAGATCCTGACCTGCCACTGCAGCCCTGGCTGGGTACAGAGCTGCTAATCTCGGCTGGATTGAAGAAGCTGTTTGCTGCCAAGACTTCTCTGCCAAAAGATAACTTTATAATACTGATAGTCAGGTGCTCTGTGATGATAAACTGCCTGTTGCTCGCCTCTGTACCAAGAGTTTCTTGCTGACAAGCTGTCTATTCCAGCAGGCCATCTGGTTTAGGGCAAAAGCAGAGCCTTATACAGAAAAGCAGCAAAACCAAAATCTTATCTTAGCCTACAAGTGGAGAAAGTGCAATTAATTAATTTGTTTCTGAGTCTGACCCCTAGACATACTAGATTTTATAGCACAGCTACATATTGCAATTCCAGGATAGAGTGAGCCTGTGCTGCAGCTCATAGCTGAGTGTGTAATGAGGAGTGAAAGATTGATGTTCAGGGTGGTCAGGGCAGTGATGCAGTGGGAACAACAGAACAGGTCCAGCAGGAGTAACAGGCACCTGAGAGAGCATTTGATGCCTTGCTGAATAAGCATGTTGTTTCCTATGTTGATTATCTTCCTCTAAGCTGGTAATTTACTTGTCCTATCAGCACTGAGTGCCACACACCGTTCCAGGCACTGCTGCTGCACGTGGAGCTGTCGTGCCACTGCTCTTCATTCTCCCTGAACAGCACAAAACTGCACACGGCAGGCCTGGCTACACAAACACATGTGACAGGTGCCCTCTGAGACACTTGTGGTGATGACACTCTTCAGTGTGGCCTGGAAAACAAGGGAAGGAAAGCTGAAGGTGAGAGAACATCATCCCTCAAATGCAAAATAATGTCAGGCAAACCTTCGGTGCCAATGAAGCCAGTCTCAGCCTAGCATCCTTTGGAGGGTTTGTTTCTTTTTTGTGATGTTCTGCATAAAGGCCTAAAGCATTCTTCCTCCACTGGAGTTCAATGGAGCTCTAGCTCTCCTGCTCTGTACCGATGATGATAAAACACTGCTGGCTTTCAGCATGATAGATGCCCTGCATGACTGTCTCACTGACTAAGCTCTTTGGCAAAACTTCACCGTGCCCTTGGTGGTTTAAGTACTGCTTTGTACTGGCACTAGAACCTCATCACAACTTGGCTAAAACCCAACCAAACCATAAGCCAACTGGTGGGATTCTTAGGTGAATTTTCAGGAGAGGAGAGGAGTGGAGAAACTGTACACGAAAGAAGTCCTTCACTGTGGAGGTTTCTGGCAGGTTGTTCTTTAAATCTAGTGCAAAACTCCAATGCCTTATCTTTAAGCAATGACTCTCTTGAACTTTCAAGAGCTGTAGGACTCCATTGCCACAGCTTTTTAAGGCTACAGGCAATAACAAAGGAGCTGCATTTGTAATACCTCCACTTCTCAGAATTTCCTTGACAGGGTTGCATTGAGTGCTCCTGAGCCTGACTGGCAGTGGCTGGGTTACCTGCTGCTGCAAGCAGGGCTGACTCACCTGGGATTTCCACAGCCTAAGCTCTAAGAAAGAGCCTGTGACTGCCAGTCTGCCTGGGGCTCCTGTCTACTGCTCTCTGTGCTTTTGAAGACTGCATGTATTCAGAAACAGAGGGGGAGGCAGAAAGAAAGGGGCAGGGACAGCAACAAACTCAGATGACAGTCTGAGTACCTGTGCCTCCTGTTTCTGAGCAACTTTAGTTGCAGTGGCAATGGGGAGTTGAGTCTGCTTCACAGAGCTGCCCCTGCAACCCCCGATGTCAGAAAGTGAGGCCAGTAAGTGAGGTAAGATTGAGGTATGGACAGAGATCACCAGAACCAAACTTCAGTGTGGTAGCAAGGGATGCTGCCTGTGCATGTAGGCAGTAGGAAGGGAGTAGGAGAATAAGAGCACTTTGTGAGCTGATAAGAGTGGATTAAGGATTTGGCACCCAGCAAGCCATTAGAGGAGAAGGACATCATTCAGAAAGGCAGAGTGAGGAATCTCCACCAGTGCTGTTCCCACCCTAATGAACTGACCACTGCTGGAAATGCTTATCTCAGGACAGTGCTGAAAACCATCTCCTCAGACAAACAAAATGCTGTAGGTGTGGTAAGAAGGCCTGAGTGCCTCTTGCTGACATTGACACTCCAGAAGTGCTGCACATGGATCTCATGTTCCCTCTTAGGGAGCAAAGATACAAACTAGCAATGCTCAGTCTGTTCTTTCAGACCTGCTGCCAAGAGATGGAGGCTGTTCATGTGGCAGAGGTGGCCTTGAGCCCTGGTTGCCTCAGCCTCTGCCCCTGCCCCCTCTGTGCTGCTACCCTGGCCAGGGTGGGTGCAGGAGGTGGGGGGTGGCTGGGGTAGGTGGGGGAAACAGGCGGACAGCTCATGTCACAAACAGTTTTGCTCTGCTTAGATCCTGCAGTTTTTTTCTTTCCCCCTATTGTTAAGTGGCATTGAGCACCAGCAAAACAGGAAACCGCTTCCTCCAGCCGCTGACCCAGAGAGCCCTGGGCAGCTGCTGGCTGCACACAGCAGCCTCCCCACACCACCCTGTTCCTAGAAAGTGTCTGGACATTTGGAGCAGCATTAGGGAAGAGCAAGGAATACCGGTAAAGCCTGAACAAGTATGCTTGGCAGCTCTCACCAGAGAGTCATACTGGAAATATCTGGTGGTAACCATCAAAACTGTTTCTGCTTTTCCAAAATTAGGGCTTCTGGAAACGAGAGCAATAATGTCTAAGCCAATCTCGGTCACCTCACTCATCTGGTAACCAACTTCATTGTCCCTTTGTTGTGCCTCTTTGTTGGCTGTTGTATCAGACATCCTCACTCGAGGTGTGAAGAAACTACTGTTTTACAAGCACTGCAGCTTGCTGTGATCCTCAAATCTCAGGAGTCCAGCCATGGCTCGCCTTGCTGGGCAGCCTCAGTGGAGGCAGGAAACAGCTCTGGTGAGGTGATGGTGACCCTATTCTTCTGAGACAGCAGCACTTCAGGGTATCAAGAGAGTACCCACTGTCTCTGTCTCTGTGAGCAGACTGCAAACGGAGGATAGCAAAGACCTCTTGGCTCCTTTCCTAATTACATATTCCCTGGCATTCTCTGATATCAAGGATAACATTGTCCTCCTTGGTGACATTCGACTGACCTAGAATTCCCATTGAGTTGGTTTTGTGGTGGTGTTTTTTTTTTAACATGGTGTGATATTCTTCATTCTGTCTCTTAAATACTTACATAGAAAAAAATCATCTGTAACCTCGCTGGGAATGTCTGGTGGAAATTTTTCACCACTGCATTTCTGTGTTTCTGAAAGTAGGACACATCAACATGAAAGAAATGATGCCCAACCCAATCTCTGTCACCTCATTACTCTTGAGCTCCAACTTAATTACCTCCCTGATGCTTTGCACAGCTCTTACCCAGACATTCTGTGTCTGCTTAGAAATCTGCCATACGAAATGAAGTGATGACTATGTACCCTCTGCCTGCTGGAGAGAGGAATTGTGAGGCTTGGGAAACAGAATTCCCTGAGCACCCAGAAGGTGCATCAGACTGTACAGGGCTGATCCTGCACCACTGGAGTTCACAGGTGAGTTACAAAGACCCACTGAAACCATACTGAAAGCTCATATCACAAAACTGGTTTAAAGATAACAGCAGTTTTAACCCCAATGAAGTCGTGGTTTATAGTTCACAGCTCCAAACCCAGAGTTACATTAACAGCTCCCAAAGTCTGACCTCCTGTGCACCACCATCGCTGTACTGCTGCCAGTGGGATTGCATGGATGAAGAACTTGATAGTTTATTTTCAGAAAGCCTTTGAGTCCCTTGTTTGGAAGTCCATAGCCCAAAGTTGAATGAACCTGAATGCCTTGCAAAACTTACTCCTAGTTCAAAGGCAGGCCAAGGTCTGCCATGTGAGTAGCCCTCCAAAAGTGCTTGGGCTGTACACTGAAAGTTCATTTCACATCCCTGAACAATTTGAATTCATTAGGTTTAAAAGGAACAAATAATATGAAGAATAATTACCATGATACTCTAAGTTTGGACATGGAGAACAGAAAGCCACAGTAGGTGTCTCTGGGTTGTAAGGATGGGAGCCTGGCCTGATACTTTTGGTTGGTATCTAGGAGTGTCACGTTAATCTGGGCTCAAACCTGATGCTATTGCTAAGTCACTTTGAAAGACTCATCCTGCCACAGGTGCAGTGTTCTTGGCCACGCAGTCTCTGCTTCACAAGGTGTGGTCAGTGTGGCGTCTCTTGTGAACAGCAGCAGGCAGCCACTGATGGAGAACCAGAGAGGCTGCAGGAGGAGAGTGGCAGCAAGAAGGGACAGGGCAGCTCAGCTGCATCACCTTGTAGGTGCACTCCTTCAGAACAGGCTGTTCTGCCACTTCCCTCTGCTCTGCTCACAGTTGAAAGCTAGCAGGACAAAGGTACCTTCAAAACACAAGATGCCCACACTGCATCAGTCTCTTATCTGACTATTTCAGTGCAGTGCTTTGCACTGGCCGTGGGCATCTGTGAGACTGGGCAGGGCATCTGCCCTGTCCTTCAACAGCAAACCTGAGATGAAACACTGCTGCCTCTCCTGAAGTGACACACTGCTGTTTCTCCTGAGGTGACACACTGCTGTCTCTCCTGAGGTGACACACCGTTGCCTCTCCTAAAGCCCTTCCTCACACTCTGGGAGTTCCCTCTTTGGTGTCACTGTTCCCAGAGTGTGTTATGCATGCAGCATTAGCTATGGATTCATTTCACAGCTGGCACCATAGGCAGGCACTCCCTGCTGCACCATCCCCAGGGTGAGCTGTGCTGCAGGATTTCCCCAGAGAGCACCTTCAGGGGTACAGGCAACCAACCCTACATCTGGGCTGCTTTCTTTTGGTGAGCTGAGGGCTTGTCAGCAAACCATTCTGAGCACATGTAAGACACAGTACAGTATTTAATCATCCCTTACCCTCCCTGACAGAGAAGCTTTCTAAAATCTGGACAGTACTTCAAAACCATAAAGCCCTTTCCCACCAGAGAATCCTTTTGCATCTCACTCCAGACAATACTGCACTACAGCAGTAATGTGGTGCACTGGACCTTCAACAAGTGTATTTATATCCATTTCCTGGTCTTCCTCACAAAATATAAATAAACATTAACATTGCTGTTACACAAGGCCAGCCAGTGCCCACTGGACTCCAGCTTACACTAAACCTATCTTTGGAAGTCATTTGGTGTAAATAAAGCATAATATTGAAGGGAACAGAAGGGATTGGCTGGGATGAACTGGTTAGCAGAGAGCTCAGGGTACATACACTGCTTCCTCAGGCATAAGAGAACACCTCCTGCTCCTTGCGGAGAGCTTCTCTTTGGAAGTTTGCCTTCTCCCCAGGGGCTCAGCGGCTTTCTGGTGGCATACCCGGGTCTCACAAGGCTCCTTCTAAAATGCCCTGTCTGGATCTGTAAGATATTCAGAGCTTCTCTATTTTTCATGGCTGATCAGGCAAGTAACACCACTTTGTGCCTCTCTCTCTGTTCAGAAGCTCTCTGATCACCGTCCCTTCTTTTGTTTTCACAAGGACCACTTACAAAGAAGGTTAAGATCTGATCCTGGGACTGATCTTCACTTGTAGCCCAGCAACCTGCTGATTGTTTTGTTGGCAATCCACATAGTGCTAGGAGAAAGCATCAACGTCTTGCTCCTGATAAAAGTGGTCTTCTCTACTTTCCTGGTACAACGATGTTTTGGTAGCTCTTCCAGGGCTCAGAGTCTGCCCAAGCAGCCGCTGTTAACTGCTGGCTCCGGAAGGCCTTTGCCCGTTCGTCCCGGCTGCGGCGGAGCCATGCGGGCGCTGCACTGTGCACCGCGGCTCTCACAACGCTAATGTCAGATCGGCAGAGCAGGGAGGATGCTGCCGCCGGGGCTTGCTCTCGCTCCTCTGCATAGCTACACTTTGATTTGGTGTGCTTCAAAGGGACTTGGCAGAACGATCCAGCTGTGAGCTGTGGGCCATTACCTGCTATTGACTCAGCCTGGGCGCTGCGGTGCGCACACCCGCACTTATCTCCGTGCTCACGCTGGAGCGCAGTGGTGTGGTGGAACCTTTCGTAGTGAACGCAAGCTGAGCTCTGCCAACTTCTACTAACGCTGAACAGGAATTTAATTTGCTTCTAATAATTGTGTTTTTCTGCTTCCTGCTCCTCCCACCACGTTTAGGAGAGGAGAAGGTTTCACCTTCTCCATTTCTCTTCAGTACGTGCATTGCTTCCAGGAAAACTTGGAAGTGCAGCAGCAACCTCCTCCAGTTCTCTGCCAGATTTCCTTCAGGATTTAATGATTCAGGTGGCTTCATTTGCTCAATTTTTGCCAAAAAAAAAAAAAAGGAGAAGTAGTTCTCTACTGACACCATATAATAAAGCTGAGCAAACAGGAGGGCTGGTAGGAGACTTAATTTTATTGCCTGGCTCTAGTCACATGGCAGATCAGGTTACAAAATATTAATGCCCCTGCCAACTCTCAGGATCCACCAATTCCTCTTGCTACCGTTTTAGCCAATCTGTTTTGTTGATTTATTTTGGATTCCCCCCTCCCTTTTGTTTTCCTTCTTCCCTCTACCCCCACCCCTCTTTTTCGTTCTGAGGGCAGGGGCTGAGGGGAAAGGCACTAGAGCAGGGCAGGAGGCAGAGTGAAAAGCGAGTATATCATGATTGGGCGTATCCCTTTAGCTCCTTCAGTGTTTGTTCAGCACTTTTTCGCCAGCTGAACAGCTTATTCCCTCCCAGTGTTGGCAGCCTTTGGCAAAAGTAAAGCAGTGTCAGCATTCCCCTGCTCCATCTATTTTTTGGAGAAGAGTCATTTAAAATATTCCATTTTCACCTTGTTTGCAAGTTAGGATGAAGGCTTCTCATCCAATTAAATGGTAACATTCTGGCTTGAAAAACAACTTCAAGATGAGGAAGATAAGCTTACACACACATATTAACAAGAATCCTTTCTTATGGAAATAAATTCAGCAATGCAGCAGAGCCACTTTTATTAGCACTGAGACAGATAGATCTTTAGAGAAATTGCTTGATAAAACAACAGATTTGAAAAAAAGCAAACTTGGTGCAACTCCGGAGTTCTTCCCAGTGGTTTCCCCTTTGTCCCTTCTTCCAGCACACAGCAGAACCAGCAGCTTTTGCGTTATAGGTTCCTGCAAGGAGTGTCCCAGACAAACAGATGCCTGCTACCTCTGCACACTCTCGGACACTGTAACCACATTTCTCTCAGTACCTCAGCTGCACTGCAGTGGGCACTGCTGTGCCCACAGCATCCCCATGGCACACCCCAGCAACAAAAATAACTCCTAAGAGAGGGTCCAGATTTTTGTGAAGAAGGGGTAAAAGCCCACACAGTGCTCCCTGCATGGGCAGTGATGCTTTTTCTTCCCTAAAAGGCACAAGAATAACCACAGCTCCTTCCCCATTGTTACTGAAGAGCAGTGGTACAGAAGTTAGGAGACCAGTTCAAGGCCACATGAGCCTCCTGTGCTGAGTTCAAGAATCAGGACTCAGGTGACAGTTGCAGTCCCTGTATTTCAGCTATGAGACCACCACCTTCTTTTGGTAAGCAGGGGTGGAAATGCACTTCTGCCTCAGTGTCTGTGACCATAGTACCTTCGACATGGGAGCGTGTTGATTTAGTTTTCCCATTTCTGCCCTTCTTTCACAAGTCACCTATAAAAATTGCCACAATAATGCATCCTCCTCCTCCAGAGCCACCCTTCTCTGATTTCTGACAAAGCAATCTCTTGTCATTTGGAGTTTGTTACAACTGCTCCAGCAACAGGCAGGGTTAAGGAAGTGTCAGCAATGACTCCCTGCAGCCACCTGCCTGCACTGACTGTGGACACCGACTGCAAGTTTCTAGGGGAAGGGACCATCACTTTCTGCAGCTGTATGAGGTTCCGGCCTGTCAGTCCTTCCAGTCACAGCAGTGCTGCTGTCCCCTTACAACGCCCATCTTCAGAAGACTTAACATAAATTCCTCACTTTGGGTTTTATGAGAAAATAAAATTTATTTTTCCAAAGTCTTTCCCCCCCAAAAACAATTGCGAGAGGTGCAAAACCCTCAGGAGGATAACACTATCCACAGCCAGGGAAAGGCAGTGTCACACCTCTGCGCCTCCTGCGCATCCACCACAATGGAAACAACAAACTGGTACATTCTGGTAAGCCAGGCCCGCGCTGGGATGACCTTTCCTGGGGCAGTGCTTTCCTTGTTCCTCAGGCTTGTTCCACTCCTGTGTGCGCAATCACAGCACCCTCTGCTGCCCCTCGCTCAGCCTGCAAAGGGCCGACCACGATCGCACTCGAGAAGGGACCCCAGGAGTGACCAAACCGATTGTGGCAGTGCTGTGTGATAGGTGAAGCAACATCCCCACCGCGGGAGCGGCAGCGCAGGAAGGGACTGCGGCTCTGGCTGGGCTGCAGGCCTGAGCTCCTGAACGAGCAGGGCGAGTTCCTTAGTGGCTCAGTGTCCGAGTTCTTGCCAGGGTCGCCAGGAGCCCTGCCGCACCTCCCTGTCAGTGAGCGCCAGGGGCAGCGCTGCGGTGGCAACTCCCCGCCCTGCCGGGGGACACGGAGGCATCCACGGCCGGCGGCACCCACTCCGATGAACGGCAGTAGGAGCTGGCCTATGACACGACCCACCCCACCCCCCCAAATCCTGCCATTCCTGCGGCGCCCGGCGAAGCGTCCCCGCTCCTCGGCAGGCCCAGCGCAGCCACTCGCGGCAGCGCCGCGGCTGACTCGCAGGCGCCACCGATCCTGGCTGAAGCACCCACAGGCCTGCCGCAGTGTTTAAGCATCCGGAATCCCGGTGCTGCTCCTCCAGGCCAGCGCCCGAGTCGTTTGCCGGGGAAAATCCCCGCAGTGCGACCGGTAGCGGCGAGCCCTGAGTGGTGTAACAAAGGGCGCTGAGCAACGGCGGCGGCCGCAGCGCCAGCAGAGCCCACCGGGGCTTGCCTTTCCCAACCGCCCCGGACAGGGTACAGGTCAGGACACGCAGGAAGAGGCGCAAGGCACCAGCGCACTACCCGCGGCCGCTACCGACCGCACGGCGCCGACGTGGCTCTTCCCGCGCGGGCAGGGCCCGATCACTCTCCGCCCACTGTGCGCGAGGCTCTCCGCGCGCTGCTAGAGGGGTGAGCGGCTGGAGGGGGCGTGGTCTCCCGCGCGGGCCCCGCGTGGCGTGCCGTGGCGTGCGCGCGCCCGGCGCTTCCGGCCGTGCAGGATGGTGCTGCTGGAGAGCGAGCAGGTGGGGCGCCCGCGCGGGGCCTGTGGGCGCTGCCGAGTGTCCGCCGCCGGCTGAGGCGGGAGGGGGCCCCGCCGGGCCCTTCTCTGGTCTGCCCCGGCGGCCTCGGAGCGGCGCGGGGGAGGGGAGCAACGCGCAGCGAGCATCGTGGTGCCGGTGGCTTGGGCGAGGGAGGAGGGTAGGCCAGAAACGCTGGGGCCGCGGTGGGTCCGGGGCCTTAGGCCTCGTTTTCGGAAGTCGGAGCCCTGGGCTCGGCCGTCCCTGGCCGGGACTTCCTATCCTGTGGCTTTATCCTGGGTAAACTCGAGAGCTCCCCTTTCCACGGTGAGTGTTCTCGCGGAACTGGGAGGGCCGGGCCTGCAGTAACGGCGGCGGCAGAGCGAGACGGGGGCTGCTCCCCTGCCAGCGAGGGGAGCACAGGGAGAAGAAATAAACGCCTGTGTGATGGTCTTCAGCCACGGATGGGGTTCTCTGTTCTCTTGCAGTTCCTGACAG
Source organism: Indicator indicator (assembly GCF_027791375.1). Classification (NCBI taxonomy): domain Eukaryota; kingdom Metazoa; phylum Chordata; class Aves; order Piciformes; family Indicatoridae; genus Indicator; species Indicator indicator. The sequence continues at coordinate 36,552,791 of NC_072013.1, forward strand.
AGCTTACCAGACTCTTTCAGAAGTGCAGAACTTCGGGGAGCGTTTTCATAACGCTGAAGAAATGTAAGTTTTAAGTCTGTTACTGGATTGAAGGCATGTTCCTCTGAATCAACAGTAGAGCTGTCAGCATGTATTTAAAAGATGCTGTTGTAATTCAGAACATCTGAAAAACAGATGGAAAAACAGTGTGGAAAAATCGGTCCTCTGAGCTGCAGTGCTGAGAACTTTGAAGAAAGTATTTCCTACAGTCTCAAATACAGACTAGGAGTTTATCATTATTAAACAATAATTGTAATGCCTTAGATTTCTGTAAAAGGAGACTTCCAGTGTTGCTGTTTCTCTGGTTTCTGGCTAGCTGGGACTGCTTAAGGAGTCAAGTGTGCAGGCCTGTAGTTTGGCAGGGCTGCATTTAAAGCAGCAGCTCTCAGGGCAGGGGTTTGAACCCTCCTGGCAGTCGATTTATGGACCAGATGCTGGGGCTGCAAAGGAAGGGGTCTTTGAGCGGTGCAGCAGCAGTGTCAGCTCAGACAGCCAGGAGCTCTGCAGTGCTGCACAGGGCTCCTGAGCAGGAGGCAGGGTGGTTTAGTGCTGCTGAATAAATGCTCTCTGTGCTCCAATGCAGACGATGGGAGAACAAAGCCAGTGCCACGCAAGGGCCACGTAGAAACCTTTGAGCCAGCAGACAACAAATGTCTCCTACGAGCGACCGATGGGAAGAAGAAAATTAGCACAGTGGTGAGTGCCAGCTTTGGGTTAGGAGAATGAGTGACTCTGCTTGGCTTTCATTTACTGCCCCACATGGCAAGTGAAACGTGTCTTTCCATGAATTCCATGAGAGCTACAGACACAGCTGAGGATGGGCTGCTGTACCCCTGACCCCCTGTAGACGGAACTGGATTTTGCTTGGGTGGTACTGCAGGGCAGTGGAAGGGATTCTGCCTGTCTGCAGCAGCAGGTGTTTTGAGTCAGGTGAAATTGTTTGGAAAAAAGGGGGAAACTGCTTGTTGAGATGTGGGCAGATATGGAATCTGCAGGATGAGTGGTGTGGTTCCAAGCAGAAGAGAGGTCCCTGCACACCTATACTCCAGCCTCAGGTGACAGAGGTAGTTTCCTGTAGACCTCAATGGAACTGATGAATATTCTTACAACCCAGGGAAGAACGGAATGTTCCTGAAATGGCAGGAGAGGAATTCTTCTTTCCTGGCAAGAAATGGTGGCCATAGGCAGGCTCACAATTCCAAGGCTTAATCTTGCTGAGCATGCCTATTTTTTTCCTCATTTACAGAAAAGTATTTGTGTTTCAGGAAAAGGGAAAAGCTGAGAACCTGATGGGTGTTTACTTGGAATGAGAGATTGGGAAAGGCTTTAGCTGGCTTTAGGTCTCCTTTGTGATGTAACCCAAGGAAAAATGTTGAGAAATACTTGAGGGAATCTGGGCTTCAACATATTTTTGAGGCCCTACAAGTAAATTAAACCTTTCTTAGAATGTTTTTTCACTTGCTTCCCATTTGAAACAGAGGGATTTGGGAGGTATTCACAGTGAGGGTGGTGAGACACTGGAACAGGTTGCTCAGGGACACTGTGGATGCCTCCTTCCTGGAGATATTCAAGGCCAGGCTGGATGAGGCCTCGAACAAGCTGGGCTGGTGGGAGGCGTCCCTGCCCATGGCAGGGGATTGGAACTGGATGATCTTGAAGGTCCCTTGAAGGACCCGAACCATTCTGTGGTTCTCTCAAGGAAGTCCAGAGGGTTTTGTCAGTGATTGAGTCAGGAGTGTGCTCAGTTTCATCAGTCAATGGAGTCCTCTGCCTTGTCAGTACAGCCACTGAGCTGATCCAGCTACTGCCACGAAGGCTGGCTGAACAGGTGCTGATAACCTGGTCTGCAGTCAGTGCTTTCTTGTTTAACCTCCAGTGTTGTTTTTATAGGTGAGCTCAAAGGAAGTAAATAAGTTCCAGATGGTAAGTTTTGTATTGCCTTCTATCTGCCTTTTCTGTGGGTCCTGGGTAGTGGTCAGTAGGGACCACTGGACAGCTGAGAAGAGGCTGGTTGGGAGCTGACCTGCCCTGCAGATTAACCTTAGACTGCCCCTCTGTTTGCAGGCGTTACATAACCAAACCCAACCCCTACCAAAACCAAAGCCCAAACCTGTTGTTTTGTATGTGACTTTCTGCACAAACGCTTCCAGTGCAGGGTGTCAGAGCATGAGCATCTTGGCTGGGAGAGTGTAGCTGCCCTCCCCAGCAGTTCTGGCTGAGCTGTCACCTCTGGTGTGCTGTCACTTGTGTTCTTCCACTGCTTCCAATTGTGTTTTTCAGGCATATTCAAATTTGCTGAGAGCCAACATGGATGGTTTGAAGAAGAAAGACAAGAAAAGCAAAAACAAGAAGAGTAAAGCCACACAGTGATGGAGCAGTGTCCTGCTGTGCCTACAAGAGACTTGACACTCTCTCAAAGCAAAGTCCATTTCTTTTTGTTTCCACTTTGGTTTTCCTTCCAGAAGGACAACTGGGCTCTGGTCAGGATTGGTTTGAACGGAGGAGAAGGTGCTGTCTGTTGTGCGGCAGGAGCAGTTCACTGAACCTGCTTTACAGCCTGCCAGCTGGTTTGTGCTGGGACTGCTGCTTGCTTTCTGTTGTACCAGTGGGCAGCATAAACCTGTCTGAGGGGTGACCCAGATGCAGCTACCAGGAGTAAAGCAAGGCTGGAGCAGGGGGGTGGGGCAGGTGCCCAGTTTTACAGCTAAGCCTCAGTAGCAGGAGGGAAAGTGGATGCCAGCCTCCCCAGGAACAGAGTTTTCCTGTCCCTGCCATCTTCTGACAGCCCTGCCTACATTTGGCAGTGCAGAGCCAGGCAGCTGTTCCCTCACTCCCTGCTGACCCTGGCTCAGGGTGGGGGGAGGGCAGGGCTGTGCATGGTGTTCCCTTCAGACAGGGCTTACAACTGCTCCTGTCAGCTGAGCTTCAGCCTTTTGGGGATCAGTTTCCGCATACTGCACATCTGAAACAGCTCTTTGCCCTGAGCAGATGTAAAGGGTGACCTGTTCCTATTAAACACAATGAGAAATGGACTGGGCTGTGGCTTGTCTTGCTGAGCTGCTGGGGATGGGGTGGCTACCTCTGCCATTGGCATTGATTCCCCTGCTGCCACCTGCTGTGTTGCCATTGCAGCTTTCACACTGCCCACAAGTTCTCTGGTGTGCCTTTAAAGTTTCTTTACATAGTAGAGCTTTGTCCTCTTCACCACAAGCAGAGGGCAGAGGAAGTAGGGATTGATGCAGTGAGCCTGCAGTGCTAAAGGCACTGCTGTGGGGGTCAGCTCTTTAACCAGGAGGTGCCAGGTGGGGAGGGTAAACAGCAGAAATCCTGAACGGTTGTGCAGTTTGGTGTGGAATGATGGCTGTGCACAGGTAACTGTGGCTGCTGGGACTGAGCTTTGCTCAGCCTCACTTCTGATGGGGCTGTGGTACAGTTTAGCATCAAGAAGATTTCCATCAGTACCATGACTTTAACTTCAGGCTTAATCTGACACCCCATGAGAAATAAGATAGCTCAGTACTTTGGGCGTGCCTCTAGCAGATGCAGGTTACTGTTTAGGTTTAGGCCTGAAACCAGCTTTTCCTGTATCAGGTCTTGTTGCATCTGCCAGAAAGCTGCTGCCTGATCTGAAGGCACAGGCAGGAGAAGCAGAGGGGTGGGCAGGCCTGCAGCTGGGATGGAAAGCTACTGCCTTTCAGAAACTGAAACAGTAGCTTAAAATCCCCAAACGAAACCACCAAAACAACTTCCCCCAAAACACAAGGAGCTTGTACTAGACCTTTGTACCAAAGACCTCCAAAAGGCTCAGTAGCCAAACCTTTTATTAAATAAAAACCCTTCTGAAGTGTAAACCAGTTGGGTAGAGCTGAAGACAATCCAGCTTCTAGCCCTGCAATCGAGTTTCTCCTGGCACTGCTGCTGCAGGTTGACATCAAAGGCCTTCTGACACTGGGACAGGTCTGAGCTGCCCAGCTGCTGCCCTCTGTCAGAGGGGAGGTATTGCCTGACCATGCAGAGCTGGAGGCAGCCTTGCACTTTCCTTGCCCACAAAATATTTCTCTCTGCTTTTGGACAGCCATGTGCAGTTTGTATTGCACATGAAACTCAATCTGGACATGTCAAGAGGCAGCAGTTGCCTGCCTTGCAGTGTTAGCTTTTGATGAACACTTGGTGGAGGCACCCCATGTGAGGTGCTTCAGGCACTAAACCAGGACCTTGTACTCGTCACGGTAGCTGTACAGGATGAGTGCAGGAACCCTGCAGAGGGAAGGAAGAAGAAGAGTCAGCAGTGCACCACTAGCAGAGTCACAACAGAGCAAGCTTGGCTTCCTCTCCACTTACCTTGCCTGCTCAGTGACCTAAAGGCTCTCGGCTAAGCAGCGCTCCCTGTGCAGGCACTAAAATGGGAAGGAAGCCTTGGCCAGGGACGGTGCTGCCTTCACAGCCAACAGAAGGGACCAGCCTTGCAAGCCACAGATACAAAAAAGTTTCACTTCATGCCTAATTGCCTTAGTGAGTATTAGAGATGTACCCAAATTGCTTCAGCTCTGCTAAGAAAAAGCAGTCCAAGTCCACTTGTATTTAAAGTTAAGTGGTACCTTCAACACAGGGTTAAGAAAATACTCTCCATGAAGCTCAGAGCAGTGCCTAAACACCCAGAAATCACTGAACTGCACCACTCCCCAGCTGAAGAGCTGAGGCTTCATACAGGATGTGCCCAGACCTTTCCCTCCTTGGCAGAATGCACAAGGGGACAAGTTGAACCCAAGTGTTTCTTATGCTTAGAAATCGGGAGCAGGCTTTATATGTTGGCAGAGCACACTGTGCATGCTCAGAGCTGGGAAGGCTGCCAGCTGTGCCACATCCCCATTGCATTCCTTCAGAGCAGGAGTAATTTGATGGGCTCAGGAGCTTCAGGTGAGTCCCTGCTGTGAGGACAGTGGGTCTCTGTGCAATAGGAACCCAGCATGCCTGAGTGAATGGAGTTGTTTGCCACTCATCTGACCAGAGCTTCAAAGAACAGCAGCAATGTTTTGGGAGTTCCTGCAAAGCCTGGTAGAAATGAGGCATTCTCATGGCCAAGAACTGCTTTTGCCACAAGTGAGGCCTAGATGAGGAGTAAATTTTTCCCACAGCACTCAAGGAACTCTGCACACTGGCTATTTCTTTTCACCTCAAGGAGTAGGGAAGGGGAGAGCAAGTGAAGAGCAGCTTCCTCAGGACAGAGGGACTGCAGACATGCTCTGCACGTGAAGAGCCTAACAAATGTGTACCTCCTTTCCATCTTGATGGTGTAGATCTCATCACAGATTGCTTGCAAGTAGGAAAACCTCTGCTTTGGCCATCGTGACATCAGCTGTCTCACAGTAGCATCAAAGGCTTGTCTGTCTCCTTCAAGCTGAGGAAAACAATTGCCAAAGAACTGTGACATAAGCTTCCATCCCCTCCACAGAAATGCTTCCCCCAGCAGGAGTCAGCTTCTGAGCACTCACTTCAGTGCTCCTTCACGGAACACCCTTCAAACAAAAGCCACACAAACAACATCTGCAACTTCAGTTTGAAGTTTTGATTTTTGAGCAGATTTCTCAGGAGCTTAGTGCCCAGTTGCTGTCACAGCTTAGCAATGAGAAGACAGAAGCCATGGAAAGGTCTCCAGCAGTTTCATGATGCTGGACAAGCAAGAAATCTGGGGTGTAAGGATGGTCAAAGAGGAATGGTACAAGCTGATGGTGGGCATTGGTACTTTTAGTTTTTTTGAGGTAGAAAGCTGCTATTTATCTCCATGAGTTGGGCAGACTGGGTGGACTGAGTATGCATAAAGTATTCTCAAATGGGGGCTGGCTACCAGAGAAGCACTGCTTGAGAGCAGCAGGTAAAAGGTATGAGAGCACTGAGTCCACTTCCAGGCAGGATGCCATTCCCAAGTTTGTTTTCTGTTGGGGGTGGGGAAGCAGCCATCTCTAGTAACAGCTTCTGACTTCCTAACTTCTGCTTTCATTGGAGGAGGGAAGAGTTTTGCCTTTGCTAGCTCCTCTTCCTCATGGAGCAGTCTGAGCTGTTAAAGGCGTCAATGCCATGCATCCCCTTTTTATCCTGCCTTCCCTTCTCAGATTCTGTCTCCAAGACAACTGCCTCTGGATTTTGGGCCCTCCTTCATTAACAGCTTCAGGAAACACTTTTGTTGAAACTGTCCTTAATGCCTACTTGTTTCTAAAAATGAGCATCAACTCTAATTTCACGTAAGTATTCTCGGGGAAAAGAAAAACCCAGAGCTTTGGCTTAGGACTCCCTTGTGGTATCCTGCTTAACTTGAGCATTTGACAGGATTTTTCCAGCCTCAGTCAAACTCCTTGGGCAGGAGTAGGTTTTAAAACCTAACTCAAACTCCCTTAAGGAAAAGATCTCCAAGAGGGGCACTTTCCAATGGACTCCATCAAGAGCAGCCTTTATCCTGCAGTGTCAAGAGTCTGAATGGCAGTACTCAGTAGCTCACCTCTAAGGACAGGAAGTGCATCACCGCTGCTTTAGGCAGATCAACCTGCAAAGACACCACCAAGAAATGACTGCAAAGCAGTGCTCTTAGCACTCTACCAGCTAGGCACTGGCTGCACTGAAGGCAAGCAAAGCAGCACCTGTGCTGACAGGGCTGGGAACTGACCATGGTTTGAGGCATCTGAAACAAAGTGTTGGTGACAGATGGCATCAGGGAAAGTTCCAGAGGTGCAGGCAAACAGGCAGCACGTTCCCTGGACAGTCTTTTGTGACACAGTGAAGGCTATAGGCCACAGACAAACAAAAGTTGTGCTGCTTTAAATGCAAGAGCAAATCTATCAGGAGCCAGCCATCAAACCTCCCCCAGCCATCAGCACAGCTGCAGCATCTACAACCAACTACTGCAATTCTGCTCCATGCACCTGCCCAACACACAGCATTCAGCTACAGAAGAAACGTGCCAGGGGGCTCCTTTAACCAAACGTGGTTCACTTGGCATCAGAGGGCAACTGAATGCTCCAGTCCAACTCAGAACTTGCACACAAGTTGAGGCTTGTGGCAAATACTTACTGCTAAGACCTCGATCTCACTGGTTCTCTGCTGCAGCCCAGAAAGGAATGTCTGCAGTCTTGTTTGCACCTGGCCACAAAAGAAGGGCAAAAGTAAAACATGTGTCTCTGTGCTGCAGGGTGGAACACCACTGGCTCACAGCTGGTAACAGAAGAGGCTGCCTCCAACACAAGGGTAGAACTGCATCACACTGAAACTACAATTCCCATTTTCAGTAACCATTCCACTGTAATCCCTGATGAGCAGACAGGAAGGAGCCTGGGGCTGTGCCACTCTTGCAGCCATGGCAGAGCCTCACTAACTCTGGTGCTGCAGTGAAGCAGAGAGCAATGCAGGTCACAGTGCCAGCACAGACTGCCTCTGCTTTGCTGAGATCAGAGGAACAGCAGAGCCTGGCACTGGAGACAGGGACTCACCTCTAGCTGGAAAAGGACTACTGATTTGAAATCTAGCCCAAAAGCATGGGTCAAACCTTCTGTTTGGCTCAAAGCTCAGAGAATTAAATCCCCTTCTTTGGGTTCTGAGAACTCTATAGGGTGGTTTTCCTGTTGTGCATCCCAACTCGGCCTGAAAAGGGGCTAAGATTGCAGTTCAGCTTTACCATCTATTCTAAGTAAGTTGAAGCCACTAATCCCAAATGAGCAAACTGACCTTCCTTTAGCCCCACTGAATCCTTTCACCATTGCTGTAACACCACCTTTCAGCCCAGGCTCTGTGAACTTTTGAAGACCTGTAATGTCTTCTTACACCTTCAGTCTGAGCCAACATAATGAACTATGTAGATAGAGTACAAATCCAAGTGTGCTGAACTTGCACCTTTAACACCCATCAGCATTTATTAAAAAGGACAATTCCAGAAGCCTGGCTCCTACCAAAACAAGATTTCTGCTGTCTGTGTACAATGAGGGCTGAGCTACAACGGCACAATTGCCAAGATCCAGAATGCTCAAACAGGTGGTCTTGGCCTTCACCAGTTGCTCGCAGTCTGTTTATTTATAATAAAGAACCAGCAGGACACATTTGTGTGCTGGGTGACAGTGAAGATGTGAATTCTACCATTCCTTAACTTCCAAGGGTCACTTCCTGACAGGTATTTGGGGTGAGTGTACCTGGATCTCCTGACGCCGCCGGGCACTGGCAGACAACTTCTCTGGAGCTATCACACTAACATTAGGCACCACGACAGTTCCATGGGGTTCAAACACACCTGAAATGCACAGACAGGCTTAGCTGATGTACTTCCTTTAGACAAGAAGCAGCAAGAACAGAAAATTCACAAACACCAGTGAGCTGGCATCTGTACAGTGCAGGGCTCTGCTGACACCCCCAGAGCCAGCCAGGAATGGAGGACAGCAAAACATGCAGGGAAATCCTCAACGGCTCCCTTAGGATTCGGAAGAACTGGTTGACAAGACTAAAAAATTTGGGGGTTTGTGTCTGTTCCCTGAAACTCAGGAAAGGTTCCCAATGGCTCACAGAAAAAACTCTGACAAGAACCAGGCAGCTATTTAATGCTCAATCCCACAGAAGAGTGAGTGCCAAAACAAACAGCCCCCAGCTAACAATAACTGAAATCTGAGTAGCAATCCAAACTGCCACTTCTGGTACTCACACACACAAATAAAAGTCAGCGTGATAGCTGAGCATGGCCACCTCTGCCTCAGCCCTAATGCAAGGAGGGGGCCCAAAGTGTTTCTTTCAAAGCAAGCCCCAAACACTGTCTTGGTGCCTAAGCAAAGCATTAACACTGCCAGCTTGAGCCACACAAGTACTGATTGTTGTTATCTACACCCAAACTCCCCTGATCAGATCGAGGGGGGAACATCTGTAGATAGAATGTAAAGGCATTTTCACTGAAGAACAGCAGGCCCAAGTGCAGGGGTCTCCACGGTAGCAATCATAGAACCAGAGAATCCCAGTCCCAAGCCACCTCCTTTTTCAACCATATGCCACCCAGCTTCTCCTCAGCTAGGAATGCCATGGGTTTGGGCTTCTCCCCACTCCTGAATCACTGCGTCAGTGACTGCTTGTCTGTCTGTTGTTCTGAGCACCTCTTTTGGTAGTCTGCAGAAAAATGTTAGCTTTAGGTCGCCTGGAGCAGCAGGAGGTGAGGCAGAAGTGCCTCAGACCAGAGGCACTGCTAGAGAACATTTTTTTCTGACCTTTAACTAGGTTGCAGCAGTATTTCTTATAAAACAGTTTTTAAGAAGAGAAATTTTTTTATGTTCTGTAGGTAGAGACTAAATACCTGAAATATTAGTAAATGATCCCTTTTGATTTGGTACTGAAAGGCTGTCTGAGTTTTCTCTAAAAATAAAGAGAGACAGAAAAACAAATTTACAGTGATGAAGAAATACTGCAACAAGACAGGGTTCCAGATTATCAAACACACTAATTTCATTCCCACAGATACAGGAATTGAAGGGCAGCTCCAGCACATAGCTGCAGAGCAGACTGAAATCAGACAAAATCACAGGACAAAAATCAGACCTAGGAGCAATTTTTGTGGATACTAAACATCTGTATCTGCAAATCATTCATTTAATCATCAATTCCTCACATGTAACACTGAAGCATCAAAGTGGTATTTATACTTAAGATCACACATTCAGAGAAGCTTTCAATAATTACTTTGGATCCCTTCACTCTCCACATTCAGGACTCATTACCAAAGCACTCTGCCAGGGTTAGCACAGTCACTGCATCTCAGCATTACCAAACAGGGGCTGGGCTAGAGTCTCTTCTCAAGAGCTACAAGTAAGGTAACAGAAAGAGCAATTTTCTTTCACAGCCTCTGTTAGATCCTGTAGATCTGTCACAAAACACCAGGTTAGTTGCAAAGTTAAATGCTAAGACTGGGTGAGGCCAGTGAAGGGAGAGTGCAGGGTGGGTGGGTGGCAGGAGGCACCAAGCACCTGACAGACTGCTCAGCTGAAGGCCTTCCCAGCTTACTGATTCCCTTTCTGTTCAGGAATCCTTGTTGGTGTGCCCAGGCCACATCTGTCCATTGCTGCCAGTACATCCGCACACAGCAATGGATCCAGATGTGTGCACGGTTCTGTAGTTCCACAGGGCTGGATGTGACTGACAGCTACACTGCTGGTGCACACAGCTGTGCCCACAGCCTCATGCAGTTTCCCTGCTACCTCCTGTTGGTGACTTCAGCAAAGGCAGGATGATGGGATGGTGCAGTGCACTCTGCTCTTTGCCAGGTGGTACTTCCACCCACAGCATACAGGTGTGCTACAGCCAGACCTCCATTACAGCCCTCTCCACACTACCTCAGAGGGAAAGGGATCTGCTGCTTTCACTCTCTGACCACACAGCACACAGGGGCATGGCCTCCTACTCAGGAAGGGGCACATGCAGCAGTCCTGTTCTCCACACCACGCTGGTGCTCTGGTGGCACTTGAGCAAGACAAGCACTGCACACCTCTTAACATCTGAATGTAGCAGCAGCTGGGGAAGTCAGCCTCTTCCTTCATCCCAATACAACTCTACACCCCAGCCTTTTGCTTTCTTTTCCCCTCAGAAGGGATTAGGCAAAGCTCTCTATCAAACCAAGGTTTAACTGAGCACATCTTAAACCTGCTCCATTAAAGCATCATGCAGTCCTTTCTCATGTGGGTGATCTACACTGGCAGGTGCATGATGCCCCTTACCTGCTGCACCTTTCATCACAGATCTTGGTTTTCAGTTTCTGGATCAGGTGTTCCACTAAGTCAGATTCTAGAATCCTTTTCTCCGTCTGTCTGTCTTTCTCAAAGGACTTCACCTGTGGTACAGTTCAGTGGTTCTTAAGATGGCTGAGTCTTAAAATGGCACATGAATAGGCATGAAAAAATGTAATCAACCACCAGGTGGATTATTCACCTTCTTCCTAATCACCCAGAATCAACAACAGCTCTAACTTCTCAAAAGGTACCATGAGCAGAGGCTGCAGAGCAGGGCAGGTGGTCACTCCTGTGGCGTGGGACACAGCCCAGCCTTTCCAGACCAGCCTTAGAGATGAGGAGAGTGGTTCAGGCTCTGCTGCTGCAGCCACCTGGGGTTTTTAGAGGGATGTTTTAGTTCTGTCAGTCTGGTAGCATGGAAAGCTGCCAGCTGCTAAGATCAGAGACAGCAGATGAATTTTGTAGCATCAAAGAAATGAGGGACAACAGCAACCTTTTTCCACATACTGATGCCAATCACTCAAAGCCAAGCAATGTTTGCACCAATTTCTGGACTTCCTAGAAGAAAGGAGGTCTGTGAGTAACAGCCCATTTAGGGAGGGATAAAAAGCAGGCTTCTTCAGAAGAACTTTCTACTGCTTGGCAGCTGGAACTGTATGTACCCCAATTCCAGCTACTTAAATACTTTTTGAAAACTAAAAGAAAGTAGGACACTAGATTATAAATCTCAAACACCATCAAGCATCCTGTGGTCCCACGCTCACCTTCACGTGGCTCCCTTCTTTATCTGACACAAGAGCCACATAGGTAATCCCAGAACATCTGCAGTACTCCTGCAGCTCTTCCTGGGACTGAAACGGGAACAGGGAAGGAGAATGGAACAGAAATTGGACAGGTTATAAAACAGTCACTTGAGTCATCAAAGCCTCCTGTCCTCACTTAAAATAACTTGATATGAAGCAGTTCACTGAGTGTAAAAACTTCCAAGAGATTCCTCTCTCAGCTTTATTAACAAGCCCAGGAGGTGAAGCTTCTTCATGCCTGTATTTATGCACCTAATGATTCTTAACACCCACAACCTGTTTAAGTCTGCACTAGCCAGAGGGAATGCCCAGGCCCCTGCAGTCCCACTGCCCACAGGGAAGGACCAGCTGGTCCAGACATGTCCTTTATTAAGGGTTAACTCATTAATTCAGAGATCCTACTTGCATCTCTCAGCAAAAGGAAAACTGATTGCCTTGACTGGTACAAAATAAGCTTCTGTTTTGATACATGTTCACTGCACTTAACTGGAGCTAACTGGCCTCATTTCAACCTCATTATGTGACTTTGACCCTTGATTTCAATAGGCTTAACTCCTCTGTGCTCTGAGGAACACATTAAGATCCTCTACACACTTTTAAATACCCTGGGAGGTAGAAAAGAAGAATGCTGCAAGGCCAGTGAGCCTTTCTGAACACTCGTATCTGAACAGCACCCTGCAGGCTCAGCTTTAGGAGTCTAGCTCAACAGAAAGCTCAAAACAATTGAGAAAGCATCTCAGAACCTCAGAGAACAATACAGTTAACACATGGAGATAGAAACTCTACCTGGGACCAGTCATACATGATCTCAGCTGGAATTCCTGCAGTCCAGAGCTTCTGAACAATATTGATAGCTCTGCCCATTGACAGCTGGCCAGCACTTACGACCAGCAGGTCACATGAGCTGACAGAAACCTGAAGGGCAGGGAAAACCAAAGGGGACGACATTAGCCACAAGACCTCCTTCTCCCCTCCAGAAGCCAGTTAAAGTACCAAAGAAGATAAATACACTGACAGTTTTCAAAAGGCATCAGGCTGAAAAGAAGGGGTGAGATCCACCTCCTTTTAGAGCCAGGATCTACCCAAGGCTATTCAAAGTCACTGAAAATGAACCTTTGGAAAAAGCATCTGCACCACCTTGGCTTACACCGTTCCCTTCTTCCCAGCCTGCTCAGCAAGGTTAAGCTGTTCTTAGGAAGTTCCCAACAGCCACACTGCCCAGCCAGGTGCAGCCATGTGACACTCTACAAAGCAGTCCAGCCTCTCAAGTTTACTTCCATCTCCACCTCCCATACTTTGCTAAAGGGAGAGGTGGTAGGGGCCAAGTAACACTTACTGGCTAGATGTCTACAGCTGCAGCCTCCAACTGAAACAATCCTCAGGCTGAGGAAAATGTTCCATTCAGAAACATAAAGGTGCAAGCCTGAAGAGCATCTCTTGTCCTAATTCTTGCTTTACTATATAATTCTGTCTGGAGAAACACAAAAGAGCTCCTCCTGACGCTTGCTGGCTGCTTCAGCATAGTATTAGTTTGGAACACATCTGAACATCTGATTTTTTTGTGCAGCTGTGGCTACAACACAGTCACTGAACAACCAAACAAATAACTTCCCCCCAATTCCCAACAAAAGACACTTACAGAGTCCTCCCCACTGGAAACAGCTGCAGTGATTTTATCTATAGCTATGCTGACTCCAACAGCTGAAGGCACCGGTCCGACCGCCTGCGGCCCTCTGAACTGTGGAATCTGAACAGACAAAGCCAAGAGCAAGACCCAAACAGCACCTTTGCAAAGCCCAGCAAGGTTTGTCATTTCAAACAGCTAATTCATGAGAAGAGAGCTGCTCACATACCAGGTGGTCATATCTGCCCCCTGCTGCCAGAATTTCGGGCACAGTTCTCTGCCTCCGCTTGATGTAGGCGATGAACTGGAAGATGATGCCATTGTGCTGCTGGATCTTGTACACCAGCCCCAGGTTGATGGAGACCTGCCAAAGGCAGATGAATGTCTGCAAGACCTTTACCACTATCACCAGCTGACAGAATTCCTTTCCTCCAAACAGTATGGATTGCTCTCCACAAGGAAGTGTGCCCCACATAGGGAAGCCATATGGAAACAATGCTCATCCCCAGACACTTCAAAACACAGCTAGGGAAATGCTACTCTAATCTTAAAGCATTCCCAGAGACCTAGAGCACAAAAACCCAAACAGCAAGCCTCAAGTCGGGGCAGGGGAAGAAGGGGAGGCCTTTACTAGGAATCAGCTGTCTGTGTCTTTAAAATATTCATAGACTGCTTCAAAAAAATAATAACCTTTAGGTAATGCCTCCAAGCTTAGCTGCAAAATCAAATCAAGTGTGTGTGTTACTAGACAGAAACGAAGTCAGAGACTTCTGACTGAAAGAGGCCTTATTCTGAAATGCCTTTTAAAATCCATGACCACCACAAATCACTGTCAGCATTATTATCAGCTAGCAAAAGACACTTTGATGTGGTTTCAAGATTCTAAAATCTCATTGCTTTATTTTCTGTCGAGTTCCAAGGCCCAGCAGCCTACAAAATCCATTCATTTATTAGCAGAGTATTTTACAAACCTGGAGCTTTATTCCAAACTGCTTTAAGAGATGGATGATCTCCTCCAAATCCTTCATGCCATGCTTCAGCAGCTGAGTGACACCTGGCTTTTGTTTGATCATAGAGTTTAAGAATTGGAACACATTACTGGCCTCTCCCTTCTGCTCAATGAATCTGTAGAGGCGAGAAAGCTACACCACAGAAATCAAATTAGCAACACACCACTTCCAGCACTCAGCATAGCTCACATCTGAGGAAATGAAACATTTTTTTATCTGCTGAGAGTAAACTAGCTGCCTCTTTTTCCTTGGTTTGCCTAGCAGCCTGATTTTGTCCAGTGCCTTGAGGAAAAGAAATGGACAAGTCTCATCCAGGTGTCCACAAGTGAATCTCAACTCCTTCTCCACTTCCATCAACACTTGCAGACAGTTTGGTTTCGGTTTTTCTCTGTTTCACTAGACACCACTGTACACTGTTCGATTCACTTTTTGTCTCCACTGTCTGAAAAGCACATTTCAAAGAAGAAACTTGGGCAGGTGCTGCCCAACGCTACCAATGCCCAAATGCTGCCTTCGAGAGAGAGCAGAGAACAAAACCAGACTGCCTCAGGAGACCGAGATGCTTCGAACAGCCAATGGAACAGTTTCTTTTTTTTATTCTGGCTGATGAAACTGCAAAGGAGATAAAATATTCCTGGCTTATGGCAAGTTACAGGGCAATTAATACTGAATGGGAATTACTTACACTGTTCGATGTGAGAGAAAGATTGCAGAATTTGGCTTCTACTTCTCTTTTAGTCATCTTTTCAGTCTGCAAGAGAAACATACCCAAATGTGGTCAACAAGTAATAAACAGCAGTAAATAAATGACTACTGCTGGGAAGAAGGAAAACTCATCTTTCCAGCACTTGTCAGTAACCTTTGCTTTTACAGACCAGCAACACTGCAAAAGACAAACCCAAACTTTTCACCCACCTTGTAGTGAGGTCACATTCAGCTTGGTTGCAACCACTACAAGCATAAAAATCTCAACTTCGTTGTGAAGCTCTTCTGCATGGATGCCAAAATGTTTATTAAATGAATAACCAACAAAAAGAATAAAATGGAAAAAAAAAATCAAGAAGGCATTTTGATGGAACTGAAAAACTACCTGAATGACTCACGTGAATTTCACACATCTCCTCTGCTTCTCAGGCAGCAAAGAGCATGCATGCTAAAGTTCTTACTGACTAACTTGCCAGTTCTAATTATCCAATGGAGTAATTCTTTCCTAAATACACATTTAGAACTCATCCTAAACCTTCCCAGAAGGAATTAACTGTACAGCCCAAAGACAGGCAGCATTTTTCTGTACCAACACGGTATTCCTGCTTGTGCTGGCCACGGGCTGTTACTCATTTCTAAGGTAGCTCCACAGAATAAGATGCTCTACAGTGATGATTACAGAGATCAGACCAACAACTAAATATCTTACCACAGCATCGTACAAAATGATGTAGACTTGATTGAGCTTATCCTCTGGTATCCCACAGTGCAGAAGTATGGCTTTCAGTATGGCAGTGTGGTTCAAATAAATACTGTAATTCCTTTCCTGAAAAACAGTAAAGAGAAGAAAAAAAACAAAATAAAAAAGGTTTTACTGGCTTCCCATTTTGCTAAAAATAACATTTTTAGCAAAAATAAAATAAAAAAATCCTAACCCTTTAATAGAAGCTCAAAGCTAACTCCACATCTCTCCTTCCACCACCCTACTTTTCAGCTGTTACTAGACTGGCCAGGCTTGTCCCCCTCTGCAGTAATCCATTGCCTGACAGCAGATGTCATTTCCATGTCATTGTAAGGATTCAATCAACATTTCCTTTGCACACAAACCTATGCTTCCCTTGAAGCTTGCCCAGCAGCCATCTCTTTTATTTAAATGGCAGTGTTCTATAGCTGTCAACCAATGTGAACAGTGCTGCCCCTGTTCACCTTACAGGAGCCTCCCTTTTCAAACACACTACACTAAACGTTTACTTAAAATTAAAGTTTCAGGATGGAAAAGAGAGCAAAGGGCATGATTAGAGAACCTACCTGTAGCACTGAAAACTCCTGAATGATCTCTGAAATGGCATAAATTGTTTCTGCTACAGGCAAGAAGCTATTTCCAGTCGAGGTAATGATGTCAAATGCACACTCCAGGAGCTCTTTGGGATGGCAGCGGTCTAGCTTCCGGGGTCTGAACACTCGCTCTATGCAGTACCTGAAGGAAATGTTGAGGAGCAAACTGGCATCTGCAGGGGTCACTCATGAGGCAGCTGTGCAAAACATCATCTCTGTCCCTTACCTTTTCAAGTTGGAGATGTTGTTTCTAGCTATGAATCTTGCAAAAGGAATCTGAAATGCATAAGAGAAATTGCTGGAGCTAACTGTTCAGCCTGGTGGGCTCTGGACCTGCAAGTGAATCACTGTTGTGCAGGAACATTTGTGCCTTAGTGCATGTGTAATACAGCCACAACAAAGTCAGATTAACCTGGCACCCTTGCTGCAAGTTATAAACAAACACATACAGCCCACCACCAAGAGGGACACAGGGACAGCTCCTAATGCCCCTGATGCCAAATGCCCCCTGAACTGACTTTGAGCACATCAAAATTGACAAGCAGGTGATTTGCTGCTTACATAAAGATATAAAGATGCATTTGTTAATACATCTTTGATCAACACATTTCCCAAGCCAAGGAATTCCAACAGAAAGATCAGTTCTGAAGATCTTGCACAAACACATCAGCGCAAATCATGTTGTACAGCTTGGTATTATAAATGCAAAGGAAGGGAATTAGGGAAACAGGGAAAGTCAGGTTCTTTAACCATCAACAAAAAATAGAACTTAAAGCATGGAGGTGTTAAATGAAGAGCAAGGCAATTAGGCAGCATTGCATATGGTCAGGTATTAGTGATGGAGGGAGCCCAAACAGTCTGATCTGAACTGTGCAATCAGCAATGCCTCTCAGGAGCAGAATGATCCTGGACAACACCTGTCTGAGGAACACAAAATTGGACAGACTGTTACCCACATTCTCTATAAAGACATACACAAGAGAGAGGGATGGGACCAGCAGTGACTTCTATCATGTTTGTTATATGGCATTTTTTCCATCTATGTTTAAAAAAAAGGTGTGGGGGAGGAAAATAAAAAGGGCAATGAAAAAGCAAACACAAGTCTGTTTTTCCCTCTGTCATCAGGGCTCCAGCTGCCTAGACCAGCAGAGCACCATGGAATACAGGAACAGACACTGAGAGATGCACAGCTTCAGCCCAAACTGGTGAACCAAAGGTGCCTACAAAGGTCAGAGCAGCCCTGGAGCCCAGCCTTGCCTGCCGAGCTGTGCTACTCACTCTGAGGTCATAAGGAAGCATCACCAGCATCCCGCTGGGATCCATGAGGTAGGAGGCCTCGTTGTGTTCATAGAGTTTCTTGTTCCTGGGCATCAGCAGTGGAGTGTTCAGCTTGATGGCTCCTGCACAAACCAACACAACATTGTTATCTCCCTTGTTGGGAGCTGCATCTGCTTTCTACAAGCTCATGCCAAACCTTGCAGGGCATGATCATCTCAGCCAATACCCTTTAAAAATGACATCATTCCAGGTGTCCTCCATAAACTTTCCTCTTCCACCCTTTAGAGAAAGCCATCAAGCAGGCACACTTTACCTGGCACACTTCCTGGCCTCAGCAGGCAGCCCATAGAGAAACAGATGGAAGCTGGCAGCTCCACAGCCCCAGAACAACCCTCTTTAAAGCCCACCCCTCACAACAGCCTGCACACAAAGCAGAGAGTGACTCCACCAGCAGCACTGCTATGGTCTGCAGGCACTTCCATAGAGAATAAATACTGTTCAGACATGGTGCATACTGCACCTCAAAAACATACCAGAAGTGTTCATGGTTCACTCTAAAGACTCATAAACACCCCTTCTGTCCTGGCTATCTTTTGCATCCACCTATCTGCATGAATCCAATCTCTGCTGAAACTTTACTATTAACAATAATAGCTCTGAGTACTGAGAAATGCTTTGCTGTTTCAAGCTCTGCTGATTCTCAGACAGCTCTTAGGGAAGCTTTACTCACATCTCCACATAAACATTTGTATTAGGAAAACACAGCACCCCCAGACAGGAGGGACTGCTTCTAACTGTTCTGGACAGCAGGTACAATCCAATGGAAAGAAACAGATAACCAAAAGCTGCCTTTTTTTTTCCAGAAGAATGAAAACAGTCTCTAAAATGCTGACAAACACTTCTCAAAGGCTGTCAGGCTTTAAATGGGGGCAAGGGAACCTCTCCTTACTTAACTTGGCATTTCTGGTTCTCTTTTATATTGCCAAGCCCTGACCATGCTACGTTAGGAAATCTCCACTTTCTCTTAGAACAGTAGAACATAAAATAGTGTAACATGACATAGAGTGTAATATAACATGAACCAATGTATATAGCTTAAACCAGTGTAATATAAAATAGCATAACAAAAAATAGCATAATATAAAATAGCATAACATAGACTAGCATAATGAACATCTAGAATTTAATAGAGCTTGCAGCATTTCCAATGTGCCAATGTTCTTCCTCTTTTAAAAGCTAAATTGAAGCAGTCACTATTCCTCTGACTGGAGAGAGTCCTGGAGAGCAAAGCCATCAAGGCCTGCATGACAGCAGCCCTGGCCCAGGAAGCTCCTGACCAGCAAAGCATTGCTAAGAGCAGTAACACTGAGGTACCACCACACACTTGCTCACTCCCACCCAGAATGGGACTGGCCTCTCTTCGGAGAGGCTGCTGTGCCCACAGAGCTTGGCCTTTCCCTTACATTCAGGTCTAGCTTCACAGAACACTCCCTACCCCTACAGGCTCATCCAGACTTAGCAGAACCCCCCCACATTTGATGAGACAATCAAGATTCTCACTTCAGACAATCTAAACCTGCAGTTTAAGCGCAATGGCTGTTACCGGGATGCCAAAGTGCCAGCACTAAGCAATGTGAAAGCTCCAGTGCTATGCAAACCTGGGGGCATCCCTTCTGCCTCCTGTGCCAGCACTGAGCCCTCCCCACTCTGCCCAAGCAAGCAAAAGAATGACTTTTGGAAGCACACCCACCGTGTCTTTTAAATATCCGGCTGACAATCTCACAAACATGCTGCTGTATCTTGGCTGCCCAAATAGAAAAACTACCCTGAAACCATCACAAACAAGAAGCACAAATATCATTCACATGCCATGGACACTCCGTGCAACACAGGCAATAAGCATTCTGCCTCAGCCCACTGTGACCACTGCAGTGCTCACATAGTGCAGCTAGCCACAGCCCTAGGAGGCTGCAGCTCCTGCACTGTGGCACCTCACATTCCTTCAGTGAGAGAGATAGCATCCAGGCCAGGCATCCTGGCTGGGATCAGCAATGCTGTGTCCAGTAGCAGCAGGGAGGGGATTGTCCCCTGGGACATAGCTCTGGGGAGGCCACACCTGGAGTATTGTGTCCAGTTTTGGGCACCTCAGTCCAAGAGAGATGTGGAGGTGCTAGAATCAGGGCAGAGGAGGGCAAGGAAGCTGGGAAAGGCCTGGAGAAGAAGTCTGATGAAGAGAGACTGAAGGAGCTGGGGATGGTTAGTTTGAAAGAGAGGAAGCTGAGGGGAGACCTCATTGCTCTCTACAACTACCTGAAAGGAGGTTGTGGAGAGGCTGCTGCTGGTCTCTTCTCACAGGTAGTTAGTGATAGAACAAGAGGGAATGGCCTCAAGCTGCCACTGGGTAGGTTTAGACTGGACAGTAGGAAACATTTTTTCAGGGCAAGAGTGGTCAGGGACTGGAATGTGCTGCCCAGGGAGGTGGTTGAGTCCCCAAGCCTGGATGTGTTTCAAGGTGGTTTGGATGTGGTGCTTGGGGCTATGGTTTAAGGGTGACCCTTGTACAGCAGGGTTCTAGGTTGGACTTGGTGATCCTGAGGGTCTCTTCCAACCTGTTTCTGTGATTCTGAGAAGGGTGAGGAACTGAGAGGGGTGACTTTGACTGGCACTGTTAGAAAGGAGAGGAAGCAGTCAGAGACAACACTCTGCTGGCCATCAGATGCTTCGCAGAACTCCAGAGTGAAAGCAGCAATCATCTGGACACACCCTTAAAGCTTTGGTTGCTGCAATCAAACACTGCTGGTTCCTGCACTGAAGGATGAAGGTTCCAGGGGCAGTGGTTAATTCAAGAGCTCCAAGTACAGACTGCAGCATTAAGTGGGAGCTAACGTGCAGGGTACGCTGAAGAGATAATGCAGTTCTCTCAAACCTGCCAGAGTTTACCTGCAGGAACATTTTTTCAACTCCAACACAGGAAAAATCATCCCCAGACATCCCCTAACACCTACAAACCTTCAGCATATCACTGTCATAGGTATAGTCTATAGCTGGAGAGATACGCTGGGAAAAGATCTGACTCATCATGGTTCTGTAGGCCTTCCCATCCACGTTTGCCAAGGTGTGGTGCAGTACTTCATGGAGTTCAGACTCCTCCATTTGTGGTGGTGGAAGATGTTCACTTTTCAACAGCTCCACAGCTGTTGGTCGTGCTGCAGGGTCGTGTTTCAGGAGCCAGGTAATAACTGTTCTCTACAAATCCAAAGTTTTGCAGTGCAGAAAGATTTTTACATTAGCAGTGCTTACAACAAACTTCCAGCTCAAGACCATGCTGAGACTCTGCAAGAGAGCTGAATCTCTGCACCTGATATTCTCTGCTTACTAAGCTCCACAGATGTTTGATTGGGTTGTTGCTATCTGAACACAAACAGTAGCAGAAATGTGCCTCCTGCGACAACATAATAGGCACTGCCCTTTGCTGTTCTAGGTTAGGCTGGCTCTGGTGTCTCAGTCATTGCTGTTCTAGGTTAGGCTGGCTCTGGTGTCTCAGTCATTGCTGTTCTAGGTTAGGCTGGCTCTGGTGTCTCAGTCATTGCTGTTCTAGGTTAGGCTGGCTCTGGTGTCTCGGACATTGCTATTCTAGGTAAGGGTGACTCTGGTGTCTCAGTCATTGCTGTTCTAGGTTAGGCTGGCTCTGGTGTCTCTGTCATTGCTGTTCTAGGTAAGGCTGACTCTGGTGTCTCGGTCATTGCTGTTCTAGGTGAGGCTGGCTCTGGTGTCTCGGTCATTGCTGTTCTAGGTTAGGCTGGCTCTGGTGTCTCTGTTGTTCTAGGTTAGGCTGGCTCTGGTGTCTCTGTTGTTCTAGGTTAGGCTGGCTCTGGTGTCTCGGTCATTGATGTTCTAGGTTAGGCTGGCTCTGGTGTCTCGGTCATTGCTGTTCTAGGTTAGGCAGGCTCTGGTGTCTGGGTCTTTGCTGTTCTACACTAGGCTGGC
Organism: Indicator indicator; assembly: GCF_027791375.1. Taxonomy (NCBI): domain Eukaryota; kingdom Metazoa; phylum Chordata; class Aves; order Piciformes; family Indicatoridae; genus Indicator; species Indicator indicator. Next base: position 36,574,308 of record NC_072013.1, read on the forward strand.
TCTGCTGTCTCGGCCATTGCTATTCTAGGTTAGGCAGGCTCTGGTGTCTCGGTCATTGCTGTTCTAGGTAAGGCTGGCTCTGGTGTCTCGGTCATTGCTGTTCTAGGTTACGCTGGCTGTGGTGTCTCGGTCATTGCTGTTCTAGGGTAAGGCTGGCTCTGGTGTCTCTGCTGCTCTAGGTTACGCTGGCTGTGGTGTCTCGGTCATTGCTGTTCTAGGGTAAGGCTGGCTCTGGTGTCTCTGCTGCTCTAGGTTAGGCTGGCTCTGGTGTCTCGGCCATTGCTATTCTAGGTAAGGCAGGCTCTGGTGTCTCTGTCTTTGTTGTTCTAGGTTAGGCTGGCTCTGGTGTCTCGGTCATTGCTGTTCTAGGTAAGGCTGGCTCTGGTGTCGCTGTCTTTGCTGTTCTAGGTAAGGCTGGCTCTGGTGTCGCTGTCTTTGCTGTTCTAGGTTAGGCTGGCTCTGGTGTCTCGGTCATTGCTGTTCTCGGTAAGGCTGGCTCTGGTGTCGCTGTCTTTGCTGTTCTAGGTTAGGCTGGCTCTGCTGTCTCGGTCATTGCTGTTCTCGGTAAGGCTGGCTCTGCTGCCTCGGACATTGCTGTTCTAGGTAAGGCTGGCTCTGGTGTCTGTCTTTGCTGTTCTAGGTTAGGCTGGCTCTGGTGTCTCGGTCATTGCTGTTCTCGGTAAGGCTGGCTCTGCTGCCTCGGACATTGCTGTTCTAGGTAAGGCTGGCTCTGGTGTCTGTCTTTGCTGTTCTAGGTTAGGCTGGCTCTGCTGTCTCGGTCATTGCTGTTCTAGGGTAAGGCTGGCTCTGGAGTCTCTGTCTTTGCTGTTCTAGGTTAGGCTGGCTCTGGAGTCTCTGTCTTTGCTGTTCTAGGTAAGGCTGGCTCTGGTGTCTCGGTTATTGCTATTCTAGGTAAGGCTGGCTCTGGTGTCTCGGTCTTTGCTGTTCTAGGTTAGGCTGGCTCTGGTGTCTCGGTCATTGATGTTCTAGGTAAGGCTGGCTCTGGTGTCTGTCTTTGCTGTTCTAGGTTAGGCTGGCTCTGGTGTCTCGGTCATTGCTGTTCTAGGGTAAGGCTGGCTCTGGTGTCTCGGTCATTGCTGTTCTAGGGTAAGGCTGGCTCTGGTGTCTCTGTCTTTGCTGTTCTAGGTAAGGCTGGCTCTGGTGTCTCGGTCATTGCTGTTCTAGGTTAGGCTGGCTCTGGTGTCTCTGTCTTTGCTATTTTAGGTAAGGCTGGCTCTGGTGTCTCTGTCTTTGCTGTTCTACGTTAGGCTGGCTCTGGTGTCTCGGTCATTGCTGTTCTAGGTAAAGCTGGCTCTGGTGTCTCAGTCATTGATGTTCTAGGTTAGGCTGGCTCTGGTGTCTCAGTCATTGCTGTTCTAGGTAAGGCTGGCTCTGGTGTCTCTGTCTTTGCTATTTTAGGTAAGGCTGGCGCTGCTGTCTCTGTCTTTGTTGTTCTAGGTAAGGCTGGCTCTAGTGTCTCTGTCACAAAGTTAAGAGATCACAATCAGATGAGCAATACAAAGATTTGAGAGCTACAGCTGTTACCCAAGAGGGAACCTTCCTGCCATGTTTATTACAGTGTACAGGAGGGGAGCGTTTTTCTGGTGCTAGTAACAGGCAGATTGCTGCTTCACAGGCAACAGCCAGGAAGCTAAAGGTCAGCAAGAGAGCCCAGCAACACCAAGACAAAGTTATCTAGGTGATGCAGAGAAGCTGACACTGCTGCTTCTCACTTCATGTCTTTGCCATGGAGGCACCCAGAGCAGCTCCTGGCAGCTCTGTTCCCACTCAGAGCAGCTCACTTAGCCTCACACCTCTTTCTGTTCTGAGACTCCCTCCAGAGCTTTAAGAGTTAAACCACAGAGCTGCCATGTGTCAGAGCCCAAACAGTCCTAACCCTCCCCCAACCCTCCTGCAGAGCTCCAAAGGCATGGTAGTGAACTCTGCATTTCTCTGCCTGTGCTTGGCCAGCTCTGTGGGGGAGTCTATTGCCATCCCAGCTTTGTACATTATGTTAAGATCTTTTTTCCTTACATTGATTTGATGCCACCAGATCAGATCATGGCATCAGAATTTGGCAGACATTACTAATTTAGAATTAAATGGAAAAAATGCTAATTATTTGGTTTGTGACAGGGAATCATGTTGAAAATGTCTTCAAAATTACCTGCTTGGCATGCTTGACTTCATCAAAGTCTTTAGGAAAGACAATAGTAGGCTAGAAAGACAAAAACACATTTGCACTGTGACAGCCAGCACAGCTTGCTGAGAATGTTGAAATCTGCAGAACTTGGGGCTGAGGAACTTAGCATTTTTATTGCAGTGGGGAAAAGGACCCAAACAAGCAAACAGCAACCCCTCACATGACAAATGCAGTTCCCAGAGCTGGAAAGGGTGGCACTGAAATGCTCCTCTGGTGTTCTGTACATGAGGGTACCACCCAGAACCACAAGCAAGGCTCCTGAGGGACACCCACAGGGGCTAACCCGGGGTGTGCTATGGCCAGGATGTCTTCACCTGATCTTTACACTGGGTGTGCTCTGCACCCTAAGAATTAATTTCCCAGACAGAACACTGATTGATGGCAACCCCATGAGGGAGCCCACAGTGCATCAGGGCATGGCAGGACCAGCTTCAGTTTTATTCTTCACTTTTCATTACCTATTTTACAAACACACTTATTTTCAGCACTCCCTGTGTAAACATTTCTGCTATGTTTGCATCCTTTTGGCTCTCTTGGACTATTTGCTGCACAGAACTGGTACAGCTGCTGTCTGTGTACTCACCAGTCTGAGCTGACCAAGAACAAATATCCTCTCTGATGCAGTGCTCATGGGGTGGTAAGACATTTCAAAGAATATGATACCCAGGCTGAACAGGTCCACTTTCTACAGGGGAAAAACATTTAAACTTCAATGTAACACCTGTGGAGGCTCTGCAGAAGATGCCAGAAGAGAAAGAAAACATCTGCGGATGAATGTCACAGCATGGTGCAGCTGGGGAGAGGGGTGGAGTTTGGTGTGGCTTTGTTTCGCTTTTTTAAAACGGTGTGTCGTTAAGGGACACAATCCACTAAGTGCTGCTGCAATTCCATGCCACCACAGCACTTCCAGGACATAAAGGACTCCCACTTTGTAAACACTCTAACTTTCAAATTCAGCTTGTGCTGGCATACAAAGAGCATTGTCTGGTGGGAATGTGCACCCCACCTCCCAGAATCACAGCCTAGGAACCCAGGAAAGCAATGCATACTTCTGATGATGACATTTTCCCTTAACTGAGGCTGCAAGGCTTCTATCCAACTCATTTATAAAGGTCCTCCAGATTACCAGCAGCCTGAAATCACTTGCACCTAGTCATGGTCACAGCACAGGCAGACACTTGCCCACATCCTTCTGCTCTTGATGTCCTCTCAAAAGGAGTGTTTCTCACTCCCTTCTTCCTACAGCAGTCCCACCACATCCTGCTCCACCTTGAACTCACCTTTGTTAGGCAGGAATGACCTAACCAGTACATGATACCTTAGATCTCTCACTACCTTCTCATCAAGTCCTCTCCAGTCATACCTGATTGTAGGTAGACTTGGTGCTTCCTTGGACCTCTGGGCTGACATAGAGTGCGGTGCCAACCATCCCTGTCAAGTTACCTGCATGGCAAATGGGACAGGACTAGATGCAAGCATCTGGGTGAGAAATGCAGCAGCAAAGGCAGGGAAACAACTCATCTGCTCTCCTCACTTCTTGTGGAATGCTGTCCTTACTAAGAGATGCAGCCAACAACAGTTTACCAAACAGGAAGCTTTTACCAAAACAGAGAGTGAGGTTTTTACCAGAACACAGAGTGAGGTTTTACCAGAACACAGAGTGAGGTTTTATCAGAACACAGAGTGAGGTTTTACCATCACAAGCATCTGTGTCTGTCTACAGCAGCTGAGCTCTTGCTTTACAGCATCGTAGGCCAGTACACAAACACCACAACTAAATTCCCTTCCATTACACTCATGACACACAATGTACTCAAAACACAAAAATTCAGCCTGTTAAAGTCGTCAAAAAACCAACTAACCATAATCCCTGAAGTATTTAAACTGTCCTATGGAAGCAAGAGACCAGAAGTGGGGGTGGAACAGACACACAGGATTGCTGCACACCTCCCCAGGAGTGAAGCAGTGAGCTGTGGCAGAAGGCTGGCAGTGGAAGCCAATTCCCTTTCAGCTAACAGCCAAAGCTGTCAGATGCTAGGTAAGAGATCCACCTCAATGTGGGTGGGTGGGTCTGGCCCCAAGTAACAAAGGGTTTCTTTTCAAAGAATGAATGGAAGTTTGAACACAGTATACAAGACTGCAGAATGGAAATGCTTGCTGAAAACAATGCAGAACAAGCTACTGTGTAAACTAACCTGATGGGTCAGACATAGCAGAACTATCTGAGTGATTTTCCTCTTGTTTAGAGACCACCTGAAATGAGGAAAACAGAGAAGGCCTTGAAAGGCTTCTGCTGGTGTTTCTGGCTGCTATGGTTCAACTCCAGAAGCTTAGAAATTAAAAAGCTGATGGCATTCACAACATGAAGTCCAACGAGCACTATGTTTGTGTTTTACTTTTGTCTTTCATGTTCTTTCAACACCAAATTCAGGGTTTCTTTCATTCACTTCCAGCTGTACTTACTGCATTTGCTGGATGATCTGTGGCTAAACCAAAATCACCAATCTTGACATGATCACCTGAATCTAAAAAAATGTTCACAGGCTTCAGGTCTCTGTGGATCATTCCCTGTTACAGCAGGAGAGAAGAGAACATGAAACAATCAATGCAACCCAAAACAAAACTCTTTAAACCAGACCGGAAAATCGTGTTGCATACTTGTATTACAGTGGCAGCTCTACTGCATGAAGTCCCTGATAATTAATTTTGAAGACTATAGTTTCTAGCCCAGAAGCTAGAATCAGTTCTAGACAGTATTAGATACCCAAAAAAATTAGATACATTTTAAAGGTGGTCACATTTTTGTGACACAGGGAACAATCGGAAGTAGTTCATGATAAACATGACTAAAATATTCTAAACCCACAGAGCTGATTAATAATGGAAGGGGCAAAAAATTAATCTTACTAAAAATGCCCCCAGATGGACAGAATCTGAAGAGTCCCCTACAGAAAAAAAGGCATGAATGTGCCTGTTATGGACAGGTCCCAATGTGCCATCTACCAACCTTCTCGTGGATGTAAGCTAAGCCATCTAAGATCTCTCTGAAAAGCCTCCACAGCCGACTGGTGTCCTCACACAGCCCCTGGTCAATGGTGTCCCTCAGCGTGCTCTTCTCACAGTACTCCATCTTCATCCGTGTGAATAGAGGGGACAGAAGGAGACAGAGCAGCTCGGTCACAGGAAGAGGCCATCAGAAACCTCTATCTGTGTGTACTGGAGTGCCTGGGTCTGTCACACAGGGCTCAGGAGCTAGCAGCACCAGAACATTCAGGTGTTTGGAGTTTTCCATGCATTCACTCCTGGGTCCTCACTCATGCTCTGGCTTGTAGGGCAGCACGTTCTCCAGCAATGCTACAGCAGGCTGAAACCAGCCAAGCCATGGTGTGTGTTTAAGCTGAACTTGAAACAGTCCCTGGTTTTATTTTGCTTGATGTTTTAAGTGCTTATACTATGAATAATCAAAACACCTGTGAAGATGCTTATCAAAGTCTAATTGTATCTACTTGTATCTTCCTTCCAGACAAGCTCTAGCATGAAGTGGGTGACAACAGACTGCATAATGACACACAACAGTCAGCTAGGAGAGCTGACTTCTCCTAACACAAAGGAGGGGTTGTCATTGTGAAGCCTTTGATGAGCAGGAGGAAGATTTTAGAGCTGTGAAACGCAGCTTCCTCCCAGAATACATTGGGAATGAGCAGCACAACCAAGCTCATGGACACCAGCTACAACATTAGGGGGGTGGGATGGTTACTCTAAACAAGTAACAAGCACAAGGCTAACCAACTCTCTGGAAGCCATGGACTCCAAAGATTGACTGGCTGGGGTGTTGTAAGGCTAGGTCAGAAGCTGCCAACTTTTACTTGCACACAAGCAATGAGAGTGATCCCACTCCAAACCACAGCACTATGGAACTCTGCTCTCTGCAGGCACAGCTGTAGAGCCCTGGAAGGCACAACAAACCACACGTGCTGCATGGTGACTGCCACCAGCCACAAGCCCTTCAGAAAACACATCAACACTGACCTTAGCCTCCTGTGCATTCTCTAAAGACCATTACTGTTCTCAAGCAAGGCAGCCATTACCCTCTGCAGGCCCAAATACCCAGAGCTGCCTTCTCTGCAAACACAAGCAGGCTGGTACCTGAATGTACAGGTAGTGCACTGTCTGGATAACTGCTGTCCTGTCCTCTCCTCCATGGCTGCTCTTCTCATTGCCTTCTTCATCCTTTAGCACAACAAAAGCAACACCACAGTAAGCCAGAGGAAGCTGCCCAGGGTTAGTTTTAGGCATACTATCTTTTACTGATGAGAACTCATCCTCTGTGGCTACTGTAACAGGGAAATAATACACTGACACTTTTGTAATGGCACTGCTTCTGAATCAACTAGAAATAAGAGGTGTGACCCAACTCTCACGTTCTAAGGGAGAGCAAGTAACATTTTGCCAGCGTTAGACACTGGACAAAAAATATTCCATGAGCTCTGGATGAAACAGTGTGTACCAATTCTAATAAAAAAAGCCAAAGCCAAGCAAAACCCTTGAAATAAAACTATACAGAGCTTACTAAATGGGATGCAACCTCCACCCCACTCACCTGGGATGCAGTGTAGTCAAAGCTCCACTGCCATACTACTATGTATCAGAAGGGTTTTCATGCCAGTGTACACCCCAACAGAGAGAGGCAGGAGAGAGCCTTTCACAGACCATCAGGACTGACAAAGATGCTGCAGCAAACAGCAGGTTAGCCTTCTGGTGATGCTTGGCACCAACTGCTCACAGCAAGTGCTGGGATACAAAACCTTAAAGTCACCTAAACCCTTACACATCTCTCTGCCTTCTCACCCCTTTCTGACTGCCAGCAATATACAGTCCTCACTTTCAGAAAGCAGCTAGCACGACCAAATCCATTGGTGTCTACAAGCCCAAAGCAGAGCATCTCAGCTGTCAGTCCCTGTGGCTGACAGGCCACCTACACACTGACACTGAAGCTTGCATTGAGCAGGCTCAGCACCACGAAGTCGCACTCACATTCAGCCCAGCCAATACCATGGGAAACAGTATCACAGTACATTAGAGGTTGGAAGGGACCCCCAGAGATCATCAGGTCCAACCCACAGACTCTGATTAGCAGCATCAGGCTGGTTTCTGTGGAATGCACCTGGTGATGGCAAAACACTTACTCTGGCAGAACACAACTTTGTACCCAGAAGTGAAACCAGTCTTCCCAACACACCCGTCTGCTTGTAAAAGGCTATTCTAACACTTGTGACTCCACCTCACTAACTTCAGCATCATATACTTACTGGAGTGTGAGCTTTACTGTTCTCATCCTCATTATCAAAAATGATTTCACTGTCAGAATCTGTGGTTGGCCTGTTTAAAAATGAGAAAGGAAAAAAAACAAACCAAAACAAACCAGAAGTTTTGGGTACCAAGAAATATTTACTAGGAAATCTAGAAACTACTTGCATGAAAAAAGAAGAAAGTCTAAGCTTCTGTTGAAGCCCTTCCATGTGCCTTAAACAAAAAAAAGCCACCCAAAAGCCAGAAAAGCCACACTTGCAGTGACAGCCCAGTCTCTTGGAGGGAAGCTGTGGGTTTGCTTCAGGAACAATGTCTATATGTATTAACGAAACTGAGCTAAGTTTACTTGCTTAAACCAAACCCCACTCTGCAGGCAGGCATGGAATGTGTTAGTAAAAGAAACAAGTAAGAATCGGTTCAGGATTTGTCATGTTTCTGTTACTGTTTAGTAAAAACTCTGCTCAAGGTTAGAGAGCACAGTTCAGCCCTGACACAAATGGTAAGAAACTTCCAGAAGCCTAAACCCAGTTTTCCTTTGTACAATGACAGTTTTTAGCCACGCATTTTCGTTCCCCTGGCTGACTGCTGGCAAACAGTTTTTGACCCAGGGGACAGAAGCAAAACACAGTGAAGCCCCTGTGGCAAAGGCAGTGGTAAGAGGCAGCCATGGCAAGCCCAGCTCCAGCCCTGCTGGCTACGGTGCCAGCACTTACAGAAAGGAATGTGCGAATACCCCGTCGCCATCGTCCTCCTCGTCACTGGACTCCTGGGCAGCTGCACTGAACTTGCTGCTGGAGGAGCGCTCGCAGGAGGTGCTCCACTCGACAGAGCTGGTCAGGACTGGGGGCGGCACGTCAGCCTCCCGGGCATGTGGCTGCTGGGCAGCCAGGCTGAGCAGCCCAGCTCTGGCAGCCATTCTCTTCTCCTCGGCCGTGTCGGACACGGGCAGCGCAGGCACAGGGCTCTGGTGCCTCTCTATCCAGGCATTGTAGTACCTGACGATGTTCTCGTGGTTGAGGCGGGACAGCAGCGTCACCTCCCCCTTGATCCTGCGGAACTGCTTGCTGGCAGGGCTGACGCGGATGCGCTTCACCGCGTAGTAGCAGCCGTCCAGCTTGTTCTGCACCTGCGGGCCTCAAGCCAGATGCTGGTCAGTGCCTTACCAGGGAGAGTAACTGCACGGGAAAGGACTCTTCCCTTCCCCCTGGGAAATTACTACCCTTCAAATGCAAGACTTCTGCCCAGACTCCCAGCAACCCCCGCCACGCTCATCAGGCTGCCAGCTGCAGATAAACCCCATGGCACAGGCACAGCATGTGAGAAGGTCATGAACCAAAGCAGGCAAATACTGCAGAGAAAAACACATCCCAAAAAAAGGCTCTCACAGAGGGAAACCACTTTTATTCCATAGAATCATAGAATGGTTCAGGCCAGAAGGATCTCCAAAGGTCATCCAGTCCCACCTCCCCACAGGTTGCCCAGGGCCTCCTCAAGTTTTACCTTGAGTATCTCCAGGGAAAACGCCTCAACCACCTCCTTGGGCAGCCTGTTCCACTGTTCCACCACCCTCATAGTGAAGAACTTCTTCCTGATATCCAGTCTAAATCTGCCCTTCTCTCGTTTGAAGCCATTGCTCCTTGTCCTGTCCCTGTAGGCCTTTGCAAACAGCCTCTTCCCATCTTTCCTGTAGCCCCTTCAGGTACTGGCAGGCTGCTATCAGGTCTCCCTGGAGCCTCCTCTTCTCCAGGCTGAACAACCCCAGCTCCCTCAGCTCTCTCAGTCCTCGTAGGAGAGGTGGTCCAACCCCCTAATCATACCTTGATGACTGCTCCAAAAGCCCCCTTGCCAAGCAACTGCAGCTCTTCGAACTCATTGTAGTAGCGGGAAAACTGCCGCTGTGTTTCTAAGCAGAAGGAAGTGCCAGGGACCTGGCTGCTGGGCACCACAGTCTCAATGCAATCCATGCCTGCTGAGTCTGCAACCAGGACAGCAAAGTTACCACCACCCGGAGTGTGGGGACTTGGAAATAAGGCACAGGGGACTGCCAAATCACCAGCAGGGAAGATATACACCAAAGTACCTTCAAGTGCAACTAAAAGCTAAAACACAGAGGTGCTGAGCGGTGTGGAGGCAGGCTCTGGTATCAGCACACAACACAGCACATCTCTGAAGTACTAACACCAATTGTGCTGCACAGAGAAATGGACTCTAACAAGAACCACAGGAGGGAAGAAGCCTCACTGGAATAGCATCTCCCAAGGACAAAGTGAAGGGTGCCATTTACACCATGGAGGAGGTGGATGCATTTGTGAGTCTTAATCAAAGCATCAGCATCCTCTGCTGCTGAGAGCACAGGGAGTCCACCCCAGCTAGTCAGGGACACAGAAGCTAAAGGCCATGCTAGCTTTTGGGATAGCTAATCTAAAACACTTGTGCAGTCTTGTGAGGCCCTAGCATAGCCCCATTCTTCTGTTATTGCAGGCATGTAGGCTGCTCAATCAGCAGGAAGTGGAAAGAACAAAGCCTCTTACCATCTAGATTTTCCTCAGCCACAGGGATTTTCATCCGTGCAATGTTCACAAAGCTGTGCTGTAACAGCTGCTGAGGAGTCCATCTTGCTTTGTCCTCCAAGCAAACACATCTGACAACAAATCAAGACAAGAACTGCTTAAGGACCTACTCCACATCAGGCCTAAATATTCAGAGATGTCTCCTCATATTTAAGAAATCATCACCTTGATCATTCAGATGGAATCAGAAGCAATGATAGACTAAGTGACTTAGCTACAGTGACACACAAAGCTGGTGGCAGGGCAGAGAGAAGAGCACCTGTCCTCCCAAACCCCAGAGCAGCAGCCTGGGCTGGGAGGGAGCAATCACCTTTCTCTGGTGACTGGTGCCACAGGGGGATTTAGCTGCTCTCTCATAGAGACTTTTGAGTCTTTAGAAAAATAATGTTTAAAGATCCAAGAGAAAAAGTGACAGGAATGCACCCAACGTACTTCTCCAGGAAATCCTGGAAGTCAGCAGGCAAACTGGCAGGGACAGTAACTGGATATTCCTTGGCTGCTTGGCCCTGGCTGAGCGCAAGCAGCAGCAGCCCCAGGCTCCAGACATCTCCCTTCTTGCCAGGCTTGCTGGGCAGCAGGTCCTCGCTGAAGCGCACCTTGGGCTGCTCAAACACGTCTGCCTTGCAGATGTCAGCCAGGCGCTTGGAGATGCTGTAGTCTGTCACCTTGACGCTCCCTTCAGCATCCACCAGCACGCTGGCAGCACCCAGGACCTTGTGCACCACCGAATTGCTGTGCAGGTAGTCGAGAGCCGACAGGATCTGGGTGGCGTAATGGCGCAGCTGCTCGATTGGGACTGGAGCCTCCTTGTCTAGGTAGGCAGCGAGGCTGCAGCCACCGACATGCTCCACCAGCATGTGCACCACGATGGACTCCTCCTGCTCCTGAAGGGTCAGGCTTTTATAGTGTACTATGTTGGGGTGGCTCAGCTTGGTCAGGGAGCTGAACTCTGTCTCTGCCCCCTGAAGCTGTTGGAGAAACACAAGGTGACATGCACTGTGTCACTGCCCAGACACAAGCCCTGCAGAACACATGCAGGACAGGCGACACCCTGTCCTCTTCTGGAAGGGCAGCACTGTGCCCAGGCGGTAAGGACACCCTGCCAGGTAAGACTGGCTCCCTCTGTCCCCAGGGCGTTGCTGGGGTTTTGGTTATGCACACCTGCAAATCTATCTTCTTGCACAGCTATCACTGCAGATAAGCTCCTGAGTACCCTACTATACACACCCTTTTTTGTGCTGCAGCCACCTTCCACAGCAGCACTTTCAATCTCATCACCACCTTCCCAAGCTGAACATCAACCAGCAGCCTCAAGCAAAGCACTGAACTCCATCTAACCTTTATTAAACCAAATACACAATACAGGCATTACCTGCTTCTTACACTTCTCAATCTTTTCTCTTTCATGTGTTGTCAAGCACCTTCCCATCTTCTTTTGCCAGTGCAGAACCCACTCATATATCAAAACGAAGTCTCCACTGCGAATTTCCAAGGCATTGTAGACTGATTTACCAAGATGTTCATCCTTGCCTGCACACAAAGGGAGAGAAGAGGGACAGGGCTTCTTTGGTTTAAGGACTTGACAAGAGTTCCTGCAAAGGCTAAACAAACACCAGCAAGGCTGCCTTCTAGAACTTCAGAAACACACAGACCTGCTTCAGCTGAATCATGTAAGCATGGAAAATACCAGTTTTGGTGAGACTGAATGCTGTGCAGTGGGAGTCAAATGAAAGCAACAGCAAGCACATTGGCAAAATTTGCTGCTTTTTAAATCATTCCAGCTATTAAATGCACACCCTTCCTGCTGAGCAGATGTTGAGCTTCACCCACAGTACCGTAATTGTTCCTCCTCAAGCTGCAAAATAAAAATCTCTTTGCTCCAGAGACTTTCAGGCTGCTCATCCTGTCACTGAGGAACTGCTATGCTGAAAACAACAAAGGCATTTGATGGCCTGTTCATACAGACCTCATGGAGAAGGCCTTTCAGCACTGAAACCTCCTGTCCATGCGTTTCTGCTGGTGCTAAAACCACTGCTTTTATGCCATTGCTACCAGCAACAGTGGAAGCAGAACAAGTATGCATTTCTAAGCCTGTGATTATCCCTGCTTCCACACTGCTGACAGCAAAAGGACTTCTTGCTTGGTAGCCATGTGGATCTGATCAACTACTTACATTTAAGTGCAAATTGGTTTGGGTATTATTTTAGTCATGTAAGGAACACAAAAAGTTGAGAAGGTGGAGTTTTTGTATATCTATTCAGTTACTGCAAAGTAACCTTTCCTATGTCTCTCCCTCACTCTGTGACATTTCACCATCCACAATATTCTCTCCAGCCTTGCTGCTTGTATCTGTGGTTTAAGTTCTTCTTCTAAAACAACCCACACAAACCCCAGCCCAACCCCCAGTGTTTTGAGCTGCAGCTGCAATGTTGCTTACCCAGACATTTTCCTTTATGGACAGTGAGAAGTCCAGCACCAGCGGTGCTGAAGTTCAAAACCTCATGGTTCCCTGAGGCCTCCTTGTTACTGCCTGTGGAAAGCTGCCGTTCTCGCCTGCAGTGGGAACACAACATTCCTCTCCAACACAAACAGCCTGCACAGATGCACTCCCTAGTCCTACAGACACCCATGCCTTTGTGTCTGGTCAGAAACCCAGCATCTGAGCAGCAACATCATGCTGCATGGAGTCTCTGCATTCAAAGCCGGGAGCTGAATCCAAACCTTAGAACTTCTGCACTCCAAGATGGGAGTGGAAAGGAAAAAGAAGTAAACATACCACAGCTCTGAAGAAGATCTAAGTTGGATTTGCTTCCTTTCAAAACAGCACAGAAAGCAAATATATGCAGTTCTGGAAGCTCATTCTAGCTTCAGCTTAATTCATTTTCTCAACTTAAAATGAGCTCCCCATTTGCCTCCCTTACTAAACTCCTTCAAGGGCATTATGGAACTGCAATGAGACCAGAAAGAGCTTGAGACCACTAACCCACAGCGACCTCCACTATTTCTTACAATCAAATGAACAGAAATATCAGTAGTGCAAGAGTATCCTCCAAACAGATGCAGTTACATACAGAGACCACAGGAGTATGTGGAGGGTCATGTGTGATGGTTTAAAACCGTCTTTTTAATTTTTCTTCTCAAAGTTCAAGCAGAGAAAGCAAAATAGTGTAAATAAGTCACTATTGGGTGTAAGAAAGCAAAATAGTGATTGTTCTAAACACTTCCATTGGAGAGATAGAAATGTTTAAGAACCACTACTCAAAACAAAGTAGGGGCAGTCGGGGCAACTTGCTGGACTGTCTGGCTGCTGCTGCTTCTTCTCTTCTGGCTGGAGATAACACGTACTGACCTTGGTGAGCTAAGTTAAGAGCTTCTCTGCTTCTATCTCTCTGCCTTCTGCCAAGAGGGTCTGGGGGGAGGCCCCTTGGGAGGTCCCCTCAGGGGAAGCAAAGGGAGCTTGGTTGTGCTTTTCTGTTGTGAATTTTTGTATATTTGTACATATTCCTTGCATTTCATCACAGATTGTAGATTTGCTTGTAAATACAGCTTTCATTTGCTTTCCAGACTGAGCTAGCCTGGTTATTGTCGGTGGGGGGGGGGGGGGAATTTCAGCTCACACTGATACAGTCATGTAAAAGCACTTTCAAAATATTGGATTTATTTGGAAAAGAAACAAAACCAAAGCCAAACCAGTAAAGAAAAGAGCAACACAGAAAGGAGATGCAAAAGGGAACTTCTCTAAAGAAAAACACACAAAGACAACATCTAGCCTTTTGAGTTCAAACATGTATTGTACAAATGAGGTTCTTTCAGATTCTAACAACCTTCTAAAATGCAGTGTCCCTCTAGCCGAAGTTTCAGGCTTCATGAACATAAACCTGGCAGCAGAGCCCTCAGAAAAGTGCATGTCTAAGCCTCTGCTCAGCCCTACAGACAGAGCATCACCATTTTCCCCTTGGGAAGTTGCTCTGCCCTAATGGCAGTCAACATTATCCATTTTTGCAATAGGTGTATCTTGCCAGCAAATGTCTGGAAAGAAAGGGAAGCTTTAATTTATTGTGGTATTCCAAAATCTTCATAAGCTTATTTTAAAATAATTTTTCAGCACTTGCCAGCATCCTTTGAAACAACCAAGGAAGCCCTGAATGACTGCCAAAGATTTTCTGATTTCAGCTGAAGGCCAAGCTGACTCTCTGAACTGGGGACTTCAAGTTATCCCTAGCAGATGAATTAGTTAAAGCATGCCAAATGAAGAGGAAAAGCAACAGGGGGGGAGACCAAACCAAAGGGCTGAGCGAAATGACACATTAGTCTCCTGTCTTCAAATTTCACTTTGAAATCTAATGTTTGGGGAAAATAAATAAACAAAGAAGTTGCCCATGCAACCAGACAACCTTACTTTGAACGTCCAGCTGAATTTGGCCGGTGCTTATTGCTCACTCCATGCTCCACACAGCTCCCATTTAAGCTGGAAGCAGCTCTATGCCCTGCAGTCTCTCTCCTCTGGGAATGTTCTTGACTTGTCAAGGCAGCTATTTCCAAACGTTCCTGTTGGTCAGGAAAAACACCAACTAAGTACAGAAACTGCTCCTGTCACCAGCTATCAAAGTATCTGCCTGTTACTCTTCAAAGTCACCCACACCACAGAAGACATGGGGTGTCGTAACACACACACAGGCCAGGAGGAAGGGTGGGGATTCATAAAGTGCACTCCAGCACTGCCCATGGACAAGAATGTAAACGGTTTACAACAAAAGCAGAACTTTTGCTATGTTTGTTTGAAAATATCGCCCCCAAGACACTTAAAGTGCCAGTGCATTAAACTGTCTTCCCTTGCAGTTGGTTATACTCCAGAAATAATCCCCATATAATATAAAAACCTATTTTAACCTATTTTAATCTATTAGAAGCACTGGATGAGAAAAGCTGTTCAAGACAATTCAGTCTTGAATGCTTTATAAGCATTTGCTACAGCACTGGCATGGAGTTATTGCACACATGCTTAAAAAGAATACCTGCTTGGCAATCTCCTTCTTTTTCCTTTCTTCTCTTTTCTCTTCTTCCCTCCTCTGAATCTCATTAAGGATTTCTCGTTGCTGAAACAAATTTCAGTGTAGTTAGAAATGCAACAACACCTGCAGTGCAACTGCTGATCTTAGCTTGGGTAAAAAAAGCCAAAGCCAAGGCAGCTATGATGCTGATTTTTCAGATGTGTTAGAAAGGCCTCATGCCAGCTGCAGCAGCATGTTGCTCATACAGTGACTAGAGATGAGCTCATGCAAACAGGTCTGCATGTGAGAACTCACTGCAAGACCCTGTGATGCAGGATGAGTTACACAGCCACGACTGTTGGTGGTGTTGTAAGAACACAGGCTTATGCACGCTGCAGTTTCCCTCACCTCCTGCTCCTCTCTTCTCCTAACCTCCTGTGCCCTCTGCAGCTCCTCCTGAGCCAGCCTTTCTTGTTCTTTTTGATGGTTTTTCAGCATTTCTTCATGGAAAGACTTGGGAGGTGGCTTGTTGTGCTCACTGAGAAATGACTGCACATGGTCAGCAAGTTCAAATATCATCACCTGAAAGAAAACACACGTGAATGACATGCAGAGTTCAAAGGACAGGCAGATCGCACAGCAAAATGATACTCAACTCAAAAGAGCAATACAGCAGAAGTGTGACTGCAGATTTGGTTACTTTTGAGGGAGAATTTACCATGCTTCAGCATTTTCTGTCAGAACTATTTAACAATAACCTGCAACATGAGAAACCCCCGAGCAGAGCAGGGAAGAGAGCAACACTTCCTGGAAGACAGCCAACTTCAAACATCATCTCTCTGTATGAAAACCCAACAGACACAAAATCCAGGCCTTGCCCTGCAAACCAGTTAGCACTGTGAAGCCACTCGAGGCATTCCACATTGTCAGCACCACAGCTACTGAAATAACAACTGCACTGAACCTCAGCTGAGGGCTGCTACCTGCTTTGAAAGGCTGGAATCAGTTTTCAGAACTGATGATCTATTGATCTGTCAAGCCTTGAGCTCTCACCACTCTGATAGCATCCTTTCATTAATTCAATATTCCATAGCATTAACAGACCACTACATCTCCAAAACTACAGAACAGTACATCGGGAGGATGCATCCCAGCAGGCAGCAGCAGCACTGAGAACAATCTGCATGAACAGGAGGGAGAACAGCCAAACCAAATAGTTCCTTCTGCCTGTAACAGGCTGACATTCAGGAGACTCTCAAACACCAAATCCCCTGCTTGAAAGTCAAAATGAAGGCAGGAGGCAATTCGGAACAGAAGGACCAGGACTGTATGATGTAGCTGACGTGCAAAGATACCTTTCCTGAGTCACTGTTCAGAAGGCAAGGCAATGATGCATGCACACATATGTATGGAAAAGGGAGGAATCTCAATAAGCAAAATCCCACAGTCTGTTCAGTTTGACAGCTAGATGAGGTATTCTCAGGTTTTCCACACTGCAGAACACACTATAATGAAGAATATTTGCCAGAACATTCATCTCCCTTTCCCTGCAGAGAAGGCAACTCACAACTGCACTGCACATGTCACTCTGTCATGCATGCAGCTCACAACCCTACCTGCACCTTGCTGCAGCACGATTCTTGTGTTAGAAAACTACAACTAGGAAAAATTATACCACACTCAGAGCTCCTTTCAACCAGATCACAGAACCAGCTGGAATTTAAAGCCTCCCTTGGGGTCAGTGGTGAGCAAATGGAGCATGTATTGCATGGTTTAGTGTTAGAGAGTTTGAACCTTGCATTTCCTATCAATTGTTCACAGCAGAGTCATTAAAAAAAAAAGTCCACAACACACTGTTAAACTGCTGATTTCCAATGATACTGAAAAAAATTGAGGGAATTCCTGGATACTGAACAAAGCAGCATCTAGCTAAACAGTTCTTTTGAAAGCATCTGCAGGAAGCTCAGCACTCAAAACAGAAGTATAGCATACAAATGGGAAAAGACTTGATGTGGCAAGAGTGAACAACAGGCAAGCCCTGCCAGAACTGTGCAGCTGACAGGCTCAGGGCCCAGAAAGCAGAACAGGTGATGCACAGCTGTCAAAGTTGCTACTTTTATACAGGCAAATTGAGCAAAGCAAATGTGTTCACCTGTAACATTTCTCAACAATGATAAAAAACATAGCACAAGCTCTGCTTTCAGCAAGAATCCAGTGTTTTCCAGCAATTCTTTGACTCAGCAACAACAGAAAGGTATTGTTAATATCAAACATACCTGGGGAGTTCTAAAATCCTTTAAAACAGAGACAAGATCTAAGCCTTCTAAGACATGCTTCCCCACCACTCTCTTTTTACCCCATTTGGGCAGAATATCACTGTTCCTAAACACAGCAGAAAAAAGGCAGAGTGCCATGGAGGGGCTGCCCTACAGACACAGAGTCAGCTGTGGGGCTCAGTGTTCTAGCTGAGGTCTCCTGCCCTTCACATCAGCATGAGAGGCACAAGATGACAGTGAAACACTCCCAACTGCTGTTGGCTTGAACTGCTCCAGCCACTTACCATATCCAAATGAAAATGCAAAGTGCAGAGGGCTCTCAGCCTGAGAGTTAGCTTTGCTATCCGTGCTGTGAGCTAGCACGAGCCTTGAGATCTCCCTCCAAGCAGGGTTACAGCTGGCACCACTTACATACACGCTCTGTTCTAAGTGCATGCACATTCAGGACTTGCACTGATTGGAAACATCCTTAAGAAAGACAGAAAGTCCCTCCTTTCTTAGAAGCACTGCAGCTTGCACTTCCATGTTGTGTGTCTCGCTGTATTTCCCCACCCATCAGAGGGACTGAAGCTCTGTGATGGTACATCTCAAGGACCCGAAAAGCTCTTACCTCTCCGCAGCGCTGCTTTGCTAGTTCAGCTAGTCTGGATTTCAACTCATTGATTTTCTCATTCGACAAGCCTTTGGAATTCCTGAGCTGTATTTCAGGGACACTGGGGGACAGCAGCAGAACAAAAACTCCTCATTAGGCATACTGAGTGTAAAAAGCAACAGAATGGTAGTAAAAATGGTGGGTGGGAAAGGAAAGGAGTTCATAGTCAGTGGCAATTAGTCAATACTCAAATAAGCAGTACATAAACAGTACACACACCCCACAGAAGAGAGCCAGCTACACTGTTCCATATTTCCTACCACCAGATTTTCTGCCTGCAGATTACCAAACACAAGAACAAAGAAACCCTGCAGGCTCCTACAATTCAGCTCTTAGGCAGTAATTTACATACCAGCCCCTTAAAAATATTAGTAGCGTAAAAATTGTTTGAAACATATTTAGCACTACTACACTGGTTACACAAACCTGAAAAATAAGCAATAAATAAATAACAGCTACCATGGAAAAGGTTAAAATTAAGAAGTCAAATGCCTGTAGCTATGCTAGCCTAAATAAATAATAAATAGAGTGGTTGTCAAGCCCCATGTTCCAGGCTCTAACTGAACTGTGACTTGGTAAGGAACACCACTGCCCTTGGGCACCCCTCATACCACAGCTAAAGGTGTGGATGGGCTAAAGGGAGTGATGTTTGGGCACCAGCAGTGGCATCAAGACTGAATGAATGATGAACAGAACCCAGAATGCCAACCCAAAATGCTGGGGGGTGAGTCAATCATCTGCAATTCTTTTTACATTCTCTATGGAAAACTCCAAAAGACTAATCCAGCAGAGAACAGGAAGAGCAGATACAACTAAGGCAGCAGACTGCTTTAAAAAAGAAGATTCAGTCCGTCCCTCAGCAGGTCCTGAGCTGAAAAAGTTTACAAAGGGCACTCAGATGCTATCAGGGACCTGTGTTTGGCATTCCAAGCTGGTACCTGTGGTTATGTCATTCCAAGCCACAAAGTGGGGCTGCAGTCTTGCACTGACAAACGTACCTCTATTATTCTGCACTGCACTGAAGACCACAACCAGCCAGGTGCCCAATTTTACAGTCAGCTATTCTAACATACCACAGGTAAACAAATGCTGACATGCAGAAAGCAGAAGTGAGAGTGATGAAAAGCTACATCTCAGTATGGACACCAGACAAATGTTCAGGGAAGAAAGGCTGCACGTCAGTGCTTACTCACGTGTCAGGGTAAGTGTGTGGACACTTGACCCACAGATCCACCCTGGCATACACTTCATGATCTCCAGTCAGTCCCTGAGGACGCAGAACCAAAGTAATTTCTGGAGGCTGCCGTACCTGAAATGGAACCCAAAACTTTAGGTTTCAGAGGGGTTTGGCTTTTAATGAAAGCACACAACTCATAGCCTGCAGTATGGCTGAATTCAGGTTAGCCCATCCAGACCCAAACCCATCTGCTAGTGCACTGGCACTGCTGAATGGGAGTGAACTGGCTGGCTGACCATCACAACTGAGCCAGTGTGGTTTAGAACTTCCTCACATAAGTGTCGTTACAGTTACTAGAAAGATGACACAGACTGAGAAAAAAGGAGGTTCTCAACCCCTTGCATTCTGCTTACTGGGGGCCAGAAAAAGGATAAAGCCAAATAAATGCTACATAGGCTATTTATGGAAGGTCACAAATTAAAGCCTTCGTTATAGCAGTGATCTTGTTTCTTTCCTGTTTGTTTCAGATCACTGACAAACACCAGACAATGCTTTCTGATAGGGCAACAGACTTTTCACATCACAGCTGGATGCACACTGTGTGGCCAAACAAATAGGCACTAATTTTTTTGTAGTTCTATTTGTGGGTTTGGCATCAAGAAGAATTTTAACAAGTACTGCCATTCTCCACCTCAGTGTGCTCCAAGTGTCTGCTCCAAATCAGAACCCAGTAAAACAGGACCACATGAACATTCTAAACTTGGCAATTAGGAAATTAAACAACCACCCAAACCTTAGTAACATGACAAACAGGGAAATAAATAAAGACCATATGGAATAGCAAATACAGAAACAGGTTAGAAGACGAACACTATGCCATTGATTTTCCCTTTTTCCTTCCAGCAGGGAAAAGAATAGGTTAAGTCAGGGGGCCTACCAGATACGAATTTAAGGGAGTGAGGTCTACAACACTTCTGAGAACCCAGCAACTTACTAACAGATTTTACATCAAGCACCATGGAAAACCAAAGTTTCTAGGTTGCTGCAAGAATTCCAAGTTCACATTTTGGCAGAATAAAGTTAGCAAGGGCTACGATCTATTTTGTAGAAACTCAAGACAAAAGAATATAAGGAAGAAACTGCAACAGCAGTGAACTTGGGGAACCGAAAAGTGATCAGTACCTCCAGGCACAGGAAAACAGTACCACAGATGCAGCTGGAAAAGAATCATCAATTAGACATTGCGGGTATGAAAGAGAAATGGAAAAGAGTAGTGAGTACCAGACCTGAGCATTAATTAGTTGTCATTAAAGCCAACCAAATTACGAAAATGAAAGGTGAGGTATTACCATGGAAACAGACACAGTTTGAGTAAATCACGGCAAAGAAAGTACATGCAAAGATCAGCAATGTGTACAGCGTTGAAATGAATTAATGACGCGGGTACCTGGCTAGGCAGGTACGGGATGACTTATGAGGCAATTAAGAAAACCAAGAAGACAATTAAAATACAAACCCTATGCGCAGCATTAATCACGGTGCGAACGCGTGGATCTAGAGGACGAAATTAGCGGCCCGGGGGTGACCGCGGGCACACAGCGCCCGGCCACAAACACAAGGACTTGACCCCTGCGACAGAGCACGGAGCGCGACCCCACAGCCCGGCCGAAGCCACCGCCAGTGCCACCAGCCAGGACCGCAGGTGGCAGGGATCCGCTGTGCCTCCTGCCGCTCCCACCCAGCCGAGGGGAAGGGGAACGAGCAGCTCCGCCCCTCTGGCGCTTAAGCCGCGCAGGAAACGCTCGGACAGCGGCCACAAGGCCACCACGCTCCGAGGGGCCCGACGAGGTCCAGCCCCCAGCCGGGTTAGGGCCCGGCTGGCTCCCCGCACGCAGCAGGCCAGCCGCGAGGTCCCGTTTGCTACCTTCCAGGCCTGGCTCTGCCGCAGATCCTGGAAGTCCTGCCCGTAAATGGACTCCAGCACCTGGAGCTCGTTCTCCTGCCGCATCTGGTAGCTCTCCGCCGGCTCCGCGGCTGCCTCCGCCGGCAGGTGCTGGGCGCCGCCGGCCCGGGCCATGTCAGCTGCCCAGGCTGGGGCGGGCGGCAGCCATCGCGGACGGTACTGCCGCGCTGCCACCGTGCAAAGCGGCTCCGTCTCCGGCCCCGCCTCCGTGACGGCGGAGGAGGAGCCGGGGGCGCCGCTAGCGGCCTAGTGGCCACGGGAAGGGCCGAGGCAGGTCGCGCGGCGCTGGCAGGCGTGCGGTGATGTGGCGGTGTCCTGGGCGGCACATTAGCCCTGGGCCGTGCAGCGGACGGCTCTTGGCGGCCTTTCTGCGGTTCGGCCAGCGGGTGAGGGGCCGCGGTGTACTGCGGTGTATTACCCGGCGCTGCATCGCGCCCTGCTCAAGCCCTGCTTGGGACTCCTGGAGCTAGCCTCTGCGTCCCAAATGCCTCTTCCTGACAGCTGCGCAGCCCCATAGCGGTTGTGTCTCATGCAGTCAGAGTGCCTCGAGTTGGAAGGAACCTGTGCGGAGATCATCAAGCTCGACTGTCAACCTAGCACCGCCAAGTCCACCACGAAACCATGTAAGATCCAAATGCCAGTAGTTGCTGTGTGGATTTTTTTAAACAGGCTTTGAGAAAGACTTGCAAAGGGTAAAAAAAACCCACAAAATTCAGAACGGATTTCAGGATATAGAGCTAGGGCAGGATAAGAGATTACATGGAAACTAAAAACCTTTCCACCAGCGATTGCTAAGAGGTTGAATGCAAGCAGCCTTACTCTGCCTGCGACTTGCTACAGGTAGCTGGTGGTTGTCAGAGGAGCAAATGTGCTTTTATCCAGTCAGCTCAGGTGGTAACTGCTGACCAGAAGGATGGCCACAAAGTGACGCAGCCTTTAAAGTTTTGAGAACTTAACAACCCTCCCCCCCAAGGAAATTCATACATACAAGATTATCTGTTAGCTGTGTAATCCCCAGGCAGGGGCAAAGCTTGTTGCCATGCACCCAGACACCACACTGAAGTGATCTCGTTCATTAGCAGGTGTAGGAAACAGAATTAACTGAACCTTGGAGTTTCCCTTCTGCCTTAGCCCTACTCATGTTCATAGCAGGATGCCCATTATTATCTTTCCCCTAAAGATCAAATTCCCTCATCTTAGTTGAAAACAACTAAAATCAGTTTCAGAGCCATACTTAGATGATTTTCAGTCTCTACTATCACAGTATAATGGCATCAATTTTTATTTAATGAAAAATCTTCTGATGGTTCTCTTTAGTTTACTACAAGGTTTGTATCCATGGAGTTTTGATCTTCACTTTAACTTTCTGACCTTCGAGTAAAGACTTTGTTGCAAACAGGCCACTTAAGGAGGGATTTCCTCTCATGTTTCCACAGCCCTCAATTTGCCCTGTTTCACTTTAAATTCTTGCCATCTCAGCTGACATTACAGCTTACTTAATAACTGGTAGCTCCATAGTGTTATTGGTATTTAATCAAACCCAAATCTTAAACTGTATCACTGTTCTGATAGTGTTCTCTGTTCCTTACGCATCTGGGAATGCCTGGAATGTGCCTTCAATGGTGTGATTTTTCTATCTCGTTTATCTAACAAGAACAGAGATCTCTTTTTGCACAGTCAAGTGTAACCTAGGGCACTCTAATTGCCCTGTAGAGTTTCTTGCACCTTTTAAGAACTAGCCCACTAGTATTTGGCCCACTAGTGCAGCTGGGCATGCCCATCTACTGCTTAGTGTAAACAGCCTCTGGTGAAGACTAGAAACAGAGGTTTCTAGGTCCCAAATTCGTCTTGTCTCCCACACAATGACACAAGAAGAAGCTAATTTCAAGACATTATGCAATAAGTAGTTAAGAAACTTCACTAATTCTTATTAAACAGAATTTAAGGGCTTACACTTCCCAAGTACTCATGTGGGGCACCAGCCCAGCGCATGGGAAACCTCTCCTGTTACACTGCTTAGCAGTGAGTGGGTCAGGGAACTGCACTGTTAAAAGCTGCCTGACTGTTCCTGACTTGGTGACTTGTCAAAATTATAACCAGTTGGGACAGAATGTTCTGGACCAGATATGTATGTCAGGCTATATTATTTTTTTTCCTTTTAATTCCTTGTACAATGATTCACTGTTTTCAAGAAGAAAGCCAGAGAAAAATAACACCATCATAAAAGCATGCTGAGAATTTGGTTCAACAAGTGTGGTACCCCAGCAGAAGCATAAAATTTGATGGGTGAGGGGGAAGAGACAACCCTTTTCAGCCCCATGGCTTTGCTAGCTAGCCTCGTGAGAACATGCATAAATAAAACCCAATTATATTATTTGAGGGAAGGAAAAAAATACTCACATGCTCCAGCCTAGATTTCCTAGAGTACAGTGAAGAGCGCTTTAGAGGCCACCTGCCCCAGACATGCACCCGGGCTGAAGCTTCCCTCCCAAAATGTAAAGCTCTCATATCCCACAACATTGAAACTTAATTGTAGCCATTCAAATGTACTATGTGAGAATGCTTTCACTTGCCCCTGTGCATCGAGAGCAGCTGCGGCTCCCGAGGTGAAGTGCAGAACAGAGAGGATGCCGGTGGACGAACTGCAGGAAGGGGGCAATGTGTAGAGAAAAGCACCGTGGGAGTGGCTATGAGCCAGCAGGTCAGTGCGGTCACAGGCACTGGCCAAAACGGCCACAGGAACGCTGGGGGACCCAGAGGAGGAAGAAGCCAATTCAGGAGTCCCCAGGAAACAAAGATGGGGGCGAAGCAAGGTGAAAAGCTGCTGACCGTTGTCTGGGGAAGGAATTGGCTGGAGGGCTGGGGAAGAGACATGAATTACCAGGAAAGGGGCAGGGATAGTGAGCTGGAGTTTCGTATTCCCAGAGGAGCGAGAGGAGGCTACAAAGGGCAGGACCCAAACACAGCAAGGTGCAGAGCAGGCTGCCTGCCAACAGCCTCTGTGGCCTGTGGTGGCACGGGGTGGTGGCAGTCCCATTTCCCTGTGTCTGGCAAACGTCTTCGAACCCATGACATTGCACCCAGCTTGCTCCAGTATCATCCGAGTGCACAGGACTCAGGACGAAGATCCCAGAAACGTGTTTTGTCGTGTTGGGGCTGAAGCAGCCTTGCTGTGCAGGGCTTGTCCTCGAAGGCAGCTGTCTTCCAGCAGGCACTTCCAGATTTGCTGGCCAATGGTTGAGAACCTTTTTTTCCCCCCTCCTATTTAACTAGCCACTCTCAATCTTCACATCAAAGGCAAATGTGCACTCACTATATGGATGCACACTTTTTTTCACAATTAAACCCCAATCTCATTACAGGGTTTTCCTGGCAAATGATGTGTTAAAACAATTAAGCGTACGTATAGCCAGAAGTCAGCACTGCCTCTGGCCATTCTGACCTCGAACTTACGGACCTGTCCCCAAACACCGGGTCGGGCACTCTGCCTCCCAGCCGGCGCCTGTGTACTGCTGAGGAGCAGGCGGTGCAGTGACCGCCCACAGGCGCTTCCCATTGCCCCCCGGCAAGATGGCGGCGCCGCGAACTCCACGGCTGCCCGCGCTGCGCCCACGTGATGGCAGCGCCCCGCGGGAGCGCGGCGGAGGCGAGAGCTCGGCAGCCCCTCCCCGCCTCCCCCGACCGGCCGCCGCCTCGTCCCGCCGCTGTCCGCAGTGTGGAGGGGCGGGGCTGCTGACTGTTGGCGCCCGTACGAGCAGGGGGTCACCGCCAGCAGCGTTTGGCGCGGGGCGCGCTGAGGCCGGGTCACGCAGGATCGGTCGGAGGCTTTGTGGTCATTGGCGGTTCGAGTCCCTCTCGCCTTGACATCCAAACCCGAATTAATTTTTCCCGAGCAGCGCGGCGGCAGGCCCTGGGCAGCCGGGTACTTCCCTGGAGGCTGCGTGACGGTCTGCCTGGCGCCCGGTGTCGCGCAGAACAAGGAGGGGCGCGGGACGAGCCACGTCTGGCCGCAGGAGCAGCCGGAGAGGACAGGGCGCTGGGAGCTGTACCGCGGGGCTAGAGATGACTTCCCTCTTTCGGGGCTGTGAGAGAAGCTAACGCCACAGAATCAGAGAATGTTAGGGGTCGGAAGGGACCTCCAAAGCTCATCCAGTCCAACCCCCGTGCCAGAGCAGGGTCACCTATACCACATCACGCAGGAACGTATCCAGGCCAAGGCTCCGAGGGGAGCGGGGGCGCAGTGCCTGTGGTCCGGCAGTTTCCCCGAGGCGTTTCTATTGTGTGGGGAATCGGTGTCCTGGCGGGTGCGAGGTGAGCCGGCGTGGTCGGGAGGTAGGCGCCCTGTGGGCTGTCAGCTCCCCAGTCACGGTCGTGGCAGTCAGACACGCTGAGGAAACGCCGCGGTACTGTGCAGCAAGAGACGTGGGACAGCGAACAGCGAGGAGGAGCCTGCTTTCCTTTACTGGCTGTCATGATTTACAAGGGAGAAACGTGAAAAGCTACCCCTAATTTCCAGGACACCGAAACGTGGTGGAAATGCCTCCGAGCGTCAGAGCTTTGTTCTGCTCGGAAGCGCCTTTTTGCTTGCGGACCCCATTCAGTCGTTAACTTGTGGCTATTCGGTGGAGCAAGGAAGGCAGGAACCTGGCCATGGGCTGGGTGCCGAGGAACGGCAGCGAGCAGGGCCCGTACCAGGCTGTGGGCAGAGCGCTGGGCATGAGGAACGCCTCGGCGGGGCCGCTGGTGTGGCAAGGCGGGAACGGCAGCGGGGCCGGCGCCGCGCAGGGCGAGGAGCACGGCGAGGAGCAGACCTACCGGCACTTCACCACCACCGTGCAGGTCGTCATCTTTGTGGGCTCCCTGCTGGGTACGTGAGTGTGGCCGCGGGCGGTTGCTGGTGCGGTTTGTCTGTCGGTGTGGTCAGCGACTGCAGACCCCGCGGTAACCAGCGTCGCTTGCTGCCTTAGCGACTTTTCCTTTTAGGTGTTGGGGCGTATGATTTCACGTCCCTAGTGGGTTCTCGCTGTGAGAAAGATATTTCTATAAAATGCTGTGCATCACAGATGAGCACCGGTACATCATATGTGCGTATGTATAAGTAAACTTGGCTGTCAGAATTGAAATGGGCAAAAGTAAACAGGGGTTGATGCCAGCCTTGTTTTCAGCTGCAGTGAGATCTGTTCTCTTACCACAGAAAAGGGCGTGGGGTGTTGGAACCCAAGTTTTACTGAGTTTCTGGCTCATGCTGCAGTAATTCTCTGTTTGTGTCCCACAGATTTTAAATGAATCTTTTGGAGGTACTTTTTAGTGTCGATACGTGTGACCACGGGCAATCTTCTTGTCACCCTTAAGGGAGGAATCCTGCACTTAGATACCTGGCAGTAAATTAGCCACCTCTTGGCACACAACTTTACAAACGCGTGTATGCCTGCTTTCTAAGTGGCTGTAGTATGATTTGTTAGGGATACACGTGCATCTCTTGGCCCCCTCAAAACACAAAATAAGCCTTTTGGTGAGGCAGGTTGGAAATGGGAGGTCAGGAAGCTGGATGTCAGTGAAATGCCACTGCTACCTGAATCCTTCCCAGTTCGCTGTTTGGAATGATGAGGCTGTGCACGCAGGGCTCGATTGAGAAAGTCTCCATCTCTCTTAGGACTTTGCTGATGGGTGCTGGATCTTGTTATCAAGGATTAATTGTTGTTTTTCCTGATCTTGAGTAATGCTAAAATCTATTTCTGTCATCTTGATAATTATTCTAATATTGGCTTCTTCTTGGTAATATTTAATACCACTGAAATAATTCAAAGAAGTTGCTAAGCATAGGCTTGGACCAGCATTGAGCTCTGAGCTCAGCAAGTGATACCCCTCTGCTCTGCCCTGGTGAGACCACACCTGCAATGCTGGGCTTCCCAGTTCAAGAGAGACAGAGACCTTCTGGAGAGAGTCCAATGGAGAGTCACAAGGATGATTAGGGGACTTGAGCATCTCCCCTGTGAAGTGAGACAGACCCCTGGGGCTGTTTGGAGAAGAGAAGGCTGAGATCTGATCAATATCTTACCAGTATCTGAGGGGTGGGTGTCAAGTGGAGGGGGCCAAGCTCTCTTGGGTATTGGGCAACAACAAGTTCAAGCTTGAACAGAGAAGATTTCACCTCAACATAAGGAGAAACTTCTTTACAGTGAGGGTGACAGAGTCCTGGAGCAGGCTGCCCAAAGTGGTTGTGGAGTCTCCTTCTCTGGAGACTTTCTAACCCCACCTGGATGCATTCTACCTTGGGTGATGCTGCTCTGGCAGGGGGGTTGAACTGGACAATCTCCAGTGTACTGTGATATGCTTGCTGGTTTCTACTGTAAATCAAGGGTCTTCTGGCTTTCATTACTCCTCTATCCAGTGTGGGTAATCTTCATGCTTCATGCTTTTTTTTTTTTTTTTTTTTTTTTTTCTCTATTTAGCATGTAGGTATTGTGGGGAAGTGATGTCTTTTGCCCTGTGTTGGATAGTACCTGGCACAAATTGACAGCCAGCAAATAATGTCCTAAAACTAACAAGATTAGATGAAAACAGAGTTTTAGGTCTTTCGGGTTTTGAACCTTTAAGACCATACATTTGAGTCGTATGTCCAAACGTATGAGTGTGGATCCTCCAGTTTTATTTGCAGAAGGAAACATACACTGCTGTGTAACCACACCTTCAGCAGCTAGGAGTTTTTAAAAGCCATCCCCACCAAAAGATACCTTATGCCAGGCTGCTCTAAGTCATGGTTTGGCACTTTTGCAATTTGCTTTCAAGAGGTAGACTCTGTGAAGCTGTTAGGAGCTGCTACATGGGGTTTATCTGCAGATGGATGGCTGGGAGGCTAATGAAGCTTCCAGATCAGTAACTTGTCCATGCCTTTCAAAGTGCAGCACAGGAAAGGAAATGGTCTGCTTTAAAGTATGAAAATACAGTAGCCCAATTACAAGTAGCAGCAGGCATGGTGACTTTACAGTGATGGAAACCAATTGTAATGACTTTTTTTTGAAGCTGCCTTAATTGTCAGTCTTCCTGCTGTCCCCAAGCACCGTGTTAAGAACATCTATGACACATGCTGCCATACACAGCTGAAAACCTGAGAGCCTTTGAAAATGCCTTCCCCTGTCACCCCCCCCAAAGCTAGTTCTATTCCCTCCTTGCTGAATGGAAGCACAGCTACAAAGAAGCTGAAGCCCAGTGCCAGAAATTTTGCTTGTGCATGTGCTGCACACTGTCTGCATCAGCAGGGAAGGAAAACTTGATGGCCTACCTCACACTTACACTTGCACAAATGCTGTTTTGATTGTTTTCCCTCAGAATTTGTTCTCTGCCACAGTCCTTAGAGCATAGGTGGTGTTCCTGAGCTGTTCTTTGGTCCAGTGAGCCTTTGGTTCCCCTTTGCAGAGGGGAAGCCATTCAAAGACAATTAGGCCTTTTCTTCCCCTGCAGCCTGAGATGGGAGACACCTTCCTCAGAGCAGGATCTGTGAGTTTGCATCCTGCATGTGCAATCTGTACAGCCTACACTGTGCCCAGGTCACTTTGCTGTTGGATAAAGCAGTGCTGCCTGTTTAAAAGGAGGAAGGGATTTCTCCTTCCAGCTTGAAAGGGAGCAGGCATACACTCATGCCTCAGTCCTGATGCTGAATTGGGGGGTCTAACACAAGCAGCACTCCTGCAGGAGGTCCAGTCCTGCAGGAGGGCAGAATCAGAGTTAGGACTGTGGATTTAATTTGGGTTCCTGCTGTGCAGAAGGATGTGATGTGATAGTTGTGAGAGAGATGCTCACTGTTCTTCTCCTGTTTATTGGAGACCCGCAGAGGACTTACAACAGCAGAAGAGATCTCTGTGTTGCTTTTCACTGTGTTGTGAAAGGACAGTGCTGTGGGGAGTGTGTCATGGTACCTGCTGAGGACAAGACAGAGGCAAGCTGTTTATGGTCCCTTCACAACACATTCTATCTGTTTCTTTTAGGTAGCAATAGCAGTGGTTCTAGATTCTTGAACTTCTGTCTTTAAAAAGGATTGTGGAATTTCTGTTGTTCAAAACTTCTGATTTTGTAAGGAATCAGATCATCCTGTGTTTGGAATGAATAAAGCTATTCTTAGTCCAAAAATCAGGTATAACTTAGGGCAGGCAGAGGTGAGAGTTCTTCAGGTAACTTGGTCCTGAGTTAATGAAGCTGGGAGGTGCTGAAGAACTGCAGTGTTCAATAGCTGCTCGTGGGACTGTGGGTCCTGCATGGCTGCTGTGGAAGTGATTGCTTAGCAGGCTGCCTGTGATTTTGATGTGCAAGAAGGGAGCAGGAAGATGGGGTAGATCTGCAGCTCTCTGCTTTGACCTAGATAATGCTAGCTGCTGTGCGCTCCTTTGACTGTAGCCTACCAGGAGGTTTCCACCCAAGACAGGAGGCACTGGAAGGAGGAATTTGGTCAGTTTAGTTTATGTATGTATTGTAACAGTGTGAGAGCTGAAATCCGCCCCTGCCCCTGACAATAACCAGGCTGGCTCAGTCTGGAAGCAAATGAAAGCTGTATTTACAAGCAAATCTACAATCTATGATGAAATGCAATGAATCTGTACAAACAGACACAATTCACAACAATTACAAATACGTACAATCAACAGAAAAGGCACGGCCAAGCTCCCTTTGCTTCCCCCAAAGAGAGTACCTCCCAAGGGGCTTCCCCCCAGATCCTCCTGGTAGAAGGCAGAGTCAAGAAGCAGAGAGGCTGTTAGATACAGATTTCCAAGGTCAGTGTGTTATCTTCAGCCAGAAAAGAAGAAGCAGCAGCTAGACAGAAGCCCAGCAAGTTGTGAACTCAGACTCCGACTGCCCCAACTTTGTTTTGAGTAGTGGTTCTTAAACATTTCTATCTATCCAATGGAAGTGTTTAGAACAATCATTATTTTGCATTCTTACACCCAATAGTGACTTATTTACATTCTTTTGCTTTCTCTGCTTGAACTTTGAGAAGAAAAATTAAAAAGAGTTTTAAACCATCACACCTGAGTAGCAGCTCAATTTGCCTCTATAAAGACAAGATTTGCAGTATCCCTATTACAAGAAAGATCTGGACATGCTGGAATGTGTCTAGAGAAGGGCCATGAGGATGAGCAGAGGGCTGGAGCTGCTCTGCTCTGGAGACAGACTGAGAGAGTTGGGGTTGTTCAGTCTGGAGAGGAGAAGGCTCCCAGGAGACCTTCTTGTGGCCTTCCAGTATCTGACGGGGGCTACAAGAAAGCTGGGGAGGGACTTTTTAGGCTGTCAGGTAGTGATAGGACTGGGGGGAATGGAGCAAAAATAGAAACAGGTAGATTCAGATTGGATGTTAGGAAGAAGTTCTTCCCCATGAGGGTGGTGAGAGACTGGAACAGGTTGCCCAGGGAGGTGGTGGAAGCCTCATCCCTAGAGGTTTTGAAGGCCAGGCTGGATGTGGCTCTGAGCAACCTGCTCTAGTGTGAGGTGTCTCTACTCATGGCAGAGGGGTTGGAACTGGCTGATCCTTGAGGTCCCTTCCAACTCTGACAATTCTATGGTTCTATGACCTTCAAGACTTGCAAGCCATTTCTGCCTGTGATGCTTAGTTTGGTGCATCAACACTGCAGAATTCATCTGGGGAGCTTTAAATGCTCTGCCCATGTCAGTGAACTCCCTTACCAAAGGCATGAAGTTGGATACCAAGGAAATCTGAGACTGGGAAGCTGTGTCCAGGCTGTCTTCCTGTGCAGTTCCAGGAGCAGTAGTGGCAGTTCTCCTAGTAATGGCGTTTCCTAGCCTTTGAACTATTGACTCAGGGCAGGGCTGGAGGGAACCTGCAAGCACCTGCCTGCAGTGTTTGAGCTGTGCTTGGATCAGGGAATGTGGAGCATGTCACAGAACAGCTGCCAGTGTGCTGTGCATTGGCAGAGCTAGGAGCAGGCCTGGGCCTCTCATTGTCTCTTTTCTGGTCCACGTGTGTACTGGGTACTCTCTGAATTCAAGAGGTACTGCCTGAGGAGCTCTGCAGTGCCAAGTGCCTGTGTATCACAGTATGACAGTATATCAGAGGTTGGAAGGGACCTCAAGAGATCATCAGTTCCAACCCCCCTGCCAGAACAGGATCACTTAGGGTAGTCTGCACAGGAATGCATCCAGGTGGGTTTCGAAAGTCTCCAGAGAAGGAGAGGGGTGTCTTGGTGTGGGCTTAGGAGCGCTGCACTCAGCAGCCTCTGCAGGTACAGTACCATTACATCTATTGCTTCTAGGAAAAGTTACTGCAGGGAAGGAGCAGCCAAAGCAGTGAGGCTGCTTCTGTCAGGTGTCACATGAATAGCTGGCTTTGGCCCCTCAGTTGCCCTAACTGGCTTAGCAAAAGGAAAGCTAAGCTGCTGGAGGTCTGTGTGTGATGCAGCTGCTTTCATTGCCTTACACCTGAGGGAGAGCTAAGGATGTGATGGGGAGAGCTGGCTGATTTTCCTGGCCACTAGAAGGATGCAGAGGGAGCAGTGCAACCTGAGGAGGAACTCTTGCTGTCAGTGCTCATTCCCTGTGGTTGGCTTCATCCTGTGGGGTGTAAGCTGTCAAGAGATTTGAGCTTTGTGTGTCCTAACTTGTTTTGAAAGGGTGTAGAAGTCACCAGGGGAAGAAGCAGGATGGTAGAGATTTGCTCAGGGACTGACTGCTTTGCTTCCTGCACAGATCTGCCTCTCTGGTTCCCTCTGTATTCTGCCTGATTCATGTAATACTTTTCCTGCCTGAAAGGGCCAGAGGAACTGCTTTGTTTTATCTCACCTGAGCATCAGACCAGTTCCTTCTTCCTGGCATCAAAAGGACGTGGCTGAGATGATGAGGTCAGGATCACTGGTGGAGAGAGATGATGATTTGCAGTTGTGTTTGATAGTGATGAGGGTCTTTAATTCCTGTGGCTGCAGTCAAAGGGATGGGGCTGCTCATGTGAGGTTGATAAAAGGAAGGGTAAAAGAAAATTTAGCTGTAGAGCCACTGTCTTGTCACATGACTAAAGCTTGGAAGATGGAGGCCATGAGGGGCTTTGGGAGGTTTTTCTGTCACTGGGTTCTTGTTTCAGTCTTCTTTCTGAAGCTGTCCACAAGTGTTCACTTGCTACCTATTGCCAGGGTAGGAGAGGGCCATCAGGGATACAAACTTCCACCAGGGATACAAACACCAGCACCATGTTACATGCAGTTCCTAGAGCTGCTCCTCTTTCAGCACCAATCAAGTTCTGCCTAGGATTTTTGAAACTTTAAAAATATTTTCATCTTTAAATAATAAGAAGATTGTTGCTAATTGTGTAGGGACCTGTTTGGAAAAGCTTTGACAAGTGCCATTAGAGTGGTAGAGGAGGCAATTCTGTAATATCCTCATGCCCATGGGAAGTGGATTGCTCTTGCTGGAGAACAGTTAGGCTTCTCCTGGTTTCATGTGGTTCGTTGTGATCAGAATGGTCAGTGTGTCCCAGAGCAGTGCAGGCCACTGGTGCTGTAGCTGTGACTGTCTCACTGTGCTGGGCTGTCTGCACCTCTGCCATCTGTGGAGAGGTCTTGTTCTCATGGGGCAGCTGCAGGGATTTGACTGCCTGAGCTCAGTGGGCCAGGGCAGTGAGGCTGCTGCCTTCTGCTGTAGCAGCTGCTGGGCTGGGAGCTGCATCTGGTTGTGCAGACATATTTGCATAGAGGACCCTAAGGGAAAGACATTAGAGACATATTTTCTATCATTCAGCACTGCAGTTCTCTTGTTTTACCCTAGCAAAGCGTTTCCTGAGTTTTGTTTTCTGTTTTCCATTTCCCCCCTTCTGTGTCCTGTGTAAACAGATTTTGTCTTGTTTGTTCTCTCCTCATGCAGACCATAGAGAGAGAAGGAGCTCACACAGTGCTCTCACTCTGACGTTTTTGGGGGCATATCTCAGGCAGTTTGGGCTTCTAACGTGCAGGGCCTGCTGTGAGGATTAAGTGCAGCGTGGTAGGGCTGCAACCAGCACTGCAATACGTTTCAGTGATGCACAGCAGAACAGCCAGGCTGCAAAGAGGGGAAGTCACCAGTGCTGGTGTGGTTCTCACTGTACACTCACAGTCAGAAGAAACAGGGAATTCAGATCTTTCTGTCGGAGGTCAGAGGGGTAAGGCAAAGTTTTTAGGCTGGTTGGTTGGTGGTTTTTTTGTTGTTTGGTTTTTTTTGGTGTTGTTTTTTTTTTTTTTGGTGGGAGTTAAGAATTTAAGTTTGTAACCTGAAATTGCTAGTATTTTTTTAATTGAGATAATTTCTTCTTTCAACCCCCTCCTGCAGAATGCAGACAGGAAAAAGCTTTCATGTTTTTGGCTGCAATTCAATCCTGATTGAACAGATTGAAAATAGAGTATTGAACATGGTAACTGTGAAAAAAGCAGTAGCTGTTTGATTCAGAAGAATGTATAGTTACTGCTGGTACTCCAGTGGCTGTCACTAGCTTGAGAAAGAATCCAGGTGGACAACGACTTCCAAAGAGGTGACAACTTAACTAGAGAGCAGTGACCCAAAGCTGCTTTCTTTTGAGTGGGGGTGACACAGGGCTCCTTGCTAAAGTGAGTATATTTTAATAGCTTCCTTTCTGTCAAAGAAGATTCTTGAGATCAGGTTTGCAGTGAATATGTGAATAGGGCAATACTGCTCTACAAGGTATAGTTTTCTCTTCCTGTTAGAACTTACCAACTTGCAGAGACTAATTATTACTTCAGCATGGTAACCAAACCTTTGACTGGAGGAGGAGGGAGTATTACTTCTGAGCTTTGGCAAGGAGAAGTCACTGGGAGTGGCTGCAGCTGAGTGCAAGCAGAGGGAGGGGACCCTAGAAAGCAGGGTCTCCAAAGAGCAGATGCCGCCAGCCTGCACTGTCAGGTGGTGGCGGTGGGAATACAGTGAGAATGCAGTGGGCAGCTCCACCTGCTGTGGTCCTTGGCTGAAGGTCAAGGAAGGCCAGAACAAGAGTTTGGAGGGGGATCAGGCTGTGAGCTCTGTCACTGATGCTGGCTTTTGTACAGGCACTTATGTACAAAGGTGCACACCAGCAGCCATGCTGCAAGGAGGGAGCTGCTCCAAGCTGTGCTTTTGCTGCCTGTTGCATGCAGGGAGCAGGGCTGGGTGTCACACTGCTCCTAGGTGAGACTCCCTTACCAGGGTTGGTAGTTTCTCTTAGGTTATTATTTCCCAGGTTTGAGAGCCTGCTTGTGCTCCTCAGATTTCCTGAGTGTTCACAGTTCTCTTGTTAGCCATGTAGATGAAACTGCAGGAATACTTTCTTTTATAAAAAGATTATTCAGGAATAAAGAGCCACACCTGACAACTGATAGAAATGAGAATGAGGAAGAGGTGTCCTCAGTGCCAGCATCCACTCCTCAGGCTGAATATGCATTTTGCAGTGAGTAAAAAAAATGCACAGAAAGTATCCCAAATAATTCCAAATCCAGGAAGTTTTCCCAGACCTGGTGGATCAGTGCCTTACCTGGGCTTTTGGGGGGTGAGGCTCTTTGGTATTTGCTCGTTTGTCTTCCCAAGTCTGCCTTGTACAGAAAGAAAGGTCACTGGGAAGGCTGAGGATTTCTGATACAGCTTGAGCTCCATTCTAGTGGTTATAGCATTTTCTTTGGAGACTGTGGGCTAGAGTAGTGCCCTCCTGGTTTGAAACCATGCTGTGGTGATAGTGGAGAGGTGTCCTTTGCCAGAAGATACCAGATTTCCAAGTGAGAAGTGAGCCTCTGCTACTTCCCCGGTGTCCTGCAACACAGGAAGAGGCAGGGCTTCAGGCTTGCCCTTTCTCCTGAGGATTTTCCTGAGCTCTTTGGCTCCAGCCTCTCCCTGCCTTTGAAACTGCCTTTCGTCTGCCTGTCCTGACCTCTGTGCACAGAGATGTGAGCTGGGGGTGTTGCAGCACCCAGCTGACAAAGGAATAGCTCCCTTCTGGACTGCCACCCTAAACAACTGGCAGCCCACTAAGGTGTTTGTGCAGGCAGCTGTGTGCTAGCACAAGGAGCTCATCTGCCAGGGAGGGCTGCCACTGGCATTCTCTGTAAGGAATGAGGCAGGGGCTCTTGCAGTGAAAAAGGCTGCAGGTAGACGATTTAAAGGCTAGGCTGACAGTCAGAAGGACAAGGGACATGTCTGCAGTAGCTCCAACTGCCTACACTGAGGGTAGAACCATCTGATGGGAAGCAGCAAAGAGAGGCTTGGGGAGGGAAAGGATGGTGTCTTGTTTCTGCTGGTGTCATTCTTAGAAAAGCTGGAATTGTTTTAGAATAAGTGTTCCTTTGCATGGAGGAATTTTATTGCTGATTAGCTGATACTGAAAGTTTGGTAAGCAAAGAGTGGCTGAAGTTGAAATGCAAGGGGAAGCCTCAGGCTGGTGTGAGGATGTGAGGTTGCACCCTCCATAAAGCCTGTCTGCAGTAGGTGTTTGTGCTCTTGGTGTCGTCTCAGGTGAACTACTGAGCAACTCTTTTTAGAAGGAAAGTTGAATTTGGGGAGTGGGTGAAGAGGGCTTGTGTGAGCCTCCACGGTCCCCGTTGCCATGGAGACCTCTGTCTTGCTGCAGGAGAGGCTCCTTGGCCGGCTGTGGCTGAGGGACTGCTGAGCAGCACACCGAGTTTTAAAGCAGAGGCGCTGAGAAAAGAATAATTTAGCTGGTCGAGGAATGTGTGAGGTGCAACAGCTGGCGTCTGGAGTGCAGGAGACACCGTGTGCTAGGGAGCTGCTGGGGAGGGGGCTGGCTGCTGGGATTAGACGATGGGTGAGCGATGTTTTTGAGCGTTGTGTGTGTCGAGGTGGTTAAACTGATCCCTGTTAGGGGTGAAACTGATCGATCCTGGTCACTTTACTGTCCCCGTGTGAGCACTGCAGTGACAGCTCCGAAGCAGAGCTGTTTAATTGAGTGGCTGGGTGGCGTGGTGAGTCACATCTGCTCAAGGCACAGCTGCTGCCTGGCCGTCTCAGTGAAAGTTTAGCTACAGCAGGGCTTTGTATTGCACGTTCTGGGCAAGAGGCTGGTGTTGCAGCCATGAATGGACCCAAGCCCTTAGGGAGAATCTTAGATGGTGTTAGTTCTGCTGCACATCTCCAGCAGGCACCACGGGCACTTGAATGAGGTTTTTACTCTTTTCTGTTCATGTTGGATAGTTAATTTTTTATTGGCATGATGTTGGAATAAGTAAGTTTGCCAATTATTTGGAATATTTTCCAAACTGTAGAAAACCATATGCTCTTCTGCCAACCATCCCCAGAGAAGACGCGGATAAAATTTGGTGTGCTGCACAGGCTGATAGAGGCCAACCTTCTGCAGCCCTTTGTCCTCATGTCCAACTGCAGCAGGGCTGAGCACACATCCCCAGGAGCCACCCAGGCACTTGTGTGCATAGGTGCAAGAGCAGCTGCACAGACTGGCACACAAAGACAAGGCAGCCCCTTGCAAGTGCAGAGAGCACCAGCAGTAGCCTGGGTATGACAAGGCTCGGAGATCATGCAGTAGATTGTCCCTGTACTAGTGGGAGTGCCAGTGTGGAGTGTTTGGCAGAGAAAAGCAGAAGTGGCTGTTATATACAACCTGCATACATTGAAGGAAGAGCTCCCACATGATCAAGATAATGTTTTGTTTTCTGGATCTACTTCTTTGTATCCTGCAGGGCCCGTGGTGGCAGTGGGAATGCAATGGGCAGCTCCACCTGCTGTGGTCCTTGGCTGAAGGTCAAGAAAGGCCAGAACAAGAGTTTGGAGGGGGATCAGGCTGTGAGCTCTGTCACTGCTGCATGGCTTTTGTACAGGCACTTATGTACAAAGGTGCACACCAGCAGCCATGCTGGAGGGAGCGAGCTGCTCCAAGCTGTGCTCTCATCACCTGGCTCATCACCTGGAGCACCTCCCCTGTGGGGACAGACTGCAAGAGTTGGGGCGGTTCAGCCGGTAGAGAAGGGCTCTGGGGAGAACTCAGAGCAGCCTTCCAGTACCTGAAGGGGCTACAGGAGAGTTGGGGAGGGACTTATGACAAGGGCTAGGAGTGCCAAGACAAGGGACAATGGAGATTGAGACTGGAGATGAGGAAGAAATTCTTTCCAGTGAGGGTGGTGAGACACTGGCACAGGTTGCCCAGGGAGGCTCTGGATGCCTCCTGCCTGGAGGTGTTCAAGGCCAGGCTGGATAAGGCTTTGAGCAACCTGGGCTGGTGGGAAGTGTCCCTGCCCATGGCTGGAGGTTGGAGCTGGATGACCTTTAAGGTCCCTTCCAACCCAACCCATTCTATGAATCTATGAATCACGGAATGTAAATGACTCTGCATTCTTGGTGTCCAGTAGAGGTGGTCACTGAAGCAGCAGCTGAACTGGAAGACTTCTCAGTGTTTATGTTTCCTATACTTGCAGCCTTGATACCCAGTAAGAGAGGGGTTCTCAAAACACTCTGTGGTTGGCTGGGCACTGCTAGACTGTGCAAATGGCAGAAAGAGCAGGAGTGACTGTATTGCACCCTTCTTCCTTTCACTGCTGATGAAATGCAGTCCCTGGAGCACGGACAGACTCTTGCTTTCTGAGCACTGAAGTTACATGTGAGCCCTCTTTATTTTTAGCATCTTTAAATTAGATTTAGCAGCTGGAAAGGGGTAAGAATTGGTGCCTTGCAGTCAGACAGCTTCCATAGACACATTGCAGCAAGGAGAATACCCTGGACTGGGAGGCCTCTGGTGGTTGTGACGATGTAAGTAGCAATCATGGCAGTCAGGAAAGCAGCAGTGAGAACTAATTGTCTTACTCTCTGCTCATGCCTTTCTGCTGTTGTTGGGGATTGCTGTGAGCTGCATTAGTTCTGATATTCAGCACTGGAGCTGACATTCTCCTCCATCATGAAGACAGCCTGGCTTGCTTCCTGACAAGAGTGAGCCTTGCCTCTCTTCTGCCAGTTCTCTTGGGGCAAAACCAGCCTGTAATTTTTTGTTTTTTTTTTTTTGGATCACAGACTACTTTTAGTCTGCTTTTTCTACCACCTTTGACTTAGTTTCTTGTCTGTCAAAGCAGTTCTTGCAAGAACTCCACCTTTCCAGAAGACTGATAAAATATGAATGCTTCTTGTGTGCCCTCTCGTATCTCTGCATGCCTTGTGGCACTTGGCTTGCCCTTACTTTGCTCGTGTTTCTGTGTTTCTCATGCCAGAACTGCATCATTTCTCTGATGGACTGCTGCAGCAGGGGCTTCTCCCAGTTGCAGACTTCTTTGGGATCAGTCCCCTGCTCCCATGTGGGGTCCTCTGGAGCCTGCAGAT
Organism: Indicator indicator; assembly: GCF_027791375.1. NCBI lineage: Eukaryota > Metazoa > Chordata > Aves > Piciformes > Indicatoridae > Indicator > Indicator indicator. The sequence goes on from NC_072013.1 coordinate 36,612,733, forward strand.
TGGATTCTGCGCAGGGCAGAAAGGGCTCAGCCTGCCATCTCACTACAGGGAGGAAGGTGAAAGGCTGCCTTCCTCCCTCCTTCCTCACCAACCTGGCTCTCCACATGGCTGTCTCTTCTAAGTCCCACTCCTGCAAACAAAGCAACTGACCCAAGAGGTTCCCCCCTCCTAAATATGTTATTGCAGAGGTGCTGACTGGCTCAGCTTGCTTGGCTAGAAGCAGGTCTGAAGTGGAGCTGGGGGTGCTTCTGGAAGCTTCTTCCAGGTGCCACTTCCCCTGCCACCAAAACCCCATCAGAAAATGTTTTAAAAGATGCAGTTCTTATTTTGCCTGCTTCACCCAAACACTGCTGCATTAATAGCAAAGGGAACACTGCAAGGAACACCCTGTACAGGGCAGCAGAATTGCTGTAGTGCTTAGAGAAAGAGCTGCAGCACTCAGTAGTAGCTTACAGAATGTTCCTTTACTTCACTTACACAAAATTTTGTCTATTATCCTTATTTCCATCTAGTACAGTTCTCTAATGCTAGATCTGGCCAAGTTCAGTATTCTTTGTCTGCAATTTAATTTGAAAAAAGCAATAAACTGACAGCAAAGCAAAACTTGTCTGTCTGCATCCAGCCTCTGTAGTAGAACAGCACAGACATCCTTTTGTTTGGCTGATTTTAAAACAGAACAGAAGCATCTGGTTGAAGGAGATACTAAAACACCCCTGCAGTTGGCAAGGGCTGATACTGTATGGCATGGTACCAGCCTCTGGAGTCGTTGATTGTTTTCAGCAGTTAAGAAAGTACAATTGCACTTCAAGTTAGAAAGGAGCTGCAAGCCACTGAAGTACTCTTTGGCTTCTGTCCCTCCAGTCATTTCTTTAGAGCATAATGTGGTCAGATGTCAATAAGCAGCTGTCTCAGGGACTGTTCCAGGGGGTATTGATTACTCTGTGACTGAGAGCATAGCTTACATGGGCAAAGTGGATGTGACAGGATCTCAACCAAAGAAATTCTCTGTGGCAGTGTCTGGGAAGGGCGACCAGAGCCTTCCAGCCTCTGTTATCTATGCATACTGCTAGTAAGGGGCTGCTTCTCAGCCTTTTGGCTAAGATCAAGTGTAGTGTGTAGTCTTCTTCTAAGACCATGCAGAGGAGCCTGTTAATAATGTTACAGCTACGTGGATCTTGGCATCACTGGTGAGGTGTTGGTAAGTCTCTGTCCATTCCTTCTGCTGTCTTCAGAAAGCAGGCAACTTTATGGTCCTGAGAATCTCTTATTGGTAACCTTGAGCTTCATGTAACACTGGAGTGAGAGCAGGACTGGGTGAGCATCAAAGCAGGACACAGCTCTGCCAGTGTCTGCCAAGCACCTGCTGATCACAGGCACCTGAAGCCTAGCATCAATGATCTGCAGCCCCAGCACCTGATGAAGGCTGCTCCAAGCAGTGCCTGGGCTGCTGGAAGTGTGTGTGGGGAACAGGGCATCTGAGAGGGTCCTGATGGAGAGGACTATTCTTACTAGGGAAAGGCCTCATCAGCCTCCTCATCTTCACCATCACCACCTGCTGCACTGGCAAAGACACCAATGGGAGGACATTTGTCTTGAGACTTTCTTGCCTTTCCTCCCTCTTCACCATCGAGCAGAATTTTTCCCATTCCCCCTTTCTCTCACTTTCTCTTCTTTGGTTTTGTAATTCTCTAAAGTAACTTTGAAGTCCACGTTTGCCACCAGCTGTGGCCTCCAGGAATCATTTTGGTTGTGTTTAAGCCTTTGGGCAACGGATGGAAAGCGCTCAGACACTGTAAAACTTCAGAACCTATTTCTGGTCTTTCTGTCTAGGCTGTCTGGGCTCAGACTAGCCCAGACTGTGTAAGTTTGCTTTCTGCCATGGCAATTTACTTCATGTCTAGAATGCCTCTTGTTCCTAGGGTGCTTTCCTTAGCTGTGTCCTGAACTAATGTACTGGGTCTTTTCTTCTTCCCTGGCTTAATAACTTTAGTGAAGCTTTAAACTTGAGATGAGCTTGACTATTTTGCATTATGGGCTGGTCTTTGGAATTGTGCTTCCCCAGCATCTGGAAGCCTTCAAAATATCTAAGTTACTCTGAAGTCATCTGAAGAGCTCATGATGTAGAATTCTAAATGCCAAAAGGCAAAGGAAGCAGCAAATGAAGGTGGCAAAGGAAGCAGCAAATGAAGGTGGCAAAGGAAGCAGCAAATGAAGGTAGAGTGTATGAGGGTAACAGTAGAGGAGAAATGGTTGTGATGTGCACATACATCCACACAGCTGGATCTGCCAGGAATTCCCAGTGAGTTCTGCCTGACTGCCCTGGGAAGCTGTACAGGTGGATGTTCACAGTCTCTGGATATCAGGTTTGGGGTCTCATCTATGAGACTCATCACCAGCTCTTGCAAAACTGGGCATAAGTCACTTCCAAAGGTAAGGTGGCTACTTAGGGAACGACCAGATCTCAGCTCCAGACTGCAGTTTCTGGCCTCTCCTCTTTGACAGAGGCAAGGCTGTACCTCTGGGAAGTCCAGGAATGACATTCTGGTATACTTCTGGTTTTAAGAGAACAAACCACACACACTTTTAAGAGCCCACTTCTGTTTTGCTTCTGCTGGGTTGTTTTTCAGATAAGTTTTGATCTGTGAAGTGGTTCACAGTGGATTAGGAGAGTCTTAATTAGAAAATCCCTGCTGGCTGTTGAGTGCTTTCTGTGGCTCTGATTAATTGGATACTGCTCCTGTGTGCACTAATTCTGCCACCACTTGAGGAGCCTTTGGAACAATTTGCTGCTGCTCAGGGGTTCCCAAAAGATTGATTATAAGCTCAATGCATCACAAGAGCATGCAAAAAAATCCAAACCCAACCATCCTTTTAACTCTTGACAGTTGCAAAGCCTGTAAAGAGCTGGAATAGGGACTGAAACCTGGCTGTGGATGTAGAGCTGAGCTACAGCAAATGACTTTGATCTGTGGAGAAGACAGCAACCACAGGGGAGGGCTTCCTTATGGCTCATTTTAACTCTTTGCTGCTAAACCTCCTGAGTGCAGAGAGATCCTTGGGAGAATGTTCTTTTTGGCATGGTGAGCACTGCCAGAGCAGCTTGTAAGAGAGCAGCTTGTGAAAGCAGTCCCAGGTGCTACCAACGTGCTAGCAGTCAGCAGAGGGTACCAAGTGACAGACCTGTGCTGCAGCAGCATTCCCCAGAAAACGTGCTGGGAAGTGCTGTACATGGCAGTGAAGCTGTGGGGAACCTTGATTTGATCTCAGGCTTTAATCAACTTTGGGGTGGCCTAAAGCTTCTAAGAAAGCAATCTTGGTCTGGCTGTCTGGTGGTGTTAAAACACTTTCTGCATTTATACGGGCTAAAGGAAATGTTCTTTAGAAAACATTGTCAACTCTGTGCCTTTGTGAATGTTCAACTTCTTCAGCATCCAAAAGAGCTTGTCTTCAAACGGGTTAGTTTATTTCCAGGTTCTCATCCTGAATTCAGGTGAGTTAGCTTGGTTAGATCTCAGCCGCTCTTGGCCCAGGCAGTAGGGCAGGATTTGATTTTGAATGCTGCAGAGCGAGGAACAGGAGAATTTCCCAAGCATATTTGATTGGTTTATGTTCCCCTGTGCATCTTCTGCTAAAGGTCACAGAAGTGTAAATCAGTTTTGTCCACAAACGGCAAAACAGAGGACTCCAGACCATCCAGGCACTGGTACTAAACAGCAAACCAAGGCAATCACCTCCAGCCTCTCTGCTTGCAGGCTGTGCAGCGCAGTGTGGAGCAAGTACAGTGATAATCCAGAGGAGAAAATTAAGTTCAAAGGAGCATGAGTGAAGGGGGTCATGCAGATAATGCTGGGAAGTGCCTCTGAAAATAGCTGGGCACTGTTACTGCATCCGAGTGAAGAGGAGAGCTGTGCACACACTGCAGTGGCAGTGCAACGTTTGGCTCTATGGCAGCAGCCCCAGAGGCACAGAGCCTAGCTTCAGAGGGCTCAGAGCAGACAAATGTGAATACTGCTTTGAGTTTTGTTTTGCATTTCAGTAAGTGCAACAAATGTCCTCTCAGGTTTGTGCTAACCCAGATGAAAAAGAGCTCTTGTAAATAGTAACGCAGATCCAGGAGTCCTGAGCAGCTCTCACATCCAGGAGAGGTCAGTCTCCAGCCTGCAAGATCCGCTTCTCCCTCAGCTCTTGCTGTGGGGTTAAAACAGGATCTTGTCTCCCCTACCATCATTGCCTCTCATGGCTTTGCAGAGCTGTGGTTCTCGTGGGCTGTTGTACTGAAATGCCTTCAGATGAGATTTTGTTCTATTGTGTCTTCTGAAAAGTGGCAAACCCCTCAGCTATGGAGCAATTGCATGAAATGTTCATGACTGCTCCAATATAGCTGTGGTAATAGGTATTGAAAAGAGAGTTTCAAACAGCCATGGACAACTCAGTAGGGTAGAAATGGGAAATTAATAAGTGAGTTAATGTTCACAAATACAACACTTGGCAGAGGGGTTACACTGAGAGAAAAAGGAGTAGCCACTAATGTGTATTGTAGCTAACAAACACAGCATGACAACAGCCTGTGTACATCTGCATGCTTTTAGTGTTAAAAAGAATTCTTAGAAACAAAACATCACCTAAAGATTATAGATTTTTGGCTGAAGAGGAGGAAGCATTTCTTCAGCCTGGGGTCTGTTCCCCAGCAACATGAAATTGGTACAATCACTAAACACAAGTTAGAGGCAAGGGAATCATTTTAGTGCTGGTTGCACTGCATTTCAGTTTCTCTGTTTTCAGAGCAGCATGAATCCGGTAATTGCATTATCAGTGTCCATCCCAGTGTGGTGTTGGAAGGAAGCAGGAAATGTAAGCAGCTGCCGCCTTCTGCTTCCTCCGGTAGGCTGTGCAGAGGTGGTGCTCATGCTGACCACACTGCTGTGGTGAGAGGCTGGGGGAGGAAGGAGCTCTCAGCCCAAGAAGGGTCTGCTGCCAGCTTGGGCTAGGCCCTTTGTGGTGGAGAGAATTTGAAATGGGGATCAGGGCAGTGCAGATCAGTCTGTGCTCTGTGTCTCAAGGAGGCTAAAGCTGGGCTTCACCTTGGCCTGTGTGGTGTGTACACGGAGCAAGCTCTGCCTCTCTACTTGTGTTTCCCCCTTTTGTATTTCAGAGGAAAAACCTGGCCTCCCTCTTTTGTAAGAGGCTTTGCTCATACTAATTTGATGAAAGGGTTAAAGAAGTGGAGGCAAACTCTCCATCTCCTCTTTGCTCAGCTGTCTGCAGTAGGAAGAACTGGAGGTGACCTGCAAGTCCTGCTTCCCTGAGCTGCCTGCCTCACAGGCTTAGCAGGGCTGAGGAGGCAGTAAGGTAGCCATCTAAACTGGTCCTGAGGCAGCCAAAGGCAGGGGTAGTGGCCTGTTGAAGGATGAAAAGTGGTCTCAGTGCTCAGGTTTGCATTTTGGCTTTCATAGAATCCTAGAATGGCTCAGGTTGGAAGGGACCTCGGAGCTCCTCTGCTCCAACCTCCCTACCACGGGCAGGCAAACCTCTCAACTAGACTCAGCTGCTCAAAGCCTCATCCAGCCTGGCCTTCAACATCCCCAGGAGCTTTTCCAAGTAGGTTTATTTAGAATGTTAGTCTCCTTGTATGTCCTACAGAAACTCTATCATCTCAGCAAAGGAAAGTGAGTTATGAACTATTTTACAACTAAGAAGTACATAAGGCAGCTTGGGATCAGTGGAATGACCAAAAAAAGGACATACAAAACTGATTCCCAATTCAGTCTGCTCATTTCCAAGGACTGGAACTAGTCCTTTGATTCATCCCACAGTTCTCTCAGTGTATGGCATTATGGAATTTGTGTTTCACTTCCATTTTCTTGGCAGAGTATTATGATCAGATCATGTTAGAAACACTGCCCTGTGAGTAGTACCTTCCACTGCCCTTTGTAAGGGAGTTGTCTGTGAGCCACCAGCACCTCTGTGGTTCCAGAATGTTGCAGAAGCTACAGTTGCATGGCTGCCATGAGTACTGTAATGAGCCATGTGGCACAAATTCCTGGCCAAGGACCTTGTCTGGTTTTTAAAAGCAACCTCAGACATGTTGCAAATTAGATAAGAAATAACTGTTGCTCTGTTTGGTTTAACTATATAAAATGAGGAACCCCCCTGCCATACTGGCAATGCCTGCTGCTCTGTACTGCCAGGTCAGGAGCTGGGGCTGGGCTATGGAACAGCAGTGCTTGAACAGCAGTGAGTAATGCAGATACAGCTCATTAGTATTGCATTGATGGGTTTGCTCTTGTGCATGCACAAGGTGCTCTGTGAAGCGTTTATCTACCCATGGTAGCTGTCAGTTACTTCTCTCTATTAACATGATTTACCAATAAGGCTTGAAATGTTAAATGGACTATTCCACCCTTGACACAGGAACAGCTTCTGACTGATTTGCTGTAGGAGCTCTGAGGTTACATCATTCCAGCTGTGTATCAATTTATAGTGTATTGGAAAATCCTCATGAAATCAGCTCTGACTGAACGTTCTTACAGACCTAAACATTCTGTGCCTCAGCTGCACCTGGCAGCAGAACACAAGTGTGACATTTCATGCTGCACAGGGGTGGCTGATGGGGAGTTGGTGTCCTAAACCCATGCAAGGAATCAGATGGCAGAGTTGTGGCAGTGTTAGGTTTCAGTGCAGAGCTGCTTCTCCTGTGCCCAGCAGTTTGTGGAGGCCAAACAGGAGTGGCTGACTGCATTTCTAGCACCAGGGAAGGAGAGGAGTGCAAATGGCCACCTCCCCTTCCCTCTGCAGCAGGGCATTCACCTGGCTGCTTGGAACATCACTGTTCCTGCCACACATCAAGGGTGTCTCGGGGTGGATGTGAGACAGTCTTACAGCCTGGCTTTACCTTCAGAACTCTCTTGCTGGAAGAGGGTGTCCAGACCTGGAACTTTAAATGTGTTTCTTATTCTCAAGGTCAAGAATAAACCAGCAGAAGTATTTCTTTAGTGTGATTACCTGGATCTGGTTCCCTTTACTTCAGTTAGTTGAGGGCACTAACGTGTCTCCCTGGATTTGGAGTCATCAGTCCTGGTTGGATGATCGACTACCTCTTGGCCTTGCTAAGGAGATACATCTTAGAATCCTTCTTGTTTTTTTTTTAATGCTTTGGTTTTTCCATTTCCATTTAGGATCAGTCATCACCTTGTGCCTCTCTGATGTATAAATGACATTGTGACATGACTCGTAGAAGTAATCAAAGAGTTGGACCCCAAAAGATAGCTCAAGGGTTCTCTAACAGCTCCTGAAGTATTAATGAAAGCACCTCTGATTTCTTCTGGGTTCATTCTAATGGAGCTGAAACTTGCTGTGGAAGTCAGGTTATAAAGTCAGTGCAATTCAAATTAGATGAAGATTGAAATAAAAAAAAATAAACCAAAAGCACTCCAGCTGCTCCCCTGCTCCAGGCACTGCTGTAACAGATTATAGCCATTTGGGAAGTACTTCTTTAACAACTGAGGGGTTTAAGATCTTCCTGAAAGCAACTGGTTTGACTGACTGAACACGGGAAACTTTAAATCAGCTGACTGAGAACTGCCTGTGGAACAGGTTGTCAGGCACCTGCCAAAACAGGGTGATGATTCCATTCTCTGCAGCACAGCAGGTGGTGAATGCACAACTCAATATTGTGTCAGCTGCTCAAAGGGAATTTGCATGACACCTGACACCACAGGCAGAAAATGGAATTCCAAATGACACCAAACTACTGCAGACCTAAATGGTGCCTTGGGGAGGTCAGTTTGGAAGTGACTCCTGCATGCTTCTGCTGAAGCTGTGCCTTGTTGTTCCAAGAGGCTAAGCCTGACTTGCTGGTGTGGCTTTGGCCTTGCCACCTGTACACACTTTGCCAAGAGTGTGCTCTTGCTGGCATTTTGTGTGAGCAACCACAGGAAGACTCGACTCAGCAGATAAAAACTTGGGGGTTTTGTTGGTAAGAGTCAAAATCAAGCCAAGAAATGGTAGTGTCAGCAGGGAGAAAAGTGGGGGACTGCAGCTGCTTTTCTGTGTGTCACCAGCCTAAGATGCTGCTTCCTTTTATTGTATGTGCTTTATAAAAGCACTGACAGGTCTGACTACTTCCTAAAGCAGTTACCCTCAGCTGAGAAGAGCTCTGGTTACTGTCAGCAGCAGCATGTGGTGGTTGGTACAGTCTGCAGAAAGGACTTTCCTTGAAGATAGGAGGCTGAACTTCGCCTGCTGTCCAGCTGCAGGAGAGGAGGTGGAGTTGTCTTGCCAAGCAGTGTTTTTATGCTGGAAACTGCTGTGGTGGATCTCATGGTTCTGCACAGTACAGCCAGGAGGGATAAAGGAAAGAAGAGTTACATTTATTCAGATTACACTGGTCTTGCCCTGCAGTTACTGCTGCTGCAGAACAGCTCACACACAAGCTCTGCACTGAGCAGAACAAGGCAAGGGGGCAAGGCAGCCTGGCTGCGCCCATGGAGTGCATGTCTGCATCTCCTGCACCTAGAGTGGCAGAAGCTGAGAACTGCAGGTGTTGGGTGACATTTGAGATAAGGCACTAATAGTGAGTTCATCAGACACTAGTATTGAGTTCACAAGACACTAATACTGAGTTAATCTTCATTATTACACAGTTCTATTAAGTCTTTTTCTCTTTCCTGGTAGCATTCTTGCAGTGTATTTGAATACTCAGGATGGCTCATTTAGTGCAGGAGTCAATCATCTAACCCCACTGTTTGGATATGCCTCTGAAATCCCCTGATTCATCACTAGAAGCTGGGAGGAGATAGCTGGAGAGTGCTTGTTTGCAGTCAGCTGGGTTACAGCTATTACTACTTAGCACAATGTGCTGGCTCAAAGCAGTGACTGCTGGCAAACCCTACACAAGTGTTTGGATTTGCAGGACCAGGGAACATTCACGTGCATTACCATGACTGCTGTTGGGCTTGGGGGGTGCTTGGCTGGTTGCTTTGGTTTCTCTCTGTTTATCCTTCCTGTCTCTGCTTGCAGGTAACATCATGGTGCTGTGGTCGACTTGCAGGACGTCATTGCTGAAGTCTGTCACAAACAGGTTCATTAGGAACCTGGCCTGCTCGGGGATCTGTGCCAGCCTGGTCTGTGTGCCTTTTGACATTGCTCTCAGTGCCAGTCCACACTGCTGCTGGTGGATCTATACCATGTTCTTCTGCAGAATTGCCAAGTTCCTGCACAAAGTCTTCTGCTCAGTGACCATCCTTAGTTTTCCAGCTATTGCTCTTGACAGGTAAGAGAACAGGTTTACCACATTCCATGATGCTTGTTTCTTCTTTCTCCCTTTGAATCCCTTTTCTCCCTTCCACATTGGTCTTGCTCTTGTTCCAGTGCTTTGCTTGAGGTCTGTGGCTTCTCTCTGGAATGTATTAGAGTATTCTTCTCTGTGAGGTTGGAAATGTGTAGTGTTTAGTGTGCTCTGGCAGCTGTGGATATTTATAGAGAACTTTGAGCCTACAGATCCATCTTCAGAGAAGCTTCTGCCTTCTCTTTCTTCCTGTTAAGAACTCTTGGTCAGTAATGGCACTTGAAAGCAGTGCTCTAGACAAGGTGCACATTTTGAACTGGAAGATGAAATCCCTTGCCTGTGCCTGAGGCAGGTGTGCATCAGTATGGAGTTTGAAATGTAGATTTGGTTGCAAACATGACATGTGTATGTAGCCAGCTGTGTGTGTGGCAGTACAGCCAAAGCCCCTCCCCACCCTGCAAAGCTGGGATGGGGGAAGCAGAGAAGCTGGGATAGAGGGAGCCAGGGGGAAACGCCTCCCCCACCTAGGTCTGTGGGTCAGTGAACTCACATGAGCCCTTCCCCTAAGCCATGTGCCCTGCCAGGCATGGTAAGACATAGCCCCGGTGCTGGGACAAGTCTGGGCAAAGGAACAGATCCTTCTCTGTTCCTGGTGCCTACTTTTGTCTGGCTTTGGACATGCTCTCCTCGTGACATACAACAAAAATTGGAGCTGGCTTTCATGAGAAGGGTGGGCTATGGAGCGAGCCAGCTCTTTCTCATGGGTCCTCTCCCACCACACGTGTGGACTAAGCAGCTGGAGCAGGTCAGGAGGATTCTCCGATAAAAAGGGATGAAAAGAGGAATTCCCACAAGCAGCAAACAGCCTTGTGAGTATCTGAGATATTCCTAAAGTCCCTGGGAAGGTCCTTCCTTTCCTAAGTGGGGTATTACTGCTGCTTCTGGATCTATCTTTTCACAATACTGTTCTCAAACTGCCTGTAACCATTGCCACGGTGAAGATAACCCTTGGCCGAAGGACCCAACCCTTACAGCCTTTGTGTCATGTTACCAGGGAAGCAGAGCCAAGCTATAGATAAATATATTATTAGGAGTTTCTTGCCTTGTTCCCCCTTGTTCCTGACAATGTGGAAGCTCAGTTTCAAGCAAAAGTGGCTCTTTGGATGGAGGGTTTGGATTCCATCAGTTCTGCTGATTGGAAGTCACTAATGCCACCTGAATGCACAGCTCCAGCAGAGTGGCTGTTAGTGAGGTGTTTGCAGGGAAGGGCAGACACTGGTTTGATGCACTTTGCATTACTGGCACAGTGGATTTGCATGTGCCAGGCCTTCAGTGTGGCTCACCACAGAACATGTGAACTCTAAAGAACCAAACTCTGTCCCTGATGGAGGGCTGTGCCTGTGATGTTACTGCCTTGATCAGTGCAGTATCTATGTGGTGCACGCCAGTGTCACGCTGGAGCAGCAACCATTGGCCTTCACCACTAAAGCTGCTCTGATGGTGAGTGTCCCTCGTGGAAACCCTGCGATCTGAGAAGTCCAAAGCAGTACCAAGCCTGAAGTCTGAGTGCATGTCAGAGGTGCACTTGACTTCTTTTGGTGCACACAGAGTGTTCAGTGTTTGACTGTTCTGCTCAAGGCCTTACCAGCCTGAGCTTGTGCACAGCAAAGCCCCATTGCACCTGCAGTAGGTTGGTTCCTGGCATTTGTGACCAGCAGCTTCCTGCAAGTATCCAGAGCAAAACCCTTCTAGAAGCAGCTGTCCACATTCACTGTGTCTGCCTCCCAGTGTGACACAGCTGTGACTCCATCGTGGCCGCTGACATGTGGTGTCCACTTTGCAGGTGAATGATGGAATCTTCAAAATCATGCTCAGCCACATCAACCAAAGGGATGCAGCCTCAGGAAGTGAGAGGCTTGCTCAGCACCAGCACCTGCCAGTGCTGTTAGACCTGCACAGGCAGTGCCTTTTTCTCTCACAAGCAAGCAAGCTGGCAGCCTGGTTAGGAATCTAGGACAGGGTACTCAGAAAGCTGCTGAGAGGCTCCTCAAAAGCACTATGTTCATTCCAGGCTTCACCCTCTCCTTGGATCCCTGGTAACCTGTGATTTTTTTGACAGGTACTACTGTGTTTTATACCCCCTGGAGAGAAAAATATCTGATGCCAAATCCCGAGACCTGGTCATCTACATCTGGACCCACGCAGTAGTGGCTAGCATCCCAGCACTCGCCGTGACCAATGTGTCTGATATTTATGCCATGTCCACCTGCTCTGAGTCCTGGAGCTACTCCCTGGGGCACCTGATCTACGTCGTCACCTACAACATCACCACTGTGATCGTGCCGGTGGCTGTGGTGTTCCTCTTCACCATCCTCATCCGCAGGGCACTGAGTGCCAGCCAGAAGAAGAAGGTGATTATCGCCGCCCTGAGGACCCCCCAGAACACCATCTCCATCCCCTACGCCTCACAGCGAGAGGCTGAGCTCCAGGCCATGCTGCTCTCCATGGTGGTCGTCTTCATCTTCTGCAGCGTGCCCTACGCTGCCCTGCTGATCCACCGCTCCATGCTCCACACGCCGCGTGTCTCAGGCTCCCTGCTGCTCACGGCCATCTGGCTGCCCAAGGTGTCCCTGCTGGCCAACCCCCTGCTCTTCCTGACAGTGAACAGGTCAGTGCGGAGGTGCCTGCTGGGGACAGTGCTGCAGCTGCACCGCAGGTACAGCCGCAGGAACACTGTCGGTGCCAGGGGTGCTGCTGACGGGAGCCTGGAGCCCAGCCTGCGCTCGGGCAGCCAGCTGCTGGAGATGTTCCACATTGGGCAGCAGCAGATCTTCAAGCCAACAGAGGACGAGGAGAATGAGACCAGATCTGTTGGCTCCAGTGACTCCCCACAAAAGGAAGATCCTGCTGGTGGTTCTGAGGTCGGAGGAACTTTGGTTCAAAGATTGATGGCACAGACGGCTTCAGACTCTGCTGCTCAGGTGGCACCAGCTGTTCCCACAGATGCTGAGGCAGTACATGACAAATACTCCATGCACTTTGGGTTTGGACCCTTTGAGCTGCCTCCACAGTGGCTTTCAGAAAACAGAAACAGTAAGAAGCGACTCCTGCCTCCTCTGGGGAACACCCCTGAGGAGCTGATCCAGACAACACAACCCAGGGGAAAAGCAGAAAAGAAAATCAGCAGGAACAATAAAGTCAGCATCTTTCCCAAAGTGGATTCTTAGTAAGAGCAGCAGATGGCAGTGACAGAGGAGGGTCACCTTCTGCTCTCTGTGTGATCCCATGGATCTTCGTTACGCTGAGATTTGTTCCAGGCTGATTGGTTTTGGTGCCAAATGGAACTGAAACAAAGAGAAGGGAATGGTAAATACAAGTGCTCCTTATTCTTGCGTGCAGCAGGTGGTGGTGGTTCTGATTTCCCTGGGAAAGCCCTGCAGTGGTACCTGCCTGGCTGGGCTTCCCAAAGCTCCTCTGGCTTTGGGCACACTTTGTGTGGCGGAAGCGTGGAACTGCTGCAGTCAGCTTACTGGAATCCTCCCCTTGTGTTCAAGTGGCCTGGCTGTCCAAATCCTGGGACAGGAAAGGCTGGAGGGAGCACAAGCCAGATGCAGAATAGGTAAGCTGTAAGCAGGCACAGCAAGGCTCTGGTCAGCCCTTAAGGAAGGAAGGTGACTCTTAAGTACAACTGTTCTCAGCTCAGCCCTTTTCTCAGATCAGTGTTAGAAGTGACCTTTGCTGGACTTCTTCCTTCAGTCACTTCCCAGTATCTGCCAAACATCTACTTTTTATTTTTTTAAATCAAATCCACTATTTGGCTTAAACCTTCAGCAGGGCCAGGGATATACAAAGCATCGTGTATCAGACCTGAGAGCCTTCTTGAGAACTCCACAACCCGGTATTCCTGTAGTTTTAACTGCAAACTGGATTGGAACCCACACAGGACAAATCCTGACGCCAGGAAACAAGGATGTGTGTGCCAGGGGCACGAGCAGAAGCCTGTGGTCCTGTGATAAAGAACACCTGCAGGGGTCCCAGCAGGGTGAGAGGTGTATTGTGTGTGTAACCAAAGGGTAAACCTTCAGACACTCATCTGTTGCAGCACCCTGCTGCTCTCCCACGGGAGAGCTGGTGACAGAGGGGGGTCAGAAGTGCTGGCAGCCTTGTACGGAGCTGCCGAGCCAGGAGGCTGCAGACAGAGCCCAGCAGGCAGTGTTCATGCCCGGGTTCACTGCTCTCAGGGGTAGCGAAGTTCTCCTTCTGCCTTCACAGATACAGATGCCAAGCATCCTGCTGTACTTGTCTCAGAGTGGACATGAGGCTGTCCAACCTGGTGCCTAATTGCTGAGTGACTGAGTCAGGCCACTCCTGGTGTCAGCAGAGCAGCCCCTCTGTGAGAGCAGAGGTATGCTGCAGCTTGCCGCCACATCAGCACAGCCGTTCTGCTGGTTCCCACTGTGAGCTTCAGGCCAGTCTGCTGGACTGCTGTAACCCTGCCCTTTGAATACGTGCTCAGTTATAAGTGGTCTTTCCTTCTTCCTTATATGCAGTCACTGTCGTCTCTGTGGGTAGTTGGAAGCACAGCCCAGTAGCACCTGCATAGCCCCTGTGGTTCTCTTGTACTTCAGCCCTTTGATGCATGCTGAACCTTGCTGTCTGTTTATGAAAGCAGTTTTCTTTAAAGCAGACTTTCAGAAGGACAAGGGGAAGAGTCTTGCCAAGATCATAAGAACTTACTAAATTCAACCTGCTAGTGTTCAAAGTAAGAAAGACTTTGCAGAATTTGGAGATGTGCCTCTTCTTCCTTTGCTGTGTCTGAAGAAAGTCAGCAGCTTCCAGTGGCTTCAGGTGGTGGATTTCTACAAGGCATTAAAAGCAGATGTTTTAATTAAAGGTTTATACATTCCTGTGTAAATGCTTTGTTTCTCCAGTTCCTCTTTGGCTGCAGTGCACTTCTCGCTAGCTCAAAAACTTGTCAGCTTGGCAGTGAGGAGCAATCTTCAATGGGCCCCAGCTTCTCTGCTTCCTATGTACAGCCAGGAGAAAGCAAAGGTAGCTTTACAGCCAGGAGAAAGCAAAGGTAGCTTCTTGCCATCAGAGGAAACATTCCAGGGAGAGGGGTTCCTTCTGTGGCAGAGGCAGAGCAGTACCTTAGCAGGCTGCTTTTTGGTGTTGCCAAATGTAATGGCTGGGCTTCCAGAGAACAGGTGCCATTGAAACCCTCTGAACACTCCAAAGGCAAAACACGAGTTTGGTTGCATTTAATACTTGGAGCCCCCTGTATAAAGGCCTTGATCAAAGGGTCTGTGATCAATGTAAGTAACAGTTGCTGGGCTCTGAGCTCCCCTGAGGAAAGCAAACTCACTCTTAGTTTTGTCCTTTTCTGCTTTTAAAAACGCACCTGCAGATAATGGCTGGATTTATTGAGAGCTTGCTTCTGCTCTGCTCCCTGCTTCTGGGAAAATGTTCTGGGATCAGGGGGCTTGAAGAATGGAGAGGGAAGTCAGGCTGCAGTTCCAGAGCAGTGGCCCTGGGACATAGCAGCTGGTTGCAGTCCCACAGCCAACCCCCACAGGTGGTGACAGTCTGCGGAACTGGGGTAGCTGCTTTTGTCCATGTCACCAGGCCTTGCACTGTGTGATCTGATAGAGAAGGCAAACATTAAACAAGCAAAGCCCTTGCCTGCTGATCAGGTTTGGTAGAAGTTAGGGTGTGATTGCTATAGCCTGTGCGCAAGTTAGTGTGAGATAATCAATGGCATTAGGTGGTGGTTTTTTCTGTGACCATAAAGGGCTCACCCCACCCCCAAAGAGCTGGTTGAAGTCAATGCTTTCAAACTTCAACACTCTCACCTCTTCCAAAGGCTGCTGCTTACTGCAGATGTGGCTTCCTCTGTGCCCAAGGAAGGCCATTAGCAGGGTTTCCAGCCTAGCTGTAGTGATGTCTCCTGTAGTCCCTGCAGTGACTACTGATGCAAGGGCAGCTGGGGCAAACCAAACCACAGCTTACAGACAACTCTGGATGTGTGCACTCAGGAGCAATCTGATTCCTCCCTGGGAAAACAGATAGAAACCGGCAGGAACCACCCCCAGGGAAGCTCTGTGCCAGGCGCCCACAGGCAGATTTTCCTGATGGCTTTCTCTGGGGAAAACAATCCAAATCTTGTTGAGGCAGGACCTTTCCTGATGGAAGTTATAGAATGAAATCCTGGCTTTATTAAACATAGTGGAAATGCTACCATTTGCCCTTGACTTAGCATTTCAGTCCTGCCTTTCCTCAGCTGTCAGATTACTCTGCTGCTGGAGCACACTGCACAACTCATCCTCACTCAGGGTTGCTGGAAAAGTTGGGATATGGCCCAAAATTGCTGGGTTTTTGCCTTCCCCCAATTAAAAGATATTAATATCTAACTTATTTGTCCCTTGCAAGAAAAGGCTCTGTTTATTCCACTAACATCTAGAGGAATTAATCTGGTGAAAAACAGCTGTGTTTGTCCTGCTAGAAGGACCGGAACTGGTACAGTCTACCCTAAAACTTGCCTGTGGCAAAACCACTTCACGTGGGCACACAGAAGAATATTAAAGGTAACAAAACCAAAGAAAAGCTTTACACAAAAGCCTTGCCCTCCAGCCTGTGTCTTACCTGCTGCTGTTACAATGCTGTTCAGCAGAGGGGTATGGAGGCAAGCATTAGGAATGGGGGAAAGCTCCCTGCTGATGTGTTTCTTCTTCATTGAATCAGGGAGAAGAAGGTAACTTCCTATGGAAACTGCTCTGAACATGTTCATCATGCTGTAGCCTATCCTTTAGGATGAGAAGCACAGCCTGGAGTGCTCTGCTTGCTATGCTCTTCCTAGCCATGAGTTTTCTCCCAATAACCATCTGTTAAAAAGCCATCCTTCAGAGAAGTTTCTGGTTTACCATGGATCCAAACAGCCATTCCCATAAAGGCAAAGCTCCTGTGCTTCTCTGGTGCAGACTTCACTGTAAATAGCTGCAGCTGGCACCCGTGAGAGCAGCTGGGAGGCTGTAACATTTAGTGGTATTTACAAAAATCAGCCCCCTTGCTAGGGACAGCCCCATGAGCAGGCTTTGAGATGAGCTCTGTCAACCTCTGCTTTTCCTCTCTGGCTCTTCTAGGACACACAACACCCAGTAGGCTCAGCTGTAGTTTGGGATCTCTCTGCAAAGGCATTATTGTTAAATCTCTGGTGTAGAGGTTCATCGGAAACCTCCCGATTCTGTAATACACAAGCAGCAGTGAGCAGCCTATTCCTGTGCTGCTTTCAGAGGAGTTTTATGTGTGTTTGTGGCCAAATGCAGAGCTGGATGCTCTCCTTCCATGGCCTCTCTTGAGGCTGTGGGCAGTCTGCAGTCAGGTAAGCTGCTGGGTGTTAAGCAAATACACTCTATAAAGAAATAACTGGGAGAGTTTGCTTTCCATACCTCACTATTCACAGCTAATCTAATATAGCAAAAGCCAGACTTCAGCTCAGCTACTGAACCGTGCTGTCCCTCCTACTGCCTTCTCATTGTCAATGCTCACTTAGACACTCATTTTGGGGATGTAAACATTCAGGCTTCTACTTTTGCTTCAAATTACGATTTGCCCCATCTGGAAGACACTGGAAATTGCAAACACCACCATGGTATGGCATTAGCAATCCCAGGGTGTGTGTTAGGATTTTTACATGGCTGGAGCTCAGCATGCTTGGGAGGGTTAGGTACAGCTGGCTCACAAGCCCATCTTCAGCTCTGCCACACTGCATCCTTACCGCACTAGATACCAGGAGAAGTTTCCTCTTGGCGTACACTATAAACATCACTAAAAACTCTCCTGCAGACAGCAAAGACATGCTCCTGACAAGAGATTTTGGTAGAACTGAGTCAGGACAGTGCTTTGAACAAGGTGCAGTTTGTTTCCTCCCATTTTTTCTTGTCAATTTTTTGCTGCCAGTGGGCAGATGAACACACAGGTGCCAAAGGAAGGTGCACCGCCCAGTGGCTCTCTGCAGTATTCAACCTCACATCCTACAGCTCCCTGGGAGGTTGCAGTGAGGTGGGGGTTGGCCTTTTCTCAGGTGATAGAAGGAGAGGAAACGACCTGAAATTGTGCCTGGGGAGGGTTAGGTTGGAGATTAGGAACAATCGTTTTACTGAAAGTGTAGTCAGCGATTGGAACATGCTGCCCAGGGAACTGCGGGAGCCACCATCCCTGAGGTGTTCAAGAAACCTGCGGCTATGGCATTTTGTGGAGAAGCTTTAATGGTGGCGAGTTCAAGGTTGGACTCGATGACCTTAGAGGGCTTTTCCAACCCAGTTCTATGACCCTATTTCAATGTAGAAAAGAAAGAAAACAGATGGGATGAGGAAGGTAATTACACTGCCCTTATTAATTAAATCCCTTATTAAGAGAGTTCAGGTAAAAAATGATGACCACAATGTTAAAGTTTTACCAAGTTTATTTAAAAGGCATTCAGCTCTCCTTGGTGCCAAGTAAACACGACAGAGTTCTGGAGGAGCCAGGCCAGGCAGCCAAGGCCAACTGCGGTAGCTCCCGGCTCGGGCAGCACCTCAAAGGCTCATGACACTTAACTGTCTTGTTGGATTCAACACCTCAGAGCTTACGCCTTTACTGAAGTGGGCAGGATGGCAGCCAGCAGAGCTCTGCTGTCGGGAAGTGTTTGCGACGCAGCTCTACAGCACCCCGGCCCTCGGATCGGAAGGCCGTTTCTGACGGACACACCGCACACCCGTTACCGAGCCCCGCACCCCTAGGCCAGCGCCGCCGCCGAAGGGGCGCAGGGCGCCAGGCGCCCGCACCGCCTGCCCGGGACACGAGCACCGGCGGCTGCTCACCGAGATTAGGAAATCCACACTTGAGGGTCTGCGCCCGCAGGCCCCTAGCTCCGCTGCCGGAAAGCACTAAAGCGACCCATCCCACAAGTCGCCGCTCCCGTTATTGACGTTCAGCCCGGGAGCCTGGCGGCTGAGTGCTCGGCGCCCGCAGGCATCGGCGCCAGGATGGCCGAGCCGCCCCAGGACACCGAAACTCGCGGAGGGAAGCCCACCGCCACCCTGAGTCCCGGTGACAATCTCGGCTAGGCTCGGGGCCTGGCTCTCCCTATCCCATGGCCCTGCCTCCCTCTCCTCGTCGCCGCCCCGCGATTCCGCCGCCCCGCGATTCCGCCGCCCCGCGATTCCGCCGCCCCGCGATTCCGCCGCCCCGCGATTCCGCCGCCCCGCGATTCCGCCGCCCCGCGATTCCGCCGCCCCGCGATTCCGCCGCCCCGCGATTCCGCCGCCCCGCGATTCCGCCGCCCCGGTACAGCCCAACTGTATCCGCGGAGGGAAAGGCAGGAGGAGAAGGCCGGTTTCCATCAGAACAGAGAAGGCAGACTTCGGTGGGGTTGCCTGCTGTCTCAGACTGCGAACAAGTGGCAGCTCGACTGCATTCGCAGCCCTACGAGGAGCTAATAGCGACTCCGCCACAGCCACCCCCATCCCGGCCATGGCACGCTCCGATCTCGGGCGGGACGCCGCAATTGCCGCGAGAGTTCGGCCGGTTGGTCGCCATGGGAACGCTAGGGACGGGGCGACCGTGAGAGTCCCACTCCCTGCCGGCGCTGCCTCCCTCTCGCGCTAGGGACGGGGCGGCCGCAGGGATCCCGCGCCCTGCCGGTGCTGCCGGCCGCAAGCAGTCCCTGGCGGTGGAGGGCACTGCCCGACCTCTGTTTCAGGTAGAGCTGTCGGAGCTGCAGGCTGCCGAGCAGCGGTCCCGTCAGGGCAGCGGCCCGCCAGGGCAGCGCCTCAGGGCTCCACTTGGCTTCCTGCCTGCTTGTGGAAACCTCCCGTGAGATTGCTGTGGGTTCGGGTTTTTGTCCCGGAATCCTTTGGGCCTCAGCCGTTGGTTTATGTTACTGTGGGTGTTTTACGGTTGCTTTGCCACCCGCTCCGGGAAAGAGAAAGAGGCGCTTAGAATGTCCTCGGAGGTGGTGGCACAGCGGTCGGTGACAGCGGCCTGGAGATGAGTCCCAGATGGACCTTTTCCTTCTCTGCCCACACGTCTGTGCTGCGCCGTGGCGTGGGCCTCTACGCCAGACTGTTGTGCTTCTTGTACTGGAAGGGAAAGCTCAGTTGGGCCCTCTGAAAATTACCAGTTCATGGCACAGGCTAAGACACCCAGGTCCTGTGAACTCATTCTTTGCAGAGAACCCTGAATTTCTGTTGTTTAAGCTCGAAACTGAACTGGATTTGGGAACTCCTCCTCGTTTAGAACCCCTCAATATAAAAAGGTTTTGGCTGCTTGCTTTGATATATTCTTGATGCTAATTGTGCCAGCCCCATGTTTTTAAAAAAGAGGAAAACGATCAAACAACAAAGGCCAGGCTCATGACACTTTGGTTATTGTCAGATTACTTTGTGGATCTAAGCCATTAAAAGTTTCTGGGACAGCCACCACTCTGGGATGCTTTAAGTGGCTTGGTGATGGATATTTGTAAGTACATTCAGAGGTGGATGCTGGAGGGGCAAGCTGGGCTGTGCTGGGAAGATCTCTCCACACTGAATTGCTAGAAAGGGTTTGAAATTTGTTTGCAGCTGACATGCCTGGGTTTGTGTTGCTTTGTTACAAAACTGATAGCTTGAAAGGTTGGGGTTTGTTTGTTTTGGGTTTTACCTCCCAATTTTAGGTCATAATGGATATTACAAGAGGGAGCTTGGATCAAATGCCAAGGCCTGCATCTAGCTCAGAAGCTTATCTTAGCTGCAGATCTTTAACTACTGTGGAGTTATTAACGCCAGAGCTGTGCTCACCAAAGGTAATTCTTGTCACCTTCAGTGGGTTATAAAAGCTGGGCCTGATTTTTCATAGTAGAATGCCAAAGAAAGAGGATTCTGCTCCTTTTATCCATAGAGAGCTCTGGGCTCTGCAGATATGCTGAGGGGGCTATGTGAACCTTGACCTTATGCACCTGTGAAGTGACGTTTGATTGTATTTATTTGCATCTGTATTGGCCACAAAAAGAGCTATCTGGCACTACAGCTTGGAACTCTGTTGTCTTCCTCCTTGTATTTAGTCAGAGTATGCAATAAACTCTCTTAGAAGGAAACCCACTTGCCATGCTGGCAGTGCTATGCAGGTACACAACTGCAGGCTGGTGAGGCGTGAGCCACTCTGTGTGCAATTTCAATTCCATCCCATTGGTGCTTTTCAGTTGGAAAAAAAATATGTTGCTTATTAAAAGAGAGCATTTGAACAATCCTCACAAGTTGCATTTTTCACTACAGGGTTCAAGATGTGTTTGAATCAAGTGTAAAAAAACAAAAAGAAATTGTCATAGTATTCCAAGAAATATGCCAGCTTCCTGGATCCCACAAAGTCCATCAGAAGCAGGTGGTCATCCATCCTCAGAGAAAACTAATACCAAGGATGAACTCAGCTTTGGAAGTGGGATATGTGATATGATTGTTGGGATGCAGGAACTGGGGCTTGGGAATGACAGATGAGGATTGATTGACTTAGATTAGCTTAGCTGTATCGTGGAATGAGACCATCCCCAGGTGCTTCTCTGAAGTAGTCAATTCTTTTTTAATAGAAACCCCTTTATAGTTTGAGCAGGAGACTGGGGTGCTGCCTGCTGCAGAGCACCCACAGTGTCAGCTGCTGCATACAGACTTCTAACTGGCTGCCCTCTGATGCAGCGGCAGTGACACCATCCTTTGGAATCATTTCCTAGCCTGGCAGTCTGTGGAATGAGAAGCTTGAGAATCCCTGTGACATCTGGAAGAAACAGAGCTCTGAATCACATCCCCAAATGGTCCTCTGCTGTCTTACACACAGTCCTTGTTAGCCTCTGTGACAGTGTCTGGTTGTTGTGATGATCTTTTTCCTCACCCTAGAGATTCCTGTTTCATGGTAGTAATTACTTTGCATTTCACAGTTTGCTTCACCTGCCAGCTTGGCTGGGGGTCACCAGAGGGGCGGTTTGGAAGGCTGCTGTCCACAAGGAAGCAAAGGTGATGACAGAATGCAGTCTGATGGCAAGGAAGGGAGAGCAGATCAGCAAACCAGAGTGGAGAGCACAACCTTCTCTCTCCAGAAGCATGCCCTCAGTCCCAGCGAGCTGTCAGGTGTGGCAACGACTGAAGCCTTCTTGTGTTGTGGCTAGACCAAACATGTTTGCATAGTTTGGGTGGAATTCCAGGGCTGAAGGCTGTTCCATGGAACCATGCTGCAATGTTTACAGTGAGGGCTTTTTATCAGACTTCACAGAGCCCATGAGCTTTTGTTGGGAAGCCTGGTAATGGGCCTCCAGCCAAACCATGGGAAGTGATGCTGGTGATAGTTTTTATGAAGGGCTGTTTTGCATTTGTAAGTGACAGCATTTATGAAGGGTTAATATGTATCTGGAAGTGTCAGTACTGAGCAGCTGAGCAATGCTGGCACTAAAAACCTCTTGAAACACACAGGTTTGAATGAGAGCACCTCTAAGAGTGATTCAGGTAGCATTCTTCTGATGTTCTGGAAATGCTGATCAATTATCTTGATTGAACTTCTTGCTATTTAAACATAGAGAAACAAGGGGCAGTATGGGGAGCAGAAAGTTTGGACACCTCCTTCAAGTTCAGCCAAGATTTCATGACTGAATTGGGATCAGACGAAATTCAATACATGTTCTTGCTTTTATCTGAGTTAGACTCTACTGGTGCCCATTTTTTAAATGCTATTCCCCTACAGAGGCTTTGTAGTGATCCCTGACAACAATCTGGTTTGGTCTCTTTATTGCTAGCTGTCAAATAGTATCCTTAAAAGTTGTTTCCCATCTATTGCATTGTGAAAGGTTTTTCCTGTATTTTCCAGGGTGTATTTCCAATTCAGATTCTGGACCTGATAACACTGAAGCACAGACATCCAAACTGTGTGATCCTCCCCAAGGAGAACTGAGCAATGCAGAAGCAGGTATGACTTTGCAGGAGGAGGTATGACTGCAGGAGGAGGTGTGACTTTGCAGGAGCAGGAGTGACTTTGCAGGAGGAGGAGTGACTTTGCAGGAGGAGGAGTGACTTTGCAGGAGCAGGAGTGACTTTGCAGGAGGAGGTGTGACTTTGCAGGAGGAGGTGTGACTTTGCAGGAGGAGGTGTGACTTTGCAGGAGCAGGAGCGACTTTGCAGGAGGAGGAGCTACTTTGCAGGAGAAGGAGTGACTTTGCAGGAGGAGGAGTGAGTTTGCAGGAGGAGGAGTGAGTTTGCAGGAGGAGGTGTGACTTTGCAGGAGGAGGAGTGACTTTGCAGGAGGAGGTGTGACTTTGCAGGAGCAGGAGTGACTTTGCAGGAGCAGGAGTGACTTTGCAGGAGGAGGTGTGACTTTGCAGGAGGAGGTGTGACTTTGCAGGAGCAGGAGTGACCTTGCAGGAGGAGGAGTGACTTTGCAGGAGGAGGAGTGACTTTGCAGGAGGAGGTGTGACTTTGCAGGAGGAGGAGTCACTTTGCAGGAGAAGGTGTGACTTTGCAGGAGGAGGTGTGACTTTGCAGGAGGAGGAGTGACTTTGCAGGAGGAGGTTGACTTTGCAGGAGGAGGAGTGACTTTGCAGGAGGAGGAGTGACTTTGCAGGAGGAGGAGTGACTTTGCAGGAGGAGGAGTGATTTGCAGGAGGAGGATTGACTTTGCAGGAAGAAGAGTGACTTTGCAGGTGGAGGAGTGACTTTGCAGGAGGAGGAGTGACTTTGCAGGAGGAGGAGTGACTTTGCAGGCAGAGGAGTGACTTTGCAGGAGGAGGAGTGACTTTGCAGGAGGAGGAGTGACTTTGCAGGAGGAGTGACTTTGCAGGCAGAGGAGTGACTTTGCAGGAGGAGTGACTTTGCAGGAGGAGGTGTGACTTTGGAGGAGGAGGAGTGACTTTGCAGGAGGAGGAGTGACTTTGGAGGAGCAGGAGTGACTTTGCAGGCAGAGGAGTGACTTTGCAGGAGGAGGAGTGAGTTTACAGGAGCAGGAGTGACTTTGCAGGAGGAGGAGTGAGTTTACAGGAGCAGGAGTGACTTTGCAGGTGCAGGTGTGACTTTGCAGGAGAAGGAGTGACTTTGCAGGAGGAGGTTGACTTTGCAGGAGGATGAGTGACTTTGCAGGAGGAGGAGTGACTTTGCAGGAGGATGAGTGACTTTGCAGGAGGAGGAGTGACTTTGCAGGAGGAGGAGTGACTTTGCAGGCAGAGGAGTGACTTTGCAGGAGGAGGAGTGACTTTGCGGGAGGAGGAGTGACTTTGCAGGAGGAGGAGTGACTTTGCAGGAGCAGGAGTGACTTTGCAGGAGGAGGAGTGACTTTGCAGGAGGAGGAGTGACTTTGCAGGAGGAGGAGTGACTTTGCAGGAGGAGGAGTGACTTTGCAGGAGGAGGAGTGACTTTGCAGGAGCAGGAGTGACTTTGCAGGAGGAGGAGTGACTTTGCAATAGGAGGAGTAACTTTGCAGGCAGAGGAGTGACTTTGCAGGAGGAGGAGTGACTTTGCAGGAGGAGGAGTGACTTTGCAGTAGGAGGAGTGCCTTTGCAGGAGCAGGTGTGACTTTGCAGGAGCAGGTGTGACTTTGCAGGAGGAGGAGTGACTTTGCAGGCAGAGGAGTGACTTTGCAGGAGGAGGAGTGACTTTGCAGGAGCAGGTGTGACTTTGCAGGAGGAGGAGTGACTTTGCAGGAGGAGGAGTGACTTTGCAGGAGCAGGTGTGACTTTGCAGGAGGAGGAGTGACTTTGCAGGAGGAGGAGCTACTTTGCAGGAGAAGGAGTGACTTTGCAGGAGGAGGAGTAACTTTGCAGGAGGAGTAGTGACTTTGCAGGAGGAGGAGTGACTTTGCAGGCAGAGGAGTGACTTTGCAGGAGCAGGAGTGACTTTGCAGGAGCAGGAGTGGCTTTGCAGGCAGAGGAGTGACTTTGCAGGAGGAGGAGTGAGTTTGCAGGAGGAGGAGTCACTTTTCAGGAGGAGGAGTGGCTTTGCAGGAGCAGGAGTGACTTTGTAGGAGGAGAAGTGACTTTGCAGGAGGAGGAATGACTTTGCAGGCAGAGGAGTGACTTTGCAGGAGGAGGAGTGACTTTGCAGGAGCAGGAGTCACTTTGCAGGAGGAGGAGTGACTTTGCAGGAGGAGGAGTGACTTTGCAGGAGGAGGAGTGACTTTGCAGGCAGAGGAGTG
This sequence comes from Indicator indicator, assembly GCF_027791375.1. Lineage (NCBI taxonomy): Eukaryota > Metazoa > Chordata > Aves > Piciformes > Indicatoridae > Indicator > Indicator indicator. The sequence goes on from NC_072013.1 coordinate 36,637,193, forward strand.
ACTTTGCAGGAGCAGGTGTGACTTTGCAGGAGGAGTAGTGACTTTGCAGTAGGAGGAGTGACTTTGCAGGAGGAGGTTGACTTTGCAGGAGGAGTAGTGACTTTGCAGGAGCAGGAGTGACTTTGCAGGAGGAGGAGTGACTTTGCAGGAGGAGGTGTGACTTTGCAGGAGGAGGAGTGACTTTGCAGGAGGAGTAGTGACTTTGCAGGAGCAGGAGTGACTTTGCAGGAGGAGGAGTGACTTTGCAGGAGGAGGTGTGACTTTGCAGGAGGAGGAGTGACTTTGCAGGAGGAGGAGTGACTTTGCAGGAGGAGGAGTGACTTTGCAGGAGGAGGAGTGACTTTGCAGGAGGAGGAGTGACTTTGCAGGAGGAGGAGTGACTTTGCAGGAGAGGAGTGACTTTGCAGGAGGAGGAGTGACTTTGCAGGAGGAGGAGTGACTTTGCAGGAGGAGGAGTGACTTTGCAGGAGGAGGAGTGACTTTGCAGGAGGAGGAGTGACTTTGCAGGAGGAGGAGTGACTTTGCAGGAGGAGGAGTGACTTTGCAGGAGGAGGAGTGACTTTGCAGGAGGAGGAGTGACTTTGCAGGAGGATGAGTGACTTTGCAGGCAGAGGTGTGACTTTGCAGGAGGAGGAGTGACTTTGCAGGAGGAGGAGCGACTTTGCAGGAGAAGGAGTGACTTTGCAGGAGGAGGAGTGACTTTGCAGGAGGAGGAGTGACTTTGCAGGCGGAGGAGTGACTTTGCAGGAGGAGGAGTGACTTTGCAGGAGGAGGAGTGACTTTGCGGGAGGAGGAGTGACTTTGCAGGAGCAGGAGTGACTTTGCAGGAGGAGGAGTGACTTTGCAGGAGGAGGAGTGACTTTGCAGGAGGAGGTGTGACTTTGCAGGAGGAGGAGTGACTTTGCAGGAGGAGGAGTGACTTTGCAGGAGGAGGTGTGACTTTGCAGGAGGAGGAGTGACTTTGCAGGAGGAGGAGTGACTTTGCAGGAGGAGGAGTGACTTTGCAGGAGGAGGAGTGACTTTGCAGGAGGAGGAGTGACTTTGCAGGAGGAGGAGTGACTTTGCAGGAGGAGGTGACTTTGCAGGAGGAGTGACTTTGCAGGAGGAGGAGTGACTTTGCAGGAGGAGGAGTGACTTTGCAGGAGGAGTGACTTTGCAGGAGGAGGAGTGACTTTGCAGGAGGAGGAGTGACTTTGCAGGAGGAGGAGTGACTTTGCAGGAGAGGAGTGACTTTGCAGGAGGAGTGACTTTGCAGGAGGAGGAGTGACTTTGCAGGAGCAGGAGTGACTTTGCAGGAGGAGAGTGACTTTGCAGGAGGAGGAGTGACTTTGCAGGAGGAGAGTGACTTTGCAGGAGGAGGAGTGACTTTGCAGGAGGAGGAGTGACTTTGCAGGAGGAGGAGTGACTTTGCAGGAGGAGGAGTGACTTTGCAGGAGGAGAGTGACTTTGCAGGAGAGGAGTGACTTTGCAGGAGGAGGAGTGACTTTGCAGGAGAGGAGTGACTTTGCAGGAGGAGGAGTGACTTTGCAGGAGGAGGAGTGACTTTGCAGGAGCAGGAGTGACTTTGCAGGAGGAGGAGTGACTTTGCAGGAGGAGGAGTGACTTTGCAGGAGGAGAGTGACTTTGCAGAGGAGGAGTGACTTTGCAGGAGGAGGTGACTTTGCAGGAGGAGGAGTGACTTTGCAGGAGGAGGAGTGACTTTGCAGGCAGGAGTGACTTGTAGGAGGAGAGTGACTTTGCAGGAGGAGGTGTGACTTTGCAGGAGGAGGAGTGACTTTGCAGGAGGAAGAGTGACTTTGCAGGAGCAGGAGTGACTTTGCAGGAGGAGGAGTGACTTTGCAGGAGGAGGTGTGACTTTGCAGTAGGAGGAGTGACTTTGCAGGAGGAGGAGTGACTTTGCAGGAGGAGGTGTGACTTTGCAGGAGGAGGAGTGACTTTGCAGGAGGAGGAGTGACTTTGCAGGAGGAAGAGTGACTTTGAGGAGGAGGTGTGACTTTGCAGGAGGAGGAGTGACTTTGCAGGAGGAGGAGTGACTTTGCAGGAGGATGAGTGACTTTGCAGGAGGAGGTGTGACTTTGCAGGAGGAGGAGTGACTTTGCAGGAGGAAGAGTGACTTTGCAGGAGGAGGTTGACTTTGCAGGAGGATGAGTGACTTTGCAGGAGCAGAAGTGACTTTGCAGGCAGAGGAGTGACTTTGCATGAGCAGGAGTGACTTTGGAGGAGGAGGTGTGACTTTGCAGGCAGAGGAGTGACTTTGCAGGGGCAGGAATGACTTTGCAGGAGGAGGAGTGACTTTGCAGGAGGAGGAGTGAGTTTGCAGGAGGAGGAGTGAGTTTGCAGGAGGTGATGTGACTTTGCAGGAGGAGGAGTGACTTTGCAGGAGCAGGAGTGACTTTGCAGGAGGAGGATTGACTTTGCAGGAGGAGGAGTGACTTTGCAGGAGCAGGAGTGACTTTGCAGTAGGACGAGTGACTTTGCAGGAGGAGGAGTGACTTTGCAGGAGCAGGAGTGACTTTGCAGGCAGAGGAGTGACTTTGCAGGAGGAGGTGTGACTTTGCAGGCAGAGGAGTGACTTTGCAGGGGCAGGAATGACTTTTCAGGAGCAGGAGTGACTTTTCAGGAGGAGGTGTTACTTTGCAGGAGCAGGAGTGACTTTGCAGGAGGAGGAGTTACCTTGCAGTAGGAGGAATGACTTTGCAGGAGGAGGAGTGACTTTGCAGGAGGAGGAGTGGCTTTGCAGGAGGAGGAGTGGCTTTGCAGGAGGAGGAGTGACTTTGCAGGAGGAGGAGTGACTTTTCAGGAGCAGGAGTGACTTTGCAGGAGGAGGTGTTACTTTGCAGGAGCAGGAGTGACTTTGCAGGAGGAGGAGTGGCTTTGCAGGAGGAGGAGTGGCTTTGCAGGAGGAGGAGTGACTTTGCAGGAGGAGGAGTGACTTGGGAGGAGCAGGAGTGACTTTCCAGGTATAGAAGTGAACAGTACCATAAAACTTTGGTTTATCCTCTGAATGCTTATGGAGAGTCTGGGGCTGCAGTGTACCTGTGTTTGTGTTACACAGTTATAAAGAAACACTGCAAAGTGAAAGTGTCTGTGTGTGGTGTTGGTCGTGAGTGCTGGATGAGTTCTTTATTTCCTGATTGTTTTATAATGGGATGTTCGCTTTCTTTAATTGCGTCATAGTGGCTGTGGTTTGTAGATGTATTTGGCCAATCTAATAAGGCACAATCTGTGACTGTACGTAGGGCAGCTGTGCTTGTCATCTGACATAATATTGATATCTTCAGAACAGAAGTTGGAGAGAGCTTAACTCAAAGCTTCACTCACTAGTTTTAGGTTTAGGACCATGTAGTGGGTTCAAGCCAGCCAAAATAATTGTGCTTTATGGAATCTTTGCCCTTGGAGCTTCCCTCGAATTCAGTTGGATTCTTAAAATTCTCCTTTTGTTTTATCACTCATCTCTTCTTATGGCATAAAGTGGACCAAGACATTGCAGCGAGTGCTTGGGGCCGATGGTTATGTAAAACTTAGAAAATGAACAACCATTACAGGACTGGAAACATGGAAGTCTGTGGGCTAGGGACAGTGTTTCCTCTGCTAAGTTTGACCATCAACGAGGTCAGAGCACAAGGATGCTACAGGAGGAGGAAAAGCTAAATGTGATCAGAAATTGTAATCTGCATGTTGAGGGAAAAAGACTATAGAGACATTTGTTTCCCTTCAGTAATGACACTTTCCATCATGCTTCTCCATGTCTGTTTTCAGAACAGCATTTGTCTAGAACCAGTATCAGAATCTGTTCTGGCTGACATAAGACTGAAACCTCTGTTAGCATTTAGGAGCAGAGTCTCCCTTCACCCCAGAGCTACTCATTTTAATGAGTGACATTCCAAAGTGTATTCTGCTCTTCAGGCTGAGGAAATTGCTCTGATTTTCAAGCTTGTCTGTGATTTTTGCTGTGCAGACTCTTCCATTATAAATCTGAATCAAATCACTTGCACAGAGTGCTGGGGCTCTTCCTCCTCCACCCCTTGGATCACACTGCTGCAGCTCAGAGTTTGATTCAGGGTTCTGTTACAAGGACTTTTAGAAATTAAGATGCCATCTGTGCCTGCTAATAATTGTACTCTTGTCTGTGGTTGTTAGTTGTACTGCCTTTTTAAGCAGAAATGCTTTAAGCTAACAGTGACTTTAAAAACTGTTCTACAGCAAACTCTTCCAGCCTGGAATATTCTAAAGACACAGACGTAGATCCTCAGATTCAAGCAGCTATAAGGAAAATGAATAAACTTGACACAATACTGGCAAAAAAACATTTGAAGGAGAGAGCAATTAAAACCCAAGGCGAAGAGATGAGGGCAAAGCTCTGGGAAGAACTTCAGGTTGGAGAATGTTCTGCTTATTTTGTAAATAGTCTGCTTTTGAGTGCTGCCCAACAGAGTTAATGCATTGCACAGACACAGAGTTTAAGTAACTCACACTTGGCTGGTTCAAGTGAAGAAATGGATCTTAAACAGTAACTCTGAATGAGTTTTAGTATCTGTTGTCTAGGCAGACTTTGAAAGAAGGCTGTGTTCCTTAAAAGTTTCTCTGACCAACAGCCAACTATCCAGCTGTCCAAGTGGGGTTTCCTAGCACAGTCCTGTGCTTGAGCTCACTGCCTGCAGGTATGAGAAGGTAGGACAAGAGGTCATGTCTGTGAGCCCAGACCTGCAAGTGTTTGTTCTGCTCTGGTGTCACCATTCTTAGGCTCATCTACTTCAGTGCTGTCCATCACTGAAGAAATTAGGGATGCCTCCTGAAGAAGGCGTAAGAATGCTACAGCACAAAATCCTTCACATTGTTCCTCTCCTGGTCTCTGGCACTGAAATGCTGCTTTAAGCTTTAAAACACAACAGTGTTTCCTCTGAGGCCAAGTGCTGTACAGTTCTCTTGGATACACATGAGTTGCTAAAGAGACCTGACTGCATCTCCTCATGGCAGTGCATATGGATCCAGAGCCATGGAACCATTACCAAACTTCTTTGTCCTGTGAGATGTGTCTCCATGTAAGAGACAACATATGGCAGAGACTCTGAAGTTCTACCACACCTTTACCATAACTGTAGGAGATGTTCAGGTAGCCTCAAGAAGAGAACAAAGCAGTAAGGAAGTGTTGCCACTGAAGAAGGAATGTTTAATGGGGTCTGAATTTGGTAAGACCTGAGAAGAAGACAGTGTGTTTTGCTGTAAAGTATTTACTTCAGAGTAAATCAGCACTTCTGTCTGTGCATTTGTGCTTTGTTCCTTTGGAGCAGTCCCTTGGAATCACTGGAGGCCATGAGGAGATGGAGAACACACAACTGTTCTTAGCTTTGAGCTCATCGTGGCAGGATACAGCTGGTAAGTAAGAAAGAGAAGTAAAACCCTGTTAGAATGACCTTGGATTTTGATTAATAGTCATGATTTTCTGGAAAAGAAAATAAAAAGCATTCAAAGTACAGTATTAGTAATAATACCTATAATAGTAGCCTGTAAAAGTAGGACAAGGACATGTTTGAAAACTGAACTGAAATAATGTTTGCATTCTCACAAATGTAGAAGATGTTCTTTAAGATTAATTTTGTTGATGGAATCTGCATTTTCTCAAAGAATTGGCTGCTCTAGAAGGGTAGAGATCCAGCCTGAGTAAAGCTTGCATGTTTCCAGTTGATGGCAAACAGCTGGTTGCAGAAGGGGTGCACAACTGATGACATTGATAAGTTAAAGTAGTGATAGCAGGTCCAGGGGAAATGAAGAGTAGAAACCTGCTGAAAAACTCTGATGTCTTTACCATTTTGGAGCATCTTGGTAATAATGAATTCAGAACTCCTTTGGTAAAGAAAATTATGAAGATGCTGATGTGCTGTTACTGGTGATAGAGAGTTCACCAGGCTGCAGTCTTTGGTGTAGGGGGAGCAGGGAGCTGAAAAATATCAGGCCTAAAAATGTTCCTTAGGAACTATGGGAGTGTGGGGCTGCCACACATGTACTTGGGGGAAAGTTTTCATGTGGTTGTGGGAGAGTGAGAAGGAAGCAGCAGCAGAGCCACGGTGAGGATCTCAATGCGACAGGCCCAGAGGCAAGGAAATGCTGAGCCTTTTTAGGAACTGTTAACAGAAACTCTGAGAGGGGAACAAAAGACTGATGCTGGTTATGTGTTGGAAATCAGTATAGGAGGGTGTGCAGTCCAGGTCTGGGAACATGCTCCAGAATGATGTAGGGGTCATTGACACCACATTTTCTACTGATTGTGTTACATTCAGTCCACTTCCAAAAGAATTTAGGATTCTGAAGGTGAGAAAGAATGAGTGAAAGGGATCAGCAAATAACACAGAGTGTGACTGGCTGTAAGGAGGTGTCAATCTGAAAGACGAACATAGGCTTTCTACTGGCCTTCTTCTGAGCTCTCTGGGGAAGAAAATGTAGCCTAGGTGGTAGTGTTAGAAAGTGAAAGCATGGCATGGATGTGATAGCAGACTATGCTTAGGAAGGAAGGACCAGGAGCTCTGATAAATGCCGAGTTTCATCACATGACAAGGAAGACAAAAAACATCCAAAGTGGAAATGAGCACACTGCTAGGACAAACATTTGCATCTTACCCTGCTAGCAAAACTCACTTCTGCTGAAGCAGCACTTAAACACCAAGTTCTACAGCTCCATGGAAGGTAGACAAATGACCACTGAAGGAAAAGGGAACAAATATTAATGGGAGAGAGAGAAATGTGCACTGTGGTACATGACAAGAAAAGACTCTCCAAGACTGCAGTGAATACCTGTGATGGTGCTCCCACAAAAGCTGCTCTCAGTTTTGGCTCAGTTTTCTTTAGTGAGTCGGGACACAATTCTGCTGGAGTCCTAAAGCAAGTGTCTGAAGCACTTCCTGAAGGACACACAGATGTGCATGCTGGCAAGGACCTGGAAAAAGAAAATATTGGGTGTTTTAAAGTGTCCTTTTTCTTTCTGTGGCTGGACTCTTACTCAGGGAGACACTGAACAAACTGTGGGCATTCTGCTCACACCCTCTTTATTGGGATGGAGGGGGTACAAAACCTGACTGAATTTCTCAAGTCTAGACCAGGGCAAAACCGCTTGAGAAAGGTGTGCAAAAAGCTGCTGTGGGAATGTTCTGTCTTGGTGCTGGAGTCCTTGGGTCTATGTCAGCTGTATGCACATTCTGCATCCTGTCCCTCACTGTGCACCTTGTGGCAAGGAAACAGAGCCGTGGTGCCTCCTGGCTGCTGGGGAGAGAAGAAGGGCTTGAGGTCTGTGTGCTTACTGCTGAGCAGAAGTCTCAGCTGGAGCGTTGGTAATGGTAGCATTGCTGCAAGGTATCTTTGCTGTGCTGGAGTTGGAGTTGTGAGGCAAAGAACCCAGCGTTCGGTGCCGGTGATATCCGAAAAGCCTCCAGCAGATGTCAGGGTACAGCAAAAAAACAGCAGGGAAGCAAGCGCACGGGGCTGTGAACTCCGTGCTCCTTGCGCTTCAAGACAGCCCTTTGCTGCAGAGCCCGTGTGCATTTTGTGGGTTCGGGGCCACTGGAGTGGCAAAACTTTGCAGAGTTTAGATTTGCAATTTCCCTCCAGCTCGATCTTTGTCTTGGTTTTTCTAGATCTCACTCAGTTAACTGAGTGCCGTGATAGCTTCCCTAGCTGCTACTGGAATGGAATGCAGTTCAGCTGTTTTGCTTTCTAGAGCTTTAATTCGATAAAGAACTTCATTAAACATGCTATATAGGATTGCTATTGAACTGTAACTTTTAATGTAGCTGTGAAATCAAACACAAGGTTTGGGTACAAAATCCTTAATAACTTGTGTGTGCCAACTTCTCACTCACGGCAGAAATGCAGATCAGAAGTTAATGGCTTTGACTGAATTCCCCTGTGTTGTGTGTAAAAAGTCATCCTCTAAGCTGGGTTCACTGCCAGAGCATGTTGGTTGTTTTGCTCTTGGCCGAAAACAGTTTTCTTGTGTGCTCTGTATGGTTCTTGGCACTGTGGGTCCTTGTCTGTAGGTGTGAAGTGCACAGGCTGCTTGTTCCTGCTCTGCCTTGCACTTCCTGCTGTAGATGTCAGTACGATGACTGACATTTTCTCTTTCAGTGTAACAATCTGCATGCTTGAACCTTTCAGCACTTTTTTCTACACTACACCCTTGACCTAAGCAGCTTGGAAGCCTGATAACCCAGGCACCTGCAGACACCAGCTGTGAGAGCCTGGAGAGTGTATTCAGAGTTCTGGATGACTTGCACATGGTGTCTGCAAAGGCTTTTGAGCTTCAGGGCCTTGGGCTGTACCTTCCAGACTGTACTTACTTGTTCTATGTGTGCAGCAGTGGTTAAAAGCAGAACCACAGCCATCTTTAGTGCTGAGACACACCTGGCAGTTTTCCACAGGCTCTTGAGGAATCTGCTGGTGATGGGATTCAGCTGAGTCCTTGTCTTTGGCTTTCTTGTGAGACCTTACAGTATGAGACACCTGAAACCAGAACTCCTTTAAACATATCCCAAATCAGTGTTACCCAAACAATTCCTTGCAGAGGCCTCCCATGCTGAAGAAGATGAAAAGTGTACTTCAGTATACCCAGGGGATGATGACAACCATAAGCATAACCAAGGTAAGCCTGAGGGGCTGTGTGCTTTGTGTTGCTGGGTGTGGCAAACCAGCAAGGCCAGCAGGTAGGGAAGAAGCCTTGGCCTTTGTGGCTAGGCCAACGCAGCCAGAAGCAAGGCTGCTTTGTGCAATGGCCACAGTGCTTTTTTGTTTTGAAAAGTGGTAAAGGAGGATAATTTTGTGTGTGACTTACCTACACTGCTGTATTCTACACGCTGAGAAAACTCTCAGTTTCATGTTCCTAAATGCTGTGATTTCAGTGCCCAGTACCCAGGTGTGAGAGATTCATGGTGCACTGCATCCCTGGCTCCTCAGGGAAGTGCTTCACAAACTGGCTGCTGCTGTAGCCTTCAGTAACAGGCGTGTTTCCAAGGAGCTAGCTGCAGCTTCAACTGTGCTCTCTTGGTTTCAGGAGAAACTGTATGGATGTTGTGACAAAGTTAAATCTTCAGGCATTTGATGTTGTGTCTTGTTATGCTGATCACAGTAAAGGCAGTGTTGCTCATATGGATCAAGCACTTTCTGTGACAATCCAACATGGGTGCTGACTCTTTTAGACATCACTTGTTCACATGCACTGAATAGAGCTTTCAAATGCCTGTAGTGCTGTGGTGTGCCCAACACTCCAAAATAAATGGAATTGTGCTTTTGTGCCTCTGGTCTTTCCCTATTTGAAATTCAGGTTTGTATGGTTGAGTAACTCCTCACATGTGCTGTGACATAAGAATAGCTTCAGCTGCCACTGCTATCAGCTGCAGTTGTTTATCTGTCTTCTACCATTCTATGTAAGCAGGAAGAATGTGTCTTCCTGGTGACTGGTAGAGATGATGAGGACATAACAGATGGATATTCCTTAGGGCTGAACCATGGATGGCAACAGAACCTCAGTGATTTTTAGAGGGTGATTGCATGTTTTAACTTTTGTTAACCACTTGTCTTAGTCCAGCTGTGTGTGACCTTAACACTGTGTCATTAAATGTCACTGGGCTGGAGCAGTGCTGTCCTTTAGGTGTCTCTGGCTCCCTATTCTGTGTCTTCATTCCTCCCTTGAAATGAAGACTGCCCTGTAGCTTCCACCTTCTCAAATCCTGAGTGGTGCTGGAATGTCCTTGGGCAGCTTTAATGACCAGTGCTCAGGACAGCAGTGACTTCTGAGCTCCCAGTACAAGCATGATTGGGAGCTGCTGTTGCTTGCAATCTTAGGAGATGTTCCACATTCTCCTGGTTTGGGAACACATGAAACATCATTTACAGCTTGTGTGCAATGAGTGACTTCAGTGGCTTTTACTGTCTCTGCGGGAGGCTTTGGGGACAGTTTCTGAACTGCTAAGTTTTATTGGTTTAGTTGCTTTGAAGGCAGACTCTGAGCAAGAGGAGCTTGTGAAAAGGAATGTATGCATTAGTTTTAGAATGTGGCTTTAGCAATCTCATCGAGATTCATAATACACCCTTGCGCCACATCAGCCAAAACACGTGCCAAGTATTCTGAGATTCTTTCACTTAGCTGTGGCAATTGCCAGTGATCCACGGCTGTCCCTTCTGTACTGGAACATTCTGGGATCTTCTCTAGGATTGCTTCTTCTCAAAATGCTCATTCTACGCTCAGAAAAAGATGTCTCTTAAAAGCAGTGTTTCATAGGTGTTGCATGTTATGTTGGTAACCAGTACCAACCAGTACCAGGAGCAAAAAGTCCCAGGCCTACCTTTGAGGCAGTTTGAGACTTGTGTTTGCTGAGACTTGTTACTTAGTGTAACAAAAGGGATTCTGTAAAGGAGTTGCTGTTGTCAGACTGGTGCAAGTCTCTGCAAACCAGAACCTCTGCCCAGTTGTGTGCGATGGGGAGAAAACCACTGCTGAAGAACACAGCAGGGTGATGCAGTCAGAACATGGTGTGGCTGAAGGGCTGCACAGCTGTGCCTGGAGTTCTGTCTTTAACCAAACATTTGTGTTGTTTGATATCAGCTATATCATCTGTTCTCCAGCTGTCTGAGCTGGAAAAGCACGTGACCTGTCTACAGAGAGTTGTGTGGTTTCCAGGGCAGTGACTGTCTGGTTTGTGCTCATGACAGCCCTGAAGGAGCCATAGACTTCCAGGGAATGCCACCAGCTCTGACATTGCTGAGGAGAGAAACCCAAAAGGATTTTGGCCTTCACAGCATGGAATAATCTCTTATAATAAAAGCTTGAAAGTTACCTTAGATTTTGACAGTAGTTATGTTTTACATAGGGCAGCTTTGTTTCTGTAACAATGAAACTGGCATGTGAAACGTGCACCTTGTTACTCTTAGGGCTCTCCCTGAATCAGAACAGGAATGATCATCATTTAGCAGCTCTTCTTCCTCAAACTTCAGGTCACCCAGGTGAATTGGAAACAAATGAATTCATTCAGGAAGCAGAAAAAGCACATAGTAAAAGTAAAATCAATCAGGACTTCATCAAAAAGAACATTGAGGTAAGCATTACAGCATAAAATCAAGAATCAAGAAGGTTGGAAGAGACCTCAAAGATCATTGAGTCCAACCTGTCACCCTAAACCTTAAATCATGAACATTTGGGGACATACTTTTCTTAGTTAACATTTAAGTACTTCTGGAGACAGTCTTTTATCAAGTAGCATTAGGAGTTAATTAGGCATAAATGAAGAAAAGCTGGCAGTTAAAAAGTGTTGTTCATGGCAGAGTAAGAGTTCTCTAATGCTCTTACTGGTGGGGATAATACTGCTTCTGTGGACTGGCTCCAAAGTACAGGAAACAGAATTATTCTGTTTGTGCCTGGACATTGCTTGTTTGGAGGGCAAAGACTGCATAAAGCTTTCTGTGAATGTGAAGTTTAAGGAAGATGTTCTTAAAGCTTAGATAAGGAACAAGTATGCTGTGGTTTTGAGTATAGCCTGGCTGGGGCCCCTATTTACAGAAGATGTTTTTGTTGTCGTTTGTTTGTTTAGGGTTTTTTCCTCTTTTTTTTTTTTGTTTTGTTTTGTTTTGTTTTGTTTTGTTTTGTTTTGTTCCTGTGATGACCTAGTGGCTGTGATGATTTTTTCAGCCCACAAAATTGTCCACCCCCCTCTGTGTCAAAGACTGGTAAAAGATGATCAGTTTATAATGTGGATGCTGCCAGAGACTTGTGTCAGAGTGATAATTTGTGCTATGGCAATAAGCAAGGTTTGGATGGTTTAAAAGAGTTTAAAACCTTTGCTTGAGCTGATGGAGTTCTAAAGTTTGTTCTTTCTGTAAACATTTCAGCTAGCAAAGGATTCAGGAAACCAGGTTGTTCTGCTGGAGGATGAAAGGAAAAGGCTAACCGAACTATTGAGAGATACAGAAGAGGGCACTGAACTACCCAGTCTTGAGGTATGGCAGCTTTAGTTGGTACTGCCCTGCTGTGTTTGACTTATTTCTATGATCACTCAAAGTTTGATTTGGTTTTAATCCTACCATGAAGTAGAGAAATGCTGGTCAGACCCAGCTGGCTGTGTCTCCAAGAATGAATTGCCACAGGCCTCTTTCCTCATTGTGCTCCCACTCAGACATGCCTGGCCTCAGAAAATAGCAGAACTTAAAAGTCAGGGGTGGAGGAAGCTAGTGGCCTTCAGGAAATGTAGAGGCATTTATGCAGAGCAGCTGAAGCAAATGGTGCCTTGCAGTGCCTGTCTCTTTTGGCACCAGAGTCCAAGCATCAAGGCAATGGAAAAGTCAAACATGTGTCCAGTGTTGGTACTTGGCACCTGTCACTGTTGTGGGCATTTCTCCACAGGGATTTCACTGCTGGTGTCAGGTTAAACGGGTCATGGCACAGGACATCTTGAGAGAATGGACAGGAATGGGAGCAGCAGCTTGTGGGCCAGCCTGCTCTGTACTAGATCATCTGCCTAAACAAAGAGCTCCTACATCTACTGCTGAAGTGGAATAAAAGAAAGGCTAATACTTAGTGACTTAAACCTGTCTAGTCTGGAGACAGATTCTTCCTGTCCCACATTTGAACTGGGTTATGGGTGAGGCATTTCCTATGGCTGCTTTCTAACCCAGGCCATGAGGAAGTTATCAGCTAATGAGTAATCACTGATTCAAGTTGGTCCAGGTAACTGTCCAGCTGAGGGCCACTTTCATCTTACTTCATTCTGGCTTCCAAAAGGCTGCTGCAGCTCTGCTGGCTCAAGTAATGCTTTGGAGCTTATCAAGCAAGGCAAAGCTGGCTGAGCTGCATGAATTCATCTGTACAGTGTCATGTGGACCAGATAACTTCATCTGACTCACACTACTCACTGTGTCAGATAGCCAAAGAGTATTTTACCCTTTTGAAACTGTTTTATAAGTATTTAGAATATTCTGGAAGTCCATATCCATGCTAATCTAGTTGTCAAAGCTGCAGGGGTGTAATCTGGTTCAGGTGTTGCACAGTGACAAGCACTGCCTGTACTGGTACAAAAGCATTGTCCTGAGTTAATGCACAGGAAACAGTGACAGGACAGAAACTTATTTCAAAGCAAGGTTTATCTTGAGAATAGTAAATAGTAATGTGTGAGTCCATTTAACCCTAGAGTAAAGTGACCACTGGAGTAGTTTGGGTACTGAGAGCGTGGGGTTAGACACTGAGCTGTAGCTAAGAAGCACAGACTGCTCTAGAGTAGTTCTGTGCACTTGCACTGTGCTCTTGGGTGTCTGATAGGGAGTGGTTGGCATGGCGCAAATGTAGTACCACAGGGGACAGCCACAGTCTCACCTGCACAGATGCTGCCACAGAGTTAGCAATCTTCCAGAGACATTCTGAGTGTCTCTCTTGGAGCCAGGTCAGGTTTAGGAGTTGTGCCATCATACTGGTATGAGGAAGCATTAGAGGAGCTGATTCTCTTTCACAAAACAGTTGACTTCTGTCAAGTGTGAGGTAATTTATGACAGGTCTTAGGGGTATGTTTTATTTTTCTTTTTGCAATGAATGTTCTTTAGGGTAAAGGGGATGAGCCAGGGATGACCTCATAGCAGTGGTATTGTAATTGAAAGCTGATATTTCCTCCTCTGATGTGCATTTGGCTGCTGGAATAGCCAGAGGACTAATCTGGAAGCTGTAAAAGTGATGGACAGGAGCCCCTTGCAAGGCAGATGTTGAAGTCCTAGGGCAAGGTGCTGGCCCTTTTCTGTCAGCAAAAGAAAAGAAAGCAGCAACACAGTCATGTCCTCCTTCACATCCCTGGCCTGCCCTTCTGAGGTGGTACCTGGCCTGTGCTTGTGGTTGGGACAGGCATGTGATCCAGAGTCAGCCTGGCTTTTCTGAGGCTGTAGGATGGTGTCTCCAGAGGAAATGTGCAGCCAGGGAGTGCTGGGATGCAAGGCACAGCAGGTGTGAATTAGGGTGATTTTGAGGACAGTCCTAGTCCTTCATCCCTGTCTTCTGCACTACCTTACAAAGGAGCACAACACTCCTCAATTGATTTCATGTCAGTGGCATCAGAAAGTGATGCTTGCTCTGCAGCACTGCACAGCAAGGTCTGTGCACAAGCTAGACCATGACAAGCAATTGCTTCAGCTGGGATGAGCTGAATGAGTACAGAAGCCAGAATACAAGAGTCTGTGGCCATGGAAGGGAGTTGTGATAGGCACAGCATGGATCCACCAGTCCTAAGCATGGCATGAGAGTGTTGTAAAGGTGTGACTAACTTGGCTAAGAGGCTGTGCGTTGGGATGCAGGAGCTAGCTACCCTGAGGGCTTCTCTTGGGCATGAAGAGAAATGGAGCAAGGGAGTTATTTAACCTTCAGAAGAATGGGTGGGGAACTTGGGAGCTGTCTGCTGGCTCTCTGGCCAGCTGGCATGGGGGCAAAGCTCTGGCACCAAGGAATTCTACTGCAGTGCTTCTGAGTGGGACACAGGCTTTGGACTTGTATAGAAATAGGTGAAACCAGAGCAGCAGTCTATTTAGGTTCACACATTGCAACACTTAATTGCCTTTGAGCAGTGCATGTAGATGCCTCTGCTTTCTAAAAAGAGAAATCTCTATTTGCAAGTCTGTTTAAGATGCTGCTTGATTATATTTACACAGGAGAAAGATATGCCTCTAAGTTGTTGTGTCTGTATCTGCCTTTGAGTGTCCTAGGGATGTGAGTATCTGACAGAGTTCAGCTTTATGCTGAGCTGGTTGAAAACTTGCATTTTCTTATTGTATTTTGGGGGTTGGACTCGATGATCTCCAGAGGTCCCCTCCAGCCCCTAGCATCCTGTGATCCTGAAGCAGAATTTGTTTGAGAACTAACCACTCTTGTGTAGCTGCCTTTAAAACCCTTTCCTTTGGGATTGAGGATTACCTCTTTCCTGTGTCTTTCCACAGGAGAATGTCTGTGGCTGGCTGGCACCAGGAGAAGGGTACACACCTGACCCAATGGAATTTCATCAGCTGAAGGAGATAGAGAGGAAGCTGCAAGTACTGCTGTCGGGTGGGGTTCCACCTGGCCTTTTTCCCAGCCACGTTTATCAGGTGCTTTGCAGAACACAGCTCATGCTGCACATGTCTGAGTGTGTGTTGAGATGTGGAAACCCAACTACAACATGGCTCTGTGGCTGTGCTTTGGGCAGTTTTCTGTGGTACCTGCTGTTTATTCCCAAGTATGTGTTTTCATGGAAGAAGTGAAATCTTGGGCTACAGAAATTCTGTGTTGCTGTCTCCAGTGGTACAGAATTCAAGGACTGTCTGGTTTCTAACACTTGTTCATTGCACACAAACCAAAGAGCAAAAGCAAATCCTCCCACTCTGCAGCTATGGAAGCCTAGAAGTGTGGATTGCCCGGTGCCTTCCCAGCTGACTCTAGGTGCCTTCATTGCTGCTTCTCTGTGTCCAGAGCTGCCTCTCTCAGCAGAGGACAGGGTGTCTAATGGCATCATTGTGAGCCAGGCTTCAGGCAAGTCACTGCTAAGGAAAATGGCTGGATGCAGCATATGCAGTGTAAGACTGTGTGTGATGAGTGCAGCTACCAGCTTGGAAAGCTGGAAAACTACCCTCAAAGAAGAGGAAATAGGGGTGATGTTTAAAGGAAGGATAATATCTGTCTGCTTGGCTTAGAGTTAATGCTGTATGTTACCTTCAGCAGTTCTTTCACACCTGACTTGGTTTCTTTTGTCAGAAAAACATTCAGGTTTTCAATTATGGCAGTAAACTATAGTTAACAGTTTAAAACTGAAGAAATACTCAAAATGAGAACAGATTCTGAAAACACAGCAGCACTGCAGTTCATGAACTTTGACAGCCTGTGCTCTGGGGCTGTAGTTCTCTGAACCAGACAGTTTTGGTAGGGGCCATGCTCAGAAGCAGGCTAGTGACCCGATCAACCAGCTGTGTGGCTCCAGGAGACTGTGTGACACTGGCACCTTTCAGTGAGTGGCATTTGGCTGCTTTAGAGAATTTTGGAGAAAAGAGAGTGGAACAAATAATTTTAGCTGTTTCCAATACTGGATATTTCTGGTCTGCATTATGATTGATACAGCTTTGGCTGCGGCTGAGTTCTTCTCTCTTGTGTAACATACCTGACCAGTTTGCTTTCTGTCCAGCCTTTTAGGATTGTTAGATCTTTATTAATCTCAGATGGGCTTCCACTGCCTACATGTGCTAAAAATGCTGTGCAGCATTTGAAACATTGACAGTGAGACGTTGTTCATGATCTAATTGTTGCTACCCTTATATAATGGTTGTCTTGAGCACCTCCATCATTTCCATCACCCTTAAGTAGTCTGAGACCCACCTGCTAGGAGCCAAACCTAGAGGAGTTCCTGGCAGGCCTCATCTCTTCAGCTGGGGTTCAAGGTGACCTCTGCCCTGCTGGGTGCTAAAGCCCCCCTAGATGGGCTGAATCCGCACTGCAGTTGGGGCTCTTCTGGTTTCCCACAAGTTCTCAAAAGTTTTCAAAAAGTAGTAAGTGGAGAACAGTCTCTGCTCATGTGGTGTGGGTTTGATCAGGTACTGCTCTGGGAGGAGAGAAATGGGTCTGTAACAGCTTAGTGCTCCACAGTGGTCAGGTATCAAATGGATTGTCAGAAACAGTTATGAAAGGAATACAGAGGTAGAACAGGTATGTGTCTGTGCCCCATGGAGTTTGGCTGTGCAGTCCCTGGCTCTTACACCCACTGCAGGGAACATGGGAAACTGCTTCCCAGAATGCTCAGAAGCGTAGAGTGGTTCTGTGCCAGGAAGGCCTTGCACAGAGATGTTCTTCAGTTTGGAAAGAGGCAGTAAGAGGCAATGAGGTTGAAGTGTCCAAAGTCATACTGCTCAGAGAGAGTCTACATAGCAGCATTTTTACTGTCTTATCTAACTAAAGCTCTACTAGTTGGGGATGTTGGCATTGGAGAAATGTTGGAACAAATACTTGCTGCTGCTTTCAGTTTATTTTAATTTCTGGTAAACGCTCCTAGTTTCAGTTTTACCCAGCAATCTGATCAGCATTGCTTGGGTATCACAGCAGAGATTAATATCCCAGCAAAGTTCATGGAGAACGAAGTTACCCTCTTTATTCCAGTTAAGGATTTCTCTTGACAACAATATTGGCTTACTAGAGAACCAACCAGGCTTAAAATGCACTGAGTATGATGAAAGGAACAGAAACTTCTGATAGAGTTCTCCTGAAGTTTGAAGAGGTTCCTTGTAAGTGCTGGCAGCAGCTGGGTTGTCTGTAGAATGAAACTTGCATGCCTGAAGCTGTTGGAAAGAGTAGGACAGAGGTCTGCAGAAAGCTTTGCTTCACAAGTGTGTGGAAGAGAAAGTAAACATCAGACCCACTGCTTGAGCTTCTCCTTGTGTGCTTGTTGAGGCTGCTGGAGCTGCTCCTGGCACTGAGTGCAGGCTGGGTAGCAAATGGTTGCTGGTGTTTCTCTGGGTCACAGTGACTAACAGGGCTTTGGGGTTTTGTTGGCTGGGTTTTTCCCTCTGCCATTCTCTGAATTTCTTGGGTTCTCCTATAGGATCTGAGGTTTGCAGGAGAAAGCACAGGTTTTTCCGAACGACAACACCACTTTTGCTGTTTTGCCAATGCTTCTTGTTATCAGTGATCTGAATTGCACATAATGCTGAACCTTGAATTTACTCAGGACTGATGCAGCCTTCAGAATCTGATCCAAAGCTGCTAAAGGATGTGAGAAGGTTTAACCCAAACCTTTCGTAATGGTTGTGCACCTAACTTGCAGAGAGGGTTATTTCTCACTTACCATGAAGTCTAGAAGTCAAAACATCATTCAGCTCAGTTCTCTCTTTCCCTTCTGCCCTGATTCTGATCCCAATATGGTTAATCAGGAGCAAGCTCTGAACCCCTCATTCAGTCTCCCTGATTCCCAGTACATTTTCATTGTTGGAGTAGAATTTAAGCATCAGAGGGTTAACTCTGGAGACTAAGAAATTCCTCTTGAAATGCAAAGGCAAGAATTCTTTTAGTGAAGTAAGTCCAGGCTGGTGCTTAGCTTTTGTATTAAAAAATGTGCTTAAGGAAAGCGACGTGTTTGCAAATCTGAAACTCACCTCTCTTGCTAAACACAGTCTGGCTTTGCTGTGATATCAAGATGTGTTTCAGTTCTGTCTGTTCTTCCTTTTGCCAGGAGTCGTTGGCTTATGCAAAGAGAAGCCTAGAAGCAGCTCCAGGTGAAAAGGTTCTGCGAGACAATAAGGAACAACGTGACCAGCAAAATCGTCTGAAAGAAATAGATCTGCAGCTGAAATCCCTGGAGAGGAAGCTCTTTGCCCCTTAGGGGTTTAGCATTCCATGGGCCTTAAAAAAGCCTTAAGGCATTTGATCTGATCTCATAGATGATGCTGCTTTGAGCAGGTTGGACTAGAGTGCTCCCTCCTCCCCTGTCTGATGAATTTTTGCCTCTAAAAGGAAAAGGATGAAAAGTTTTATGCCTTTCCCAGGTAGTGATCTTTCTTTAGTTTTCCTCCCAATGCATTGCTATCAAGTTTTCATGGCTGTGTGTTGCATGATTTTAGTGTTTTTTTCCTGCAGCCATAAGGTCATTCCTATAGGAGTATGTTGTGCCGGACCAGAATTCAGCTAGCCTGCCTTTGCCTTGTGAAGATCTTTAGCAGCAAGCTTTCTTTGGCAGTAATCAGAGTCAGGACAAGTTCCAGTTCCAGTTATCATAAGCAATCTCCAGTGTGGAGCAAAAGCTTTGTGATCCAGATAGCATAACTGCAGTGTTATCACCTCATTACAAAAACCTCAGCCACCATCTGGTGTATGCATAGCCACTGTGATTAGACATCCAGCAGGTTTAAAGCTCATTTGAATACAACTGCATGCAGTCCAGTCTTTGGGTTGGGGAAAGAGCAAACCCAACCCAAAAGGCTAATGGACACAGCAGGTAATTGTACCTACCTGTGGAGTTTGGGAACAAAGGCTTTGGACAGTGGAGACAGTGACTGCAGTAAGGGCTGTTCACTTGTGTGTCACTACGCTAAGGCTGCATAGTTAGCTCTTAGCTGTTCGAAGCACCACAGCCATAGCAGACCTTCAGTTTAATCCTCTGCTTTAGTGTGGCAGGCACTTCAGAGATGGGAGGCAAATAGCTGGAGGAATTCTGTGGAACTTCAGTATACTGAATAAGTTAATGGGTAAACTAAGCCTGTGCATTGTCATATTTCCTAGTCATTGACCTTTACATCCAATTTTGTCACTGCTGACCTTGCTGGTGAGGCAAACACAATCTGAGGAAGTGTCTGGGAACCGTAGGAGAGTCTGCAGCAGGCTGCTGACTCACTCAGATGCTTTGTGTATCAGTGGGCCAGCTCCAAGGCTTGCCTGGGCTCCAGCAGCACTGCTTGGTGCCGCATGGCATGCAGAGCCGTGCAGCACGGTGCACCTTCCTGTGACTCGCTGGGGTGTTTATAGCCTTGCAGCACAGCACACCTTTCCCTGGCAGCTGGGGTGTTTATAGTTCCAGTGGCACCTGACAGAGCATGAACTCTGCTGCTCTGTGACTCACGGCCAGTGCTGCTGCTGCTGCCTGCTGCACAGCACCTGGAAAGGCCTCTTCAGGGCAGCTCCACTGCAGTTACTGCTCTGCAGCATGGCTGGGAGATCACAGCATGTGGGTGTAAAATACTTGTGTATTAGGTCCTCTGAGAGACAATTTGGTTGCCACTGTGCATAAAGAAGTCTTCAACTCCAAATGAAGGAAGGTTTTTCTTTCTAGCAGTAAAGGCAAACATATGGAAAATGTACTTTTTTCAGCCATCAAAAGCAGCCTCCAGCAAATGCTGCTTTTGGCAGTGGTGAGGCATTACTACTTCTGCTCTCCCATCCGGAAAGTACAGTTATTGCTGGAGGAGATTGGACAAAGCAGCATGGCTGCACCATAGAGAACCAACTAAAATTGTTCTTACCAGGTGCGCGAATGCCTCACACTCAGGTGACTCTCACGCAGAGTGCATTGGGTGCCTTGTTTGTATGCCAGAGCTGTGTCGTGGCCATCTGTGCAGCGTTAGCAGCGAGACTGCTCCCTGGCAGGAAGCTGCGTGCTACAGAGCTGGGCTGAGCGCTCGGCCGCGGGCAGTGTCCTGGCGCTCGGAAGTACCTTGAGGCTGCAGCAGGTGGCGCTCTGGGCTGCGTGCCGCGGGAGGAAGAGGTCGGGCATGGCTCCGGGCGTGCTACTAGTGGTGACAGTGTCACTTGTCTGCCTGTCAGACACTGCCTCTCGTGTCTGGCACGGTTCCAGTTGTGCAGCTTCTAGCAGTCAGAGTCGCTTTCCTAGCTTTGCTAATTACATTGTCTATTAAAAGTCACTTAGATTTTGCTTTACTCTCCTCTGAGCCCCTGTAAAACTGGGGAATGAATGCAGCGCTGGGAGCAGTGGAGGTGATGTGGCAGCAGTGCTCTTTCTGCAGCATGGTTTCACTGGGCTTTGGCGTTCTGCAAATGCAGTGTTTGAGAAATGACTTTTAAAAAAGCCCTCCAATAAAATCTTTGCTCGTTGTCTTGTTTGTTACTGCTTCTGTGATGGAGAGTTTAGCTCTGAGTTAGGGAATTGCTTAGAGTAGTTACAAAGGGAACTTTAACATTTGTGTGTGTATGGTAGAATTCTTCCACTAGTGCAAAGTCAGTTACTCAAATGGCTTTGTAGAATGGTAGCTTTATTTTGACCTTCTTTTAAAAGGGGAGGAATACATTCATCCTATTCCTAGACCTGCCTCTTTAGATGCTGGCTTCTGAAATGTTAACATGTATGGGTTCCTCCACTACACTTTTACCTGATGTGTGCTGTGTGACTTCATGGTTTCAGCCTAAGTCTGAAACTAGGCACATAAAACAAGGCTGGACATGAAGACTTTAATGTATTTTAGAATCAATATAAACTCCAGACAGTCTGCTAAGCATTGTGCTTGAAGTAATGAAGCTAAGGGCTTCTGAATCCAAGTTCTTCTTTTATTTGGAAAAAAGTTGTCCCCAGCGAATTAATACAGCAGAGAATACATTGTGTGCATTGTCGAAATGCATTGTGAAGTGGCAGTCCAGCTGAAATGTATCTGCACTGTGGTCTGGGCTCCTGGATGCATTTCCTTTGGGTTTTAGTTTGACCTTAGTTCCCTTGTTCTTCATCTGAAACCATGGCTGACTCTCTCCACATTCTTCCATCCTTCAGTTTCCTGGAAACCATTGAGCTTATCTCTGGTTTGTGAATTGCATTGTTAACTGCTGCTTCAAAAAAACCAAAAAGTTCAGCCGGACCATGCGTGTTGCTGAGCATTAATGCAAAGAATCTGATACAGAGGGAATAATTCATGTACTTATTCTTCAGCTGAGGCTTCTGCTGGTTGGCCATTTGTGCTGCTGCAGGAGCTCCTTGGTGCTGTGTTGGCTTTCTGCATGGCAGGAGCTTTAAGAGCACTCTCAGGCACAGTAAGGCAGCTGCCCCTCTGCTGCCTGTGTCTGTCTGTATTTCCAGTGTGGACTCCTTCCTGCCAAAGTGAGGCACAGCTGCCTGCTTTGGGAGTTGAGTAAATATCTCAATTCAAAAATATGTCCAATGCATATTGGAGAGTTGTGTACACTCACATGGATCGACAGCATTGCCTCTTAGTATGTGAGACACTGCTACCCACTTTTCCACCCCCACTTTTAAAGCAGGAACTCAGTCTAGTTTGTCCTGTCTCAAACTGAAATTTACCACCAGATGTCCACATACCTCCAGCATTTATGTTTTCAACAAGTTTATGCAATTTGGTGGCCAAACACAACATGCAATTGTTAATTACTGAGGTCTTTCTGAATATCAGATAACCTGGGAATACACAAATCCTGTGATCTGAAGAGCTGAACTTTGCAGGAAGGTGGCACTTGGTGTGAGTGGTGCAGAAGAGGAGCTTACTCCAGATACTGATCTTCTTGATGTAGATGTGGGGAAAGAAACCTCAGGATAAAGTTTCATATTGTTTAGTGCTGGAGAAAGCCTTGCACACTATTTCATGGTTTATCCTGCATTGGGATGATGAGGAGACTTTGTTGTGTTTGATTTCGTTCCAGCTGTGTCCATGATGAGATCTGATCACCCTCTGCAGCTACCTGAAAAGGCAACAGAGAAAGGCTGCTGCTGGTCTCTTCTCGCAGGTCATTAGTGATGGGACAAGAGGGAATGGCCTCAAGCTGCAGCAGGGGAGGTTCAGGATGGACATTAGGAAGAATCTTTTCATTGCAAGAGTGGTCAGGTACTGGAACAGGCTGAGGTGGTGGAGTCCCCATCCCTGGAGGCATTTAAAGGCTGTTTAGGTGTGGAGCTTTGCAATGTGGTTTGGTGGTGAACTGAGCAGAGCAGGGTTCATGGCTGGACCTGACAATCTCAGGGGTTTTTTCCAACCTGAATCGTTCTGTGATTCTATGAAGCTGAATGAATTCAGTGCACCACATGCTCAGCCCATATTAGGCACCTTCCAGAAAAGGAGAATTTATTCCTGACTTCTACAACAATTCCTTTCTTCCCCTTTAAAGGGAAGGACAAGGTGAAGTTCTACCATAGATATAGCATTGGAGAAGGGAGTTATTTCTGGCATGCAAATTCCATTGAATTTATAGGTAAGATGGGTGTTACAATTAATATATCACAACAAACTGGTGGCATGTCATGACAAATCTGATAATCAGAGGTTTATGACAAAGCTTAGTTGAAAAGTCAAAGTATTCCTCACACCTTTCTAGCTTCTAGAAGCAGTTTGCTCAGGTGACAGCAGCTGCATTCCTAGTATGGAGTCAATAATTTTCTCTTCAGAAGCACTCCAATCCTGTTTGCAGAGCCAGACAAAGCTGGTCTGGGAGAAGCTGTCAGAGTTTTGTCTGATTGATCTAAGTAATCTAATTAGACTTTTAGCTACGCTGCACAGGGCAGGCCTGTGTCAAAAAAACACCTAGGAAGCTAGGGTGTCCTTTTCACTTAAAACACTTCTCATTTGAGTCTGAAGAGCTGGAGGCTTCAGCTGGAAAGCCAGGTAGATTCGTAACACTCTGCTCTGAGTACTACTACTGGTTGCCAGCTTGGCAGAGCTGGGCATCTTGTGGCCTATCTCATGCCTGGATCCCAGAGCATTCCTTTGTCTGGCTCTGCTGGACATGCTCTGAGAATGCCAGGACACCCAACGGCCCCAGGTACAAAGCCTCTGACCACTCATGATCAAGGTTGCTCCCATTTCCTTTCAGAAACATGACCTTGGAAGCATCTGTTTAGGAGTACTCCTCCATTTTTTTCAGCCTCAAGAGTTTCACCTCAGTAGCTCTGTTTCCATTTTCCTTCAGCCAGGAACTGACCTAAGCTCTACAGAATGTTTTTTCTAGGTTTGGGAGGAGGAAAGACATCACCTCTCCAGATGGTTAATTACACCCAATTCATCCCCCAGGCAGCATAAATGGGAAGGACAGTGTTTCTCTAGCCCAGTGATGGGCAGGATGCTCTCTGGAAGGAAGATGACACTCTGAGTGCTGCTTGTGCAGCCTTTGACTCTCTGATGCAGAATGCACAGAGAGATTCCTGTGTGAATACTGGCAGATGAGTTTCAGGGCGGTGGTGAAGCAGTTTCTACTCAGACCTGCCTCTATGATTGGTATCAGGATCTCCCCTCATAAAAAGGGGAGATAGTCTGAGACTTAGAAGCCACTTTCTGGGTGTGTACTTGTGTAACTCTGAAGGTCAGGTGTAATTGTCCTCACACCAGCTAACTGTGTACCTAAGAGGCATGGCCCCTCTTAGGGCTGACAGAAACTGGGCTGAAGGCTGGCTTTTTGCCTCTGTTGTCTGATTTAGTTTGGGTTTGGTTTCCCCTTCTCCAGTCTCCTCTTTCTTTTGGCACTGTTCTGCTTCCTGGGAAATGTCCACTGACCTGTCCTGCTTGCATGGTAGTGGGCAATGCTTTGCATGGTAGTGGGCAGTGTTTGCTTTTGGAGTCCTCATTATGGAGCTGTGCTCAGTGGTATGTCACCTTTACTGTCATCTCATCAGGTAGGAACTGAAAAAGAACATTGGAAGACTGACGGTACTGACAGGACTTTGTAAAAAAATGCTTTTTTCTGTAGCTTGATATGGCTTTTATTTCTTTTTCTACTGTGCCAATGATATTTAAGAGAGAATGGAATCACTGAATCCTGGAATGGCTCAGGTTAGAAGGGACCTCAGGGATCATCTGCTCCAACCTCCCAACCATGGGCAGGGACACCTCTCAACTAGACTGAGCTGCTCAAGGCCTCATCCAGCCTGGCCTTGAACACCCCCAAGCAGGAGGCTGCCACAGTTTTATTTGAATTCCTTCCACAAAAGAAGTCCTTCAGAAATACTTGCACTATATCTCCACAGGCTGCTTTTTGCCTTTCCCTCCTAACTCCCCCAGTCAGTTCCTTTTCCCAAATGCAAGCAGCACACCTCCATACCAGGAATCTCCCTTGCTGTGCCCTCTATGAGTCCATTTTCTTTAAGAGCACCTCTGCATTCTTCATGTGATCATTGTGGTGGGTTCTAGCCATGTTCATAGCTTGGCCCTCCAGTCTTCCTAGTGTCTGCTACAGCCTGATTGCCCTATGCTGTGAATTGAATACTAACACCACGTGTTGCTCAGAAGTATTTCACTCTACAGGTGACAAATGGCTTCGTTTTCTGGGATGTTCATGGACAAAATGATTAGAAGTGGTGAAGTGCTAATGCACACATCAACATGTGCCTGGAGCAGAGCCTTTTGCTTCCCAGCTGCTTTACTGTCTGTAAATCAAAGCTTTCCTTCAAAGAAACCTCAAGGAAAAGTGATGTTTCTCAGCAGGGGTCTTCATTCCACAGGAAACAAACATTTTGTGCCTGCCCCCTGCTATTGGCTGGAAGCTCCCTCTGTTCAGAGAGCAGTATGATGGACTTTCCCTTCATGTTGAAGCCACACAGATTTACTTTCTCAGTTTCTTCTTACTGAAGGAGCTCTTGCCAGTGCAGACTTCTGCAGTTAGTGCTCTTTCTGTTGACAAATTTCCCCAAGATTCTTGTGTTGGGAGAGAAAGGTTTGCATAAAGCTGCAGCACATTTAACAAGCTTTGGGATTTATCTTGTACTTCACAAGGATACCTGTGCAGCTGGGGAATAACCAGAGCTACATGCAACAGCTAGTGCTAAGTTTCCATTGCAGATGATGGGTTGGTGAAATAAAATGCAGTGTAAGCACTGACAGGTGACTGCTAGAACTTTTAAGGACAAAGCTAGAAAGCAGTAATGAGGAAAGTGACTTCCATAGGAGATTTTTGTGTAAAATAGCATCAGAAGAACAGTGACCTTTTTGGTCCTGCACACCAAGGAAGCGTTGTGGCCTATGTGTAAGAGCAGTTTCAAGTGCACTCTGACAATGGGTTCAGGATGCTTTCTTATACAGGCCTGACCTGAACTTGAGCTTACCAGAATAATTAACTTGAATGATGTGAATTCAAGAAATGGCAAAAGTAAGTCTTGCATAGGACGTGGAGATTGTGGACTGATTTGTGAAGAGAGGGCTTGGGGGTGCTGCTGGGTGAGAAGCTGGACATGAGCAGGCGGTGAGCTTGCAGCACAGAAGGCAAATGGTAG
This sequence comes from Indicator indicator, assembly GCF_027791375.1. Lineage (NCBI taxonomy): Eukaryota > Metazoa > Chordata > Aves > Piciformes > Indicatoridae > Indicator > Indicator indicator. The sequence goes on from NC_072013.1 coordinate 36,662,857, forward strand.
CCTGGGCTGCATCCAAAGCAGTGTGGCCAGAGATGGAGAGAGGGGATCCTGCCCCTCTGCTCTGCTCTGGGGAGACTTCACCTGGAGCCCTGCATCCAGCTCTGGAGCCCTCAGCACAGGAAGGACATGGACCTGATGGAGAGGGTCCAGAGTAGGCCACAAAGATCATGAGGGGGCTGGAGCCCCTCTGCTATGAGGACAGGCTGAGGGAGCTGGGGGTGTTCAGCCTGGAGAAGAGAAGGCTCCAGGCAGACCTAAGAGCAGCCTGCCAGTACCTGAAGGGGCTCCAAGAAGGCTGCAGAGGGACTGTTCCCAAAGGCCTGCAGGGACAGGACCAGGGGCAATGGTTTGAAATGAGAGCAGAGCAGATTGAGATTGGATGTGAGGAACAAGTTCTGCACCAGGAGGCTGCTGCAACCCTGCAACAGGTTGCCCATGGAGGCAGTTGAAGCCCCATCCTTGGAGATATTCAAGTTCAAGCTGGACAAGGCTGTGAGCAACCTGATCTTTTGGAGGATGTCCCTGCTGACTGCAGGGGAGTTGGACTGAATGACCTCTGGAGGTCCCTTCCAAATCATTCTATGATTAGAAATAATAATGATGGATGTATTAAACTTTATGAATGATCAAGATGGTGTGTAAACTGTAAACAGATCAGGAGTACAGCATGGAGAGAAATAGGTTGTGTGTGATGCACTTGTGCTGACAACCGTTATGCAAACAAACACCTTTCCAGTTGTAAATAGTAAGAAAACTGAGTTCTTGGTGTTTGAAATTCTGGGCTGGATAACTTTGGTTTGTTCTCTGTCTTGCTGCCAGCTGACTTCCTGTGGCTGCTTAGTTTCTGAAGGTGGAGAAGGTGAAGCTTTGCTTCTATGTGAATGGATACACCTCTCAGATAGGCTTTGACTGGAAGAGCAGGAGGCAGGATTTGTGCCTTGTCAAGTCATCTTTTAGTAGAAATTCTAATATAGAAATGGCCTTTTAATCTTTCACTTTCTTATCTGACAGCTTGGATTTTAAACCGTTGTAACAGAATGGTTCCAGCTGGTTTCTGAAGCCTTGGTACTGACCTTAGAAACTGCAGGTGCAACATGTTGAAGCTAAAAAAATGAAACATGGTATTGGGAACTGAACTGATAATAGCAGCAGGAAGGTCCACTGGAAACTGAGATTCCCTCTGTGAATGACTTGTTCTTATTCTCCTAAAAATGAGCAGAAGATCAGTTAAGATGGAATTTGTTCTGTTGGTACATGCTGGAGGAAGTGGGTCTGGTTGTTGTGGGGTTTTTATTACAGGTGTTGCTTAATAAGAGGATTCTCTTAGTAGGCAAAGTACTATTTGAGTCTTGCTTGGTTTAATACCAGGGGCTCACAAGAGCATTTAGCTACAGAGAGAAGTGAGTGAGAAAATCTTTTAATTAACCCTCATGATTATGCATGCTGCCCTCCTTATTAAGTAGATCTGGCAGAGAGAGGAGCCAGTTGCTCCCAGTCATCGCTGGTGCCTTTGTGCTTTGCATGCTCCAGCGTTCTGCAGGTCGGCTGGAGCTACCAGACCAGAAAATCCAGCCAGCCAGAGCTGTGGAGCTGGGGGAGCTGGAGGCCTTGTGAAGTGCTGGGAAGCTCTTTTGTTTTGTGCCTGTGTTACGTAATTGCTGTCACTGCAAGGCTGCTGCAGCGCCCTGCCAGCAATAACAGCCATGCCGTTGGGGAGCTCCCAGGGCAGAGAAAAGAAGTTTCTTAGTCAGCACTCCGGCAATGGCCCAGCACATGTCACCTGCATTATTCCGGGCCTCCAGTCCTGGCACATGCTCTCCTCTCCGGCCCTGCCGTGGTCATTACCATGTCAATGAAGTGCTGCAATAGGCTGGGGCAGCCTCCTCCCTGCTGCCGGCAAGCAGGCTGCCGGCCCCGCACAGGCAAACAGACACCGTTCAGGCTGGTTGTATTTAGAAGGCCACATTCTGGGGTGCTTGGGCCTTTATCTCTACTCCAGGCAATTTTATAAGTAAATTGAAGCTGTTTAGTTGCTGTGCAAACAGAAGGATTATTCTTTCTCCACAAGGTGCTCTCCATAATAGCATTCCAGGAATTAGCTTAATCCATCCAGGTTTGATTCATAGCTGCTAATTATATTGCAGCATACATTATAATGCTTCAAATTATGTGTGTCCTTACTTTAATGAGTTGTAACTAGTCCTTAAATTGGGAGCTGTGCACTTTTCTTTGAGATCTAACAGGCTTTTATGGGATTAAAGTGCTGTGGCAAGTCCAGGAAGGTGAGCTGCAATGAGTGGGTTTGCCTCCTTTTGCTTGCTGGGTTGTGTTATTTATTTATTTATTCAGATCTTGTTAATTATGATCACTTAGGAAGCCTTGGAAATTTTAAAATCAAGAGTCCAAGTGCAGATTCCTCAGCTGACAGTGATAAACCAGACATTTTCCTCCATGTGGTGAGGAGCTGCCTGTGTCAAGAGTGGGCAAAGTGAATGAGGCTGAAGCAAGGCACTGATGTGGTTTTGAATCAGAGAAATTGTGTTGGAAGCATAAAAGCCTCGAAAGAAAAATCCTTTGCTATGTCATCTTAGATTGTTGGTTTTGGTACTGAATTACAGAAGTCAAAGCATTTTAGAGAAGTGGCCATGTCATGAGTGGTGTCGTGGGCACAAAGCAGCATGGCCAGGGGCTGGCTGTGCTGGTGACAGAGTTGATGATGTGGCTGCAGTCTTGTGATTTGAATTCTTCTAAAGGTGGTGCTGTAGAAGGAACTGGAGCAGAAACTCCTGACATCAGTATGAGTCCATGGTTAATTGTCTTCTGATTTGTTACACTGTTTTCTGCCTGTATAAACTGACTCAGCAAAACTGCTGCTTCAGAGAGAACTTCCGATCTTTTAGAAAGCTGGGATGAAGGATTTGGATTCTTGTGCTCACTTTCCATCTCTGAGGGACAAGTTCCAAGCTCCTGTTTGAAGCTATTGCCATTATAGACGGTATCTTTGTTATATTCAAAGCAGAATCAGATGAGAGTTCCTCTTTTCTCCAGGTGTTTTGGAATGAACCCCATTTTTCCTGGTTTGGCCATTTCTGTCAAGCAGAGCATTTAGGTTTCCTCTAACATTCTTGACGTGGAGCTGGCAGCGTAAAAAGTAAGCCAGAACTGAAGTGAGAGGATTTTAATCTTTGAATATCAGAATTGTGTTCGACTGTAGTAGAAATGAACACCGATGCTAGAAGCAGTCCCAGCTCAGCTGATTCTATTACTCCTGTTCCAACTCCTCTTTGGTGTCAGGTACTTCTTTTTTTCTGCCAGTTGTGTGTTGGGGTTTGCTGTTGCTGTTTTTAACTTTCCTTCCTCGAATGATCCATATAGCTTAACACTTGGTATTATTTCTAGCTGCCAGTTTAGGTGGTTTCATGCAGCGCTTCAATCACCTTTAGAAACAAAGGTGCCACATACAAAATCAGCTTTTCTTTGAATAGCTGCATTCTGAAGCATGAAATATTTGAATTGTTAAATGTTGGGGTGGTTTATGTGAGCATATTGAGTACACTTTGATAGAGTTAAACTACAGGAGGCACCTCCAATCTACCAGACAGGTGGTACATGACATTAAAGGACTTTCTCTGTCCTGGAGGATCCTATCTTTTTCTCATTTTTGTAAGTCTTTGCTGGGTAGAGCAGAAACTTGGATAAACTCTTTAATTCTTTCCTGCATGTGCCTCTGCTCTGTGCATTGCTGTCAGTTCTGCTGTGCAATTGATGTCATTAGGCTTCTTTTGTATTTGCATCTTCTTGGAGATTATATCAGCTGAGACATGCTGTAACCTGTGAGTGACCACAGAGGTCTGCCTGGGCAGAGGCTGTTGAAAATTGGCTGCTGAAGTTACTACCTGGTTTTGCTGCTCAGACCTTAGTTTAGCAGCTGTGATTGGACTATCTGATTTGGTAAGACCTTCATGGAGGTATTTGCTCAGAAAGCATCTGGGAGCACAACTAAGAGTGGACAAAGACAATGAATGTGGGAAGGGAAGCCCTTGGTTAACCATTAGAGGTGTGTTAAAGTTTGATGCACTGCTGAGCTTGTTTCACAGGCAATACTATAACAAAACAACTGCAAGGTACTAATTATATTATACTACTTGACTTTTTATCTGGAGTTTTGCCAGGTAGAAAATTATTAGGCTAAATCTCACTTGTACTTTCACAGTTGACCTCCCTGTAATCCCGTGGAGGAGCTAAAAACCAAACCCACACCCAAAAAACCATGGGAGATAGCATTCGACAGGCAAAAAAATGTGTTTGAGTGTTGGCTCCCTTCCTGCTGCATGTGGGAAAGCTGCATTCCACCACCCTCCTTCCTCTGGAGGGTTGTCAGTTCCCTGCTTTCACTTGTCTCTCCTCACCCAAAACAGCTGTCAGTGCAGGTGAACCCTTGTTCCACGTGGCACTGTGGCACTGAGGATTTGGTGCAGGTACCCAGGACACTGCTAGATCTGTTTACAGTAACTCCAGGGTCTGGATCACTGGAAAGTCCTCTTGACAGCTTTGGCTGTTGCTGTGCCCTCCCTGCTGCCTCTCAGATTGTTTGTACTCTCTTTGGTACTATTTGTAATGCTTCCCGTTGCTTCCTGCCATGTGCCAGGTGATGTGCAAAGGCACTGCTTGAGCTTTAGTTTAAATTAAGAAGTGCTGATAGATGCTTTTGGTACAAGATACCAGAGTGACCTGCAGATACACAGTGAACCTGCTTGTGTTTTAATGACAGCTAGAGACCAGTTATGTGTTAATCTATCTGTGTACATCTTTAGACCTCACCAGGCCATTTTTCACTGCAAAAAACAAAACTATTGACTCAGAACAGTCTACACTCCCCTTCTACATGGAGTCAAATGTGCTGCAGACAAAAGGAAACAAACTATACAAAGTAAACCTGGGAGTGACTTTGAGCTCTTGAATACAGTAGAGCTGCTCATGTCTTTAGCAGCAGGTTAAAGAGGAGAGCAGGGCAGCAGGGTGACAGGTAAGGCTGGAAAATACCCATTCTTGTGGGCTTTATCCTATAGCAAGCTGCACTTGGAATGCAGAGGTTTTAGCTATGGCTCTGGATGGACTGACTAAACATTGTCTGATGGACAGCATTTCAAGTGCAGTCTAATTAATCATTAACACAGCTGCGTAGGATGAATGCCCCCTGTGATGAGCTGGAGTCATTTACACAAGAGCCTGTTGTCAGCCACAGCTGACGTTTGGAGGTAGTTTCTGCTCTGAAGCAAAACATGAAATCCTTGGTTGCTTGTTATTGCAAGGGGAAAAAAGAAAGGGGAAAAAAGAAAGAGAAAAAACTTCTTAAAATGGCTGTTAAGTCTGACTCTGGAGTTTGCTTTGACTCCTTGCACAGCCATCCAGTGTGCAATGTCTCAAAGCAGCTAACAGGCACATTTCAGCTTGGTGAACTGCAGTTACACTGGCACCAAAAAATGAAGTCTGCAAATAATTAAACAGCAATTAAAACAAGAACAAACTGGATTGCTTTAGTACCAAGAACAGACTTTTGAAAGGTGCTGTTCTCTCAGCCCTTTGAGTTTCTGTTATTAGGAGAGGGTAAGTCTGCTCCAAGTTCTTTGTACTGTCAGATCCTTCCAGGATGCCTGTAGCAGAAAGCAAAGTGGCTTGGGCCTGTTGCTCTACTCCAGAGGTTTTATCTGTAGCTGCAGAGAGCTGGCCAGATAAATTGAGAGAAGGAGATTCCTTCCATCAGGTAATTTTAAAGTCCATTAATTTTTGCCATAATTAATGAAGACTTTTTGTCCTGAATAATCTAATATTCTCTATTAAAGCACTACACCTGTTTCAGGTGCTTCAATCATTACAAGAATAGTTTAATGCTGTAGCAAATCTGGATGTCAGATGAACAAGTGCACAGTGCCAGCAAGGGGCATTTGTTCAGTTTAAGGTAGCTGTAGCCCTGTGCTGTCTGGCAGTGCTTGTGGTGCTTGTGCATCAGGTTGCCTGAAAGGTGTCACAACCCCACTCATGCAGTTTCATAGTTTGTAGAGGAAGTATTTCAGGGGCCTGCTAAAGTCTAAGTCAGTTGCAGATTCCAAGCCATAAGCCATGCTCATGACTGTCACTGTTCAGAAGTCTGCTAGCCTGCTTTGTACCATCTTGCCTCCTGAAGGACTGGAAAGCAGAGAGCTGCCTTCTCCACTGGAGCAGAATGCTGTTGTTATTCTGTATTTTGAACACAGGATGAGTATTATTGCCTGGATAAAATAACAACTCTTTCATTCTCAGGCCCATATAGTTTCAAGGAATGCCATTTATGTAGTCATTTCCTTCAGCATTTATTGCCTGCCTAAATCTTGAAGGAATCAAATGAAATACATTACCTGTGGCACAGACTTTCAGGAAAGATCATCCTGGATATCTCTCAGGGCAGGGAGGAGGAGGTGGAGGACAGCCTGGTGCTCTGCTGCTGCTTATTGTTCAAACTTTGTAAATCAGCCTCTTAGAATTGCTGCTTCTTTTGGAAACCAGGAATTGCATTTAGCTGTAAACATGGGTTGGTGATAATCATTACAAGCAAGCCAGCTAATTGTGCAATAAGCTGAGTTCTTTCTGGGCTCAGGAATGTTCAAGGTGGAGAATCAAGAGCCTTATTCTTTGTTATGGGTTTGTTATCATTGTGACAGAGAAAGAGCAGACTATCGACTGGGAAAAGAAGATTCCAAACTGAATTAATTTCCCTGAAAACATTTATTTGCTTCCTCCAGTTTGTGTCTGAGTGCAGTCGGCTTCACCATGAATAGAAACAGTGGCCTTGCATCTGGCCTTCTCCAGACAGTTGCAATCTGCCAGTTGTTCAAAACATGTATTTAAACATCACAAATATTTTAGTTCAGCACAAAAGGTATCTCAAACATAGTTCTGAAGTAAACGGGAATCAATTTTAAAAGAAACCAAAACAAAACAACAAACAAAGTTCTTTTTCCATGCTTTGACTGAGGAAGTTTTCTTTATCCATTCATGGAACAGTCTGGGGCAGAAAAGCCCTTTAAGATCCTCCAGCCCAACTGTTAACTGAACACTGCCATGCCCACCACTAAGCCATGTCCGTCAGCACCACATCTTTCTTTTAAATACCTCCAGGCATGGGGACTCAACCACTCTGCTGGGCAGCCTGTTGCTTGATCACCCTTTTGGAGAAGGAATTTTTCTTCCTGTCCAATCTAAACTTCCCTTGGTGCAATGTGAGGCCATTGCCACTCGTTACTTGGGAGAAGAGACCAAGCCCTACCCTGCTACTTGCCCCCTTGCAGGTAGCTGCAGAGAGTGATGAGGTCTCTGCTGACCCTCCTTTTCTCCAGGCTTAATAACTCTGGAGTCCCTCAGCTGCTGCTAACCAGACTTGTGCACTAGACCTCTCAGCAGCTTCCTTGCTCTTTGAGTCTGCCTGACTTCTCCTACATAAAGTGCTTTGAGCAGTCAAAAGCCACTTGTAGTGCTTGCAGATGAGTAAGATCAGTGATCATGCAAAGCAACAGTGAAAAGAACTAAGTATTCAAAATACAGCACCGAGGCTGAAACAGCAGCACAGTGGAGAGCACAATGAACAACATGTACTGAGCTCAGCAGAGCATCTGTTGTGTAGCTTGCTTTGGTCACAGCTGGGATGTAGGTTGCTGGGTTTGTTGGGAAAGGGACTATTGGTCACCAAACTACTAAAGCTATTACTATGCAGAGGATGTAAGAATTTGTTTTCCTGCTGAGTTCCTCTAATTCTCTTTTTATTCTGATAGATTTATCAAGACTATTCATATAAACCCCCCAAAGTAGTAAGAAGTGTGCAGGACTTAGTTCCTGTGAAGGAGAGCAATGACTGCAGGGGGTTCACACCTAGCTGCACAACAGTCTTCATGAAGTCAGAAGCCTTGCTGTAGGTGGGGTTTTGGTAGTGTGGCAAGCAGAATACAGAGTGAAGGTGATGAAGTGTTAGGAGCTGATACTGGATCTGGAGTATTTTGCTTCAGAGCAATGTGACTGAATTTTCCTTGGTATCATCTCTGAGAGGCACAGCATCAGCTGTTTACACAGCACTTCTTTCTCACTTCTGTCTTCAGCTCTTTGCCTTCTCCAGAACAAACACCATAGCTCTTTCAAACCTGTGGTCAGTGTCTGTGTGTTTGGATGCTCCCAGCATCCTGATCCAGTAGGTGACTGCACTTAATGCAGCAGACAGAGTCCCATAGGTGTCTCGGTGCTGTGCTGACATTCCCTGTGAGGTGACAAAACACCTGGCTTGGCTTGCTGGCTCCTGTGGGCACACCTCAGATCTGTCCAACCACACAAAGAAGGCTTCACTTAGATCTGAAGGGTTTGGCATATTTAAATCAATATTCTAAAGCCTGTTGTAGGAATCCAAAGAAATACTTCTGGTGGTGCTTTCTTGTGGGTGTATCCAGCACCAGGCCTGTGATGTGCATTGCTGGAAATGGTGGAAGTGACAGAAAAATAACAGAATTCACTCCTGTGGCCTGTGACTGGGATAAAACTTTTACAAGGAATTCAGCAAAAGATTGTGAGTGTTTCAGAGGGTTGTACACAGAGGTGTGTGCTTGCTCAGACTGCTGCCTTGCCCAATCAGGCAACAGAAGCCAGGGCTGGATCTTCAACCCCTGCTCACACCACTGCACTGTGCAGAACACACTGCTTGTGTGCAGAGGCAGCTCTCATCCAAGCTCCTGTTTGCACATCAAGTCACTGCGTGTGGCACAGTCACCTGGAGCCTGGCCTGCCCCTTCTGTACACACCATAAATGAGATGCTGAAGTCTAACCAGGTGAGAAGATGAGACATTGTAAGGTAGCTGCAGCCCCTTGAGAAAACAGACAGGGAAAGCCATGCAGAGGGCAATGAGAAAGGCAGAGGTGTTCCTTTGTGTGCACTTGGGTGGCTGTCTGTTTCATCAGGCAGTTTGTAAGCCTGCCTCTACAAAGTGTGGCTCATCCCTGTGCTGGCCAGGCTGCTGAGCGGGACACCGCTGGCTGCTGAAGCAGTGCTCCACCTGCATGGCCTTTGTACAAAGTGAGAAGAGCCATTTTTGCCAGAGCTGTCTGGTGTGGCTGCACAGGGTTCCTACCTGCACCATTTCAGTGTGCTCTCACTGCTCTGCTCAAAGCCCAGCTCTGTTCTGCTTTTATGGGAAACAGATGGAATGTCTGGAATTCCACTTACAGAGAGGAATCTGTATCCTGCTGAGTAATAGCAAGGCAGTTGTCTCTCCCCCCCCCCCCCAACTGCAGATATAAAATTCAATACCAAAGGCATGCAAAATATTGAAGGTGATTTACTGCTAAGATTTAATATTGTTCCTTAAATTGGGTAGCTCTAAGGAGTGTATCTGGATGCAGGATTAGTCTCAAGAGATGTAGCTTAAGCTTTAGTTGGAGAAATGTGGTTCTAAAAGGAAGGAATAAAAAGTCATCCATTTAGATTTTTAAATTGCTTACATTATTAGCACTTTTCATTTGGGGTATTTGTTGCTATTTCCTAAGCATTCCTTAGGTGAGTGTGGATTTCCTGTGATTCTCCCAAGTTATTCAGCTTCCCACACAATCTAAAGACTGCTAGGCATCTGCATGGCTGTGGATGTGTTGTTTTCTGGTGAGAGTGTCAGTGCTTGAGGAAAGATTAAGGAAATGTGCGGTTGCCAGATCCTACTTTGTATCTGATACTGCAGTGCAGGGCAGTAGAGGAGAGAAGAGAGAGCTCTACTCCCCACGTACTCAGTGCACCAAGTGGAGGAAACCTGCACTTCTCTGCTGTGTAAAAGACAGCTTGGAACATTCCTAAGCAGCTGAATTTGCTTCTACGGTGTCCAAGTGATGCAAAATCAGAACAGGCCAGGCATGCTCTGCCCTTTCCCCAGCCTCCTGCCAAGCACAAGTGCTTCCCATCTGAGTCCATTCATCTCCCTGCTCAGGCAGGGCTGTCTGCATGGCTGTCAGCAGCGTGCCAGCCTATGGCTGCAGGCACGCCCAGCCCAGAGTTTAAAGGGCTCCTGGTGCAGAAGGAAAGTTCCTAACCAACTAACAACGTTCTCCATTTGCTTCAGGCTCTAGAATAATTTGTTCCTTTTTTCATGCTCTCCATTGGTGCAGTTTGCACAGTCACAGGAATTACCTGCAGAGCTGTGCCCTAGCTCTGTGCTGTGCCCACCTCCCACTGAACAGAATTTAATGGCACAGTGCAGGAAACATCCAACAACAACATGTGGGAGTGTAACAGGGTAACATCATTTCTTCTGGAAAATAAATGCATTAATGAGGACATCACAGTAAGGGCTTCATGTCTACATCCTGTATGAAAATAAAAGGCAGACCAGACAATGTGATTCCTGCATCCTCTTCAGTGGCAAAGCATTTTCCCTGGTAAATCAGGATGTTCTGCCTGGACATCTCCAAGTGCTGTTCTGGTAAACTGCAGTTAGAGAGTATTGGAAAGCAGCCCAGAGACACAGTGCAATTGGAGCAGCCTTGAATTAGAGAGTTCAGGATTTGATGTGAATAGAAGTGACTGGGAGGAGGCAGCAAACCCCCTGAGGTGCAGAACGGAGCCGCTGAGGGGGGAAATCAATGGCCACAGCTCCTCAGCACTGCTGCAGGATGCTGGCAGGGGTGTGGCTGCCCTGTTGGTTTATTATGCCTGCTTGACTAGTATGGAACAACCCTTTGCACGTAGTCACAGAACGGGTTGGGTTGGAAGGGACCTCCAGAGGTCATTCAGTCCAACCTCCTGCACTCAGCAGGGACATCCTCCACTGGATCAGGTTGCTCACACCCTTGTCCAGCCTGACCTTCAATATCTCAAGGGATGGGACCTCAACTCCCTCCCTGGGCAACCTGTTGCAGTAGCCTCCTGGTGCAGAACTTGTTCTTCACATCCAATCTCAATCTGCTCTGCTCTCATTTCAAACCATTGCCCCTGGTCCTATCCCTGCAGGCCTTTGGGAACAGTCCCTCTGCAGCCTTCTTGTAGCCCCTTCAGGTCCTGGCAGGCTGCTCTTAGGTCTCCCCAGAGCCGCCTTTTCTCCAGGCTGAACACCCTCAGCTCCCTCAGCCTGTCCTCATAGCAGAGGGGCTCCAGCCCCCTCATGATCTTTGTGGCCTACTCTGGACCCTCTCCATCAGGTCCATGTCCTTCCTGTGCTGAGGACTCCAGAGCTGGACACAGCACTGCAGGCCTGCTGTTAAACAGCCTGCAGCACCCTTCAGCAGACTTTCACACATCACACAACTCTTTCAGATGAGACTTCAGGCCAAAGAATAAGGACACAAAAGCATAGGTATGGAAAGCTTAGAGGAGCCTGCAGTTATTGAATGATCTGCTAAAGTCTGAAGGGAAAGTAAGATTAAGTCAGAATGACCAGACAGTCCCAGGAGATAATTAAATGATGCAGCACTTTTTAAGCAGTTAGAAAAACAATCTAGAATTTAGTGGTGTGTCCCCAGGTGTCCTGGGAGAAAGGTACACCAGAGCAGCTTTAACAAGCACTCACAGTGCTGGGTGTGTCTTGTTATCTTTCTTCTCATCAGGGAGAAAACAACAACTTGCTGGAAGGTTTCTCCAGGTGTACTCTGAAAGAGTGAGAAACCAATTAGTGAAAGGCAGCTTGATTGATGTGACAGTGAAGTGCTGGTACTCACAGTGCTTAGCAAAGAAAACAAAGTGGAAACGGCAGACTCACACAACTAATGGAACCAAAGATCTCAGGGGAGTCAGGATTGAAAAGAAAGCTTTTTAAAAACCCAGCAACCCTCCCCAACCCCTCCTGTCAAACTCATTTGAAAATGGAAAGGTCACAAGTGAAGGTAATCCATTTGCAAAGGAAGGACTGGGAGTCCCTTGTTGATTTCAAGCACGCTAAGATAAGCCCATGGAAAGGCCTAGTGATGGTACACTAAGGTAAGAAGTATGGATACAAAGAAAAAGCTCACCTTAGAGAGAGAGCTTCAAAAAGGCTCAGGCTCATCTCAGCTACAATGTGCAAGTTAAGTGTAGGGGAGCAACGTGTTACAAATTCCCTGTGCTAAAAAGAGGACCAAAGCCCAGCACTCACTGAAGCTCTCTTTACAGTCATGCTGAGGACAAAGCTTGGCATAGGTTGTTGGTTTGGTTGGTTGGTTGGCTGGTTTGGGTTTTTTTTCCACAATAAGTCTTTGATAAAAAATGTGCCTGCAATGCTGCCCTTACATTTTCTAGTGTCAGTCGAGTAGCATCTCTATCCATGACCAAAACATCCTGTCCACAGGGTGCTTTCAAATTGTCTGACAGACCTGATCAGAATTAATTTACTGCATGAAGAAATAACAGAAATTTCAAGAGTCAAAAGCAGAGAGGCAGGGGATGGCAAGCCCAGTGCTTGTTTTTGGAAAGCACTGAAGCAAGAACCAGGGTGCAACAGTAAAGAGATTTCTCAAGGCAAATAGAAGTGATACAAAGGACTTCTTCCTGTGACAGGCTGTCAGAGTCCATTTAGATAGAGAACATAAAGTTGAGCTAAAATCCATCTGCACAAGTAGGCTAGAAACAGCAGTGGTGCCCTGTCAGAGTGTCAATGAAGTATAGCTGTGCAGGACTTTGTCCTTGGCTCAGCTCTTCCAAATGTTCCTGTATGCCCTGGAAACTGAAGCAAGCAGCATGATTATTAATTCTCAGCAGCATGAAGCTGGCAGACCTGTCAGGACCTTAACTAGGGGAACTGGTTAGAAATGGTATCAAGAGGAAGCAGTTTTTAGACAGGGTGTGAGGAAGAAATTCTTCACAGAAAGAGAGGTTGGCCACTGGGGAGGTGGAGGAGTCACGGTCCCTGGAAGTGTTTGAAAACAGACTGGATGAGGCCCTGGGTGCCATGGTTTGGTTGATTGGATGGTGCTGGGTGATAGGTTGGACTTATCTCAAAGGTCTTTTCCAACCTGGTTGATTCTGTGATTCAGCTCAGTAAGGTGCTGTGATCAGCAATAACAGCTCAAATAAGAGGAAAATACCTGTTTGGGTGGAAGGTTTTTCAGGTTTGTAGCAGGGAAGAATGCTAGGAGCCCTGCCTGGATGAGCAAGGAGCTGCTGGACATGCTGTCACTTAAAAGAAACTCTACAAGGAGTGGAGGAAAGGACAGCTGGAATGGGGGGATATAAGGAAGCTGCCCGAGCAGCAAGAGACCTGCTTAGGAAAGCCAAAGCACAGTTTGAATTGAATCTAGCCAGGGAGGTCAAAGGGAACACTAAGAATTTCTACAGGTATATTAATGGTCAAAAGAAGCCTAGGGAAGGTGTGGGCCCCCTCAGAAAGGAAACAGGTGAAATGGTCACAAGTGACCTGGAAAAGGCTGAGGTTCTCAATGACTTCTTTACCTCAGCCTTCACTGCAAGGGCCTCCAGCCACACTCCTGGAATAGTCATGGAAGCTAATGGCAAGAACCAGAAGGAAGAACTGCCCATCATAAGTGAAGATCAGGTTGGTGATCACCTGAAGAACCTGAAAGTGTTCAAGTCCATGGGACCCGATGGGATACACCCACGGGTACTGAGAGAACTGGCAGAGGAGGTTGCTGAACCCCTCTCTATTATATTCCAAAAGTCCTGGCAGTCTGGGGAAGTCCCCACTGACTGGAAAAGGGGAAACATTACTCCCATCTTCAAAAACGGGAAGAAGGAAGAACCAGGGAACTACAGAGGTCAGGCAGTCTCACCTCTGTGCCCAGCAAGATCATGGAGCAGATTCTCCTGGAGGCACTACTGAGACAGAAGAATAGTGAAGAGGTGATTGGGTACAGTCAGCATGGGTTTACCAAGGGCAAATCCTGCCTGACAAACCTGGTGGCCTTCAATGAACAGGTGACAACATTAATAGATGAGGGGAGAGCAACTGATGTCATTGACCTGGACCTGAGCAAAGCCTTCCACACTGTCCTGCACCACATCCTGGTCTCCAAACTGGTGACACATGGGTTTGATGAGTGGACCACGAGATGGATGAAGAACTGGCTTGATGGCTGCACCCAAAGAGTGGCTGTCAATGGCTCCATGTCCCAGTGGAGGCCAGTGACAAGTGGAGTCCCTCAGGGCTCAGTCCTGGGACCAGTCTTGTTCAACATCTTTGTTGGTGCCATGGACAGAGGCATTGAGTGCACCCTCAGCAAGTTTGCTGATGACACCAAGCTGTGTGGTGCAGCAGACAGGCTGGAGGGAAGGGATCCATCCAGAGGGACCTGGACAGGCTGGAGAGGTGGGCACAAGCCAACCTCATGAGGTTCAACGAGACCAAGTGCAGGGTCCTGCATCTGGGTCGAGGCAATCCCAAGCACAAACACAGGCTGGGCAGGGACTGGCTGGAGAGCAGCCCTGAGGAGAGGGACTTGGGGGTGCTGGTGGATGAGAAGCTCAACAGGAGCTGTCAGTGTGCACTTGCAGCCCAGAAAGCCAACCAGATCCTGGGCTGCATCAGGAGAAGTGTGGCCAGCAGGTCAAGGGAGGTGATTCTCCCCCTCTACTCAGCTCTGGTGAGACCCCACCTGGAGTACTGTGTCCAGTTCTGGAGCCCCTATTACAAGAGGGATATGGACATGCTGGAAGGTGTCCAGAGAAGGGCCACCAGGATGATCAGAGGGCTGGAGCACCTCTCCTGTGAGGACAGACTGAGAGAGCTGGGGCTGTTCAGTCTGGAGAAGAGAAGGCTCTGAGGTGACCTTCTTGTGGCCTTCCAATATCTGAAGGGGGCTACAAGAAAGCTGGGGAGGGACTTTTTAGGCTATCAGGTAGTGACAGGACTAGGGGGAATGGAGTAAAGCTGGAAGTGGGGAGATTCAGGCTGGATGTGAGGAAGAAGTTCTTCCCCATGAGAGTGGTGAGAGCCTGGAATGGGTTGTGCAGGGAGGTGGTTGAGGCCCCATCCCTGGAGGTGTTTAAGGCCAGGCTGGATGAGGCTCTGGCCGGCCTGATCTCATGTGAGGTGTCCCTGTCCTTGGCAGGGGGGTTGGAATTAGATGATCCTTGTGGTCCCTTCCAACCCTGACTGATTCTATGATTCTAGGTCATGAAAGGCCTGAGTCCTATCATGTTGCAAAAAGTGTGACTTATCAGACCATGGTGTATGGAAATGGGGCCAGGTTTCTGCTCTCTGCAGGTTTGCTAACTCTCAGTGAGAAGCCCACTTCTCCCACACAAGCCTTGGTAAAAGGGCTGGGCATGAGTGCAGAGGAGAGCATCAAACCATGTCTGGATGCCTACATTACAGACCTAGGTAACACCTAGATCAGTATGGGGGTGAGTGGCAGTAGATGAGGGAACTCTTGGGAGGATGTGGTCTCCAAGTGTACACTTCTGCCAAGGGAGGGGGAGAAAGAAATAGTTTCCGTAGTGAAAAACCAGAAGAGCAGTTGTGCTTGGTTTGAGGGAGATCCAGATTATATACTAGGAAAATAATACATAGGTAGGGGTTGTGTGTCACCTCATTCTCCAGAGATCTGAGAAGGGATTAGACAAAAGCTGTGTTGGAGGTGGCATGAGGAGAGTGAAAGCCCTGGGCCAGGAGCAGAGTTCTCTTGCAGTGAGCTGAGTGCTCACCTCTGCTCTCAGAGGGCCCAGTTTTCTGTGTGGGCTGAAGGAGACCTCACAGAGCCTCTTACAAGCTAGAACTAAACACACCCCCAGTGTGGCAGACAGCTGCACTCCTCCAAAGAGTTAGTTATGCCAAGACCTGGAGTGGCCATGCCTAAGGCTTGGGGAGGCTGCAGCTCCCTGACACTGTCAGCACAGCTGCAATGTGCTGAGCACAAGCTGCTGTGTGCTGAAGGCAGTCCTGTGACAGGCACTGTGGAGTGCACCTGAGACAGCCTCAGGCACCAAAGAGAGGGTTCAGATAAGCATGCTTGCACTAGAAGAAGAGAGATCAATGTGTCCTGGGTAATGTAGTTAATTTTTTATTGCCATCTTTGTTAACAGGCTTCCTTACACTGCCCAGGCAATGTTTCTTTTGATGCATTTTATCCCTTGGTCCATTTCTAGCCCTGATGCACGTGGAAGCAGTAAGTATGGCTTTGATTCTTAGAGCAGATGTGAAGCGTCAGTGCAGGTTGAAAGTGCTTTGCCTCAGAATCTGCAGAGTTACCTGAGCCCTGGGATGAGTTTGGTAATGGGAACACCTCAGTGTTTGACAGTCAGTCACCTAGATAAAGATGTAACCCTGCTGGGGAACAGGATTTGCCCACCTTGGTTCAGAGCTGCAGTTCCTGACTCATCCAACACAAGTGCTGCTCTGCTGAAGCACTCCAGGAACTAGTGCCTCATTGTCACAGTTCCATCACAGAATTAATAATCAGTGATACAAACTTCTAATTTTTGTGTTAACATTTGAAAAAGGAGAAGGGGAGAAAAGTAATACATCACAGTATCACATAGGGGCAATGGCTTTGAAGAACTCAGGTGATCGTTACTGTTAATTTATAGCTTTGTAATAAAATAAGAGATTTCAGCCAGGACTGAAAGGCTTAATCTGATTTTTGAGCTGTGTGATTCACTTGGATTTCATCATAGGGCATAGTAACCACCAGTTTGGTTTTGTTGCACAGATGTCTAGACTTTTATACTAGAAATAGCTGAAGTTTTTCCTAATTTTTAGGCTGGGGCTTGTTTCTTGTGGTTGAAGAGAGAAACACAGAACTGGAGGAGGTTGTGGCTCCTAAGTCCCTTCCTGTAGGCTGTGGAAATAGACTTGATCTTTGGTAAATGAGCTGTCCTGGGACATAAAGCAAAGCTATGTGACTTCTGCATGTATCAGTGCCAGGTCAGGAGTGTGAGTGTTGCCCCAGGCTGTGCCATCTCCCCCTGAGCCCAGAAGCAGGACTGCAGAGTGGTACTGGTGACAGGGCTGTGCTTAGCATGGATTCACCATGCACTGCAAATGCTGCCCAGGAGATCCTGAGCAGATCCTGGAAGAGCTGTCCCAGTCTGAATGCTCTACTGCCATGGTGTTCCTGCTGTTCACAACTGTTTTCAAGACAGGTCATGCATGGCTTGAGAGAGAGCAGCCACCCCCTTGGGTGGCAGTCCAGGCACAACTTCAGGCTTGCGTCTCCATTCCAGTGGGCACAGCAGTTCTCAGTCAGTGTTTGGCTTCAGAACAAGTTGCAGTGTAAAGCTTTGATGAATTCCTCCATGCACTCAGAACTGAAGATGCCTCTCTGTGGTGTTTATGAAGCTTGGTTTGCTAGCTGTAAGCCAACCACTGGCGGATGGCTTTGGTTTTTTAGAGCAGTTGAGCAACGATTAACTTAAGCAAGGCCAGAAGAGGATGCAAATGTGTATGGACAGCCTGGTGTTAAACTGTTGTGATGAGCCACTGGCACTGGCAAAGGAGAAGTTAATTCACTTGGTGCTGGAAGCTGAGCTGTAAGCTAGAGGGGCTTCCTTGTGCTTGTTGCTGGAGGTGCAGATCGGGTCAGTGTTTTAAGAAAGAGCTTTAAAATCTTGTGTTGGTTAAGAGTGTGAAATTCTTGGCGTGGTGTGAATTCTTTTCAGACCCTCTCTGTGACTAGTTCAGGCCTATTACAGTTTAACTAGAAGCAGAATGCAGCTGGTGGAATCCAGCTGGCAGATGCTGCTTCAGCAGTATGCTTTACCGATCTTTTCTTGCAGAAAAACAAGAAGCAATTAGAAACTGAAATACAGGACAGCAGTTTTAGTAAGGGGAAATAGAAACCTGTAGGAGTGACCGACCACTGGAGCAGGGAGCTAAGAGGTAGTGGAGTCTCCATCCTCAGAGTCAGAACTTGTCCTGAGCAGCCTACGGTAGCTGTTCTTGCTTTGAGCAGGCTGTTTGGACAAGGCAGGCTCCAGAGGTCCCTTCCCTCCCTCCAGAGGCCTCAGCTGTGCTTTGGCTCTGTGATCCTCTGTCTGGTAAAATGCATCCATGTCTTTGAAGGAACCTGACTAAGTCCTTACTGCCTTCTTACACTGGCTCCTCCCAGACATTTTTATATAGTTCTCTGGGTTTTGGTACATTTTTATTTTATTTGCCATACTGTATTGGTTGACTGTTTCATGCTGGACGAAAACAGACAAGGCCAACATTCCTAATGCCTATCAAGAAAGAAGGAAATTCTTTCAAAGCAGGAATAGGAGATTTTGGTTACTGTGTGCATGAGCAGCAGCATTCTTCACATCTAATTTCATGGTAGTGTCTAATGACAGCCATCAGTGACTGGGTAAGGTACATGCCAGAAGATGGTAAGAGTAGAATTATCTTTTAGGTGGAAAATACCCTGGGTGAAAGTGCCAGAGGATGTGCAGCAACTCTTAAAATTCTTGTGGTTTGGCAGGAAAAAGTCCTCTCAAGCAGGGAAAGACAAGCAGATATTTAACACTGCTTTTAAAGAATTTTTAAGTAGATGTCAAGGAAGGGCCACTCTGTCATGGTTCTGAGGGACCTCACCCCTGAGCACCGCTGGAACAATCCAAAATTAGAAAGGAAAGGTTAAAACCTTTTACCCTGTACCTGCCTCAGACTCTGAGTTCCTCAATGCAATCAGGTCTACCATACAATGTCACCTCTGGATGATGCTTGTGGCTCTGCTCGAGCTCCTTGTAGTTACATGACAAGAATGCAGCACCCTGTGGGTGCAAGGAGCCTACAATGCGGTGTGTTCTAGCATCTGAGCTGCTCTATATGGTGTTCTTTTCAGACAGTCCTGTAAAACATGCAGGCTGCCTTTAACAGCAGCCCCAGCGTGTTCAGTGATGCTGTAATTTCAGTCTCAGCTCCGTGCCAGGGGTGCCAGCCCCACTGTGCAGCAGGGGCTGTGTGGGTAGCTGGCAGTGGTAGGATATATAGCAGTCAGGATTAGGGAGCAATAAAGGGTTCAGTGAACTGCACTAACGAATCAGCCATGGCTGCAGTCTGAGTCAACCTGTATGCAGAGATTAGAAGATGTGTGCTGATGAATAGGCTGCAGGCCTTTTGCCTAGGTTGTTTGGCCTGCTGTGAGGGAAGGGAAGAGAAAGTGATAGCTGGAGGGTGTGATCCAAAGTGGTGGCAGAAGGGGATGATCCCAAATGGGATGAAGTACTTAATGGAGGAGGCTGAATGGCAGATCCATTTGTGTGCTGGGTAGCACCTCTCATTTTTAGCCCTCTTCATCAATGTCTGCCTCCTTCTGCTGTTTTAAGTCATCTTACCATGATTCTCCATACATGTTGCTTTGATGTTCAAACAACACAACAGTTAACCACTTGTGGTGTGCCATGGCTTCTAATTCCCCATTTCAGAAGGAATACAGAATGCAGCTTTCTCTGCCTTGTTTGCCTTGGCTTTGTGCTCACCTTTCTCAGACTCTAAATTGTACTTTGTTTACAGCCATCTCAATTTTGCAATCACTTGTACAAAGAAAAGCACAGCAGTGTGTGAAGAGGTTTTCTAGGTCTGAGTCCTCACTCTGAACACACACACACACACATACACACACACACACACACACACACACACGCACACACACACACACACACACGCACACACACACACGCACACACACACACACGCACACACACCAGGGCATAGCTTGCCCATATTAGTCTTCTTCTATGCCATCATGTAATAGCTTTTATTCATGAGCTCACAGCTTTCCAGACAAGCTCTTTGCCTGAACCGTTTTGTCCCTTAAACAGCAATTGTTTTTGTTGAGATAGATGAGCTGAGCTGCAGTAAATGGCTCCCATGCATGACAGAAACATGCACTGCAGACCTTCTGACAGGTGAAACCCCTCTTGTTTCATTGGCAGCAGAGCAGCCACACAGCTTTCTGACATTTAGGAGCAGCTTCACTTTTGTTTCAAGACAAGAAACAGAGGAAAATGGATTATTAGTTCCCTGCCTGTCCTTATCTCAAGATTTCTTGGCACCTTCTCTGCAGTGCTCTAACTTCAGACAAGCAAGAGTCTGCTCTGTTCTAGCCAGATGTAGATGCTGGGAGCAGGGCAAGGCTTTCTCTCCCCTCTTGGTCCCAGTGCACCCCTATCTGCACAAACAGCAGGTGGTGGGGCCTCTGAGGCTGTCCAAAGGCTGGAAGTTTCCCTCCAGGTAGAACTCTGAAGCAAGTACTGCTCCTCTAGAAATTAAGAGGCTTCATCTGCAAAGGGCAAAGCTGTCCTTTCAGTCCTTTCCTCATTAGTTTTGTTGTATTAACAAATATCCACCACTCCTTGTTTGTTTTGTTTTCCCAGAGTAACATTTTAAAAGTTTTAACATGAACTTTTTTTCCCCTGTGTCCTGAGAAAAACAAATCTGCAGTTCCTCATAATAGAAATGATTAGAACTCTTTGATGAGCCTTGTTGCTCTTACTGGGCATTTTGAAAAGGTGGATTTTTTCCATATGGTGAATTTCAGGGCCATATGGCTCTGGTTTGTGGTCTGGGGAGATAGAGTGATCCAGATTCTCTCTGCATGTCCTAGAGTCAAATACTGGGATTTTATTAAAATTATATCACTGACTACCTCATGCTGCAGAAGAGGAATTTGCATCATGTTTATTCACTTCACTTGCTAACTTATGACTTTATGATTTTTTACTGTGTCCATTTGCAGCTTCTTCCTGTGCCCATCCTGGGGTTTCTGGGTTAGTCAGTAAGTCAGTGAGGGATTACATGGATTCATTAGGGAGTGGGCTGGGTGTATGCATACAGACTTGCAGACCCTCATCTCCACTCCACATAGATACAAATCAAGCAGATTTGTGAGAGCCTCAGATCACTTAAATCATTGATTTGGTTTTGTTAGTGACACTTTTTTGATTGTTGGTTTGTTCTTTTTTGGGTTAGCTGTTGGGTTTTGGTTAGTTAGATTGTTTGATAAGCACGATGTGAATTTCTGCCAGGCAGACCCTAAGAGTATCATGAGAGAAAGCTGGGAGCAGTGGCTCAGCTGACTCTTTGCCCTCCCACCTTGGGCAGGTCAGTTGGGGCTGTAGTGAGTGAATGTGTGTTAATTCTGGGCTTTCTCTGCAGTTCAGGGAGAGGATTATGTGGGTTTAGAATAATATTCAGAGCAGCCAGTTTACTGAGCTGGAAACATCCCAGGGCTAACTTACAAGAGCACAAAAAACAACCAAGCCCAAGACCCAAAGCTGTCTGGACTCTCACCCTCACTGAAGTTTAGGTATTCTTTGTGGGCTCCACTCAGGTGCCTTTGTCTTAAGATCTAAAACTCAGAGGAGCTTTGTAACTCTTAGGCACGATTGAAACAATTTTGACTTCAAACAAGGGGGAACTCTTCAGATTCTTCCAAGTGTCTGGTGGTTGAAACATTTGCCTAGCAGTGGCAGAGCTAAATTTGCAGCTGGAGTCCTTTGTTAGACCTCTGTTTCAAACTTGTGATCTTCTGAGGGGGCAGCATCTGTCCTCAATAAACCACGGCACAGGTGAGGTGCAGTGCGGTGCGGTGCAATGCTGTGCATGGCTGCCCTTGAAGCTGGGCTCTGCTGTGTGAGAAAGGCCAAGCCAGAGCCAGCATGCCTGCAAAAGTGCTGGTGCGTAAACATGCAGCACAAAGGCCTTCATCGCCTCTCCCAAATCATACCAACCAGGTGTGCTACAGCCCTCCCCTCACTGCTCATTCTGCACTCCATGGCTCTTCAGGATGTGCACCTGCAGCCCATGGCTCCTACCAGCCAGGATTAAACCACAGATGAATGACCCACACAAGGAATATACTTCCAGTAATGCAGAAGGGAAAACACAGACTGCATCAAATGCATCGAATGCATGGGGAGAATTCCTATACCAAGTGATACTGAGTACCGTAAAGAGATACATGTGTGAACAGATTCCACAAGGCAAAACCAAGCTGGCTGGGTCTCCTGCCAAGGCAGACCAGGGAGAGCCACAAGAATTCATTCTTAAAATTCTAGAAGGCACAGATTTGTGGTGTGTCTGAAAAGGACAGAATGTCACTGTGTGCCTCAGCACCATCATATGTCTGTCTTCATTAAAGCTAATCCGTTTCAGCAGTTGGATGCAGCTCTCCAGGTGTGCCAGCCAGGCTGGTAGGCACATACCTAGTACACTGTGGGGGCTGCACTACTGCAGCATTGTCCTTCCTGACTGCAGCTGCATCCAAGCTCTCAGATGTGGGTGTGTCCAACAACAGCAGGTTAGATACTCAGGTATGTTTGTATTGTAGTCAGATACTTGGAACCTGCCTCCTTTCTAAGAGCACACTGCTCTTGCAGCCTCTGGTGCAGGGGAGTCATGCTAGCAGCTGCTGCGTGCTGCCTTCTCAGACCTCTCTGTCTGCTCTGCCTATGGTAGCTGCTGTAGGAGCTGTGCTTGAGTCTGTGGCAGCTGCTGTAGGAGCTGTGCTTGAGTCTGTGGTAGCTGCTGTAGGAGCTGTGCTTCAATCACATCCTTGGCACACTGAACTCGACTGATTTGCTCATGTGTCCTGGAACTCCTATAGAAGTTTTCAATATTCCTAAGCCCTATGGCCTAAGCAGGGAGTGTCCTTGGCTAAACAACTTATGACTGAAGCATTTATCCTCCCCTCTAAGCTGCTGCTTTTCTCAGTGCATTCCAGCAGCACCTCTCTGCTGAATTAGCCTCATGAATAAGTAGCTTCTGCTAACTGCCTGGAAGAAGCTGTATCATTGCCTGCTGATTCCACATAGCTGAGAGGAGTGCAGTGTCCCCTAAAACCAACAGTGCCATCGGGGATTCATCAGAAGCACAGCTGTGGACTTGGGTTGTTTTTATACCAAAGCAAGCAGCCTAAAACATTCCAGTGTGCAGCAAAGAAACTTCCAAGCAAGTGGGGTGCTTGGCTTTGTGCCTGAGCCATTGGCCTTGAAATGGGATCACAGACTTCTTGTGAATTCATCTTTCAGGTCTTAGGAGTGGCAGCTGGATTCTGACTTGTTCCAAAGGCAGGCTGCAGCTCCAGCAGTCACCTGTGTTCCAAATGCAGAGTGAACCTACAGAACTCTGTTGGGACAGCTGAGGCTTTGGGTGCTTTCCTTCCTTTTGCTAGGGAAAGTTCCAGACCTGTTGTCCTTTTTGTGCCGTGTTCTACACCACTTAGTACAAATGCCACTGTCCTGAGCTTCATTACCAAATCTGGTTCAGCTGTTCCTAGAGCAGTTGTGCATCTCATGCTACAGAGCATCAACAACCCCTCAGCTGCAGCACTTCACAGTTTGGTGATTGGCTTCTCTGTGCCTAGAATTGTACTAATTTCCCTGCAAGCAAATTTCTTTGAATCAGTGTTTGCCAGCTGCTTTGAATTACATTTTGTGTATCAGCATGTTCTACACAACAGGGGTGGAAGACTCAGCCACTGGAATATTCCTGTATCACCAAGACCTTATTTTCTAAACCCTGAGCCTTTTTGCCATAAAGCCTTTAGACTTATACATGAGCATAACTACTTTTGTCACTGGTACAGGGAAGCTGCTATGCTCATGCCTAGTACCTGCAGCCTGGGCTGTCTGGCTCCCTGCAGATCTGGCACTGGGCTGGTGGCACTCTCTTGGGTGCTGAGGAGCCTGCCCAGTGTGGTTGTGTGACCTCTACAATGCCCGTGTTGTCTCCAGGTACCAACACGGAGCCATCTCTCACTGACCAGGCGTGGGTTTACCAGGAAACAAGTGGCAGGAAGGAAATGTGTACTGCCACAGTGTGTTACCTACCCAGAGGCCTACAGCTTCCCACCTGTCTCTAAAGTGAGTAGGATCCTAGACTCGTGGCATGGGTTGGGTTGGCAGGGACCTCCAACCTGTTTGTTTTCTTAAAGAGAGTTAATAGCCCTGCCATTGTGAGGCAGGATTCCATATCTGCAGATCACAAATATTGCCAACTTCTCTTTCTTTTCCCCACAAGCTGTGTAATTTTTGCTGCTGTTAAAGCTCTAGATTGTTACAGTGCCATAACTGCACTCATAGAATCATAGAACTGTCAGGGTTGGAAGGGACCTCAAGGCTCATCCAGTTCCAGCACCCCTGCCATGGGCAGGGACAACTCATACTACAGCAGGTTGCTCAGAACCACATCCAGCCTGGCTGCAAAAACCTCCAGGGATGAGGCTTCCACCACCTCCCTGGTCAACCTGTGCCAGTCTCTCACCACCCTCATGGGGAAGAACTTCTTCCTAACATCCAATCTGAATCTCCCCACTTCTAGTTTTGTTCCATTTCCCCCAGTCCTATCACTACCCAACATCCTACAGTCTTTGCACTACAGTCTCTGAGACAAACCCAAGACTTACCTTAAAACTGTAACAAGTGACAGAGCAAAACAACAGGAAATTAGTTGCAGATGTACCAGAACTGGTGTCTGTAGAGAGGTGTCCTGGCTCTCAGCGTTGGAGTGCTTGTGTTTCCCTGGTCAATGCAGTGCTGCATGTGCTCTTGTTGGGATGAACAACCAAACTAAGCCAGTGTGATACACCCTGGGGCTTGTCCTTTCAAACCAGGTGTCTCTGCAGTCCTGTGCTTCCACATTTGCCAGAAACAAGGCTCAGAAAAGCACTGCCTTGAGGTGCCTTTTGCTGAGCCTCTGTGACTTAGCACAGTTCTGTTGTTGTATTGGCCTTTGCTTCTTCCCATTTGTCCTACACCAAAACTGTTTTATCCTTTGAGGTGTGTTGTCAGAAAGGCTTCAGTTTAAGAGCAGGAATTTGTAAGTACACTTCTGAGTGTTCTGTCTTTGGATTTGAGCTGGCTTGGGTTCCAGCCTGTGGTGACTGTGTCTCTGCCTTCTGTGAGGACCTTGGGGAATTACAGCTGACATTAGCTGAGTTGCTTGGTTTGAGTGGCAGGAAAGTGAACCAAAGAGAGGATCCTGTCATCTCTAGCTAATACAGAGTCAAAGCCTCTCTAATAACTCACCTTCAGCAAAGCAAGTGTGTGCTTTTTCCTTCAGGAACAGGTTGGCCATGACCTGTGGTGCTGAACCAGGGAATGCTGTGGGTTTCTTTAGCTGCTTATTCCACTCACAGCAGAATTTCCTTCTGCTGCTGGGAGAGAGTGTTTTGGTCTCTAGAATGTACAGCACAGATCGGGTTTGCCCTATGCATACATCTCTTTAACAGAAAACAGTCAGCATTCAGAGCTGCCTGGTGCTGCTGATACACAGGGCCAGGTAAAGAGTCACTTCAAAAGGTGTCTAAAGAATATCAGGAGCTGTGGTCTGAATCCCTAGAATTCACAAACCATTGTTTTGTTCTTTTTGAAGCCTCTGTCTGTAGTTGCTTTATGATGAGTCTTTATGGCTTCCTGCTCCTTGGGCCAGTCCTCTTGGTTGCAGTGAGGCTGGACTGCACCTAACCACACAGCTCATCTAGGTTGTGTCCTGTGGCTTCCCTGACTCCTCCTCTCTGGCTGGAGGCATGTTGGTAGCTCTACTGCTGCTTTAACACTTGAGTGAAGTTTCTTACATTGTGAACAAACAAACCTCAGTGTGCTTAGTTCTGTTGCTGTTTGCATCTTCTGTGCCCCCAACAGATTACAGACCTGCAAGCATCCTTCACATACTTTGTTCTGGAATTTTGAAATTGCTATTAGAAGATACTGCACCACCATTATGCTACACTGGATCTGGCTCTTGGGCAAATTAAAACCAACAACAAAAACAAGCAATCAATCAAAAGCACAAAAACCTTAACACCAAAACCCAACTACCAACAACAAAAAAACCCCAAAACCCAGAGAAAGAGAACTGGGTTTTTGTAACAGAAAACAGCTGCAGCCACATCAAGGCATTTTTGTCTGCTCTGCTGGCTTTGCTGGAAATTAAAGCCACAGCTTAATAATATTCAAGGCAGATCTTTCCATGAAATGAAATGAAATGAAATCTGTTAAATGCTTAATAACAAACAGGTAAAAACACAAAGCAGGATGTTTAGGAAACTGGGTTTGAATGCTAAATAGCTGAAATTGGAGAAGATCTGCTTCTGCAGGAGAGGCTGGAAGTGGAAGCCTGGTTCAGCCTGATGGGTTATGACTACCAGCGCTGGAGTTGGTGTCTTCTGGTTTTGCACACATGGAGCATGCTCAATTCAAAGCAGCTTGCTTTCTAACCTGGGTACATGACAGTGCATGAAACCAAGTGCTCTAGCCCCAGGGAGCTCGACGTTGAGCTAGGAAGATTTTAGCAAGTTGAGAAAAAATCATCCAGAGCCCAGTAGTTAGGTGTCTGTCTGCACCTGCAGGACAGTAGGTGAGCTGAACACCAAATTAACCTGAAGTTAGAAGAGCTGACTTCTTGCAGAACAGCTGCTGACATCCTTCTGGTAGATGGGGTTTAAATTCAGAGTGATTTCAGTCAGAGCCTTTTCTCAGAGTCTGGCATTTAGATCAAAGGGATGTTTCCATTAGGATCTGTGCAGCTCTGGGGGTGTTTCCATCAGGATCTGTGTAGCTCTGTGGATGGGCATTGGGCTGCTCATGGGAGATGGTGAGTGATTGCCTTTGCATCACTTGATGTGTTTTCTTTCTCTCTTCTTTCCCTTCACCTTTGCTTATTAAATAGTTTTTACTTTGATCCCCAGGTTTTATTGCTTTTACTCTTCCTTTCCCTCTGTCCCACTGGGGTGGGGAGGTGGGGAGCAAGCAAGCAAAGCAGCTGTGTGGTGCTGACCTGCCTGCTGGGGTTAATCCATTTTGGTCTCATAAGGACATGCTCCCATCACTTAAATTACTTTGCTTACAAGTTTTGGCCTCCAGTCCTGAGTTCTGTGGTGCCAAGAGGCTTTGGGCTCTCAGGCCATTGTCAGGAGCTCATTCAGCCTGATGTGCTGTGTTCTGTGTGCAGCACATCAATGCCACTGCCTGGCAGCACTGACCCTGCTGCTTATGGTCAAGTATTTGGTGCTTTGCTGTGACCTGAGTTGATGATTCATGCTTAGTTTGGGAGCATGGGGACAGAAGGCAAAGATTGCCTTTTCAAGGCAGAATAGAGCCAGGTGAGAAACCGTTAACAAGGTCATGAATCATCTAAACCCTACCAAACTCTCCTGTGCTCTGTCAGCTGTCTGAATGTTGTCTGAATAGAAATGTCCGGGAAGGGCCACGAGGATGAGCAGAGGGCTGGAGGTGCTCTGCTATGGAGACAGCCTGAGAGAGCTGGGGCTGTTCAGTCTGGAGAGGAGAAGGCTCCCAGGAGACCTTCTTGTGGCCTTCCAGTATCTGACGGGGGCTACAAGAAAGCTGGGGAGGGACTTTTGAGGGTGTCAGGGAGTGATAGGACTGAGTGGGATTGGAACAAAACTGGAAGTGGGGAGATTCAGATTGAATGTTAGGAAGAAATTCTTCCCCATGAGGGTGGTGAGAGACTGGCACAGGTTGCCCAGGGAGGTGGTGGAAGCCTCATCCCTGGAGGTTTTTGCAGCCAGGCTGGATGTGGTTCTGAGCAACCTGCTGTAGTGTGAGGTGTCCCTGCCCATGGCATGGGGGTTGGAACTGGATGAGCCTTGAGGCCCCTTCTGAGCCTGACAATCCTGTGATGCTATGATTCTACCCTTAGCACAGTCTGTCAGAGGGAACAGTTGCTTCAGCACTGGCTGCTGTGCTGTGCAGCCTTGCACATCAGTAAGTGAGAGCACACAAGTGAGTTGTGCCAAGCACATAAAGGATGCTGGGAACTGTTGATTGCAACGGTTTCAGTTTAAGCACCAAAATACTCTTGCCTGTAGACATGCCAGCTGCCTGAGTCCTTGGACAGTCCTCTCTAGTGCTTGTTCATTCACTCTGTGGCACTTGATGATTATTTGCTGTAGTTAGAAATGATGCTGACCTGCTAACTTTCTGCCCATGCTGAAATCTGGTGAGCCAGGCCTTTCAGTGTCAGTATGTTTGTTTTAGTGTGCAGATGTGGAAACAAGCCTCGAGCTTGGAGCTCGCAAGCCCAGAGTCACAGCAGATCTGTCCACAACAGCCTACAGGTTTGCATTCCTGCCGCATGCAGGAAGGTTTCCTCTCTAGCCCCATGGCACTGAGGAATTCAGCAAGGAACAAGAAATCTTCAGTCAGAGAAGGGCCAGGAGTGTGTGAAAACTAGCCACACATAAACAGTAAGGGTCGTTAGCAGGCTCCTAAACTCCTGGCTAGGAATTCATTTTTTGGATCATTAACGGTCAAAAGCCTAGGAAATGAACAGCACTCACTGTCCTAGTAAAAATTAGCCAGAACAATTAAAAGGTTTTCCAGTTCCTAATGGGAACCAGACCTAACAGCTTGTGCTCCCTCCTCTAGTGGACTGCTGCTGCATTTTGAATGACCTTAATTTTATGTCTTTGTATTTTAAAAGAAACATCTTGGAGTATTTCTCCTGCATAGGAGTTAAATTATTTATGGTGAGGGCAG
The DNA here is from genome assembly GCF_027791375.1 of Indicator indicator. Taxonomy (NCBI): domain Eukaryota; kingdom Metazoa; phylum Chordata; class Aves; order Piciformes; family Indicatoridae; genus Indicator; species Indicator indicator. Next base: position 36,691,260 of record NC_072013.1, read on the forward strand.
TGAAAGCATGGGAGAAAGAGGATCCAGTGTCTCCCTCAGACTGTGCCACTGATCCTGGGAAAGCATGGGAGAAGCAGGATCCAGTGTCTCCCCCAGACTGTGCCACTGATCCTGGGAAAGCAGGGGAGAAGCAGGATCCAGTGTCTCCCTCAGACTGTGCCACTGATCCTGGGAAAGTGTGGGAAAAGCAGGATCCAGTGTCTCCCTCAGACTGTGCCACTGATCCTGGGGAAGCATGGGAGAAGTAGGATCCAGTGTCTCCCTCAGACTGTGCCACTGATCCTGGGGAAGCATGGGAGAAGCAGGATCCAGTGTCTCCCTCAGACTGGGGGAGATCCTGGGGGGATCAGGGGAGAAGTAGGATCCAGTGTCTCCCTCAGACTGTGCCACTGATCCTGGGGGAAGCAGGGGAGAAGTAGGATCCAGTGTATCCCAGCTGTCAAGGAATGCTGTGCTTCTCTGTTGCCAAGAACATTAAGGAGTGTAAAGGCTGAAGGTAACTCCCCACTTGAAACCTCTCTAAGACAATGCCTTTGCTGTTCTCTGCCATCCCCAGCTGCTCTCAGTCGTCTTCAACAGCAAACCTTAAGAAGGGTCAGGTAAAGGAGACTGGTGTGGCAAAAAACGATGGGAATGTGCCACTGTCTGAACAAGGCGCTGACTGGAAAGATCCAAGTGTGAGCTGTGCAAGCAGTGACAACCTGTGGCAAGCACTGAAACTAAAGTACAGAAGATGGGACCTGCTTGTGTCACACGCTGTGGAACATACCTGGTGCGGTAGGTCCTTCAGATGAGCAGCTGATGTGCTTTGTCACATGGCAAAGGAGGGAGGCTGTGCTGCAGTTCCACAGCCAGTGACTGGGAATCACAGTATCATGGAGTTATTGAGGCTGGAAAAGACCTCTGAGATCATCAAATGGATACTTTAGTCACCATGTGACAATCTCTGGGGCTCTGCTGTCCAGATCCTCTCTGAGCCCAGCTGCATGGCCCCAGCAGCTGGAAGTCTCTGTGCTGATTCCCTTGCGATGTGTGTCTGGATGGATGAAGACAGCCAAGATGCACCAAAAGCTGCATGCCTTGGGAACTAAACCCCAGGGACAGCCAGTGGAAGGCTAAGCCAAATCAAGGCCCTCTCAGTCCCATGTGCACATCAGACTTCTCTCCTAACTGTCTTAGTTTCAGCACCTGATCTGTCTAGAACCTGGTGAAGATGTCATTTATGTGATATAATTATGTCATTGTGCATTTGAATGGAGTCTGAGCTGAAAATCACTGATAGCAGTTGGAGAGTTCTGCTTCATTCTGTCCCCAGCCGTTTTCTGGCACTGCCTTTCATTAATTATGTTTTGACAGAAGAAATTCTTGCCCTTTTCATTTCAGACTGAAGAACAAACGGGGCCTCTCTGAAGAGCAGCTTAAGACCCTTCTGGAGGAATGTATGCAGCCTGGGAGAACAATGAGCAACGTTACCATGCCAAAGTCTCAGGAATCTCTTTCTCTTGGATTAAGTCCCCCTTGTCACACAAGTCAGTACACATCACTCCACATCTACTCTTTCCAAAACGTTCCTTTAAGACCATATTGTAGGGATGTTAATGGCTCAGGAAGAGGCTGGACTTGAAGACAAAAGCTCATGTGTTAATGCAGAAAGTGAAACCCCTGGCTGCTGTAGCAGCAAAGCACTGCCTGATAGGCATTTACCAAGGGCTTCACTGGCCCAAAGAGGGTAACCCGATGACTCAGAAGGTTTACAGAAGGTGGGCCATAAAAGCATTGCTGAAGGTTACTTTATGTCAAGGGCACTCGACAGAAAAAGGTCGGGGAAACCTCCTTTCTTGGGTGAGCATTGTAGTGCATCAGCAGGAACAATGAGGCCTCCACAGAGGCTGACATTCTCAGCATACCACTGCAGACCGAGGGAGGTGAGACTCCTAACAGCCCTTTAGAATAGGCTTTTGGCTGGAGTGAGAAAACCCAGGCCAGGTCTCACCAAAGGCATGCACCAGCACTGCCCTGATTGTCGTGGTGGGGCAAGGATGTGCCTTTGTAAGGCATCTAATGGTGCCAAAAGCAGTGGACACAAAGTATGAGGATGGGTATTAGAATTCCTGCCCTGACTTCACTGACTGCCAGCCTGGGGCTCTTATGAAGTATAATATTGATGTTGATTAACTCTGTCAGCTGTGTTGACAACACACATGGATTATCTTTCTAGTAGTAGAAAGTCATCTTCCCTGCTCTGTGGAGGGCAAATACTCTCCCAGTAGTTGGTACAGGAATTGACACACAAAGCCAGGTGTTTGCTGAACGTTTTAATAAGGTAGCCCCAGCAGTATGGCAACAACTGTGGCCTAGGATACTAAAAACAGCAACTTGCTTTCAGAGCATTCAAACTCACACAGAGAAGACACCAAACTGAGTGAAGACAACAGAATTTCTGTACAATCCAGAACTTCTGTAGAATTCTATCCATTTCCAGCATTTCTAAGGACTACTTTTGTTCAGTAAAAGAAAGATTAGATTTTAACCAGCAACAAAATTAAACTCTCTCTATCTGCTATTCTGAAAAGAGGGTTTTTTAATATACACTTCTCTTACCAGCATGGATGCAAGCATCAGAAGAGTGGAGGAAGGGCAGAAGGCAGTGGTCTGCTCCAGAAGAGAGCAAGGTGCCAGTGGTGGTGATGGGGAACATCACAGAGAACAACTTGGTCTCCTGCAGGAGTAACCTAAGTCCTTTCTACTCCTCTGGTCTTCAGTAAATGCCTCAAGAACTCAAAGAGCTCAAGTTGAACTTGCTGCCTTCACATGAACTGAAGTTCTCCTTTGGTTTGAGCAGATGCAGCACTGCCAGAGTCAAGTGTGACTCAGCCCCAGCTACCACCTCTCTTCATTGGTGTATTTTAAGATGAGATCTGTTAGCCCAAGCCAAACCCTGGGCACTGCAGTGGGCAGGGTAACGATGCCTATTGCAACAGACACAGTCACTATGAGCTAATTTTCTTGTAGAAGGAAGAGAGGAGATGTCAGCCTTTAAGTCAGTTCCCATGGGGAACCTCTCCTGGTGGAAGCCTTTAAAGTGAAGGTGTTACCATTTCTCACACCATAATTCCAGTATCTCTGAGTCATGGCCATGTGCTGTGTCAGAGCCAGGCAGGGGGCTGCTTCCAGCCTCTGTCCTCAGCAGTGGCTGAGGGAGGTTCCACTGGCCTCAGATCCACATGGCCAATAAGCAGCTTGGCTTGATGATCATTTTGCCTTGGTGGTTTTTTTTTTTGGGGGGGTGGGGTGGGTAGGGTGGGAGTATTGTTCTGAATCTTCACAGTCTCCAAATCTTTTCATTTTCCCTAGAAAGAAAGCCCAGGATATGATTACAGCTATTATAACTTCATTGAGCTTGGAGTCTTTGTGTGAGTGCCTGACTTTTTAAAGCTGGCAAGAGGAGGTGGTCTTTGGGCATGATAAAAGTAAGTGCAAAATAAAGCCCACAACAGAGGTTTGTAGTTTTTCTCTATGCTGGTGCTGATTACTTTGCAATTATCCCTAAGTTGCAGTTCAATTGCACTGATATTTATTGCATTCAGTTAACATTACTCAAAGGCTAAACCCCACATCCAAGGTCAGCATCTGATTGGCACCAGCCCAGTCTTATGGCTTCTGTTAAGGTGCTGCTTACAAGGAAGTGAGCAGCATGAGACAGAAGCCTTGGTGCCTTTCCCTGGAATTGGTTTGTTTCCTGCAAAGGTCACTCAGTTCTGCCTTGAGCAGTTGTTCCTGGCCATAGGCAAGAGGCTGTGATGTTCATCAGGGCTGTAAAGCTGCCTCATACCCTCCCTGCATGCACCTGCTGGCAGGTCAGGCATGAGTAGCTGTGCTGCTGAGGACTGGATCCCAGTGGAGGCCAGCTGAAGGCCAACAGCTCTGCAAATGAAGGTGTGAGAAGTGTCAGGTGTCATCTGTAAGGGGCATTTTTGTACTTGAGCCTCAATCCTAAAGGAGTTTTAAGCCGCGTGCAGAAACCTCTGCAGCCAGCCTGCTACACCTGTTGTAAAGTGTGTGGTGCTGTGCGAGCAGACAGCTGTGCTTCAGCAGCTTTGGGGTCTCCAGTCGTTATGCAGTTGTGCTGTGGATTTACTGCCATGCATGGTGTGTGTTTTGGGTGAAGCATCAGTACTGACATAGCTCAGATCTGCCTACAGCTCTGGTGTGCAGAGCTCTGCAGGAAGCTCTCACCTTGCCCTGGTTCTTTTAAAGAAGCAGAAGTCTGCATCAGGGTCATGTGCACCTGAACAGCGGTGAGGAAGAGTGACCCACACAGGGCCATGGCCAGGCTGGCACTGGTCAGCTGTCCCAGCCAGTTAGGGCTCCTTTCCAGCTCTTTTTTTTTTTTTTTTCTTTTTTGGTGTGCCTGTGTTAAGTTTTAAGGAGAAGCTGCATCACAAACTGGTGTTGCTCTTTCTAATAATATTGTGCTTGCAGCAGTCCAGCACATGATTCCTTCCTTTTTACAGGTGGTGTGAAGATAGAAAGCTGAGAGGAGAGTGATTGTTTAATCTCCTGGCTTTCTGAGAGTGTGGTTAAACTTCCACCGAGGATATTGTGCTGATCCATTATCCTGATTTCAGACACTTCAAGGGAATGAGTTAGCATCACTGAGAACTGTTCCATGAGCTGATTCGTTCTGAAGAGATAATCAGAATTGTCCTTATCAAATACTGATTCAAAAGAAACCCTTTGCATCCCATCAAGTCTCCTGGGAGTGTTCTGCCTGCCAAGTAGCCAGATGCATGTGCACAGTTGTGTGGCTGTGCATCTGGTGGCCATGCAAGCCTTTGCCCATTCCATGTGTGAAACAAAGCTTGCAGGGTTCAGTGGCTTATTTGCTGATATTTTTACTTGTTTTGCAACTGCAACAGCAACCCCATGGCTGCTGGTGTTCTGCAAAGCCTCCTTGCTCTGTATAGGATTGCTGCAAGCACATGCCATGGAGCCTTACCAGGCTCACCTACCTTTCCTTAGCATATTGAGCCTGGGTTGTGTTTCTTTACAATAAATATAATCAAAGCAACACTTAAAGAGCATTTTCTGTGCCGGTATGATATTCCTGCAGGACTTTCCACTGGCTGTAATCTTTCCACAGTGCAGTTATTTTCAGTGGAGCTTGCGCTTTGTAGAGTCCTTCTCTGAACAGCCTTGAAGTGCTTGGGCAGTGTTTGAAGAAGTTTTCTGAAGTGCTGTTTCAAAGCTATATGTACAACATCTGCAGCATCTAGAAAGAGAAATACTAATGAGTTCTTACTTTTCAGGTACATTTTATTATCTTAAACCTGTCACTATTGTGAAAAAGCTCTTCCTAGCAGGCTGAAGGCAGAGCCTCTCACTGCCTCACTCCTGTTCCTGGAGCCATGACAACTCCTTACTCACATCTGGCCTTTCAGGATAGGCAGGGCTGAATAGCTGCTGACTTGAAGAGTGTATTCCAACAGAACCTCTGTTAGGTCAGCTCAGGGAATGGGGTGTGCTGAACAGCCTGCTGCAGTCGTAGTCAGTTGCAGCTGCAGGCACCCAGTGCTCTTCAGATGCTCTTGCAAAGGCAGGCAGGAACTGCCAGCACCTAATGCTTACCTGTGCTTGTCTCCTGCTGCACAGGGACCTAATGCTTACCTGTGCTTGTCTCCTGCTGCATGGGGACCTAATGCTTTCCTGTGCTATTGCATTCTGGTAAATAAGAGCTGCTGTGGGAGGACTTTCTTTTGCTTGGTGTTACAGGTGACATAGCAATGCAAGCTCTTCTGGAGCTGTTTTCAGTTGTAAGTAAACCCGTGAGAAGTGAAATGGTTTGATAAAACAGCGTGCCTGGTATGAGCTCCAGAGCAGCAGAGATGCTGTGTGAGATACATTGGCAAGGTCGTTGGCTGAAACGTCTCCAGCGTCAGCGTAAAAGGAAAGCTAAGCCCAGGAGCATTCATGGTTTGTCCTTTGTGTTTGCAGTGCCTCTCCACTGTGACCTGCAATAACCCCTGCGTCTGGCTGGCCGCTGGAATTTCAGCTGCACTGGAATGCGGCAGCCTCTCCTGGGGGAGATACATCAGGGACGATTGAGACATTTAAACCAATTTCATCTACAGCCTAACTCAGCGTTTGGAAGCAGGTTTTCCAGAACACCCCTGCCTTCAGCAGGGGTATTGCTAAAAGCTTCTTATAACCTGCTGTTTTCCCCTCTTCCCTACGTCCCTTCATCCCAAAGCACAGCAGAGCACAGGAGACTGATCTTTTTAAAGTAATCCTCTGAAAGAGGAAAATAACGGGATTCCATCATTGGCCTCAACCTTGTGTCTGTAGATGTAAGCACAGATAAATGATATATATTCATTTCCTATAAATAATATAGAACACACCCCAAAATATAGAGCTTTGAGCAGGGTGATTGAAGGAACTGTGCTGTTCATTTCAGAATGCTGTAATGGTATCAGAAGCTCAGTCCAGCTTTTCCGTGGTCATGCAGGTTTAGAGCAGTTGTGAGCCTTTGCCCTTTCAGACTAAATATTCTGATAAAAAGCAAACCAAGAGACAAGTTTGTTGACTATACACAGCACTGGTAAAAGGAGTGAAGTTATTCTTGTATGTCTGTAAGGCAAGTTTAAATGGAAATAATTCTAGCAAGAGGTGAAAACACTTCCAGTTTCATCATAGGAAAAGAAGAAGAAGTGGAAAGGGCCCCGCAAAGCTTCTCAGCTAAAAGCTTTGTGCAGGCAGGCGATGGCTGCTCTTTGCTCTGTGGCTCTCTGGTGCATGCTCTCTGATGCTTTCTTTCCCTCTCACTTCCTAGCAAAGCTCCTGCAGAGCCAGTGGCCATGCTGGCCATACTGAGAGTGAAACCAGGCTGTGCAGAAATGATCTGCTGCACAGACCAGAGGGGAAAGGGCTGCTTAGGCATGTCCCCAGAGCAGCAAGGACTAACCTAGGAGTATGAAAAAGTATGCCAGCAATTCAGCTGCTGGGAAAGCTACAATTTTACCTCCACATCAGAAAGAGGTAAGTGAGAGGCTGCTGTTTGCAGCTCAAACTCTGTAATTTCAATAATGATAAGGATTTTTATATTTTAGTAAACCTTTTTTTTCCTAGCAGAAACTCCAGCACATCCTATGGGAGCACAGCTCTTCTCTTTGTTGTGCTGCTTAGAAATGTTTCCCAGCCAGAGCTCTAAAGGAGATCTCTTTCTCTTGCTTTTTAGATGCAAAATTTGCTACACTTCCAAGGGTGCTTCCTCCTGGCTCTGGGAAAAAAAAAAACAAAACAACAGCCCCTTGCTGTCTGGGAATGTCCCAATCTGAAGATTAGATACAGCAGACAAGGTGGCTTAGCAGTTGCTTGGAAGGTTGTTAAATTAGGAAGGCTTTTGAAATCTAGGAAAAAATCTATTTTTTTTAACCTTCTCCCCAGATGCATTTGTTGAGAACAAATTGCTTTATTATTTGCAGTGAGATTCAGAAGTCAGGAAAAGGATTTCCTTTTCAAGCAGAGTATTGGTGCTTGAATCCCACGGCTGCTGGAACCTGCAGGTATGCAATTACACATTTCTCTGTCTCTGTGAAACAGTTCGCTGTGCAGCACCTGAGCTGTTCTGCCGAGACCCGCCCCCCCCAGCAAACCGACACCCCAGTGCCTGTGGACATCCGGAGTGCCACACTGCAGCAGGAATTTTGTTTTGCAGGCCAGCAGGCTGCATTTAGAGCTTTATTTCCCTACTTGAAAACGTGCCATCTGCTTGTGGAAGTGCTGCTCTGTGCCCTGGGCTGTCTGCTGCCTGCTTTGTGTCTATGGTATGCATAGTTTTGGTGGGAATGGCATGGCCCAGGGCATCCTACCCCAGTTTTCCAGTAACACCGAAATGGTCTCTCCCTACTCGCTTTGTGAGGGGGTCACCAAGGGAGGGCTAAGCAGCACTCACTTCAGCTCCGTAGGTGCTGCCTGTGCTGGCAGAGTCTGGAGTTGAGAGCAGTTCCAAAGCTGCAGACTAGTGATGGCTGTGCTTTCTGGGACTTGGCTGATGTGACAGCCCAGGGTTTTCTCAGTGACTCTTGCCTAATTTTGTGGATTTCCTAGGGAATATTTTACCTTTAAGACTTTTGTTTGCCCAGCACTTTTCTGTAACGAGTTCTCTTTGTCCTGCTGTAACTCCACTTAAATATTCATGCAGGTTCCTGGACCTCTCTTGGACAAGATGAGAGATTCTGTGTCCCACTCTCCAGGGAGCTGGGAACAGCCAATTTCCCTCAGGCTTCACCTGTGGGGTTTTTGCTCTGTGACTGTAGTAATTTTCCATACACTGCCTGTTCACCTTCACTTTGCCACTTCTTTCCCTGCTTAGTTAGCACAGGCCAGACTTAGCTCAGTTACAGCTCTTTTGCTCCACAGTGCTCACACTGCCAAAGCCAGAAGAGAGTGGATGGCTGTGGGTTAACACAAGGCATGGCTTTGTTGTTCTAAACCATGTCTCAACCCCGAGTCAGATACCACTCTGACAGAAACTGCACAAATGAATGCAATAAACTAGCAGGAAAGTTTGGCTTGGGCTCAGGCAGGGTCGTTGGGCTGGCAAGGCTGATGGCTTCCCCCACAGCACCAGCAGTTCTCCTCTTTAGCCTGTGTCTGTTCAGCCAGCTGAGGAGCTTGCCTCAGCCAGGGACTCTTGTTCTTCCTGCAAGTACAGTAAAGAGATTTCTCCAGCTGGGAACTGTCTTTGTTTCTTTGTAGTTCTTACACTTCCTGGTGCCCTTGGGAGGCATGAAGAGAGTTTAGGACCAATACTGCAGGAGCCTGGGTACAGCAGCCCCAGGTGAGCTCAGACAGGTGACACCAGAAGCATTCCCACAGCAGAACAAGACACCAGCAGCTAAGGGCACAAAGTCAGCAGGCACTCATGTTGTGGAAACAACAGGCCAGGTACTCTTTTTTTCTCCTTGTTTTCAGTGGGAATAAGGAAAAAAGATCCAGGACTGTCCTCAGAAATTTAGTGACAGGAAAACATTTCCTAGCACAGGACTCTAATACTGAGGAAAAGGAGATGTGAGGAAGAATTTGGTATAGCAGCAGGACCCCCTAACTACACTTCCTGTTGGGGGATCTAGCACTCTTCCTCTGCAGTGCCTCAGCAGCAGGTGGTAATGGATAGTGATCTGGCCATGGTGCTGCCTCTTGCTCTGGGAAAGAAAAATTAGGGGGAGGCCTGCCTGGGGAATCACTCAGTGTTTTTGCTTGTGGCCACATGGAGGGCAGCATGGCTCTGTCTGCACTTCCTGAAGCCTTCAGACTCAAGCTTGCCAGCTGCCCATGCTGCTGCCCTGCAGAAGTGCCCCCAGGGGGACAAGCTGTGAGAGCAGGCAGGAGAGCTCAGGGGCAGGCCCTGGTCCCTTTCAGTATCAAGAATGCAGAGGATGTGCTCTGAAGCCAAACCTGACACCAATGAGATGCAGCTAGATGAAGTATACGCAGAAGTTTCTGAAGCATGAAGAAAAAAGCAGAGCTCAGAGGTGTAAAGGTAAAAGTGTCCTTGATGGTTTATTGGTCTGTAGGTGACAACGTATATAACTGTAAGATGGAGAACGGTTAAAAATGTTTACAAAAAGGTACCTTAGAAAAGGATGTCAGCAAAAACATCAGGAAGGGGAAGCAAAACCAACAAACAACTCTTCAGGTCAGTGTGCAAACGTTTTATAAAAATAGAAACACTAAGTCTAGAGGGAGCATGTCCTGATAAATTATTTAAATAGCATATCTACACCAGGAGGTGGTTAACTGTCGCCAGGGCAAGGAGAACAATAACTTATAAACACACAAGCAATGGGATACAAGATGACAAGAAAAAAATAACACAACATTAGAAATTGACTTGGACATTTTCTTTCCCCAATGCCATTTCCTTACTGGGAATCTTTTCTGCAAAGAACTGTTGACTATGTACAGCATTAACTTTAGTACTACAGTAGCTTTAGTTTGTTAGGCTTTTGAGCTCTGCTTACTCCAAAGGTTTTTCTGAGCCACACAACAATGAGGTAATATTTGTATGTAAATCTTTCACTGCATTCAGTTCTTTTCCTTTTTTGAAAAGAGAAGGAAATCATGAAGGATGCTGTCCCTTGTGCTAGGGAAAAGCCTTGTCATGTGCACCAAGCCCTCTCCCTCTGCTGCAAGGTGCTCCTGGAATTGTCTAGTCCCAGAAGAATTCCTTCTTTTGTAGCTGCACAGCACTAGTCACAGTAATTCCTGTGCAGCAGCACAAAGAGCCTGCATGGTGACTGACTGCAGTCATTGTGCCCCTCACTGCCCTCTCCTCAGGGCAGGTGTTGTGGTGGCAGAGTGCTGCAAGCCTTTCCCAGCACTGAACCACCACTCAGAGGCTGTGTGCCATCCCCTCATCTCTAGGGCTATGGGTGAGACAGAAACTGCTACCATCTAAAGGGACTTGCCTTGCAACAGTGCAGAGTAGTCACCTGCCAGGCTATCAACTGCCCTGCCCAGAGAAAGGCAAAGCCAACACTGAGGTCAGACTGAGAAAACCAAACCTCCCATTCCCACCCTGCCACTTTTCCCTGTGCCTCAGAGCCTTTATGGGAACACTGCTCTGTGTAACCAGCAGATCACCAGTGCCTGGTCCAGACAAGGTTGTTTTTTCTCAGCTAAAAGCCCTCCAAGTTTCACTACAGCCCAGAGTCAATAAATAATCTGTATTTACACACTTCCAGTCCTGCAGACTGGTAACAAGGAGCAGGTGGATAGTCTTGACACACTTCTTGCTTGGATCAAGAATCCCTCAGTCATTACACTGTGAAGGATAGGTAAAAATAAATATTTTACAATGGCGGTATTTTATCTATAGGCAACTTCCCCTCCAAAGAAGTCATGGTTTTAAAGCATCTCTGGTATGTAGAAGAGGAATGTGTTCATTAGTTTTGTGCCTTTTTAACCATAAGAAGTGAAGCATGTGCTGAGTTTCTCAGGACAGCACTGAGCCTAGCCAAGATGGCACCAGGGCTGAACAGAACACTTAAAAAAGGTGAGAGAGATCTGCATCTGATCAACAAAAACACAGAACCAAGCTGTAAACCCCAGTTCTCCCAAAAGCTAGTGATCCAGTGTGCCAGTTTTTAATTCTCCTTCCCTTTCCCACCTTAGGAGATCTGTTTTGTCCTGTGCAAGAGCAGCTGATGTAGCTCACCACAACTAAACGCTGCATCTTCATCCAAAAGGTAGACATAGAACAAGTTTCTCCAAGTCAAATGGATGTAAACCAAGGTAGCACAGCTGTTAAAAAACAATTCCTCTCCCCCCCAAAACAAACCTCCCACACAAACCCTCTTTTCCCCACACAATGAAAGGTCTTCAATTAAGTAGTCCACAGCACATCCAAAGATGTTCTTTGAAGATGCTGCTGCATGGGACCTCCATGTGGAGGCAGTAACCCCACACTGTGCTGAACAGCAACCAAATGTCTTTCCTGCTGAAGGAAGTGTGCTTGTGCAGGGAAGAATTCTCAGCTGCAAGACACATTTGTTTCCTTCCACTTCAGCAGAGGTCAGGTACTAAGTAGGTTTTCACTCTTGTTCTCAAAAGCAATCTCTTGAGGCAGATGATGTGTTTGAGTCCACATTTGCACAGAAAGGAGACAGGAAGGAATAATACACTGGTCCCAGGGTTTGTAAGGCTAACCGTTTCAGAAGGTGCAATACCAGCAGTTTTAGAGTCTCTGGATTCAGTAACCTGCTGACTATGGATCTGTGGAAAGAAATTGAGGTAGTCAACTATTTCTGTGTATTATGCATGGCTATGTCTACAACATTGATCCCTGGAGACATCTGTGAAGACCACACCAATAAAGAAAACTCCAAGTGCTCAGGTACTTCAGAATCTACTCTGTATAACCATTACAAGACTGAGATCACAACTAAGGAAGGCTAAGGGCATCTGGCACTGGTCCCATGCACCAACCTCCACTGCACTGGGAGTGCTTTTAAGCAAATCAGGTTTTTGCACATCTGACACTTCCCTCTTCCTAGCCAGAGTGAGTACTTTGCATTTTCACCTTGGACTTTGTCAGCTGTGCTGATTCAGTCCAGTCAGCATTTTCATGGGAGATGCAAGATTGTTCATGCCCAGAAATTAACGAGGAGTTTTGACACTGAAATCACAGGACAGCAACACTGAGATTTTACACACTTAAATGTTTAACTGAAGAGCTTAGCAAGGTGTCCTGGTTCTGCCTGCAGCACTGTGAGACTGAGCCATAAAAGATCATGGGTGAATTTCCCTCCCTGCCTCCCCCTCCTCCTTCACTCTTGTTCTCTGGTTTGAGAGCAGTGTTCTTGAAAAAGGATTTTACAGAGGGCCTCTCCAGTCCAGTGGTTCCTTACCTCTGCATTCATATTTAAGATCTGAGAAGAAGACCATTTCTTGAGAGAAGACAAAGAGCCCTAGCCGCCCCCCAGCATAGGTCTTGTCATAGATGGGTCCTGAGTCTGCCATGATTTTCTTCCCTTCATACATCACAACCCTGTAAGGAGACAGGAGATCAACCATCTAGACAAGCTGCTTGGGTTCATCTTTACAGGCATGCCTGTTCCCTGTGGTTATTTCTGCAGGCTGAAGCTCACCTGATGTAGCCAGTCTTGGGTCTGTGGCTCAGCCGCCACCTGTATGCAGTGAAGTCTTTCCAGCCTATATGCCGAGGGTCGTGCCACAGGGTTCTCACCTACAGAAGAGCATTGCATTGATAATTGTATTGATAACAAAGCCATTGCTTTGACAAGGAGGTGCCTTGACCAGCAGCCTTCTGACTAGTACAGGTTTGGTGCAAGTCATTAGGCTCTTCAATGTTGGTTTTTTTTTTTTTGACATTAAATTCAATGCAAAGATGTCAGTAGGTAACTACTGCACACTGCCAGCAAGGACTCAGTGCTGCTGGAGAGCCTGTCTGCAGCATGCAGGCTGCTGCTCTGCTGTGATGTTCGGCATGCTGAGGGACAGTGCCAGAGCTATTGATCTGCAAGAGGCTGATGCCATTCTGCACAGCCCCCATGAAGCGTTTCAGGTGGCAGAGAGCAGGGTATCGGAGTGCCACTCACCTGCCCAGGGGTGTTTCCTGTGTGCCACAGAGCGTTACGAAGGTGTTCTCCGGGACCAGTGGTGGAGTTCACAACTTTGATGGAGAGACCTGAGTAGCCCTGAGCTTTGGTTGGTGTAGAGTCCCAGTAGGACTGGGTGATTTGCTTCCACATGACAACATAGAAACGACTGCTAGATTGATAGCCAAACACAAAGCCAGCATAATCATCATCCCTCTCTGTGTTGATGAAGAAGGTGCCACTGAAGTCCACAGCATTGAATTCATCAAACCCTAGGGGGCATTAAAGGAGAAGGTTTTATGCACTGTTCTCATGATTAACTCCTGAAGCTTCTCAGGTTCTCCTTGTCCCCTCACCCTCAACCGAAACCCAGTGTAATCTGTTAGAGGTAAGATCTGCCCCTTACCAACTGCAAGGCCAGGGTCACAGTTGACTGTCTGAACCAGTTCTTTACCCTGGTGACGAACCACCCAGTTGGGATCGTTTTGGGATGTTCCTTTGGGATCCAAGGGAATCATCTGAAACTTTCGGAAGTCAGTCTCACTGATGTCCACGTTTTCAGGGCAGATATCATCAATGTCTGGCACACTGTCTTGGTCAAAGTCATCTTTGCAAGCATCCCCACGGCCATCACCTGCAGGGCACAAGTAACATCACCATGACATCACCGCTGCTGTACAGCTTGGGGTTGAAATCTCAACTGCAGATCTGTGACTACCAAGGCACTGCTGACAGATACCAGAGGCTACAACAGCTACTCCTCCAGTGCCCTTGCACTCCAGCCTGACAGTGTCTTAGGATTAAGTTGGTTATGTGGTCATCTTTACACTGCTCAAGGGGGTTAGGAAAAAAGTACTGGAGGATGTTCTGCAAATGTCACTGTGAGCCTGGGCAGCTTACCATCTGAATCAGCTTGATCTGGGTTGGCAACCAATCTGCAGTTGTCTTTGTCATCAGGGATACCATCATTGTCATCATCATGGTCACAGGCATCACCTTTTCCATCCTTATCATGGTCAGCTTGGTTGGCATTGGGCACATAGGGGCAGTTATCAAGGTTATTTTGATGGCCATCTTCATCGATGTCCTGGTTGTTGTCACACTGGTCACCTATGAGGTCAGAATCAGTGTCTTCCTAAGAAAGGGGAAAAAAACCAACATTTTAAACAGCTGCTCAGAAAAAGGCTGAAGGAGGAGTCTGACCAGCCAGGAAAGAGATCTCTGCTTGCTTGAGCAAGAGTGAGAAAAGCATCTAGTGACCCTAATACAGCTGAAAAGCTGCCTGTGCTGACTGCTCTTGGGCTGCTTTAGCATTGCCCTGGTTTTCATTTGAATCCACAGCAGCAGAAAGCAGTGTGGTCATTTGCTTCTCTCCTATCTTCTGCCATTTGAACCAATTAGTTGTACAAGAGGCTGGATCCCCCTAGATGTTTGTGAAGAGGAATTTTGGCAGTGCCTGAATGCACCTTTGTTACAGAAAAGCAACCCATGCTGCCTTCAGCTCAATGGGAGAAAAAGATCTTTACAAGTGCAACTGTTTTGAACTTAAAGATCAGGAACAAGTCTGTACCTAAGTGAACACAGGACTACAGGCTAATCAAAAGGGTACTCCCTACCCACCTAGGGAAGTTTTTCTGATGCCAGTCTATTTCTGTGGTGCAAATCCCCTACCTGGTCAGGATTGTGTTCCAGAGGACAGTTGTCACACTGATCTCCAACACCATCCAGGTCTGTGTCCCTCTGGTCTACGTTGTAGACATATTGGCAGTTGTCCCTTTCATTGAGGACCCCTACAATGGCAAAGAGAGTGCATGAAGACAGATGTCTAAGTGCTGCAAAGGACTGGATAAAGCCACCACACACTTGATGTATTTTTGAAAAGCATTTGTAATCTCTGCCACCTGACCACCAGCTCTGCCAACACTCCTGCTCCTACTGCCTGACAGGCTGGAGCTAGCATTGAGCTGTGTCCAGAGGGGTTTCACTGCCAACTGCCATTAGCTGTACTAATGTTCAGCAGTCTTCATGGCCTGAAACCACCAGAGGAGAGCTTTTGTATGATCAGGGATGAAATCCTTGGTATGCTTGATCCAACTGATTAGAAACCCATTTAAAGGAGTGCTTAGAGGCCACCTACCATCCCCATCAATGTCCACTGCACAGGCATCTCCTTCCCCATTGTTGTCAGTATCAGTCTGATCAGGGTTGTGGTTGTAGGGGCAGTTATCGCAGCGGTCACCAACCTCATCCCTGTCATAATCATACTGCTGGGGGTTGTAGATGAAGGGACAGTTGTCCTGCAAGAGCAAGGGAAGTCAGGCTTTAAACAGTCAGGTGGAAGCTTTAACCAGATCCTGCTCATGCTTATACTGCTATGAAGGGAGAAACAAGAGGCAGGGAACCAGCTGGCACTGGAGTGTTTCCATCTCAAAGCACTCCACTGCTTGCATGAGTGTAGGAAGGGCTGAGAAGTGAAGATTCACTTGCAAAGCTCAGCCAGTTGCAGCAAATCTGCCTGCAGTTTTGCCTATCTAAAGGCTTCCAGGATAGCTGTCAGCACCAGCAGCCTCCTACAGGCCTCTCAAAGTTAAGGTCAGAAAGCTAGAGCCCAGCCTCAGGAAGGGGAGTGGGAGAGCTCCATTGTAAGGCTGTTCTTTACCCGGTCATCAGGAATTCCATCATCATCGTCATCACTGTCACAGGCATCACCAATCCCATCCTTATCATAGTCTTCCTGGCCAGAGTTGGGCAGATTGGGGCAGTTATCCTAGAAAGAGAAGGCACCCAGATGTTTACAATAAGCATTTCAGCAGGTGAGGTCTAACCATTAGGCACAAGGAGGGCTCAGTCATGAGAGCCTGGGAAGCCACACCTTCAATCAGTTTGTAAAATAAGGATTTGGCTGCTTTTGAGAGTCTTATCCCCACTTTTTCTTCCCTTGGAGGCAGATATATGTTCAGCAGGAACACAGGAATAGCTGCACTTGAGTCTTCCTAGAAGATCTCCAACAACAATGCCTTGGCACTCTCACCAGGAGCCCTTTGCCAGGGTTATTTGCAGACAGGAGAGTTTGCTAGCTCTAGACAGGGGCTTGGTTTATGCCTTGAAGGTAAGGATCTGCCTGTTTCTCAGACAGGCCTGTAGAGCAGTGGATAGGAGAAGAGGAGCAGCTCACCTTTTTACAGTGGTAGGTGGCATTGGCCACACAGACAAGGTTCTCATTGGGCCACCCATCCAGGTCAGTGTCTTCCCCACAGATGATGCCGTTGCCAGCATAGCCTGGCTTGCACTCGCAGCGGTACATGGGGTCACTGAAGTGGCCGAGGTAGTTGCACTTGGCGTTCTTGTTGCAGTCGTGTGTGCCATCTGTGCAGGGGTTACGTGGCTTGCACACCTAGGAGACACCAGAGAAACTCACTGCAGAACAGCTTTTTACTCCTTTGCCCCATGCTTCTTTTGAGCAGAAAAAAAGAAAAGCTACAGTCTCAGTCTTGGCACCAATTGGCCTTGTTCAAGCCTTACTTATTTTCCAGTGGAATCAAGCACTGTAATATCCCCAAGGCACCTTCTGCTGGATGGTCAGTGAACACTGTTTAGTGACTTCTGGGCTGGACTTGATGATCTCGGATATCTTTTCTGTGATTCTAAAATGCTGTCTAACATCTGAACTCTCCCTGGCTGAGGACAGTGATTTTTAAAGCTGATTGTGAACTTCAGTGGAGACTGTTTAATGCTCCTCCTGTGCTGAATCTGAGGACAGTGCTTTATTAAGTGTACTAAGTCCTCCCTTGAAATACACAGTGGCTTTTCTGCCAATTTCACAGCCTGTTCCAGTTCTCCAGCTGACAATACCTGTTTGTTAACCATGGCATCCTCCATGCTGCGACCAAAGGGCTGTGTCCCAGTGAAGCGTGGTGGACAAGGCAGGCAGTTGTAGCCAGGGTCAGTGTTCTCACACCTGTGCACTCCATTGAAGACAAAGCAGGCATCAGGAACTTCTTTGCACTGAAAGGAGAGTTTGAGGTACAGGAGAACAGCAGTTAGCATTACACCACACTAGGAGTTTTCTCCCCTACCATTTTCTTCACTCTTTCAAGGAGCAGAGTAGTGTTCTCACCTCATCAATATCTTGGCAGTGGATCCCATCCCCATGATAGCCAGCAGGGCAGGCACCACACTTCCAGGAGCCATCAGGGGAGCTGGTACACGTGGTCCCTGCGAAGCAGGGGTTGGACAGACACCCATCTGAGAAACACAAAAGGAGGTGCTCAGGAGAGGGCTGCCTGCTGCGCTGCTGCAGAACGTGCAGCACTGGTATCCTCACACACTTAGGCCAAGCTTGCAAAGGCTGTCCACAGCCTTTAGGTGTTTATGGGTGCTCACCAATTGGGCAGTTCTGCTTGTTGCAGACCTGAGTCCCTCTGGCCTCCCCTATACAAGCCTTGCCCCCATACTGAGGCTCAGGGTTATTGCAGAGGCGGCTGCGCTTCTGAAGTCCTCCTCCACAGGTCACTGTGCAGGCGTCCCATGGAGACCATGGACCCCAGTTGCCATTAACTAAAGAAACAAGTTAGAGAAGATGTGTTACTTTTAATGCACTGGTACAGCTAATTTCTGCCTGCTTAAGGACTACTGCTTATGTAGTGAGAGCACTTCAGACAGGACAGAATGAATGGACTTCATCAAAAAGCCACAGAAAACAACAGGTTAGTTTCATCATAAACCAATCTGTCATGTTTTACCTATCCCATCTCTAAGTATAAAAGCAGAAGATGACTAGCACTAGTGTATATAGCAGCTGCTCAGGAAGGTCACCATCTAAGCTACCAAACAGTGAGTACCACCTGGACACACTTACTTGGGCAAGGATCTTTCTGGCAGGCTTTGTTTTCTCTTGCCTCACCCTCACAAGGTTTGCCATTCAGCTGTGGGACTGGGGAGTTGCACAGCCGAATTCTCGTGATGATGCCCGTGCCACAGGTAACAGAGCACGATGACCATGGGGACCAGTGACTCCAGCCACCATCCTGCTTAACTGAAGGAGAAAGATGTCTGTTATTAACAGCACTGCTGAAGAGCAAACCTCAGCTGCAGAGCACCTAGCACACAGGCAGTAGCAGACCCAAGCCAAAGACTCCATGCATGTTGGACAGCCTCACCACTGTCACAGATCAAGCTGTTTTGCCACTAGAGAACTGCATAACTGAACTGGCCTCCAATTTTGCCCTTGGAGCAGTACCCAAGGGTGACCATTTCCTGCATTAACTCTCTGCTCTCCTTTAGCTCATTAATCCAGGTCCTTAAGGCCAGGAGCCAACACTCCCCCCCAGTGACAGAGCTCATGGCCTGTGTTTCACAGCAGCGTGAGCAGGTCAGGTACTTACATCTCTTGTCACACTCCTGGAGGTGGCAAGTCCGGGTCTGCACAGAAGAGCCCTCACAGCGGTTATTGAGGCTGTCACAGGACCGCCCCCTCTGCTGGATCCCATTGCCACAGGTCACAGAGCAGGACGTCCACTCGGACCAGGGAGACCATCCATCATCTGCATAGTCGCTAGCTGCAGAGGGATACAGCTCTGTTACAGCTCTCACTCCAGATGTGTTTTTCCATAGTCTTTTCTCCCACCCCTCTCCACAAACAGGACGCAGCTGCCCTCAAAAGCCATGGGCATCTTGTACAAGATACAGGCCATGAACCAAGTGCCTCAGCACATCCCCCGAGTGATTCAAGTGGGGCAGGGTGATACCCAGCTGTGGCACACCTGAGAGCAGCATGTGTCTAGCCAGGTGAAGCCAGCTGCTAGGGGAGCAGGAGGTGTTTGGTACTTACGCCAGCACCGGGGGCAGCACTCCCCATCGGGCACGGTGGCATTGGAGCAGGGCATGAGAGGACAGGACACTTTGCGGCATATGGTGGCAGAGTTCTACAAAGAATCACGAGGAGTGCAATAAGCAAGTGGAACACAAGCAAGTCTGCAGGCTGGGCAAATGACAGATCTCCTGCAGCACTTCAAGGCTCAGCAGCACACCCAAAGCAGTGCCCTCTGCGTTCAGAGCTAACACAACCCAGGGGTGCTCACAGTTGTTTTCAGCCAGACTGTCTCATTCCCACTCTCAGCCCTTAGTTTGCAGTCTAAACAGAAGTATTTTGGTTTTGCAGATGCTGGCTAGAGTAAGGCTATCATGTGATACCTAAAGTATAAGATCAGATTTCAAACAAAAAAAAAAAAAAGAGAAGCCAACTTTCTTTTCACTTAATATGGATTTAAGCTGATTATATGGTAAAGATGAAATGAGTTTAGTGACTGCTCAAGAGCCAGGAAATCTATAGCTTATACTTGAAGGTCTTTGATCTTGAAGCCAAGCAGGCAGGGTAAGAACACCCACCTTAAATCTCAATGAGAGCTAAAGGGCAGCCTATAGTTTTGCATCTAGAAGGTAGCAGCTTGGTCAGAAGACTGCTCTCATGATTACTATTTCAATCTCCAAGCAAATGGCCACAAAAAGGCAATTACAACCAACACTGAGCAAGAGGGTTCCCATTGGAAAGGGGCAAATGCAGAAGTCACAGTACCATGTGCTGACTGCAAGGCAAAAGACGCAGAGCCATAGAAGCAGATGAGAACTTGCTGAGATGCCTTGGATTGCATGTGCACAAATACATAGCCTTCAGCCTCTAGCCAGCAGCAGGTCAGTTAACCCACTGGTAAGGTCTATTTGCAGGTAAAGGAAGCAAGCAAAGAGTTTAAAGAGGTTCTGAAGCTGTATGTTTGCTTCAGTGTACTATTGCAGCATTCCATGGAAGCAGAACACGAAGCATAGATATCTTGCCAGGTGATCCTGGGATTTGAACAGCTCAGCTGAATCTGGAAAGGATTGCTGTTCCCACAGCTAGCAGCACAGGAAAAAGCTTTGTGAAGAGCCTTTATGACTACCAGAATGTCACCTCCTGCTAAGCCAGCAGGAGATTCACTGAGGACAGAAAGCGAATCTAAAGCATTCCAGGGAGCAAAGCTGAAGCAGTACTGTGGATGCATTCTATGGTGCTGACTTATGCTCACAGACTATGTGAAGAATACAGATGTCCCCCAAATGAAGCCATGAGAAGTGTCAGCAGCTGTGCCAGTGATGGTTTGCATGATTCTCTCAAAGTTCTGCTGTTCTAACACTGTATGAAAGCTGCCTTTATACCAGAGATCTAGGAGGATGAAACACAGCTTTGCCCACAGCCGTACATCCAGGTCTGTTACATCCAGGATTCACTCTAACAACATCATTTAGGAATTTCTGTTCATTTCAGCTCCTGAGTTTGTGTACAGAGGACCTGTGAACACAAGGAACCCTACCTGGCAGGTGCATTCAGTGCAGCTGTCAATAGTCCACTCTTCCTTGTTTTTGTGCAAGATTCCATTATGAATGCACACTCCTGGGGTGATCTGGACCACTTTGGCAATGAGCTCATTTTCTTCAGTCTTGGAGGGGACATAAGAGAGGCAGAGAGAAGACATGAAGTTAATGTAGCAAGGACCCTTTTCCACAGAAGCCGTGGAGTGTAGCTCCTGGTGTGGATCCAGGCTCCCGAGGGGCAGGTGATGCTTCACTCCCTGAGTGCCAGTTACCGACAGGCACCGAGGGCCTGGTCAGCACTCACCACTTTGCGTACTCTGTCCTGAAGTGTCGTGACCATGGAGCGCAGCCCCTGCAGCTCCACGAACATGTTTGTCAGCTCGTCACAGGAGAAGCCACAGACAGCCTGCATGTCCTTGGTCTTGTGGCCGATGTAATTTGTGCGGATAGCTGGGCTGGAGCCATTGATGGGGTTGTCCAAGGTGATGATGGCACTGGTGGCTAAGAGACAAACACACATCAGGGCTTTTCGCATTACAAGGCAGCACCTGCTGAGCAGCTGCCAGTAGGATGCCTGCAGAGAGGTAATCTCATTGCTCATGCCCTGTGGACAAGCATGTCAGCATGCTTCTGAGCTCTGTTTCAACTTGTCTAACAATGAGGAATCCTGGTTTTGATTGGACTCGGAAGGTTGCAAACTTACAGCTGGAGCAGCCTTTGTTCCTGAGGATGGTTTCCAGAGTGGTTCCGAACACAAACCGCACATTCTGCAGCAGTCCCTGTGGACAGAGGAAGAATTACAGCTGCTTGCATGGACTGCAATGGCAAGTGCAGCTTGCACGGAGAGCCTGCAGCAACTCAAGGTCATGCATGAGCATGGAGAGTAATTTCACAAGGGATGGATGGCACAGTGAAACGTGCTGCTTTATTCTCCTTAACACACCCTGCTGCCTAACACTCATCCTTTGACCATAACAACCTGGCAAGTCTCCAGGCAGGAAGAAAAAAAATACTCCATGAATTTCTGAATATTGTATAAGAAATTAAGCAATGGCACCACAACCACCTGTTTGGAAGCTTCAGAGCTGCCTTATTTTTTTTGCTGCAGGGAGTTCTGTCCCTGCAGGTCTAATGCTTAGCCTTTCAAACTCTTATTAAAGCTGACTAGATTTGGAGGTGGTCCACATCAGAGGTGCCCAAGCTGCTTAGTGGTGGAGCCCTTTGTCTTTGCAGCTATTTAGGCTGGTCAAGCAGGAAACGTACCTTCAAGACAGACAACTGGAAATACTGGGTATAACCATAGGTGAAATCTTACCTGGAAGTTGTCGTTGACTCCCCCTTTAGCCATACGGAGCCTAGCACTGTTGGCCAGGTCCCTAGTGAAGATGTTCTGGATGGGGATGTCCAGCTCAGCATTCTCCATTTTCTCACACCCCACATAGAGCTGAGCTCGGTCCTCCTGCACAAACAGGGTGATATTCTTCCAATGTCCTGTAGCTAGCAAGGCATCCTCTACTGAGACGAGCTGCTGCTTGCCATCACCAGACAGGCTCAGGTCCAGGGTGCCTGCCTTGCCATTCGATACCAGGCTGAAGACATGCCCAGAGCCATCTTTCTGTTCCACAGACAGCAGCGTGCCCCTGCTCTTCTTGGCTTGCCGGAGAGTGGCCAGGAGGATGAAGCCCTTCTCAGCATGGATGGCATCTAATAAGTCTTGGAACTTGGAGTCAGGGACAGCGGGGATGCGCTCAGCATCTTCAATGCGGTAAGCAGGGCTGGAGGATTCTGGTCCCTTCACCAGGTGCACCCCAGGTGCCCGGCGCCCAGCTCCCTTCCGAATGAAGCCAATGAGTTCAAAGAGATCAAAGACGCTGTTATCATCACTCCTGGACTCTGCAGAGAGATCAGAACAAGAATTATAAGCAGGGGACACGAAGAGTCTAAGCAGGAATGTACCTGCCAGGAGTGTTTAGCATACTGCCTGGTGGCACCCACGATGAAAGGTACAGCACTGGGAGCAGAGCACTGACAGCACCCCACCAGCAGCTGCCCCAGAGCAGCACATGTGCATTCTTGTGCAGAAGCCACTGGACACAGGAATGCCAAGTGCCTGCTGACTGACAAAAGTACCAGCCCTTCTGGAACCTCGTTAGACTCCCACAGAAGAGCAGCAGCCAGCAGATACCCAGACCACAATGTTCCTATGCTAGGATATAGCAACAGGAGCTTGCTTCATCCAGATGGATGAGCCGCAAGCACGGCAATAGCTTCTCTACAGCACCCCGATGGCAGCCTATTGCCCCGTTCCTTCTTCTACCACTTCCTACATCATGTTCCCCCTTTCCGCTGCCATCGTGGAGATAGACAAGCTCTGGGCTCAACTCCTGGAGACTCCTCTGTTTCTGAAAGTTACACAAATTCCACACCAGATGTCTCCTGTTCCAAACTAGCTGATACTCAGGCGAAAACCCTTTAGTTTACTGAAAGTTTGGAGCTCCTAACCGAGCACCTTTTCCGCTGCCTGCACAGCAGTTAGGGGTTTGTCCCCACTTCGCCGCCCACCCCGAGCCCCAGCGCAATGCTGCCCTTACCTGCAGCTCGCTTGGCTTCCGAGGCGCCGACCGTGAGGAGGAGGAAGAGAACCGCTGCCGGCCCCATGGTAAAGGTCTGTCTCAGAGACAGCCTGGGGACAAGCACAAGGAAGGAGATCACGGCGTTGCCGTCGCACCCGGGACCTGTCGCACAGCGCACCGGCGGCTCCCGAGGCTCCCCGGCAGGCTGCGCGGAGGCAGGCAGCGGGGACACGGCAGGCGCCGCTTCAGCACTTACCTGGGGGGAGAGCGATCCGGGCGAGCAGCGACGGCCTCCCGCACCGCCGGGTACGGGCGACTAATATTCCTGTGCAGCGCTCGGCTGTCCCGGCGAGGGAAGACGAGCGGCTGCCGGTGGGGGCTGGTGGCGCGTGCCGGTCTCTCAAGCGGGCTCGGCGCGGCCGGAGACTGGAGGCGCCAGGCGCCGCGCTCGCCTTTAAAGGGCGGCTCGCATTCCTGCGCGCGCGGCCGGCCAATCAGCGGCGGTGGGGCAGGAAGCGGGAGGCGGGCACCGGGCGGCCAGAGACAACTTTCCACGGGGGCCGGAAGCGGGGGAGAGGTCGTTGCCGCCGCAGGCGGCTTCTGTGCCGGGATTGCGGGGCCTGACCGTGCCGCTTGGGGGCGCCCTACGAGCTCGTACGGCGCTCGTGCCTCAGGGTCCGGCCAACGCTGCTCGGGGTCCGGCCGCCGCTGCTCGGGCTCCGCGCCGGGCGCGACGCCGGCTGCCTGTCGCCTTCCGCTGTGTCCCAGTCCTGCCCTCCGGCCCCTGGGCTCCCGGCCGCTTGCAAGGGCCTTAGCTCCGCCTGAAGGGCGACAGTGTCTTGCCCTCGCCTTGCTCCTCTGCCAGCCGTACCCGCTGCGGCCGGCGGGACCCCGCGGAGAGCGCTGGAGGAGGCTCAGGCCGCCGCAAGTCGCCGCAGGTGTGCCCGGCCGGGACGCGGAGATGAGCTGTGCCTCAGCGCCGCTACCTGCGGCTGCCTTGAGTCGCTTGATGAGAACAATTCCGTTCGCTTAATTTAATGAACTCAACAAAAGCCCTTCCTGCCCACTGGTCACAATAGACAGCCTAGGGGCCATTTGGCCTAGCAAAGGGGAACTAGCATCAATTTCATCCGTTCTGCCCAGCCTGGGGCAGGAGATCGGCTGGGCGGTGGCGGGGAGAGGACACCCGTAGCAGGGACGGAAGGCAGGCTGGGGAACGAAGGGGGGAGCCTGACGCCTTCTGTTTCCCACTCCACTTCTCCTGGTCATAGGGTAGAGTGTTTCGGGACGAGCCTCGGTTAACGGCCGGGCTTGAGGAATGAAGTGACTGAGGCACTGCCGCTGAGAGTCTGCGGTAGCAGCTTTGTTTCACGAAGAAAACGACTGAGCCAGGAATTTCCCACCTCACCTCGATTTCAGGTAAGCACAAACCCATTAAAGGTCAAAAAGGCAGGTTCTGTACGTCATGTGTGACCAAAAGCACTCGAGAGTGTGTGAAACAACTTTGAAGGAATGCGATTCCAAAAATGGTTAATTCCTCTGCATTCCCCGGGCTGTGCATGCTTGGCATGTGGCGAGCTCCTGTGGAAAGCTATCAGTGAATGAGGAGCCGGTCAGGCAGTGCCTGTGTGCCGAGGAAACCGGAGCAAGCTTGGCAGCCCCGAGCAGCGCCTGAGCTGGGCTTCGGGCTGGGCTCCAGGCTGGGCTGTGTGGAACGCACTCGGGCTGGCTGCTGTGTTGAGAGGCATTGCTGCTCAACAGATTATCCCAGGAAATGCCTTGGGAAATACTTGACCTGAAGAGGGAGAGAGCTGCAGAGTTGTGTATGTTAGGAAAGAGCCAAGATGATTGTCTTTCATGACGTCTCAGAGGATGCCATTTGAAATAGGCCTCTTTATTGTACAGTGGTTTGGCTAAGAACCTCAAGCGTCTCAAGATAAAGTGAGAAGAGAGATGGTGATGTTGAGAAGCCCACCAGGAGAAAACAACCATGAGCCAGCAGGAGGGAGAGCAAGAAACTGCTCCTACCTAGACAGGATTAACTGACAGGTAGTTGTAATTCTCAAGGGTCAGCCCACCAAGCGGTGAGTTTCTCTGGTGAACTGTCTCATGGAAGCCAAAGTTGTTCTAATAGAAATGAACTTTTCTCTAGATAAGACTTGTCTAGAATCTCGTTATACAGCTATCCCCTGGCACCTAGAAAGAGATTTTTAAAAAATATTATTTAAAGTTGCATGAATAGAATAAAGAAACCTGATTATGATGAAACTGATTTAGGGCTCATAGGGCAGGCAACGTACATTGGAATGATGCCAGTGAAACAATTCACAGTAGTTTGTCTGGTGGGCTTTAGTCGCAAATAATACACAATTTGCCTTTTAGTGATGGTGCAGAAGAGATATATATATATAAACTTCTATAAACTTGAAAATACAGAAACACTCAATTTCATGGCACAGCACTGAAGATACAGAGAGCTGGAATGTTTGTTATTATTATCACTTTACAATTTAGCAAAGATCTAAAGAAGTTTTTATGATTCACAAAGTTCTTTTGTTTTTGGTGGAATTCATTTTGCCTACTGTCTGAACGGAAGGCTTTGAGTCCATGTTTGCTGGTTAGGTCTTTCCTCTGTTAAACAGAGTCTTCAGAAGAGCTCATATATTTCAGGATGATAGGAGTTCCTAGAATCACGGAATGGCTCAAGTTGGAAGGGACCTCAGAGCTCACCTGCTCCAACCTCTCCACCATGCCCAGGGACACCTCTCAACTAGACTCAGCTGCTCAAGGCCTCATTCAACCTGGCCTTCAACACCCCCAGGGAGGAGGCAGCCACAGCCTCCCTGGGCAGCCTATTCCAGAGTCTCAGCACCCTCCTACTGAAGAATTTCTTCCTCAGCTCCAGTCTAACCCTGCTCTGCCTCAGCTTCAAACCATTCCCCCTTGGCCTATCTCTAGACACCCTGATGGAAAGTCCCACTGCAGCCTTCCTGCAGGATCCCTTCAGCTATTGGCAGGCAGCTCTAAGGTCCCCCCAGAGTCTTCTCTTCTCCAGGCTGAACACCCCCAGCTCTCTCAGCTTGTCCTCATAGCAGAGGTGCTCCAGTGACCTGCTCTTCCCTCTCAGAGGTGCTCTGTGTTTTCTGAACAGGTCACTGGGTTAGTTTTAGTGCCTGAGGTCAGATGAGAAGGATCTCACTGTTTATGACTCTCTCTGTTGGTATTCCTTGTGTTCCCAGTAAGGCAGCTAATGGTTAGCTCCTAGAGGAATTCAATACCTGTTGGAGGGCTGCAGATCTGAATGCAGGGCATAGCCCTTCTTTTCTGGGGTGGAATCCAGAACATGATTGTTGAGCAGATCTCTGTCAAGCATTAAAGAGTCACTCCACATATAGGACCGGTAAGGGGTGGGTTGGTGTGTATGTGCTTGAGAAGGTACATACCCTGCTTGGCAGTGCAAACCATGGCTGCAAGCTGCCTGCACACACACAGCACATTGGGCATTTTGTCTCCTGGAAGTTCTTGCATCAAATGCAGGGCTGCTGCCATATCAAAAGGTGTGTGGGGAACTGCTGTGCCTGAGTAATGTACACCTAGCTTATTGAGCTGAGCCCTAACCCCTTCATTAGCAGAGGTACTTGTCCTGAGTCAGCACATTTGGTTGCTCTGAGTCAGGTTTTGGGGTTGGCAAAAGGTGCTCCTGTTTGAGGAGCAGAATTAACTCTGCTGATCAGATTCTCTCGCAGGAGTTGCACAGGGGTTTGTGCTACTGCAATGCCAGTGAAAAAGTGAAGCCCTTCAGTGATTTTGAAGCCTTTATTCCCTAGAAAGTAAAAGCATTTCTTTCTATGAAATACTTAGAATAGTTAAAATAGTATGAAGCAAAAAATACGCTAGCCCTCTGTTCATGAAACTAGACAGGTTTACTGTACTCCAGGGTTCAAGAGGGCTCCCTTTGTCTCTGAAAGAATAAAGAGAAGAAAAAAAAAAACTTTCAAAAGTTTCAAAAGGCTTTTTCAGGTACCTCCTTTGTCAGCTGTGGATCAAAGGTAACCTTAGATATAGGCACCTCGGCTCTGCTGTTTCTAGCCAGTGAATCACTGAGGCTTGTGTTCTAATTCAGATCCATGATAGAGTTTCCTGGGTTTTCAGCAGGGATCAGAGCATAGCTGTGGCCATGCCTTCTCAAATGGGAGTGGGGGTAGGGGAGTGTGTGTGGTTTCTCAGCAGAGGGGAGCCCGAGTACCCATCCTGGTGCATTTATGGGCTGGGACCTTTGAGCCCATCAAGGGAATGGAAGCTGCTTGTTTGCTTTGGTCAGCAGTCGTGTTCCAGTGTGTATTCGTGTGCTGTAAACAAGTTAATGTTCCTCTCAAGATAATGACAGATGAAGTAAAGAAGAGACTTCAGTTTATATCTACCTATCAAACAGTATCTCTTGTCTTCAGTGCTAACTTCTTATTACACAGCCAGGTAAGGCTCATTTATACACAAGGTAGAGCACACACAATCTACCACACCATGACACCACATTGGTACAAAATGTCACATCCCATACAAAACTTTATTGTGCCCTTTTCTTCTTAGGCAGAAGCAATCCACAGGTTCAACAGAGCACTCTTCATAGTGCCCTCATTTCCTCTTGCAGAGTATCTTTCAAGGGAAAAAGGCATTGAAAGCTGTGTGCAGCACACAGCTGGGTGTTGCCGGCAGTCCTGTGGCAGAGCAAGGGAATGCCATGTGTATGAAAAAAGGACTGTGCTGTCACTGCACAGCTTGAAATATACACAGCTTCAAATAACTAAGAGCAGTACTGAACAGCTCCTGAGAAGGGAGATCAGCTTTATGCTAACAAGTGATGTGTCTGGGAGCTTCTCAAAGGCCAGGTGCTCCAAGTGTAGTGTGCAGAAGGGACTGAAATATAAAATAAAAGGGCTGGTTTGTAACTTCCAAAGGTCTTCTCCACGTTATCACAACAGATGTAGTTGGATGCTCTTTTCCACTTACATGAAAACTGTCAGACCCTCCTATATCTGTGTCATGAACTTGGTATGGAGTGACAGGATGAGACAGATGCTGCACTCCAGTGCTGAGCTGCAAGGTACAAAGCACCTTGGTCATTGCCTTGTTCTGTGCAGCTCCCTGCAGCAGTCTGAGGCAGCAGCTGTTGCTCAGTGTGCACAGACCGAGTAACAGGAGATACCTTAAGAGGGACACAGACTGGAAGAGATTCTGTTTTGTGTTGAGGAAGGAGACTGGATAACCAAATTGCCTGGTGCAGTTATTTGCAGGCTTTTATTCCAAGCAGTGCTTCGGGGCTGGGAAGTAAGATGTCTTGCCGAGAGGGTATTTTGAGCAAATAAAATGATCCATGAAGTTTATGACTAAGGGCCCTTGACACGCCCCAGCTGAAACTCCCATGCAGTCTGCTGCTTCATGGATTGCAAGCTGCATAATCTGCATGCTTGTATAAAATAGGGGCACGTTTCTGGCCACTTTGGGTTGTGTCCAGCTTCTCCTTTGTCCCAGAGACTGTAAAAGCAGTGCTGAGTCCTGCAAAGCCTTTCTTTTCGTCTAAGTTTTAGGCACAGCATTGGCCCCGTTGGCTTGCTTCTGTCAGTAAGGACTGCTGGCACGAACACAATGCCTCAGGATCAGGTTCTTGCACCACTTAAGAAGTGCAGCCTGCTGTGACTCACACCCTCTAAATTCACATCACATACA
Organism: Indicator indicator; assembly: GCF_027791375.1. Lineage (NCBI taxonomy): Eukaryota > Metazoa > Chordata > Aves > Piciformes > Indicatoridae > Indicator > Indicator indicator. The sequence goes on from NC_072013.1 coordinate 36,720,028, forward strand.
GCATCATCTCTGGAGCAGTTACTGCCAGCTCCCAAATCCTGTTGTGTTAAGTGCTGTGGGGAATGGGGAGAAATGTGGAGGATGTTGTCTCTGCAGTTTGTTTGATACCTTAGTGTTGCCTAGCTGCACAGCATGTGGAGCAGAGCAAGCTGTGCTGGAGACAGTCACCCAGGAGCTAAACAAGGGTGGTGTGTGGCACAGACCTCTCTCCGTCTCCCCAGAAATCAAACTAATCTTTCCTGCTACCCAGCCCTCTCTACGTTCACTTAAGCTAAACATCCTGGAATACCTGAACCAGGACAGCCTGACAACTCCCAGTGAAATCAGAGACACCAAATGGTTGGTTCTTTGGTGAGGAAAACTTCTCCTGGCCCTTTGGAGGCTAAAGCCTTAGTGTCCAAAGAAGAACCAAGTACAAGCACTGCTCTGCAGCAGTTCTGCCTGGGGACGCTTTCACTCAGACTTGGGGAAGTCCTGTAGGAGATTCCTGTGGGGCAGGTGGGCCTTAAGTTCATGTCCTGTTCTGTTACAGCCTCCCTTTGCTAGCAAGCACATCAGTCCAGCAAAGTGGCAAAAGACTTAATATTTGACTTTAATGGAGCTAGCAGGGGCAAAGCTTTCTCCTAATTTTGTAAAGAAGTGAGGCATGTGTGATGAGACTGATCTGGCTGTCTGGGGCTGTGCAACAGACCACTCTCTCCTTCTGCACTTGACAGCTAGCTCCAAACGCTTTCAAACACAAATTTGACAGGGGAGCAGAGCTCTTAAGGAAGTTCCAACAAGTCATACGAAAGCACAAAAGCACATAAAGTAAGCAGGGAACTGAGGACAGAGAACAGCCAGGTGAGAAGGAACTGGAGCTGTCAAATGGCACCTGGAGCACAGAGAGGTGGGGGAGATGAGGAGGTAACAACATGGCCTGCAAGTACAAAACAACCCCAACTACTGCTCAGCTTTTTTTTGTAACAGTTCTGTGCTGTAGACAGTGCTCTAGGATGCTAACAGTGATGTGAGGGAAAGAAGAGAAAAACGGGACTGAGCTCTCATATGAGTGCCTTGTCCAATGCCGTACTCTGCAATAAACAGGCTCAAGTACAGCAGAGCATCCCAAGGGGCTCATTGCCCAACCTGTTATTGTAAGCCTTTTGTTCAATAAAATCCCACAGCTCCCCTGTGCAGTTTGCTTACACCTCTCTGCTTGCAGACATGCTTCCATCACATGGATTTCTTTATTGCAACTTGCTCTGATTTCTTCTTGTCCTCCCTTCAGGGGCCACAGAGACTGGACACTGTCCTCTTCCCAGCAGCCTTTCACACATGAGAGCCTGCTGTCACCTCTCCCCATGGTATAGCAGGTTAAGCAAACACAATTTCTTCAATTTCTCTTGATTGTGTTGTTTTCTGAACCTTCTGAACCTAGCTTTTTGAGAAGCATGGTACCCAAAGCTCCTATGCAATGCACTGTTCCAGCCTTGGTAAGACTTAGTCAAGAACAATAATTCCTCTCTTCTGTGTAGAATATTCCTGGTGGCATATGTTGGGGTACCAGTGGTCTACTCTTTCTTTCCTTTAACCTCACTTTTGCCACAGTATCATGTCATTAATCTGTATTCTGCCTGTGGTTCATTCAGACCTCAAGTCCCGTCGGTGGTAGTGTTTGTTTTGATTTTGTTATTTTCACATTGCATTTATTTTCTTCTTCCTTAGGACAGGACTTGGTCTTCACTGTGATGACTTTCACCTTAGCTATATTGCATGCAGTATTCTATATGGAGTAGAGCTCTTTGTATCTGAATGTGGTTTTAGCCAACTTTGCCCAGGGAAGACCCAGAATCTGACACCCCTGCCCAGAGCAAGCCAGCAAAGTACAGCCTTGGCAAAGCCTTGCAGCCCCTCAGGCACAGCCCTGACCCGCAGGGTGTGGGCCACAGCTGGTGCGTGCCCAGCTGGCTGCTCTGTGAGGGCACTTAACACAAGGTGTGGCAGTTTTAGGCTGTGCCTAGGAAAATTTTCCACAGATTGAGTAGGAAAGTGGTAGGATGTAAATAAATTGCCATTGGATGTAAAAGGGAAAATAATGATAAGGTCTAAATAATCCCATTGGCCTGATACCTAATATAAACTTAGTTGGTATAAAGCAACTCTTTTTGGCTTCTTTGCCCTAGCAGATACCGGCTGGGTGCTTTTGCTTGGCTGTTGCTGACCTTGGCTGCGTTCTGCTTGTGGCTAAGTACTAACAAGCCACCATCTGTTCTTCTCTTTCCCTTGTCCATGTACAGGGGGAAGAGGGAGGAGAGGAGGAAGCTGTTGGTAACCCCCTGATTTTGTCCAGGGGGCTTCTTGTGCTGTTTCTAAATTGTCAGTATATGTAAATATTGTATATTTTGTAGATACTCATTGCGTTTCATATATCTAGATTGTAGTTTTGCTCATAAATAGAGTTTCATTTGTTTTCAGCTGAGCTGGTCTGGCAGTTTTATTCTGAGGGGTAATTTCAACCCACCATACAAGGACTCCATTGTCTCTCTAGGCAAACGCTGACCCTGTTTTCAGGCTCACCCTCAGGGGGTGGGTGAGGCACTGCACTGCCTCACACTGGCAGCCTGGCGTTTTTCACAGGTGCTGAGTGTCAAGAGTTGAGGATGCCAGCTGCAGTTTTCTCTACCTGCAGTTTCTCAATGCAGAGATGCTGCTGTAGATTGCTGACCTAGCAGATTGCATGCACATGTGTACATCCAGTGTGTGCAGCCTCCACTTTACTGTCAGAACCAGAAGCAGATCAAGTGTGTCCATACTGCATTTAATAAAGCACATTTCTTCAAGGAGAGAATAACAGACCAAAAAGATTAAAAGCAGGAAAGCGTTTCTGTGGTTAAGTCTACATTTAGAGTTCCAGTTCATCATATGCTAGAAACCACCCCTGTGCTGCTGAACACACCAGTCTGTGTTGCTTTGTGCTTGATGTTTGTTTCTGGGCCAGTGACACTGCACAGAAAACAGCACTCTGTGAACAAGAGGGGAGTAGTGTTTAGACAGAGCTTGCAGCAGACAGGAACTGAAAGGGCAGTGGAATGTGTGACTGGCAGGAAGAAGCAGGCATTTTGCTTCCTGCCTGCTTTTTTTCTGTCTTGGAAGATGGGGTGCAGGTAGCCCATGCAGGCTGAATGAAAAACCAATCCATAAATCCAGACTCCCTTTCTTGTGCCATGTTAAGGAAAAGCATTTGTGGAGTTCGCTGAGCAGGATGTTGGAGATGGGGAATTCTGCACACCTTTGTGCATGCCAGCACGCATCATCATTGGGTTATGAGAGACCTTTCACTTTAACCAGCTAGAATGGGACAGCAGTCAGGTGCTGCTGTGCCAGGACAGAGCATGAGGTTGGGACCTGACTCAGGGTGAGCTAGCTGCTTGTGACTGCATGGTGCACATGCTTTGGCTGCATGGTAGGCTGTCAGTGCAAACACTCTATCTGCTTTGTGACACCCTTAGTAAGGGGAACAGGTTGCTGCCCACATCTCACTCTGATGGAAAGGAAAGGTGAGAAGGGTCCTTCATTCAAAGCAGATGTTCTGGCTCTTGAGTTTCCTCATAAATAAACAAGATACTGAGGATGCTGAGAGGTTAAAGAGCACTATAGCTGAATACAGGCAGACTAAATGCAGGGAGTGTCTAAAGGTTACAGGGTATTTAGCTGGCAAACCACTTGTGTCCTCAAAAGGGAACTGTAGGCAGTATTTATAATGCATTTATGGGGAGAATGCTAACTCAATGGAAGTCACTTTTGAGCCTGTTGGTTTATTACTTTCTCCCTGTGAATGATTTTAAGAAGCAGTTGTTTCAGCATGCAAAGATGTGAGTGACACCAAGAGTATTTCAATTTATTTCCTTTTCACAGCTACAGCATTTTTATAATTGCAAAACTCCTCTTTCATGACCATTGTTTTTTCTTGCAGTGGGAAGCTCACCCTGGTTTGGAATGTGGGTTTTGTGCTTCATTCTTTGCCTTCCCAGCTTGTGTAATTCTGCAGAGCCAATGATTAAAATGTAAACTTGTCTAGCAGCAAAACAACCACAGGGGTTTCCAATAAACAGGAGTAACTATAGAGTCAGGTAGGAAGCTGACTGTGGAAAAAAGAAGAGAGGAGAAGGGAAGATTCCTGGGAGTGTGTGGTGGGAGTGCAAAGGGTGAGGAGGCTGCACACCTGGATCTTGCCATTCACTTGCTCTGCCTGCACTGTGGCAAGCCAGATGAGTTTCCCACACCCCAGAGCTCTTGTCCCTTAGTGAGAAGCACAGCACAAGCAGTAGGGTAGTCCTGCATACACAGAGCATGCCCAAGCCGTGGTGCTGCTGTTCATTCAAAGAGTCTTAAAAAGCTCTGTCTCTGTCAGTCAACAGATTGCTTTGACTGATCCCACCAGACTGCTGCTTACACTTGGTCAAAAGGCAGCAGCAAAAAAGGGTAGTGAATTGTACTGCTTCTTTACAAAACAGCTCTACAAGACATTAAGAAAATGCTGTTGGCATTTTGCTGTTGAGCGGGAGGCTGCAGGTGAACTGCATTAGCAAAGCTCAAACCTTATGCAGGAGTCTGGGTGAGGTGAAAACAGAGCCAAAAGCTGAAGGCTCAGGCAGCTTTTTGGGACAGCTGAAGATGCCTCTGAGAGAGCAGGAGCAGGCAGGTGGGATGACCCTTCTTTTGGTTCCATTTTCTGTTGTATGTAAGCTCTTTCATGTTCTGAAATGGGTTATAGCTCTTGCACAAGAACCTCACAAAGGGAAATACTTTTAATTAAGGATTAGACAATAGTGAGGGGCCTGCTGTTTTCTGCATGCTTTGAGTTTTTAAGGCAGAAATTAGTTGCTATACTTGGTGCAGAATTTAACCAGGTCTGTGGCAGCCTTCTGTTTCTGCATTGTCTGCTCAGCATCTTGCCAGGTCTGCTTAAGCAGTACAGCCCCTCTAACTGCCAGGCTGATCCTTGGGTCGTGTCATTAGGGGTACAGAGTTAGCAGTGAGGACAGGAGCAGCAAGCTGCTACCCACAGCCTGCACTCTGGTCCTGAATGACAATCCCAGTCATGCTGACAGGGGCTCTTTGTTCTCATCTCCCTCCTTTCTGAATGCTCATATAGGATGCGGTGCTCAGAAACTCATAGGCAGTGATAGTGGAGTGTTAAGCTGCTAGGAGCAGCAAGCTGGTTCCTGTGAGTACAGTAAACCCTTCTGGCCTGATGATGGAGTGACAAGATTCTCTTTCCTGTCATTCCTCTTTTGCTTTGGGTTAGTTCTCCTTCCAGATTTTTCAGGAAGCAAAGCATTTGTTCCTCAGAGCTTAGCTTTTGGCTGGATTTGGAACTCACTGTTGAAATTCTAGCAGAGTCTGCCTGGCTGTGTGGTGTGAACCTGTGGTCATTGGTGTGAACAAGTTACCTGAAGAAGCTCCCACAGAACAGTGAGAGATGGACAGAGGGCTCTGCAGTTGGGCACTGTGCCCTAAAGTCAGAAACTGCTGGCAATGTTCTCCTGAGCATCCTGGCCACCAGGCAAGAAAGAGAGGATCTACAGCCATGGGGCATGGGGCTAGAGAGGTTGCTGGTGAGGGCAGACAAGGCGAATGTGGAGACTTTTTCTGAAGGGCAGGTTTGGCAGCTCTGTATTCACTGTCATCTCTTCTGGCATGCAGACCCAGGCTCCCTTTGCTGAAGCACAGACTCACACTCTTGCTTCTCAGGGTTTGCAACCAAACTGAACGCATTCCCAACAGGCTTCACATCTCCAATGGTCAGAGAAATCTCCAGTCATAAGAATGCTTAACCAAAATACTGCAAAGGCTACTTTGCTAAGGTTAAAAACCAAACAAGCTCCTTTTGTGCACTGGAGGTTCCTTGCAGTGCTGAGAGCTGGCAGGAGCAAGGGGGTCAGGAAAGGCAAAGCAGCATGCACCATATGAAGCATTTACAGTGATGAGGCTCTCCAGTTTATTTAGCATTTCAACAATTAGCTAATCTCCATACAGAGGGGGAAAAAACCCAACTCCCCACACCCCAAACCCAACCCAAACCCAACCCACAGGGTTTATATAAAATCTCTTTGGGCAAACCAACTGCTTTAAAGTTTCTTCCTTCCTGTGCAGAAGTAGAAAGCAAGGCCTGGCTGGTAGCCTGCGCCTGGTGCGAGTGCAGCATGTGCATGGCAGAGATGCACTGTCTGTAGGCACAGTGTCCATCTCATCAACTAGAGCCTGAAGTGCAGTCTGCTTACTGCAACATTTGCAGTCTGCACCGCTGAGAATCTGACCTAAAAAGTTGCCTTTAGACTTTTATATAACCTCATCTTGACCTGGCTGCTTTTCAGCTGAGGTTTTCAACAGTCAGTAACTTACACTCTTTCATGTGAGCAGCAGGGAAGGCTTCAGGCTGAGGGACAGCAAGTAGAGAAATTAATTGTCTAAAAAAGGGAGGAGGGAAAGATGGAATGAGGAAAACATGAGAACAGAGTCGCTGTGAAACGTGGTGATGGTGACAGTAAGATTATTCTTATTGTTTGGTTTTACCCTGGGCCCCATAAAACTTTAATCCAGTCATGTGGGGAAAGTAGATTACTGTAGAAATTACTAATACAAAAGAACATACAGCAGAACACACTGCCCTAGCAAAAGAGCCGGGGATCAGCACTCAGGGTGTGCAGAATTGTTTTGTAAAAGCCCCCAGAAAGCAACACAAACGAATCCTCAGGAGATGGGAGGAGCAGCCTGGCAGCAGAGTGTGTCATGGCCTGTGAGGAGCAGAGTGCTTGCTGGGTGTTGCAGCAGCCAGAACAACCAGCAGTTACTGTGTTGCTAGAGAACAATCCTGGGTATTTTTCCTCTCCTAGTGCTCCCTTTGGGCTTTCCCCTCTTTTTTTTTCTCTTTTTGTCAGGTTTATAATCTGATGCTCTCCCTGGTGATGTGTTTGAGAGGTGCATGTAGCTTAGCTGCAAGGAGCAAGGACTTTGCAGCCGCACCAACTCCTGAGCAGGGTTTTTCTACACAAAGCCTCAAGCAGCTCAGCTCTCTGTTTGGTGCAGAGTTGATCATGACTTGGGTTTGTTGCTGTTGGTAAATCAAGCAGGATATTAGTATGCTTTCTGAGGCAAGGTTACTGCTCCAGATACAGGTATTTTGGGGTGCCATGTGGTTCAGGAGGTGGTGTCCCCTCAAAGGAAACAGCAACACATGCAAGGAGGGAAAGTAGTGAAAGCCTTTAAAGAGCCTGAAGTGTCTTAGGCTCACAAATGATTTGTGCACCTGAGACCTCCTCTATGTTTTTCTCTGTACCTTTTGGTACAAGGAAACATCAAACACTGCTTGACCTTCTCTTTTGGTGGCATTTGGCTGTAGCATTGGTGCTGTAAGGGGACTTAGATCTTCAGTCCAATGACTTGCAAAAGCACACAGAAACTGAGAGGCAAAAGATTTTTGGGGATGCCCAGATCAGTGACTGTGCTCTGTGTGTGCCCAGATCAGTACCCGTACTCTATGTGTGCCCAGATCAGTGCCTGTGCTCTGTGTGTGCCCAGATCAGTTCCTGTGCTCTGTGTGTGCCCAGATCAGTTCCTGTGCTCTGTGTGTGCCCAGATCAGTTCCTGTGCTCTGTGTGTGCCCAGATCAGTTCCTGTGCTCTGTGTGTGCCCAGATCAGTGCCTGTGCTCTGTGTGTGCCCAGATCAGTTCCTGTGCTCTGTGTGTGCCCAGATCAGTGTCTGTGCTCTGTGTGTGCCCAGATCAGTGTCTGTGCTCTGTGTGTGCCCAGATCAGTTCCTGTGCTCTGTGTGTGCCCAGATCAGTGTCTGTGCTCTGTGTGTGCCCAGATCAGTGCCTGTGCTCTGTGTGTGCCCAGATCAGTGCCTGTGCTCTGTGTGTGCCCAGATCAGTGTCTGTGCTCTGTGTGTGCCCAGATCAGTTCCTGTGTTCTGTGTGTGCCCAGATCAGTACCCGTACTCTATGTGTGCCCAGATCAGTGCCTGTGCTCTGTGTGTGCCCAGATCAGTTCCTGTGCTCTGTGTGTGCCCAGATCAGTGCCTGTGCTCTGTGTGTGCCCAGATCAGTTCCTGTGCTCTGTGTGTGCCCAGATCAGTTCCTGTGCTCTGTGTGTACCCAGATCAGTTCCTGTGCTCTGTGTGTACCCAGATCAGTTCCTGTGCTCTGTGTGTGCCCAGATCAGTGCCTGTGCTCTGTGTGTGCCCAGATCAGTTCCTGTGCTCTGTGTGTACCCAGATCAGTTCCTGTGCTCTGTGTGTGCCCAGATCAGTGCCTGTGCTCTGTGTGTGCCCAGATCAGTGATGTGCTCTGTGTGTGCCCAGATCAGTTCCTGTGCTCTGTGTGTGCCCAGATCAGTGCCTGTGCTCTGTGTGTGCCCAGATCAGTGCCTGTGCTCTGTGTGTGCCCAGATCAGTTCCTGTGCTCTGTGTTTGCCCAGATCAGTTCCTGTGCTCTGTGTGTGCCCAGATCAGTTCCTGTGCTCTGTGTGTGCCCAGATCAGTTCCTGTGCTCTGTGTGTGCCCAGATCAGTTCCTGTGCTCTGTGTGTGCCCAGATCAGTTCCTGTGCTCTGTGTGTACCCAGATCAGTTCCTGTGCTCTGTGTGTACCCAGATCAGTGCCTGTGCTCTGTGTGTGCCCAGATCAGTTCCTGTGTTCTGTGTGTACCCATATCAGTTCCAGTGCTCTGTGTGTGCCCAGATCAGTGCCTGTGCTCTGTGTGTGCCCAGATCAGTTCCTGTGTTCTGTGTGTACCCAGATCAGTTCCTGTGTTCTGTGTGTGCCCAGATCAGTGCCTGTGTTCTGTGTGTGCCCAGATCAGTTCCTGTGCTCTGTGTGTACCCAGATCAGTGCCTGTGCTCTGTGTGTGCCCAGATCAGTGCCTGTGCTCTGTGTGTGCCCAGATCAGTTCCTGTGCTCTGTGTGTGCCCAGATCAGTTCCTGTGCTCTGTGTGTGCCCAGATCAGTGCCTGTGCTCTGTGTGCCCAGATCAGTTCCTGTGCTCTGTGTGCCCAGATCAGTGCCTGTGCTCTGTGTGTGCCCAGATCAGTGCCTGTGCTCTGTGTGTGCCCAGATCAGTGCCTGTGCTCTGTGTGTACCCAGATCAGTTCCTGTGCTCTGTGTGTGCCCAGATCAGTGCCCCTGCTCTGTGTGACTCTGATTCTGTTTTTTCCCTTTCTCTGCACCCTGTGGCTGCAGTTTCGAGTGAGGATCTTGCTTCTTCCCTCGCCGGTGTTCTTGAATGCTGCCTCTGAGAACTGTGACCTGTGAGCTAATTTAGAGTTAGATGTTGATGGTTCCATCCCCTCCCAGCATGCCTCTGGATTTTGCCCCTTGCAGGCACAGCTGAGATCCCTGTGGCAGCTTTCTGGCTTGTGTCTCGGGCAGTGACAGCACTGGTTCCTTGAGTGGCAGATGTCAGATGTCATGCACTGAATTTTCTGTCTCTCTTCTCCCTCTAAATGCTACAGAAACCAAACTTGTTTCGTTCTGCCCCAATGTGGATTTTTCCCTGCCAGGCTATTTGGGTTTGACTGTGACCACAGCATGCTTGGCAGGCTGGTACTAGCCCTGTGAACTCCCAGTTGTGAGTGGTTGCTGGATGAGAGCTTTAGTTTAATGAATACTTGCAGAGACTTCCTAGAAAATTCTGGAAGTCTTCTTACTCAGTGGATTTTCACACAGTGGGTTTTGCATCATTGTCACAGCTTCCCCCATGATTTCCCATAGAATCCATCTGAACATGAAGCTTATGAACATATCTTTGTTCAGAACTGTCTTCAAGGCAAAAATGTGGGAGGATTGCAATTCCAGAATGCTTTAAATCCCAATACCATGACCAAAGGAAAGTCTAGGCAGGAAGGGGGGAAATCAACAGTGAGGAAATAAGGAAGTCTGCCAGCAATATGAGGAAGGGGCCTGGACTCCCCCAGAGCTTTTGCTGAGTCCTACCAGTCCCAGCCTGCCCTCTGGGCTTCTCCAACACATCTCCTTGCTGATGTGCAACTCTTGAGCAAGGGTGAGAAGTCTTTGAAGCATGAAGATGAATCTGTCTGTATCCAAAGCCACCCACTGCAACTGGAAATTTCCCACTGGCTTCGATGAACTTTTGATCAGGACCCTGCCCTACTGCAGTGTGTCCTGAGTGCACCTCCACTTCCAAAGAGAGGAGATGGCTTTGTCTGAGGCCACCATATCGCAGTGAATCACTCAGCCATTTGTTGCAGCGTGCACAGCAGGACCGTTCCAGAAACCAGCCTGACCCCTAAGGGCCAGATCCAGATTCAGCCTTTTCTAAAGTCCAGGGTGTTACTCTCTGGTGGCTGCACCAAATCCCTTCCCTTTTGCCATACCCAGGGTCTGCCCCCCGTGTCTCCAGAGGAGCAGTGCCTAGCACTGCCATTGCACATGTCACAGGGAGAGCTAACAGCTTGGAAGGAAAATGTTTAAAGTCTTCATTTTGCCCAAGAAAGTGAAACTGAAACCCATGCTTTACCCCTTCCTCAGCGTGCCAGAAGATTTAACCTTGAGCTGCTGTCTTCCACGGACTGAAATCCTATGCTTCAGTAGGGAGGCTCTGGGGAGTTCTTGGTTTGCAGGCTGGTTGTTTACTGCATCCTGCAGTGTTTGCCTGTTCTTTGAGAGCAAGCTAGAGCTGGGAGGGTGGTTGTGCTGGGAGGTTTAGTGCATCTGGCAGCTACAGAAGAGGGATTCTCAGCCAATGTGTTTATGAAGGGATCAGGGAAGCAAAAGCTCTGAAGTGTATAGTAACAAACTGTGTGGTTCCAGCGCTGGCTTTGCCCAGGCAGCCAGGACAGCATGTGGCACCTGAGCCACCTGAGACTGGGATTAAACTTTGCAAAAGGATTGACAAGAGCTCTGTCTCTTCTTGCACTCTCCTGACCTTAGGTGTAGCTGGCTCGGTTCATGTCTCGCTCGTCTGTGATTCCTCTCTGAGATCAGCATTTTTTATCAGCAGCAGCTAGCTTGCAGATTTAGGTTCACTGAAATGTGCTAATTTGGCTTCTTGGCAAAGGAGCAGAAAATTTGCCTCAGAATTTGTGAAGAGCTGGAAGAAATAAAACTGTTGTGTGACAGGACCAGGGCACATTGTCCCTTTGAGCCAAGTCATTCAGTAGTAGAAGTGTAGCCTGGTCCAACTGCACCAGTTTCCCTCCTGTGCCAGTTTTGTACATGAGTACCAAAGCCAAAGCAAACCCTCCATTTCCCAAGCAGCACCTTGACTGCCACGTCTGCTTTCAAAGAACGCTTTCTACAGACACCAGCTTGTAAACCTCCAGTGAACCACTGGAATCTTCCAGGCACTTTGGTCAGACTCTGAAGGGAACCAGGTCCTCCTGGCTTCAGGAATCTCTCTCTTCCCTTTCCTTGCTCATCAGCTGGAAAGACTTCCCTGGGCTTTCACAAAGGGAGACTCACACATCCTTAGGAAGAGTGGCTGGAAGAAGGCATTTACAGACGGTAGTCACGGTGTCACAGTCTCACAGTATATCAGAGGTTGGAAGGGACCTCAAGAGATCATCAGGTCCAGCCCCCCTGCCAGAGCAGGATCATTTAGGGTAGTCTGTGCAGGAATGCATCCAGATGGGTTTTGAAAGTCCATTGGTAATTTAGCTGCTGAGCTGTTATGAAGAGGTGATGCTATGGACAATGGCATTTCCTTTCTGCAGTGTAGCTGGCTGTAACCAGCACAGGCCTTTTGCAGATCATCAGCAAATCAGTGTCTGCACCAAGTACTGCTGAGGGCGAGGGTTTGAAGAGTCTCTAGCACACTGCTCTGAAGTGTTGCTTAGCCTGTTTCTCTTTCACAGTTCAGTACCCTTCAGGTTAGATTGCTCACTCAGGACGGTTTTCTCTTTCCCAAGCCATGGGCTGTGCTGTTAGTATCAGCCAGAGGCCAGTGCAAGAGCTCAGCTCGATGCCTTTGTCTAGTGTTGCTGCAAGTGGGCTGAGAAGTGTTGAGTTTGCTGCTGCTGGTTCTCAATGAGCCTTTACAAGCCTGAATGCATTCAGATGTGTTGAGTAAGGCTCAGTATTTTAAATGGAAGGCTCTTTAAAGTTTATTTCCTTTCAGTATCAAGGTCTTTGTCCTGAATGAGGTTAAATGTGTAGACACTGAGGTGTCTGAAATGGGATTGCCATGCTCCTGCAGCCTCCTCCAGAACTGTGACCACATGGCTCAGCTGGAGCGTTATGCCCAAATGTTTTCTAGGTGCTTTGATGCAGAGAGGATTATTGTGAAGTGATGTCCTTGCTGCAAAGTCTCTGCAGGTCTAAGATGCAAAACAATTAACAATTACTCAGCTCTACTCTCTAGAATGTAACTAGCATTGGTTTATTTCCTGGAGGCAAAAACCTTTCTCTGTGTTACAGAAAAAGGCCCTCCAGATAGGCTTCATACAAGTCTTTAGTACACATCCAGGAATCCTTGCTCCCCAAGGAGCTCATAACCTTCTTTCTGGATGACATTCTCTCTGCATGACAGCAACATTTGAACTGCATCACACTGAGAATGCAGGAGTCAGAGCAATGACAGATGGAGATGACTTGCCAGAGCTCTGCGTCCCTCCATTAGCATGGCACGAGCTCATCCTGCAGCTCGTCACCAGATCTTGAGATCATTCATTTCCCCCCACCTTAGGATACTGCATGAGATATAAAAACACCAGAGCATGAGCTTCTTGAGGTATCTCCCAAGTATGGTACTCCCTTGAGTAAAGAAAGCCTTTGGAAAGCCAGATGAACACAGAAAATCAGCTGTCCTAAAACAGGAGGTTTTCAACAAGGCTGATGACTAAAAGGACCTTCCTTGACCTCCCAAAGATCCTTCTGCCTGCCAGAAGTCCTGCCACCTCAGCTTCCCACAGACTTAAAATACTAAATAATTTAACAATTGCATTCCATAAGAAACTTCTGATTCCCTGAAGTGCTGCAGAACCAAATGCTGCACCTGAAGGAGCTTTTCAGATGCTGTGTGGCAGTGTTTTCTCTTAAGCAGATTGTTCTGCCTGCTTCCCAGCATCATGCAGTCTGACCTGCTTCTGGTGATATTTTGAAACCTCCTCACTTTACAACCTGTAAAAATGCAAGATTTTGCTCCATGCCTGGGCTTGGAAATGCGTAGGCATCGCTTCACCTTGGAATACAGACTGCTTTAAAACAAATGCTCTAAAAGCAGTGTACCTTTAGCCTTTGGAAATAGTTCAGGACCTTCAGTTCCAGCTGAGGGATTCAGGTAGTGCTAATGGAGACCATGCCAGATCAAGAGTCCAGTGGCTGCTGCCCTTTCCATTGGCCTTGCCTGCTGCTAGTGCCTCTCCTTGGGCTAACACATGTGTTTGCCTAAGTGCTAAAACAAGTTTTCTTCTGGTTTCAAACAAAAGCATGAGCTCAATTATTTGTCAAATCCTTAAAGATGTTATTCAGAATGGAATAGGGATAGGGTAATAATCCTGGTGGGTTTTTTCCCCACAGTTTTCCATGATGAACTTGTGAGCATCCTCCCTGCATGAAGTGCTGGGCTCAGCACAGTGCACTGTGGTTCCCTGCTGCTGTGCCACGAAGTTGCTGCTCCTGTGCACTGTCAGGCAGTGCAACCATCCTCTGCACCACCTTCCCTGCCTCTCACAGCCTAGTCAGCCCATTCCTGAGTGACTTGCAGACATCACACAGAGCTGCCAGCTTGGAAGAAGTGCAAATGGATATACCCTGTATGAAGGTAAGAAGTAGGACTAGTGGCAGAACAAGAGGAAAGGGCCTCAAGCTGCACCAGGGAAGTTTTAGGCTGGGCATTAGGAACCATTTTTTCACTGAAAGGGTTGTCAGGCATTGGACCAGGCTGCCCAGGCAGGTGGTGGAGTCACCACCCCTGGAGGTGTTTAAAAGCTGTGTAGATGTGGTGCTTGGGGAGATGGCTTAGTGGTGAGCTTGGTAGAGTAGGGCTAATGATTGGACCTGATGATCTTGAAGGTCTTTTCCAGCCTAAATGATTCTATGATTCTAAAAGTGATGCAGAAGGCTTTTGAAGCGATGAATCGCTGAAATCAGCATGAGAAATGCAATTGGAACAATCAGATGTCTTGAGTGCAATTAGATTATTTTTTTTGTTTTGCCCCAAAGGACAGAAAATCATCATGCAGGAGAATGAGGCTCTCTGCCTGCTTGGCACTCCACGGTCTGTGGAGCACAGCAGTAATCTGCTAGACAGCTGACCCCGTGCCATGCTACCCTACAGGGCTTGGTGGGACTGCAGCTCAGGGCTCTGCCCTTGGTGCTCTGTGTGCTCCTTGGCCAATTCAGCAGCAGCATTACACATGCTCCCCAGGGAGCGGCTGGGCAGCCTTTCTTGCTAGGAAGGAGAGGCTGCCCCATGTGAGACCTTGGGTGTGGGAGGAGTACACAGCACAGCAGGATGATTCAGAGTCCTTAGAGAAGCAACGTGCAGCAGCAAACTGATTGTCCCAGTGCTGTCTGGCAAATGGCTTAGACTCCTGACAGGGCAGTGCTTGTTGATGGTCCTGCCATGAGACCTGCATTTGACTTGTAGCCTTTGCAGTGCTAAGAGTCTGTAGGGCTGTCTTTGGAGGAGGGCAATTCCAAGGCTTGGTTCAGTCCAATTGCCAGAGTAGCTGCTTGTTTTCAAAAGCTTTGGCCTGGTTGTGTCTTTTTCAGTTCCTCCCTCTCTCTTTCCCTCCTTCTCTCTTTCCCTCCCTCTCTCTTTCCCTCCCTCTCTCTTTCCCTCCCTCTCTCTTTCCCTCCCTCTCTCTTTCCCTCCCTCTCTCTTTCCCTCCCTCTCTCTTTCCCTCCCTCTCTCTTTCCCTCCCTCTCTCTTTCCCTCCCTCTCTCTTTCCCTCCCTCTCTCTTTCCCTCCCTCTCTCTTTCCCTCCCTCTCTCTTTCCCTCCCTCTCTCTTTCCCTCCCTCTCTCTTTCCCTCCCTCTCTCTTTCCCTCCCTCTCTCTTTCCCTCCCTCTCTCTTTCCCTCCCTCTCTCTTTCCCTCCCTCTCTCTTTCCCTCCCTCTCTCTTTCCCTCCCTCTCTCTTTCCCTCCCTCTCTCTTTCCCTCCCTCTCTCTTTCCCTCCCTCTCTCTTTCCCTCTTATTTTTCTTTTCTAGTAAGTATCAGTAAGGCAGATAAATATTTCCACGTGCTGCTTTAGCACTTGCAGTTCAACCTTAGCCCTTGTGGCAGCTTACACTTCCCAAGACATGAATATCTGCACTATCACAAAAAGGAGGTGAGGTTAACAGGTTTGCTTGAGGTCAGTCATCATCCAGGGGCTCATGGGAAGTTCCCACAGGAATTTCAAGAAATCCCAACCCTTTTCTGGCTCAGTAGATTCCTGCTTGTGCTTGAGTCAACCCAATCTTTTGTAAGGCCTTATTTTTCTGGACAAGCTGTCAGTGAGCAACATCTGCTTGCAGCAGTGCCCACGGTCTGCAAAGGACCTGTAGTGGCTGTTGTGGGGCTCTCCCATACATATCCCATGTCTGAAGCAGAAGGCTGGCAGGAGATACCCCAGTGTCTGTCACACAGGAGCTTAACACCAGAAAGCTGCAGGATTTTAGCAGAGGAGACAGAGGAACTTTAGATCAAGTTGCATGTCAGGAGTAACTGTCCCAGATGTCACAGCTGTGCTCAGAGGTGTACAGAAAAATGAAGAGCAGATCTCTGTACTTGTCACCCTGTGCTCCGTTAAATCAGGCTATAGCATCAGATGGGTCACTGTTTGCATTGTTACTGCAATCAGAAGACACTTACAGAAATACATAAGCCAAGAGACTCCTTGTAGTGGATTCAGGCTCCTGCAGTTTGCAGTGAGGTTGCAGTTGTGTCAGCTCTAGCAGCACGGCAGCTTGGCATGTGGCTTTAGTTCTGAGGCTTGGTCTGGGGATGAGTGATGTGACTGCTCAGCCTCTTCTGAGCTGGTAACTCGTTCAGGGCAGATGATCCTTGTTGTGCTCCATGAAACAGTGACTGAGAGATCAGCCAGGGCATTGTGAGTCTCCTGTTTCTCAAAGATACGGCAGTTTTAAATTTGGTATCAGATAATGCAGGAGCCTCTTAGTTTTATCTTTATTTTCTTTTGACTATTTCTCATCGTGATGCTAAATTTTTTAGAGGTGCCAGTCAGAGCCAGTGGTCTGGATCTGCATTGGTTAAATACTGCCACCCACAAACTAAAGGCTGTGGCAAAGCTCAAAAAGTTTCAAAGCTAAGAGAGTGACAGCCTAGAGAATGGTAGAACCAACACTGGTTTTAGCATGGGAGCAAATATTTGCTGAGGAAAAATCCCCCTGCATTTGCTCTCACTGATTTTTACCTGCTTTGAGCCCTGGGGTTTGCTGTATCACACACCTTGGTGTTACTGAAAATCACCTCTCTGTCAGAGGTGGAATTTTACCTGCTGGTGTGGGGGTCTACAGGATATATTCTGGGCTCCCTCAGGTAGCCTGACCCAGCTCCTTCCCTTGCCCTAAGGCAAGCAGTTGATGACAGAAAAGAAAGCATTAGGAGGACCCCAAAAGTTTTAACTTGGATGTCTTCTAGGATGTCAGCTTTGCATCCAGGAGAGTCTTTGGCCATCTCACATATGGAAACTCTGAATAAGCACAAGCAAAATTTAACAAAGGCAGGCATTTAGTGGCTGTTAGACTATAAATAATATTTTTTTTTTCCCTTGGAGTAGATCTGTTTCAAGCCAGTGGTAGCAATGAGAGCAGCCACTGATATCCCCGCAGACCAAGCCCTCATCTGAATGGACAGCTGCTGAGAGGGGATGTCCTGAGCTGCCTGCAGGTGTTGCAGATGTGTTGGGCGGGAGGCTGGACAAGCCAAGAAATCCTTTTCCGCTGTTCTAAGAGGAGCAAAATACAACTGTGGCCAACGACTGGCTGGCTGGAGAAGCAGCCCTCAGAGTCTGCACAGTCACACCACCAGCAGCCACAGCTCCAGTCTGGGACCTGGGAAAGCAGGCAGCAGCAGTGTGCAGGGTGGTGTCACTCAGTGAAGTTGTTAACTCCATGATGGCTAAGGAGTGCCACAGGGAGATGCCATCAGAATTTATCAGAATTCTAGAGGGAGATGCCTGTTCCTGCCTTCTACACCAGAGACTTACTGGCTTTGCATATTCTTGGAGACACTGGGAACTGGAGAGGCATGAGGATGGTGGCTCTGAGCTCAGTGGCATTGTTGTCTTTCTCTGGCCAGCCATTTCTTAACCAATGTAAATGATTTCCATCTACAGCAGAATTGAATCCAGACCAGAACAGAGGAGCTCAGTCTGCTCATTCTGTGGGAGGGCTGGGATGGAGATGTGGCCCCAGCCTTTTTGGCTTAAACCCATTTCTTGTCTATGTTGTGGGTTTATGAGTTGATATAGCAAGTATGTGACATTTTCTTGCTTTTTTCTTCTCTTGGAGGTTTTGGGAGAGAGGGGAGTCCTCGCTGGGGTATAAGGCAGAAAACAACAGCAGCAGAAGTCTGGATATTAACAGCAGGCAGCCTGTGCAGAATTCTGTGTCTGGAAAACAGCAATTGTTTGCAGCCTCCTAGAGGTTAAGGCTATGATGGATGTTAATGCATAGACATTTGTGGCTGTTCATCAGTCAGTCCCTTTTGGAGAAGAGCAGGGATACAAACATTATTTTCCCTAGTGGATGTTACCAAGCTAAGAAGTCCTCTCTACAGCTCAGGACTTTCCCAAGGGACAGCATTAGCAGCACAAAGAAGCTAAAGAACCTCAGTGCAGTAATGTGGAAGATCAGAGCAGCATCAGACATGTTCTTTCTGGCAGTTATTTGGAAAGCATTATCTGAAAAGGAAGTTTGAAGATCCTTCAGTGGAGACACAGTCCTGGTGTTCTGAGTCAGCTGCAGAGCTGACTGCTGTTACGAGTTCAGTGCTAGAGACCACTAGCATGGCCCCTCCAGCTAGGGCAAAAGGGCTCTTGCAAGGTGCATTTGCTGGGCAACCTCTCCATCTGTGCATGACCACAGAGGGAAAGGAGTTTGGGTTCTGGGGAAAAGCTTCAAATGAGCAAAGCATAGCAGTGCCCTGCTAGTGTGTTAGGAAAGGGCCAGCGTGGCATTGCCAGGGGGACGCAACACATCTCCTTTTAGGCAGCTAACACTTCGGCATCTAATAGAATCCAGGTACCTGGGCATCTCTTCTCTACAGGAGAGCCATGGACACTTCCAGCAGCTGACTCATCCCTGTGAAAGAACAGTGCCCAGGATGGCTAGGAGGGTTCTCCTTCTGGTGGATGCTGGCTCTTCCCTGTGCTTATAGAGGTAAAGTGAAAACTAATATGGCCGGGACACTGAGATTTTAGCTGAACCAAAGCCCTCCCTGTGTCTCTCCCCCTTTGGAGTGGCCTGAGTCAGTAGAGGTGCTGTGGAAGGCACGAAATGAAACCAAGCGAGTTAGGAGCATCAGCCTGTCACACCGAGGCTTGACTCAGAAGGCAGAACAGGTACCCAATGCACCACTGAAGTATGGAACACTGCTGCCTGAGCAGCAGGAACATTGGTGACCACTTCAAATGGCCCAGGGCTGTGCAGCTCTAGCAAGTGCTGTGGTTAAAAGCAGTGCTCTGCCATTCTAACTAAGCTACCTCCAACAGCTGTGTGTTACACTTTGGATGGGTTCTCTGTTTGTTGAGCCTGTACTAGTGTCACCCATGTCCCTGTGACTGGACACTAGCTGTCCTGAGGCACCAGCTTCAGGGCCTGTCCACAGCCTTGTCTCAATGGCATTTGAGCAGAGCTCAGGCCTTTGTGTGGCTTTGGGCTGTAATGAAGAAGAAAAGATGGACCCTGTAGAGTGATCTTCTTGACTCTTGTGTGGTTGTTGGTAGTAAGCAAGAGGTGAGAAGTCATCCCCTCTTTTTCCCCCCAGAGAATTTGAAATATAAACAGAGGACATTTTTCCCCCAGAATGCTCTTCTCTATTGTTTTGTTTCCTTCTTGAGATGCCAGAAGCAATTAAACAGAACCTGGAACAGTTCCCTTTTGGCCAGACCCAGTTTCACTCATGCTGCAGCGCCCTGGCTCTGACTGATCTGTTGGTTACTGCTAGGTATGGCAGATAGCCATCAGCAGAGAGGCTCTGCAGGCTGTGTGCCTGGTGCAGCCTCTCTGTCCTACCTGCCTGCAGGTGAGAGCAGCACTGACCTGGTCACCACTGCAGCACTCAGCCCCTGCCTTGTGAAGATACCCTGCCAAATGCAAAGCAGTAATCCTAGCAGCATAGAGTCGAGGGTTGGGAGGGAGCTCCAAAGATCATCTGGCATCTGTCATGTCCTGGGGGTGGATCTGGCCTGCCACCTCTGCAGTGCAGCTACATGATGAGTGCCTCAGCTCTTCCATCTGAGCTCTGTGGTAGCCAGGCAGAATTTCAAGGCAAGAAGGAGGTAATATGCAGATGTCATAGAATCGTAGAATGCTCTGGCTTTGAAGGGACCTCCAAAGGTCATCTAGTCCAACTCCCTCTGCAGTAAGCAGGGACATCCTCAACTAGATCAGGTTGCCCAGAGAGTCTGAGGAGAGATGGTGATGCACTGCCTGCTGTCACTGGTGAGCTCTCAGTCTTGTGCACACATTTCACAGGTAGGGAAGAGACAGCAGCTTGCAATCATTGCTGCTTTGGTTGGTTATTTATAAAAGTGTTTCTACCGCAGATGTGATTTCTCAGTTTGTGGTTTGTTATTTCCCTGTCCTTAAAGCAGGTTGCCATCGTCCTGCCCCTCTAAGTAGTGCTGTCCTGTACAGCATGCTAGCCTTGGGAGCCTCCACAGAGAGTCTTTTGGCTTTCGCCAGCAGTGTTTTGCCCTAGCTCCCAGGCACACCTCTGTCTCCTGCAGTAGCTGGAGTCTGGCACCAGCGGCATTGCAGTGACTCCTGCAGTCACACAGCACAGGAACTTATTTGTGCCTGGCCTGGGTTTTTACATTTGCTGCTGAAACTCAGCCTGCTAATCAGCGGCTGCTAATGCTGTCCATAACCTTCTCTTGCCCTTGTGTCAGTGCTGCTGGAGTCATGAAGCTGTTAGGAAGCATCAGGGCTTAGGCTGGCTCTTTAGTCTGCATTTGTGGATCTTTTTTGCATAGGCATGGCCAAAGTTTTTAATAACTGCTAAGGAGTCTTTGAGGTTGCTGCTAACAAGACAATAAATGAATAGCATTGCAGGGAAGAAAATGTCCAGCACTGTGGCTGGGGCAAATGTGAGCAGAGGTTATCTTAGCTCAGGGAATACTTTTCCAGTAGCTGATGAAGAAAGGAATTTTCCTCCTTTCCATAATGTAAACAATTGTTGTTGCTGCTGAATTTGGTCAGAGTTAGTTTTTATTGCCTTACTAAATTTCTCATTAGATGCAGTTCTGTAGACCTGCAAATTCTGATTTTGGTTCAATGGAAGCTGTTCCATTTTCCATGTAGCTTGTTCTCAGCTTGCACAACAGATATTTGCTTTGTTTCTCACACAATTCTGAGGAAATCTGGATTTTCCAGACAAATGTTTCCAGGACTCCAAAGAGATCAAAGCCTGAGCAGAATGTCCATCAAAGTGCTGGCATCCCAGAGTGCTGTCAGACAATGGCTACGCTGCTAGCAGTTGGAAGGCACTGGACTTGCAGACCTATGACAGAATATAAAATCCATAGGAGGGAATGAACACAAGTGGATGGAAAGGGAAGGGCAGCATGGGAACCCAGGGAAGAGAAGAGATCCCCAAGTGTCTGCTGGCTGTGGAGGAGCCAAGCGACAGGCACACACTCAGCGTGTTTGTCAGAAGTACTTCTGGCATCTGTTCGTTATTGATGAGAATCATATTTATTGCCAGCTGGGTTTCCTAGTTCAGCTCTCTGATACTGCTGATCTGGGGTTGCCACAGGACACAAACAGCTGGAATCAGTTCCATCCTGTTGTGTCACTGACTCATTTCTCTAATCTGTGAAAATCTCTCCTTGTGAGGAACATCTCACTCCTGCCCTGCCTGAAGTGCTCAGTAGCTTGCAGAAGGAGGGGGATGTGGAGATTCCTTTTGCTGGCTTTCTCCTCTCTCTGTTCCTTCTTTTTGTTTTCCTTTCTCTCTTACATTCCCTCTTCTTTTTCCTCTTTCCTGGCTCCTAGCTCCACCAATGCTAAGTAGCTTTATAGATATGTTTTAGCCTCATCAGTGGGATCTAAATAGATATTTAATAGTGCATTCCTTTTATTAATTTCTTCTTCTCTCTTCTTTCTTCCTTCTTTTTTTCTTTTTTTATTTCTTCTCTCTTCTTCCCTCCTTCTTTTTTCTTTCGTCTTCCTTCTTTTGTCTTCCTTCTTTCTTCCTTTTTCTTTCTTCCTTCCACCTTCCTCCTTCTTTCTTCTTTTTTTCTTTCTTCTTCATTATTACTGCCCAACTGAGGTTTCAGTCCACTTAATTCAGAAACTTTGACCTGCTGACACCAGGACAGGGGTTTCTGGTTGCTTCTCTGGAGCTGTCTAGCTATGTGAGCACAGAAGGAATGGAACAGCTGATGGTTATTAGACTGCCTCAGGTATTGGCTGTCCTCAAGCTTTTATGGAGTGTCTGAAGCCAGCAGTCCTGTGTACGATTTAGTAGCTACATGCAAAAGAAATAATTGCAGAAATGTGATTTGTTAGTCAAGTATGAGAAGACCTAATGAGTGCTGCCTTGGCTGTCTTCTCTCCTAGGCTGCTTTAAGGAAGTGTTTGATTCTAGGACGAAGTCCTGCACGCAGCACTGGCTTTGAAACTTGAGTGGCTTTTTTCTCAAAGTGGATATTTTGGGAGGATCAGTTCAGCTGTAGCTGGAAGTCTTTCAAAAATGTAGATTCAAATCTGCCTCAGATTTTGGGTCAGACCACAGTGTGGCCATTTTGTGCATATTTATTTTAAAAATGCTCTTTTTTCATTGTCCATGGCAGAAGCTAAAAGGAGATTCCTTGTTTGTTTCATGACAGGAGACTTCTGACAATGAAAATGGTTATTGTGCCGCTGTAGAATCCTGGTGGGGTGCAGATATTTTGCTTCCAAAGGTTTTACT
Source organism: Indicator indicator (assembly GCF_027791375.1). Taxonomy (NCBI): domain Eukaryota; kingdom Metazoa; phylum Chordata; class Aves; order Piciformes; family Indicatoridae; genus Indicator; species Indicator indicator. The sequence continues at coordinate 36,742,114 of NC_072013.1, forward strand.
CAAATGCTGAATATTTTTAGTCCCTCAAAGCAGCATGGAACTCGCTGCTGCAAGCCTGTAGATGCTGTTCTCGTCACTTGGGAAGATGGCTTTACTTTAGGATAGAGGAAAGAGACATTCCTCTAGGCCAGCTGCTACCAAATAGGGGGCAAGAGTCTGAATTTGGGGCAGGAATCCTTGACTGCAGTTTGACTCTTATCCACAGCTGAAGAGGTCCAGCTCACCTGTGGTGCTCTAAAATCCATCTGGAGCTCTTCTACCTTCCCTGCAGCTGTCCCAAAGGTCTGTCTCTGGCAATGACCCATACAAGCATTTGTGTACCTGCCACAAAGAAGTGGGGCCAGGAGCTCTGCGAGGGCTTCCTCTGTGGGCTGTGATAGGAGCTGGATGTTGCCAGAGAATCGTAAGGGCATCAATACGTGGACATAAAGGGAGAGCAGGATGCAGGACCAGCTCTGGTGCTGTTCCTGGAAGCACAGAGGGCTGTAAACATATTCTGGGCAAAGCCAGTCACAAGTGCCCAGGGAAGAGATGGAGGAACTGAGTGGGAGACACACATCATGTAGATGTGCCAGCAGGAACAAACTGGCTTTTTCTAGGCTATCGTAAAGGGATCAACAACCTTGTCCTGGGTGAGAGAACAGTGGTGCACCCCAGGTACCAGCCAGGAAGGATGTCTTTGGGGAACAAATAAACATGAGCATGTGTGCAGGAGCCGGCATTAGTGCAATCTGCTGCACACATGGAAAACTGCTATTAAAGATGCAAACTACATGCTGTCAGCAGCTGTGACAGAGGAAAAGCAAACAAGAGCACTTGTGCACATCCATGCACATCAGTGTGCTGCTTCTCAGACTAGTCCTGGCACTACAGTGCTTGCAGAAGCAGCCACCAATTCTGAGAGATGTCACTGCCCCAGGAAACGCTTTCTCCATGGGTAATGACAATATTTGGCCCTCCCTAAGAACCTGCAAACCCAGCTGAAAATACAGCTCCAGCATCTGGCTGCCATGGCTGGAGAAGGGCAGGGAGCTGCAAGGGCACATCAGTGGGAGCTGAGTGAGGATTCACCCTAGTTCAGCTTCCTATTTATACTAGCCTGGTTTTTATGCTGTGCCTGGGTAATGATGCTAGAGAGCACTTCATGGAGCAGGAACTGGAGTCACTCTGCCAGGCCCCTCAGCAGACTGAACCTGCCCTTTGTTGAGCTCTGTCTGGCTGCTTACTGTCCTGTGCAATTGTTAATCCCTTCGTAACTCCTGAGGTGATTGAGGTAGCTCCTCATGGAATGATGCTTTCATACTGGCCTTTTGGATGGAGGGTAGGTTGTTCAGTGGTACAAACTGAGCTACAGGCTACAGCCTCCTGTGTACACAAGCTGCAGTTTGCCAGACCTTTGTTTTGCTGCTCCACTCAGGTGTCAGCCCTGCTTATCCCTTTGGCTGGGGATGTGCATGCATTTGAGAACCATGCTGGGCTGATGGGGCTTTGAGATGGGCTTTTGTGTGTGTGTGTGTGTGTGTTGAGATTTGGGGGCTTGGGGGGGAATGATTTTGTGCTAATTGAAAGTAAATTTTCCAAGTAAAATCCATTAACTTTTGAGAGTAGAAGAAAAAACTAGTGGTCAGGCATGGGGCTGCCCAGATCCTCTCCCTGAAAGACAGGCTGACACCACCAGTGAAAGGAGCAGTGAGTGGGCAGACCAGGTGCAGGCACAGGCTGTATCTTCATGGTCTGTTCCAGTAGATACCCAAATCTGTTGATCACTGTGCTTACCAAGCTGAGAGGGAGGTTGTTTATTCGTTAGGGTTGCTTTGGCTGTCTCTGAGAGCCAGTACAGTAAACAGAAAGAACCACTGATAGGCTGCCATAAGGAGTGTGCTGCACAAGGCCATGGCAGGGCTGCACAGCCCCTTCTGAGGACAGACAGACATTGTCAGCATGTGAAGCCAAGCCATGGCCATTCCATGTTTGATTCAATGAAAGATGTTCTTTCTGTTCCTCTGAGGTCCCTGCCTGCCAGCTCATTGCACTCTTTAACCCTGTCACTGGTTGGTCTCACTCGTACTGAATTGATTTTGAGACCCAAGGGCTTTTTGTGTGTTTCTACTAATCCCAAGAGTCTTGGTGCTGCTTAGTGAACTCCTATGACCAAAGAAAGAAAGGAAGGATTTTTTTTTTCCCTGGGGAATCATTACAGTAGCAGTCACAGAGGCCAGCCTCCCTGCAGCCTTTCTTGAAGGCTGGGGCAAGGCTGTAGAGAGGATGCCACAGCAGAGGCAGAGACGGGATTCCGAAGGGAGCACTCTGCTGCCACCACAGTGTGACGTGCTTGCCCTCAAAACAAACACAGCAAGGGGCAGAGGAGCTACAGAGATCAGGTGGGCATGTGGCTGGGGAGGAGCAGCTGTCTGCATGAGGGGCAGAAACAGGCTCCTCAGCACTTGTTCAGTTTGACACCAGCAGCAGTAAGCACAACCTCCCAGCTCTTTGGTTCTAATTGGTGTTGATTTCCTTTGCTCTCCAGCTCTGGAGGGTTAGAGCTAGGGAGGCAATCACTGACAGAGTGCCAGGACGAGCCTTAGCACAGTCTGCTCTTCTCCTGGGATGCTTTATTCTTCTTCACTTGTTCTGTTTTTAACCCTGTAGTGACCAGTTTTAGCTATCTTACCACCAGGCATCCACTGCTTGTGGAGGGAGGCAGAGAGGATGTCCTCCTCAGACAGGAGTTGAAGATAGGTGGACAGATTTGCCTCTCCCCATTGACACAGAGCCTAGATGCCAAACCTGGGCTAAGTGCCCCACTCTGAGATAGCAGTATCTAGGTGAGTGATAGCCCTCCCCAGTGGCCCAGCCTCTGTGGTGCTATGCACAAAAGCTGTATGCCTGCAAACTGCTGTCTTGGGTTTGTTTCATCAGCTCATCCTCTCACCAGCACTTTCCATACTGCCTTAGCCATGAGGACAGAGCAGAGCTGAGTGTCAGCAGAGGGCCATGTGAGTATAAGAGGCAAGGACTTACCTGTGGGTCAATCCCAGAATCATAGCAGGTGTCGCTTCTCTCGATGGAGCAGAGAAACAGAGTGCCTTAGGGCAGTGTTGAGAAACTGGGGCAGAAGCCCCAAACCAGCAAACAAACCCTGGGGCAGTAGGAGGCCAAACCTCTGCTGCAGAGGATTTCAGGTATAGGTAGGAGATTCAGCAGGTCCCTCCAGGCAGGGCTAGAAGTGAAAGCTGACTCCATGATGTGAGTGGAACCCCTGGTGGAACCCCTGGCTTCCTGAGAAAGCTGCACATGTGCCCTGTGCTTCATCACAGTATCACAATATATGTGCATCAGGAGCTCTTCCTTCCCCAGCAAGGCTCATTGATGTTTTCACTAACAGCTCTGCTGCTTTCCTTCATTGCCAAGCTGTCAGAAGTTGGATGCCCACTCCTGCTGGCTGATGAGTTTTCTTCACTTGTACATTTAAAGGTGTGCATTAGGTAAATGAGCAGCCACATCAGTGAGGCAGGAGGCTGCCTCACATCAGAACCAAAACCTTGCTTTTGGCAGAGCCATTAAAATATTCCAGAGTTTTATATCTTGAAGTAGTATCAAGTAGATCAAATAAAACCGTAGCAGCAGCAAGGAGTTTGTTCTGGCTGCTGTCCAGCAGTAGGAAAAATCCTGGAGATACAGACTTCTTCCCCTTCTCCCTGGGATTCACAAGCTGGTCCTGCCTGTCAGTGATGTGTGACAGTCCCTGTGATGCCAAAGGGAGCTCTGCACAGGGACCAGCTGCACCATCCCTTTGTTCCCACATACAGGACACAAGGGCTGCACTGAAGGAGATTTAAACAGCACTTGGAGAAGGGCTGGCATTGCCCTGACTGCAGAGCCATGCCTTGCAGAGAGCACAAGGTAGTAAATGTGGGTCTGTGAGCTGTGGGAGAAACCACAGGCTTGGGAAGGTGGCTTTCTAGCATTGCTCTGCTCAGGGAGCATCAATAATGAGAGGTCAGACTCAGACTGCTTCATTTCCAGTCTGCTGTGTATCCATCTCTTAGGAGCTTTCTGTATGGGGTTGACAAAGATTCCTGCATAGTGTGGATTACAGGTGAGGATCCAGCCCCATGCTCCTGCAGCATCCTGTTGTAGCCACTGGAAGCCAACTCTGTAGAACAGGCAAGACTGAGCATGTAATTTCCCTTTAGAAAATGTTCTTTATTCCCTGAAAATTGATTAAAAGTCACATAACAGCTACTCTTCCTTGCCACTGGCACCAGCTCTACAGGGCATCAAAGCAGCTCCTAATCTCTAGCCATTTCCTGGCTGGATGCACAGGTCATCTTGGAGTGAGCTGGGGAGGCTGCAAAAGAGTTCTCTGAAGGCCAACTAAGGTGAACATTGCTGTGGTTTAAGTTGAAGTTTACTTACACAAACTGCAAAAGAGAAGTGAAAAGTTTGTTGACTTATTTACAGTCCTTTAAAAAAGCTTTGGACCAGCTTGTATAAAACAGAAGGAAAGGTGAAAGGAAAGGAAGCAGAAGGTACAGGGGCAGAACAGAAGCAGCAGCCAGAGATTATCACTGGCAGTCTTTGCTTAGTGTTATTTATCTCATCCTGACCCAGACAGTGATGTCTGTTGCTGTTATTTTCTAGCTTAGGAAATATTTGAGGTTGAGACCTTCTCCTTTTTCCCTCTCAGAAGAGCTGCTTGGCACAGTCTTGCTGCCATGGCAGAACTACAAAAGCTCCATGTGAGCAGCTCCATGAAGGAGGTGCAGTTTCCTGTAGGTTTATGTTCTGTGTTCACTGTGTTTCCTTATAACCTACTCCTCAACCCCAAAATAATCTTAGATTCTCCTGCACACCCTACAGCATCCCACAGAGGAGTGGCAGCACGTGTGCTGAGTATTGTGGTCTCCAGCCCTCTGCTGACTGGCTCATGGCCTACTGCTGAGCAAGACGCAACCAGGTGAATTCTGCTCACCAGTCTCTCCCAGGGCACTGCTCTGAGTCTCTCTCTTGTTCCCACTGTAATGGATTTCACAAAACTTCATCTGTCTTTAGGATGTCCACTCCGTGTTCAAACCTGGCTGCAGATGATGGCAGGGGGACCAAAAGTTCCTGGGGCAAGTGTAGATAGGCAATGAAAGATCTTGGTCACTTGGTTGTCCTTTCTGTGAGAAGCAGACCAAGGATAACATCAGGGTATTTTTCACTCTGGAGATTATTGGATAGCTGTGGCTATAAATAAAACAATTGAGGAGCATTCATCAACCTCTCCTAAACACCAAGCAAGATCCAACCAGCAGATTGCTTTCAATAGCACAACAATTGCCATCCTTGGTAAGTGTCATTGCAGCCTGTGCTTGCTCCCACAGGTGCCCAGCCATCTCCTTGCTGAGAGCTCCTCAGTCACCTCTTGCTGCATGTAGGAAGCGACACATTGTGGTAAACACAGTGCTGGAAGGGCCCCAAGAGCTCTGTGGTAGATTTCCAGGTCACTGTCTCCAGTCTGTTTTGCTTCTATGCTTCCATGCTTGTATCACACAAAGGGGGGCCCCAGTCTCCCCCTGACCTGCTTGTATTGCACTTCCATTGCAAGCTTGCAGGTGACCTTGATCATGAGTTCCAGGGAACTGCAGTGGGTGCTGCTAATCAACAGTCATCCTGGGCCACAAATCAGCCCAGGCTGCCTGTGCAGAGACCTCTTCTGTGCAGTGACAGAATGGGTGATTTATTAACCACAAAGATGAAGTTCTCATTTTTGAAAGCTAATGTCCTGGGATGATACTGAAATGGATAAACACAAACAGAACCAAACCATCCCAAAGTTTGGACACTTCCACTGGAGCACAGAGTGTTGGTCTGCTGTGGTGGATGGGCAGCAACAGAAGAGTCCTTGCTTTGACACGTCTCTGTTGGTGCAAATAACGATAACGTTGCTGTGGTTCGTTTTCTGTTTGTTACTGAACATGGATCAGCTACACAGAGAGCAGGGCTCCAGTGTCCCTGCCTGTTTGTTTGGGCTGCTGTGATAATTACAGCTGAAACCATCACCTTAGGAGAAAACCTGGTTTGAGTCATCAGGGAAGCAAAGCTCAGCAGTTTGTTTTCACACAGGAAATTACTGCTTCAGGGGATATTATTAGGTATCAAGACCCCTAATTGCTCGATAATTCCTCATTGCATTTGACTTTGTAGGGTCTGGAAATAATCCTCAAATTTGATGGGGATTTGGAGCCAGAACTGATAAAAAGGAACACCAGAGACAGTTCAAACAAGGTATGCTGGTGAGAACAGCTTCTGTTGCAGCACAGCAGCACACAGCAAAGCTTCCTTTGGCATAATGAATGTTGAAAAAACCTTTTTGTGTCCTAGGCTGGACACATCAGTGCCTTAGGACTGAACATACAGCAGCAGATACCCCAAACATGTCTTAACTGCACTCCGTGCCCCTTTCCTACACTTCCTGCTCATGCTCCCGTGGGACACCTCTGCTGGTGTCTGCTGTGTCCAGCACACAGGAGACAAATCTTGCCAGATGTTCTCAGTTTGTCTCTTACTGCTTTGATCCCCATTTCCATTAACTGAGATAAACCAGTGGTAAATGATATCTTTGCACAGATACAACAGGCAACTGAATGGGACAAAAATCACAGCAGGGAGCAAACGTTGCCTGCTTTGAGGCTAATTTTTATAGCAAAGCCAGGAATGGCAGAATTTGATAGATGCTGATGACCTCAGGTGCTCTTGACTCCCTTTTTCTGGCTGGCTGTTGCACAGGTGTTGTACATCAGTGAGTGGTACGAGAAAGGCTGCCTGATGAGCCCTTGAGTAGCTCAGCTGGTTGCTGGGGTGGGCAGGAGGGAGCTGAGCCTGATTGGGAGCAGGTGTGGATGTGGTGCTTAAAGGGAGGAGTTCTTGCTTCCCTCGGCAGTGAGGGCAGTCATTGCTTAGGAGAGGGTCTGGCTGAGGAAGCTGAACAGGACCTTGTTTCTAGGGGAAAGAGGAAGCTTAGTCACATCTGGAAGTCTACAAGGGCATCTTTGTCTTCTGACGTCCTACTCCACAGCACATGGTGAGTGGAAAAGCTTTATCTATGCTTTCATTTGAGCTGCATGTGGGCTGGGGATGCCTTACTCATCCCTCATGTTCTCTGGGTTTGGAGTGTTTGTTATGCAATTGATATGGCAGGAGGGAGGTGGATTTGTGTGTGGAAGGGGAAGAATCTGAGCCCTTGCAGTCAGCCTAAGTGACTGGGCAGAGCCCAGCTTTTGAGGAAAGCTGTGGGGCTCTTGTGTGAGGTACTGGAGCTGGGCTGCAGTGGCTGCAGGCTACCTGTCTCACACCTGCAGCAAGCTGGGAGTGGCCCTCTGGGCTGTTACTGCTTGCAGGCACAACTAGCTTAGGCTCTGCCATGTACCCTACTAGGGGCTCAGTAGAGCTGCAGCCTGGCATTTGCTTTTCCAGGTTGGCATCTGGGGCAAGGAATCCCAGTCCTGGTTTGAACTTGGCTTCGGTTGGGACAGGAGGGCAAACTTCTTTATACAAAAGAGTAAAATTGTGGCCACAGGCTTTGGAGCCTCTTGATGTCTGAAGGTGAAACTGTGCATCCACAGGTGTGGAGCAGCCTGCTGGGAATTGGTAGCTGAGATGCAAGGAACACTTGTGGCTCTCCATAGGATCAATGTGCGTCTCGTTGTTAATTGCTGATGGCTTTTTGCTCTGGGGTCTTTATCATGAGTGCTTTATCAGTTTCCCAGCAGACAGGCACACAGAGCGTGGGCGGATCAAGCTGTGTGTCCAGGGCACTCCTGGGTGGTTTGCTGTCGGGGATGTCCCAGCTCAGTTATGTAACAGAGAGCAGAGTGGTTGCTGTACGGCAGAGCAGCAGTGCTGCCTCTTGAGAGCTGTTGGGTTGCTTCCTCCCAGGCTCTCCTCACTCAAGTGTCTCTGTGCTAAGGGAAGGAAACAGACACTTCACAGTCTTGGGAAGGCCTACTTGTCAGGAACTCTTGCAGCTGTGATTCACTCATAGGAGAGAGTACACAGTGAGATGCATTGAATGGCATCCCAGCAGGGTGGTTCTTGCTTCAGAAGGGCACAAAGAGGTGAATGTGTTGAAACCCTCATTTAGCATGCACTGGGAAATGTAAAGAGCAAAGAGGGAAGGAGTTGAGGGACAAATCTGTGATCTCTCTGGGTGTGGGAGGTGAATGCCCAATAACTTCATGTGCCACACGAGCTGAAGCAGCCTGAGCTGTTTTTTCTCTATTGAAATCATCCCTTGCTTGCAGCTTTGCTGCTGCCAGTCTGTCTCCTCCATCAGAATCTGCCAGAAGGCTGCGACTGTCTGTGAGCACAGCCTGCCTCATCCCTTCAGCATGCAGCCTGAAGGAGCTGATGGGGGAGCAGGCCTTATACCCAGTGATGTTGTTGCTAAAAAATCCTCCCCACTAGATGCTTCCCCTGGTGTTTTCTGGCAGTTGCATGGCTGCTCTAGATTGTGTTTTGGAGTAGAAGGTGTGTGACCTTTCCCTCCTCCTCCTAGTTCTTTCTTACCTGCTTAAAAACATGAAGAGAAGCTTAGTACCTCTTCAAGTCAAAGTACAAGATTAGGTAGAGGTCCACAGTAGAGCTGGCCAGGCTTCAGCCTCTGACTGTTACCTACAGAGCTCTCCAAACTTTTAGATCTGAAATGAAAGTCCCCCCCTCCCTTCTTCTAAAACTGAACTCTGAGAACTTGTTACAATGGGATTGACATTTGAGTTGTTTAGAAAGTGTTGGACCTGCAGACAGAGAGAACAGCTTTGGTGTTGGCTTATGTTATGGCAGGGAGCAGGCAATGTCATGAAGGACTGGCATGTCATTGCTGGCTTGGCTGTGCCTACCCAAGCCTACCTGTGCCAAGACAGCTAGAGGGACACCCCAGATCTAAATCTGCCTTGGGTTCCCTGCTGCTTGAGTCTGCAGGTGCCAGTGGGAGTCCAGTCAGTGTGGACACATTGCTGCTGGAATGCTTCCCTCATGAGCACTATCTGAGGCTCTGAGCTTTATCTTGCACACATAGGGTGTGCAGATGATGAGGCAGAGTGTGGCTCACACAGACTGGGACGAGAGTAAAAGCATTCTTTGTTAGCTCTTGGTTTTGAGTTCACTTGTAGTCAGCATTCAGACCTGAAATGTTTATAGGACTTAATTACAGAGGCTTCAGTAAACAATTTATGCATTATTAATTCTTGCTAGGTATATCCTGAGCTTCCTTGCTTCTTCAAGTGCAGCAGGGTCAGGAAAGCTTTCAGAGACACCTGGGCTCTGGCAGATCCTGCTTAAAACTCTCAGTAAGACATTGCCAAGGGCTGGGCCTGCTGCTGTAGTGACAGAAGCTGTTTGTTAACCTCTCTCCCTTCCCACAGAGGAAGGGAAAGGCATTCAGAGAAAGAGACTTATTGACTGGCAATGAAAACTAGACCTGCTTTAATGAGAATAGTGACCAAATGGCATGGGTACAAACCCCAGCGCTGCTGATGGCAATTCTGTCCCTGTCCCCACTGATGCTGCGGCAGCAGTCCCAGCCTGGACACGGCAGCAGGCAGGAACTGCCTTCAGGAGCTCCTGGGTTGGGATCAAAGGCAGAACAGAGTCCTTCTCAGGCCATGGCCATTGAAGAGGAGAGCTTTAGGCTCGTGATCCCTCAACTTTATACCCACTATGGCATCCAGGGCATGGAATGTCTTGCTGGTCACTTTAGGGTCATCTGATTTTTCAGCTCCTGCTTGCCGTTTTACTTTCTGTACCCCCAGTACACAAGATCAGCAGTGAACCTGGCCTGCAGCCCAGCCATGCAGAGTGCTGCTGCTGCTGGAGGCAGACCCTGTCTGAAGGTGTGCTGCCAGTGGCAGGAAGTGCAGATACTGAGGCTGAGCTGAAATGTAGAAGCACCACGTAGAATCAGTTCTGTTCAAACTCAAACAGGGGCAGGCATCAACTCTCCACAAAACCAAACCAGTTTTTGCCCCTGGCCCAGGTCCATGGCAGTATTTGCCCTGCTGTGCACACCGAAGCGCTAGCCTTCGGAGGTGTGAGACTGGAGGTCTTGGGCAGTGGAAAGTCTTGGTGTGGTGTGTTCCCTCTCAGCAGGGCTGGGAGCAGTGGGGGTGAGTCCAGGGCAAGGCATGCAGGGCAGCAGGCTGCACGTCATGGGGAGTCACAGCCACCCTTCTGCTTATAAGGGCAGAGTTCCGGGGGAAGCGGAGCAGCCCCAGGCAAACAGCCTTGGGTTGAGCCTTGGAGCGCTCACAGAGGCCATCTGCACACTTTCCAGCAAGTGGCCTACACGTTTCCCTGAAACATGGAGATTCCTTGGTTGTGCAGTCATGCCTTGGCTGCTAGCAGCTTCCTGTGCAATCTGTAAATCATCAGCACTCGGATAACAACAAGAAAACCTAAAGAGATTATTTAAGTTCTCTTCATACATCTCCCAAACAGGCCATCTCCCCAGAGCATGGATGCATTGCTATATGATGCTACAGCTGGGCTGCTAGAGGGGAAGTGGTCAGTGAGTGAGGGCCTGGCAAGGACAAAAGCAGAGCTGTGATGGCTGGGTGGCTGCTGTCGTTCAGAAGCAGCAGCTGTGTTTCTCTTTCACTTACTGCCTTGTTTTCCAAGGGAGCCAGTCGAATCCCATCTTACTGCACTCTGATCATCTTAAAGGGTTTTTTCCTAGAGCTGAGCTAACAAACTGATGACCTCTGCCTAGCTCTCGGTCTGTTCTCAGCTGGAATTAATTGCTGGCCTTCATGCCAGGCTCAGAAGGGAATGGCCAAACAATTGGTGACCTCTGCTCTTACCCCAGAGGCAAAACCTATCACAGTACATTAGAGGTAGGAAGGGACCTCCAGAGATCATCCAGTCCAACCCCCCTGCCACAGCAGGGTTGCCCAGGAGAGTCTGCACAGGAATGCATCCAGGTGGGTTTGGAAAGTCTCCAGAGAAGGAGACTCTACAACCTCTCTGGGCAGCCTGCTCCAGGGCTCAGCACCCTCACTGTAAGGAAGTTTTGCCTCATGTTGAGGTGAAATCTTCTCTATTCAAGTTTGTCTCCATTGTTCCTTGTCTTATTAGTGCCACCCACCCAAAAGAGCTTGGCCCCCTCCACTTGACACCCACCCCTCAGATATTTATACACATTGGTCAGATCCCCTCTCAGTCTTCTCTTCAAGACTGCTCAGGGGTGAGAAACACAAGGAGATGCCGTGGGGAAAAAGTGTTATAGCTTGCTGTGCTGCCTTAACAGAGGCCTTCAGTCTGTGCTGCTGGTGTTCTAAAAGCTTTAGTTGATGAAGGGATTACTCATTTAAAAGAGAAGAAGGTGTTAGCTGTGGAGTCCTTTGCATCGAGGTGCTTCAGCTGAAGCCAAGCGAGTGGCCTGGCAGTGCAGTAGGCTGCAGTGAGTTCTTAGGCACCGCGGCTGTCACCCCAAACATCACATCAGTGAGAGTGTTGACAGATGTGCTGTGGAAAATCTTGCTTAGTGGTCTGAAAAATGAAAGCCCCAGTGCTCCCACTGTCTGCTGGAGGCTGCTCTAGCCTTAGCAGGGTCAGCAGGAGAGGCAGCTTGGAGGGAGCAGCCAAAGTTTGTTTGGGGAAGGCTGAAGGTGTGCTCAGGCTTTTCCCACAGCTGTGAGCAGCACAAAGCAGCCAGCAGGCTGCAGCTGTGCTGGACAGAGCTCACCTGCTCCTGTGCCCAGCCTGGGGGACTCTTGCTGTGCTTGCTTGGCTTGCTGTGTAAGGTCTGATTCAGAAGAGCACTTCTGATGAAAATGTTAATCTAGCTGGTACCCAGTCCTGTGTGGATCGGTTTGGGTGAGTGCTTAACATCAGGCTTAATTGCTTTGCTGACGCAGAGCCTAAAATGTAGCACTGGATGGTAGCAACAGCAGTGACCCAGGGAGAAACCCTTTGCTGGGCAGTGCAGCTGCATGTTTTAACAAGTGCATGGATGGTTTGCAGTGCAACTCTGCTGGGAAACTCTGACCAAACACCCTGAAGATGGAGTTCAGTTGGTACATTGAGCGTGACTTCAAAGGGCTGACGTGGGCAAATGCATGGCAGCTGGAGATGTGACATAACCTTAAGCAGTGAATTTTTGACTGTTTTGAAGGTTTAAAATAGCTTTCAGTCTTGGTTTGAGCAAAACATGCTGCTGTGGTAGAGCAAAACATGCTGCTGTGGTAGAGCAAAACATGCTGCTGTGGTAGAGCGAGGAGATGGTCAAGAGCTGCTTTCAGCCTGAAAATGACAATCTTCACACTGCATTTGTCTTTTGTTCTCTAATATCCAATGCCTGAGATTTCTGTGCCTGAGAGGAGCAGCTTGGTGAACAGAGCCTACTGATTTCTTGTGGTTTGCACAATGGTGCTAATGTGGAGCTGCTTGATGAAAGATTCATACTGCATCTTGATTGAAATATTCCTTACTGGCAGTAAAATGCTGTGCTAGATCAGGTCATGGTGCTTGCAGCTTTCTTTAACAGGCTGTTCTGGGAGTGACAGGTAGGATAACAGACCTGGAGCATTCCAGGGGCTGGATTATTACAGCTGTAGTTTTAATGAAACAAACCCCAAAACCTCAGAAAATGCTGTGCCCGAAGCTAAAATCCCGTTGTGCAGACAGCATGAACTCCAGAAACCTTTGGTTGACTAAAAAGAGAAGGCAGTGCAGTATCACCAACATTTTCCCTTTGCTTTGGCCTGATGTTAGCCCTAATGAACAGGAAGCAGTTGCCATAGATGGTTGTAGCTGCTGCTGACTCATCTGTGCTGAATGCATCATGCCATGACTTAGCCATGTCACTGAGAATGTACAGCTGGGATTCCTCACGTGTGAGTTGTTGCCAGGGAGCTCCTCCTGACTGAAGGACATGTCCCAGCTATTGACTGCAGGACTGCAACTTCACCTCTGAATGACCACGGCATAAAAATCTGAGTAAAAATAATGGTTAATGGTTAATGCTTTCTCTTGACCAGAAGAGTCCACTTCACACTGCTGTTCTCCAAGGTATTCTTTTCCTTTCACTTCCTCCTTGCTCCAGCATGGCTTAGTGCTAAGTAATACAATGAGTGAAGGCTTTAGTTAGCTTTTATTCTGGTGAGAGGAAATGCAAGCAGTGCACTCCAGGATCACCATCTGCCTACGTAAGAAAAAGATCTGAGACTTTTTGAAGCTACTAGTTTAGTTTCTGTCCTTCAGAAAGAGCTGGCATTGTATTATGGGTATTAAAAGGACTGACTTGGTCTGCAGCCAGCTATGTCTAAAGGTCTTCTGCTTTGTAGTGTCACAGCTGCTGTCTTCAGTCCCCTTCTCTGAAGTGTCTCACGTGCTGGCTTACAGCACACAGGTTGGCTATTGGGAACTTCTCCCTCCGCTCACAGTGCCAGTGGTGTTTGGCCTGACATCCTGACAGGTGGCACGTGAGGTGACCCTTGCCTCCAAATGGCTATCCTTGCCTTAGCACCAGAATGTGTTTTGGTTTAATCTGGTGATTCATTTTCTGTCAGTGAGACTTACTGAAAAGCTTCTGAAGGTGTAGACAAATGCTGAAACTCTTACAGGAATTTTAGTAGACTGGAAATCTTTTTTTATCACCTAGGAAATTTGCCTTTCTAACCAGGCAAGGGATGACTAAACACACTCAGTCTTCTCTGTGACCTGTAGTAAACTGAGGCAGTGATAAATAGGTCAATCTCTCTCCCCTGTGCAACTCCTCCTTGCTTCTTGCCCAACCAAAGAGCAAATTTCCCAGAAGGGAAATGTTCTTCAGTCCAGTTGTGAACAGTGTTAGGATTCCCTTGCATTCTTTAACAGAAAAGGGAGCAAAGTAATTCAGGGAGCAGCCTACTAAGGAAGCTGATCAGAGGAGCAGTGCCCTGGGCACAGGCTGAGACCCTGCAGCCCTTCCCTGGCTGTGCTCAGCACGGTTGGAGGAGTCTGGCAGGCAGATGGTGTGGTGCAGAGCTCTGTCAGACAGAGCCAGGGGAGGCTAGGAGGAATGACAAAGCAGGGTGGGCAGACCCAGTGTCTGAAAGATGTCTGACATGCTCCCACCATGAGACTGGTGCATGGTGTGCTGGTTTGGGGCCAGACACAGATCCTCTCTTGCCCCGAAAGGGACAAAAGAATGAGACTCACACAAACGGATTGGAGAGTGATGGGAAGTTTAAATGGAAAAAAAGCAATTGGTGAAGTTACAGAGAACTACAAACCACAAAGCATAGTGACAAAGAGTATCCCAAAGCGTACAGAACCCCTCACAGTATTCCCAAAGCTTCCCAATCCTTCCCTTCTTCCCACCTGAGGGTAAACCCAAACCCCCCAGGGCTCTTTCTTCCCCCTCCCGCTGCTAGGCAAGTCTCAGGCTGGCCAGGTCTGAGACTGCCCCCCACCTCATTCTCCTCCTGGCATTAGGCCTAGACAGGCCTAAGAGGCCTTGAGGATACTCCCCCGGCATTACCCGATAAGAGAGGACATCTCCCGTGGGAGCAGAGAGGGAAGAAAGAGGAAGAGAATGACTTTGCAGATGGCCTTATAGGGTGCAGGACTTATGGGTAGAAATACGCCGTTTCCTGTGTCCACCCCTGTGGGTGGGCACCCAGGACACCAGAGGTGTATCTCATGCGGCAGTGGCAGGGGGCACCCAGCCTAAACTGCCACACATGGCCTCTTGTGTCTCTACAAATAACCTGTTGCAGCAGCGCTCTGGGGAAAGGCCTTTGCTCTATCAAAGGGTTCTGCAGCTTTGATCTTCACTCTTTCTTCTTCAGTGAGTTTAGCTCGTGTGCTCAGAGCTTTGGCTGGAGGTGCTGTCAGTGCTCCTCTTATGAGGGAGCCCAGCCTTTTGAAGGTAGTAATGAAAGTCATACTTGCTTTGGTGGCAGCTGGCCCAGGCTGCCCTTGGTGCGAGCGCTCTGCCTGTGGCGTGTAAGCCACAGTGCTACCCAGGCTGTGTGTTGCTAACTGTCCAAGGGGATTGCAGAGCTGATAGTGTTTGGCTGCTAGGAAACAAACCACTGTGCTCTGGTTTTGTACATGCCCAGGAAGCTTATGAAATGGTGTTTGACAAGCGTAAAACTGCAAGAAGGAAGGTTCAGATATCTGAAGAAGCTAGAAAGGTCTCTTGTGTTGTACTGCATTCTGTGCTCTGAAAAAAGGGCAATGTAGCCCTTTATGTTCACTGATAACCTCAAGCACCTCACTGTGGCCAGCAGGAGAGTTCCTGCTTCGGTGCTTGTTTGCATTCCTGGCAGCTGTGTAACCAAGACAGGACATTTAGAGGTCCCTTCCAACACAAACCATTCTATGATATTTGGTGTGCAGGTGTTCACCTTCCCAGAGATGATCCTTTGTGACCTTGAGAATTACACCCAAAAGAAAACTGAGGACCCAAGTGCTGATTTTTGATTTGGCCAAAAATGTTGTGACCCCAAATTCCATGGGAGCAAATGTCTAATAGTATGGTAAAAAGGTCATTGTTTGCCTTCCTGTTTTGCACAAGAGAGCCATCTGGCCCATGAAATAGAATCACAGAATGTGCTGTTTTGAGGGGACCTCCAGAGGTCATCTAGTCCAAGCTCTTCCGGTAAGGAGGGACACCCCACCTAGATCACTGAAGAGTCCAGCACAGAGCCTCAAAGCTGCTGCAGGCAGTGGAACATCTTCTGTGAGGCCAGGCTGAGGGAGCTGGGGCTTGGAGCTTGGAGCAGAGGAGCCTGAGGGCTGCCCTCATTGCTGGGGATAAAGATGTACAGGGCTGGAGCCAGGCTCTGCTCAGGGATGTCCAAGGACAGCACAAGGGGCACTGGAGGCAAGCTGGAGCAGAGGAGGTGCCAGGGGAACAGGAGGGAAAACTTTTTCCCTGTGAGGGTGCTGAGCCCTGGAGCAGGCTGTCCCGAGAGGTTGTGGAGTCTCCTTCTCTGGAGACTTTCTAATCCCACCTGGATGTGTTCCTGTACCCTGCCCTGGGTGCTCCTGCCTTGGCAGGGGGGTTGGACTGGATGATCTCTGGAGGTCCCTTCCACCCCTTCCCATTCTGTGATATGAAATCTCCCTGACTGCATTGAAGAGCTGAGTCTCTTGGCAGCACTCTGAGAAGTGATGTTTGGCAGGGTACTGGAATGGTGTCAGAAATGGCATTTGTTTGACATGGAGTTATTTGGAAGGAGTCAAACATCTCCAGTTAGGTGTCTTGCAAGGGTGCTTATCCTGCTACCTGTTAGGAATAAGCACTTTGCCAAAATTATTCATATGTGAACATAAAGTTTGATTGGTATGTGTGCAGGAGGTACAGGCACTCTTGGAGGCAGGCAAGGTGTCAGTGCTGCCAGGTGAACCTGATTTCAGCCTGGAAACATTGTCCAATTTACATAGCTTAGGAACTGTACCAGTGACTCAAGATGGCCATAGACAGCCAGAGGCTGTCACTTGTCCTTATTTCATTGGCTGCAATGATTCTGTGCCAGCTTACACTCACAACAACCTCCTCTGTCTGTAACTCACTCACAAAAAAAAATAAAGGCATAGAAAAGAAGGTGAAGGGAAACAACTTAATGTAGATGCAGTGTAGGTTGCATTTGATCAGATGTCAGAGCATTCATCAAGTAACTGCTCTGTGGCTTGTGTTTGCTCAGTGCTCTGCAGCATGCAGCGAGTCTCTGGTGTGGCCAAGTGCTGCAGCATCCCCCAGACTATCACTGTCAGAGGAACTCCAGCCTTCTGAAGTGCCTGTGGATGTAAGGCCAAGGCCTTCATCAGTCTCTGGTGTTACAGAGCTGAGATCACTTCCCAACAATCTGCATCGAGTGGATTGCTCTGTGTTCTTATTCCACAGGTTCTGTGGCACAGATGTTAGCTGACTTGCTCCAGGCCATGTTTTAGAAGCCCAGCTGTGCTCACTTGCAGTCTGAGCATCTGTCCCAGCAGAGCTTGCAGGGTCACACATTCTTTGACTTTTGTGAGGTGGGTGTGACTTGGGCAAGTCCTGCAGCAGCTTCACAGCTCGGTGCCACTGCCCTAGCTTTCTAGAAATGTGAACCAGCACAGCCCAAAGCCTTAGCTGATGTTTCGCCTTCCTTTAGGCTCAGAACTTGGCTGTACATTGAAGGTCACCTTGTGCCCTTGACATGATGTAGCAGTGGAGTTGGTAAGTGTCCAGAACCAGGACTGTGGAGGTGTAGTGCACCCCTCTGGAAGGGTACACACAGAATCTTGCAGGCTCAGGTTCCATGAGAGCCTTGGCCAGGAACAGGTTGGTTTGTCAAAATAAAAGTGAACTCCCAAGTGAGTGCCTTGCTGCTGCTGGGCCCCTTCTTGGCTTGACCCAGCATGGGGGCTGGTGGTGTAGGAAGGGTTGGCATATTTCAGTAAGGCAGGCACTCAGCAGCCTCCTGCCTTTGGAGGCCATTCTCTGGTTTGAGCTAAGGGTTGTGTGGAGGGTGGGTGTACAGCCTGGTGGTTTGTTTGCTGGAGTGGTTCTTTGGCTGGTTGGTTGTTTGTTGGAAGCTGTGTTGCCACGTTTCTGTAGCAGGCTTAGTGGCAGCTGCCATTTAGCTGTGCTTCACCACCGCAGAATGATGCTGCCCTTTGGCTGTGTGCTAGAGAGCAGCCACACTGCTGCTGCTCTTGCATTGGTCTCCAAAGCCATCAACGTGGAACTCTTGTTGCTATCAGCTAGACAGTCTGGAGAGGTTTCACCCTCAGCTGCTGAGGGTAAATTCAGAAAGTTTAGTGTAGATACAGTCAAATAACTACAGGCTGCACTTTGAACAAATCAGTATGGGAGAGGTCCTGCTTGGTCTCCTGAACTAAGGAGAACTAAATGTTTTGTTTCTGCTTGAGTTTCCTCCTTTCCAGGAATGCCCTGTACTACAGAATCCTACAGAAAAATGACATCAACTTTTTTTTTTTTTGAGAATTTGGGCAAGTCAGTATGGAAAGTATTTTAAATATCTGAAAAGTAGAATGGACTTTATTCTAGCACTCCTAAATCTGAGTACTGCAGTTTCACCTAAACATGCTGAAGGAATGTCTTATTTGTGTTAAAAAGGAGGAGGACTTCTAGGCCTTTAAGAGCTGATTTGTAATACAAATGTAAATCCATATGGTGAATGGCTGAAACATTGTGAGGGAGGCTTTGTCTGAATCACTGATGAGGAAAAGGAAGCCATAACCCAAACCCTTTGACAGAGGTCCCCATAGAAAGGTGGACCTGGACCTGCTGAATTTCCTAGGTCTGGGAAACTGACAACTGCCTGCTTGCAAACAATAGACACTGTCTGAAACACTTTCCTGATGGAGATTTTTATACCTTCCAAGGTGATTTCTGAGCTGAATGAGCAGAGCCTGACTCCGGCAGGTTTAAACAGGGCTTCCAATCCCTGTAAAATGGCTTCAGAATACAACCCTACAGCAGCAAACTTCTGTTCACCTCAGTGCTGCTTGTCAGTGGTGATTGACACATCTGTCACTGTCGTTCCTCCTCATATGCTGGGCTGAATCATCCCGATCTTAGACTGCTCTCTGTTCCTTTACTTCAACTGTCCTATGCTAGGAGTGTGCTTTCAAATGGGAACTGCTGTCTTTGGTTACCTTGGCTTTGACAGGTAACCTTTGCCCATTGTTTTGAATCGAGTTAATGGCTCAAGTGGCTCTCTGCATCTTCAGTGCACGAAAGCCATGGGTATTAATTCTGCAGCTATGCAGTCCTACAACTGCCCATGAATTAGCTTGACCCCAGTTCCTAGAGCATTTTCCTCAAGCTCTTAGGTTTACTTCTAGTAGAATTTTTGTCCAAGCACCCCTTAGCTTTGGGGACCCCTTGCAGAACTCTTAGGTTAGGAGGAGGGGGGAGTGTTTTGGCAAAGCCAAAAGCCACACTGAAAGTCTAGCCCATAGGTTGAAACTCAAGGCCATGAGCCACCACCCAGCACAGCAGCTGCTCAGACTCTATAGTGAGACAGAGCAATGTGTAAATATAGGTGAGCACTGGCAGGAGTGGGGGGTGAGTACTGCAAGGCAAAATAAAGATGAATTATGCCAAGAAATCAACTTGTTAGGTTACATCTGGCAGCAGGGAATGCAAGAGAGTTCTCCACTGGGGATGCCAGCTGGAGCTGTTGGTGTGAACTGGCCCAGTCCCACTTAGCCCTCAGTCCAGTCCCCCTGATAGCAGCTGGCCCTCTGACCAAGTGTGCTACAATGTTCTAACAGCATCACTAACACTGCCAGAGCTAAACCTTAGCTTTCTTTGTTGACTTTTCTCTTCCTTCCAGATGCTACGCTCTGAGCTCACCCTGGTCTGAAGACAAGAGCTGAGTTTGTGTCATTTCAGCACTGTCTGCAGACCAGGTTTGATTAAGATAATGAACTATGTGAGCACAGCCCTGCAGAGGCCCTGAGCTCAGCAGCACTCAGAGGTTCCAGCTTCAGAGATGGAGCTGCTGAGGAGCTCTTCAGTTCCTCCATGAGCATGGGCTATTGGTAAGCAGTGGCATGCACCTCCCTGCTCTGAGAGTGTGCAGCCCTGAGCTGGAGCAGGCACAAAAGCCTTGCTTCAGGTGACAGAGTGTATGAAGTATGAAGCCATGAGGATGATTAGGGGACTTGAGCATCTCCCCTGTGAAGAGAGACTGAGAGCCCTGGGGCTGTTTAGTCTGGAGAAGAGAAGACTGAGAGGGGATCTCATCCATGTATATAAATATCTGGGGGGTGGGTGTCAAGCGGAGGGGGCCACGCTTTTGGGTGGTGTGCAGTAATAAGACAAGGAACAACAGGTACAAGCTTGAACATAGAAGATTTCACCTCAACAGTGAGGGTGACAGAGCCCTGGAGCAGGCTGCCCAGAGTGGTTGTGGAGTCTCCCTTCTCTGGAGACTTTCCAACACCACCTGGGTGATGCTGCTCTGGCAGGGGGCTTGGACTGGATGATGTCTGAAGGTCCTTTCCAACCTCTGATATACTGTGATACTGTGAAGTGTCCTTGGATGTGGTGTTCTCTATAGGATGCTGTACCTGCATGGTTCTGAAAGCAGAGACTGCAGAAGCTCCTGAGCATGGCTTTTAGTGGGGTTTTAGTGAGGTGTTTTAATAACTTCTTTTTAGGCTTGATCCTAGAAGTTCATCACAGACGGAGAGATTGGTCATTGGGATGGGCTGCCAGGGAGATGGTGGGGTCCAGGTCCCTAGAGGTGTTTAAGAAGGGACTGCATGAGACATTAGTGCCATGGTCTGGTCGATTAGTTAGGGTTGGGTGACTGGTTGGACTTGAAGATCTTGGAGGTCTCTTCCAACCTGGTTGATTGTGTGAACCTCCCTGTTAAATTATTGTCAATGAAATCAGATTGAAAGCAGTCTTTCCCTCCTGCTGATGGCCCTGTTTCCCTCTGTCTGTGGAAAGGCTGTGACAGCATCAGTGTAGTTCAGGCAGTAGTAGTTTCTCATGGCAGGTCCTTGTTGTCTTTGCCAGGTGACAAACTGAATGGGCTGTGCACATCACAGATCTGTGGGGTGTGCTGATGGCACCTAAAACTGAGAGCAGGCTCAAAATCCCTTCTCTCACTCCAGAGGTATTTGTGTTACCTCTTGGTATAGTGGATGCCTGCTTTGATATCCTTGACTAGCTGCTAGCAATGCTCAGGGCTTTTAGGCAGATTTTGCTAAAGCATGAACCAAGCAGGCGGCTAACAGCAGTAATAACTGAGAAGGTCAAGGTGTGGTTTTATAGACAAGTTAGGGACCCAAACTCCTGTCCAAGGGAGCCTGAGCACCAGCCTTTGTTCAGTAGTGCTTACCAAGAGTCCATACAGCAACAGCCACAAGTAAATAGAATGTACTTGTAAGGAGCGAGTGAAAACTCTTTTAGAGAAGTAAAAACTGAAAGACCCCAATGGCATCTGTTTCTTTTTGTGGCCAAAAAGTTATCTATTCATTGATTTTTGTTGAATTCAGTATTACCACTTTCTCGTTCAGGACTTCTAGAGGGTAATTTTTATGTGAAAACATGAGCCAAAAGAATTCCAGTGCCACCTAAGAGGAGTAGCAGCAAGCAAAAATAAGGAGTGGGGAGTGGGTGAAGCAGTGAATGGCTTGGAGTGTTTGATTTCAGGTATTGGGCTCAGCAGCTGTAGAAATTATTGAGCTGTGATATTCTTCATGGTTTATTTTCTCTCCTCCTGTGAAAGCACTGAAATCAAAATATACATCCAAATGATCCCTCAGCCCCTGCAAGAGGAGTTAGACTTTTTCCTGGAAACAGGCATCATCTGATGTGGCTGCTACAGGTGACTTCTGCCCCACACCCCAAAGGCTGTGTCAAAGACCCCTTTATAGAGGAGACCACAAGTAATGCTGTGAAACATTCCTGCTCTGCAGCCTCAGCACACAGACAGGAGCTGGGCTCCGAGTGTGGGCACAAGATAACCCTCCTGCAAAGGTGCTGTGGCTTTTAAAGCTAACACAGCCAATGTGCAGTCTCTCCCCTGGACCCTTTGCTCAGATGAGAGTCTCCTCACAACTCAGCACTCAAAGGGTTCCTTGATGCGTGTGAGCCTCCGTGCCCCTGTTCAGTGGCATGGGAAGGTTGAGGAGCTCCAGCCTGGTGAGCCTGAAGAGTTGGGTCAAGCTGAGACATGCTCTGTGAAGTCTGATCTCAGCCTGCCTGCAGAGCAGCCAGAGTGGTGCATCTGATGTGCTGGTGTGCACGGGGTGCTGGCAGAGTGTCTGTGATTGCACAAAGGGGTGCTGCACAGGCTCAACTACACTGTTACACTCCTGTGATTCTGACTCACTGCAGACACTTTCCAAATGTCTGTGGCCTATTCTTCTGCAAGAAAAAAAATGCAAAGCATTTTCCTCTTAGAAGGCCAAAGGAACATTTCACAATAAAAAATATTTCTTTTAAAACCAGCTCACACTGGTGTTTTTAATGTGGCTCTGAGATCCTTATTAAAAGCCTAATCCCACTCTTGCTCAAGTAAAGGAGTCTTTGACCATCTTGAACAGCAGCAGACACAGCTCCAAGTGCAGAGCCGGGATCCACTGGGAAAAGGACTCCTGTGCTGTAGTTCTGTGCATCTGCTTCAGAGCAGTTCTTCCTGCTTGCCTTTTACCCAAGAATCCTTTGGGTAGTGCTTCTTTTCTCTTTACTGCTTTCATTCTTAAGTAGGATTTTAAATTAGGAAGACACTGTGGAAAACCCAAAGTAGGAATCCAAAGTTTGGACCCTTTAGCCATGTGTAAGTTGCACAAGAGCAGGATGTCCTGATTTTCTGTATTGCTAGCACTGCAGAAAACAACCAAAATTCTGGGGAGAAATGAGGACCCAATTAAAAGTTCAAGTGGACATCTAGGCAACATTTGTGCTTGGGTGAGGCTTGTTCAAACCCCTGTAAAGGAGGGGTTAATGTGGAGTAACAGAAGAGCAACTTTTTGGGTGGTGGTATCATCACAGTCTTCTACTTCTGAACTAGTCCTGTCAGTAGACCCAGGGCTCCATCACTACTTTGTATTTACTCATGCTCTAAGCTCATCAGAGCTTGGGCACCCCAGCCCAAGCTCCCATTGCTTGGTGTTGGTGATTTAAAGGGGAGAATAAATGAGCTCTCTCTTCTTTGCCACTGAGTGCAAGTGGTTTGGTGTCTGTGAAACTGTTCCAGCCCAAGGACTCCATGTTCATCTTCACTAAATAATGAAGCTTTGATTAAAAACAGATATTAGAGTGATAAGGTCCCCTCAAAGTCTCTCTCTACAACTACCTAAAGGGAAGTTGTAGTCAGGTGGGTGTCAGGCTCTTCTCCCAGGCAACTCCTGACAGGACAAGAGGGCATGGTGTGAAGCTGCACCAGGGGAGGTTTAGGTTGGTTATTAGGAAGCAGCTCCTCACAGCAAGGCTGATCAGGCACTGGGATGGACTGCCCAGGGAGGTGCTGGATTCACCATCATTGGAGGTGTTCAAGAAAAGCTTGGATGTGGCACTTGGTGGCATGGTTTAGCTGATGTGGTGGTGTTGGATCATAGGCTGGACTTGATGATCTCAGAGGTCTTTTCCAGCCTCTGTGATTCTGTGATATTTTATCCTACATCTTTTCATAAGAAGGGTCCATGGATTTGCAGAGTTGAAGTGTCAGACACAAAACCCCCATGTGGGTGGGAGCCTTCCTGCACTTAATTCCTGATGGAATGTTTGCACTCCATTGTTGTAGAGTGTATCTCTCTCTGGTGATATAAGTTCATTAGCTCATACCTGCCCAGGTCTGTTGCAGTACCTGGGGAGTTATCTCCAGGTGTTTTTAAAGCTGCCACTAGTCATAGGGCAGCATTGGAAACATCAAGGCTCTGCTCACCCTTCATGCTGCAAAGGCAGACAGTCCTGTGAAAGTGAAACCCTTCCCAGTAGGTGGTTTTGTGCTGGCTTTCCAGAGCCAGCAATCTTTTAACCCTCAAACAGTACCGAGTTGTAGACAAAATCAATGCCATCTCCCCCCAGGAACACTCTCCAGCATGCTGGGCTCCAGTATCCTAGCAGTTCTGCAAGCTCCTGATGTGAGCCCTGTGGCTTTGGTTTTGTTTGTTTTGCTTTTTTAACTTATTTTGAATGTTCTCTTTCTTCAGGCAACTGTACAGAGTTGTGGGTTATGTTTTTGACTTGGCAGCCCTGATGAGCTGAGCTCATCTGCTTCGGCTCTGTGCAGTAGGCAAGAGAAGGCATTGCTGAAGTGCCTTGGGAATGGATACATAAATCTGCTTTATCTTCCTTTCCTTTATCTCACTTCCAGCTCAAAGACAAATGTAGGAAGCTGTACCCAAGGCTGATTTCAGGAGATACCCCAGCAGCTGCTGTTACTTCAGTAGAAGCATTTGGTTAAAGACATTATCGTCTAGACAAAACCAAACAAAAGTCAATTTGCCTTTTCTTTAAACAAAAATAACCTCTAAAAATGTAAAAAGCCTTCTGAGGTGTGACTGAAGCTATCAAAAGCCAAACAATTCTGAGCTAATGGGACTGGAGCAGAGCATCCTGACTCAGCTCATGCTGCCAGAGGTACACAAGTGTCTTGCTGGAGAGCCAGAATTCACTGGGGCTGAAAAGGCAGAGCTCTGCTTTTCACTCCGTTTTGGTTTGCTGTTGATACCCTGCAGCTCCAGAGCTTGTGGCATTTTGAGGTCAGGGGCTTATGGCTAGCAGGAGGTGGTTCACACAGAAGCAGCTGCAGCAGTAAGAGTTAGTTTCAGTGATCTGAAGGCTAATTAATTAGGCCTCTATTTGTACATGTTCAATATCAAGTGTTTCAGATGTCTTCAGCAGCCACTCCCTACACTATTTTTAGGTGCTGTAGAACAAGAGGATTCTTACATTTTGCAAGATGCCCCCAAATGTTTACAAAACTCTCTTATGTTCAATTCTATACAACCTGTCCATGGGAACTATGCACTGGGGACAGGGGGGGCAGGGGTAGTATCTTAATTATGGAATGAACAAAAGGTGCATTTCAGTGTCACAGAAACATCTGTGTGGAAGAGCAGAGCACCTCTGTAGCTGAAACCTGTTTAGTCTGTAGTGGTGGTGACTTGGTTAGCTTCTGGCTCAAGCTGCTGTGTGCAGTGCGGAGAATTCAGCTCCAGGGTCAGCTTCTCCTGGTTCCTGCCAGTGTCCTTTAGCTGGGTTCCTGCTCTGCACAGTCTGCAGGGCTGCTCCACCAGAGGCTGCATCAGTTGTTGCAGCTTGGGGTGTGGGAATGCTTTTCAGACCCAAATGTTTTGGAGACAGAATTGCTACATCCAGCTGTCCTGTAATGCAATTTACAACTTCAAGAGCAATAGAAGTGGTGTGGGTTGTTTTAGTTTGGTTTTGTTTGCTTGCTTTGAGTTTTGTTTGCTTTTTGTTTTGTTTGTTTTCAACCCAGGGGTGCTGTCCCTGTGGAGCTGACTGTGGTTATGACCCAAATTTTTCCTCTGGTATTAGCTCTGTCCTTATGCAACCACTCCTGAGCATAATGCTGTGCCTCACAGGAACAGGCTGGGCATTGGGGAACGAAGGGTATTAGCTGCTCAGGCTGTAAGTTCACATGGGAACCCTTTGTCAGCAGAAATAATATCATGCAGTGTACCTCCAGTGGGATTTTGCAGTAGGACTTCTCTCACCTAGCTTATAACAGTAGTTAGAGTCATCTTTGCAGGGAGGAAGTGGTCTTAAACAGTCTAAGTAGCCTGACTTAGGGTGTGTCCATTTGGTCCTTAGTATCTTTGAGGATGGAGATTTCAGTTTGTGGCCATTGCTGAGTCCTTGCACTGTGGCTGTCTCCTCTTTCCTCCCACCATCAGGTGTCTGCACACATTGATACCATTCCCTCCTGCTCTTGTCCAGGCTGAGCTGTCCCAGCACTCTCAACTGCTGCTTGTGTGGGAGATAGGTGAGAGACTCCAGCTCATGAATGAGCTTGGCCAGAGGATGCTGGAGACACTGCAGTTCATTGCTTGGCCTTTGCTCTCAGGCACCCTCTTACACTGAGCTTGACACTGCTCATGTGTTCTCAGCAGTGCTGACTGGATGGGAAGGGTCACCTCCTTCAGCCTGCTGGGGATGCTGCTCCTTGGCTGTAGGAGCACTCTGCTGACTCGTGTCCAAAAAGGGCTGAACATGATCAAGTGTTGAAACACTGATGAAGTAAATTTAGTGGCAGCTTTAAAACCACTTGTCTTGCTGAAGAGCAAAGGGATGTTCCCAGAAGTTTTCCCAAGGTTAGGTGGATTTCAGGGTGCACCCATTATGTGACTTTTGATTTTTAATTTTTTTTTAGCACAGCTACTCATGCTTCTGTTGGGCTGCTGTAATGGATATGTCTAGCAGTGCAGTCATCAGGGTATCTTCTACACTGATCATAGAACTATAGGATGGCTCAGGCTGGAAGGGACCTCAGAACTCATCTGCTCCAACCTCCCCACCATGCCCAGGGACACCTCTCAACTAGACTCAGCTGCTCAAGGCCTCATCCAGCCTGGCCTTCAACACCCCCAGGGAGGAGGCAGCCACAGCCTCCCTGGGCAGCCTGTGCCAGAGTCTCTGCACCCTCCTACTGAAGAACTTCTTCCTCAGCTCCACTCTAACCCTGCTCTGCCTCAGCTTCAACCCATTCCCCCTTGGCCTGTCTCTGGACACCCTGATGAGAAGTCCCTCTGCAGCCTTCCTGCAGGATCCCTTCAGCTATTGGCAGGCAACATTGAGGTACCCTTGGAGTCTTCTCTTCTCCAGGCTGAACACCCCCAGCTCCCTCAGCCTGTCCTCACTGCAGAGCTGCTCCAGCCCTTGGTTCATCTTTGTGGCATCTGTCACTGTCCTTTGCTTTTCCTTTCCTCTTTTCAGATGAGGCCACAGAAGCAAGCATGGTGCTGTGCTTGCAATGGTCACAGCTGTTTGGACTCCAGCTTGTTCTGAAAAGCCTCTGTCAAAGTACTGCTTCTAGTGCCAGGATTTAATCTTACAGCTGAAACTCTCTGCATCTGAGAGGCTTTCTGATGAAATGTGCTCCTAGTTTCACCCTGGGCTCTCCAGGGTCCAAGGCATTCTTTTGCCTCGGTGTTCTTTATGTCTCTTGAGGGTGCTGTGCTCTTAGTTGTGTGTTGGTTTTTCACCTGCTGACACAATGGAAGGGCTTATCCTGAATAACTCTTTCATGAAGCTATCTGGTTTATAATTTTTAACCTTTAAACCATCTGCTTAACTGACAGAGCGGTAACTCTTTCACCCTTTTTAACCAGTCACTCCATGTGGAAAAAGACAAAGGTTATGTTAGGGTGGACTCAGACCCTTCCTGTCCATGCCACTTTCTCTTGGGAGGAGAACTCTTTGGCTCTTGGGGGCTGCTCTAAAGCCACATGGAGTCCAAAATTTGTTGAGCCTGAATCCGCAGGTCCTAGTGCTTATTTTGAAACAATTAAAGAGAAAAGAGCCTGTCCCATGGGCTGCACTCTAAGTCTTTATCTTCCTCATTTTGTTTGGCTTTTTACAGTTGGGATTTGGCTGATGTTCAGTTTGCTTTCCAGAGTGCCTTGCAAGAAATGGGAGCAAGCCTTTCTCATTGCTTTAATTTCTCTATATTAAACACATTCCTCCTAGCTCCTTTTCCTCCTCCCCCTTATGGCACTGCCTCCTGTGCAGTGTTATTGCACTTTTGTAGCATTTTAAATCCATTTTTCATCTCTGTGGACTGAAGGACTAGCATTGAGCTGTCTTACAGGACACAGTATTCAATCAGAAGCCCTTGGCATTACCTTAGGCTTTCCCTCATTGCCCAGTTCCTGATGCTGGGCTGTCATTCTGTCCAGGCCTCCAAACCTGATGTGTTGTCAGCCTGGGACAAAAAGAGACTAAGTCCTTCCCCCAATCTTTTTTTAACGTCTCCAGTGCTGCTGGTGTGTAAGCAGTAGTCCTACAAGGTGTTTGCTGCTCCCTCACTGATGGTTTCAGCTGAGGTTGTGTGATGCCTGCTTGGCAAAACTCATGTTTGCATTTCTCGAGATCCTTAACCTCTCTTTGTCTCATGGTGTTGTGTCCTAGAGCTCTTTCAGTTTCCAGGTCTTTACAAAGTGGGTTGAAGCCTATTCATCTATGACTCTAGGTCTTCTCTTTGGCTGCAGTTTTACCTGTGCAGGTGTAACAAAGCTGGCAGGCAGTGACAGCTCTCTGGTTTATTCCCCAGCTAGATAAATACTCTGACCATGCATCCTCCTCTCTCTGTGCCTGCATAGATATCACAGCATTTTCAACAAGACAAACTTAGGCTATAGCTGGGATTAAGCCAGGGACTGCAAACTGCTGAAATAATTCAGCTAAGTCTCTGCCATGTCCTCTGTTACTTCAGCTTGTGGAAAAGGCTTCTCATTTGCACCATTGCTAATAAGGTTTGTTTCCTAACAAGCTTGGTTAAAAACAGTGAAAGCAAAGTGAATTTGTTTTGCCTTGAAGTCGTTGTCATGATTCTCTAATGGGACTGAACTCCTCTGCCAGAGCATTCAAGCTTGCTTTTGCTTTCATTTACACTTCTGAATGTCTTTGTGTGGCTCTCACGGTGTTTCAGAGTACACACAGGAAGAAAAGCTTCTGGAAAGGATAAAAAATATTAATGCTGTACAAAGCAAGAAATATTATGCAGTGCCTATTTTGTGAGATGAGTATGAATGAAGGGAAGTCTCTGCTGGAGGCAGTGATTTGTTAGACTTAGTAGGCATGCCTTCACTCTACCTAATTAGGGAGAACAGAACTGAAACCAAGGGCTCTTGTACAGTGCTCCACTTTCATCCTTCACAGGGCACTGGGGCACTCACCCTGCCAAAAAAGCCCAAGATTCTCCTTAAGTTGTCTCTGGAGAAGGATGCCCAAGCCTAAGGACCCAAGCAGGCAAAACAACCAACCTGAAGGATGAGTTCCCCAAACCACACCCTCCCACCACCCCCAGGCTGTTCTATTTACAATGTAAATAAAGGTTACCTTCCCACCCAGTGACTTGATTCTTTTTCCATAGTCTAAAGCTCTTGTTCCAGCTCTGCCAGAGCAGCACCACAGCCCTCCAGGTCTGCAGGGCTAAGTGTTGTTGAGTGCTGATGTCAGGCCTGGGCTATTTTCTGAGAGAAATTTTGTGTTTAGGGGAAAAGCAGAAAGCATTTTTGTGGCGTGCTGGTGTTTGGAAAACAATGGTTGTTTAGAATTGCTCAGAGGGCTGGAATGTCAGAAGCAGAGAGAAAATGGATTTGCTGGCAGCAGGGAAAGTGGTGAAAGCCATGTGCTGAGTCTGCTTTGTGGCTTTTTGATCTGCCCTCTACCTGGCACTAGCACACCTGTGGGTATAGCTAATGTGTACCAGTGTCTCCCAGGCTAGAGGCTTTCAAAGGTACACTTGCAGTGTCTCCTGCCACAGCCAGCACCACCTGTTAAATTGCTGGGACAGGATCAGTTGGGCTGGAAAGAGTTGAGCTGTTTGGCTAACAGGAGCTTGGTCTTGTCACTGAGGCTGCTTGTGGAATGCTTCTCCAGCTGCTTGTGCAGGGTGCAGAGCTGTGGGGCTTGCAGTGAATCATGTGCCAGAGGGCTCTGGTTTAAAGGACATTGGCAGTTCCAGCCTGCAGGATTCTTGGTGGGGCTTCAGTGAATGATCTTATTGGAAATAGATTAATTTCATAAATCTAAACGTGGAAATAGGAAGAACAATGCTGATGGCAACCAGATGGTGAAACCCAACCACAATTACATAAGGGTCAAGCCTCATTAGTTTGTCACTTTGAAGTCCAAGCAAATCCTCAACTGTTTCAGGAAAAAAAAATCTTGGGCTTTCAAAGCAGAAGGCTGTTGATAAGGGGAGAGGATTGCAGCACTTTGCGCTCTGGTGAAATACTCAGATCACAGGATCAGAGGATGTTAAGGGTTGGAAAGGACCTCAGGAGATCATTGAGTCCAACCCCTGCCAGAGTAGGACCATTGAGTCCAGCACAGGTGACACAGGAACACATCCAGATGGGGCTGGAAAGTCTCCAGAGAAGGAGACTCTACAACCTCTCTGGGCAGCCTGCTCCAGGGCTCTGGAACCCTCACAGTGAAGAAGTTCCTCCTCATGTTGAGGTGGAACCTCCTGCACTGTAGCTTCCATTCCTTGCCTCTTGTCCTGTCACAGGGCACGACTGAGCAGAGCCTGTCCCTCTTCCTTCCTTCATTCCTGACCCCCAGCCCTCAGATATTGATAGACATTGATCAGGTCCCTTCTCAGTCTTCTCCCCAGGGTTCTCAGCCTCTCCTCCCCAGGCACTGCTCCAGTCCCTTCAGCATCCTTGCAGCCCTCCCTTGGACTCTCTCCAGCAGATTCCTGTCCCTCCTGAACTGGGCAGCCCACAACTGGATGCAATATTCCAGGTGAGGTCTCAGCAGGGCAGAGCAGAGGGGGAGGAGAACCTCCCTGGATCTGCTGCACACACTCCTCTGAATGCCCCCCAGGACCCCCTTGGCCTTCTTGGCCACCAGGGCACATTGCTGAGAGAAATGAGAGCATTTCCAACAGTGTGTGGTTTGTTTTTTTTTTTTTTTTTTAACTAAAGAAATTGCTGAAGAAATGGAGACCAAATACATTATGAAGACTCAAAGATTTTAAACTGCTAATGACAGGGAATCAATTTGCTGCAGTACTATGACTGAACTGAAAGAAAATGTCAAACAAGTGAACATTTGACTTCAGTTTTAAATAGTAGAACTGTAAGTAGACAACAGCAGTAATTGGAATAGCATGGTGATCACAAATATTAGGTAGAATTCAAAGAATTTAAGAAAAATATTAATCAGTTGCAAGAAACTGATAAGGTTTTATTCCTCTCAACTTCATCCATTAGTGAGAGGGCCAGAATTACTTCACTGATGATAAGGGTCAGACATTGCTCCATTATTATTGTTATCTCTAAGAATAAATCCCTCTATAAATAGAATTTCCCCTGCTTCTGCAGGGGGAGGATGATCTTAAAAGCTTTGCAAAGGACCTTGGCAGAGGTGCTGCAGAGTGGCCAAGGCAGTTGGGTGATGCTAAGAGAAGCTGCTGACCCTCTGTCGTTACCTGGCAGGAGTTTGCTTTGCCTGCACCTCGCTGCCTCTGCCTGTGGGTTGTGTGTGATCTTAAAGCCCAGGCAAGCTGCTTTGGTTTTTCTTCATTCTGCTTGGTAGAAAGAAACCTAAAAGGCTTTCTAAAGAAAAAAAAAAAAAAGCCTCATTTTTGTAGGAAAGTCAAAGTATCCTTTTCTGAGCGAACCGTTTGGGCTTAGGTACTCCCTCTTCCCACAGCAACAAAAATATTCTAACTGCCCTCCAGATGTTTACTGACAGAGAGCAAATATTTTGGTTTGTTTTACATGAGGTTTTCTTTAACTCTGCAGAAATTGGATTCCTTTTTCTCCCGTGTCCTCTGTCAGCTTCATTCATGGGAGCTCGCTGCAGTGCTTTGGCAGAGGTGTGATGAGCCACCTGCGTTGTTTCAAAAGGCATGCTCTGTCCTGGGGTGCTGGTGAGGGAGAGCTTGGATGAGGGGCTGCAGGTCTTGAAGGTGATGCTGCTTGCATTTCTACAGATTCCAACATCTCACCACAGAAGCCATCAGCAATTCCAGCACTGTCCTTCTCTTCATTTCATTCCCATTCTATGAGGCTGAGGTCCAGAAGGGACAGAGTCCCCTAAATCTTCCTCTCTGACGAAAAGGCAAGACTGCAACACAGGAGTCTGGGAAAAGCCAGATACAGAATGTGGGCAGGGGATTGTGACTGCTCCTGGTATCCTGCTCACTGTCAGGAGCTGAGGAGGTGTTGTTACCATTTCTGTACTACTACAGGTAGGCGCAGAATCACAGAATTGTCAAGGGTTGGAAGGGACCTCAAGGATCATCCAGTTCCAACCCCACTGCCATGGGCAGGGACATCTCACACTACAGCAGGTTGCTTACAGCCACATCCAGCCTGGCTGCAAAAACCTCCAGGGATGAGGCTTCCAGCATCTCCCTGGGCAACCTGTGCCAGTGTCTCACAGCCTGCTAGCTGCAAGTTTGACTTCAGCAGGGGCTGGAACTTTCCAGCATGGGAAGAGTCACCCCATGTTTGAAAAGCAGGGGCAGATCCTTCAGTCATGGCAGCCTGCAGAAGTGCCCTTGGGTAAAGCAGAAGGGAGGGTACAGACTCAGTTGCTGCAGCTTTAAATCCAACTTTAAGGTCTGAAAAGCCTCCAACAGGTTGTACCCAAAGCGTCTGACTTCCAGAAACCAGGAAAGTGATCTGCTCCCTGCAAGCTGCCTGCTTTGTAGCCAGCAGCTTACCACTAACTGCTTTGCTCTGACTCCTGTGCTTTCAAAACTCTCTTCTGGTCTGCTTGTTCTGGGGCTACAACTTCTGCACATGGGAAGAGGAAAGGGCTGCAGCAGACCTTAGGTGATCTGAGGTTGCTGTAAGCAACTTCTTGCTTTCTTCAGCTGATTATTTTTACTTGCTTTCAAAAACTGATGTTCTTCTGTCTGCTGGAGCTTTCCCTGTCCTTGGGGATGGAGCATATCTTCACACCAGCTAACCAGAGCAGCTAGTCCATGCTAAGCCTGAACTTCAAAACCAGAAGAAAGGGGGTTTAAGGTCTTCAAAGAGCTGAAAGTGTTGGAAAGACAACATGAGTTCAGATTACATGGTCCCCAAGTGGTCATTGTTCATCTGGAAATGCAGTGTTGGCATCAGATGGGACAGCTCTTGTCAAGGTTTGTGGGTCCATCTCCTCAGTTTCCCTGTGGGCCAGAGTGCCCTGAGAAGCTGCATCTCCCCTGATGGGTTGTGGTCACTGTTTGCAGTGATGAGTTGGTGTTCATACAGGGGACAGAGGCTCCTGTGCTATGGCAGCAGAACAAACAGGGCCAGCAGGGAGAAAGGGAGGCTGAGGTCTGACATAGCAACTTCTACAGAGCATTTTGAGAGGAGATTTCTCTTCCATTACAGCCAAAAATTGACTTTCACTGGGGGAAGAAAAAAAAAAAAAGCTTTGCTTGACATTTCCTATAAATTTGGTATTGGGAAGAATCTACCTTCCTAGCATTCCACTAAAAACATCCAGAGAGAAAGGAAGCAGTGGTTTTATGGAAGCTGTCAGGGTGCTGCTTCCCATGGTCTGGGGAGCTGGGGTCACAGCTTGCTCTGGCAGCCAGGGCTGTCCCACTGCCAGGAGCAGGACAGCAGGGGCAGCCTCAGCCCTGGCATCAGCTTCCCAAAGGACAGGGATGGGCTGACACTGGGACAGGACATCAGCCTGAGGGTGTGGGGGAGAGCTACAGTAATGAGCTGCTTGCTGCCAGGCTGGAGCATGGCTGTGGCACAGCTGGAGGGGCAGCTCTGGGACAAGCCAGTCCTTAACCAGGCTCTTGCAGTGATTGTTTCACGAAGGTCAAGAGCTGAGCTAATTCACTTCAGAGAGGAAAACACAGAGTGTGGAGTTGTTCCCCTCTCTCCCTCCATGGGTCACTTGCAGGGCTGTGCCTCACCTCCTTCACCTGTGGTGGCTGTGACAGCCCTTTCAGAGCTGTCCCTGCCATGAAAGCTCACACCACACTAGTTACAAGGCCTAGGGAACGCACATCAAGCTCCAGTGCTGCCAAAAACCTTCTACGGAGGGAGCTGAGGAGCCTGAGGGCTGCCCTCATTGCTGGTGACAAAGATGTGCAGGGCTGGAGCCAGGCTCTGCTCAGGGATGTCTGAGGACAGCACAAGGGGCACTGGGGGCAAGCTGGAGCAGAGGAGGTGCCAGGGGAACAGAAGGGAAAACTTTTTCCCTGTGAGTGTGCCAGAGCCCTGGAGCAGGCTGCCCAGAGAGGTTGTGGAGTCTCCTTCTCTGGAGACTTTCCAACCTCACCTGGATGTGTTCCTGTGTGTCCTGCCCTGGGTGCTCCTGCCTTGGCAGGAGGGTTGGACTGGATGATCTCTGGAGGTCCCTTCTTACCCCTAACACTCTGTGATTCTGTGATATCTACAAGGCTACAGCTCCTGTTCTGTTTTCCCCAGTGCCTGAGTCAGGGGAAGATGTTACCAGGGAGGGGGGAGTAAGCTGTGGATGCAGGAGTGCTGAGAAGTGCTGTGGGGCTGGCTCTCTCTCCTGGCACAGACAGCTGCTGCAGCCTGGCCTGCTCTCTGCATGCTAAGCTGCTGCTCTTTTGCCACAGCAGTACTGAAGCGAGGAATCATTCCAGCTGTGAGGAAAGATGTGCAGGACCACTGGCACCCTTGTCCCTGCTCTGTCCCCAACCCATGCCAGCCTGCTGTGCTCCTCTGCTCAGCAGCCCCTTGTGCTGGCAGCAGAGTAACAGCCCTGCTGCCATCAGATCCTGCTGCCCCAGGCCACCCCAGTGGCAGCAGCCTCTCTGCCAGCTGTCATCAGCTGGTGGCAGGATTTGTTTTCAGTAGAACAGAAATGTCTCATTTGCATTGGTTTTCCAAACCAGAGGAGGTTCTGAACCTGTTATGCAGAGCATAAAACTTCAATGCCCTCAGAAGCAGATAACTGCAGGGAAGGGGTGAACAGGTCCTGCCTCAGGAAAGCAACCCAGGTCAGGGCAGTGTTACTGGTGGAGGAGAGACACCAGAACACCATGGACCAGCACTGTGCAAGCACCATGGGAGGTGTTTCAAAGGCAAAGGACGTTTCAGGTGCCCTGTCTGTATCAACCCAGCCCCATGGCATTCTTCCTTGGGATGCTGCTCAGCGTTTGCTGTCCTGCCTGGCCCCTCAGTCTCCCCCAGGTGCCTGCTTGGCTGGCTGAGTGCTGCAGGTCAGGGGCCCAGTGCCATGCAGCAGCTGTCCCTTCAGTGGTTTCTAAAGCACACTGGTGTGTCTGAGAGATCCATTGCTGTTGCTGGGCTGTGGCATTTTAGAGAAGAATCTGAAAAAGATGAAAACCTCACCATGTGGCAGAGCCAGTGAGATGTGACAGCTTGGCAGGGGTTTCCCAGATCATTCAGTGAAGCAACCAGACTACTTACTCTTGTTTCCAGGGGCCTTTTGTTTTGGTTTGTTTTTGTGAAGTGCTGCTGAAGTCTCCCAGGCTAACAGCATGCTGGAAACTGCAGTTCTTTGGTGTCCAACATACAGAACCCCATCCAGGACCCAGCCATACAGATCAGCTTGGCTTGCTTGGGCTCTACTGCAGTGTCAGACCCTGCCCTCAGTTTGACAAGCTGAAGGGGTTGACCTGTGGGGCAGTAAATAAATAAGCTATTGCTAAGGTTACCAAACAGTGCCCTGGAGTGCACAGAGGCTTCCACGAGCCCTAACTCACAGACATTCTCTGACGCAGTGTTGCTCAAACCCTCTGCTTGCTCTGATAACCTTGGGCTCCTCTTGCAAGTGGAGTGCTGTGGTGCCAGCTTTTTGCTTCTGTGTTTTCACCTGTTAGTGCTTTGTCACCCAATGAAAGTATGGCAAAGGGATCTGTTTGAGATGAAACCATTGCCTGCTGCTTGGACAGCAGCACACTGCCCCTCACCAGTGCTGTTGTCACAGGAGGCCCTGGCAGGCACAGGCACTCAGCTTCCTGGGCAGTGAGTCACACAGAGGGGCTGAACTCTTACTCCTGTTGTGACTCATCACTTAGACACTTCTCAGGCAGTCCTCAGCTCATGGAACAAACAAATTCAGCAGCACACATTTGTCACATCCCCACAGCTTACTCCAGTCACTGTTGGTTCTGATGTCACATTTTCATAGATTCATGGAAGGGGCTGGGTTGGAAGGGACCCTAAAGATCATCCAGTTCCAATCCCTTGCCATGGGCAGTGTGATGGTTTGAAACTGTCTTTTTAATTTTTTCCTTGCAAAGTTCAAAACAGAGAAAGTGAAAGAGTGTAAATAAGTCATTATTGGGTGTAAGAAAGCAAAATACTGATTGTTCCAAACACTTCCATTGGATAGATAGAAATGTTTAAGAACTATTACCCAAAACAAAGTAGGCATTCGGCACATTCTGCGTTCGGCAGTGGGGGCAGTTGCTGGGCTGTCTGGCTGCTGTTTTCTTCTTCTTCTCTTCTGGCTGAAGATAACACACTGACCTTGGCAGCTAAGTTAACAACTCTCTGCTCTAACTAACATGCTTTCTGTCCAAGGGGGGCCTGAGGGGGAAGCTCCTGGGAGAGGGAGACCCCTTTGGGAGGGTCCCCTTGGGGGGAAGCAAAGGGAGATCGGTTGTTTTTCTGTTGATTGTATATATATTGTAAATGTTGTGAATTTTGTAGATTTGTACGTATTCATTGCATTTCTCTGCTTGTAAATACAGCCTTCATTTGCTTCCAGACTGGGCTAGCCTGGTTATTGTCGGTGGGGGGGAGGGGAATTTCAGCTCACACTGACACATTTTATTTTTGGTGCCCAACGTGGGGCTTGATTGCTTGTATGATTTATTCCTGCTCAGATTAGGAAGCAAAATGAAGCTGTTTTGGATTTTGAGTAATTTTATTTCTTCTGTTATCAGTGTGATTGTCTACAGATGGGCTGTTTCCTGCATGTAGACAAGATTGTGAGATATGTGGCATATAAGTCGTTTCTTTGGGTGAAGAACAAGTTACTGAATGTTGGTGAATTCTGTTGTGGTCTTATTGGTCTTAGAAGCTATGGTAACTCAACTATGAATCTGCTAGCAGACACATTTGAGTTTGTTACTCCTCTTACAACTACAGAGGGTCTTTGGAACCAGTGGCACCCTAGATATCTTGTTCTAACCTTAATTTTGTTGCTTCTTGGAATAATCATATGGCTGCTGATAGCACTGTGTCAAGAAAGACAGAAGGCTACTTGCTCTTCTGACCTGCGTAGATGTAAGAGGAAACATAGAAAAGCTCAGGGAGGTTCGGAATTGGTTTCTGATTCCGATTACGGTGACCAGGAAATCACAGTTCAGGCTTGTGAGAAAGATGCCGATAGTCTTGACTCAGAGCCAGCAGCAGTAGCTGCGGGACCTTTGCCAGAATCTGAGATAACAGACTCGGCGACACAGACAGACTCGGCGACACAGACAGACTCGGCGACACAGACATAGCTGTGCAGGCAGACGCCATTAACGAGGCACAGTCTCCTCCTCCTCCCTCTGCTGGCCAGACGGACGCAGCAGTGTCTGCAGGATCTCAAAGCACATCTCCTGCCAACCCTGCACAGACTCCCTCTGCTCCTGCTAACCCTGCACAAAATTCCTCTACTCCTTCCAACTCTGCTGTGAATGTGAAAGCCAATCCAGTAAATTTGGTGGCCACTGTAAGCAGAAAGCGTAAAGGAGCTACAGGAGGAGATGCAAATGCTGCAGGAGATGGTGCAGATGGAGATGAGGGTCCTTCTACTCAGGGTCCCTCTGTTAAGAAAGATCCTTCTGGTGAGGAAGAGAAGGTTAGCCTTAAAACTCTGGCAGACCTCTTGAGACCCCACATGGATGATGGAGATGTAGACCCTGCTAAATTAGCAACTGCTGGCAGTGCCTCTGAACTCAATGAAATTCAGCGGAGGATTACAATAGGATTATGGGGACAGCGACCTGAGGATGATGATGAGGAGGAGGATGAGGATGACATACAGTCAGCTAATGCACCCAGACAGGAAATTAGACATGTGAGGAAGGATTACATCAGAGGAGATAATGAGCCATTCCTGTCTTGGCTAGCCAGGTGTTTTGATATGGGAGCCCCAGCATTGGTGGTAGGCGACAAGTCGGCCTCTCAGTTGGGGATGCTCTCAAAGGATACAGGCATAGACAGGCACCTAGGCAAGTGCATTGGTAAAGTTTCTCTGTGGGCACGCCTCCTACTGGCAGTCTCGCTGAGGTACCCCAGCAGAGATGATTTACCATGGAACCCTAAGCCTTGGACCACAATAGCTGAGGGAATCAAGCGTCTGAGAGAGTTTGCTGTGAGAGAAGTAATGTATGGAGATCATAAGACTCTGAATCCTGATGAAATTCCTGTTGGAACAGGCCTTGCCAAAAAGCTCATTAAGCTTGCTCCTCCTAATTATGCTACTATTCTGGCAAGCAGGATTGTGGCAAGAAATTATGGTGGAGTGCCTCCTACTGTTGGCCATTTCACTGACCAAATGAGGCAGTTGGAGGATAGTCTTGCACGTACTTCTTTGGTTTCAGCCATTGAAACTTTGTCTGGAAAGATGAGAATTGCATGAAAGAGCTGAAGGAGGAACTTAAAACCTCCATATCCAACTTGATGAAGGGGGATGATTCTAATTCCTCTTCCTCCAGATGGATACAAGTTTCAGCTGTTAGGAACAGACGTGCTCCAAGAAGGCCATTCCAGAATAGGTCAAACCAAAACAGACAGCAGAGGCAATCACGTGGCAGTATCTGGATAACTCTGCGTGATCAGTTTGGTGAGAACATGAACAGATGGGATGGTCAACCAACTTCTGATCTTTTCAAGAGGTTACGGGAGCTGCAGAGGGGCAGATCCCGAGGTAGCAATACCAGGAGGGTAGCTGTCGCTTCCTCAGTTTCCCAGAACAACTCTGATAGCTCCAACAGTGATCCTAATTCTGGTGCTGGACGTTGTGCCAGCTGTACATGTGGAGGTAATCCCCACCATTAGGGGTGCCCTGCCTTCCGCCAGGGGGAGGTAAGGGATAATGGAGATAACAGAATCTATTGGGATGTGTACATCCAGTGGCCTGGCACTTCAAAATTTCAGAAGTACAGGGCCTTGGTTGACACAGGAGCTCAGTGCACCATAATACCATCAAATTATCAAGGGGGAGAATCTATAACTATTCAGGGAGTCACTGGTGGATCTCAAGAGTTGTTTAAGATAGAGGTTGACATAAGTTTAACTGGGAAGCAGTGGAAGAAACATACTATTGTAACAGGTCCTAATGCACCTTGTATTTTGGGAATTGACTTTCTGAGAGAAGGGCGTTTTAAAGACCCTAAGGGTTACAAATGGGCTTTTGGAATAGCAACTGTAGAAATTGATGGAGGAAAATTGAAGTTGTCCATTAGACCTGAGCTTTCAGATGAATCTGCAGTTGTGGGACAACATGAGATAGAGGATGTAAAGCTGCCGGTTGCTTCTCAAACTGTGCATCACAGACAATACAGAACCAACCGTGACTCTTTGGTGCCCATTCAAAACTTGATTCGTCAGTTGGAGAGTCAGAAGGTCATCAGCAAAACTCATTCACCTTTCAACAGTCCAATCTGGCCTGTGCGAAAGCAGAATGGAGAGTGGCGTCTGACAGTTGATTTCCGTGCCTTGAATGAAGTAACTCCACCCATGAGTGCAGCTGTACCAGACATGATGGAACTCCAATATGAGCTGGAATCCAAGCAGGCCAAATGGTATGCTACCATAGACATTGCTAATGCTTTCTTCTCTATTCCCATAGCAGAGGAATGCAGGCCTCAGTTTGCTTTCACCTGGAGAGGCATTCAGTACACATTCAATCGTTTGCCCCAGGGGTGGATTCACAGTTCAACCATCTGCCATGCAGTGATCCATGATGCTTTGGAGAAAGGTGGAGCTCCAGAACACATTCAGTTCATCGATGACATCATCGTCTGGGGTGAGACTGCTGAAGAAGTCTTCGAGAAAGGTAACAAAATCATTGACATTCTCTTGCAAGCTGGTTTCGCTATCAAGCGAGACAAGGTGAAAGGACCTGCCAGAGAAATCCAGTTTCTGGGAGTGCGGTGGCAAGATGGTCGCCGTCACATCCCAATGGATGTGATAAACAGAGTCTCCACCATGGCAAATCCCATCAACAAGAAAGAAACTCTGCGTTTCTTAGGCATAGTGGGATTTTGGAGACTGCACATTCCTGGATACAGTCAGATTGTGAAACCTCTCTATGATGTGACTCGAAAGAGAAACAGTTTCCAATGGGGTCCTGAGCAACAAGCAGCCTTTGACCAGATCAAGCGAGAGGTAGTCCAAGCGATGGGTCTGGGACCTGTCCGAACTGGTCCAGACATTAAGAACATTCTGTACACGGCCGCGAGTGACAATGGTCCAACCTGGTGCTTATGGCAAAGAGCTCCAGGGGAGACACGAGGACGTCCTCTTGGTTTCTGGGGTCGTGGCTACAGAGGCTCAGAGGC
This sequence comes from Indicator indicator, assembly GCF_027791375.1. Taxonomy (NCBI): domain Eukaryota; kingdom Metazoa; phylum Chordata; class Aves; order Piciformes; family Indicatoridae; genus Indicator; species Indicator indicator. The sequence continues at coordinate 36,781,770 of NC_072013.1, forward strand.
AAACTACACTCCAACAGAGAAAGAGATTTTAGCTGCTTATGAAGGAGTGAAAGCTGCTTCTGAAGTGATTGGAACTGAGTCACAACTTCTTCTAGCTCCTAGATTGCCAGTTCTGAATTGGATGTTCAAAGGCAAAGGTTCTTCACCACATCATGCAACAGATGCTACCTGGTCTAAGTGGATGGCTCTGATAACACAGAGAGCTCGAATGGGAAATCTCGAAAGGCCTGGTTTGGTGGAGGTGATCACAAACTGGCCAGAAGGCACAAGCTGTGCTAAACCTCCAGAGGAGAGAGTAACTCGTGCTGAGGAAGCTCCTCCTTACAGTGATCTGTCTGATGATGAAAAGAGATATGCTTTGTTCACAGACGGTTCCTGTCGTCTTGTTGGGAACAAGCGGAGATGGAAATCTGCAGTGTGGAGTCCAACGCGCAGAGTTGCAGAAGCGAGAGATGGAGAAGGAGAATCCAGTCAATTTGCAGAGGTAAAAGCTGTCCAGCTAGCTCTTAACATAGCTGAACGTGAGAGATGGCCAAAGCTTTATCTCTACACCGACTCGTGGATGGTAGCCAATGCCTTGTGGGGTTGGCTGAAAGACTGGAAGAAGAATGGCTGGCAGAGGAAAGGAAAGCCAATCTGGGCTGCAGATCTGTGGCAAGACATTGCTGCTCGCATTGAGAGAATCCCAGTGAAAGTGAGACACATCGATGCTCACATTCCTAAGAGCAAAGCTACAGAGGAACAACAACACAACCATCAGGCAGATCTAGCTGCAAGAGTTTCCCAGGTGGACACAAACTCTGATCCTGATCCTGATCTTGACTGGAAACACCGAGGTGAGCTGTTCTTAGCTCGGTGGGCCCATGACTCGTCAGGACATCAAGGCAGAGATGCAACCTACCGATGGGCTCGTGACAGATCCATTGACATTTCCATGGATGCTATCACACAAGTCATCCATGACTGTGACATTTGTGCTGCTATTAAGCAGGCAAAGCGGATCAAGCCCTTGTGGTACGGTGACCGATGGTCCAAGTACAAGTATGGTGAAGCCTGGCAGATTGACTACATCACTCTACCTCGTTCTCCATCTGGTAAGCAGTATGTGCTGACTATGGTAGAGGCAAGCACTGGATGGCTGGAAACTTATCCAGTTCCTCATGCAACTGCACGTAACACCATTCTTGGTCTGGAGAGACAAATCCTGTGGAGACACGGAACTCCAGAGAGGATTGAGTCAGACAACGGAACTCATTTCAAGAACAATCTTGTAAAAAACTGGGCCAAAGAGCACGGCATCGAGTGGATATTCCACATTCCCTACTATGCACCAGCTGCAGGGAAGATCGAACGCTACAACGGTTTGCTGAAAACCACTCTCAAAGCCATGGGGGGTGGATCTTTGAAAAACTGGGAGAAACATTTAGCACAAGCAACCTGGTTGGTGAATAGTAGAGGTTCAGTGAATCGAGCTGGACCTGCCCAATCAGATTTGTTGCGAAAGGAGGAAGGTGATAGAGTTCCTGTTATCAGAGAAAAGAATCTGTTAGGCAAAACTGTTTGGGTATTTTCTCCTTCAGGAGAGGCCAAACCTGTCCGAGGGGTGGTTTCTGCTGAAGGTCCTGGTCACACCTATTGGGTGATGCAAGAAAATGGTGAAATTCAGTGTATTCCACAAAGAAATCTAACTTTGGCTGAGAGAGGTTAAATTCAGAGTGTTGCGCAGATACAGCATCGCGCCCAAGAGGAGAGTTCATGAGATCTACGGTGCACGAACCCTGAGAGCCCTGAGTCACCTGAGAGTCCCTGTTCCTTTCTTCGCTCCATCTGCGAGGAAACAAGCTGTTTGCTGTTTTTCCTGTGATTTGACTCTTTTGAATCATCTACATCTGAGATAGCCGGAATGGACTATGGTCTTTATTCACCTATTGTTGTAGATATTATTTTAGATTAGATAAATGATAGTAGCAGCCAATGGAATTGTTTAGAAGGGGTGGACTGTGATGGTTTGAAACTGTCTTTTTAATTTTTCCTTGCAAAGTTCAGAACAGAGAAAGTGAAAGAATGTAAATAAGTCACTATTGGGTGTAAGAAAGCAAAATAACGATTGTTCTAAACACTTCCATTGGATAGATAGAAATGTTTAAGAACTATTACCCAAAACAAAGTAGGCACTCTGCACATTCTGCGTTCGGCAGTGGGGGCAGTTGCTGGGCTGTCTGGCTGCTGTTTCTTCTTCTCTTCTGGCTGAAGATAACACGTACTGACCTTGGCAGCTAAGTTAACAACTTTCTGCTTAACTAACTCTGCTTCTCTGTCCAGGGGGGTCTGGGGGGAAGCTCCTGGGAGAGAGAGGCCCCTTTGGGAGGGTCCCCTTGGGGGGAAGCAAAGGGAGATTGGTTGTGCTTTTCTGTTGATTGTATATATATTGTAAATGTTGTGAATTTTGTATATTTGTACGTATTCATTGCATTTCTCTGCTTGTAAATACAGCCTTCATTTGCTTCCAGACTGGGCTAGCCTGGTTATTGTCGGTAGGGGGGGGGGGGAATTTCAGCTCACACCGACACAGGCAGGGACACCTCACACCAGCACAGGTTGCTCAAGGTCTCATTCACCACCTCCCTGGGCAACCTGTTCCAGTGTCTCATCACCTTCACTGTAAAGAATTTCTTCTTCATCTCCATTCTCAACCTGGAGCCCACTGCAGAGAGAGAGCCATGAGGATGCTTAGGGGACTTGAACATCTTCCCTATGAAGAGAGACTGAGAGCCCTGGGGTTGTTTAGTCTGGAGAAGAGAAGGCTGAGAGGGGATCTGATCAATGTCTATCAATATGTGAGGGGTGGGTGTCAAGAGGAGGGGGCCATGCTCCTTTTGGGTGGTTCATGGTGATAAGACCAAGGAACAATGGGTTCTAACTTGAACATAGAATATTTCATGTCAACATGAGGAGAAACTTCTTTCCAGTGAGGGTGACAGAGCACTGGAGCAGGCTACCCAGGGGGGTTGTGGAGTCTCCTTCTCTGGAGACTTTCCAACCCCACCTGGATGTATTCCTGTGCAGACTCCCCTGGGTGATGCTGCTCTGGCAGGGAGGTTGGACCTGATGATTTCTGGAGGTCCCTTCCAACCTCTGATATACTGTGAGACTTTGATACATGCCCTTGTGAAAAGTCCCTTCTTGGCTTTCTTGTACCCCCCTTTGGCCACTGGCAGGCTGCTATGTGGTCTCCCCAGAGCCTTCCCTGCTGCAGGTTGAATGCTGGCATTGTTTGCTGTTCTATGAAAGCAGCCAGTGGGAGAATCCTGATATACCAGCTGAAATTTGCCAGCTCTTCTAGTTTCCAGTCTTACAACTTCTGTGTCTCTATTTGATCAGATGTGTAGGCAACAGTCCAGGTGTCTGGAAAGGCAGAAGGTTTTGCAGTGCTTCATCTTTAAGGTCATTCCTTCCTGTTGCCTGCCAGAAACCAGTAGAGCCACCAGAAATGTCATGTGTTTGAGAGACTGTGGTGCGGGTAAGAGTCAGTGTTGGTTGGGGGTTCACTCCTGTCTTTCACTGCTATGACCTAAGCACCCTATGGCTGCATCCAGAGCATCCCTTGGTGTTACAGACCCCAGTGCTATGGGATACATAATCATAGAATCACAGGATTGTCAGGGTTGGAAGGGACCTCAAGGATCATCCAGTTCCAACTCCCCTGCCATGGGCAGGGACACCTCACACTACAGCAGGTTGCTCACAGCCACCTCCAGCCTGGCTGCAAAAACCTCCAGGGATGAGGCTTCCACCACCTCCCTGGGCAACCTGTGCCAGGCTCTCACCACCCTCATGGGGAACAACTTCTTCCTAACATCCAATCTGAATCTCCTCACTTCTAGTTTTCCTTAATTCCCCCCACCCTTATCACTCCCTGACACCCTAAAAAGTCCTTCCCCAGCTTTCTTGTAGCCCCCTTCAGATGCTGGAAGGCCACAAGAAGGTTTCCTGGGAGCCTTCTCCTCTCCAGACTGCACAACCCTAACTCTCTGAGTCTGTCTTCAGAGCAGAGCAGCTCCAGCCCTCTGCTCATCCTCATGGCCCTTCTCTGGACACCTTCCAGCACCTCCAGATCCTTCCTGGAACAGAGGCTCCAGCACTGGACACAGAGCTCCAGGTGGGGTCTGAGCAGAGGGGGAGGATCCCCTCCCTGGCCCTGCTGGCCACACTTCTCTGGATGCAGCCCAGGCTCTGCTTGGCTCTCTGGGCTGCAAGTGCTCACTGCTGGCTCATGTTGAGCTTCTCATCCCTCAGCACCCCCAAGGCCTTTTCTTCAGGGCTGCTCTCAAGGCAGTTCCTGCCCAGCCCATAATGTACAGGTAGGAGTCAGTCATGGCATGGTTTGCTTGGTAACCTTGTGTCAAACTGCCACACTTACTCTCTCTTGTCCTTGCTATAAGCTACCAGTCCCTTGTCTGCTCAGTGCTTTCCTGTTCCCTGGGATGTCAGTGACCACAGGAGAGGCTGCAGGTGCAGCTGCTCAGAGAGGTGGGAGGAGATAGGGACTATGGGGTGAGAGGTTTCCCTGCCAGAGCACAGCAGCACTTTCATTTCTTCAGACAAGGTGCCCTGGTCAGCAGTATTGGGCCGTGCTGGCTCCACCACTGGCTGTGTCCCTTTCCTGGTGGGATGTGCAGATCTCCAGGCAGTGACAACTCCTGCTAAGAATGATGTCTAGCTACAGGGCTGTGGATTTTGGGAAGGAAGACTTGCTGATGGTTTGGGGTAGTCTGACAAAAATCTGTTTAATCTAAAGATTGTTCAGTTTCCAGGTTATGAGGACATAGCAATTGGCAAGCTGTGGGAGGAGGAACAGACATAAGGATTAACCTCTGCAATCAAAAGATGATGTCAGAGGGGGGTTGTAAGATCACACATCTTATATCTTATAAGATTTCATAAGAGGGACACATTGCTGTTGGGAGTGAGTCCAGAGGAGGCCACAAAGATGATCCAAGGGCTTGAGCAGCTCTGCTGTGAGGACAGGCTGAGGGAGCTGGTGGTGTTCAGCCTGGGGAAGAGAAGACTCCAGGGGGACCTCAATGTTGCCTGCTAATAGCTGAAGGGATCCTGCAGGAAGGCTGCAGAGGGACTTCTCATCAGGATGTCTAGAGACAGGCCAAGGGGGAATGGTTTGAAGCTGAGGCAGAGCAGGGTTAGAGTGGAGCTGAGGAAGAAGTTCCTCAGTAGGAGGGTGGTGAGACTCTGGCACAGGCTGCCCAGGGAGGCTGTGGCTGCCTCCTCCCTGGAGGTGTTGAAGGCCAGGTTGAATGAGGCCTTGAGCAGCTGAGTCTAGCTGAGAGGTGTCCCTGGGCATGGTGGGGAGGTTGGAGCAGATGAGCTCTGAGGTCCCTTCCAGCCTGAGCCACTCTAGGATTTCTCAGCAGCTCTTAGTAATACTTGGCCTAACTCAGAACTATCTTCAATCAAAATGTGGTTGTGAGTTTGGGAGAAGTACCAAAGCTTCAGTATCTCACAGGATGAGGTCCACTCTGGCTCTCCAAGCTGGCACTTTGCTGCCCTGTGCTGTCAGTGTTTTCAGGCATCTCTGGATCACAGGGTGCTGCCCAAAGGCAGTTCCCATACAGGTGCTGCTTGTTTCTGCTGACATCAGCAAGGATGAGAAGGGTGGTGCTGAAGGCAGAGTGCTGGCACAGTGCATGTGTTCAGGTGTCCTCACAGGCTCTTTCTCTCTAGCTCCCTGCCACACATTCCCAAGTGTCACTGTCTGGTTTGTGCCTCACTGAATCATTGCATGCAGTGTCTGAAGAGGTGATGGTGGTGGGCAGGATGTTTGCCTCCTTGATCAGGCAGAGACATGTGTGGTTTCTCTGAGCCTCCTTCATTAACTCGTCACTCCCTGCGGGAGCTGCCCAGGCTTGGCATAGCTGAAGTGACCTGACTGTGATCTCTGTCAGCTGTGGGAGGAGGCAGTGCCGTAGGAAAGGTGCAGTGGAGTGGCCAGATGCAGTCCCCAGCCACTCGAGCTGGCTGTATACTGGGTCTCGCCCTGGAGGCAGCAGAGCTGCAGCCCTCGGCTTGTCTGGGGATGTTTGCCTGCAGTTCCCAGGCTCCTGCGGGGCTGATTCACCACGCAGACTGCACAGGAGGAGGAGCCTCAGTGTAATTCCACATCCTGTCTAGCCATCGCCTTTGTCCTGACCTGAGACGGTTGCTGCTGAGCAGCTTCCAGTGAGGTACCTCTGAACCTGCATCTGCTGTCCAGGCGCAGCAGGCTGGCTGCTTGTCACTGAGCTACCTTCTTGTCTCTAACCCGGGACCAGCCTGCTGTGAAAAGCAGCTGACAGGGAGTTAATTGAACGTTCGAAAGAAGCTCTCCCACAACGAGCACCTACTGAAGACTTCAGTTTGCAATAGCTGTTCTCTGCCAGCACCCAGACAAGTTACCTCCTTAGGCAGTGTGCCTCTGCTTGACAAAGGGGCTGAAAAAAAGGCAGCAGCAGACGCAGCTCTTCTGCTGCCCTCTTTGGAGGCTTCTCAGCTGACAGCTGTTCTCCCCCAGACCGGGGCAGCTCTCTCAGGGGTGTGAGCATCCCCCTCACACTCTGCCCAGGGCAGCTCACTCAGGGGAAGGCAAATTCTGATCCCCAAAGTGCAAACATTTTTAAGCATCTCCCATGCTACTCTGCTGCCTCTTCCAGCTGTGGTTTGTGAGGAACTGTTAATGTACCCTGGGATTCCAAGAAAAAAAGCCTTGGAATTCTAGGTAAAATCTTGGAAAACTGTGAATTATGTTATTACTTGGGGGGGGGGGGGGGGGGGGATAAAGCCTGTGTCCTGGAGAAGGGCTGTGCCTTAAGGAAACATTTTTTCACTAGTTTCAATGCCTCCCACATGAGTGCTGCTTCTGGGGAGCTGCTGACCTCTGTAGCACCCTGAAGCAGGAACTGCACAGCCTTGTCCCCCTAGCAACTGAACTGCATTGTCCTTCAAGGGTATTTATTAAAAATCTCAAATAATTTAGCGAAAAAAATAAAAATAATCAAAAGGTGTGGATCAGAAACATGCTGCTACATCCTCCTGCCAGAGTTTGAGTCAGTCAGTGGTTAGCAAAGCTCTGGAGGCAGGCTGGTAGCTCATCAATGAAACCTTTCATTTGTAACTGATTTTCTAAATGTAAGCTCAAGGGGGCAAGGAGTGCTGTGGGGCCTGGCTTGTAGCAGCATTGCTTCTCCTTCATGTCACTTGAGAGGCAGTGTCAGTAGAGGCCAGGGGCTGCACTCAGCAGAGCACTGCCTGTCACAGTACCACAGTACATTTAGAGTTTGGAAGGGACCTCCAGAGATCACCCAGTCCAACCCCCTGCCAGAGCAGGAGCACCCAGGGCAGGGCACACAGGAACACATCCAGGTGAGGTTGGAAAGTCTCCAGAGAAGGAGACTCCACAACCTTTCTGGGCAGCCTGCTCCAGGGCTCTGGCACCCTCACTGTAAGGAAGTTTCTCCTCATGTTGAGGTGAAATCTTCTATGTTCAAGCTTGAACCTATTGTTTCTTATCTTATTAGTGCCCACCACCCAAAGGAGCCTGGCCCCCTCCACTTGATACCCACCCCTCTGATATTGATAGACATTGATCAGATCCCTCTCAGTCTTCTCTTCTCAGGACTAAACAGCCCCAGGGCTCTCAGTCTCTCTTCACAGGGGAGATGCTCAAGTCCCCTAAGCATCCTCCTGGCTCTCCCTTGGACTCTCTCCAGCAGGTCTCTGTCTCTCTTGAACTGGGGAGCCCCAAACTGGACACAGGATTGCAGCTGTGGTCTCAGCAGGGCAGAGCAGAGGGGCAGCAGAACCTCCCTAGCCCTGCTGACCACACTTTTCTTGCTGTACCCCAGATCCCATTGGCTCTCTTGGCCATAAGGGCACATTACTGTCCCATGCAGACCTTGCTGCCCACTGCTTTGCTGTCAGTCTGCCCAAAGGGGTGTGCAGGGAGCAGAGGGGTTGCAGCCCCTGCTGAACACACAGCATCTGCACACCTCTGGCTGCAGCAGGAGTGCTCTGCTGTCAGGTAACCCCAGGACAGTCTCATCACTGACATGCAAGTGTGCAGTGGTGGTAGAAGAGCTCTAAACTGAGCTTCCTCTCATTGCCAGCCGGATGCAAGCTCACCCCTTACCTGGAGGTGCTGTGCTCTGCTATTTTTCTTCTTGAATTAGTTACCAGTCTCCTCTGTGTAGCTTCCTGCTGAGAAATGTTTCTTCCTCTGTGTACCTAAAATGAATGATCTGTCTGAGCTTGGGATTGCTGTTTAAACCTCCTTGTTTTCTAATTCTGCAGAATTTCAGCTGTGTGCCATAGCCTGGTAGCACTCATGCTGTGCCCCCAGGAATTGCTGAATCTAGTTGAGAAGTGTCCCTGCCCATGGTGGGGAGGTTGGAGTAGATGAGCTCTGTGGTCCCTTCCAGCCTGAGCCATTCTGGGATTCTATCAATACCTAATATGTTACTCAGCAGCTGAGATTATGCTTAAATTAGCTAAGCTTTGACTGAGTCAACAGAACAGTTACAAGTTAATTTTCCTTTGAGAAGGTATTTTAATTTTTTTTAGCTTTATTTTTAGTATCTATGCAGATTTTGGCTGTCTCCTGGGAAGTTGCTCAAATAATTAAAAGATGAATAATGTTCACTTCCAGAAAGTGCTGAAGTCATCTTCATAATTTATTTATTTATTTACAATTCATAAATTCCATTTATTATTAACCTGAAAAGGTTACTTCAGACATTGGGGAGATACAGATTTAGTGTCCTGGTTGAATATGTTCTTCCAGATGATAGAGAATGAGATGTTAAATTGTATTTAATTAAAGATGGGGAAGGATGAACAGCTTCTGATTTTTGTTACTTCAACGATTTTAGAAAGTGTGAGTAGTACCTGTCTAATGCCTGCCCCCAGGTTTGCCCTGTCAGTGGGTGTTACATATCTCATCTGGGATTTCATCTTAAGCTCCCTAGGCTGAAAGGGAGATCAAAAGTAACATTAGCAGCAGAAGGCATAGATGTGAGTGTGGTAGATAAAATGCCAACAGGATAACAAACCCCAGCCCCCAGGACTGGCTCCAGCTCAGTGCAGTGTGAAGCTCTCACTGCCCTTGACTCCATCTGCAGCACTGTGCAGGCACCTGGAGAACCCTGGGGGAGGGATCTCACTGTCACTCAGCACATCACAGCAAGCAGCTCTTGCTCTGACTAAAGGCACTGGTAGCAGGTAGGTGTTTGACTCTTGTGGCCTAAGGGAGTCAGCAGGGGAAAACCAAAATAAGCTAGTAATGTTTATATGGCTTACAAGATACCTGGGAACTGTTGTAAAATCCAAACTGGAGAGGCAGAACTTGTCCTCATTCTTTTTATCCTAACCTTCTCGGTGGTTTGTTTGCCATATCACAGTTCTCAGCAGTTACCCTGAACTCAGGTTGCTGTGGTGCCCACAGCAGGCAGGACCTTTCTTCTGCACTTCCATTGCTGTGCTTCATTCAGCAGCTCATCTTCCAGCCACATTAAAATAGCCCCAAACCAACCGACCAACCACCACCCCCACAGCAGAAACCCTGACAGTCAGACACTAGTCTGCCATGTGCACTGAAAACAAGGGGAGAGGAAGTCAGCTGCCTGGGCTCAGTCTGGGGCTGGACCTTAAGCAGCCTTTAGCAGAGCTACTAGAGGCAGGAGTCAGATTTTAGCTGCTAGAGGTGCAGGATCTGGGGCTCAGCAACTCAGGGGAGGCAGCAGCTACCTTAAAAGCTGCCGTAGAGGAATTTTGGTCTGTGAAGGTGTCACAGACTCACAGCCTAGCAATGTCCCCTCAGTAGCTGCATGGAGAGGCAGCCTTGTGAAGCTCTCAGGAGCACATCAACCCTTCCTTTGAGGAAGAGAAATCCATGTCCCACAAAGGCCTCCAAGGATGAAGCAGTTGGAATTGCCCTTCCAGGACAAAGGGTCATTGACAGAGGTCCCCATTCCCTCCCTTCCATGCTGCAGCTCTCTGTGTGCCTGAAGGATGCTCTTAGGAGCTTGTCCTTAGAATGGGAGGGTTGGGTTTGTGCTTCTCTTAGGAGCTTGTCCTTAGAATGGGAGGATTGGGTTAGTGCTTCTCTATGCCTTCTTCATCCGATGCTTGTCCTGAAGAGTGCCCAGTGGAGAACACTCCACAAGCAAGAACACCTTTGTAACTCTCTTCCCCTGAGGGAAACCTCTACGTTTTGCTGTGTCTTTGGTAACAATTCAGACATTATGAGCACAAAGAATACCTTTTTTTTTTCCTCCCAGCTGTGGTTGCATCAATACAGATCTATTTCTGTAGCTGTCACTAGCCTCTTACAAAGTTCATATTTCTTCTTTCCAAATTGTGAGGAATCCTTACATAGTTGAGGTGCTGAAGGTGGCCTCAAAGCCACTAATTAATATTCCAGAAGATGAACGGCACAGCAATGGGAGGAAAGCAGCTCCTAAGGAATGGCAGCAATGGCTCAGGAGCTGAAGGTGTACCACAACTCTGCCACAAATGTGACTCTTGACAGGATTTCACCATGCCCAGTCCTGCAACCACCATGGCCTCCTGAAAGAGAACTCTTGGCACTGCTGGGGTTTGGCACACTCTATCTCACCCCAGCTAAAACCCAGGGGAATAAGCTTGGGCCCAGGAGGAGGCAGGGTACAAAGTCTGGTTTGCTGTAGGACTGGCAGGGTGTGAGTGGTACATTATGAAATTTCAGTTGCCTCTGGTTTGCTGCTCCTCACCCCCACTGCTAACTGACTGCAGAAGTGGGAAATGGGACTGAGCCTGGAGCTGATGTCAAAAGGTGAAAGCTCTGTGGGGCCTGGCCATGCCAGTGAAGACTCAGTCCTCAGCAAAGGATCTTTTGTATCCTTACAGCTCTCTCTTCAGCATCTGAATCCTAGAATGGCTCAGGAAGGGACCTCAGCTTCAAACCATTCCCCCTTGGCCTGTCTCCAGACTCCCTGATGAGAAGTCCCTCTGCAGCCTTCCGGCAGGATCCCTTCAGCTATTGGAAGGCAGCTCTGAGGTCCCCGTGGGGTCTTCCCTTCTCTGTGCTGCACACCCCCAGCTCCCTCAGAACAAGTGTTTCAGAGGCTAGCTTGGTCTCATTTGAATGAAGTGTTGCAGAGATCAGCATCCTCCAGAAGGCAACCAGTTAATAATCCCAAAGCAAGCACCCAAAGCTTCAGCCAACAGAGTACCATTGGCCTCATCCTGGCAGGGGAGCAGCAGTGTCGAAGTCTGGGGCGTGCTGATTGCAGACATCAGTTCAAACTTCAACAGAGAGAACTTTCTCTTGATAATTTCATTCACAAATTGATTTCCCCTTCTCTCGGTCCACCCCCAGGACCTGCCTCTGCTGTGGTGTGTGCTGCAGGGCTGTGTGGTACACTGAGCTCTGGAGCTGTGAACCTAGGTGGTAAAATCACTGCAGGTGGAAAGTGGAGGTGATGCAGCAGCAATTCCTCCTGCATGACTGCACATGGAAAGTGGAGGTGATGCAGCAGCAATTCCTCCTGCATGACTGCACATGGAAAGTGGAGGTGATGCAGCAGCAATTCCTCCTGCATGACTGCACATGGAAAGTGGAGGTGATGCAGCAGCAATTCCTCCTGCTGTGCTGAAGCAGAAGGAGCCTGGCCCTGCACAGCTCTGCTGGCTGCTGAGGAAAGGCAAATCACAGTATAGTGTGGGTGCTTTCTGTTGCTTTTAACCCTCATTCTCCTGAGGCTGTTTTTAGAAAGCTTAGTCAGAGTGAGGGCAGCAGGGCATCATTTCCTCGGATATTCTGCATGTTGGAATCTTTCTCGGGGAAGTTTTATTTACAAAGCAATTTTCAGCGGCCAAGCCAGGGTGCAGTGTCCAGCCAGCTCTGCTCTAAACATGGAGCTGTTCCTGCACTAGGATGTCATTGTCTCTTCCTCACTGGAAATGTTCCTCATGATGAGAGTGAGCTGCCTGTGGTGGAAGGGATCAATGAGACTTCACTGGTGGAGTCTGGGAGGGTGGCAAGAGAAAGGTAGCAGTCAAGATGCTACCAAAACATAGAATCACAGAATGGTTTGGGTTGGAAGGGACCTCCAAAGGTCATCCAGTCCAACCCCCCTGCAGTCAGCAGGGACATCTCTATCTAGATCAGATTGCTCAGAGCCTTGTCCAGCCTGACCTTGAGTATCTCCAGGGAGGGAGCCTCAGCTACTGCCCTGGGCAAGCTGTAGCTGGTTAAAAGCTGTCAGGTTTATTTCACTCCAGCTGTCTGTGTGTGCTCTGCATTCTGAACCCTCTTGATTTGGTATCAGAGGAAAACTGATGCCAGAAAGCTGCAAGATAGAAATATTTGTTGTGGTGGTGTAACCAGAAGCTCCATCCCTAAACAGCTGCTAGGAAAGAGTTGGTTTCAGACATACTGCCTCCAGTTCTGCTGTCCCCAGCAGGAGAAGGACACAGAGCTGCTGGAGTGAGTCCAGAGGAGGCCACAAAGATGATCCAAGGGCTGGAGCAGCTCTGCTGTGAGGCCAGGCTGAGGGAGCTGGGGGTGTGCAGCCTGGGGAAGAGAAGACTCCAGGGGGACCTTAGAGCTGCCTGCCAACAGTTTGGAATAGGCTGTCCAGGGAGGCTGTGGCTGCCTCCTCCCTGGGGTTGTTCAAGGCTGGATGAGGCCTTGAGCAGCTGAGTCTAGTTGAGAAGTGTTCCTGGGTATGGTGGGGAGCAGATGAGTCTGAGGTCCCTTCCAACCTGAGCCATCCTATGGGTGTGAGGAAGAAGGGGCCAGGTTCTTCTCAGTGGTGTCCTGTGATAGGACAAGGGGCAGGGATACAAACTGGAACCTAGGAGGTTACATCTCAACATGAGGAGAAACTTATTTGGTGTGAGGGTGCAGGCTGCCCAGGGAGGTTGTGGAGTCTCCTTCTCTGGAGACTTTCCAACCCCACCTGGATATGTTCCTGTGTGCCCTGCCCTGGGTGCTCCTGCTCTGGCAGGGGGGTTGGACTGGATGGTCTCTGGAGGTCCCTTCCAACCCCTCCCATTCTGTGATGAATTCAGGTCTGAGACACCACATTCAGGGTTGTGATAGTTTCTTCTGCACTTAGGATGTGCCTGGGCCATTTGGTGACATTTGAGAATGGTTGGACTCGATGATCTTAAAGGTACTTTCCAGCCAGGACAATTCTGTGCCCTTGCTGGAAGTGAGTGGGGTCAGAAAGCTCAGTGCTTTGCAGCCTGCCTTTTGAAGTACTGATAATGCAGCTGTAAAATCTTAATTTCAAGCTTAGCTGGACAAGGCAGGATGATATGTACCAGGTCATGCAGTGTGCCTCAGCTGCCAGTGTCACCCCAGCTGGGTATGGGTAGCAGGGCCTCTGGCACGGTCAGTGGAGGGCTGCCCAAGCCGGTGGGCGATGCCCTGGCAGTGCTGTTAGCCTGCAGCTGGAGCTGTGGTGTTTAAAGCCAGCCCTAACTGTGTCATGTACAAACACAGAGAGGGCCCCTGCCCAGCCTGATTCGTGTTAATGCAGCCCTGGAGATAAGGGGGGTGATAAGAGCAGCCTCTCTGTGTGCTGAAACTGAGACTCTTACAGAAAACCAGGAGCAGCAGACAGCTTCTGCAGAGGCTCCTGGAAACCACTCAGCAGTGGGAGCTGGATGCCAGCTTCATTCTCACCTAGCAGCAGCCCAACGAGGGCATTGTAGGCTCTCAGACCCTGCTCAGAGCAGCAGGGCTAAGTGCTTCAGCCAGCAGGTGAGCTCAGGCAGGCTGGGTCCTGTGCCATGGCACAGGGCTGCTAACAGAGCCCTGAGGGCACTTCCCATGGCACAGGGCTGCTCACAAACCATGAGGGCACTTCCCATGGCACAGGGCTGCTAACAGAGCCCTGAGGGCACTTACGGCACAGTGCCCATGGGTGGGTGTAAGTAAATCACCGCAAGGAGTCAAAATGTTAATGTCTGGAGACTCTTATGTGGTGGCATAGCTCCTTCAGGCAATTCCCTCAGAGGACAGTGGCAGAAGGCTGTGGCTGTCTTGTCCCTGGAGGTGTTGAAGGCCAGGCTGGATGAGGCCTTGAGCAGCTGAGTCTAGCTGAGAGGTGTCCCTGGGCATGGTGGGGAGGTTGGAGCAGAGGAGCTCTGGGGTCCCTGAGCCATTCTGGTAACAGCTGCAGTGCTCTGCAGGAAGTTCTGCCCAGAAGCAGCTCTGTCTCTCTTCCTGGCAGAGGTGGTGTAGTCCTTTTCCTTCTCTTCATGGCAGCAGTTAGCTTTTACCCTTCAAAGAAGGCAGAATCCATTCAATGGAAGTCATGTTTGAAACTGCTGAGCGGAGAGAGGGCTCCAAAGGAGTGCAGTCCTGCAGCTGTGTGGATGTTCACAGGTGTGCCTCACAGCCTGCAGGGCTGGCAGCTCCATGTGATGTCCTTTGGTGCTGTGCTGCCCATGTCATGTCAAGTGCCAGCAGGACCCTGTCTCTGCACCGTGCCCTTGGCTGTGCAGTTGGAGTGCAGCTCTGGCGAACCTCTGCACGCTCTGCAGGGAGGACCTTGCAGTCCCCTCTGTACAGCCCAGAAAACCCAGAAGAGTTTGTAGGTTTTTAGCAGACAAGAGAACCCAAAGAAACTGTCATTTTTAGCAGGTGTTCCAGAGCTGTGTGTGATAAAAGCATCTGCAGAAGCTTTTTACCATGACTTTTAGTTCTGTGGACTGCTACAGCTGTGCTTCACCAGCACCTCCACGGAGCAGAGGAGTGGGAAAATTGTGGGTGGGATTCAGTCATATTTAGGGTTTTTCCAATGCCAAATATAGCATTTGTCAGCCTTTCAAATAACATCATTGAGGGATTCCCAGGAAGGCAGACAAGCCCTTGGTGACAAGTTCTGGGAGCCTTCTTTTCCCTCCTGTGACTTTGTGGGACAAAGCTTGGAAATACTTTTCTGTATTACAACTTAGGCACTGTGGAAGCTGGGACATGGCCCTCATGGAGCAGTCCAGAGCAAGACCACAAAAATGCTCAGGGGGTTGGAGCAGCTCTGCTCTGAGGACAGGCTGAGGGAGCTGGAGGTGTTCAGCCTGGAGAAGAGAAGGCTCCAGGCAGACCTAAGAGCAGCCTGCCAGGACCTGAAGGGTCTTCAAGAAGGCTGCAGAGGGACTGTTCCCAAAGGCCTGCAGGGACAGGACCAGGGAAAATGGTCTGAAATGAGAGCAGAGCAGATTGAGATTGGATGTGAGAAACAAGCAGGAGGATTGGACTGGATGATCTCTGGAGCTCATTTCCAACCTCTAATGCACTGTGGTACTGTGATAAATGGGAATAAGCCTTGACTGAGTAAATAGAATAGTTCTGAGCACAATAGGTGTTGAGAAGGTATTTTAATGTGTTTCCCAGGCTCCAGTTATGTATCTCATGGCAATCTAGCAAGCTGGAAGGTGAAAGAATCTTTTCAAACTCGTATCCTGATGTGGGATCCTTCTCTGAAAACGTAGCTGATGTGCCTAGGCTTTGGAGCCAGCTTGTCAGAGCTCTGCCTGGTTGTGCAATCAGGACAGGATCTGCTTTGTTTTTTTCTCTTCTGTTAGTCAGGAATGGGCTAGGAATGGACTCGACTGGTTTGTGCTGACAGATTTGATGTGTGGTTGCCTGCCAACTCTTTCAGAGCTCTGCCTGGGTGTTTACAGGTACCTGTGTTGGTGAGGATTCATGAAGCTGCAGAAGCTGGTGTCAGGGAGAAGTCAGTGGCTTCCCTGCTAGAGACTGCTGCTGGTTGGTTTGTGTCTCAATGGCTTGCTCTGGTCACAGGCTGGAACTCACTGCAATGCTTGACTTCAGTGAAGGCTTTGGGGCTGGGGCTTAGAGCAGCCTTCAGGACATGCAGATGCAAAGGAGCTTTGGTGCTTGCCCCAGTGTCCATTCCCTGCACTCGTTTGCAGAAGGCCAACAGAGATCAGGGTTTGCCATACAAGTCAGAAGCAACTTCTGCAGCAGCCCTGCCTGGCACAGCAGTCGGTGCTGCGCTGCCTCTCCCCTGGGTTCCCCCACGTCCTGCTGCCCTGTGTGTGTCCTCCTCTGAGCCCAGTTTTGGCTGGGGTGGGCACCCTGCCTTGCTGTCCTGTGTCCCAAGGCCTGCTCTTAAAGCCCAGCCCTCTCTAGGAATGCTTTTTTATTCCTCCTGCCAAACTGTCCTTGGAGGGGCAAGCTCTAAGGAGTACATTGTTGGCTTTACACTTGCAGGCTCAAATGCCTCTTTTTATAGCAGGCAGGAGAGATGACTCCTTCTGCTGCCTGTGGTAGCTGCTGCTTTATCACAGCTCCACTCCAGAGTGCACAGGAGGTGGGCTGGCAGCAGTCTGTCAGCTGCTCACAGGATTTGTTTCCATGATTTTATGCTTCTCTAACTGAAGTTATGTCCCAGTCCAAGGCAGAATTCATCCTGCTGAGGCACACAGGGTGATGATGTGGTTAGCAATTAGTGTTACTGGAAACAGGCACTGAGTGGTGGCTGATGTGGTGCCCTGAGTGCTTTGCTGTCATGAATCCTGCAAGCAACGTGCCAATTGAGGTAACTTGCAAAATGTGTCTTACCAGAAAATAGTAAAAGAAGGCCCTTTCTGGTATATTCCAGCAACTTAACAGTTGATGCTTACTCATCTGCATGTCTCAGCCACTGATGGCAAACCGAGAGAGAAGTAGAGAGCAGAGCTCACCTGGCCTCCAGAGAGTGAGCTATGCTGTTAGCAGGGGCTTGTCTTGTGTGCATTGGCTGATTCCTGTCTCTTAGGTACCAATGCAATCAGTGAAAGTGTAACCAGATGGGGTCTGTTCTACTCTTGCATGCCTTGAGGCAGGATCCACACCACAGATCACTTTGGTGAAAGGTTATTTTTAGTGAGGAGCTTTGGTAACTTCAAACTGAAAAATGTTCTCAGCTGAAGGTAGAACAACTGAGCAGGCACCACAACTCTGTCCCCTCACCAGCAGTTCACAGATTGCACTGGGTTGGAAGGGACCCTCCAAGGGCATCCTGTCCAGCTCCCCTGCAGGCAGCAGGGACACCTCTAGCTAGAGCAGGCTGCCCAGGGACACAATGAGTCTGTGCTTGAATGTCTCCAGGGACAGGGCATCAGCCACCTCCCTAGGCAACCTGCTCCAGTATTTCACCACTCTCATTGTGCAGAACTTCCATTTGATGTCCAACTTCAATCTACTCTGCCCCAGTTTCAAAGCACTGCAATGCAGAGCTATGCCATGTTCTGGGTCCATGAGCCCCCCAGTCCTTCCCCCTGGGCCTGCACTTGATTCCTGTGGGGGTGAAACCCTGTGCATGGGCTGGGACAGGATTTGGGCCATAGTTTAGCAGATCCCTGATCTGCATGATGGGAAAATGGTATTCCAGGGATCTGGCAGGAACTGTGCTTCAGATATTGATGAAGTTTTTTTTTCTATAGGCAGAAGTAAACTTGGGAACAGAGTGCTTGAGGTGGAAAACTGACTGAAAGTGGAAGCAGGGGGAGAAAAGTGCAGATGGCCTTCTGTAGAGAGAAGGCAAAGTGAGTGGGCAGGGTGAGTGGGGCACTGAGGTGAGGAGACAAGGACTGTGCCATTCTCTCCTTTCTGTGGATACTACTCCAGAGGTGGACAACAGTGTCAGGATGTCTACCCCCGAGTTGTCTTGAAAACAGCAGACCTGAGGTGATCTCCATTGCCTGCTGCTGTTGGAAGGAGCTCTGGAGGCTTCCTCCCAAAGTACAGGATCTTGTCCCTCATCTGCTAAGCTCGAAGCAGTGACCTCTTTGCAGGCTTGCCTCAGGGTTTGGAGAGGTTTATTTACTGCTGATAGCTCTGACAGAAAGTAGACTGAGGATTAGTTCTCTTCATTGCCATCACTGCCTTTGTTTGGTAGTTTCCAGGCTTGGAGCTGGCTCTGGCTTTCACAAAAGAATTGTCACCTGAAAACCGGAAGGCATTTTTCTGTCTGGGTAAGGAATTGACCTAGCAGCTAGGATGTGGCCCTGGTCTGGGGCTTTTTCTTCAGTTTAAATCCAATCTTTTGTCCTAGGATGTACCCCCCCTAATTCTTCATCCTTTTTACAGATGTTAGAGGTGGTGCCCCATCAAGATGTGCTGTGTATGGCAGGATCTCAGCTTTCATCCAGGGATGTTCTAGTCCTGGTGGTCCTAGGGGAGGACAAAAATACTGAGTGGTGAACAAAAGCCATCAAAGGAACATCTTTTCCCCCTCCTAAAATTTCAGTCCCAGAGCCATGCAATGGGGGTTAGCAATAATATATCTGCTTTAATTTCTGTGGCTAATGCTTGCTGCCATTGAATCATAGAATCATAGAATCAACCAAGTTGGAAGAGACCTCCAAGATCATCCAGTCCAACCTATCACCCAGCCCTACCCAATCAACCAGAACATGGCACCAAGTGCCTCATCCAGTCTTCTCTTGAACATCTCCAGGGTCGGTGACTCCACCACCTCCCTGGGCAGCACATTCCAACGGGCTGCACTGGTGAGGCTGCAGCTCAAATACTGGGTTCAGTTTGGGGTCCCACACTGCAAGAAAAACATTGAGGTGCTGAAGCAGGTCCAGAGAAGGGCAGCAAAGGTGGTGAAATGTCTGGAGAACCAGGGCTGGGGAGGAGCAGCTGAGGGACCTGGGGGTGTTTGGCTTGGAGAAGAAGAGGTTGAGGGGAGACTTTCTTACTTTCTACAGCTCCCTGAAAGGAAGCTGGAGCCAGGTGGGGGTTGATCTCTTCTCCCAAGTGACAAGATGAAACCAGCCTCAAGTTGTCCCAGGGGAGGTTTAGGTTGGACATTAGGAAAAATGTCTTCCTGTCAAGCTCTAGCACAGGCTGTCCAGGACAGTGGTGGGGTCCCCATCCCCAGAGGGATTGAAAAGCTGTGGAGATGTGGTGCTGAGGGGCATGGTTTGGTGATGACCTGGCAGTGCTGGGTTAATGGTTGAACTTGATGATCTTAAAGGTCTCCTCTGACCGAGAAGCTGCTATGATTCTATGTATCTGGGACTAACTGTGGGCTGGACACTTCCCTATTGCAAGTTTGATGCACAGCTTAGTGGTTGCTCAGTGAAGGGCAATGATTCCATGAGCCCATTTATCTCATTGACTTAACAAAGTGCTCAGTGGAAACTCGTGCAGCAGCTTATCTGTGAGGAAATTCTTGCCTCTGGTTGTCTTCATCCGAGAGGAGGCGACTTGAAAGTCATCTTCCGGATAGGGAAGGCTGTGACTCAGAACCCCCAAGTCTGAGAATGCTCAGACACTTTTTACTGAGCTTCAGAAGCGTGTTTGAATTATTCTGAGTGATATCTTATTAATCATTTCCCTTCCGTTGTGGAATTCTTTGGCAGCAAAGGCCTTTGTCTGGTCGTGGAGGACAGCCCCTTCTTACCACGCAAACAGCTGAGGAGTTCTGACGCTCAGGAGAGGTTCCAGGAAATGTTAATCCTGTTGGATGCTTAAAATCAAGCATCCAAACACGTGGCAGCCACTGAGTACTGCCCCAAAGAATGAAATCGTGAGGTGAAAGGAAGCTGAATTGAGGAATTAGACCTGATGTAAGAGTAAAGGTACAAGGGGTGATGGGGGAGACACAGGGAGTGGGGCAACTTTGTCATCGGCAAAGAATTTCCTCTGTAGTGTTTGCTGTCCTGGTTCAAGAGATCAGCAAGTGTGCAGGTGGAGTGTGAGGGCTGCTGAAGGGAGCTGTGCTCAGTCAGGGCTGTTGGTCTTTTGCTGTTCTAAAAGCAGTTGTCTCAGTGTGCAGTGCAGACAGTTCTGAGAGGTGATTTGAGCTGTCTAAGCGGCAAACACATAGGGCTTAGGACTGCAGAGAGGCCATCCATGGGCCAGGGGAAGTGCCATCACCTACCAGTCAGATGCCTTCCTCTGGAAATGAAAGAAAACTTGAGGTTATGGCACCTCAAGTTTGGGGAGCTAAATGTCTCCTCAGCTCTGCCCAAATCAGAGCTTGCAAAACGTGGCCCAGACACGCAGCTGCTGCAGGGTGTCTGTAGGGAGTTGGTGTGGCAGGGAGGCTACAGGGGAGGCTTCTTTCAGAGGCTTTCCCTGTGTTTGATGGTGCCAATGCCAGGCAGCTCCAAGATGGACTCACCACTGGCCAAGGCCAAGCCAGTCAGTGATGCTGATCTGATTGGCACCAGGGGAAGTTTAGGCTCGAGGTGAGGAGAAAGCTCTTCACAGAGAGAGTTGTTAGATGTTGGAATGTGCTGCCCAGGGAGGTGGTGGAGTCACCATCCCTGGAGGTGTTCAAGAGGGGATTGGATGTGGCACTTGGTGCCATGGTTTAGTAGTCATGAGGTCTTGGGTGACAGGTTGGACTTTGATGATCCTTGAGGTCTTTTCCAACCTTACTGATTCTGTGATTCCCTGAATTAATTTCCCAGAGTCACAACCTGTTTGTGCATGATGGCAATCCATGGGTGACCTCCTTGCCCTTAGCTTGACCTATGAGCCCTTTCTTCCCCTATCCAGCTGAGGAAGGGCACTGATAGAGTGGCATTGGTGGGCACCTAGCATCCTGCCAAGGTCAAACCCACCTCCATATCTTGCCCTTTAAAGTGTAAGTCTTCATTACCTTCAGCTGTCCCAGGCAGTTGTGTCAGCTGTGCACACAGACCTTACCCAGGAGCAGAGCCTGCTTGTCTGTTCTGCTCTGCTCTGCTCAGAGGAGCCAGGGAACAAAGAGGAGCAGCATAGTTGGGAAGGTAGGGCTGGCAAACGGGCAGAAATCAATCCTGAGCAGCAGCTGCCATGCAAACACAGGCTTAGGGGAGAGGTGGAGGCCATTTTTACCTGCTCATTAATGTGCATCAATGCAGCAGGTGTTGATGCACACACACACACCAGCCCAGAGGCCCCTACAAGGGTGGTGAGACTCTGGCATAGGCTGCCCAGGGAGGCTGTGGCTGCCTCCTGCCTGGGGGTGTTGAAGGCCAGGCTGGATGAGGCCTTGAGCAGCTGAGTCTAGTTGAGAGGTGTCCCTGGGCATGGTGGGGAGGTTGGAGCGGATGAGCTCTGAGGTCCCTTCCAACCTGAGCCATTCTGGGATTTCTGTAGGAGCTGCAGGCACTTGGGTGAAGCTCGTTTGCCATCATGCTTTAAGTGTGCTCACATCCACTCAGCCCGCAGCCAAGAAGTGGTGCTGGTGGGGAAAGCTCTTTCAGATGTGTTCAAATTGAAGCCTACAGCAAGTGTTAATGAATGACAAGCTCCATTGCCATCCAAAAGCTCAGGTAACCACAGCAGAGCTTCCTGAGGGAATTTCCCAGTTCAGAAATCTATTCTCTTACTCAAAACGTCCTATTAAAGCATCGAGTTGGACTCAATTCCTTGTGTTGTTTTTCCCTCCAGGAATGTCTGAACGTGCTGTTAGTGCTGGTAGGCTGAGAGTGGGGAGCCAGAGGAGTGCTGGAAGCACAGATGTTCTGCAAGCATGTGGGCTTGCCTTGAGAATACAACCTGCAAAATATTTAGCCACTGATGTTCCATCAGCTTCATGTTAGTGCCTGAATATCTCTGAGGATCTAGCCCTTAGCTACTGTGGTGGAGGTAAACAGAAACATCTGAGATAAGGCTGCCTGAGTTCTAAAGGGCTGGAACATCTGCAGCTGCTGTTGGCTTCAGCAGGAGCTGCAGGTTTGGTGGCAGGAAAGAGGAGGCTGATGAGTGCCTGCAAGAAACACATTCAAGCACTGTAAGGAATTTCTCTGCACAAGTAAGCTCTGCAGCCTTGCTTTGGCTGGTGGTCCTCTGCCCACCACCCAGTCCTCTGCGTTTGCTTGTGAAGTGGAGGTTAGGGAAGAAAATTAAGAGTTTGCTGTCTAGATACTGATCCCAGGTGATGGTGCAGAAGGTATTTGGAATGTAAGAATAATCAGCTTTAAGTGACAGCTGCATTCACACTCACTTAATTTGTGGTGCTCCCCAGGGCTTTTCTGGAAAAAAATGATTTGGTAGAGTCCAGCAGCACAGTGTTTGGGTGCACAGAAAATGTGTTAGTAGTGAAATCAGTTTGTTATGAGGTAATTACCCTCTGAAGAAGCTAGGGAAAAAAAATGAGTGGGATAAAAGAAGAGATTCCATTATTACCCAAGCTAAGAATGGTGAGGTATTCATTTAGCAGAAATGAATTCATCCATTCTGCTTCCTTTGGCTGAGGAATTGAATCATCAGATGTGCTTAGTGCCCTCTTTTGGGTAGGATATGCTGCAGGACAGGGGAACATGCTTTTAAATGACAATTGCAGAAGAAATCTGCAAAGTTGTGCAAGATTCCTGTAGAGTCAAACTGGAGGCCTCTACTCCAGCATCCCACTGGTGGCAGTCAGCTCAGCCACGACTTTGTCTGCTCAGATCTTGAACCTTTCTCAGGCAGGATTTTGTCTCCTGTCTGGTTAGTAGTTCCACTGATGCATTACCTTCCTGGGGACACCATTCTCTCCTACCCAGTCTGAACCTCCCACATCACAGATGCTGCCTATTTTCTGCAGATTTACCAACTGTTATTAGCAAAAAGTTCATCACCTTTGCAACTCCCTTCACGTAGCCCTGAGCTGTGTCTAGATTGCTCTCAGCCTCCGCTTTGCATTTGTCTCTGTTTGTCAGCAGTTCTTTACTGGTTTGAGTCCCAGCACAGCTGGAGCAGCACCCAGCTGGGTCCTTCCAGCCTTTGTGTTGTGAAGGAGCTGTGGATGCAATCAGGTAGATGCTGTTGCTCTCCCAGTAGATGGCTGGCTGGGTGGGATCACCTGCAGCCAGATCTGTTCTGTGACTGTGTGACAGGAGGTGGCTGAGTAGGACATAGAGGCACAATATATTCCTCAGAAGAATGAATCTGGGGGCAACACAGTGTCTTTGGTCTTGTGGCCACATCATGCTCTCCAAGGTTGATGCCAGGTGAATAATCTGAAGTTCAAAATGGGGTGAAAAGAACTTGAGTCTGCCCAGCACCAGGGAATTTTCCATAAGGAATCTTCTGCTGATTATTGCTGCAACAGTTTCAAACATCTGGATCTGTCATATCACATTATCTCAGAACAATAACCATAAGCTGAGAAGATGCTCTGTTTAATAGAATGGTGTCTGTGTGGGACCACAAGATCACAGCCAAGAGCATGCAGACTGCCCACTCAGTGCCTTATGCTGGAGAAACTTGCCCTGTGCCACTTCATGCCACAGCCTGAGATCCAGAGTGGGCACTGGTGTCAGAGGCAGAAGGGCTTTGTTTATGGCTGAATGCTTCGGGAGATAGGGCTGGGCACTTCTGGAGCATGGCAGGACAGTGGAGAAGTCCTCTGCTGAGGAAGGTTTCCTTCCCTGCTGTGTGGTGTGTAAGCCTTTCAGCAGCCCTTCAGGCAAAGAGGAGCTGGAATCTCTAGTGCAACCCATGCTGAAATGCTGTGAGAGAAAAGCATCCATTTGCTGAACTACCTGGGGGGGGGGGGGGGGGGGTGTTGCATTGCTATGAGAGATGATAAACCCCTCAACTCCTGGGCAGCTTTCTTTTACACATGATTGCTGTTACTGTTAGGGTAATAACCTGCTGGAGATTCTTTTGGACACACAAAGGCCTTGTATGACCCAAATGTGGAATGTGCAGGGGGAGCCCAGTGCTGGGTTAGCCACAGCCCACCTGCAGCTGCCACCAGCCACCTCCCCTGCTGAGGGGAGAGCTAAGAGCAAGTTCAGCCTGACTGAATGCAGGGAACTGCTTGGGAGAGTCCAGCACAGAGCTGCTGCAGGCAGTGGAACATCTCCTGTGAGGCCAGGCTGAGCGAGCTGGGGCTTGGAGCTTGGAGCAGAGGAGCCTGAGGGCTGCCCTCATTGCTGGAGATAAAGATGTACAGGGCTGGAGCCAGGCTCTGCTCAGGGATGTCCAAGGACAGCACAAGGGGCACTGGGGGCAAGCTGGAGCAGAGGAGGTGCCAGGGGAACAGGAGGGAAAACTTTTTCCCTGTGAGGGTGCCAGAGCCCTGGAGCAGACTGTCCAGAGAGGTTGTGGAGTCTCCTTCTCTGGAGACTTTCCAGCCCCACCTGGATGTGTTCCTGTGTGTCCTGCCCTGGGTGCTCCTGCTCTGGCAGGGGGGTTGGACTGGATGATCCCTGGAGGTCTCTTCCAAGCCCTAACACCCTGTGGTGGTGTGAATCACTTTGCTGCTGGACCAAGGGCACCAGGACCTAGGCTGGAGTTAAGCACCAGGTGTGATGCATTTTGAGGGAGCAGTGGGAGCTGTGTGAGCCTTAGCAGGCTCTGTGCCAGCTCCATGTGCTGACACAGAGAGTGCCTCTCTCTGCCTGTGCTTGTGGCTGAGCAGACAGGATTCCTGCTGGGCTGTTGTGGGCCCAGGCTCCTTGTCCCTGCTGACAGCACACACCAAGTCAAAGGCAGTGTGGTGCTAATGACCCTCCCTGGCTGCTGGGCTGGCTCTGCCTTGTGTCTGCCTGGGCCGACGTGCAGGGCTCCAGGGGTGTGTGTTTGGAGCTGTGCAGGTACAGGCTCTGTCACACAGGCTTCCTGGACTGCCAGGCTGAGCTGCCTTACACACAGAGGTTGGAAGGGACCTCAAGAGATCAACAGGTCCAACCCCCCTGCCAGAGCAGGATCACACTTTTGAAACTCTCCCTCCTTGTAGGCTGTAAGGAGTTTTATTTTTCATTTCCAGTCCGGAAGAACGGAGTATAGCAAGGAGCATCCCAGGGATGGGAGGTAACTTCTGCCCAGGACTTGCTGCTCTCTGGCAGTCCCTTCCAGCCCCTGTCAGTCTGTGATTCCTGGAGCATGCAGATTTGCAATGGAAGGAATCTGCTGTTTGTTTGTTTGTTTTTTACCTAGCATGCCCTACACAGATCATTTTATTTTCCTTTATGGTGCTGGTGATTTCCTCACATTTCAGCTTTTCTCAAAGGAGGAGAGAGATGAATTACAGAATCACATAGAATTATTGAGTCTGGAGAAGACCTCTGAGATCAAGTCCAGCAAGGCCTACCAACACCACATCAGCTAAAACATTAATCTCAGTAATTTTACTTTCTAAGATGAGTGACGAAAACCCTTTTGGGGAATGAGAATGAATGGTGCAGTCAAGTTATTCTTAGTTGCTTTCCATGTTCAGATAAAACCTCAACCAAAGGTGTCTGAAATGATAAGAAATCCTCAACTCAGTTCTTCACTGAAATGTACCCAGCCCTCATTCTGAGCTCACAGGCAACTCATCTCACACCTCATCTTTCCTTCCTACTAGAGATCAGCTCTGCAGCTCAGAATATCCAAGGAGCCCCAAAGAGTGATGTCATTTTGTTGTGGGCTGTGGAACTGGGCTGAGCCTTTCCTGAGACTCCCTTCAAGGTTTTCCCTGACAAGCTCTGCCTCCTGGAGAGGGAATGACCCTGCTCCCTGCTTCAAAGCCTGAAGACCATTTGCATTTAACCCTGCACTCTGCTAGTGCTGAGAGAGAAAAAAGTTTCTTCATCCCTAGCTAAAGAGGAACCTTACAGCATACAGGTGTTCTTCAGTGTTGCAGGGCTGGGTGATTCAGCCTCCCTCTGCTCCTGTCACCAGTGGCCAGCTGAGGACTTTTCCTGGGCTGGTCCCCATAAAGGCCAAGGGAAAGAAGTAGAAGGGTGCCCTAGGGTAAGGTCCCTGCTGTTGGAGATGCCTATCCCGTTGTAAGGAAGCACTTCCCTTTGTCCCTCTGCTTGCTGCAGTGTCTCAGGTGGCAGGAGTGCAGGACCTGAGTTTTGAATTAGGGCACACAAGGCTCTGACCACAAACTCTGTTGTGCAGTGGAGTTGAAGTGCTGCTGCATTAATGACTCTCTGGTGTGTCTCGAGGGAGAGTGCTGAGAGGCTGCAGCTTCTTCCTGCCCACAGCAGTGGTTCTGAGATTGGAGGGCATTCCACTGTGGCTTTGCCATTTTATTTGAGTTCATTTGGGATATCAGCAGCTCTCACCAGTTGAATACTGCAGAGCAAGCTCACCAGTGAGGCCAGATGATTGGATTTGAGAGCAGCAAGGAGATTATTTATGTATTCTTTGTGTCTCTACAAGGAGGCACAGGAGGCTAACAAGTGAGAACTTTGTTTTACCCACTGAGTATCTCTGCTCTCTAACTAAAGTCTCTGTTCTTCTGTGGCCAAAAAAAGGGAATTTAATTCAAAAGATTTTCTTTTACTAAACTAATCCAGCTCTGGATTTACTCAAATACTGCAGTAATGCAGGATGAAGAGTTGCTGATAGACCCCTGGGAAACCCCATGGTCATAAACAAGGTTTTTTCTGACCCATGTGTCACTGCCAGGCTGCCTTCCCATGGGGAGAGAGGGGGGGAGGAAAGGCAGCTCTGGCAGGTGTTTGGCTATGCTTTGACAGTGGCAGACTTCTAGCAGAAAAAAATGGTGGGTTTAGAGGTGAGCTGCTTGAGGCTGTGCTGTGGTCCAGCTGGCTTCCAGAGTTTCACTGTTTGGTCAGGAAATAGTTTTACAAAGAGCACGTTTGGGGACCTGCTGTACTGCCACATTCAAAAGCTGCCTCCTAAGCTTGCATCAAGGCCTTGCTGTTACCTTGCTAGCACAAACCAGACTTAGTTGTTTATCGGTTCTGTACCAGAGACTCCTTTGACAGCTGCTGCTGAGAGACACTAAAATAGCTTAACAAGAACAGAGCAGTAACATCAATACACCACAGAGCTCTGCTGCAGATGGTGTGGGGTGAAACACAAAACCTCCCAAATAGCTGCAAATGAAAACAAAACAATATCTGCTGATTTATGTTGTGTTTGGGAGGGATCTGGCAGAGAGCATGAGAGCAGATTCCATAGAAGACATCTGCCTCTGATAGGCGACGTCAGTGCTGCAGGACTCAGCACCAGGACTGCACAGAAAAGCATCCTTAGTGGTGTTTAACTCTTCAGTTAGCTGCTGAAGGGCAACACGAGGGTGTATTTAGATTTATGTTGGTGAAAAATATCAAGTCAAATGGTCAGTCCTAGAGGAAACAGCTTTCAGACTATGTCACACCCACAGTGTGAGGGTGGACTGTAGGAGGCTGACCTCTCAGGGAGCTTCAGCTGCGACCCACCCCAGACTGCAGCCCACATCTCTGCTGTGGAAGCTCTCCAGGGTGGTCCATTAGTTCCAGCTTGTGTCACTCAAGGTTAATACCTGGATGTGTGCAGCAAAAAAAGAATGATTCCATTTCAGTTAGGCAGGAAGGCAAGGGATGCTTCATCTCTTGTCCTGGTCCCTCCCCTCACACAGCCACAGTTCCTGGTGGCCTCAGAAGGGCCCAAGCTAGGTTAAATGCTGAGGTCTGAACCACTGTTCCAAACTCCTTTTGGAAGTGAGTCCTGTGCAACCAGCTGGAAACACAGAGGAAAGGCAAGCAGCAGGCAGGCAGTGCTCCTGCACGAGGTGCTTGGCCTGTGACTGGGCAGCAAAGCTAATTCTGGTGTGTGCTCAGTGGCAAGCTGGTTAAGCTGTGAAGTGCCTGGGCAGGCTCTGTGTGCTACACCGGGAGAAACTAATACCCACCAGCAGTAACTCTCAGCTCATTCCCATACAGTGGGAGAAAGCAACTAAAATAGTAGCCTGTTGCAATTTTCCAGTCCATGGCAGCATCTCTGCCTGCACCCTTACATTGTGCTAGAAACTGATTAGAAAACCCCCCAAAAATACTTTCAAGCTTGGTTTGCTAGCCCGAAATATTTGTAATTGCAAAAGGGACAGAGGGACAGAAGTGCTGCAGGCATAGGAACAGGTCCTTGCCATCACTGAACCTGCGCTGTGGCCATGCTCTTGGCAAGCTGCTTTGTCTTGTCTTTAGCTGAAACTTGGAATAATCTCTGCTTCTGGGCCCTAATCTTATAGAAGTGTATGTGCCTGTGCAGCACCAGAAACAGTGTGCTGGGTGTAGGGACTGCTGAGCAGCTCCCCAGCAGGCAGCTGTGTGCTGGGCTGCAGCCAGAGGAGTGTGGGCAGCAGGGCGAGAGAGGGGATTCTGCCCCTTGTGTCACCCTGCTGCTGCTGAAGCATCAGGAAGTTGTTTCATGAAGTAGCAGAATCAATATTTTATTTGTGACCTCTGAATTCCCTTATGTAAAATCCTTCAGTTGTGCATGTAAGGTTTGCTCCCTTGTCTGCTGCAGGAACTCTGTGAGGCTGCTGAAATGTCTTTACAGAGTCATTTCTTGCCTTCAGCTGTGGTTTGAATCACCTTAGAGAAGCAGTTAGGACACCTTGAGTGTTGTGTCCGGTTTTGGGCACTTCAGTACAAGAGAGATGTGGAGGAGCCAGGACAGAGGAGGGCAAGGAAGCTGGGAAGGGCCTGGAGAAGAAATCTGATGAAGAGCAACTGAAGGAGCTGGGGATGGTTAGTGTGAAACAGAGGAGGCTGAGGGGAGACCTCATTGCTCTCTGCAACTACCTGAAAGGAGGTTGTGGAGAGGCTGCTGCTGGTCTCTTCTCATAGGTAATTAGTGATAGATAAGAGGGAATGGCCTCAAGCTGTGACTGGGTAGGGTTAGACTGGACAGTAGGAAACATTTTATCATGGAAAGATTGGTCAGGCATTGGAATGTGCTGCCCAGGAAGGCGGTGGAGTCCCCAAGCCTGCATGTGTGGTGATCCCGAGGGTCTTTTCCAACCTGAATGTGATTTCTGTGTGGTGAAGGAACTCTTCAGGAATTTCTTCAGGAAATGAGACCAAAATACTGCTGTAAGATAGTGCATAAGCAATGTGTCTGCCTCTCCTTTAGCTGGTAGCAGCACCTGGTAGTATTAAACACACCAAGTTAAGACACGTTCAGTCAGGTCACTGAAGAGCTTTTCTACTCTGGCCATTGTCTTTTGCTGAAGTGCATCAGAAATTCCTGTTAGAGTTGAGAGATTCCATCAGGTCATTGAAGAGTTCTTCCACTCTGGCCATCACTTATTGCTGAAGTGCATCAGAAATTCATGTTGCCTCTTGTCTGTCTTTTAAATTTTATTTTCCTGTCCAGCTGCCAGTTTGCCACTAATTTACCTGAGCAGCAAACCTCCCTTATTTTGCTCTGGGTGGAGATGCACAAACCATGCTGTTCTGCCTTGCAGCATTTCCAGAGGAGGATCATAGGTTGGCTGAACTCCTTCCTTGCAGCTTTTCTGGTAGGAGTTTTGAGTGAGCAGCAGTGAGGCAGCTTGCACTGCAGTGTGGAATTCTTTCATGAAGAGAAGGAGAGCTGGGAAAGGATTAAGGAAGGCTGAGGAGCTCACATGTCCTGACACTTCCAGTAATCACATTGGCTTTTATGGAAAACTTCTGGCACCCTACACCCTACATGTAAAGAAGAGGAATATAGAAGTAAGGTTAGGAATCAGCTTTTCCTGTATGTCAGTAAACACTTCGTAAGCTATGGGTTAGACTTACTACATGAGAAACACCATGGGGAGGCTTTCACAGACCTCCAAAGTAAGCCCAATGGTAGCATAAAGTGATGTGGATGTTTTCTTCAAGGGAGTATCCATAAATCCAGATAAAAAGACTTGCACTGGAGGAAGTGGGGTTCTCAGCACTGCCTACAGGACAGATTCATCGTGAGTTTGGAAAGTGTCCTAACAGCTCCCTCTCCTCACAGTATTTACAGCGGAGGCAGGCAGGATGCTTGAAGACTGTTGGAAAGAACCAGTTTAGACAATTGCTGTCTAAAGCAGTTGCCCATTCCCCTGGATGTGCCTGGTGTGAAGTCACAGCTGCTGCAGGGTGGCACAATCCTACTCTGCCTTCCCTCACCTGAGACCGCAGCTCTGAGTCTGCAGGGTTCAAAGCCATTGCTGTTATTAATGGCCTGGAGGTTTTAATGCTTTATTTGCAGAGATTTGATAGAGGCTGTACCTGAATATGATCTTGTTTATAGACAGCCATCGTTTTACATGAGTCATGCACTGAAATGATCTACCAGCAGTCCAAGGATTAATTAAAAAGAAGATGGCAAAGTCAGTGGCAGAGAAATGCCATAATGATTAAAGAATAAGAGCCTTTTCTGGCAGAAGATGCATTCCTTGGGTTTTCAGCTCAATGCCTAAAGCAGCAATAGCTGCCCCAGATAGCTGTCAGCAATTTAATCTTAAATTGCAGGAGGTTTGCCAGGCAGAATTTTCAAAGGTTCAGGATTCAGAGACTGTCTTGCATGAGCATGTAAATGAAACCTCCTGGGACCACTGATTTACCCTACAAATTAGGGTGGTAAAACTATCAGTGAGAAATGAAAGCCCTTTAATGAATATTTATCACCATTTCCCCCACACACAGCCCCCCAAATGACTTTAGCATTCTTTGGCACTGAGCATCTCCCTTCTTTCAGTAGGTGCTCCTATTCTCATGTCAAAACAACCAGAGGGAAAGAGAACAGCACGTCCTGTGGAGCGTGGCAGGCCTGCTTCCACTCAGCCATTCCAGTTCTGACACTCTTGTCTTCTGCTGCTGCTTAAAATAGGTGCTGGTTGGGGCAAGTTATTTCCTCTTAGACTATGGAGAGGGATTGCTCAATCCTTCAGCTGTGAGTACCATCACTATATCAAGCTGCCAGAGCTGACCCAAGGCTTCCCACAATGCCTGAGCCTAATCCTGGAGCTATCAAATATTTGAGTTACTGCAGATAGGCCCGGGGGCAAGGAAAGCCAAAGGCATCCTGGCCTGGATCAGCAGTGTGTGACCAGCAGGAGCAGGGCAGGCATTGTCCCTCTGTCCTGGGACCTGGGGAGGCCACACCTGGAGTGCTGGGGTCAGCTTTGGGCACCTCAGTACAAGAAGGACATTGAGGGGCTGGGGGGGAGCAGAGAAGAGCAACTGAGCTGGGGAGGGGCCTGGAGAATGAATCTGATGGAGAGCAGCTGAGGGAGCTGGGACTGTTTAGTGTGAGGAAGAGGAGGCTGAGGGGAGACCTTATCACCCTCTACAGCTGCCTGAAAGGATGTGCTGGTTTGAGGCCAGCCAGAACATCTCTTGCCCCGAAAGGGACAAAAGAATGACACATGCAAACAGATTGGAGAGTGATAGAAAGTTTAAGTGGAAAAGCGATTGGTGAAAATACAGAAAAACTACAAACTACAAAGCATAGTGGAAAAGAACATCCTAAAGCATACAGAACCCCCTCACAGAATTCCCAAAAGCTTCCCAATCCTCCCTTCCTCCCACCTGAGGGTCTACCCAATCCCTCAGGGCTCTTCCTTCCCCCCCCCCCCCCAATTCTCCTCCTGGCCTAGTCAGGCCTAAGAGGCCTGAGATACTCCCCCGGCATTACCCAATAAGAGAGGACATCTCCCATGGGAGCAGAGAGGGAAGAAAGAAAAAGAGAATGACTCTGCAGATGGCTTTATAGGGTGCAGGATTTACGGGTAGAAATACGCCGTTTCCTGTGTCCACCCCTAGTGGGTGGGTACCTGGGACACCAGAGGTGTATCTCATGCAGCAGTGGCAGGGGGCACCCAGCCTAAACTGCCACAAAGGACAACAGAGAGAGGCTGCTGCTGGTCTCTTCTCACAGGTCATGAGTGATGGGACAAGAGGGAATGGCCTCAAGCTGCACCAGGGGAGGTTCAGGCTGGACATTGGGAAGAACTTTTTCACTGCAAGGGTGGTCAGGCACTGGAACAGGCTGAAGTGGTGGAGTCCCCATCCCTGGAGGTGTTTAAAGGCTGTTCAGATGTGGAACTTTGCAATGTGGTTTGGTGGTGACCTTGGCAGAGCAGGGCTCATGGCTGGACCTGATGCCCTCAAGGGTCTTTCCCAGCCTGAATGATTCCATGATTGTGTGACACTGGATTAGGACCTGTTCCATTCTATTGCTTTGTTCCTCTGTAGTTAGGAAATGCTGGAAGAAGAGTTGAAATGAGCAAGTCCTTGCCTTGCCTTCCTGAGAAGTCTGGCTGCTAGAGGTGAAGACAAAGCTGATGATGGAAAAGTCCTTGGCAAGAAACTGTGGAAGATGCAATATTTTTTGCTCTATTTTGCTGTATTTTCATAGCAAAGTGACTGTCTGAGATCTCTTAGGGCTTTGTAGATGTGGTGGCACTTGTGTGGCAAAGACTGCAGCAAACTGGGATACAGTTTGAGCTGGAAACAGAATGGATTATCCAGGATTATCAAACCCTCTGTTGCAAAATCTAATTAATTACATAGGTGAAGACAGATAACCAAGGAGAAATTCAGGTGGCATCTTCTCCTCTGATACTTAAAGGAATTATTATTACACAATCCTTTAAAGGGTTGATAATTCCACACCCCACCCCCCCCCCCAATTTTGTGTCTACAAATAACTTGAAATTGCTGCTGGGTTGGCTTGAATTGATTCCCTGGGCAAAACTTTTGCTGTCAGGTAATTTATTTGGATAATCTTTTCAGGCCATTGTGAAAGAGCTGATTGCAAATATTCTCCAGTAAGATGAGAAGATCTGATACATTGGTATTAGCCACACTAATCACATACTTCTGTTTCCTGACAAGATGAGGCTGCAGTGTGGAAACTGATTTCCAGAGCAATGTTTCTGATTAAAAAAAAAATAAAATTATTGAAATCAACATCCCAGCAGTATCCCTAAGTTCTGCTGTTCCTATCCGGTTAGCAGTCTTATTTGCTACAGGACTGGTATAGTTGGGGATGTCCCTGCTGACTGCAGGGAGGTCAGACTAGATGACCTTTGGAGGTCCCTTCTGGCCTGGGCCATTCTCTGATTCGTCATTGTGCCATTTGGGGAGTAGGTTTAAGGTGGGAGCAGTAAAGGAAGGATAAATGCATAGAGTCCTAGAATGGCTCAGGTTGGAAGGGACCTCAGAGATCCCCTGCTCCAACCTGAAGGGACAGCACATTAGCTGTGGCTCTGACAGGGGACAGAGCCATGCTGCCATGAGAGCTTGCCATGGACAGTGGGCTGTTAGAACCTCCAGAATGAGAGCTGCTCCTCTGGCAAGAGCTCTAGCCAGAGGTTATTGCTGCTCCGTGGTAAATCCTCTGTCTGAGAGAAGCTGTAAAGTACAATCAGTGCTCTGGGCTGAGGAGGAGAATGCCAAAGCCCTTGGCCAGTCAGTGCCATTAGCATGAGCTGCCCTGGAGGTGCATTTGTATGCAGTGTTGTGTCGGTGTGAGCTGAAATTCCCCCCCTCACCGACAATAACCAGGCTAGCCCAGTCTGGAAGCAAATGAAAAGCTGTATTTACAAGCAGAGTCTAAAATCTACAATGAAATGCAATGAATATGTACAAATATACAAAATTCACAACATTCACAAATATATACAATCAACAGAAAAGCACAACCGATCTCCCTTTGCTTCCCCCCAAGGGGACCCTCCCAAAGGGGCCTCCCTCTCCCAGGAGCTTCCCCCAGACCCCCCTGGACAGAGAAGCAGAGTTAGTTAAGCAGAAAGTTGTTAACTTAGCTGCCAAGGTCAGTGTGTTATCTTCAGCCAGAAGAGAAGAAGAAACAGCAACCAGACAGCCCAGCAACTGCCCCCACTGCCGAACGCAGAATGTGCAGAGTGCCCACTTTGTTTTGGGTAATAGTTCTTAAACGTTTCTATCTATCCAATGGAAGTGTTTAGAACAATTTTGCTTTCGTTCACCCAGTAGTGACTTATTTACATTCTTTCACTTTCTCTGTTCTGAACTTTGCAAGGAAAAATTAAGACGACAGTTTCAAACCATCACAAGTGTGTTCTGAGGCTTCCTCTGCCTCCTGGCGCTTGCTTGCAGCTGGCCAGGTCTCTGCTCTGCTCTGAAATGCTTTTTTCAATTCACCCGTGGTCATAATCTGGTGAAACTGACTCCTTTTGGGGTTGGCAATGCAGGGACAGAAGGAATGCATTGTGTCTTTGCTGAGGGAATCAGGGAGAGCTTCACAGCTGGGCCCAGACACTGGCCTGCAGCCTGGGGACTTGCGGGAGGGAAATGCCCACGGGGGGCTTTGTGTCTTTGTTTGAAGTCTTTTTTTATCCAGAGAAACTTATCTCCTAACCTGTTTAACATAAAACTGCACTTGGGGGCACAACAACCCCAAGCAATGCTGCAGGCTTGGGACAGTGTGGCTGGAAAGCTGCTGGCAGAAAGGGACCTGGGGGTGCTGATGGCCAAGCAGCTGAAGAGGAGCCAGCAGAGTGCCCAGGTGGCCAAGAAAGCCAAAGGCATCCTGGCTGGGATCAGCAATGCTGTGTCCAGCAGGAGCAGGGAGGGGATTGTCCCCTGGGACTCAGCTCCGGGGAGGCCACAGCTGGAGTGTTGTGTCCAGTTTGGGGCACCTCAGTCCAAGAGAGATGTGGAGGTGCTGGAGGCAGGGCAGAGGAGGGCAAGGAAGCTGGGAAGGGCCTGGAGAAGAAATCTGATGAAGAGCAACTGAAGGAGCTGGGGATGGTTAGTGTGAAACAGAGGAGGCTGAGGGGAGACCTCATTGCTCTCTGCAACTACCTGAAAGGAGGTTGTGGAGAGGCTGCTGCTGGTCTCTTCTCACAGGTCATTAGTGATAGAACAAGAGGGAATGGCCTCTCAAACCAGAAGTGTGCAAGAATAGTTCTCCCTGTGAGAGGCCCAGGAAATGTGAAGAACTGCCAGAAAAATGGCTACAGCTACGCTTCACCAACTGGTGCCAGCACAAAGATGCAGGCTGGGCAAGTCAGAAGGAAACTCATCCTTCCAGCATAGCCTTACAGATTTCAGTCACCTCTAATTGCTCTGTAAGGGTAGATGTTTCCCACCTATTAGTCTCTCTCCCATTCTGTTTCGATTGATCTCCATCCAGTTTCCTCCAACTCGTGCTCTCATTTCAGGCAGGGTTGAAGATCAAAGACTTTGTCTTCATCAGCTAAAGAGAGCTGATTCTTACCATGCTGGTGAGGTCTCAGCTCTTTCCCAGCCTTCCCAACAGCTTTGCATTCCACTCTGCAATGACATGAGCTAGCCAGTGGGATGTGCAGGTAGTGGAGGTGGGCATTTAGGAAGGCTGTAGAGTTAGACATAACCAGACAGCTCTGTCCAGCAGGGCCTGCAGTTGTGCAATATGCTCTACCTTAGAAGGCCCAGAGCTCTCAGTGAATCAAAATACTCTTTTCCTGATTGGACCAGAACAAAATCTGACTGAGCAAACATCTGGATTTCATGTTCATGGCTGCACCTCCTCCATGTCCTTACACAAAGAGAAAAGAGAGGGCTGGTAACTGGCCAGGCTGGCAGTTTACTGGGATGGCTTCTGAAGGCTGGGCTAATCAGCCACTCATTTGAGGTTATCTGTCCACTGATCTCTTGCTGACAGGCAGTGAAGCCCACGGCTGCCAAATGCTTTTAGAGCAGAGCTCACTTTATGGATGCCAAGCCCTGTGATGTTGCTGCAGCTTGCCTGGCTGTGGAAGGCCTGGCTTGGAAAGAATTCTCTTTAGATGTTTTTCCCCTTTGGCCCCCTGGGAAAGCAGAGTAAGTAATAAGCATAATAAAGTCACAGCACTTGAGGTGAGCTTTCAAAGCAGTCCAAGAGCAATATTGTTTATATAAAATAATCCTGCCCTAAACCCAGCATGGTGATGGTACCCCCCAGCATTCCCCTCAGCAGCAGCAGAGGGCCTGGGCAGTTTCACCTCTGGCAGGGTAACCTGCTTGCCTTTCAACAGTGACCATGTGAAGTGAGCCACACTTAGTGGTCAGCTATGATTATGGATGTGGCCATGTTTTGTAAACTCCTGGAGCGAGTGCCTTGGAGCATGGTTATCACTGAATGCCTTCTAAATCCTCTCTCTACTTCATCTGCAATATTTAGGGACTTGGTTGGTAGGTATTTTTTTGTCTGGGAGGGGAATAGGCTGCCCAGGGAGGCTGTGGCTGCCTCCTCCCTGGGGGTGTTGAAGGCCAGGCTGGATGAGACCTTGAGCAGCTGAGTCTAGTTGAGAGGTGTCCCTGGGCATGGAGGGGAGGTTGGAGCAGAGGAGCTTTGAGGTCCCTTCCAACCTGAGCCACTCTGTGATATGATTCTCTGATTAATGATACTGCAGGGACTTAGGGTTGAGGCTTTTTTCCAGGTTATGGAAGTCTGTTGATTAAAAATTGCAGAAGAAATGCCTGCTCCTCCCTCCCTGATTTAGGTCATGTCGATTCTGGTAGGCAATGACTGGTTCTGGAGACACAAAACATCTATGAAAGAATTCTGAGATACTAAGGGCTGCTTCCTGCAGTTATCAGTTCCATGTCCATCAGTCTTTAGAAAGACAGAAAAGGCTTTTGGGGAAGAAATGACAGAAGAGAGGAGCAGTGTGTAATCTGTAAGGATGAGGACCCTGCACTCTGCTCTTCTTCCTCATCAGCCAGAGAGGGACACTGGCTGAGGCTGCTTGTTCCTGCAGGGATGCTGTGTTTCAGTCCATGGGCTCTGTGTGTGTTGCCTGTGCGCCAGACTGGACACGGCTCAGGATCCTGATAGGTGGAGCCTGGGCTGTGGAGCTGAGGGAGTCTCACCTCCTCCAAGCTCTCAGGCTTGACTCCTACCTATCATTTACTACCACTAGTTGCTAGCAGCACGCTTTGAGCAGGGTGGCTTTTGTTCTGGCCCTGTACAGACAGTTCAGGGCACTGTAAAATTTCAACAGCCATGCCCAGCAAAAGAAAATAATTAAAAATAATGTAATAAATTCCTCCTGAACTCCCTTCCCTTCATGTTTTCCTTATCTGATTCCCTCCCCACATGAAGTCATCTGTTGTCTTTGTATCAGCCAGCCTTACCTGTATTCATTCTTGTACTACACTTCACTGCTTTGATACTTTCTGCACTCACCTGAGGGGAGAAAAATCATCATAAATTTAATAGTTCTGCTGAACAACGAGAGAAAAAAATCCAGAAGGAATCCAACAAAGGAAATGAAACCTGAACACTTGCCTGGTCCCTAGCCAAGGTGAAGGCTGCACCAAGATTTCACCATTTTGCTTCATTTTCCACAACACAGCACAGTAAAAAGTGCTGGGAAGCTGACATGGGGCTGTTTGCTGCTCACTTGCCTCTTCTTAGCAATGAGTGCTGCTGTGTGCACAAAACCCCAGGCATGAGCACGTTCTCAGGAGTTTCTTCATCATCCTCTTCATTGTTATTTTAAAGAACACCTTGCACTTCCTTCATCCATGTGCATAAAAATAGCTCTGACCACAGCCACCACAGAGACATGGCATAAATCAGGGGAGAGCTGAGGGGAAAGGTTCAGCCTAAGAAAGAAAACAAAGCATTGCAACCAGTTACTGTTGTGGTAGGTTAGTTACTGTAGGGTGTTGTGGGAGATTCATTACTGTGGTGTAGATGAGCAGATTGTCATTACCAGAAGGCACACTTCAAGAACCTTACCACTGGAGTTAAGTAACACCAGGCTGCCCTGTCCTCAGAATTGTCCGGGGATGGGAGCTTAGGACAAGAGCTGAGCTCCAGCAGCAGTTTCACACAAACTTAGGACAAGAGCTGAGCTCCAGCAGCAGTTTTACACCCTCAGGAGCACAGATTTTGGTAGCAATGGACTGAGTCTGTTAAGGGGCCATGAGAGCTTCCCTCCTAGCCCTCATTCTGAGGTGTGCAGCACAGTTTCAGTGGCTCTGTGTTGAAGGCAAATTCATTCTTCAGACCTGTGGACTCTGTGTGGACTCTGGGCTCCCTGAAGGCTCTGTGCTGTGTCTGTTGAATTCAGGGAGAACAGCAGGATTGATGCCTGATGTTCTGGGTTGTGGTTTTTTGTTATGAAGAAAGATTGTTTAGTTTTGGTCCTGACTGAAAAGAACATTCATAGAATGGCTCAGGTTGGAAGGGACCTCAGAGTTCATCTGCTCCAACCTCCCCACCATGCCCAGGGACACCTCTCAACTAGACTCAGCTGCTCAAGGCCTCATCCAGCCTGGCCTTCAACACCCCCAGAGAGGAGGCAGCCACAGCCTCCCTGGGCAGCCTGTGTCAGAGTCTCAGCACCCTCCTACTGAAGAACTTCTTCCTCAGCTCCAGTCTAGCCCTCTTCTGCCTCAGCTTCAAACCATTCCCCCTTGGCCTATCTCTAGACACCCTGATGAGAAGTCCCTCTGCAGCCTTCTTGCAGGATCCATTCAGGTACTAGAAAGCAGCTCTGAGGTCCCCCCAGAGTCTTCTCTTCTCCAGGCTGAACA
Source organism: Indicator indicator (assembly GCF_027791375.1). NCBI lineage: Eukaryota > Metazoa > Chordata > Aves > Piciformes > Indicatoridae > Indicator > Indicator indicator. The sequence goes on from NC_072013.1 coordinate 36,819,993, forward strand.
CCCCCAGCTCCCTCAGCCTGTCCTCACAGCAGAGCTGCTCCAGCCCTTGTGCACAGTCCCCTGTGCAGCTCCTTGTTCCGCATACACTGTGCTAGAGATCAGAGGGGATCACAGCCTGGAGTTCCAACCTTGACTTCAGGTCAGAAGGGAGTCTGCAATGTCCCAGAAGCAGTCAGAGGTCTGTTGTTGTGTTTGACAGAGCTCTACACAATCACAGGCACTGCAGTAGCTTAGGGCTGTCTATCAAAGTTATTTGCCTTGTAAGCTGCACACAAGTGAAGTGCTCAAGTATTTACATACTTGGTGAGACTTCCTCATTGCAAAGGAGAGAGGTTTGTCTTCATAACTGTCAAAACATGCAGCTCTGTAAGCTGGCAGGAGACCTACCTCTGGTGCTGTGTGTCAAGAATTCAGGCTCAGCTTGTAGACAGTATCAAATTTTAGTAAGTGATAATGACATTAGGGAAATGCTGCCAGGAGAAACATCTCAACTATGCAAGTGAAAAACTGCCATTCAGGCCCTGATTTAAGGTGCTCCTGAGTCTTAATATCCCTTTGAAATGCTGCAGAAATTCTTCTGCCTAATGGTCCTGGGCAGTGGGGTTTGTAACCAGGTGCAGGGGTTGCTCCTCTCTGAAGTTCAGCTGAAGCACACAAATGTAAATCAGCCCCAGAGAGCTGTCACCTCCCATTCTTTCAGCAGCAAATAGTGTTTCTTGCCTTCCTCCAGTGAACACAGACCCCAAGTGCCTGGTGTCAGCCTCCTTCTGTAAGCCTGAAGTGTTCCAGTGAAGGGGCTGGAGGTGAGGAGATGAATACAGTCACCTTTCTGGATGCTGAGCTGCTTAGGGACTGGACCTTTTTGGAGTGGTACAAAGCTTCCCAACACCCTCTTGATGAGCTATGGCATCAGATGACTCTTCATGAAGAGTTGAGCAGCATGGAACTGACTGCTCTGCCCATGCAATACTGTGAGGGGCTTCTGAGCCTTCATTTCTGTAACCATCCTGGACAGCTGCTTCAGCTTCAACCACTAAAGATCCAAAATTGCATCCCTGCCTTGGTGCCTAAGTCCAAACCAAGGCCATGGGTTGTCCACCAAAGCTCTGTGAGTGTCCAGTTCCCCTAGGCAGGCTGAACACTCAAGGCAAATGGCATTGGCAGTTCCTGCTTTCAGTGGGTGCCAGCCTAGCAATGATCATCTAAAGTCTCATCTGCCTGACAGCTCCAGGAGAGCAGTACTCAGCCTTCAGAAGCAGACTCAGTGTCATCTCACTCGTTAGCCTGGACCTCTGTCTTACCTTTCTAGAGGTATATACATGAAAAGGAGTCAGTGAATAGTAAGGGTGTGAATCTGGAGATAAGGACAGGAAGGAAAGGGCCAAGAGCAGGTCAGAGAGGTATGTGGGGCAGGACAGAGGGAGAGAACAATTGAGAGGGGAAAGAGACTCCACAATCTGATGGGAGCTGTCTCCTGGGAGCTCTGAGCTGAGCCTGCCTTTTCCAGGCCTCACTGGCAGGAGAGGTTTGTGTGCCATGTGGCAGCTGTTGTTAGAGGAACAAGAGATGCTTCAGAAAGCTTGCAGGGGATGCTCTCAGTTGTTATCCACAGTCAGGATATTCACAGCCAGCTGCTCTGTGGGGCTTCAGAAGGAGGCTGTGGAGATTGCTTGTTAGCTGTGTGAGCAGCAAATGCCTGTTCTGCTCTGCTCAGGGCTCCAGCTGGCTGGTGCAGAGCAGAGATAGATAATCCTTACCTTCAGGAGATGAGAGGAACAGAAGGGGGAATTGATCTGACAAGCTCATTGTCCCCTGGCTCTTGTCTGGGGCAGCATTCTTTAATGTATTGCTCCTCTTCCCAGCAAATCTACAGTACTATTGGAGAAGTGCTGATGGTGCAGATAGAGCCTGGTGAGGCACCTGCAGGTAGCACTGCTGTGACCTGCTTCTCACAGGTATCGAATTTGCTAATTACCCCAAAAATTTCAGCTCAGCTGCCTTCTGTTTGCAGCTGCCATTCTTCCTTTTGTTTGCTCTTTCACTCTTTCTCTCTTTCTTCTTTCCCAAGTAACTTCCTGAGTCTACTCAGGATTCTAGGAAGAACATTTAAGCATGGAAAAAGGTTGGCAACACTTTGCCATCCATGTGCTGCAGAGCATGAACCTGTCAGCTGCTGCTGGCACTAAAACTGCTACAGGTAAGGGGGAAGTTAACATCTGGTGAGAGGAAGAAAGCCACACCAGTGTAAGAGAGGAATTAAAAGGAGGAGTTGTGGAGCAATAGGAAGTAAAAAAAAAAAAAAAAAAAAAAAACCAATAAATTGGAGGAATTGTGACATAACAGTTCTGTGCAGCATCTCTGCCTCTGCTGAGCTCCTCCAGCATGTCCTAGAGAAGGCCATAGGCAGTGTGAAACAATACTTACAAGTAGGTGTAAGTCACAAGGCAAGGGAAAAGCTCTCTGCACTGAGTCTGGAAAACACCATTCCAAACCATTGCAGGCTGGGTGCAGAGTGGGCTGAGATCAGCTCTGGAGAGACTTGGGGGTGTTGGGTGCTGAGCAGCTCCTCAGGAGCCAGCAGTGCCCTCATGCAGGCAGCTGTGTGCTGGGCTGCAGCCAGAGGAGTGTGGGCAGAGGGCAAGAGAGGTGATTCTGCCCCTTGACTCTGCTCTGCTCAGACCTCACCTCCAATCCTGCCTCCAGTTCTGGTGTTCCCAGCAGGAGAAGGACACAGAGCTGCTGGAGTGAGTTCAGAGGAGGCCACAAAGATGATCCAAGGGCTGGAGCAGCTCTGCTGTGAGGACAGGCTGAGGGAGCTGGGGGTGTTCAGCCTGGAGAAGAGAAGGCTCTGGGGGACCTTAGAGCTGCCTTCCAACAGTTTGGAACAGGCTGCCCAGGGAGGCTGTGGCTGCCTCCTCCCTGGGGGTGTTGAAGGCCAGGCTGGATGAGGCCTTGAGCAGCTGAGTCTAGTTGAGAGGTGTCCCTGGGCATGGTGGGGAGGTTGGAGCAGATGAGCTCTGAGGTCCCTTCCAACCTGAGCCACTCCATGATGCTCTGCACTGAGTCCTCTTCCTGCTGTGCATTGTAGCCTGGGCTGGAATATTTCAGCAAAGCCACTCTGAAGTCAAAGCAGTGATTTAGCATCTTAGATTGTAAAGAGCAATTGATCTGTTTTGAGGGCAGGATTGATGGTGTTTGTAGTTTTTCCTTTTATGGTATAAATGAAGGTCATATATTTTTCCCTTTTCAGTAAAAGCTAAAAGTTTTTAAGCCAACAAGAAAATATTTCCACACTGAACTGGTTTGTGGATATCTTTCCAGCAGCATTTGGTTTAACACTGCTAAACTCATTACCTTTTTTTTCTTTAAATATTTTATTATTATTTATTTGTGTGGTGGATCAAACCCAGGATTTCCAAAAATATTCCTGCAGTTCTGGGGCTGCCTGTAACCCTGTGAAGGAATCAGCTTGAGGTGAGCTCCTCCTAGGCAGGGCAGCCAGCTCAGAGCCTGGCTGAGCCACATGCCGTCTGCTATCTTTTGAAACAGAGAAGCCAAATTTGCAATTTGCTCAAAAAATATATCTGGGACTTCAATATGACTTAGGATGTCAACCTCTGGTGTGTTTGCTCTCCAGCTGTGCAAGGGAGCAGAGCAACAACACAAGTGATAAAGGGGGTGAAGGAGTCAGGTGAGTCCCTTCGTATCCCCAGCAGACGTCCAGACAGCTCCTGACAAGCAAAGATCAGAGGTTGTTGTTGGGGGGGTGGTGGTATTTGAATCTCACTGCTGCAAACAAACTGGTTTTCAAATCCACTGATTGATTTTTGCTTGCTTTTTTTAGCCTCTGTGCTGGGTCTGTCTTTGCTGTTTGAATTGTTTGGTTTCATCCTAAGCCACCACTGAGCAGCAGCAGCCTGGCTGTCCCTGGTCGCCGTAATTTCCATCACACACTGCTCAAACCTGAGGCATCCAGAAAGAGCTTGACTCACAGTCTAGGTATTTGTTACATGAGCTGCAGCTTCCCTTGCAGCCCTTCACTGCCTGGCTATGTGTGGCCATTCTTCACATAGCTCTCACGGTGCAACAATGAAGACTTCTTCAGAACATGCAAACGGGAAGCTGAGTGAGAAGGGTCTGAGGAGCAAAGTGGTTGGAAGGAGAAGGCTCAGTGTGAAGCTCTCCTCTCTAACATTGGGGTTTGCTTAATGGCTCCTTTGGTTGTGGTGATGAACACATTGTGCCTTCACTTGAAGGGCAAGGACCTAGTGCAGGGGCAGTGTGTGCCCCCTCAGCCTCTCTTCTGAGCAGAATGAGCTTTGCCAGTGTGTGCCCCCCCTCAGCCCCAGTGTGTGCCCCCCCTCAGCCCTAGTGTGTGCCCCCCCTCAGCCCTAGTGTGTGCCCCCCCTCAGCCCTAGTGTGTGCCCCCCCCTCAGCCCCAGTGTGTGCCCCCCTTCAGCCCCAGTGTGTGCCCCCTGAGCCCCTATTCTGAGCAGGAGGAGCTTTGCTCAGCCCCTGTGCTCGTTCACTTGCTGACCTCAGTAAGTTTCAGCACTGGTGCCAAAGTTGAAGGCCAAGTGTCAGAAGGAGAGCAGTTGTTTGATGATGGAATGTATCTTAATGAAAGGTAAAGCCACAGAGTAGCACTGCTGCAGTGCTGCATGGCTGCTGTCTAACTCACTGCTGTGTCACAGAACTGGGGTTCCGCCAGAAAACAGCACATCCTCCACAGAGGGAGATGCCACAACCTCCCTGGGCAGCCTGTTCCAGTGCTCTGGGACCCTCACAGTGAGGAAGTTCCTTCTCATGTTGAGGTGGAACCTCCTGTGCTGCAGTTTCCATCCATTGCCCCTTGTCCTATCACAGGGTGCAACTGAGCAGATAATTGGTTAAGAATGGCAGCAGAATCTGGCTGCCCCTGCTCCTTAGCACAGGTCTCTGCTTTTGATCTGCAAGGTGATCAGTCAGCTGCTTTGTTCTGCAAGCCTGCAAGGAGCAGCAGGTATTACACAGGCAGCCAAGCCCTGATGTACCTTCTTGTCTTCCCACAGGCAGCAGCAGGAGCCTTTGCTTTTCAGGGATGTAAATACAGTGGTAGGTTAAGCCCCAGAGGTTCAGCTTCTAACCACAAAGGCTTCCCTCTGTAAATGTGAGCTGGCAGGTGCCAGTGTGCAGCAGGATGGCATCCCCCAGCCAGGAGCAGCTCCAGCCCTGCTGACCTCTCCTGGAATGCAGATAGCAAATGGCAGTTACGTGAGGCAGGCTGACACTGTGTGCACACAGCCTGCTGCAGGGCTGCTTCCATGAGCTCTAGAGACAGAGCCAGGCTCTCTGCAGGCCTGTCTCCTCCTCAGGTGCTCATTCTTGGTCCTGCACCTTGGCCACAGCAACCCCGTGAGCGCTCCAGGCTTGGGGCAGTGTGGCTGAAAGTTGTCCTGCAGAAAGGGACCTGGGAGTGCTAATGGACAAGTGGCTGGAGATGAGCCAGCAGAGTGCCCAGGGGGCAAGGAAAGGCAAAGGCATCCTGGCCTAGATCAGCAGTGTGTGCCCAGCAGGAGCAGGGCAGGCATTGTCCCTCTGTCCTGGGACCTGGGGAGGCCACACCTGGAGTGCTGGGGTCAGCTTTGGGCACCTCAGTACAAGAACGACATTGAGGGGCTGGGGGGGAGCAGAGAAGAGCAACTGAGCTGGGGAAGGGCTTGGAGAGTAAGTCTGATGGAAAGCAGCTGAGGGAGCTGGGACTGTTTGGTGTGAGGAAGAGGAGGCTGAGTGAGAACATATCACCCTCTACAGCTGCCTGAAAGGACAACAGAGAGAGGCTGCTGCTGGTTTCTTCTCACAGGTCATGAGTGATAGGACAAGAGGGAATGGCCTCAAGCTGCCAGTGTAGGACTCTGTGAAGTTCTCACACTTTCAGTGCCTTTTGCAGAAGGAAATTTTCCTTTCCTTATACTCCCAAACCAGCTGAGGATGGAAGGACGAAGATTTGCATTCCTGAAGTGGTCACCAGCAGCATTTCAAAGGGAGCTGTGCCTGCAGTGTGCTGTGATTAATGGTGAGCCAAGTCATGAGCAAAGCTGCTCTGACACGTAACAGTTACACATTTTGGAGCACTCCTAAGACAAATGGAATGGTTCCTGAGGTCTGGGGGGCACAGCTCACAGGGTATTCACTCCTGGGAAATTCCCTGTCCGTGCCAGCCAAGCCCACACCGCCGGACTGAAGAAGCGCATGATGACAGTCTTGTTTTTAGAGCTCTGACAGGGACCCTCTGCTGCTGGATGGGTGTTCTTCTGCAGGCTCTCAAGTCTTTGAAAGGAGAGCCTGGGTCAACAGATTTGTTTTTCCTATGAAGACCACTTGATTTACCCCAGTGCAGCAGTAAGGCAGCACTCTGGGCAAATCTATCATCTCTGTGCTCTTGGCAGGCTTCTGCCCTGTGTGCCAGATAGGAGAGACAGACCCAAACTGTTAGCAAAGGCCCTGAGCTGCTCTGTGCTACCCCACCAGGATTCACCTTCAGAGCTGAACTGTGCTGCAGCCTAAGTCAGCACTGAGGTTCTCATTAGCAAAGGCCCTGAGCTGCTCTTTGCTACCCCACCACGATTCACCTTCAGAGCTGAACTGTGCTGCAGCTTAAGTCAGCACCAAGTTTCTCTCCAGGGATCTCAGTTACAAGAGCTTGAGTCCTTCTCCTGCTCCACGATGTGCCATGGTCTTTCCATGCTCCCAGAGGAGCAGCTGCCTTGCAGTGGTGAGCACTGTGCTGAGTGCCAGGCACTGTTAGTCCCTGGAGGCCTGTGGCACAAACATCTCACACTGCCAGCCTGAGTTTCATGGGCAGCAGTGGGACCAGAGACTCCTTCCAGCTTGTTTCAGTTCAGTGTGTGCCTGCTGGGTTCTGCCAGGATCTGACTTCCAACTTTGACCTCCTCAGGGGAACATGAACCAGCGATGACTTTTTTTTTTCCACTGCTGAAGTTGTTAGACCCTAAATCTCCAGCTGCTCAGGCTGACACCTTTTGAGGGACTCAGTGTGACCACTTTCATAATTTCTTTCAGCAAAAAGCTGGCTCCATGAGAGCACAGTGGCCCAGAGGAGCAGGAGCAGCTGTTGGAAGGCAATCACTGTTGGGCTCAAATTGTCATAAAAGCTCTTTCACTGTTTCTCTTGCTGCAGTACACCCAGCAAATGCCCCCAGCCTCTCCTCTAGAGGCTTGCTGCTCCTAGGGCTGTGAAAGGACGTCTCTCTGTGTTGGTCTTTTATCCCTGGTAGGGTTCCAGCCGCTCTGGCAATGGCAATCGTGAATTGGCTGTGAGAGAAGCACCACTTCTGCCCTGATAGCCTGATTCATCTTCTTCCAGGCCCTAACCTGCTGCTCCTGGCAAAAGCCTCTTTGACAAAGTGAAGGCTGAGTTCTCTTGAGGCAGACTTTGACAAAATGAGGTGCCACATGTGACAAGTTTCAGCTGGTGTTTATTTAAGCTGGGGGTAGACCACAAGGACCCTGTTTGGCTGCTCAGGTCTGGATTGACAAAAGAGCATTTAGCTGCTTAACTCCTCTCTGGGGACTAATCTTCCCTGGGGGTTCAGCACCTCATACCTCTGTGGACCTGAGCCTTTCCTCCTGCCTTGATAGATTGCAGTCAGTGTCCCCACAGCAGGCCAGTGCTGATGGAAGCACAGAACAGAGCTGGCATGTGCTCGAGAGGTTCCTGACAAATGCAGCCTGAAAGTCTGCTCCCTCCATCAGGCTCTTCAAGTGTGCAGAGACTGCAGCTCTACTGACTGGATACATGAGCTGCAAGGCTGTGAGGTTGTGAATTTATAGGTAGACAGCACTTAAGGACAAGGGTTTCTGTGTGGAGGTTTGTTCTGGATTCGAGTTGAAGGAGCTTGTGCTTGCCTTGCTGCAGAGCTGAGCTGCCTGGAATCTACCTGGGGCTAGGAAACACAGCTAGAAGGTTGCTGGAAGCCACTGGTGTGCAGTGAGCTGCAGGAACTCAGAAGTCCATTTGTCATCTGTTAAGCTGGGATTTGACCAAAATCAATAGAGAGCTACTTCCAGCAGCATTGCAGTGATCATAGAGCCCTTTCTTAGGCACCAACTTGGACTTGGGAAAGCCTAGCCCAGCACTCTGTGACCCCTGCAGTGACCTGGGCAGTGCTGTTCTCAGATCTCCAAGGCATTAACACATCACTGATTTCAGATGGGTACCTAGGTGGCTTTGCACAGCCTGACCAGAATGCCCTGCAGCTGCTGCCAGCTCTGTTGAATGGCTTTTCAGTAAACCCTTATACTCCAAGTTTCCCTCCTCAACTTCTTTCAAGGTTCAAGTGCTTGCATGATTTGGGTCCTGCTTCAATCCTTGATGAAGTGCATTATGAGACTTGTTTGGTGATTTGCTGATTGTGTTGAAGGGTGGTGGTGAATTCTGTGTGCTTCTGCTGGGGCTCAGCAAAGCTGTTCCATTGCCATCCTCTCCTGCTCACAGTATCTAATACCCTTGTGGTGTATCACTGGGGTTTGGTTTGCTTGCAGGTAAAGGCAAATATCTGTGTTTGTATCCTGAGGTTTACTGATGGCCCCAGGGAGGCACAGGGCCCTCCTGTGTGTAACTCAGTTGAAACCCCATTGCAAATCAGTGCTTCTGACACCTGTGGCATTGAGTTACCAGATCAAAGCTCTGAACTGGGTTTGTTCTTGGTGGTTGCTTCCCTCAGTCAGAAATAATTTGTTAAAGAGCTTTGGGGCACGTTTGGCTGAGCACCACTGCACTGATTGGAGAGATATGCAGCATACCTCTGGCAGCATAGGTGTGCAGGTTTCAGAGGGGAGGGGATTCAGAGCAGCCTTTTCCTGGAGCAATCCCAGTGAGCTGTGTGGGTGTACACATTCCTGTATACTTGGAGAGACATCTATGGGCTGTGAGCTTTAGTGAAAACACAAAGGCTGTCCATCCTACGTGGGAAATGGAGGAGAGAGGGCTTGGAAATCTACCATCAAGCCTGTTGGAGCTGCATTTAGTGGATAACCAGGAGGGGACAGGACAGGGAGTTTCCATTGTTCTCTAATGATCCTGATTGTTGCTGGCTGAAGCACTGAACAGTCTCAGCAGAGAAGTGTTGGTGAAAGTGTGTGTGACAGTTTCAATAACTGCCTGTTTCGGTGGCAGTTAGAAATCCATGCTCAGGGGAAGAGGATAAAGTGTTATAGTACACCTGGAAGAGCTGGCAAGGGGGGAAAAAAAGAGACTGACAGAGAGCATTGAGTCCATCCAGCAATGCACGCAGCTACCCTTGACAAATGTCTCAGGTCTGTTCAAGAGGGGAGCCTTCTGCTAAACTCGTCAGAGTTCTGGGGGGAATGACAGGGAAGAAAAGCACATTTTCAGGGATGGGGAAGCAATTTGTTATGGTACAGCTATTTTTCATATGCTTTATAATGATAGATACCTACCCAGAGCTTGGGGTCATTAAAAAGTCTAAAGAGGGACAGAATGAAGCCTGCTGGAAACAGTGTCTGGTAAGATATAATTGGGGCTGTGGTATAAAAGCATTGCTGACAAAACAAAACAAACAAAAAAAAAGAGTTTCAAGACAGGAAAGCTAAAAGACAAGTCTGAGTAGTAGCAAACTTTCTAGTTTTGACAGTCACTCCTCAAACGTGAGGGCGCTGACCTTAACCCTGCAGCAGGTTGGGTGTGCTGAGCTTTGTTGTAGAAGCTTCTGATGCCATCACCAAATCAAAGCTTAACTGCAGCAAAGCAGCCAGATCTATGGCCAGCCAAGGCTAGAAGGAGCATCCTAACTGTTTGAATCCTGACCTTCCAGAGGTGTTCACCTTTGTGGAGATAAGCAGATGTAGAAGGAGGTGAGGGGCTTTTTAGGGTGTCAGGGAGTGATAGGACTGGGGGGAATGGGAGGAAAATAGAGATAGGTAGATTCAGATTGGATGTTAGGAAGAAGTTGTTCCCATGAGGGTGGTGAGAGCCTGGAATGGGTTGCCCATGGGGGTGGTGGAAGCCTCATCCCTGGAGGTTTTTGCAGCCAGGCTGGATGTGGCTGTGAGCAACCTGCTGTAGTGTGAGGTGTCCCTGCCCATGGCAGGGGGGTTGGAACTGGATGATCCTTGAGGTCCCTTCCAATCCTGACAATTCTGTGATAAATGAATGAACAACAATCTGCATTCCATCATTAAATGATCTTTGGACCTTGCTTGCTCTTGGGCTCTGAGACCAATTCTTTTGTTAGAGTCCAGCCTGCAGACCCAGCAAAGGCCAAAGCAGCCTGACTGCAGTCTCTCAGGGACCAAATACCACACAGAGAGTAGGTTTGTGCCTGGGTGCTTACTTTGAAGTGCTTAGTTTAGTTATTAGAGCACCACTTTTCTGTTCTCCTCAAGCACTCTACATAGGCCCTGTGGTTTAAAGTGACACTTGAAATGTCTGTGACTTCATTACAGCTACAGAGATTCAGGGCATGCCTTTGGCATGGGAACATAACCCAGGTCTGCTGGGTGTCTCTTGTAGAGCACTGCTGTATGACAGAGAGAACGTCAGGCACCTGTGAGTCAGCTGCATTCTGGTTCTGAGGTGCTTCTTTCATCCCTCTGATCTGTGCTGTAGTTGTCACACATCAGTGCTGTCACACACCAGAGCTGGCCACCCTGATTCCCCCTGCCCCTAAGGCCCCTGTCATGAAGTGGGCAGAGAACAGAGTCCAGCACAACTATAAAATTTTATCAATAACTATTTCAAGGTCCCTAGGCCTTGGTAAAGTAACCTCCAGAGGACTTCAGTGCAGTCAGTGTTCACCTGAACGTTGAACACGTCAGGGAGAGTCCCCAAAAGCAGTGTGTGAAGGAACACAAATGAGTATCACCAGCCACTCACAGGGCTTCTAGGGGAGGAACAAACCTGGCTCTTAGGCAAGAGGGACAGTGGCTCTGGGGTGGGCATAGAGACCAAGGCTGATGTTCATGTGCTAGAGTGGTGTTTGGGCCAACCTGGTCATAACCTCCTCCCTGGTGGGGTTCAAGGCCAGGTTGGATGTGGCCTTGAGCAGCTGAGCCTAGCTGAGAGGTGTCCCTGGGCATGGTGAGAGGTTGGAGCAGATAAGCTCTGAGGTCCCTTCCAGCCTGAGCCATTCTGTGACTCTCTGCTTTGATCCTGTGCTTTTTTGGACAGCGTAGTGGAAAATCAAATGTGTTTTGTTCAGTGCCAAGAGTTACATGGGAAGTGCTTTAAGGCTTTCATTCAGTTTTACTTAGAATCTTACATGGCCATGTAGGTAGCTTAGGACCAAGGTATGAATTCTGATAGGTTCTTTTTTTCTTTCCTTTATTTTGCACTCTCACACATTCAGGTCTGAGTTACTCATTAAGGTCCATTCTCAAACAGAGCTTTATCAAGCCACAGTAGTTTGAGCTATAGAACAAGGCTGACGTGCTCAGGGACCCTGCTTTAGCAGAGAGGGAGGACTAGAAGCTCTCCAGAATCCCTTCTCACACCTGCCATGCTGTCATGCTGTGACTGATGAACCTTCTGTGCTACTTGGGACTTTTCTGGCAGCTTTTGTTTGGTTGTTTGGTTTTCTATTGTTGTTTGTTGACAGGATCACAGGGTTGGTTATTCACAGGCTCACAGGATGTTAGGGGTTGGAAGAGACCTCTGGAGACCTTCCAGTCCAACCCCCTGCCAGAGCAGGACCAGAGAATCCAGCACAGGTCACACAGGAACACATCCGGATGGGGCTTGGAAGACCACTTTGGGCAGCCTGTTCCAGTGCTCTGTGACCCTCACAGTCAAGAAGTTCCTCCTCATGTTGAGGTTGAGCCTCCTGTGCTGGAGTTTCTATCCATTGCCACTTGTCCTATCCCAATGTGCAAGAGAGCAGAGCCTGTCCCCACCCTCTTGACCCCCACCCCTCAGCTATTGATAGACATCGATCAGATCCCCTCTCAGTCTTCTCCTCTCCACACTAACCAGCCCCAGGGCTCTCAGCCTCTCCTCCCCAGGCAGTGCTCCAGTCCCTTCAGCATCCTTGGAGCCCTCCCTGAAGCTTTCTCCAGGAGATCCCTGTCCCAAGATCTCCCTAGAGGCAAAGGTTGTCCCCTCAGCCATCTCTTACCTGTCCCTTCTGTCCCTTTGGCTCCCTCAGCAATGCCTCCCTTCTACACCACAATACGCTTCAAGACTCCTCATTCACTGCCTTCTTGGGCTCCTGGTTGCTGTTTCTGTTGATGACTGCATGGAGCCTGTCCATGACTTTCTCAAGGCTCCCCCTTGCACTTGCCAGGCTCTCACATTATTTTCCTCCAGGCCTCTTCTGGGCTGCCAGCTCAGAAGAAAGCTGCTTGGCAATGCTTGGCTACTTATGTGCTTAGCCCCTTTCTTGTGTTACTGATCCAGAGCCTCCATTCCTCTCCTCTTTCTACAGGTGCCTTGGTTTCTGACTCACCACTAGCTCCAAGTCTCTCCCAGCTGCATGTTTCTTTCTGTTGCTTCACACTTCTGTAGCCTCCAGCATGATTCCTGACTTCCTCTACAAAGAACAATGTCCAGTGAGCAGCTCCTTTGTGTACACAGGGCACTGGTGACTATTTGGTTCTGGACTAATGGATCAGTACAGAAACTGGACAGTGGTGCCTGGAATTTCCTGGGAGGCAGGAAACAGCAATGCACACACCTCAGGATGCAGCCTGTCCCTCAGAACCAGGAGGCAGGCAGGCAGGTGTGAAAAGGCATTTCCTTTTGGGGATGGAAATGGTCACTCAGGCTGGCTGCAGTTGCACCAGGGTGACACTGGGAGCCTGAACTTCAGGCTAGCATGTCCCATGGCAGACAGAAACATCCCAGCTGAGGAAGCTGCTTCCCAGGAGAGCACTGCCCTTCATCTCCACTCAGCACCACCTGCTCCCTTGTTTTCCCAGTGAGCTGTGATGAGTCCATGGGCAGCTGTCAAGCAGCTGGGAGAACCAAGTTCAACGGAGGAACAACTTTCATCCAATGCTCCTGCCAGCAGATCCCTGTCCCTCCTGAACAGGGGAGCCCAGGACTGGATGCAATATTCCGTGTGAAGTCTCAGCAGGGCAGAGCAGAGGGAGAGGAGAACCTCCCTGGCTCTGCTGGACACACTCCTCTGAATGCCCCCCAGGACCCCATTGGCCTCCTTGGCCTCCAGAGCACATTGCTGTGCCATTGCTGTCTTGATGGGGTTTGGTTTTCAGATCACAAGACAAAAGAGTTCTCTTGCTCTTTTTTTTTTTTTTTTTTAAATTTTCTGTCTAAAATGGAACTTCACTTTTGCTTTTCAAGATCCTCACCATGGGACCAATCTGTGCTGTAATTTGGCAGAGGCACTTTCTGAGTGGGAGGCTTGGGCTTGTTTTCAGGATGACTGAGATATTCTTCTTTGCTTTTGCTGAATCTTGCTGTTTTGCTAACCTTTTGGATGAGAACATAGAGACCTGCAGGAATGGCTTTTCTCAGGGAAAGGGAAAAAGTTATGTTCTTTGCCATAGGTAGGAGTGGAAAAGGGAGAAAATGATTCTCCCTGAAAAACCAAAAACTAGAACAAATGAATTTATAGAACTGTCCAGAATTCATATCCCTGAAGGGGAGCTGTCTCCACTTTTACACATTTCTTATTGGATACTTCTCATTTTTCTAAGCTGTGCTCAGTCATTCCTAGAAGAGAATAAAACTTCCCAGTCATTAAGAAATTTGCTACTTGATAGCCATGAAGTAAAGACTAAATTGGGAGTAGGCTCCTGATTCAGGATTCATGCATAGGCAACAGAGCTCTGCAAACCAAAGAAGTAAATTCACAAAAGTACACAGATGGGTTTGTTCTGCTCAGGAGATGCTCCTCTTGTTCTCTCTGAGCTCAGAGGATGGGTTTGTTCTGCTCAGGAGATGCTCTGAGTTCACTCTGAGGTTAGAGGATCATAGAATCAGTCAGGGTTGGAAGGGACCACAAGGATCATCCAGTTCCAACCCCCCTGCCAAGGGCAGGGACACCTCACACTACATCAGCCTGGCCAGAGCCTCATCCAGCCTGGCCTTAAACACCTCCAGGGATGGGGCCTCAACCATCTCCCTGGACAACCCATTCCAGGCTCTCACCACTCTCATGGTGAAGAACTTCTTCCTCACATCCAGCCTGAATCTCCCCACTTCCAGTTTTATTCCATTCCCCCCAGTCCTGTCACTACCTGACATCCTAAAAAGTCCCTCCCCAGCTTTCTTGTAGCCCCCTTCAGATATTGGAAGGCCACAAGAAGGTCACCTCAGAGCCTTCTCTTCTCCAGACTGAACAGCCCCAACTCTCTCAGTCTGTCCTCATAGGAGAGGTGCTCCAGCCCTCTGATCATCCTGGTGGCCCTTCTCTGGACACCTTCCAGCATATCCATATCCCTCTTGTAACAGAGGCTCCAGAACTGGACACAGTACTCCAGGTGGGGTCTCACCAGAGCTGAGTAGAGGGGGAGAATCACCTCCCTTGACCTGCTGGCCACACTTCTCCTGATGCAGCCCAGGATCTGGTTGGCTTTCTGGGCTGCAAGTGCACACTGACAGCTCCTGTTGAGCTTCTCATCCACCAGCACCCCCAAGTCCCTCTCCTCAGGGCTGCTCTCCAGCCAGTCCCTGCCCAGCCTGTGTTTGTGCTTGGGATTGCCTCGACCCAGATGCAGGACCCTGCACTTGGTCGTGTTGAACCTCATGAGGTTGGCTTGTGCCCACCTCTCCAGCCTGTCCAGGTCCCTCTGGATGGATCCCTTCCCTCCAGTTGTCTGCTGCACCACACAGCTTGGTGTCATCAGCAAACTTGCTGAGGGTGCACTCAATGCCTCTGTCCATGGCACCGACAAAGATGTTGAACAAGCCTGGTCCCAGGACTGAGCCCTGAGGGACTCCACTTGTCACTGGCCTCCACTGGGACATGGAGCCATTGACAGCCACTCTTTGGGTGCAGCCATCAAGCCAGTTCTTCATCCATCTCGTGGTCCACTCATCAAACCCAGACTGCACCAGTTTGGAGACCAGGATGTGGTGCAGGACAGTGTGGAAGGCTTTGCTCAGGTCCAGGTCAATGACATCAGTTGTTCTCCCCTCATCTATTAATGTTGTGACCTGTTCATAGAAGGCCACCAGGTTTGTCAGGCAGGATTTGCCCTTGGTAAACCCATGCTGACTGTACCAAATCACCTCTTCACTATTCTTCTGTCTCAGTAGTGCCTCCAGGAGAATCTGCTCCGTGATCTTGCTGGGCACAGAGGTGAGACTGCCTGGCCTGTAGTTCCCTGGTTCTTCCTCCTTACCCTTTTTGAAGATGGGAGTAATGTTTCCCCTTTTCCAGTCAGTGGGGACTTCCCCAGACTGCCAGGACTTTTGGAATATAATAGAGAGGGGTTCAGCAACCTCCTCTGCCAGTTCTCTCAGTACCCGTGGGTGTATCCCGTCGGGTCCCATGGACTTGAACACTTTCAGGTCCTTCAGGTGATCATGAACCTGATCTTCACTTATGATGGGCAGTTCTTCCTTCTGGTTCTTGCCATTAGCTTCCATGACTATTCCAGGATGGGTTTGTTCTGCTCAGGAGATGATCCTCTTGTTCTCTCTGAGGCTAGAGGATGGGTTTGTTCTGCTCAGGAGATGCTTTGAGTTCACTCTGAGGTTAGAGGATGGGTTTGTTCTGCTCAGGAGATGCTTTGAGTTCACTCTGAGGTTAGAGGATGGGTTTGTTCTGCTCAGGAGACGCTCCTCTTGTTCACTTTGAGGTTAGAGGATGGGTTTGTTCTGCTCAGGAGATGCTCCTCTTGTTCACTCTGAGGTTAGAGGATGTGTTTGTTCTGCTCAGGAGATGCTCCTCTTGTTCACTCTGGGGTTAGAGGATGGGTTTGTTCTGCTCAGGAGATGCTCTGAGTTCACTCTGAGCTTAGACTCTTGGCTTCCATGCCATCCCTTGCCAACCCTCTGCTCATGCATGCTTAGAGGTCTCTTGTCTTTCAGGTGACTCACCTGAAATACATCTGTTGAGGAAGCAAGTGGTGGGAAGTGTTTTCTAAAGTGTGCTGGAGTGCTTCTTTGGAAAGCTAAGTCCATGAAAGATGAGGCTGTGGAGCAGTGTGTTCAGAGGAGGAATCCATTTCAGCTGGACAGCAGAATCAGCTGCTAACAGCAGCCTTAGCTGCAAATCAGGCTGTCTCCTAGTGCAGTCTCTAGGCTTCCAGTTTGCTGACTTTGGCTTTCTAAGCAACAGAAGATTTGCTGGTTAGGATTCATGTTTGTAGAATCATGGAATGGGTTGGGTTGGAAAGAAAAGGTCATCCAGTTCCAACCCCCTGGCAGTCAGCAGGGACATCCCCAACTAGATCCAGTTGCTCACAGCCTTGTCCAGCCTGACCTTGGATAGCTCCAGGGAAGGGGCCTCAACCACCTCCCTGAGCAACTTGTTGCAGTGTTCCACCACCCTCATAGTGAAGAACTTCTTCCTGATATGGTGCAGAACTTGTTCCTCACATCCAATCTCAATCTGCTCTGCTCTCATTTCAAACCATTGCCCCTGGTCCTGTCCCTGCAGGCCTTTGGGAACAGTCCCTCTGCAGCCTTCTTGGAGCCCCTTCAGGTCCTGGCAGGCTGCTCTTAGGTCTCCCTGCAGCCTTCTCTTCTCCAGGCTGAACACCCCCAGTTCCCTCAGCCTGTCCTCCTAGCAGAGCTGCTCCAACCCCCTGAGCATTTTTGTGGCCCTCCTCTGGATCCTCTCCATCAGGTCCATGTCCTTCCTGTGCTGAGGACTCCAGAGCTGCACACAGTACTCCAGTTTTTCTCTTCTGAAGGTGCTGGACATCCTGCCTTGGTGCTAGAGCTGAGGAAGGCATAGGATTCTGAGAGATTTCCGACTGGCAAGGCAATTGTCTTCATGTCTGCTGTGGGCTGCATGTTAGAGCAAGAAAGGAGAAGTCTGAAGGGTCAGAAAGCTCTCAAAGTGTCCTGCAAAGGCAGCAGAGCAACCCTGAATTTGGGCTGTTCCTGACCAAGTGCTCCTTGCTCACCAAGCCTGGAAAAGAGGCTCAGTTCAGGGAAAGAACTGGAGATTGTTCAGTCTCTTCCTCTCCCAGGACCTTTCAGGCACACTGCTGTCTTTGCCACCTAAGTCTGCCATGAGGTTTTCTCATTGTCCCAGGGTTAACAGCAGAGCAAGAGAGGTGAGACTAGAAAGCCTGGGGGGACTCCTCAGTTTGGAGAGGAGGTAGCTGAAAGGGTCAGCTCAGACAGTGACCATCATCAAGCAGCCCTGAGACAGGGACAGGTTTTATGTGCAGACAACCTCCAAACCTTCACCTCCTTACAATTACTGTGCAGTGAGTGCAGCTCAGGCTCAGCCTGGTGGAACAGCTGCTGGCTCCTTCGAGGAAGGAGACTTGTTTTATAGGTTCCAGATAAGAATAGTAACTCTGCCTGACCACTGGACATAGACACTGCAGCACCTTGTGTCTGGGGGGACACCCAAACCACCAGAGAAGCACTGACCAGGGAAGTCTTTATCTGTTTGCTAGGGACATAGGTTTTATCTCCTCCAAAATCCACCTTGCTCTCTTGCCCGTCTGTTGACTGAAGAGAGGGAAGTCTGATGGCTTTCTTTTCTGAGTGGAGATGAAGCAGAACCTGGGCTGCTTGCTGCCTAGGTCTGTGCTCCACAGCACCAAAATGGGCTTGCTGTTGGCTGAGGGAGAACACTTGCACAATAAATGAGTGGGCAGCCACTGTGTCCAACAGCAGGAGTCAGCCATCTGGATTTATCATCAGATGTCCAAAGGAAGAACAGAAAAGCTCTTTGTCCTACATCAACCTCCAGAGGAAGGGCTGATCCAGATCCTGGGTTGGATGCTGCTTTGGACACCACTGAGAGCTCACCTTGGGCTGTTTGTGTTGCCTGCTGCTGGGTTTGCAATGATGCTGCCAGCCTCCTCCGTTTGTCAAATGGATAATGCCAGAGGAAACACTGACCTTCAGTGACCTACAGACACCTTCATATCTTCCTTGTCCAGCCCTACAAAAGCTCAGGGAGCAAAGAATCTTCTTTCCAGCCCCTTTCCTTTGCCAGGATATTTCTATGTTTTCTGGGAGGGACCAGCAGGACATTGGAGGAGAAGCTGCCAGATGGGACAAGCTGTCACGCAGCTCTCAGCCAGGCAGGCAGGAGGGAGGATTGTTTTGTGTCAGGTAGAGCTGCTACTTTTAGCCCAGAAGTCTCAGATTGAATATCACCAGGAGCTGCTGTCCAGGGAGCAGGCAGTGGGAGGTTAAGCACCAGATGGGGAGAGCAGAGCTCACGGAATCCTCAAGCCTGCTGCAGCATCTGGGCCACTGCTGGCCGTACAGGGCGATCAAGGGCAAGCTCTACAGCAGAGATCCCATGCTGGGAACACAGTGCAAAGTGCTGGGTTTGCTTGGGGGTTGTTGTTGTGGGGTTTTTTCCTAATAATATAGTGCCAGAAAGGGCTGAGCTTGCAGGGCTGTGCCTTCAAACCCAGCTGCTGCCTGCTCCACAGGCAGGGCAGGGAAGCTAGCAGGGTAAGGAGGAGCATCTACAGCACCAGCTCCAGGGGATGGCAATGCAGTCCTCACTTCGTTTCTTTCTCTCTTCCTTTTCAAAGGCACAATGCAAAGGCAGATAAATAGTGATGCAGATAAACAGCTTTATGCAAGAACTTAGATTAGTGCAGAGACCACACTTAGTCTGCACATCTACATCTCACAGAGAAGAGAAGACTCCAGGGGGACCTTAGAGCTGCCTGCCAATAGCTGAAGGGATCCTGCAGGAAGGCTGCAGAGGGACTTCTCATCAGGGTGTCTGGAGACAGGCCAAGGGGGAATGGTTTGAA
This sequence comes from Indicator indicator, assembly GCF_027791375.1. Classification (NCBI taxonomy): domain Eukaryota; kingdom Metazoa; phylum Chordata; class Aves; order Piciformes; family Indicatoridae; genus Indicator; species Indicator indicator. The sequence continues at coordinate 36,838,887 of NC_072013.1, forward strand.
GCTGAGGCAGAGCAGGGTTAGAGTGGAGCTGAGGAAGAAGTTCTTCAGTAGGAGAGTGCTGAGACCCTGGAACAAGCTGCCCAGGGAGGCTGTGGCTGCCTCCTCCCTGGTGGGGAGGTTGGAGCAGATGAGCTCCGAGGTCCCTTCCTACCTGAGCAATTCTAGGGTCTTTTGCTCCCTCACTGCAATGTTCTGTTTCTCAGAGTGCCCAGTGACAGGCACTGGGTGCAGGATACAGACCAGCAACGTGCTGAGCCCTATTGCTTCACATGAGGATTTCTCAGGTCAAACAGGGCTGGTGTTCCACCAGCACTTATTGAAATATTTCCCTTTGGAGAACACTTAGACTACACTGCAGAAATGTTTTACATTTCCTATAATGCCATCTGCAGTGTATAAAGTGATGTTAGAAACTCAGTTTGAGATGAGTTAGAAACTCACTTTGCCCAGCAGCAAAACTTCACTGCAGTAGTTTTTCAGGTCAACCAAAGATAAAAGGAGAAGGGAAACATGCATCTAGAAATACTGTTCAGTACTGGGCAGGTCCCAGCTTGTAGCCTTCTCCCTCCAGCCTAAGTGAGCAGCAGCTGAGGCAAGTGGGAGAGCAGGAGATTGCCTGTGGTTGCAATTACAGCAGTGTGGTTTGCTGCTCTATTGTCCCTCTGACCTGCTCCTTTGCCATGTCTTGGACATGTCGTGGAGAGATGGAATGTCTGCCATGAGTGTTGAGAACACATGACAGCACCACATGGGACCTCTTCATCTGGGGAAGAGAATGGCTGTGATCAACAACTGGTAATTGTTCTCTACAGGCAGTATCCTGCTCTGCCCTCCTGACACCCAGTGTGGCCAGTTTCAGCCCCTGCAGGTGCACTGCTGCTCTGCAGTTCCTCTGATGCTCTGCAGTTCCTCAGTGTTGGGCTTGTATTGATCCTGCCTCAGTGTTGGGCTTGCATTGATCCTGCCTCAGTGTTGGGCTTGCATTGATCCTGCCTCAGTGTTGGGCTTGCATTGATCCTGCCTCAGTGCTGGGCTTGCATTGATCCTGCCTCAGTGTTGGGCTTGTATTGATCCTGCCTCAGTGTTGGGCTTGTATTGATCCTGCCTCAGTGTTGGGCTTGTATTGATCCTGCCTCAGTGTTGGGCTTGTATTGATCCTGCCTCAGTGTTGGGCTTGTATTGATCCTGCCTCAGTGTTGGGCTTGCATTGATCCTGCCTCAGTGTTGGGCTTGTATTGATCCTGCCTCAGTGCTGGGCTTGTATTGATCCTGCCTCAGTGTTGGGCTTGCATTGATCATGCCTCAGTGTTGGGCTTGTATTGATCCTGCCTCAGTATTGGGCTTCTATTGATCCTGCCTCAGTGCTGGGCTTGTATTGATCCTGCCTCAGTATTGGGCTTGTATTGATCCTGCCTCAGTGTTGGGCTTGTATTGATCCTGCCTCAGTGTTGGGCTTGTATTGATCCTGCCTCAGTGTTGGGCTTCTATTGATCCTGCCTCAGTGTTGGGCTTGTATTGATCCTGCCTCAGTGTTGGGCTTGTATTGATCCTGCCTCAGTGTTGGGCTTCTATTGATCCTGCCTCAGTGCTGGGCTTGTATTGATCCTGCCTCAGTGCTGGGCTTGTATTGATCCTGCCTCAGTGTTGGGCTTGCATTGATCCTGCCTCAGTGTTGGGCTTGCATTGATCCTGCCTCAGTGTTGGGCTTGTATTGGTCCTGCCTCAGTGTTGGGCTTGTATTGATCCTGCCTCAGTGTTGGGCTTGTATTGATCCTGCCTCAGTGTTGGGCTTGCATTGATCCTGCCTCAGTGTTGGGCTTGCACTGATCCTGCCTCAGTGCTGGGCTTGCATTGATCCTGCCTCAGTGTTGGGCTTGTATTGATCCTGCCTCAGTGTTGGGCTTGCATTGATCCTGCCTCAGTGTTGGGCTTGCACTGATCCTGCCTCAGTGTTGGGCTTGTATTGATCCTGCCTCAGTGTTGGGCTTGTATTGATCCTGCCTCAGTGTTGGGCTTGTATTGATCCTGCCTCAGTGTTGGGCTTGTATTGATCCTGCCTCAGTGTTGGGCTTCTATTGATCCTGCCTCAGTGCTGGGCTTGCCTTGATCTTACCACAGGAGTTGCATTGTTCCTACCTCAGTGCTGGGGTGCCATTGTTCCTATTTAGTGTTTAAATGTAACTTCTAAGATGCAGTTCTTGGGATTGTAGCACACAACAGACTGGCAGAAGGCTCCTGGTTGCTTTTTGTGGCAATACCTTTGGTAGAAAGTTGGAATGTGTTTCTGAAAACGTGGGTGGTGCCTTCAGTGGAGATGGAATGCAGTGTCAGGTGGTAGGACCAGAGCAAATGGCCTGAAATTGTGCCAGGGGAGGGTTGGTTGGAGATCAGGGAAAATGTCTTTGCTGCAAGAGTAGTCAGGCCCTGGAACCGGCTGCCCAGGGAGGTGGTGGAGTCCCTGTCCCTGGAGATGTTCCAGATACTTGTGGCCATGGCACTTTGGGGCATGGTTTGATGGCCATGGTGGGGTTGGTTTGACGTTGGACTGGATGATCCTAAAAGGGCTCTGCCAGCCAAAGCCATTCTGTGATTCATTTGGAGGTGGAATGTGTGGTTGGTGGTACTGAACACCAGAGGCCCAGGCAGCCCCTTTGGCAGCTCAGAATGCAGGGAGTCCTTCCCTGGGACCTCACTGGGTCAGAACTGCAGCCTGCACTGCAGCAGTGACTTCGTGTTTGTTTCTGGCTCCCATTCACTTGTGTGCTCAAAGGGATTAAAAGAGGTATTCTGGGAAGATGCTAACACAGCCTTCTCCTCCCAGATCCCTCAAATTCAAAATATACATGAAGAAGCTGGAAAAAGGAGGGGGAAAGAAAGCTTCAAAACCACAGAAAAAGGAATTCCAGGCTGCTGAAAACTAAATAGTTTAAAAATATTACCCAAAAAATGTCCACTGTGTTTCCAGATAGTTATGAGAACTATTTGGCCATGGGAAGGCAGAGGAAGTCTCTTTCTGCACCTCATTTCCCCTCTCAGCTGGATGCAGACAGTGTGGAGATGGGAGCTGAGTGTTCCAAAAGCCAAAGAGACAGTGAGGCAGCTACCCTGGGAAGGGACCAAAGAGAGCAGCTGCAGGGACACACTGCAGACCCAGGCTGGTGATGCTGGAGCAGGGACCTGGGGCCTGGGCAGCAGCTGGCCAAGAAGTCTGCACTTAGGAATTATTGGATGAAAGGTAGGAATGGACTGACGTGGGTCCCTGGAGCCTGGGACTGACTGGGCAAAGGCTCTGGGTAAGGCAAAGAGAGTGGAAGGAAAGGAGGGCAAAACAAATGAAGGTCACAAGTGAGTCACAGGGTAAGAAATGTCACTGATGGGATGGAGATGCCAGGCCTGTGGTGGCTACAAATCTCATCTGACCTAATGGCAGCCTGGCCTCCTCCCCTCAGAAATGGCTGCAGACAGCTGAGCTGTGCTGCCCTGAGACAAGCCTCAGAGATATAGCTGCTGCCCTGGGCTCAGCATCCCAGAGGTCACAGCATGCCAGGGAGCAGGAGCAGCACCCTAGGCAGGTGCTGAGCAGGACAAGGCAAGCAGTTGAACAGGGTTCTGGGCCATGGATCCCAGTCCTGGGGAATGCCTCATCCAGAAGGGGAAGTGATGCAGGCTGAGCCTCCTGTGCAGTGCTTTCAGTGCTGAGCCCTCTGTTGTTCAGTGCTGAGCCCTCTGTTGTGCAGTGCTGAGCCCTCTGTGCAGTGCTGAGCCCTCTGGTCAGTGCTGAGCCCTCTGGTCAGTGCTGAGCCCCCTGATCAGTGCTGAGCCCTCTGGTCAGTGGTTCCTACTGACCACTGGAGGTCTTTAGGAGAAGCTTGGATGTGGCACTTGGTGGCATGGCTTTGCTGGTGTGGTGGTGTTGGGTGACAGGCTGGACCTGATCATCTCAGAGGTCTTTTCCAGCCTCAATAATTCTGTGGTTCTGTATTTGCATTCTTCAAGCCTGGTGCTGTGCCACCTGCTCCCAGCTGCCTCAGAGTCCTCACTCTGCAGGGACTGGAAGGAAACTGAGAACCTAGCTTAGATTTTGTCTCCTGAAGCTCTGTGCCTAACCTGTGGTCTTTTCAGTGTCAGGATAAACATCAAAGTCTGGTTTGAGCCTTAGAGCTTGGCTATGAGCATTGCTTGGCAGTGAGACTCTGGGAGGTTGGAGTGGATGGGCTGTGAGGTCCCTTCCAGCCTGAATCATTCTAGGAGTCCATGAAACCTTGGGCTCTGCTCTCATTTCAAACCACTGCCCCTCATCCTGTCCCTGCAGGCCTTTGCAAGCAGGCCCTCTGCAGCCTTGCAGCCCCTTCAGGTGCTGGCAGGCTGCTATGTGGGAAATCTGCGTCACAGTCCCTCTCTTTGGCTGATCTTCAGGAAAACTCCACTGGTATGTTCTGGTGAGGAAAGAGGTGAGGTGAATGAAGTAGCAGTGAGGCAAACCTCTGAACACTTAGAGAGACAGGAAGTGTGGTGGGTTGAGAATTCCCCCCAGCATGAAATTGCCAGCCCAGCCCAGCTGGAAGCAAATGAAGCTGTATGGACAAGCAAAACTACAATCCACAGTGGAATGCAAGGAGTATGTACAAAATATTTACAATATTTGCAATGTACTAACAGCACAAGGACCCCCTGGACAAAACACAGGGGAGCTAATAGCTTCCCACTCCCTGCCCCCTCCTTACCCCTCTGGACACGAAGGGACAAGAGAAAAGAGCAGAGAGTTACTTTTTAGACTTAGCCAAAACAATGCAGCCAAGGGCAGCAGAAGCACAAAGTTTGTGTTTCCCAGAGCGAGGAAGCAGAAACTAATTCTCATGGTAGGTATCTGTCCAGTGGGATTGTTTAGAACTATCAGTATGTTCCTTTTTACACCCAAGGTGATTTATTTACATCCTACCACTTTCTGTTCAAGATCTGTGGAAGGTTTTAAAGGTAGAGCCTGAAACTACCACAGGAAGTAAGAGAGCTTTGTTCCACCTGAGACTGTGAGGCATCCTCTAATGGCCTTAGTGTTCCAACCTGCAAGAGAGAGCTGCAAATGGTCTGATTGCTTTTGTTACTTGAGTCTCAGTGCTCTGCACCCCAGACACTGAGCAGCTATGTTCACTAACAGCTTCTCAAATGCAGCTCCTGTTTGCAAAGGTCCTGAATTCACTGTGTGTTCCTCAGAGTTCAGTCAGGGAGCTCACCTGTAAGTCAAGAACAAAACCAGCACAAAGAGCACAGCTCAGCTCCTGTGCAGCTATGATATTGCCAGCAAGAAATGTGGAAAAAGCCATGAAAATCCTCCTGGAGCCAAAGACAGGCTGAGGATTACTGGGCTGTTTGCACTGGCCAGGCACCCAGCTCGACAGAGCCCATGCCTCCATCAGACAGATGGCAATTAGGCTTCAAAGGGGTTTGACTACCACCTGGGTGGAGCCCTGCCCGGGCAGTGCCCTGCTGTTGCTGTGCATTTGCTGTTGCTGTGCATTTGCAGTGCCTTTGCTTGCAGGGTGAAGCTTGTAGGGCTCCTGGCAGAAGGATGGCTCAATTATTTTAACTCTTCAAAGTCCAGTTTTGATTCTGAATCCACATTTCCACCTCTGGAGGCTGCTCCCTGTGAGCAGGTTGTTTCAATCCCCCCATGCTGCTTGTCTCTCCTGCCAGTCAGCAGCTTGGTTGTGAAGCTGTGCCGGAGGGATCAGGAGGAGGATGCACACACAGTGAGCACAACCTGGGCTTGAGTTCCTAATGACCCTTCCTAGAACACTGCACATTCATAGAACACTCTGCTAGGGTGACCTGTGCTGTGCTGCACTCCATCTTGGGCAGCAAACAGGAGGTGTGAAGATTGTCAAGCTATGACTGGGTATGTTTAGACTGGACAGTAGGAAGAATTTTATCCCAGCAAGAGTGGTCAGGGATTGGAATGTGCTGCCCAGGGAGGTGGTGGAGTCCCCAAGCCTGGCTGTGTTTCAAGGTGGTTTGGATGTGGTGCTTGGGGCTATGGTTTAGGGGTGACCCTTGCAGAGTAGGGTTGTGGTTTGGACTTGGTGCTCCTGAGGGTCTCTTCCAACCTGAATGTTTCTGTGATGCTGTGATTGTGCCTCAGTTTCCTTGAGGAAACACAGCACCCACAGAAGGGCAGCTGATTGCAGCCACAGAAGTGCTTTAATTAGCAGCCTTCAGCACAGTCTTTTTTGTGTGCATTGTTGTACAGGACCTTGAGGGCTTCTGAAGAGCTGCTGCTGCCTTCCATGCCCTCCCAAATGCAATGTGCTACAGTGGTGAAGAAAAGCAGGGAAGGCAATACAAGGAGACCAGGCAATATAAGAGGGATTCAGGTGCCTGAGTGAAGGTGTCTGGTGTCCCTTAGGATGCCTTCCACCACCCAAGATCACTGTACAGGGCTGACATAGGACTTAGGATGGACATAGAACCATAGAATGGCTCAGGCTGGAAGGGACCTCAGAGCTCATCTGCTCCAACCTCCCCACCATGCCCAGGGACACCTCTCAACTAGACTCAGCTGCTCAAGGCCTCATCCAGCCTGGCCTGGCTGGCAGGCTCTGCTCAGTTGCAATGGACAGAAACTGCAGCACAGGAGGTTCCACCTCAACATGAGGAGGAACTTCTTCACTGTGAGGGTGCCAGAGCACTGGAGCAGGCTGCCCAGAGAGGTTGTGGAGTCTCCTTCTGTGGAGACTTTCCAGCCCCATCTGGATGTGTTCCTGTGTGACCTGTGCTGGATTCTCTGGTCCTGCTCTGGCAGGGGGGTGGGACTGGATGATCTCTGGAGGTCCCTTCCAGCCCCTAACATCCTGTGTGTGATCCTGTGTGAGAGAGCAGATCTGAGCTGGGGTGCCATGAGGCATCCTGATGGCTCTCCCCTGCAGCTCAGGCTCCTGCTGCTGCTGTGTGGGATGACCTCTGGGACCCCTCACCAGTTTAAGAGGCTCATCAGCGGCAGTTTGCAGATACTACTTGTGACACAGGTTCTGGGCTTCAAAAGCTTTCCACTTAGCTTCTTGGCTCCAGACAGCAGCTCACCATGGCATTCTTCTGGAGGCGCTGAATGGAGGCTTTTACAGTGTAAGTGTGCCCTTGGCTAATGCTTAGGGTTACTGCCAGCTAGCCCACACAACTGCACCTAGCTGTGGCTGGCAAGAGGTTGTTTTATTTCATCTGGAACAGGTTGGGTTTTCTTCTTCAGTTTGGTCTCCCATCAGGGTGGGATGAAGGAAGGCTGGAGGCATGGGGTACATACCAGCTGAAATGACTTAGGTCTTTCTTTGATCTGGGTCCTGACACCACTGAATTTACTGCATTAGGTCTCCCTGTAACTTCTTTTGCTGCTTGTGATACCTTTCCATGACATGGTCACTGCCCTGCACTGCCTGACCTGAGTAAAACCTTTCCATGCAAGCACCCAGCTGAATGCAGCCTTCTCCTGAAGGCTAGTTATTCCAAAGCACCAAATTCCCTACTCTCTTTACTCTACCTGTGCTCAGCTACACAGGACACCTGCTCAATTCTGCCAGCTCTGCCTTCCACTGGATCCCCAGGGAAAGCTGAAGTCTAGTGTGAGGTGTCCCTGCTCCAGTGTGAGTTCCAACCCATGGCAGGGGGGTTGGAACTGGATGATCCTTGTGGTCCCTTCCAACCCTGACTGATTCTATAATTCTGTAATTCAGCTTTTGAAGAGGCACAAAACTCACCCAGCAGAAGGATGAACTTTTGAGCTGGTTTCATGATCCAAACTGGCTCAGCAGTTAGTCAGGACTGGCAGGAGGGATGGGGCAGGACACTGCACCTCCCAACAGGTCCCAACCTGATGGAACTAGAGCAGGGAGGTGAGCCACTGTCTGGGAGGTGTTTTAATTGCAGGAGTGGTTTAGATGAGCTCAACTCTGCCTGCAGACAGAGCTTAGTGAATGGTGATTGTCTGAGATGGACCTCTCTTGGGCCAGAGTTCAGACAAAGTGTTTGCTGCAATGCAAGCAGCCACCTGTGCAGCTTCTGCTGATCTTTAAGGCAGGCTCCCTAATGCTGCTGCTTGCTAAAGTCTGGAGGCCACCTCAAGACCTTGTCTCAGATGAGAAGTTACCAGCAGCATCCCTTCCTGCAGCACTCTGTTCAAAAAGAATGAGGATCTTCCATGTGGTTACTGACAAATCCAAAAACCAGATGTGCTGCTGTGGCTGCCAGTAGCACCTTGCATTGCTTGTAGTCTGGGGACTCCAGCTGGGCTGAAAGATCCATGAGAATGTTCCATGGACAGGGTAGTTAAGCACTCAGGTAGCAAGCTAGGTCCCTGTTGGAGGGGTATTCCTGCTGGGCTGAGGGATTCCTACTGTGTAGAAAGCAATGCAAACAAAGATCAATCAAAAGCAAGAGCAGAGTCTTTCTGTGGGCTGGGGCTTGGGCTGCTCATCTGAGACAGAGCCCTAGGCTCTGCTTCCTGCTCTCTGCTTTGCTGGCATCAGTGGATATTGAGTGCCAGCTGCAAATGAAGCCTCAGACTCTGAGCCCAGGGCACCAAGCTCCCCAGGTATGTCAGTGGCTGGTCTGGGTTGTGGATTCTTCCTTCTGGTTGCTCCAAGCACAAGTCCCCAGCCCAGCCCAGCCTGCTGTCTGGTGATCAGTGCAGGATCAAGGCAGCGTGGGCTTGGATGCCCTTGGGCAAAGGATTCCAGGATTTGCTGCCCAGGTTTTTGCAAGTCAGTGAACGGTATTTGGGTCAAAGGGGATTCAGTGCAAAGTGCCTCTGAAAAGGATGGGGCAGCAATGTGCTTCTTGCTTGCAGCTCTGTGTGCTCATCTGCCCACGATTCCCAGCTGTCCTCTTTTGCTGGGCTGAGACTCTCTGGCAATCATCCTGGGAGTCTATTGGAATGAGAGAATGCTGTGAGTTGGGAGGACCTCTAAAGGTCACCCAGGCCAAGCACCCTGCAGGCAGCAGGGACATCTGGCAGAAAGGGACCTGGGGGTGCTCATGGCCAAGCAGCTGAAGAGGAGCCAGCAGTGTGCCCAGGTGGCCAAGAAAGCCAAAGGCATCCTGGCTGGGATCAGCAATGCTGTGTCCAGCAGGAGCAGGGAGGGGATTGTCCCCTGGGACTCAGCTCTGGGGAGGCCACACCTGGAGTGTTGTGTCCAGTTTGGGGCACCTCAGTCCAAGAGAGATGTGGAGGTGCTGGAGCCAGGGCAGAGGAGGGCAAGGAAGCTGGGAAGGGCCTGGAGAAGAAATCTGATGAAGAGCAACTGAAGGAGCTGGGGATGGTTAGTGTGAAACAGAGGAGGCTGAGGGGAGACCTCATTGCTCTCTGCAACTACCTGAAAGGAGGTTGTGGAGAGGCTGCTGCTGGTCTCTTCTCACAGGTCATTAGTGATGGAACAAGAGGGAATGGCCTCAAGCTGTGACTGGGGAGGTTTAGACTGGACAGTAGGAAGAATTTTTTCCCAGCAAGAGTGTTCAGGGATTGGAATGTGCTGCCCAGGGAGGTGGTGGAGTCCCCAAGCCTGGCTGTGTTTCAAGGTGGTTTGGCTGTGGTGCTTGGGGCTCTGGTTTAGGGGTGAGCCTTGTAGAGTAGGGTTGTGGGTTGGACTTGGTGATCCTGAAGGTCTCTTCCAACCTGAATGTTTCTGTGATCTTGAATTAAATGTGGTTGCTCAGAGCCCCATCCAACCTGACCTAGAATGTTTCCAGGCATCTTCCAGCCCTCTTCTACCACCTCTCTTTTCCAGTGTTTCACCCCCCTCATTGTAACCCATTTCCTCTTTATATCTAGTCTAAACTTCCCCTCCATCTCCTCCTGTCCTATCACAACGTTTTAGCCCTGCTGAAAAGATTGCCCCCAGACTGCCTAGAGTGTGCTCCAGAGAGGTCTGCTCTTCTGATTGGCCTAGGCACTGTGTGTGCTCTGTGATGGTCTACAGGGGGGTGAGGGTAGTGTGGCACATCTTGGGGTGAGGGTGAAACAACCTCCTTAGGGGAGGAGGAAGAAGAAGCGATAGGTCAGGACAGCAAGGAGCACCCAGCTCTTGTCCATCAGCACAAGAGTTCATCTGGGGCCATGAGCAGCTGGCTGTGAGGCAGTGTGAAAGTTTGCTGGGGACCACTGGGCCAGATCTGGGCAGGGAACAGAGCAAACACTGGCAGGGAAGCCAGCAAGATTCAGCTGAGTCAAATGCCTTCCATCCTTCCTGAAACACAGAGCAGTTGCCTTCTTTGGGTGATGAATTCATCAGCACGCCTTCTGCCACATCATGTTGGGTAGCTGCACACAGCTCTACCTACAACCTGTGTGCTCTACCTACAACCTGTGTGTAGCTCAGGGTTGCAAACCCTTTCATAGGAGGTCTAGACAGCAATGCAGCCCTCTGGATTGAGGTGGTGTATCTCCAGGGGACAAAACTCAGGCATCAGAGTCACAGTAAAGTGGCTGTGGCACAGGAAGTTGATGCACACTAAATCTGTGTCTGCAACCTGCTGGATCTGCCTCTGAGGTGTCAGACCCTGAAGGGAAGGGCTTGCTCTGTGAACATGATGCTGAGGAGGGCTGGCCAAGCTGCTGAGCAGGGGTAAGTCTTCTGCCTTACCTCACAGTTGGCAGCTTGATAATCACAGAATGATATAATCACTGAGGCTGGAAAAGACCTCTGAGATCATCAAGTCCAGCCTATGACCCAAATCACCACATCAGCTAAACCATGCCACCAAGTGCCACATCCAAGCTTTTCTTAAAGACCTCCAGGGATGGTGACTCCAGCACCTCCCTGGGCAGTCCATCCCAGTGCCTGACCTGCAGCCTAAGCCCTCACTCAGGAACTCTGCCAGCACTCTGCAGGACCTACCTTGGTAAATCTCTGGGCTCTGAGAGCCTCTGTGTGCATAGCACCTTGTGACCAGCCTCCCTTAGAAATTAAGGAGCATTTTTCTCCTTAACACAAACAGAAAGGCAGTGTAATTCCATGAGCTTCACTGAAGTGCTCCTGGATTTCCTTGGGTCTGGCTTGACAGCAGGATTTGTCTCTATATGTGTTGGCATGAGCTCTATGGGACATTGTGAGCAAGAACAACAAAGTCATCCTCCTGAAACCATGGCCCAGCCTGCTGCTGGAGCCCAGCTTTAAACACTGCACTCAGCCTAATGCCAGAAGTGTTACCTACCACCAGCTCTCCCCATTGTAAACTGCCTGCCAAGGCTTCAGCACTGGAGGTGTTCAGGGGCTTTATGCCCTGAGGCTTGCCAAGCAAAGTAGAGACCACATAGCTCCTGTGTTCAGGGCTCAGGTTGTAGCATGGCTGGAAAACTAAGCTTTTAATTAGCAAAAAAAAACCCAGAAAATGCTTTAAAATACAGCCAGTGTGGGGTACAGTAGTGCTGCTCTTCAGCCTGGAAGTGTGGAAAGGATTTCATTTGCTCTCACCAGAGGAAGGCCAGCAGTGGCTGTAGTATGCTGGTGAAAGTTGTCATGGCCTCTGGTGAGCCAGGGAACAGGAAGATGCCCCAGCAAGACCTCACCGGATCTGACTGCACTGCAGCAGCTCACCTGGATGCAGCCTCTGTGAGCAGCAGGTTTGTGCTGGTTATGGACTGCAGGAGAGCTGCATGCATGCATCTAGCAGTGGGAGCATAGCCACAGGAGTGCTTTGAACTCCTTCAGTCAACACTCACATCTGGAGCAGTGCAGCCTCCAAAGCAAGAAAGACAATCAGGAGCTGCAGCAAGGTCAGCAGAGAGCCCTCAAGACATCTGGAGCCTGAACCATTTATCCAGAGAGGCTGAGGGAACTGGGCAGGTTCAGCCTGATCACAACAGCTTTTAACAGCAGCCTGCCAATACCTTCAAGCAGGTGTCCCCAGCATCAGAAGGACACAGAGCTGCTGGAGTGAATCCAGAGGAGGCCACAAAGATGATCCCAGGACTGGAGCAGCTCTGCTGTGAGGACAGGCTGAGGGAGCTGGGGGTGTTCAGCCTGGAGAAGAGAAGACTCCAGGGGGACCTCAGAGCTGCCTGCCAATAGCTGAAGGGATCCTGCAGGAAGGCTGCAGAGGGACTTCTCATCAGGGTGTCTAGAGACAGGCCAAGGGGGAATGGTTTGAAGCTGAGGCAGAGCAGGGTTAGACTGGAGCTGAGGAAGAAGTTCTTCAGTAGGAGAGTGGTGAGACTCTGACACAGGCTGCCCAGGGAGGCTGTGGCTGCCTCCTCCCTGGGGGTGCTGAAGGCCAGACTGGATGAGGCCTTGAGCAGCTGAGTCTAGTTGAGAGGTGTCCCTGGGCATGGTGGGGAGGTTGGAGGAGATGAACTCTGAGGTCCCTTCCAGCCTGAGCCATTCTGTGATTCCATGATGGTTTACAGACTGGATTTTGATTGAAATGGAAATTAAAGGACTTAGACATCTCTGTAGAGCTCTCTGAAATACAGATTTTACAGCAAGATACTTATTAGAAATAAGTTGTGTTTAGCTATTTAAAATCAATCTCCCAGGCAATTGCTTTGAAACCCATGCATCTCTGTAGGGATGATTGGAGTGGAAGGGAGTCTAGAATTTTATGGTTCTATGAGCTGCACAATGGAAGCATAAGAAGCAATGCTGGTAGATGGAAACAAGGAGATGGCAGCTAAACCTCAGGGGAAAATACCTCACTAGAGATAACTTTGAATGGGGATTGTTAAAGCAGAGAGGCTGTGAAACTCAGCAACCTGATTTGAATGTAGCCTTGGCCCTGCTGGGAAATGATGTGCCCTGCCTGGAGTGAGGCAGCACAAACATTTCTGCTGGTCTCTGGCCCACCTCTGGGGACAGCTCACCAAGCAGTGCAGTGCAGTGCAGTTCAAAGAGCAGTGGATGTTCTGTGTTCTTGTGACAAACCCTGCTGTCTCGTGGTGCTGGTGTGTAGTGCTGCAGCTGTACAAGAAGAGGCACATTGGGCTCGCAGTTCCTTCACACTGAATTGCCAAGAGCAGTCTGACAGGCTGCTCAGGCTGTTTCATTATGGATCCAAATGCTTGCCTCAGATCTGTGTGGGTCTGGCTGTAAAGCACCACAGAGAAACCTGGCCAAGAGCTAAGAAGTGACCCTGGTACCTCCAGTTGTGCACAAGTGGCTGTCACTGCTGACCTTGAGGGGAGGAATAGTTCTGAGGCACTGCTGCTCCTGTTAAGAACAGCAATGGAGAAATGATTTGGTTCAAAGGGATTTCTAGGAGGGAACCTGTGCTGGATTCTCTGGTCCTGCTCTGGCAGGGGGCTGGACTTGATCTCTGGAGGTCCCTTCCAACCCCTAACATCCTCTGATCTGTGAGCCTTCATTTCACTTAGCTTATGCTGCAGTTGTTTTTAAAAGCAGTGGGTAAAAAGAGCTACCAGTCTGCTTTCCCTCAGGGTTTTCAAACACGCTCCACAGAAAATGCCTGATCAAGTTATTAGGATTATTTATTTCACAGTCTCAGTGTCTTTACATGTCTGAATGGCACCCAGCCAGGAGTCTACTCAGAGCAGTTTTTAGTGTGTGCAAGCCAAAACGAAAAGCTATTTTTAAAGCTATTTTGCTGCAGCATCCTGGTTTGTGTATTAGGCGCTCTCACAAAAGAGAAACCAACTCCTGTTTCCAGGCAATGCAAGGAGTAAGAACTACGAAATACTTATAAACCCCAACCAAACAAAGAAGGCCAACCAAGATGGTTTTCTTTTTGCTTTTGTAACATCTTGATCAGAGTTGTTCTGAGTGATGTTTTCCTTTAGCTACTCATTGCTGTCACCTAAAGATGCATCAGTGGAGGAAACTGACTCTAACCCAGCAGTATTTTGGTAGCAGGCCTGGATCACAACACAAACTCACTTCTTATGTTCCCCAAAAGATGACTATAGCCAGCTCCTAACTGACCACTGCTCACTCAAGTAGCTCAGTCCGAGTCTTGTGTTGCCACTGGCTCAAACTGAGCTGGCCCTTCCTCCTCAAAGCTTGCCTTTGATTCTCCTTCTCTAGCTAGACTCTACTCACAATGGCTGAAACTCCCAGAATTTGGGTTTGTGGTTTATAGTTTGTATTTTAACTGCAGGCTCAGGTTTGGTTGCCAAGACTTTGCAGCAAGCACATCCTGTAACCAGAAAAAAAGCCAATCCCCAGCAGATAAATCACAGCTAGAACCACAACAGTTTATTAAACAGGACCCATCCTCAGGTTCTGCTGACTAAGGAGCTGCCTTTGGTATCCAGTCCTGCCCTGCAGGTCAGTGGGTTTGTATCAGTGCAGGAGGCTGAGTATGTCTCAGCTCTCACGTGGTGCTGAGGCAGTGGCACATCTCTTTCTGCCCGTGCTGTGGTGCCACACTTCTGGAGGTGGCTCTCCCATGTCACCTGTCTGGGATGGAGCTGCTTTATGGCTTTGCAACCTCCATTGCAGATTGCAGCTGGAGTGGCAACCTGTGGTTGTGTTAAATGGTGGCTTGGGTTCTCAGCAGAGCAGGTGGGTTTGGTATTTCTGGTTTGGTGTGCTCTGTGTAGGAGATCTGATGGCAGCATCTGGCAAGTTCTTGTTGTCTTTGCAGGCACTCTTGGTGTAGGCCAAGGATTTAAGGAAACCCAGCTTTGCAGGTAGGGAGAATATCTTTTCTGAGAGGAACTGATAGAGCTACAAAGATCAGGCAGAGAAGCCACACTTCTGGTCTCAGCAGGAGGAGCAGATGGCACAGCTGAGTGAACAAAGTGTGGGTCAAGGAGACAGCTGGAGCAGAGAGGCAGTAACTGCCTACCTTTTCTTGGCTCTTCTCCATGGAACTATGGATTGTAGGTGTTTCACATTATGGACTGAAGTCAGACATCCCTGAGAAGAAAGACACACTGCAGAGAACTAGAATTAACACAGAGCAAGTCAAAGATGCTGCAGCAGTAAGCAGAGAAGCACAGAAGAGAGCAGAGAGTTCCAGCAGGTCTTACACTGGTGATGAATTGAGCCACCTAGAGAACACAGGACACAGGGCAGACACCAGCTGACTGCCCTGGCCATGGCAGCCCTGGGGCAGCCTTGCAGGGTGATTTTTACCTAGAAATGAGGCTGTGAGAGTTATCTTCTGCGAGAGTTTAGGCTGGGTGCCCCCTGCCACTGCTGCATGAGATAGACCTCTGGTGTCCTGGGTGCCCACCCAGTAGGGGTGGACACAGGAAAAGGCGTATTTCTACCCATAAATCCTGCACCCTATAAAGCCATCTGCAAAGTCATTCTCTTCCTCTTTCTTCCCTCTCTGCTCCCGTGGGAGATGCTTTCTTATCGGGTAATGCCGGGGGAGTGTCTCAGGCTACTTAGGCCTGACTAGGCCTCATGCCAGGAGGAGAATGGAGGAGGGGGCAATCTCAGACCTGGCCAGCCTGAGACTTGCCTAGCAGCGGGAGGGGGGAAGGAAGAGCCCTGAGGGTTTGGGTATACCCTCAGGTGGGAGAAGGGAAGGATTGGGAAGCCTCTGGGAATTATGTAAGGGACTCTGTATGCTTTAGGATGTTCTTTGCCACTATGCTTTGTAGTTTTCTGTAGTTTCACCAATTGCTTTTCCATTTAAACTTTCCATCACTCTCCAATCCGTTTGTGTGTGTCATTCTTTTGTCCCTTTTGGGGCAAGAGATGTTCTGTCTGGCCTCAAACCAGCACATCTTCCTTTTTTTTTTTTTCAATGGATACCAAGTTGCTACTGCAGGGTCAAAATTGTCTTCTGTTGACTGGGAGCATTTCGGAGACAGCTTTTAACACCTTACTAATCTTACTGTTTGACTTGACTGAAAAGAAAGGTTAGGACACAAGGGTCATTGATGAAGAGCTCAGCATCTCTTACTTGACCTAGGGACAGCCACTTGGCAGAGAAGGAGAGGGGCAAGAGCTGGTGAACAGTACGCTTGTCAGTCATTTGTGAAGTCAACCTACTCATGTGATTTGGGCCAAGTTAGTGGTTGCTCAGCCAAGCATTCACAGCCTCACTAAAGCCTGGGAGCAGTAGGAAAGATTGGGGAAGCCTGTCAGAAAGTTTGGTTTGGCAAAGAAGCAGAAAGCCAAGTAAAGGAGAAGTGCCAGTGGGAGACTGCATCAGCTCCTGGGAGAGGGACAGCGAGCAGGGGAGCTGGGCTGGGCAAGGCAGGAAAGGGGCAAGGGGCAGTGGCTGCCCCCAGGGCAGGAAACAGGAAAGTCTGAGTCTGGTGGGCTCTTGTTTGCAGAGTTCTTCTCTCATGAGCTCACAGGCAGGACCCTCACAGGTCTGCTGACGGCAAGACACAAGTGTTTGCTTCTCAGCTCAGGGGCTCTGGTTGCTTTCATGTGGCTTCAGCCTTTTCTGGGGAAGGTTTCACCCACAGGAGTGGAGGGAGCTGGCTCCCCCCAAGTTTCCCTCCTAATCAGAAAGATAAACCTATCTGTTTCTGTCAGGGACAGGGGCAGAGTGCTGCATGGTGTCAGGCTGCCTGCTCAGGCTCTCACTGTGCCAGGAACCTGGAAGGGTTAAACATAAACAAGGAAAGCAGCAACTGCAAAAGACAGCCAGGACAGCAGAGCACTGCCAGCAGCCAGCTCAGCAGGCACCATCCCTGCTCCTTTCTGGGTGCATGCCCCAGCTGCAAGCTCCAGGCAGACCTGAAGCAGCCTGCCAGTACCTGAAGGGGCTCCAAGAAGGCTGCAGAGGGACTGTTCCCAAAGGCCTGCAGGGACAGGACCAGGGACAATGGTTTGAAATGAGAGCAGAGCAGATCAAGACTGGATGTGAGGAAAAAGTTCTGCACCAGGAGGCTGCTGGAACACTGCAGCATGTTGCCCAGGGAGGTGGTTGAGGCCCATCCCTGGAGATGTTCAAGGTGAGGCTGGACAGGGCTCTGGTGGAGGATGTCCCTACTGAGTGCAGGGGGTTGGACTGGATGACCTCTGGAGGTCCCTTCTAGCCCAGCCCGTTCTAGGCTTCTATTTTCAGTTTGTGTCACTTAAAAGTACTGTTCCTTTCATAGGTCAAACTACTAGAAGTGTCTTCCAGGGAATGGGAGAGCAAAGCAAGAGGTCTGATGTCTTTTCCAAACTGTTTACTTCCTGTTCTACCTCAGACTGACAGAAGTGAAGCCTTTTGCTTGCACGGAAAATGTTCAGTGCAACACTTCAGACAGCAGAGGCTTTGTGGTTCTGGCTTGGTACAGAGTAGGTGAAGAGCTAACCATGAGCACTGCTCTTTGCTGCTCTGCTGCAGCATCTCTGCTCTGACTGTGGTGAAAGAGCACATGCATCTTGAAACTGGGCAGTGTCTCCTTCATAAATCTGCCTGCAGCAAGCAGATCAGGGGAGATGCTGTTCAGAACAACAGAAACAAGATTCCCAAGGCACCCCAGGCCTGTCCTTTCGAGTTAAACCTTGGCTCTCAGCATTTCTCCAGCAGAGGAAATCTTCAGCCAGCTTTATGGAGCCAGCTATCTCTTTTTATTGTGGCTAGTAACTAAGTCAGTATAGAATCATAGAATCACAGAACTGTCAGGGCTGGAAGGGACCCCAAGGATCATCCAGTTCCAACACCCCTGCCATAGGCAGGGACACCTCACACTACAGCAGGTTGCTCACAGCCACATCCAGCCTGGCTGCAAAAACCTCCAGGGATGAGGCTTCCACCACCTCCCTGGGCAACCTGTGCCAGTCTCTCACCACCCTTATGGGGAAGAATTTCTTCTTAACATCCAATCTGAATCTACCCACTTCTAGTCTTGCTCCATTCCCCCCACTCCTATCACTCCCTGACACCCTAAAAAGTCCCTTCCCAGCTTTCTTGTAGCCCCCTGCAGATACTGGAAGGCCACTACTGGGTCTCCTTCTGTAGCAGAAAGAAACCCATCTGTGTGCATGGCCACACACACATGTGAACACACACATTGAATCCTAGCATCATAGAATCAACAAGGTTGGAAAAGACCTCAGAGATCATCAAGTCCAACCTATCCCCCAGCAACTCCTGACTAACTAATCCATGGCTTTAAGTGCCACATCCAATCCTTTTTTGAACACCCCCAGGGATGGTGACTCCACCACCTCCCTGAGCAGCACATCCCAATGGCAGATCACTCTTTCTGTGAAGAGTGAACGCACACACGTGAACACAGACATGAACACACAGACATGAAAACACAGTTGTGAACACACATGTGAACACACATATGAACACACACGTGAACACAAACACACATGTAAACACACGTGAACATAGAGACAAGAACACACAGACGTGAACACAGATGTGTGAACACAGATGTGTGAACACAGACGTGAACACACAGATGAGAACACACACGCGTGAACACAAAGACATGAACACACATGTGAACAGAGACATGAACACACACGCATTAACAGACGTGAACACACACGTGTGAACACACACGTGAACACACAGATGTGAACACAAAGACGAGAACACACATGTGAACACAGACGTGAACACAGACATGAACACACGCGTGAACACACAGACGTGAACACAGACGTGAACACACAGATGAGAACAGACGTGAACACATGTGTGAACACAGATGTGAACAGACACGTGTGAACAGAAACACGTGAACACACACGCATGAACACACACGCGTGAACAGAAAGACGTGAACACACACACATGAACAGACACACGTGAACACACAGACGTGAACACACAGATGTGAACGCAGACATGTGAACACACAGACGTGAACACAAAGACGTGAACAAACACACATAAACACACATGTGAACACACACGCATGAACACATGTGAACACACACGAACAGAGATGTGAACACACAGGCGTGAACACACCCGCGTGAACACACATGTTAACACACAGGTGTGAACACAGACGTGAACACAAAGACGTGAAAACACAGACATGAACACACATGTGAACACAGACGTGAACACACACATGTAAACACATGTGAACACACGTGTGAACTGAAAGACATGAACACACACACTTGAACACAAAGACGTGACCACACATGTTAACACACAGACGTGAACACAGACATGAACACACAGATGTGAATGCAGACGTGAACACAGACATGTGAACACACGTGCGTGAACACAAAGACGTGAACACACAGACATGAACACAAAGACGTGAACAAACACAAACACAGATGTGAACACACAGATGTGAACACACACGCATGAACACAGACGTGAAAACACACGCGTGAACACACAGACATGAACACAAAGACGTGAACACACACATGAACACACACACATGTAAAAACATGTGAACACACATGTAAACACATGTGAACACACACGTGAACACAGAGACATGAACACAAAGACGAGAACACAGTTGTGAACACAGACATGAACACACAGATGTGAACACACACGTGAACACAAAGACGAGAACACACACGTGTGAACACAGACGTGAACACACATGCATGAACACACACGTGAACTCACAGATGTGAACACAAAGACGAGAACACACACATGTGAACACATGTGAACACAGACGTGAACACACAGACGAGAACACAGAGACGTGAACACGTGTGAACACAGACACGTGTGAACACGTGTGAACAGAAAGATGTGAACACACACGTGGACACACACACGTGAACAGACACACGTGAACACACATGCGTGAACAGAAATACGTGAACACACAAATGTGAACATAAAGACATGAACACACATGTGAACACAGACGTGTACACACAGGCATGAACACACAGATGTGAACGCAGGCGTGAACACAGACATGTGAACACATATGAACACACAGATGTGAACACACATGCGTGAACACAAAGGCGTGAACACACAGACGTGAACACAAAGACGTGAACAAACACACATAAACACATATGTGAACACACACGCATGAACACATGTGAACACACAGGAACACAGATGTGAACACACGTGAACACACAGGCGTGAACACACAGGCGTGAACACAAAGACGTGAACACACGTGTGAACACACAGACGTGAACACAGACGTGTACACACAGACATGAACACACAGATGCGAACACAAAGACGTGAACACACATGCGTGAATACAAAGGCGTAAACACACAGATGTGAACACAAAGACGTGAACAAACACACATAAACGCACACATGTGAACACACATGCATGAACAGATGTGAACACACACACGAATACTGATGTGAACAGACAGACATGAACACACACACGTGAACACACAGGCATGAACACACCTGCGTGAACACACAGGCGTGAACACACAGGCATGATCACACACGCGAACACACAGGCATGAACACACACGAACACACAGACGTGAACACACACGTAAACACACATGTGAACACACAGGCGTGAACACACGAACACACACACGTGAACACACACACGTGAACACAAAGATGTGAACACACGCGTGAACACACACGTGAACACACAGGCATGAACACACACGTGAACACAAAGACGTGAGCACACACGCGTCAACACACACACGTGAACACACAGACACATGAAGAGCAGTGACAAACTCAGGCCAGGTCTTTCCCTGAGAGCTGAGGACAAGGTAGCCTCCTGCTGCCAGTGGCATGCACACTGCTGGTTAACTCAGTGCTGGTATTGCAGCCCTCAGAAGCAGCCTGAAAGCAGCCCTGGGGGAAGGCATCAGCTCCTTTTGCTTCCCTTTCATCTGCCCCACCCCAGGAACCTCCAGGTGTTCACACCTTCCCTTTCTTCGGTGTGCAGAACAGGTCTTGTGGTGAGGATTGGATGGAGGACTAAAAGGCTGAGCTGTGCAGTGGGAACTGCCAGGTGTGGTGGAACTCTCAGGCAGGGTCTGTGTGTGTCAGCCTGCAGGCTGAACTGTTTCGGTGCTGCAGGGCCTTGTGTAGTGTTCATCCAGCTTCTGCGGCCCTTCTCTCCGTGGCTCCTAATGAATGCAGTTCTCAGATGTCTTGAATGCCTTCAGCTGCCTTGGAAAAGTGGATTCAGTTTTTTTCCAGGAATAATGCAGCTTGAGAAAAGGTCACATTGGTCAAATAGTAGCAGCTCAGTGTCTGCGAGCACTCCGTTGCTCAGGAGCAGAACCTGGGCAAATGGGTTCCATGTCTTGCGTTGATAGAAAATCAAAGGAGAGGAGAGGGCTGTGGCTGAAGATGTGGCAGTTCACCAACGAGTAGGTGACAGAGGGAGCGTGATTTTCGGGATGCTGACTCTCCTGGGAGTTTGTGGTTTCACCCAGATGAGTCTCTGGCCCAAACTGGCTACGTGTTAGAAAAAGCAGATCGAATTGTTTTTGGCCCAGAGTATCTAAGAAATTGTTCAGCAGAAAGATGAAAGTTTGCATGACCTGCACTGGAAAGCAAGAGGGCATTGTGTAATAAACAGGAGTCAAGAAGGTGACTGGAGAATAACATTTTCCATTACACCAACCCAAAGCAGAAAACCCAACTGCAGGTTTCCTTTTCCTCCGTGCCCCTTCTCAGTCTTAGACAGACGCTCTCTGTATTCAGATGCAGGCTCGTTTTTCATTTTTTATGCAAATATTAGCAGACTGAGCCATGAGGCTAAGTTCATGGTGTTCAGCACTTCTGAAAGAGCACACAGCTGCCAGAAGTTCGTGGTGGTTCGGGACTCTGCCTTTGCAGGCTTCTGCCGAGCTGGAGAGTTGGCTCCAGCACAAACAGCCCTTTCATTAGGCTCTCATTAATTGTCACAATGCAATCAGTTTTTCATTAATGAGTAAGTTGCCCTGGCTCCCAGGAGGCTATCTGTGTTAAACAAGATGGATGCTAATTTTAGACGCTTAAAAAGAGAAATCTTTGAGGAGTCATCTTCTTAATAGGCAGGGCAGAAGGCAGCTTGCTTCCTCCTGCTGATGGCTCCCAGGCCATGCTGCTGCATAGCAACCTCTGCCAGGGCAGAGGAAGATTTCTTCCTGGTGCTAGGCTTTGGGAACTGCTCATTTCTCCTCTTTCTGTTTCTATGCCCCCACAGTAATTACCACAGCCAGCCCCTGGTACTGGCTGTAGATTAGCTTCTGAGGTCTGCACAAAACAAAGGTCAGAACTAGCAGCTCCCTCAGGGCTCGGAAGGGGGCTTCAGTACTGAAGCACTTCCCTCCAAGTGCCTCCTAGAGTGCCAGAGAGTGGGAATTTTGTGTGCATCTAACAGAACTGGGATCACAGAGCTGCTGACAGTACACTGAAATGCTTTAACTGTTACTCTGCTCCCCAAGTAACTGCTCCTAGGGCAGAGCTGCAGCTATTGCTGCTTGCAAATGCAGTGCTGCTCCCCCAGGCTGAGACAAGCTCTTTCCATGAGACTCTCTTCCTCTCCTTGCAGGGAGAGGCCTCTAAAGCTCACTCACTAGGTCCTGGTGCCTTTCCTAGCTGGGGTTTCCTTGCCTTGCATTGTCCTAATTAGTTTTTATGAATTCTAAAGTATGTCAAAATCACTTTTGATGTAACTTTTGTAAATGAATTAATCATTTAATTAATGGATGGAGAGCAGAGCCTTTTCTTTGTAACAAAGAAGGAATTTGATAAGGGCAGTGAAAGAGCAGATTTCATCCAGACACAGGATAACCCTGCCCTGAGATGCCCTGGCCTGGACAGAATCCATAGGACCAAGAATCAGAGCGTGTGTGGCCACAGAGGTGCCAAGCTGGGAGGGCAAGGGCTGGCAGCGCTCGGTGCAGGGTGCTTGGAGGCAGCTGGCTGTCTGGACCATGCCTCTGCTTTCTGCAGGGCAGGCACTCCCCAAGGCCCATGGTCATTCATCTGGGGGCTTCAGTTTTCCTGAAGGTGAAGTAAAGCTTCTGTGGCAGGGAATCGTGGTGGCAAGTTGCAAAAGCCTCTCCAGGAGTATTCACCTCCTTGGGAAGAGCAGCAAATGTTTGGTGTAATTATTCTGAAGGATGTAATTGTGCCCACTCTGCAGGACTGACCTTGGTGATGTACCAGGGAATGGGAGCTTGCCCCAGCTCTCTGCCATCCTGTTAGGAAGCTGTCTCAGTGGCTGCAGTGCTGTCTGATGGAGGCTTGCTGTGCAGGAGTGCTGTGAGACAGCCACTGGCACCTCTCGACCAACAGGCAGTGCCAGGCACAATTGGTTGTCTGTCTGGGGCTTAGGAGTGGGGCAGGAGTGAGATCCTGCATGCTGCAGCCAGAGGAGTGTGGGCAGCAGGGCAGGAGAGGGGATTCTGCCCCTTGACTCTGCTCAGACCTCACCTCCAATCCTGCCTCCAGTTCTGCTGTCCCCAGCATGAGAAGGACACAGAGCTGCTGGAGAGAGTCCAGAGGAGGCCACAAAGATGATGCAAGGGCTGGAGCAGCTCTGCAGTGAGGACAGGCTGAGGGAGCTGGGGGTGTTCAGCCTGGAGAAGAGAAGACTCCAGGGGGACCTCAGACCTGCCTGCCAATAGCTGAAGGGATCCTGCAGGAAGGCTGCAGAGGGACTTCTCATCAGGTTGTCCAGAGACAGGCCAAGGGGGAATGGTTTGAAGCTGAGGCAGAGCAGGGTTAGAGTGGAGCTGAGGAAGATGTTCTTCAGTAGGAGAGTGGTGAGACTCTGGCACAGGCTGCCCAGGGAGGCTGTGGCTGCCTCCTCCCTGGGGGTGCTGAAGGCCAGATTGGATGAGGCCTTGAGCAGCTGAGTCTAGCTGAGAGGTGTCCCTGGGCATGGTGGGGAGGTTGGAGCAGATGAGCTCTGAGGTCCCATCCAGCCAGAGCCGTTCCACGAGTCTATGATCTTCATCTGAATACAAATAACATTCAGGGCTATCTCTAGTCCAGCTGTCTCTGGCACTAATTTTAGAACATTTACTGCTTCTGGAATTGCATCAAAAGTGATTTTTTTCTTCCAATGGACTGTTTGTCACCCTGCAGAGCTGTGCACAGCCTTGTCAAGGTCTATGTGAGCCATGCCCTGTCCCTTACCTGCTCCTTCCTGTAAGACATCCTTGTCTTCCTTCTGTGATGAAAGTCACCCTCCCAATGATGTCTTTAGTTGAATTCAGCAATCTCTTGAGTGGTTATGAAAGCAGCAAGTCCAGGAAAATGGCACCAAGCTATTTCTAGCAAGGAAAAAAAGGCAAAAAGGGGGTGGGGAAGCTAGCAATTTCCAGAAAAGTCATAAAACGTTCAGTACCTTTTGTGTGTGCTGCAGATTGGACTGATGGCACCACCTATTAAAACTGCCCAGAAGTTCCATTACAAAATCACTTTTCTATTGCTTATAACTTTGCCAAACTTTAACTATTTGGCTTCAATTTTGCATCCTGCCCCAGGGCTGAATCTTTCTGGAAAATTGCTGTCAAAATTACTATTTCCAAGAACAAAACTAAGGGGGAAAGACCTCGTTCTGTCTAGAGCAAAATATTCTGCTTACCTCTCCTGTGTGACATTTTAATGGCTTGAAACAGCAACACCTAATTTGGTAGGGGGGCACCGAGGTCGCTAGCATGGGCTCTTTGGTGTGGATGTAGATCTGCATCTTGAATAAATGAAGCATCTCCCAAGAGAAAATAAAAATAATGATGATAATTTGAAAATGAATAAAATGTCCCAGTCTGCAGCTGCTGAGGAGGGAGCTCAGTGTGCTTCTGAGGTCACAGCTCTGCCAGCCCCCTGTGTGTACTGAGCAAGGTCTCAGCCTGCAGTGAGCTGGAGCTGTTCTGCAGTAGACCTCAGTCAGGGCCTGGTACTGAAAGTGGATTCAGTAAAACCTCAGCCCTCTCCATTCCCAGGCTCCTTGTTTAGGCAGTGGACAGCACAGAGCTTTCTGTTTGCTCTTCAAGGATGGTGAGGGGATTAGAGGAGGAAGGTGTTAGGAGCCCTCAGGTGTTCCTCAGGGCTCAGTGTTGGGACCACTTCTGTTTAACATCTTGATTGATGACCTTGATGAAGACACAGAGTGTGTCAGCAGTGAGTGTGCAGATGACACCAAGCTAGGTGCAGTGTTGGTCTGCACCAGGGGAGGGAGGCTCTGCAGAGGGACTTGGGTGGATTGGATCCATGGTCAACTTTTCCAGGAGGAGCTTCAACCAGGCCAAGGCCAGGTCCTGCACTTAGGGCACAACAACCCCAAGCAATGCTGCAGGCTTGGGACAGTGTGGCTGGAAGGCTGTTGGCAGAAAGGGACCTGGGGGTGCTCATGGCCAAGCAGCTGAAGAGGAGCCAGCAGTGTGCCCAGGTGGCCAAGAAAGCCAAAGGCATCCTGGCTGGGATCAGCAATGCTGTGTCCAGCAGGAGCAGGGAGGGGATTGTCCCCTGGGACTCAGCTCTGGGGAGGCCACACCTGGAGTGTTGTGTCCAGTTTGGGGCACCTCAGTCCAAGAGAGATGTGGAGGTGCTGGAGCCAGGGCAGAGGAGGGCAAGGAAGCTGGGAAGGGCCTGGAGAAGAAATCTGATGAAGAGCAACTGAAGGAGCTGGAGATGGTTAGTGTGAAACAGAGGAGGCTGAGGGGAGACCTCATTGCTCTCTGCAACTACCTGAAAGGAGGTTGTGGAGAGGCTGCTGCTGGTCTCTTCTCACAGGTCATTAGTGACAGAACAAGAGGGAATGGCCTCAAGCTGTGACTGGGTAGGTTTAGGCTGGACATTAGGAAGAATTTTTCCCCTCAAGAGCAGTCAGGGATTGGAATGTGCTGCCCAGGGAGGTGGTGGAGTCCCCAAGCCTGGCTGTGTTTCAAGGTGGTTTGGATGTGGTGCTTGGGGCTCTGGTTTAGGGGTGACCCTTGCAGAGTAGGGTTGTGGGTTGGACTTGGTGCTCCTGAGGGTCTCTTCCAACCTGAATGTTTCTGTGATGCTGGATCTTGGAGTAGGACTTGATGGTCTCAGAGGTCTAAGTCCAGCCTCAGTAACTCTGTGATTCTGTGAAGACTGAACCTCAAAGCCCCCATCTGTAGGGAGGGAAATGGATATCCCAGGAAGTGTGCTGTAGGAAAATAGGGCTGTAAGGCTGCTGGATTGGGGCTGGGTCCTGGGGAGACTGAATTTCTTTGGAATGGAGCTTGAACACTAAATGATCCTGAGGTGAACTCGAAGGCAGGAGTGCTGTGGAAATGCCATTGTGCAGTCTGTAACCAAATAATGTCCTCATGTGCAAGGTGAGCAGTGCTGTGCAGCAGCTCCAGCCCTGACATTTACTGCTGCCTGGATTGTTATTGCTGGAGCTGCTTTCATCTGTTTAACACAGGATCTCAGTGTGCACTGTGAATGACTCCAGTGGTGTCCAGTGTCAGCCTTTCATGACCTGCTAGAGTTGGAAACGCAACCTTCCTAACTCTGCACACTGGTAGGCTCTGATTTATGCAATGTTCACATCATAACTCATGGCAGTGGCCACAGAGCAGACTTCATCTCTTCACTCGTGACCGAAAGCACCATCCTGGGCTTGGAACTTCAGGTTCCTCTCAGTTACAAAGACAACAGCAAAGGCAGCCTTGCAATTCTTTTCTTCTTGAAGTGAAGGGCACTCATCTGGGCTGAAGCAGTGTCTTGCTCTGCTGAAAGAAGCTCTTCATTAATATGGGAAGGACTCACCTTGGAAGCATGGAGTAGAAGTGCTGAGATATATGAGTTCCAAACCTCTGCTATGTGCAGGAGGTCAGAACTGAGCTGGAAAGTTAAGCCAGGCCCAGTGCAAGATATGAGTTACAAACCACTGCTGTGTGCAGGAGGTCGGAACTGAGCTGGAAAGTTAAGCCAGGCCCAGTGCAAGATATGAGTTACAGACCACTGCTGTTATTTGTAGGTGGTCAGGATTGAGCCAGAAAACTAAGCCAGGCCCAGTGCAACTCAGCTGCTGAAACTGGTTTCTTCATGGCTAAACCAACTTCTGCTTCACCAACTGAAGACTCTTATGGAAAGGTTTAGGTTAGAAAGGACCTTGGAGGTCATCTGGTCCAAAGCCCTGCTCAAAGCAGCTGTTAGTAGGAACTCAAGAAACCAAATGAAAGCCTTATGTAGAAAACGAAACCAAACCTTTTTAGCCATTTTAGCCAAATACTGCTTTTCTTATAAGAAATGCCCTCCCCTTGCAAGAAAAACACATTCTTGAGGTCAGCAGAGCTGTCTGTAGCTTATGTCACAGGAGAGAACAAACAATAGAAGAGCAATTAGTAAAAGCCTTAATATATGACCCAGGAGGTGTGAGATGCTTGAAAGCAGCTGTTCTGCTACCCACATTCCTCAGACTCTGAGCAACTTCCAGAGTGGCTTTGAGCCCTGCCCAGTTAATTATCATGGCAGCTGGGCTGGGGAGAGCACAGAGGGCTCCCGTGGGGCAGATGAGGGCAAGCCTTAGCTGATCCCTCAACTGTGAGCTTAAGTGTTTGACCTGCCCAGATTGTCAGGAAGGTAAAGAGGGCAGCAGAGGCACAAAGAGCTGCTGGGCTAAGCAGCAGCAATTTGGCCATTCTGTCTTCCACCCAGTTGCACAAATACAAACAGTGTAAAGGAAGGGAGAACTCAGAAGGTGTCAGAAGGTACTCTGAGGAAAAGCTGTGTCATGGACACAGGCCTGGCTCCAAGAAGCTGCTCACACCAGCCATGCTCTCTGCACATGGAAATGCCTCTGAGGGACTTAAAAGTCCTTTGCTTCACATTGGAGTTTAATGAAGGTTTGTAGCAGTATGTAAAGCATCAGAGTAATGGAAATGCCATAGCAGAGCAGCTTTCAAAAGCATTTCTCTGTTGGTGATGCTAACTAAAGAAATCTCTGCTGTGGCTGACCAGCTGCTTCACTTAGCAAAAGTGATGGCAGTCCAGTGGAGGCCACAAAGGTGATCCAAAGCCTGGAGCAGCTCTGCTGTGAGGACAGGCAGGGAGCTGGGGGTGTTCAGCCTGGAGAGGAGAAGACTCCAGGGGTCCTAGAGCTGCCTTCCAATACTAATACTTCATACTGAGGAACTTCTTCCTCAGCTCCACTCTAACCCTGCTCTACCTCAGCTTCAAACCATTCCCCCTTGGCCTGTCTCTAGACACCCTGATGGAAAGTCCCTCTGCAGCCTTCCTGCAGGATCCCTTCATCTATTGGAAAGCAGCTATGAGGTCCCCTCAAAGTCGTCCCCAGGCTGAACACCCCCAGCTCCCTCAGCCTGTCCCCCCAGCAGAGCTGCTCCAGCCCTTGGATCACCTTTGTGGCCTCCCCTGGAGCCTTCTGAAGCCAGCTGCAGCTGATTCATGCCTCAGGACAGAGACCCTCAAAGCAACTGTTTGTTCTCCATGATATTTCTACTGACTGTGTAGCCCTAGGGCTCTCTTACTAATCCCTCATCCTCTCTCTTGGTTTTGTTCTCTGTTTACCAGTCTGAACTCCTGTGCAAAGCTGTCACTGGGGGAGTCTAACCCATTCCAGCTGTCAAACAAACAAACCAAACTAATACCATTCCATCTACTGGAAAATAGTTACCATTACTAAGGAAAATATTATTCGCCCTGATTAACTTTGAGATGAGCCTTGGCTGGCTCTCTTTGACTCACTTTCTCTTTTGTTGGGTTTATTGCTCAGGATTTATGATTTTTCAGATGGGTTTGAGCTGTCATTAGAAGCCCGCACGCTGAGCCAGCATTGTTTTTGTATTTGTTTATTTCCCTCATCCCTAAGTAAAAGCCAAGGGCACATTTTTATGTCAGAAGTATTCATTCAAGTGCTGTGAGGTAAGGGAATCAGATCTCTGAACTGGAAGTGGTTCATGTTTTCTCCCTGGGATTGATCAAGGGATAGAAATAGACTTCATGGCTAGAATAAGATTTATGCCACCACCTCCCTCCTCCCCTCCCCCCTCCCCCCCCCCCCCCCAAGTAAATGCTTTTAGTTAGAGCTAGGTGGGAATAGTTTTCTTGCCCTGCAGCATTTTCAAGCATTCTGAAAGTGCCTGATTTCATAGCTAGGTAAAAACAAAAGAGGGAATAAACCCCATAAAAGAGTTTTTAAAAAAGGTGTTTCAGGCCCCTGTAAACCAACAGTGCCCAAAGTCACTGATGTGCAAAAAGCATCCCTCAGTACCCTTGGCCTTGGCACACTCTACAGGAATTTGGTGGGGACAAAATCCTGTATTCAGGAATTTCAACTTCCTGACCCAAAAGACTCTATTGAAACTGCAGCTTGGGCAAGAGTTGCTGCCCCTCCAGAGTGCAGCCTGGGAAGCAGACCAGAGTGCACAAGAGCTCCTTTGGAGCCCACATGCACAGCTCCTGCCCAGGACACACACCTGGAGTGCTGCTAAGGATCCCCAGCCCTACTGCTGCAGCTGAGCCTGCCCAGGACAAGCCTCCCTCAGTGTGGGCAGATGAAGCAGTTCCTTTTTGTGGGGCAGATTAAAAGAACTTGGAGACAGGGCCTTGACCCTTAGGTGTCCAACCAGCAAAATCATCTGTTGGGGCTTGCAGGAGCAGTGACATTTTCCAGGGTGTGACTCAAAACAGCTCTGCTGGCAGGAGCATTGGATGAAAGTTGTTCCTCTGTTGAACTTGGTTCTCCCAGCTGCTTGACAGCTGCCCATGGACTCATCACAGCTCACTGGGAAAACAAGGGAGCAGGTGGTGCTGAGTGGAGATGAAGGGCAGTGCTCTCCTGGGAAGCAGCTTCCTCAGCTGGGATGTTTCTGTCTGCCATGGGACATGCTAGCCTGAAGTTCAGGCTCCCAGTGTCACCCTGGTGCAACTGCAGCCAGCCTGAGTGACCATTTCCATCCCCAAAAGGAAATGCCTTTTCACACCTGCCTGCCTGCCTCCTGGTTCTGAGGGACAGGCTGCATCCTGAGGTGTGTGCATTGCTGTTTCCTGCCTCCCAGGAAATTCCAGGCACCACTGTCCAGTTTCTGTACTGATCCATTAGTCCAGAACCAAATAGTCACCAGTGCCCTCTGTACACAAAGGAGCTGCTCACTGGACATTGTTCTTTGTAGAGGAAGTCAGGAATCATGCTGGAGGCTACAGAAGTGTGAAGCAACAGAAAGAAACATGCAGCTGGGAGAGACTTGGAGCTAGTGGTGAGTCAGAAACCAAGGCACCTGTAGAAAGAGGAGAGGAATGGAGGCTCTGGATCAGTAACACAAGAAAGGGGCTAAGCACATAAGTAGCCAAGCATTGCCAAGCAGCTTTCTTCTGAGCTGGCAGCCCAGAAGAGGCCTGGAGGAAAATAATGTGAGAGCCTGGCAAGTGCAAGGGGTAGCCTTGAGAAAGTCATGGACAGGCTCCATGCAGTCATCAACAGAAACAGCAACCAGGAGCCCAAGAAGGCAGTGAATGAGGAGTCTTGAAGCGTATTGTGGTGTAGAAGGGAGGCATTGCTGAGGGAGCCAAAGGGACAGAAGGGACAGGTAAGAGATGGCTGAGGGGACAACCTTTGCCTCTAGGGAGATCTTGGGACAGGGATCTCCTGGAGAAAGCTTCAGGGAGGGCTCCAAGGATGCTGAAGGGACTGGAGCACTGCCTGGGGAAGAGAGGCTGAGAGCCCTGGGGCTGGTTAGTGTGGAGAGGAGAAGACTGAGAGGGGATCTGATCAATGTCTATCAATAGCTGAGGGGTGGGGGTCAAGAGGGTGGGGACAGGCTCTGCTCTCTTGCACATTGGGATAGGACAAGTGGCAATGGATAGAAACTCCAGCACAGGAGGCTCAACCTCAACATGAGGAGGAACTTCTTGACTGTGAGGGTCACAGAGCACTGGAACAGGCTGCCCAAAGTGGTCTTCCAAGCCCCATCCGGATGTGTTCCTGTGTGACCTGTGCTGGATTCTCTGGTCCTGCTCTGGCAGGGGGTTGGACTGGAAGGTCTCCAGAGGTCTCTTCCAACCCCTAACATCCTGTGAGCCTGTGAATAACCAACCCTGTGATCCTGTCAACAAACAACAATAGAAAACCAAACAACCAAACAAAAGCTGCCAGAAAAGTCCCAAGTAGCACAGAAGGTTCATCAGTCACAGCATGACAGCATGGCAGGTGTGAGAAGGGATTCTGGAGAGCTTCTAGTCCTCCCTCTCTGCTAAAGCAGGGTCCCTGAGCACGTCAGCCTTGTTCTATAGCTCAAACTACTGTGGCTTGATAAAGCTCTGTTTGAGAATGGACCTTAATGAGTAACTCAGACCTGAATGTGTGAGAGTGCAAAATAAAGGAAAGAAAAAAAGAACCTATCAGAATTCATACCTTGGTCCTAAGCTACCTACATGGCCATGTAAGATTCTAAGTAAAACTGAATGAAAGCCTTAAAGCACTTCCCATGTAACTCTTGGCACTGAACAAAACACATTTGATTTTCCACTACGCTGTCCAAAAAAGCACAGGATCAAAGCAGAGAGTCACAGAATGGCTCAGGCTGGAAGGGACCTCAGAGCTTATCTGCTCCAACCTCTCACCATGCCCAGGGACACCTCTCAGCTAGGCTCAGCTGCTCAAGGCCACATCCAACCTGGCCTTGAACCCCACCAGGGAGGAGGTTATGACCAGGTTGGCCCAAACACCACTCTAGCACATGAACATCAGCCTTGGTCTCTATGCCCACCCCAGAGCCACTGTCCCTCTTGCCTAAGAGCCAGGTTTGTTCCTCCCCTAGAAGCCCTGTGAGTGGCTGGTGATACTCATTTGTGTTCCTTCACACACTGCTTTTGGGGACTCTCCCTGACGTGTTCAACGTTCAGGTGAACACTGACTGCACTGAAGTCCTCTGGAGGTTACTTTACCAAGGCCTAGGGACCTTGAAATAGTTATTGATAAAATTTTATAGTTGTGCTGGACTCTGTTCTCTGCCCACTTCATGACAGGGGCCTTAGGGGCAGGGGGAATCAGGGTGGCCAGCTCTGGTGTGTGACAGCACTGATGTGTGACGACTACAGCACAGATCAGAGGGATGAAAGAAGCACCTCAGAACCAGAATGCAGCTGACTCACAGGTGCCTGACGTTCTCTCTGTCATACAGCAGTGCTCTACAAGAGACACCCAGCAGACCTGGGTTATGTTCCCATGCCAAAGGCATGCCCTGAATCTCTGTAGCTGTAATGAAGTCACAGACATTTCAAGTGTCACTTTAAACCACAGGGCCTATGTAGAGTGCTTGAGGAGAACAGAAAAGTGGTGCTCTAATAACTAAACTAAGCACTTCAAAGTAAGCACCCAGGCACAAACCTACTCTCTGTGTGGTATTTGGTCCCTGAGAGACTGCAGTCAGGCTGCTTTGGCCTTTGCTGGGTCTGCAGGCTGGACTCTAACAAAAGAATTGGTCTCAGAGCCCAAGAGCAAGCAAGGTCCAAAGATCATTTAATGATGGAATGCAGATTGTTGTTCATTCATTTATCACAGAATTGTCAGGGTTGGAAGGGACCTCAAGGCTCATCCAGTTCCAATCCCCCTGCCATGGGCAGGGACACCTCACACTACAGCAGGTTGCTCACAGCCACATCCAGCCTGGCTGCAAAAACCTCCAGGGATGAGGCTTCCACCACCCCCATGGGCAACCTGTGCCAGGCTCTCACCACCCTCATGGGAACAACTTCTTCCTAACATCCAATCTGAATCTACCTATCTCTATTTTCCTCCCATTCCCCCCAGTCCTATCACTCCCTGACACCCTAAAAAGCCCCTCACCTCCTTCTACATCTGCTTATCTCCACAAAGGTGAACACCTCTGGAAGGTCAGGATTCAAACAGTTAGGATGCTCCTTCTAGAGGCTGAGAGCCCTGGGGCTGGTTAGTGTGGAGAGGAGAAGACTGAGAGGGATCTGATCAATGTCTATCAATAGCTGAGGGCTGGGGGTCAAGAGGGAGGGGACAGGGACAGGCTCTGCTCAGTTGTGTCCTGGGATAGGACAAGGGGCAGCGGAGAGAAACTCCAGCACAGGAGGTTCCACCACAGCATGAGGAGGAACTTCTTGACTGTGAGGGTCACAGAGCACTGCTGGGCATGCAGATTGCCAGGCACCATGGGGAGCAGCTGCACAGCAATTTGGGGCTCTGGTTTGCCAAACTCCCCATAGATCCCAAAGGGGTTTGGTGTATCTAGGCCTAAGTGCTGAAAGGCACAGGGGAATGGCTGTGGGTCTGCAACTCACTCATCAGAGCTGGAAGCCTCAGGGGAGGAAAACCTAACACAGTAAAGATGCCCACAGCACCAGCTATGTATTTACTCACTACCAAAACTGTCCAGGATAAATCTCTCACAGGACTTTGACATCCAAAGTTTGTTGCCTTTCAAAGACTCCACTACAATTAGAGTTTCTCTCACCTGGCAGCTGCAGCTTTTCCTCCACCCAGTCTCCTGACCATGCATTCCTTCATTATTTGCAGCCCTTGCTAATTATGTGCTATCTGCAGGCTTGGGAGTGCTTGCCTTCCACATCACTGTCTTCATTAGAGCTGTGTAAATATCTCAGATCTGGCCCTGGAACACTGGCTCCTGTCATCTACTCTGACATTTCAGTTGGAATTCTTTCCATCTGTGACTGCAGCACATTTCCTACCAATGCAGCCAGATTTGTGTCTCAGCATGCCAGCTTTCTGCCTCTCCCCTGGCCAGAGCAGAGCAGCTTCACAGCAAGAATCAGATTTCATGCATCACAGTGTCACAGTACCACAGTGCACTAGAGCTTGGAAGGCACCTCCAGAGATCATCCAGTCCAACCTCATCAGCTTCCAGCCTCAGCAGCTCTCAGCTTCACCATCACCTCTCATCCTCACCATCTCCCATCCTCACCATCTCCCATCCTCATCGTCTCCCATCCTCACCATCTCCCATCCTCACCATCTCTCATCCTCACCACCTCTCATCCTCACCATCTCCCATCCTCACCATCTCCCATCCTCACCGTCTCCCATCCTCACCATCTCCCATCCTCACCATCTCTCATCCTCACCACCTCTCATCCTCACCATCTCCCATCCTCACCATCTCCATCCTCACCATCTCCATCCTCACCATCTCTCATCCTCACCATCTCCATCCTCACCATCTCCATCCTCACCATCTCCATCCTCACCATCTCTCATCCTCACCATCTCCCATCCTCACCATCTCCATCCTCACCATCTCTCATCCTCACCATCTCCCATCCTCACCATCTCCATCCTCACCATCTCCATCCTCACCATCTCCATCCTCACCATCTCCCATCCTCACCATCTCCATCCTCACCATCTCCATCCTCACCATCTCCCATCCTCACCATCTCCATCCTCACCATCTCCCATCCTCACCATCTCTCATCCTCACCATCTCCATCCTCACCATCTCCATCCTCACCACTCTCATCCTCACCATCTCTCATCCTCACCATCTCCCATCCTCACCATCTCCATCCTCACCATCTCCATCCTCACCATCTCCATCCTCACCATCTCCATCCTCACCATCTCCATCCTCACCATCTCCATCCTCACCATCTCCATCCTCACCATCTCCCATCCTCACCATCTCCCATCCTCATCATCTACCATCCTCACCATCTCCCATCCTCACCATCTCTCATCCTCACCATCTCTCATTCTCACCATCTCCCATCCTCACCATCTCTCATCCTCACCATCTCCCATCCTCACCATCTCTCATTCTCACCATCTCCCATCCTCACCATCTCTCATTCTCACCATCTCCATCCTCACCATCTCTCATCCTCACCATCTCCATCCTCACCACCTCTCATCCTCACCATCTCCCATCCTCACCATCTCCCATCCTCACCATCTCTCATCCTCACCATCTCCCATCCTCACCATCTCCATCCTCACCATCTCTCATCCTCACCATCTCTCATCCTCACCATCTCCATCCTCACCATCTCCCATCCTCACCATCTCTCATCCTCACCATCTCTCATCCTCACCATCTCCATCCTCACATCTCCATCTCACCATCTCTCATCCTCACCATCTCTCATCCTCACCATCTCCCATCCTCACCATCTCTCATCCTCACCATCTCCATCCTCATCATCTCTCATCTCACCATCTCTCATCCTCACCATCTCTCATCCTCACCATCTCCCATCCTCACCATCTCCATCCTCACCATCTCTCATCCTCACCATCTCCCATCCTCACCATCTCTCATCCTCACCATCTCCCATCCTCACCATCTCTCATCCTCACCATCTCCCATCCTCACCATCTCCCATCCTCACCATCTCTCATCCTCACCATCTCCCATCCTCACCATCTCCCATCCTCACCATCTCCCATCCTCACCATCTCCCATCCTCACCATCTCTCATTCTCACCATCTCCCATCCTCACCATCTCTCATCCTCACCATCTGTGATGGTTTGAAACTGTCTTTTTAATTTTTCCTTGCAAAGTTCAGAACAGAGAAAGTGAAAGAATGTAAATAAGTCACTATTGGGTGTAAGAAAGCAAAATAACGATTGTTCTAAACACTTCCATTGGATAGATAGAAATGTTTAAGAACTATTACCCAAAACAAAGTAGGCATTCTGCACATTCTGCGTTCGGCAGTGGGGGCAGTTGCTGGGCTGTCTGGCTGCTGTTTCTTCTTCTCTTCTGGCTGAAGATAACACACTGACCTTGGCAGCTAAGTTAACAACTTTCTGCTTAACTAACTCTGCTTCTCTGTCCAGGGGGGTCTGGGAGGGAAGCTCCTGGGAGAGAGAGGCCCCTTTGGGAGGGTCCCCTTGGGGGGAAGCAAAGGGAGATCGATTGTGCTTTTTCTGTTGATTGTATATATTTGTGAATGTTGTGAATTTTGTATATTTGTACATATTCATTGCATTTCACTGTAGATTTTAGACTCTGCTTGTAAATACAGCTTTTCATTTGCTTCCAGACTGGGCTAGCCTGGTTATTGTTGGTGGGGGGGAATTTCAGCTCACACCGACACACTTTTTATTTTTGGCGCCCAACGTGGGGCTCGATTGCTTGTTTGATTTATTTCTGCTCAGATTAGGAAGCAAAATGAAGCTGTTTTGGATTTTGAGTAATTTTATTTCCTCTGTTATCAGTGTGATTGTCTACAGATGGGCTGTTTCCTGCATGATAGACAAGATTGTGAGATATGTGGCATATAAGTCGTTTCTTTGGGTTAAGAACAAGTTACTGAATGTTGGTGAATTCTGTTGTGGTCTTATTGGGCTAAGAAGCTATGGTAACTCAACTATGGATCTGCTAGCAGACAGATATGAGTTTGTTACTCCTCTTACAACTACAGAGGGTCTTTGGAACCAGTGGTACCTTAGATATCTTGTGCTAGCCTTAATTTTGTTGCTTCTTGGAATAATCATATGGCTACTGATAGCACTGTGTCAAGAAAGACATAAGGCTACTTGCTCTTCCAACTCTGCTGTGAATGTGAAAACCAAGCCAGTAAATTTGGTGGCCACTGTAACCAGAAAGCGTAAAGGAGATGCAGATGCTGCAGGAGATGGTGCAGATGGAGATGAGGGTCCTTCTACTCAGGGTCCCTCTGTTAAGAAAGATCCTTCTGATGAGGAAGAGAGGGTTAGCCTTAAAACTCTGGTAGACCTCTTGAGACCCCACATGGATGATGGAGATGTAGGTCAGGAGGTAGACCCTGGTAGATTAGCAACTGCTGGCAGAGCCTCTGAACTCAAGGAAATTCAACGGAGGATTACAACAGGATTATGGGGACAGCAACCGCAGGATGATGATGATGATGATGATGAGGATGACATACAGTCAGCTAATGCACCCAGACAGGAAATTAGGCCTGTGAGGAAGGATTACATCAGAGGAGATAATGAGCCAGTCCTGTCTTGGCTAGCCAGGTGTTTTGATATGGGAGCCCCAGCATTGGTGGTAGGCGACAAGTCGGCCTCTCAGCTGAGGATGCTCTCAAAGGATACAGGCATAGACAGGCATCTAGGCAAGTGCATTGGTAAAGTTTCTCTGTGGGCACGCCTCCTACTGGCAGTCTCGCTGAGGTACCCCAGCAGAGATGATTTACCATGGAACCCTAAGCCTTGGACCACAATAGCTGAGGGAATCAAGCGTCTGAGAGAATTTGCTGTGAGAGAAGTAATGTATGGAGATCATAAGACTCTGAATCCTGATGAAATTCCTGTTGGAACAGGCCTTGCCAAAAAGCTCATTAAGCTTGCTCCTCCTAATTATGCCACTATTCTGGCAAGCAGGATTGTGGCAAGAAATTATGGTGGAGTGCCTCCTACTGTTGGCCATTTCACTGACCAAATGAGGCAGTTGGAGGATAGTCTTGCACGTACTTCTTTGGTTTCAGCCATTGAAACTCTGTCTGGAAAGATGGAGAATTGCATGAAAGAGCTGAAGGAGGAACTTAAAACCTCCATATCCAACTTGATGAAGGGGGATGATTCTGATTCCTCTTCCTCCAGATGGATACAAGTTTCAGCTGTTAGGAACAGACGTGCTCCAAGAAGGCCATTCCAGAATAGGTCAAACCAAAACAGACAGCAGAGGCAATCACGTGGCAGTATCTGGATAACTCTGCGTGATCAGTTTGGTGAGAACATGAACAGATGGGATGGTCAACCAACTTCTGATCTTTTCAAGAGGTTACGGGAGCTGCAGAGGGGCAGATCCCGAGGTAGCAATACCAGGAGGGTAGCTGTCGCTTCCTCAGTTTCCCAGAACAACTCTGATAGCTCCAACAGTGATCCTAATTCTGTGCTGGACATTGTGCCAGCTGTACATGTGGAGGTAATCCCCACCATTAGGGGTGCCCTGCCTTCCGCCAGGGGGAGGTAAGGGATAATGGAGATAACAGAATCTATTGGGATGTGTACATCCAGTGGCCTGGCACTTCAAAATTTCAGAAGTACAGGGCCTTGGTTGACACAGGAGCTCAGTGCACCATAATACCATCAAATTATCAAGGGGAGAATCTATAACTATTCAGGGAGTCACTGGTGGATCTCAAGAGTTGTTTAAGATAGAGGTTGATATAAGTTTAACTGGGAAGCAGTGGAAGAAACATACTATTGTAACAGGACCTAATGCACCTTGTATTTTGGGAATTGACTTTCTGAGAGAAGGGCGTTTTAAAGACCCTAAGGGTTACAAATGGGCTTTTGGAATAGCAACTGTAGAAATTGATGGAGGAAAATTGAAGTTGTCCATTAGACCTGAGCTTTCAGATGAATCTGCAGTTGTGGGACAACATGAGATAGAGGATGTAAAGCTGCCGGTTGCTTCTCAAACTGTGCATCACAGACAATACAGAACCAACCGTGACTCTTTGGTGCCCATCCAAAACTTGATTCGTCAGTTGGAGAGTCAGAAGGTCATCAGCAAAACTCATTCACCTTTCAACAGTCCAATCTGGCCTGTGCGAAAGCAGAATGGAGAGTGGCGTCTGACAGTTGATTTCCGTGCCTTGAATGAAGTAACTCCACCCATGAGTGCAGCTGTACCAGACATGATGGAACTCCAATATGAGCTGGAATCCAAGCAGGCCAAATGGTATGCTACCATAGACATTGCTAATGCTTTCTTCTCTATTCCCATAGCAGAGGAATGCAGGCCTCAGTTTGCTTTCACCTGGAGAGGCATTCAGTACACATTCAATCGTTTGCCCCAGGGGTGGATTCACAGTTCAACCATCTGCCATGCAGTGATCCATGATGCTTTGGAGAAAGGTGGAGCTCCAGAACACATTCAGTTCATCGATGACATCATCGTCTGGGGTGAGACTGCTGAAGAAGTCTTCGAGAAAGGTAACAAAATCATTGACATTCTCTTGCAAGCTGGTTTCGCTATCAAGCGAGACAAGGTGAAAGGACCTGCCAGAGAAATCCAGTTTCTGGGAGTGCGGTGGCAAGATGGTCGCCGTCACATCCCAATGGATGTGATAAACAGAGTCTCCACCATGGCAAATCCCACCAACAAGAAAGAAACTCTGCGTTTCTTAGGCATAGTGGGATTTTGGAGACTGCACATTCCTGGATACAGTCAGATTGTGAAACCTCTGTATGATGTGACTCGAAAGAGAAACAGTTTCCAATGGGGTCCTGAGCAACAAGCAGCCTTTGACCAGATAAAGCGAGAGGTAGTCCAAGCGATGGGTCTGGGACCTGTCCGAACTGGTCCAGACATTAAGAACATTCTGTACACAGCAGCAAGTGACAATGGTCCAACCTGGTGCTTATGGCAAAGAGCTCCAGGGGAGACACGAGGACGTCCTCTTGGTTTCTGGGGTCGTGGCTACAGAGGCTCAGAGGCAAACTACACTCCAACAGAGAAAGAGATTTTAGCTGCTTATGAAGGAGTGAAAGCTGCTTCTGAAGTCATCGGAATTGAGTCACAACTTCTTCTAGCTCCTAGATTGCCAGTTCTGAATTGGATGTTCAAAGGCAAAGGTTCTTCACCACATCATGCAACAGATGCTACCTGGTCTAAGTGGATGGCTCTGATAACACAGAGAGCTCGAATGGGAAATCTCGAAAGGCCTGGTTTGGTGGAGGTGATCACAAACTGGCCAGAAGGCACAAGCTGTGCTAAACCTCCAGAGGAGAGAGTAACTCGTGCTGAGGAAGCTCCTCCTTACAGTGATCTGTCTGATGATGACAAGAGATATGCTTTGTTCACAGACGGTTCCTGTCGTCTGGTTGGGAACAAGCGGAGATGGAAATCTGCAGTGTGGAGTCCAACGCGCAGAGTTGCAGAAGCGAGAGATGGAGAAGGAGAATCCAGTCAATTCGCAGAGGTAAAAGCTGTCCAGCTAGCTCTTAACGTAGCTGAACGTGAGAGATGGCCAAAGCTTTATCTCTACACCGACTCGTGGATGGTAGCCAATGCCTTGTGGGGTTGGCTAAAAGACTGGAAGAAGAATGGCTGGCAGAGGAAAGGAAAGCCAATCTGGGCTGCAGATCTGTGGCAAGACATTGCTGCTCACATTGAGAGAATCCCAGTGAAAGTGAGACACATCGATGCTCACATTCCTAAGAGCAAAGCTACTGAGGAACAACAACACAACCATCAGGCAGATCTAGCTGCAAGAGTTTCCCAGGTGGACACAAACTCTGATCCTGATCCTGATCTTGACTGGAAACACCGAGGTGAGCTGTTCTTAGCTCGGTGGGCCCATGACTCGTCAGGACATCAAGGCAGAGATGCAACCTACCGATGGGCTCGTGACAGATCCATTGACATTTCCATGGATGCTATCACACAAGTCATCCATGACTGTGACATTTGTGCTGCTATTAAGCAGGCAAAGCGGATCAAGCCCTTGTGGTACGGTGACCGATGGTCCAAGTACAAGTATGGTGAAGCCTGGCAGATTGACTACATCACTCTACCTCGTTCTCCATCTGGTAAGCAGTATGTGCTGACTATGGTAGAGGCGAGCACTGGATGGCTGGAAACTTATCCAGTTCCTCATGCAACTGCACGTAACACCATTCTTGGCCTGGAGAGACAAATCCTGTGGAGACACGGAACTCCAGAGAGGATTGAGTCGGACAACGGAACTCATTTCAAGAACAATCTTGTAAAAAACTGGGCCAAAGAGCACGGCATCGAGTGGATATTCCACATTCCCTACTATGCACCAGCTGCAGGGAAGATCGAACGCTACAACGGTTTGCTGAAAACCACTCTCAAAGCCATGGGGGGTGGATCTTTGAAGAACTGGGAGAAACATTTAGCACAAGCAACCTGGTTGGTGAATAGTAGAGGTTCAGTGAATCGAGCTGGACCTGCCCAATCAGATTTGTTGCGAAAGGAGGAAGGTGATAGAGTTCCTGTTATCAGAGAAAAGCATCTGTTAGGCAAAACTGTTTGGGTATTTTCTCCTTCAGGAGAGGCCAAACCTGTCCGAGGGGTGGTTTCTGCTGAAAGTCCTGGTCACACCTATTGGGTGATGCAAGAAAATGGTGAATTTCAGTGTATTCCACAAAGAAATCTAACTTTGGCTGAGAGAGGTTAAATTCAGAGTGTTGCGCAGATACAGCATCGCGCCCAAGAGGAGAGTTCATGAGATCTACGGTGCACGAACCCTGAGAGCCCTGAGTCACCTGAGAGTCCCTGTTCCTTCCTTCGCTCCATCTGCGAGGAAACAAGCTGTTTGCTGTTTTTCCTGTGATTTGACTCTTTTGAATCATCTACATCTGAGATAGCCGGAATGGACTATGGTCTTTATTCACCTATTGTTGTAGATATTATTTTAGATTAGATAAATGATAGTAGCAGCCAATGGAATTGTTTAGAAGGGGTGGACTGTGATGGTTTGAAACTGTCTTTTTAATTTTTCCTTGCAAAGTTCAGAACAGAGAAAGTGAAAGAATGTAAATAAGTCACTATTGGGTGTAAGAAAGCAAAATAACGATTGTTCTAAACACTTCCATTGGATAGATAGAAATGTTTAAGAACTATTACCCAAAACAAAGTAGGCACTCTGCACATTCTGCGTTCGGCAGTGGGGGCAGTTGCTGGGCTGTCTGGCTGCTGTTTCTTCTTCTCTTCTGGCTGAAGATAACACACTGACCTTGGCAGCTAAGTTAACAACTTTCTGCTTAACTAACTCTGCTTCTCTGTCCAGGGGGGTGTGGGGGGGAAGATCCTGGGAGAGAGAGGCCCCTTTGGGAGGGTCCCCTTGGGGGGAAGCAAAGGGAGATCGGTTGTGCTTTTTCTGTTGATTGTATATATTTGTGAATGTTGTGAATTTTGTATATTTGTACATATTCATTGCATTTCATTGTAGATTTTAGACTCTGCTTGTAAATACAGCTTTTAATTTGCTTCCAGACTGAGCTAGCCTGGTTATTGTTGGTGGGGGGGGGAATTTCAGCTCACACCGACACACCATCTCTCATTCTCACCATCTCCCATCCTCACCATCTCTCATCCTCACCATCTCTCATTCTCACCATCTCTCATCCTCACCACCTCTCATCCTCACCATCTCTCATCCTCACCATCTCCCATCCTCACCATCTCTCATCCTCACCATCTCTCATTCTCACCATCTCCCATCCTCACCATCTCCCATCCTCACCATCTCTCATTCTCACCATCTCCCATCCTCACCATCTCTCATCCTCACCATCTCTCATCCTCACCATCTCTCATCCTCATCATCTCTCATCCTCACCATCTCTCATCCTCACCACCTCTCATCCTCATCATCTCCCATCCTCACCATCTCTCATCCTCACCACCTCTCATCCTCATCATCTCCCATCCTCACCATCTCTCAGCCTCACCATCTCTCATCCTCACCATCTCCCATCCTCACCACCTCTCATCCTCATCATCTCCCATCCTCACCATCTCTCAGCCTCACCACCTCTCATCCTCATCATCTCCCATCCTCACCATCTCTCAGCCTCACCATCTCTCATCCTCATCATCTCTCATCCTCACCATCTCTCATCCTCACCACCTCTCATCCTCATCATCTGTCATCCTCACCATCTCTCAGCCTCACCATCTCTCATTCTCACCATCTCTCATCCTCACCACCTCTCATCCTCATCATCTGTCATCCTCACCATCTCTCAGCCTCACCATCTCTCAGCCTCCTCAGGGCTGCTCTGGGATGCAAAATGCTTCTCCCAAAATGTCCTGGCTAGGTCTTTGCTGTGAACTTCTCCACTGTAGCATTTTAAGCCTGTAATGCTCCCACAGTGGACACAACCTCTAGTCCTCTGCTGACTGTCCCTCTTGAGGCTGCAGCTCACTTGAAGCAGCTGCCACAAAAGTTAATGAAAGGCAGCAGGGTGAGCTCCTAACAGAAGTGTAAACTTATCAGGAATCTGAAGTGGCTGTGGAAGGTGAAGCAAAGCAGTGAACCTTCTGCTTTGGGTCCATGGCAGGGAGTGGCACTGAGTGTCCTTCTGCCACATCCACACCACCTCCACCACCTCTAGAGAGACCTCAGTTTGCCATGGCAGGAGAAGAGCTGCCCTGTTGTGAGCTGTATTGTCTTTAGGGACCTCAGGTATGCAGTAAAGGTTTGCTTCTGAGGTGAGTGTCTGACCTCCATGGGAAGTGCTCAGAGCATTCACAAAGGCTCAGCCTTTTTTTTCTCTTGATATCTTGAAGAGAGCTCTGTGAGGGAGTGCCAGGCTCAGCCAGAGTCCTGCAGGGGAGTGGCTGCACCTTTGCTAGGAGGACATAGATGCTGTGTGCATAGCTGTGGTAGGACAGGGCACTGCTCTTTGTGGGGCAAGGATGGGAGGCAGCACACAGCAGGTGCCCACAAGGAGGAAATGAAGCTGCTCTTATGTGGGGGCTGGAGGGAAGGCAGCTAAGCTGGGATTGGTCTTCAGAACACCTTCAGCAGCCCAGCCCTATCAAACCTGGGTCCTTGCTGGGAAGCTACAGGCTCCTCCAGCCATCTGCTGACAACGCTGTCCAGGAGCTCTGAGTAGTCTGCTCTCAGTTTGGGTTTTGGGTGGGGTGCTGCTCCATCCTTGCCCCTCCTGCCCCATCGCTGCCTTCAGAAAGAAATGTGGCCGGGGGGACAAATATGTGTGTGAGGAGCACAGAGTGCTGATGAGGTCTGACCATGGCTAAGCAGAGTTCTGATCAAGCAGCTGTGAGCAGCTGCAGGCCAAGGAGGCTCTGCTGGTGTTACTTTATCTCAGCCTCTTGCATCTCTGACCAACGCCTCACACTGGGGACCTTAATGGACAACCAGAAATGTTCTGATCTAGCAATAGGTTTGAAGCTGAGGCAGAGCAGGGTTAGACTGGAGCTGAGGAAGAAGTTCTTCAGTAGGAGGGTGCTGAGACTCTGGCACAGGCTGCCCAGGGAGGCTGTGGCTGCCTCCTCCCTGGGGGTGTTGAAGGCCAGGCTGGATGAGACCTTGAGCAGCTGAGTCTAGCTGAGAGGTGTCCCTGGGCATGGTGGGGAGGTTGGAGCAGATGAGCTCTGAGGTCCCTTCCAGCCTGAGCCATTCTGGGATTCTGTGAGTCTCTGACCTTGTATTGGCCAATCTGTCAAGGGCTGATGCTGTAACCTGTAGCTGCAGACAACAAATCAGTGCAATGTGCATTTGGGGAGAGCAGAGCCTGCTCCATCCTGCACTGAGCTGGGAGGTGCCTTTAATGTAGAG
Organism: Indicator indicator; assembly: GCF_027791375.1. Classification (NCBI taxonomy): domain Eukaryota; kingdom Metazoa; phylum Chordata; class Aves; order Piciformes; family Indicatoridae; genus Indicator; species Indicator indicator. Next base: position 36,882,893 of record NC_072013.1, read on the forward strand.
TGCCTGCTACTGCTCCCTGCTTTGTGGCAGGGAGAGTAACCTGGATAAGGGCTGGGGATTAAAAAAGCTTTTCATGTATGTTATGTTTTCTATCAATAGATGTGGGAAGGGAGGAGGAAAGCTGCTTCTCAGAATCCTGTGCCAGTGTGGAAGAAGTTATCAGGGAATTGCTTGGGAGAGCTCAGCACAGAGCTGCTGCAGGCAGTGGAACATCTCCTGTGAGGCCAGGCTGAGGGAGCTGGGGCTTGGAGCTTGGAGCAGAGCAGCCTGAGGGCTGCCCTCATGGCTGGGGATAAAGATGTGAGGGCTGGAGCCAGGCTCTGCTCAGGGATGGCCAAGGACAGCACAAAGGGCACTGGGGGCAAGCTGGAGCAGAGGAGGTGCCAGGGGAACAGGAGGGAAAACTTTTTCCCTGTGAGGGTGCTGGAGCCTGGAGCAGACTGTCCAGAGAGGTTGTGGAGTCTCCTTCTCTGGAGACTTTCCACCCCCACCTGGATGTGTTCCTGTGCCCTGGGTGACCCTGCTCTGGCAGAGGGGTTGGACTGGATGATCCCTGGAGGTCCCTTCCAACACCTACCATGCTGTGATTCTGTGATTGAAAAATTTTTAGCCTTCCTATAAGTTATAGTAAGGAATTCTAAAGCAAGATGGAGTTTGTTTGGTACTTTGTATGGTTTGAAATTGGGAGGGAGAGGCCCAGGACCACTTTGCTCTCCAGATGCCAGCACTGCTGCTGCCACCCAGGGCATGCTGCACGCAGCAGTCACCTCCTTTGAAGTGCAGCACCAACCTCCACATACACACTGAGCAGACTGGAAAAGTTCTGACAAAACATTCTCTGCTTGGAATTTGCCAGTTCAGACAGATTGAAACATTTAGCTGAGGTGCTGGCACGTTCCCCTGCTTCCCTCAGATGCCAGACAGCCAGGGGGCTGCTCGGGGCCTGGGGCTTCAGCAGCTGAAGGGTGCAGCCACAGAGCAGGTCAGTGAGGAGCAGACCTCCAGGGCAATCCCTTCCCTACCCTGTCTTAAGAGAGCTGAGTGCTGGCAGGATCAGTGCTTTGGGGGAGCCACAGGGATGCCCTGATGCCACAGGGAAGCTTTCTTGCCTCTCACAGCTGATGCTGAAATGTTTGGCTCTTGTTTCAGACTGGCACAGACCCAGATTTCAAAATACCAAACTGCTGGGTGAAAGCCAATTCATGCTCCCTGCAAAGCTCACACTGTGGCCACACACTTCCCACGTGGAAGTGTCAGAATTGGTTGGGGACTGAGCTGCTGGAGAGCAGTGAAGGGGAAGAGGACCTGGGGGTGCTGGTGGATGGGAGGTTGACCATGAGGCAGCAATATGCTCTGGTGGCCAAGAAGGCCAATGGCATCCTGGGGGGGATCAGAAGGGCTGTGGTCAGTAGGTCCAGAGAGGTTCTTCTCCCCTTCTACACTGGCTTGGTGATGCCTCATCTGGAGTATTGTGTCCGGTTCCGGGCCCCTCAGTTCAAGGAGGACCTCAGGGAACTGCTTGAGAGAGTCCAGCACAGAGCCCCAGAGCTGCTGCAGGCAGTGGAACATCTCCTGTGAGGCCAGGCTGAGGGATCTGGGGCTTGGAGCTTGGAGCAGAGGAGCCTGAGGGCTGCCTTCATTACTGGGCATGAAGATGTGCAGGGCTGGAGCCAGGCTCTGCTGGGTGATGTCCAATGACAGCACAAGGGGCAGGGGTGGAAGTTGAGGCATAGGAAGTTCCATGGAAACAGGAGGAAAATTTTGTCACTGTGAGGGTGCCAGAGCCCTGGAGCAGGCTGCTCAGAATGCTGTGGAGTCTCCTTCTCTGGAGACTTTCCAGCTCCACCTGGATGTGTTCCTGTGTGACCTGCCCTGGGTGCTCCTGCTCTGGCAGAGGGTTAGACTGGATGGTCTCTGGAGGTCCCTTCCAACCCCTACCCTTCTGTGACTGTGTGGAGCACCTGCAAGGAGGTGGCAGTGCTGACGAGGCTGCATCCATGGCCTGGGGCTTACCACCTGGAATGCAGTGTGTTGCTTTTCCTGTTAGAGGGGCAGGTCCTGCAGAGCTCCCTGACACTAGAAAGAGCAAAGAAGGATGGCACCAGAGAGCAGATGACATTTGAGATTAGAACTTGCAATTGCCTGGCACTTCAGGTTTTCAGATGTGGGTTGGGTTTTTTGTTTTTTTTTTGGTTTTTTGTTTTTTTTTTTTTTTTTTGTTTGTTTTTCAGACACAGGCTTAATGCCTTCAGAAAAGGAGGACTGTGGGGAGTGCAGAGAGTGGCTTGGATACTTTGAATGTACAAATTGGTAACCTGAGAAATGATGGCTTGTGAGAATCCTCTGTCAAAAGGAGGATTCATTGTCACTGGTGTTTTGATTTTTTTTCTTTTTTTTTTTTGCAATTTCAAGATAAACTTCAATGTCTGCCCCCTCAATGTCTCCCCCCTCAATGTCTCCCCCCTCACAAGGCAGTGTGAAATGCATTATTAATGAGCAATTTAACTGACAGGAGTTCAGTTCTTATTTCTCAGGGTTCAGGTCAATTCATGACACATTCTCAGCCTGCTCTTCCCAGGAGACTGAGCACAGCAACCTCATCTCTAGACTGCTTTGCTTTGTCCTACAGGTAGCTATGTTACAACACAGAAAGCTCCCAAGAGTCTTCTTCCAAGCCAGGTGTTGAAGGTAGGAGGTGGAGGTGAGCAGGAGTACTGCAGCTCTCTTCAGTGAGGTAATGAACTGCACACTTCTGTAGCCTGACCTGTGCAGATCCTCATCCCAAACACCTGCAGAGTGTAGTTTCAGGGAGGAAGGCACATCTCAAACCTTTGTAGCTCCTGGCATTCTGGAGCTAGGAGAGAACAGCTGCAGGTCCAGCACTGAAGGCCTTGGCTGGTGGCCACCAAGTGGTGATGGAGAGGTCCCAGCTTCAGCTGGTTCTGAACAAGCTGTTCTCAGCTGACTGCACCTCAGCTGATGCAGATGCCCTCACCTGATGCATGGGATCCTGCAGCACAGAGAGAATCACAGAGTGCTAGGGGGTGGAAGAGACCTCCAGAGATCACCCAGTCCAACCTCCCTGCCAGAGCAGGAGCACCCAGGGCAGGACACACAGGAACACATCCAGGTGGGGTTGGAAAGTCTCCAGAGAAGGAGACTCTACAACCTCTCTGGGCAGCCTGCTCCAGGGCTCTGGCAGCCTCACAGGGAAAGGTTTTAGTCCTCATCAAGAGGTCTGTCAGCTGAAAACTCATCAGATTCCCCTGCAGCTCAGCCAGTACTCAGCTCTGACTGCACAGTGAGATCAGGTGTGAACCCCAGTAAGAACCCAGCAGCAATTCACAGGGGATCAGCCTCTGCAGCACCAGGAGTGCCTTAATTCACCAGAAACTAACTGGCAGACTCTGGGGATGTCACAGACTTTCTGTCTTCATTTTCCAGGCACCAAGGTGTTGACAGCATCTCCCCAAAGCCAGCAGCTCCTGAAAGTCACTTACTCCAGAAACATCTTCTTCAGGTCAGATGTAGGAGAAATGCCCTAAGTTCAATTTATTAATTTAATGAATCCTTTTTTATTTTGTGGAATTTAATTGCCTGTTGTCTGTGGATCAATTCTTTGCAATGTCCAGGAGGAAGATCCCTCTGCACTAAGTATTTGTACCTCATGGTTTCAAACTTAGCTCAACTTCAGTTTGTGAACGAGGGTCCCAGCTCCTGAATGCAGCTGGTCTGTGCTTGAGAAGCACCACAGCTTCACCTATTTCTGTTCATCAGCAGGACTTTTAGTGGTGCATCTTTGGACATCTTTGAAGCCTCAGGCTGATGCCCTGTGCTGTGTCTGTGCCTGGGAGGGGTTTGGGAGAGATTCCTGCCTGCAAAGCCCCTGGGAACATGATAAAGCAGTAGAGCTGCTGAGGCTGAGCTTGGTGTCACTGCTGCCACAGGCCATGCTGCTGAGGCAGAGTCATCTTCATGTCCCCCAGCATCCCCTTTGCCCCTTCCTGCAGAGCCTGTCCTGCTGCCTGGGGCTCTTCCTTGGCACACAAGTTGTGGGACATCCCGGGCAAGAACTTTGTTTTTGCCTGTAGTGAATCTCATGAGGTTTGTGTTGACCTGAATTAGTGACAGAACAAGAGGGAATGGCCTCAAGCTGCCACTGGGGAGTTTTAGACTGGACAGTAGGAAGCGTTTCTCCCAGCAAGAGTGGTCAGGGATTGGAATGAGCTGCCCATCACCAAGCCTGGCTGGTGGTTTGGATGTGGTGCTTGGGGCTGTGGTTTAGGGGTGAGCCTTCAGAGTAGGGTTCTGGGTTGCACTTGTTGCTCCTGAGGGTCTCTTCCAACCTGAATGTTTCTGTGGTTCTGTGAAATCCCAAATTGTTCTTACCTGCCTGTGGCTGCTCAGCAAACACAAGCCCCCAGCTGCCACTTCTAAACTGTTTCACTGGAGCAGTGCTGGCTGCTGGTGGGTTGTGGTTTGCTCCTGAAGGAGATGAGGGTTTCCTACTGTGTATGTTGAGTGGAGCCTAGCACAGCAGGCAGGCTGAGCCTGAGCTTTAGGCAGTGGTGAGACCTTGCTGAGAGGCCTGTGCCTCCTCTGTGCATTCCCCTACACTAGACAGCTGTAAGGCTCAGCTTGGCAGGGTGCTGGGCCAGCTCATTTCAGCTGGTCTGTCACCTAGAAAGGTTGGACCAGATGGTCCTTGAGGTCCCTTCCAACCTGGCATTCTGTGGTGTAGTTATTGTCTTGGTACTTCAACTGCAGGCTGTGTAGTTCCCCTGAGCTGCATCAGTGTCCATAGCCTGCTCTGGATGAGGACATGTTTTGTTGTTAGATGTAACTAAAACAACTTTATATCAGTTACACTAGGGTGGAACAGCAGCTCATGAACTTTTGTTTATTCACTTTTCAGGATACTCAGAAAATTTCTGGTTCCCAGAATCATTTCTTTCCATGGTCACATTAATAACTTCTGTTCAGGACCTCCAAGTTCCTGCCTGATTTTGATTTTAAATTAAATGTGAATCACAGAGTCACAGAAAGTTAGGGGTTGGAAGGGACCTCCAGAGATCATCCAGTCCAACCCCCCTGCCAGAGAAGCATCACCCAGGGCAGGTCACACAGGAACACAACCAGATAGGGTTGGAAAGTCTCCAGAGAAGGAGACTTCCACAACCTCTCTGGGTAGCCTGCTCCAGGACTCCAACACACTTAGAGCACAAAAGTTTCTGCTCATGCTGAGATGGAACCTCCTGTTTTCTTCCTTGTCCTATCCCTGAACACCACCAAGAAGAGCCTGGCACCTTCATCTTCACCCCCAGCCCTCAGCTATTGATAGGCATTGATCAGATCCCTCTCAGCCTTCTCTTCTCCAGACTAAACAGCCCCAGGGCTCTCAGCCTCTCTTCATAGCAGAAATGTTCAGGTCTCCCAATCACCCTCAAGTCTCTGGGTTGGACTCTCTCCAGCAGGTCCCTGTCTCCCTTGACAGGGCCTTCCAGTATTTGAAGGGGGCCTACAGGACAGCTGGAGGGGGCTTTGTAGAATGCTGTGCAGTGACAGGACGGGCAGTAATGGCTTAAAAGTGGAAGAAGCTGGAGGCAGATTAGACATTAGGAAGAAATTCTTCAGCATGAGGGTGGGAAGGCACTGCCACAGGTTGCTCAGAGAAGTTGTGGAGGCTCCAACCCTGGAATTGTTCAAAGCCAGGTTGGATGGGTCCCAAGCAACCTGGTCTAGGAGGAAGTGTCTTGATGGCAGGGGGGGTTGGAGCTGGATGAGCTTTAAGGTCCCTTCTAACCCATTGTGTGATTCTATGATTCATTGTTCAGTCAGTGCCCCCTTGTATTGATCCTGGAGAGCAGAGCCAGGGGTTCACACAGCACAGTAACATCTCTGAGCACAGGAAAGCTCCAATGCCAGCCAGGAAGGCACTGGAGTCCTCTGTTGATTGTACTGGGTAGGAATATGGAGCTCTATTGTGCTGCAGAAAGAACAGAAACCTGAATGCAACCTGACCTACTGAATTTTGATGTGCTGTTTGAGCTCCATGCTGACAGAGCCACCCATCAGAAGAAATGGCCCTCAGAGGACCTACACTGAACACACAATTTGTTTTTCTAAGCTGAATAAACAGCAACATTGTTCCAAGGTTACTTTCATCTTTCCTTCTTTACATGACTAAGTTTAATGACTATATATTATTATTATTATTATTATTATTATTATTATTATTATTATTATTATTATTATTATTATTATTATGGAATGGGGCTTTTGTATTTGTCAAGCTCCTCGAGAGCCTCCCCCTCTCCCAGGCCAAGGGCTCTGCAGCCAGCCTTGCTCACAGGACATTGCAGCCTTGTGACTGCACAGCTGCTCTGCAGCCAGCCTTGCTCACAGGACAGTGCAGCCTTGTGACTGCACAGCTGCTCTGCAGCCAGCCTTGCTCACAGGACATTGCAGCCTTGTGACTGCACAGCTGCTCTGCAGCCAGCCTTGCTCACAGGACATTGCAGCCTTGTGACTGCACAGCTGCTCTGCAGCCAGCCTTGCTCACAGGACAGTGCAGCCTTGTGACTGCACAGCTGCTCTGGCAGCCAGCCTTGCTCACAGGACATTGCAGCCTTGTGACTGCACAGCTGCTCTGCAGCCAGCCTTGCTCACAGGACATTGCAGCCTTGTGACTGCACAGCTGCTCTGCAGCCAGCCTTGCTCACAGGACATTGCAGCCTTGTGACTGCACAGCTGCTCTGCAGCCAGCCTTGCTCACAGGACATTGCAGCCTTGTGACTGCACAGCTGCTCTGCAGCCAGCCTTGCTCACAGGACATTGCAGCCTTGTGACTGCACAGCTGCTCTGCAGCCAGCCCCTCAGCAGGGCTCTGCCGTGCAGCGCCAGACCCTGGCCGCCTGCTCCTGCCCTGCTCTGCACGATGAGCTCTGCTCGAGGGCTAAACCTTTGCTTTTTTGATTGGGGCTTTGATGTCACTGGAGTTGCCCCTGCAGCCTCCTCTGGAACCTGCCATTGACAGACTCCTCTCACAGGCTACTAGGCAGAACAAGCTCAGGAGTCTGAGCTGCTGATCACAGGATCACAGATCAGAGGCTGTTAAGGGTTGGAAGGGACCTCCAGAGATCTTCCAGTCCAAGCCCCTGCCAGAGCAGGATCATAGAATCCAGCACAGGTCACACAGGAACACATCCAGGTAGGGCTGGAAAGGCTCCAGAGAAGGAGACTCCACAACCTCTCTGGGCAGCCTGTTCCAGTGCTCTGGGACCCTCACAGTCAAGAAGTTCCTCCTCATGTTGAGGTGGAACCTCCTGTGCTGCAGTTTCTATCCGTTGCCTCTTGTCCTATCCCAGGGTGTAACTGAGCAGAGCCTGTCCTTGTCCCTTCCTTCTTGACCCCCCAGCCCTCAGATATTGATAAACATTTATTAAATCCCCTCTCAGTCTTCTCCTCTCCAGCCTCCCCAGGGCTCTCACAGGGCAGTGCTCGAGTCCCTCAGTCATGCTGGTAGCCCTAGGGTCAATAAGCTTCATCACCTTTCTTTAGTTGTGCTCTTGCTCTTTGCTCAGGGAGAGTCTTCCCTGTGTAACTCTTTGAAGCTTCAAATATCAATAATTTAAGGAAAGAGAATAGTCAATGTTAACCTGGAAGGAGGTTCTTCCCTTTTCCTTCCACCCTGAATTTCACTCTGGTAATGTCCTGTGTCTGCTCCTGAAGTATTTGCCTGCAGATAGAACAAAGCAGAAAGGTTTGCATTGCTTTTGTTCTAGTCTAGAATTCATAGGATCACAGAATGGTTAGGGCTGGAAGTGACCTTTGAAGGTCATCTAATTCCAACCCCCTATGCCATGGGCAGGGACATCTTCTACTAACTCAGGTTGCTTAAGGCCCATCCAAGCTGATCTTGAACATTTACACTTACAAATTCCCCATTCTGTGTGAGTTCCAGGAAGCCTGATGCAGATTGGTATAAAAAATCTCTACTTTTTTGAGTTGTTATTATTGGCATTTAGGAATGCTCTTTGACAAAACTCTGTTAGATCTTGGAGGTCTTCAGCGTTTCCCACATCTGTTTGTATTTTTCATCACCCTCTAGGGCTGGGGCATTTGGAACCAAAGCAAGGAGGGATTCTCCCTCTGCAAAGGGAGAATGCACTGCAGAAAAAGTGGCAATTAAACAGTAAAAAAAGCCAACCAAACAAAACAAAACACTTAGAAAAGTTTCATCAGTTCAATGATGAAATTTATGTTAGATTCTGACTTTTGGAATAGAGCACAAACTAACTTTCTATTTTAACATCTTTCTTTTGTATTACAGTGAATGTGCTGCTGGGGACACATGCCAGAAAACCCTCAGAAATCCTCTGTGTAGCAGCAGGAGGGAAAACCTCCCTCTACCAGTGCTGTGTTGAGGGCCCATGTCTGGCCCCAACACCCCTGAGTGTGCATTGTACCTGTGGACATTGCTTGGATGTTGAGGGGCATCCATCTCCATCTCTGTGCTGGGTTCCAGGTGTGTGTTTCTTCACCAGGAGCTTCATCCCTGTTGTGTGTTGTGGGACAGGAGTAAGGCTGAGAGCCCTGGGGCTGTTTAGTCTGGGGAAGAGAAGGCTGAGAGCGGATCTGGTCAAGGTCTATGAATATCTGAGGGGTGGGTGTGAGGATGAAGGTGCCAAGCTCTCCTTGGTGGTGCCCAGTGGCAGGACAAGGAACAGTGGGTACAAGCTGGAACACAGGAGGCTCCATCTCAGCACTTCTTTATGGTGAGTGTGCCAGAGCCTGGAGCAGGCTGCCCAGAGAGGTTGTGGAGTCTCCTTCTGTGGAGACTTTCCAACCCCACCTGGATGTGTTCCTGTGGGACCTGTCTTGGGTGACCCTGCTCTGGCAGGGGGTTGGACTGGATGATCTCTGGAGGTCCCTTCCAGCCCCTAACACTCTGTGATTCTGTGAAACCCCAGAGGAGAGAGCAGTTTTTTCAGCACTGGTGTAAAGAGCTGTTGTCAGGAGGGTGAGCCAGTCCTGGCTGGGATGCAGACTGCTTGCTTGAGGGAGCTGTTTTTAATGGCAATTCCTGCAGTATCCATGAGCCTCTGAAGTTCAGACTCTTCACCACCACTAAGAGGTGAAGACCTTTTCTTGATGAGTGTGGCACCACCTCTGGGTGAGCTTTGTAACTCTGAGCCTTGCACACAGTGATTTCACTTTCATGAACTAGGAGAGATAATCAGATTCTGAATGTGAGGAATTCTTCAAACACAAATACACAGATTAATGGAATGTTTATTTACCTTCCACTAAGAGTCTGCCTGCCTCATCTGCATCTTACCTCATCAGCTTTGCCTGTTGCATTAGTAAGATCAGAAACCTGGCATAGAGAGATTGATTTTATGGCCTTTGCTCAAACTGCAAGTGCCATAAGTTTATTCCTTAACCTTCTCCAAACTGCCAGTTCCAATGCCAACCCAAATGGAAAACCATGACATGAAAAATGAAAAAGGCAAACAATTACAAGGCACAAATTTCTCCAAAACAAAGTTCAGTTCCCTTAGAGCAGGATGACTCAGCCTCCCCTGCTAGAAGGCTGGTGGCTCATCCCCTGGGGGGATCAGAGAGCTCTCACAGGGTCGTTTTACACCACCTCCTGCCATGTGGAATCTTCCTTTCCTCATCCCAGTGGTGCTGCTGGTCACAGCTTCTCAACCTGTGTTTAAGCAGGCAATGATTACCTATGTATTGACTCAGCTGGAAAGGACTCCAGGGGGCTGCTGCTTCAGTGACATTTTACAGCTGTGCTGAGGTCTTTGTTGTTCTGACTTCAGGTCCAAAATGCAACAGAGGTTTGCTGGAATTGCTCTCCTTGGGTTTTTTTGTGTCACTGATGCCTGTGAAGGCATTAACTGAAATTGCACTCAGAGCCTAAGCAGACTGGGCAGGGCTGTCAACTATTTTCCCTTCTTTATGGAAGTGGGCACAGGCTAAGGTTATTTTCTCTATATTCCAAAATCTTAAGACACTCCTTTAGAATTCCAGAGACTTACAGAATGCTAGGGGTTGGAAGGGACCTCTGGGGATCATCCAGTCCCACCCCCTGTGGAAGCAGGATCACCTAGGGCAGGTTGCCCAGGAATGTGTCAGCTGGGTTTGGAATCTGTCCAGAGCAGGAGACTCCACAGCCTCTTTGGGCAGCCTGTCCCAGTGCTCTGGCACCCTCAAGGTAAAGTTTTCCCTCTCCTGTGTCCCAGTTTGTGCCCATTGCCCCTTGTCCTGTCACTGGGCACCACCGAAAAGAGTCTGGCTCCATCCTCTTGACAGTGACACTGTAGAGCTGTGCTGATGTCTCCTACAAATCTCTCTCCCTTTAGGTATTTGTAAGCACTGACAGCATCTCAGTCTTCTCCAGGCTCGACAGCCCCAGAGCTCTCGCCCTTTCCTCACAAGAGATGCTCCAGGCACCTCACCATCTCTGTAGCCTTCCACTGGACTCTCCCCAGCAGTCTTTGTCTGTCTTGAGCATGGGAGCAAACTTGTCCAGGTCTCACTGCAGGGCAGCACAACCTTCTGGGGTGTCAGGCACTCCTCCCAGTTTCATACCACCACCAAACTTGCTGAGGGTCTGCTCTGTCCCCTCACCCAGGTCATTGATGAGGACACTGAACAAGACTGGGCTCAATACTGACTCCTGGGAGCACCACTAGGCTCCAGACTGCTGACAGCACTTCTCAGAGCTCTGCCCCCCAGACAGCTCTCAATCCACTGCCCGCTCACCTCACCCACACTTGCTAAGCTCCCCAGCACGTGCAGCTGATTTCTCTGCTGTGTGTTAACCAGCCACAAAATTCCATGCACCCTTGACACTTTAGTTCCTGCAGGTTATGACAGGGGGGAAAAAGGGCAGATTTTTTTTTTTTGCCCTGTTTTGGCTCAGCTGAGTCGATAGCTACTGTTGGGGGAAGCCTTCAGATCAGCAGAGCCCTGCTACTGACTCTGCTCTCAGTAAAACACAGCTGCAGTACCAAACCAGTGCCCAGCTTCCACCAGGCAGCATGAGCAGCCCTGCTGCTGACAGACAAGAAGTGGTGTGAGCAGGCAGTGCTTTAACACTGGCACTCATTGTGCCTTGCATGGCAACACCAATCATGTACTCACGAAATCCAGAGGGAATTCTCATGACTAACTGCAAGTAACCAGCCCTCAACTTTCCCATGCGAGGCTGACTGGTTAAAAATAACCTTCAGTGATGAGCTGCTGTGGCCTGCACTGGAGGGCCAGGGCCAGGGGGCTGGGAGAGACTTCAAGCAACAACAAAAAAAGCCAAGATGAAAAATGAATTCATATTAATCACAGAACTGCCTCCAGTTCTGGTGTCCCCAGCAGGAGAAGGACACAGAGCTGCTGGAGTGAGTCCAGAGGAGGCCACAAAGATGATGCAAGGGCTGGAGCAGCTCTGCTGTGAGGACAGGCTGAGGGAGCTGGGGGTGTTCAGCCTGGAGAAGACTCCAGGGGGACCTCAGAGCTGCCTGCCAATAGCTGAAGGGATCCTGCAGGAAGGCTGCAGAGGGACTTCTCATCAGGGTGTCTAGAGACAGGACAGGGGGGAATGGTTTGAAGCTGAGGCAGAGCAGGGTTAGACTGGAGCTGAGGAAGAAGTTCTTCAGTAGGAGGGTGGTGAGACTCTGGCACAGGCTGCCCAGGGAGGCTGTGGCTGCCTCCTCCCTGGGGGTGTTCAGGGCCAGGCTGGATGAGGCCTTGAGCAGCTGAGTCTAGTTGAGAGGTGTCCCTGGGCATGGTGGGGAGGTTGGGGCAGATGAGCTCTGAGGCCATTCTGTGACTGTATGAAGAGCCTGGGCACCCTTGGGCAGTACTGGGGAGGTGCTTTCAAGAGCATAGATGAACCTTTTTGCACTCCACACTGCAGCACCAAATCCAAAATGAGAAATGTTTGCAGTTCTCCTCCCTCACGTTTGAACAGATGCAGGGGACTGGGACTATATGACAGAGGAGTTTATCAGTCTGGCAAAACAGAACTGAAGATGTGCAGCTGTTCCCTGGAAGCACAGCTGGAATATCAGCAGTGAGGGAGAGACAGCATGGAGACTACAACAGAGACTGGAAAAGCGTCTGACTCTGCAAGGAGAACACAAGGAGCCTGCAGCTCAGTTGTAATGATTGGCTGAGCTTTTTAACTTTGTGTAATATAAACAGAGAGCAAGGAAGAGGTTAAGGATGAAAATGCAATGGAATGTGCCTCTGAATGCTTCTGAACAGGCATGCTTTATTTCTTAGGCAGGAGGAGTACCAGGAAAAGCTTTATGTAAATACACAGTTGGAGATGAAGCCAGAAGCTATTCCACTGCTGGAAATGTGGGAGATTACCAGATGGAGACAACCATTACCAGCAGGCAAAGTTTGTTAATCTACCTTTCTACAGCACTTTTGCTCTCAAAGGATCTTTAACATCTCTTTAGACCTCACCAAACCTAGAGGCTGTGCGAAGGAAAATTACCCAATGGGATCCACACGTGCTCAGGAAGTTTCCTGAGACTGAAGGTCCTGATTTGCATCCCTGCTCAGACCAAGCCTGAGTCTGTGCAGTCTGTAGACTTTAAAGCCTGAATTCTCTGCTCTTGTCTCCCTTGCCATAATGCCACAATCTCCTTTGTTTGATGATGGAATTTGCAGCACCAATGGCAGTCTAGGCTGAAGCTGTGAGCAGAGAGGTGTCTGCCTTCCCACATCCATTCCTGTCTCATTCCTTATACAATCTGACATTTTGTTTGCTTCTCTGTCAGCAGCAGAACATGAGCAGAGGTTTTCTGGCTGTGCAGGTAATGCTCTGGATGTGACTGCAGCACAGACTTGCAGACCAGTGGCTTTCGTTGCAGCTTCACTTTCTCCCTCTCCTCCTCATTCTTTGCAAATGCTCCAAATCAGTTCCTGTTTGTCTCGGTGTTCAGATAACCCAAAAAACCCCAGGGAATTCTAGCAGGGACAAAGGTCTTCTGTCTCTGAAAAATGCTCACTACAAAGCTTCTTAATCTTGCATGCTTCCTGTGTGCTTTAAATTCTAATTTATATCTCACTTAGAGGCATTTGAGGCTTTGGGGGGGGGGGGGGGGATGGCAGCTGTTGTTTCTTCATAATGAAATATGATGTGCACTATTTATTTGCTCAACCATGTGTTCCAGTGGTCCTGGGGGACACTGGTCAGATGCCAGCCCCTGTATGGGAGTAGACAATAAGGACCCAAATACCTGCTGAGAAGTCAATGACTGGTCAAAGGGAGGCTGTTGGAGAGTCTGCTGGAGAACTTAGAGAAGCAGGCAGCAGCAGGACAGTGGCTGCTGGCACTAGAGAGCAGAGGCTACACAAACATGACTAGCACTCCTGGGCCAGCAAAAGAAATGGACCTAACCCCCCTGAGAGCCAAGCACTGAAGAGAACAAGCTATAGGGGAAACCTGGGTAACTGTGTCCTAGGAGTCATGGAGCAGGCAGGTAAGATACAGCCAGAGAAGGGATGCCAGGAGAAATGGATAGGGATAAAGTGAGCAAAGGGCATAGAAGTGGAAGGGGTGTAGGTACAGGAGTAGTGGAGAAGGGAAGGCTTGGAAGAAGGATGAGGCCAACCAGTGTGAGAGGATGGTGAAAGAAGGGCACAGAAGTGAGATCTGGAGGCTTACTGCTGGGTGATGAAGAATCAAAGCAAGAAACCTTCAAGCTTAGGGAAGAGAGAGTAATGAAAAGGTGCCCATGGGATGGGTATGAGGCAGGAAGGCAGAGGATGTCTGTAAGGGATTGTCCAGGTGTCAGCTGTGGGGAGTGCCAAAGGCAGAGGAGCACACTCTGGGCAGCGTGGGGAGGGTGCTCCTGTGCAGACCTGCCAGGCAGCTGTTTGGTCAGGCACAATTTTCTTGTCCATGACCGAATCATAGTTTCCCAAGTTGAAGAAAAAAAAAAAAAAACTGGGATGTTTGCTTGAGAATCTAGCTGATGACAACATATTTACTGAACTTCTCACCAAAATCATCACATAAATATTTGACTCTCATTGTGATTTCAGCAAGGGTTTTTTTTTTATTATTTTTTATTTTTTTCCAGGAGCTTGATTTATAGATAAAATTCCATGAACCAAGTCTCCAAGCAAAACAACCAAGTCTGAGTATACAAGAGAGAGTCACTGGGGTTTGTTGAAACTTATTATTATTTTAAGCTACTTCATTTTATTTTTAGGCTATAAATCACAGAAGCTGGAGAACATCCTTTCAGTTGTAATCAGTCTCATTTCAGTGTTAACTCCTTCTGCCCCTCTGACAGATTCCTTGCTGCAGTGTTCAGATGTCAAGTCCAGCAGGGAAATGCAAGACCTGAATGCTGCTGAATGGAAAAAAAGCAATGCTAAGCCCATTGGAGCTAACAGAAGTGCAAGGGAGCAGTTACAGTCTGGCTGAAGTGATGATTGCTTCCTGCTGAGGCTTTGTTTGTATCAAGGGAGTGAATTCCTCATCCACAAGGGAGGCCTGAATCAATTGAACATTTCTGACTTTTTCCACAGCCATCTTTTTAGAGAAGGAGATGCTGGCCATGAAGAGGCATGCAAGGAAATGAACAGCTTCCCTCTCCCATCATTTCAGAGCTGAACTGCTCTCCCTTGGACAGCTGAGCTCAGAGTTTATTTGCCACTGAGCTTGATGAAAATAAGTGGGAAAATCTATTAACTCTTTGCTCTCTGCTTCTTTTGGATCCAAAGCAGTGCTGCTGAAACCTCTGGAAGCCCTGTGCCTGAAATGAGTGCTCCTCTTGCTTGACTGCAGTTCTAATTCCATCAGTGGCTCAAAGAAAGGCAGTGTCAGGAGTGTGGGCTGGTGCAGCTGGGATTCTAACCTGACACTGGGCATCCCCTCCTGAGGCCATGAGAGGCAGTGGAAGTTTCCTGTGGCTGGGATGTGGTACCCAGCATGGCAGGGCTCGTCCGGGCTCTGCTCCGCTCTGCACGTTTTGCACAGTCTCTGTGTGAGTGCCCACAGAGTATGCATGAGGACTTCCTTTGCTCTTGAGGCCTGAAGCAGCCTTTCAAATGCTGTTAGCAGGATGTATGTTTGCCTGCTTCCTAGTGGCCTTTCCTAGCCCCCCAGATGCCAGAGGAACTCCTATGAAGGCTGATGAGCTGTGGGTTCCTCAGCCCTGCTGTAAAGGGAGCAGTCAGCTAGTGTGGGGGATAAGAAATTTTCACTGGTTTGGGTACATCTTACAAAGGAGTGTCAGGGGAATTACCCTGGACTGGACAAGGTTTCAGAAGTGATCTCTGCACACCCTAATGTGAATGTGCTGCTGTACAAGCTTGGTAAAGGAAGCCCAAGTGCTTACGTCAAGTGTTTCACTGATGAATAGTCAATGGCTCTGGTTAGTGTTTAAATTCCAGCCTCTGCACTCATGCACCTAGGAAAGCTGACTGGAAAAGACTCATTTCTGTTATTAGCAGATGGAGTGGAACAAACAGGAGCACACTTGCTGTGAAGAGACTCCTGGGAGAGGGGCTGAAGCTGCCTTGTCAGGTGGGGAAGTGTGTCGGTGTGAGCTGAAATTCCGCCCCCCCCCCTACCGACAATAACCAGGCTAGCCCAGTCTGGAAGCAAATGAAGGCTGTATTTACAAGCAGAGAAATGCAATGAATATGTACAGATATACAAAATTCACAACATTTACAAATATATACAATCAACAGAAAAGCACAACCGATCTCCCTTTGCTTCCCCCCAAGGGGACCCTCCCAAAGGGGCCTCTCTCTCCTAGGAGCTTCCCCCCAGACCCCCCTGGACAGAGAAGCAGAGTTAGTTAAAGCAGAAAGTTGTTAACTTAGCTGCCAAGGTCAGTGTGTTATCTTCAGTCAGAAGAGAAGAAGAAACAGCAGCCAGACAGCCCAGCAACTGCCCCCACTGCAGAACACAGAATGTGCAGAGTGCCCACTTTGTTTTGGGTAATAGTTCTTAAACATTTCTATCTATCCAATGGAAGTGTTTAGAACAATCGTTATTTTGCTTTCTTACACCCAATAGTGACTTATTTACATTCCTTCACTTTCTCTGTTTTGAACTTTGCAAGGAAAAATTAAAAATACAGTTTCAAACCATCACAGGAAGGCATGGTCAGGCTGTGTCACAGCCTGCACAGAAAGCCTCTCTGCCCAGGTCAGGATGTGCTGCAGAAGCCTGGTGCTTTGTTTGCCCAGGACATGCCAGCTGCCTGCCATGATACATGGCTCTGAGTTTAGCTATCAGATGTGTTCAAATGGCAGCACTTTATCATCCTGAGGCACAGACAGCTGATGCACTCAGCATGGACAGGTCCATGGAGTTATTCCTGCCCTGAGGAAGCCTGAGGACCACTGCCCTCAGAGTGAGCAGGAGTAGAGCACAGCTTTGCCTGTGGCCTGACTGCAGTGCCCTGGCACAGCTGTGTCATCTCCCAGCCTATTATTAACTGTGAGCAGAGTGTCCTCTGCAGAACTGCACTCAGCTGCTGTGGCTGGGCTGTGCTTACCAGCCCCTCTCTTCCTTACTGAGAAACAGAAGGGGTAAAACCTGGAAGAAAGGGATCTGTAGGTGCACTGCATGGCTGTCCGAGGATGTGTGCAGGACCACATATCACTGCTGATCACTGAATAAACAGTGGAGTAAAGGGAGAGTTGAACTAGGAGTTGTTTTTGTGGGAAGCTGCAGTTGTGGTTGTGGCATAAACCAAATTCTTTGAATACATAGAAGAGACATTAATCACTGGCTACTAAAGAGGAAAAAATGCTGCTGATGTTTATTGAAGGCATCATTAAATGCCACAGCTTATTATAAAACATGAAAGAAAACAAGCTTAGGCAAACCACAGCAAAAGGGAGAGACCTCCTCTCTTGCATTACAAACCCATGGAAGAACTTGGTTTCTGCTTTTTGGGAGCAAATATTTCCTACTCCCTGTTTAACTTTCCAGTAGGACAAAGGTAGTGCAAAATAATTTAGGTAGGCAGCACGACACCAGCACATCATTCCCTGTAAAAACAGGAAAAGAAGGAGAGGTAAACTTGGAGGCAGAGGAGATGCCAGATCAGTGTGACCTGCAGTGCAGCCACTAAGGAGAGCAGATCTGGTTTGCTGTGCAAAGTTTCTCATACAACAAAACACAAAGGAAGAGACTAAGCTCAAGCATCCAGGCTGGTAATCCATTTGATTTCCATAGAATGTCAGACCTGAGAAACCTTGCTCCTGAGCTGAGGTGAACAAAGGATTTCAGTCCTGCAGTGTGCAGTGAATATTAGCCATGAGCAGCAGCAGCAGCAGCTTGCATGATTTTCCAACTCAGCTTGCATTTAGTCTTCTTTTAATCAGCATTATTATAAACTTTAAGTCTTGATTTGCACCTTAAGTATTTTTGCTTCCAATTTTGTAAGGAAGTTATATTAAGATTCATTTAAATTAGTGGAATAGTTAATAGCAGTGAAGACATAATAGGAATGGAATACCTGGAAAAGGCTAAGGCTGGTGGCTAAGTGCTCTCTAGCATGAACACAACTGTGTGAGATGCAAAAAAAAATAGAATTATTATTATTATTTGTTAACCGTGATGCAAAGATCTTCACTTAGTACAGAATGGAAAGAATCAGGAACACTCTTGAGCAAGGAAGAATCAGGAGGTCCTGAGCAACCAAGTCTAACTGAGATGTATCCATGCCCATGGTGAGGAAGTTGAGGAATTGCTCACCACTTATGGGTGAGCTGGTTGCCCAGGGAGGCTGTGGCTGCCTCCTCCCTGGGGGTGTTGAAGGCCAGACTGGATGAGGCCTTGAGCAGCTGAGTCTAGTTGAGAGGTGTCCCTGGGCATGGTGGAGAGGTTGGAGCTGATGAGCTCTGAGGTCCCTTCCAACCTGAGCCATTCTAGGATTCTATCCTTGCCATTCTATTCCTATTGGTTAGCTTTTGAGCAGGTAGAAAAGTAGTCAGTAGTCAAATTTCTGTTTGACTAAACTCCAACTGTGGGCAGCTCTGGAAATTTCTGGAGCAAGATCTCATACAAGAGCAGATGGGTTATAGCTTTTTATCATCTTCTTGCAGTGTTGCACCCAATCAAGAGTTGCAGGCAATAACCATTTCACAGATCTGTGCTCCAGACCTTTTTGGGTTTGTCCTTTTATTACGTGAGTAGCAGCCAAATCTATAAAAGGCCTGTAACAAACTACTGTTCCATGCCACTGCCTAATATTGTCTGGATTTTTCCCATTGTAAGTGTATCCCAAACATTCCTCAACAATGAAAAAGGTTCCTGTCATCCCCAGAGTCAGCAGAGATGATCTGAATTCTCTGGGCTCTGCTGTGGAGTGGGTGGCTGGGTTTGTGCAGCTGAGATAGTTTTGTTTTGCCCAAGCAGTCACAGCTTCAGCTTCACCTGGAGGCTGATCTGATGGAGTTTTTCTGCTCTTTGGCTGCTAACAACCTCTATTTTTCCTGTTCCCCTGATTCCAGGCTGGCTTGGTTGCTTAGCCACTTCTTCATCCCAGCTCAGCAGCAGCACCTCTTCCTCAGCTGCTGTACTCCTCATTACTGCAGCAGCATTTAATAATGCCCTTGTGCTCCCTGGATCCCTTGGCTATGGAGAAAATAATTTACCCTTTAATACTCTTTCTGGAAGTGGCTTGATGTGGAAGAAATGGGGAGATTCAGATTGGATGTTAGGAAGAAGTTGTTCCTCATGAGGGTGGTGAGAGACTGGCACAGGTTGCCCAGGGAGGTGGTGGAAGCCTCATTCCTGGAGGTTTTTGCAGCCAGGCTGGATGTGGCTGTGAGCAGCCTGCTGTAGTGTGAGGTGTCCCTGCCCATGGCAGGGGGGTTGGGACTGGATGCTCCTTGAGGTCCCTTCCAACCCTGACAATCCTGTGATTCTATGACTAAGGCAGTGAGAGATGAACATGTCAGTGCAGACACACAGATACAGACCCAGCTCTTCCTCTTGCTGAATGCCAAGAAGAAGGTTGGAGCTGCAGAGCAAACTACAGCACACAGGAAAACCTGCAACTTGCCTCACAAGATGCAAACTGAAGCAGCAACTCTTGTGCCTATTTCACTTCCCCCAACAGAAAGAATTTGTCTGGTGAGCTCTACACAATATGCTTTCCCTCCTCATCAAGAGATAGCAGAGGTAGGTGGTGACAGGATCTACTGCCCAGTTCCTTTGGCTTCCTGCAGCATGCTGCATGCAGTTCCTGCAGAGCAGCCTGTGGTGTTTTATCTCTGCAAGCCACTGCCTTGCATCCTTCTTTGCCTGCTTTAAGAGTGAAGCTCATTAAAAGAAAATTCATGAGAAGTGTTCCGTCAGGATTTGTTCTATTGTTTGGTAGAAGATGGTGACAGAGGCTGTACTCCACTTCAAAGGCATCTCAGTCTTTTCAGCAACAGGCCAGCAGTCAGCTTTCTGTGAGTTTCCAGACCAGAAAATGCAAAGCACGTGAGGCTGTGGTCCTCTGCAGGGCTCTGTGTTAACTCTTCACCATGCTCTTAACAAATGATAAACTGCTGCAGCTGCTCCCAACGGAGAGGTGGCAGAGATGATGTAACCTGGCTTCTGCTCTCCTAATTAAGTAAAGAAAAACAGCAGTTCCCTGATGACTCTTTTTGGTCTGTCAGACTAAACAAAGCTTACCAGCAGAGGAGCATTTGATGATTTCAGTGGTCTAGTTAGGGACACTGCAGTCACTCATGGCTGCCTCAACTCCTGGCTCAGAGGAAGCACAAAGGAATCAGAATTTGGTAAGGGATTCTAGCAAAGATGAGCTGTGAAATGCATGCTTGAAGTGCATGAAATGAGCCCAGGAGTAAGGATCAATTCCATAGAATCACAAAATGGCTCAGGTTGGAAGGGACCTCAGAGCTCATCTGCTCCAACCTCCCCACCATGCCCAGGGACACCTCTCAGCTAGACTCAGCTGCTCAAGGCCTCATCCAGCCTGGCCTTCAACACCCCCAGGGAGGAGGCAGCCACAGCCTCCCTGGGCAACCAGCTCACCCATGAGTGGTGAGCAATTGCATTGTGTATCTGTAGAGTTATTATTGTTACTGTTGTTATTGTTGTTGTTTTTACTATTATTAGTGGCACTTGGTGGCATGGCTTAGCTGATGTGGTGGTGTTAGGTCACAGGCTGGATTTGATGATCTCAGAGGTCTTTTCCAGCCTCCATAATTCTGTGATTCTGTGGTTATTATTATTGTTGTTGTTGCTGCTGTTGTTATTATTAACCACTTCCTTTTCTGTCCCAGTAAGCTGACTTGATCTCAACCCTTGAGTTTCACTTTTTCTGGCCCAGTGCTCTCCTCTGTCCCCCTGGGGGTGTGGGCTGGGGAGGGAGCAACTAATTGTGCAGTGCTTAGCTGCCAGCTGGGGCTAAACCCACAAGAAGACAGAAGATGAGCACTGAGCTATCAGGGCAAACAAGAGCAGATCAGAAATATTCCCAGATAAATTCTCCAGGCAAACACTGAAAAATGTCCTACTTATGTGAAGAAATCAAAATCAGCTTGCAAGTGATTTGCTTAACAGCACCTAATAAACATTGATGGCTTTTCTCCTGACATCATCTTCAGCACTCTGCTGAGCTCTGCCATGTGCTCAGGACCTTGTAGGGGAGGCAGAAGAACCTTGGTAAGCTTCTAATGCAAGTTCTTTTGCTTACAGCAGACACCATGGGAGGAAGAAGGCAGAGGACCTGCTGCTCGACAGGATCCATGTAGAGAGCCCCAAAAGGGACACTGTGGTTAGAATCCCCTCATGCTGAGCTTGCCCTTGGGTCAGAGAAGGAGCCTGGGTGAGTTCATTGAGACCATGATGGGTGGGGATGCAAAGGAAGCAATGTGAGTCTCCAAAGCTGTTGTTTTCATCTCTGAGCTGTGCTGAAAGAATTCCTGTTTGGGTCCTGTGGCACTGGAGATGCAGCTAGAGAAAAGTGGAATATCAGAACAGTTTTCTTCTGTTCTTGTTTCTTTTTGAGCTAGTGGGTAAGCAGCAGAGAGAATCAATGACAGGCAGGCAAGGAGTTACCCTTGCAAACAAGTCCTGTATTAACAGCCTCTGTTTGTGGCCATCATCAATAAAGGGGCACTAAAGGGGGCATGCAAAAGCAGCTACTGTGCTTTTGCTATGTATCATTTCCTGTGGCAACTCTGCCAAAGCATTCAGGAAGAGAAGCAATGAGCTTATAGGCCAAGGGTCTCCAGCAGGCTGGAAAGCTAACATAGTCCTGGAAGAAGATGGCACAGGAGGGAGTTGTTTAGATGAATAAAAACTGATGTGAAATGTTTTATCACCATATTGAATCCTGTCATCCTGTATCCTCCATCAGAGCAGTTTGCCCTCAGGTCATTCTGATGCTCAGGACATGGGCAAATGACATTGGGCAGGGGATGGCTTCCTCCCCATCCCCCTTACACTCTGTGGGAGAGCTGCCAATAGGTAACAGCTGATAGAAAGATCTTGCAGAGGGTACTGAGGGGTGAATAATGAACAGCTCCTGCAGGAGACACCTTCCAATAATGGAATCCCCAGAGCAGAAATCCTCTTCAACAGTGAGAAGAAACTTCAAAGCTCACCCCCTGAGAGAGTGTGAAGCACTTCACAGATCCAGAGAATCCCTGCAGTAAATACTGAGGCTGGCCACAGATCCTATACACACTAGGTGGTGCCTGTTCTCCCCAAGGTGCTGTTCTTCTGTTCTCTGGGAATTCATTGCTCTACTTCTTACCGTCTTGCCTGTGGCCATGTATAGATCTGTCAGGAAGCAAGGCTGCAGGTTAGCAGGCACCTGGCCAGTGTCTGCAGTGCCTCAACCTGGCACACTGATGAGCTCCTGGTAAGTAGTTGAGACTAACAGCAGCCATTCTCACTGAGCAAGATGAAGAGACTCCTGCTGGCTAGGAGCTGGAGGATTCTGGAAAAGCAAAGGGAGAGTAATGCAGATAGGGAACTGTAGTGCTGCTCAGAGGGACAGATCTGTAGCAGCAAGACCTTGGTTTGTGTGGCTGAAACTAGAACTGTATCTGGGAAGCAGATTTATTCCCAAACTTGATGCAGGTCAGGTCAGACAAAACTCTTTCTATTCAGTTTTGGAAAGGTAAAATCAGGAAGGTTGAACCAAAAAAAAAAAAAAAACAAAAAAAAAAAAAAACAACCCAAACCCAAACAAAATAAAAACAACAACAAAAAAACCCACAAAAAAACCCAAACACAAAACCCCAACAACCCTCCCCCCCACCAAAAAACCAAACCAAACCCCACCAGAAGCTCAACCAAACAGAAATGTATTTCAAATGCCTGTGACTGCAACCTTAAGCAGCCTCTGCCTCAGTTCGATAGATCCTAAAGGGACCTCTGGCTTCTGTCAAGTAACTGACTCCAAAGCCAGGCCAAGTGCAGAGCTACCACTAAATCTTGAAACAGCTCTGAACTTAGACCTGGACAAATCTTTCCTTCTCTCACTGAGCTTTAAAAGCAATTTCTTTAACGCTGAGATGTGTGCAGAGATGTGCTTATTATTTGCCAAGGAAATAATGCCTCCCTTGCTGGTTTTAAATAGTTAAAATTACATGAAGGATCTGGAGGTGCTTGAAGGCGTCCAGAGAAGGGCCAGGGGGATGAGCAGAGGGCTGGAGCTGCTCTGCTCTGGAGACAGACTGAGAGAGTTGGGGTTGTGCAGTCTGGAGAGGAGAAGGCTCTGAGGAGACCTTCTTGTGGCCTTCCAGGATCTGAAGGGAGCTACAAGAAAGCTGGGGAGGGACTTTTTAGGGTGTCAGGGAGTGATAGGAGTGGGGGGAATGGAGCAAAACTAGAAATGGGTAGATGCAGATTGGATGTTAGGAAGAAGTTCTTCCCCATGAGGGTGGTGAGAGACTGGCACAGGTTGACCAGGGAGGTGGTGGAAGCCTCATCCCTGGAGGCCAAGGCTGGATGTGGTTCTGAGCAATCTGATGTAGTGTGAGGTGTCCCTGCCCATGGCAGGGGGGTTGGAACTGGATGATCCTTGAGGTCCCTTCCAACCCTGACAGTTCTGTGATTCCATGAAAATGACTGATTTTAAACAGTCAGGATCAGCTCTGTTTCACAGAAAGTCAATATAGAGGCAAAATCTTCTTTCAGAAACATCACTGATCTTCATGGTGGTCAGATGTAAGCAGGGAAAACCTCTCTGTGCACCACAGTTCTACTCTAAGGTCCAGCCTGGAAAGAGGATGGAAGGGTTTAAAAGCAAACACAAGAAACCCCAGCTCTGCTGACCATAGAATCGTGGAATCACAGAATCATACAATCATAGAATGATACAATCACAGAATGGGTTGGGTTGGAAGGGATCTCCAAAGCTCAGCCAGTCCAAGCCCCCTGCAGTCAGCAGGGACATCCTCCACTAGATCAGGTTGCCCAGAGCCCTGTCAAGTCCCACTTTGAGTATCTCCAGGGATGGGTCCCCAACCACCTCCCTGGGCAACCTGTTGCAGTGTTCCACCACCCTGATAGTAAAGAACCTGTTGCTAACATCCAATCTAAATCTGATCTGCTCTGGTTTGAAGGCATCAGTTGGACTGTTCTGTGCCAGATGTCCTGCTCTCGTGAGGACAGGCTCCAGCTCAGCTGCATGCAGACATGAGTGGGTCAAGCTGCATGGCCTGAGTCATGCAGGAGGTCAGAGGTGCTGCCCAGAAGAGACTTCTGGAGAGGCAAGCTCTAAAAATGCTGCCAGAAGAATGTAACCCCCTGAGTGTGTCGAGCACTTCTTTAGACTTGGGTTCAACACCTCCCATGCAATGTGCTCTTCCCCCTCAGATTCCTGAGGCCATTTCCATCTGGCCAGCTTCTCATGACTGCTGATATTTATAGCTTGGCTGGCTGGCTGTCACTGGCCACGCTTTCAGGCTTTGCATTGCCTTTGAGATCCCCTGACTCATTTCGTGTTCGTGTTTACCACTCTTGCACTTATTTTATGAGACTTTTCCACGAACCTGAAATCAAAAACATCCTTTCCTCCTCTGCACTGAAAAGTCACAACCACAAGCCATCCATCACAGCTCAGATATGTTCCTTAAAATGCTCTCTGATTCCTCACCCGAGGCATTTCCAAGTCCATGCTCCATTTCTTCCTGTTTCTCAAGCACACTGGAAGGCACTTTGCCTGTCTTCCAAATATTTAATTTCCATCTTTTTCTCCAAAATCCTGCATAGAAAATTAATTCAGTGACAAATTGCTCTTTGCACTCCCTGGCACTTCAAGCAGTTGTGGCTCCCTTTCATTTCTGGAGTGGTTTTGAAGCAGGAGGGGAGACAGCTGCGAGGGAAGAGGCTATGCTGTGCTTGTGTCCATCGTGCACAGCTCACCTGTCTCAAGCTTCAAAACCTCATGGCTGGCTTCCCTTTGTTCCTTGGGAATCAATGTGCTGCACTGCAGGCTCAGTATGCTGCTGCCAGGAGAACAGCTCTGAGCTGTGAACAATTTCAGACCTGACTGCAATTTGTCCTCTTCCCACAGGTGATAAACCCTCCTCCTAGAGCTTCCCACAGCCAGGAACAGTCTGGCAGTGCCACTCTACTGCATGCATCTATGAGCCCTAGGCAGCCCTCCTGTGCTGGGGAGCACAGCAGGCATCTGTGCCTCCAGCTTGCTGGCACTTTGGCAGGAGGGTGGTGAGTACAAGAGCATAGTCTGACTGCTGCTTGCTGCAGCTTCACATTCAGTTACTGGTTTGAGAGACCACGGAACACAGAGGGGGAAATCCTGTGCTGTATGGGAGCTGGCAGGAGGGATTTCCCCCAGGTGCTAGGGAGGATCCCATTTCTCACAGGTGGTGCTGCCAAGAAGCAGCCCTACTTTCTTTTCAGAACAGGAGAAGCTTTAGCAAAAATCTTCTGCCTAAGTATTTCCCCAAATGCTAACCCCCACTGTAAACAACAACAAACCCCAAAAAGGCCTAATTCAGAGATCCCTGTTATTTCAAGTGGGAAGAGAAAGCAAAGAGCTGCAACAGGTGGAGGTGCAAGGATTCATCTGACAGCAACAGAGGTATCTACAAAAGGACCTTGCAAAACAGCTGGAAGGAGTGGAAGGGAGACAGGGAGCAGGCTCCGGCCCAAGCAGAAGGTCTGGTGCTGTTACCTGCAGCTGCAGTGCTGGGAAATTTTAAAGCCATGTGAGTCCAGGATCACAGCCTGACCCTTCAGAGTGGGCAGTGTGATTTTGGCATAATGTTGTGTCCTTCCTACCCTGCTTGCTCTATTCTTCCCCATTCTCTCTCTCATCACTGGACAGGCAGACACAGCCTTTTGTTGCATTAAGGAAAGCCACAGGCAGGATGGTGAGCCCCACACCTTTTTTCTTCTGGCTGCTGTTGAGGGCATTCATGAGCAAGGGATGTAAATACCTGCACAGACTGGAGGAGAAGTCCTCTGCTGAACAGAGCTGCTCACAGTGAAACCCAGGCATGGCACTGGACAGGCCCTGACGTTAGGAATGGGAGGGAGGCAGGAACTTCACCGGAGCCTGCTGCCACTGGGCTGAAAAGACAAAGGAGGTTTCCTCCTGACTGAGTAACTGTCAGTAATGGCTCCTGGTGAAGGCAAGTCAGAAATCAGAACAGCATGACCTGTGGGGCTTACCACAAAAGCTTCTTCAGAAGCCACTGATGCCACCAAAGACATGAGGACAAAGAATTTTGCTTAAAGACACTTTATAACTGAGTAACTGCAAGGTGGAGTAGAACATAAGCCTGTTGGAGAAATATGGAAGCCTGCAGGTTGTTATGACCAGACCTGATACAATTACTGGGAGCAGAGAGGAACTTGAGTGAGAAGCTATGAATCCCCAGTCAAACCTCCAGAAAATTTAGAGTGTGTTTGGGAGTGAAGGTTTGGGTTGGACTTCTCCCTGATGGGCAGACAGGATGTACCAAATCTGAGGCCAGTTCCTTGTTTTCCTTTGTTTGGGTTGTTAGGAGAGCCATGGCTACTGCTGCAAAATGAGGCCATGAACAAAAAAAGGCAGGCAGCCCAATCCAAATGGTTCCCACTTGAGCTAACCCTCCCTGGGCTCAGCAGCAGACACAGAGGTACCTATTCAGGGCATGTGTTTTATGCTCATTCCTGCCCTCAAATGGGTTTGGATGGCAGAGTTAGCTGACAGATGCAATTTCCTTCCTAGGGCAGAAGGCTGATATTTTCAAAGCTATTTTCATCTCCAATTGGCATTTTCAGACCAACCTGTTCAGAAAGAAATGAATGCAGAAACGTCAAAATATTTTCTTAAACCTCAAACTCAACTCTTCACCGTTGCCCAGCCCGTGTTAAGCTTGCCCAAAGCCATGCTGCTTTCCTAGGGAGCTGCAAGTGCATTCTGCTGCTAGGCTCCAACCCATATCTGATCAGCTTTGTGAGCTGGTGGAAAGCCACTCAAATAAGAACTGGTGTGGGGCAGTTCCATCTGTGCCAAATCTGCTAAGGATTGGCCAAGCTGAACATGCTGGAGCAGCACTGAGAGATGGCCACAATGTGAAGGCAGTGGTGGGTCAAAAAGCACCCAAGCTGTACTATCAATCATGGCACAGCACCCACAACGGCTTCAAATCTTAGCCAGATGCTGTTGAAACTCCCTGGGTCTGTCTGTCTTCTGCTGCTGCAAAACTACTGTGGTGCTCAGGAGAGGATCACAAGTGAAAAGCTAGCAACTGCTGAACATAGAATCACTGAGGTTCAAAAGACCTCTAAGATCATCCAGTCCAACCACCAGCCCAACACTACCATGAGCACTAAACCGTATCCTGAAGTCCCATAGCTCACGTTTTGAACACCTCCAGAGATGGTGACTCCACCACCTCCCTGGGCAGCCAGTTCCAACCCCTCACCATGCTCTCAGTAAAGAATTTCTTCCTAACAGCCAACCTAAACCTCCCCTGGCACAACTTGAGCCCACTTCCTCTTGTCCTATCGCTGGTTACTTGAGAGAAGAGACCAACACCAGCCTCACTCCAACCTCCTTTCAGGGAGTTGTAGAGAGCAAAGAGGTCTCCCCCTCCTCTTCTCCAGCCAAAACACCCCCATCTCCCTCAGCCACTCCTCACCAGCCCTCTTCTTCAGACCCCTCACCAGCTTTGTTGCCCTTCTCTAGACCTGCTCCAGCCTCTCAATCTCTCTCTTATACTGCAGCACCCAAGACTGAACACAGAATCAGAGAATGCCAGGGGCTGGAAGGGACCTCGAAAGCTCATCCAGTCCAACCCCCCTGCCAGAGCAGGAGCACCCAGGGCAGGTCACACAGGAACACATCCAGGCAGGTCTTGAATATCTCCCCAGAGGGAGACTCCACAACCCCCCGTGTTCCAGTGTTCTGTCACCCTCACAGTGCTCAAGCTGTGGCCTCCCCAGTGTCTATCACAGACCTACAAACAGAAGTTGTTCCAACATTGCAGAGTGGGCATGGCATGGTCAGTCAGGATCAGGAGAAAGGAGAGGCTGCTTGGAGGGGCAAGGCAAATCCATTCAGCTCTTCCTCTAGAAGATTCCATGGCCTTTCCCACAGGTTTCCCACAGGTTCTTGAGCCTGAGCTGTGCTGCGAGGTACATATTCACTCTTACCTCTTGAATAAAACATGAAGAATGAACCTTTCTTGCTGACTCGCCCACCATTGGGAGGGCCCTGTGAAAGTGCAGCATTCTCAGCAGCCCACTTCCAGAAAAGAAGCCTCAGCTATGCTGTCTTACAGACTGCATTCAACTGTGCTTCGAACTCCTTCCCTTTGGTTACTCAAATCATGGAGCAATCTTGTTGGAGGGTGGTTTATATGTCCCAGAGCATTCATAACTCACTGACTTCAATCATCTACAAGCAGTTAATTACAGACTGTCTGCTTCATGTCAAAAATGTTTGCCAGCAGTCTTTTGGCAGAGTAAGGAATGGACTTTGTAGAGGAAAACCAAGTTGCTCATGAGTGGCAGCAGCAGCGATGAGGAAAGGAACCTCCCTAGAGCTTCTTAAAGATTCAGGCTGCTGGATCCTGGCATGATTTGGTCTCCTATAAATCCTGCTGGGATTGTGCTAGATATTGCATCAAGTTTTATTTTCCACCTCCACAGCTGTGGATGGAGGTACATTGAAGCACAGGAGCTGAAAAGCCAACTCAGGTGACACCACTGAGCAAGACCTCTTTGTCCAGAGCACCTAGGCTTGGAAAAGATCTTTTTGTGGTGCTTTTGGCAAAGCTAACCACAGGGGATCAATATGGTACTAAAGGGAGGCTACAGCTTACACTTCAAATGTTCAGATGTATTACTTGACACTTGAACTAGTCTATTTGAACTGACCATATTTGCAATGTTTTTCATGGTAGAGTTCTACAAAAGGACTGCTTTTAAAGATAAATCTGCATGTTTGGGCTGAAAAAGACTGAATTTTACTTTATGTTTTAAATTTGGAAGTGTTGTTCTTGAGTATGAAGGCCAAAGCAGCTCATAATTTGTGCCCCTCACCTTCCCTTCTGCTCTCTTCATTCCTCCCCCTGGGTGGTTCACATCAATCTTTGTCTGCCCGCTCTCTGCCTTTGGTTTGAGATTCGTGGCTGCAGCTGCTGTGCCAAGCAGTTTCCATTGGATGCCTGTTTCTGAAGCAACATTTCTGCCTCAGCCTCCTCTACCTGATTAAGAAGCTCAGCTTCCTCACCTCAGTGAAGGAGCCCTTTGCAGTCCTCTGTTGGCAGACACTGGATATACCAAAATACATCAGGACTTACTTGGAGAGTGATGTTGTCTCACCTGTCCAGAAGACAGAATATAGACTGGAAGCAAGTAGGACTTAAAGGGAAAAAAAAAAAAAAAAAAAAGACAAGTGATTCCTATCAAGAATCAGCCTAAGCTGTGACAGTGCTGGGACAAAATGACTAGAAAGCTGTAAAAAGAGAGAGTTGGGACTGTTCAGCCTGCAGAAGAGAAGGCTCCAGGGAGACCTTAGAGCAGCCTTCCAGTACCTGAAGGGGCTCCAAGAACGCTGAGGAGAAACTTTGGAAAAGGGCTGGAAGTGACAGGATGAAGGACAATGGCTTTGAGCTGGGAGAGGGAAGATCGAGACTGGAGATGAGGAAGAAATTCTTTCCAGTGAGGGTGGTGAGACACTGGCACAGGTTGCCCAGGGAGGCTCTGGATGCCTCCTGCCTGGAGGTGTTCAAGGCCAGGCTGGATGAGGCCTTGAGCAACCTGGGCTGGTGGGAGGTGTCCCTGCCCATGGCAGGGGGTTGGAGCTGGATGATCTTTGAGGTCCCTTCCAAGCTAACTCATTCTGTGAGTCTGTGAATCAGAAGTTGTTTCAGTGTTCAGTGAGGAGGAGCTGAGCCTTTAAGGCTATCATGCTGAAAATGGAAGTCCTGCTGGAAGGGTGAAACTGAGAGCTCCCTGAAGCTGCAGTCAGTCTGTAAAGCAAAGAGCACTTCCATCAGTGCTCCATTCCAGCATGTGCCAGCATGGACCGAGGGTGGCCTCCTCACCTGTATTTTGGGCTCCTGGATCCTGGTCCTCACCAACCAAGTGAGGGGCCACATCCTGCCTGTGTGTGGTGCCAAACGCCCAGGGGGCTCAGAGGCAGCAGGAACTCTGCTGGGAAAGTCCTGCTTTGCTACATGGGGGTGTCCCAAGCATAAGGGGCAACCCTGGGGCTCCTGGCATTCCCCTGCCAGCCTCTCCTGCCAGCCTGTGATGTGCCAACCTGGACTGAGCCCCTGGGGCAGCGCTCAGCGGCAGGGCTGTGGGCAGGCTGTGCTGGGGCAGTGCCCGGGCCCAGGGAGCCAGCTTCCTGGGCACAGCCCCTGGCAGAGTGGCAGGAAAGTTGTCCTTAAAAAGCAGTGTTACGAGATTTCACACCTGAGCCTGCAGCCCAGAGGGTGGAAATGGCCTTTGCAGGCTCTCAGCAGGCAGCCAGCCAGAAAGCCAGGGGTCAGCTGTGAGAGAGAGGGGACTGAGTTACTCCCCTCTGACAGCTGCCTCCACTCCCCCCAGGGCCTGGCTCTGCTCCGAGGTACCCTGAGGTACTCGAGTCCCTGCAGTGTGAGGTCATTTGTTGTCATTTCCACTTCTGGGCAAAGCAGGGTCACAAGAAGAGAGCAGTCAGTCTGCAGTACTCACACAGGATGGCCTCTAACAAACAGGCGTGTGGCAGCGTCACCATGAACAGGAGTGCAGCAGCCACCAGCAGCACTCCAAAATGCCACCCAGAAACTCTTCTTTGGAGAGCACAGCTCAGAGCATCAAAGCTGGGATGTATCTGCCAAACCATACTTGAGCCTGCTGCCAAGACACCAGATTCTCCCCAGGACAGCAGCATGGGGAGTGCAGCACAAGGGACAGGGGTTCACTGCACAGGGGACTGCAGAAAGAGCCCTGCACATACCAGCACTTGGTGGGGAAGGTAGAGAGGGGTTCCCAGAGGACATTAACCTGGGCTTGGTTTGTTGCTCAAAAGCCTTTTAGAAAGACACAAAATCAGCTGTCACTGAACCACGATGGCTCCACAAGTCCAACCATCACCTAACTCTAGCAGGGCACCACATCTAGCCAGCTTTCAAATCCATCCAGGGGTGGGGATTCAACCACTTCCCTGGGCAGCTTCTTCCAGTTTCTGATAACCCTTCCAGTGTGTAGATGATTTTGCTGCTGTCTAACCTAAACCTTCTCTGGTGTGACTTGTTCCTTTTCCTCTTGTCCTATCAGTTGTGACTTGTGAGCAGAGACCAACACCACCTGACCTGGGGGCCTAGCAGGAGGCATATGGAATTCTGAGGCAGAGGTTATGTCATCTAGTACTGTCCTGCAGCTGCTTGGGCTCTTGGTATCCTTTGGGAGCCTTTGTAAATGCCCACGGCCACTTGTAGGCCATGTAAATGTCTGTGTCCACAGGTGAGCTCAGGAATCAGTCACCTCTAGTTCAGAACTGCTCCCTAGGACTAAAGCAGAGCTCACTGGAGTTGTTTGACTTCCTTTGCTCTAATACAAGGTCCTAAATACCACATTTAGATCCTGAGGAATTTAAAGGGCTTTTCTTACCACAAAGCTTTGGGGTTTGGTGGCTATTATGACTTCAGTATGGGAACAAAACCTTCTGGGAAATGTCTGTGCCCTTTCTTCCCAGAGTCTGTAGCTGCTCCCTCTCAGGACACGGGATTCAGAGGCATGAGGAGCAGGCAGTGGGGGGTGGCAGTCGTTACTCCTGTGCTTGCCAATGTGATGGTGCTAACCAACCAAAGAACAATTGATTGCCTTCTAATATTTCTCTATCTGAGCTCAAGAAATAGCTGCATCTGAAATCTTTGTCAGCTCATAAACATGCAGACTTCAAGGAGACTTCTCTGAACCACACTACAATTTTGTAAGGCTGGCAATGAAGAGCTGCCTGTGTTTGGTAAGCAGAGAAGCCCAGAGGTCAGGAGCTGAACTGTCTGCATGCAGGGCTATGCTGCCAGCAGCTACATGGCACACAAATAATGAGGTGCTGGCTGGCTGCAAGCACACTTGCCAGCTCCTCCTAGCTCAGCCATGGCTTACCATGCTAGTAGTGGTGGTAGTCCTCCAACGCTCTCTGTCCCTGCTTCCCTGTGTCCCATCAGACTGTGTGAGAGCAGACCCCTGGCTCCTGTGCAGGGTGAGGGTGCAGGTTGTGTGGTTGTGAGTGGCTCTCCCATCCTCACAGTGCTCATTCCAGCAATCCCAACAGCTCAGACTCGTCTGCAGTCAGCTAATCTGACACAAACCGAAGAACTCTGCCCAGACTCTTCTCTGGAAGGGAGATCCCAATGAACCTATTTGAACACCACCCTGGCTGAACTCCAGTGTAGAGGCCCTGAGAAGCAAGGTCTGACTGATGCAGCCTTACACCAGCAGATGCAAACTGTTCCAAAATTAACCTTGTCTTATCAGAATCCCTTTGCTGATGAGGTGAAGTGGTGGTATCTGAGCTATGATGTGGCTTTGGCTGGCTGTGTCTCATCTGGAGCAACTCCCTCTGCCTCATTTTACTGATGTGACTTGCAGCCACTGACAGAGGCCATCAAAGAGTGACACAGGTGGGTTCCAGCAGTATGGAATGGTAGCCACCCTTAGTGCAGCATGGCAAAGCACCTGATAATATATGGCACAGCACCCTAGAGACCTTAGGAATGGAATGGTGTGCAGCTCAGAAACAACACAAGCAGCAGGAGCTGCTTCCAACGGCATCAGAAACTTTTGCTCATGGATTATCCTTTACTACGAGAACTAAAAGTGCTAAGAAGCAGCCTGAATGAAAAGGCAAGACAGCAATAAAAATTCCAGCTCGACTCTGGGGATCACTTCAGAGCCACTGTGGTCAGGATTGTCTCCATTATTTGCATGTTGCCAAAGAAGAATGTTCTTTATCCTGGGTTAGCTTTGGGAAGCCTATTGAGAGTTTTAATTGCATTCAAAAATATTCTTGTGTTTTGAAACCTAGGCTGCAGGGAGCCTCAGCAGCCCTTCCTTACCCTCTGAGCGTGGCTGAGACTCCTGCATTAGCAAGGTGCCCTGCTTGTCCCTGCCCAGTTAAAAACACAAGGAGCAATGCCAGCCTGGAGAGTGAACAGAGCAGGAGGCAAGGCAAAGGACACAAATTATGAGCTGCTTTGGTCTCCATACTCAGGAAGTACTCAGCAACTTCCATTGCCTCATCCCAGGGCTTCCATCAGAAGGCCTTTATAAATTACAGCAGTAAGTGGCCCTTAGCAAATAACTTCACATCAGAGAGCAACCAAATGGCACTGGAAACATTGCCCTCTGCTATGGCAGCTAGTTCTAAGCTGCTGGTATTTTCCCCTCTTGGATCAGGATGAAAGGAAAAAAAAAAATCTCAATCATTTCCACAAATTGAAAACCTGACAAATGTGGGAACTGAGTGCAGACAAGCATCACTTGGTAATCTCTTGTTACAGCCCTGACCTGGCCTCAATCACTCCATGGCTACATTTGCTAAGATCTCAACCATTTTACTATTTTTAATGTTTCTGATTAAAAAAGAAAAAAGCAATCTTGAGGAGCACTGGGAAATGGAGCCCTTTCCTAGCCATCAGCCTCAATCATAACCAATGCTACGTAGCTCAGTGTGCTGGCTCCCCACTGACTAACTCCTTTTTCCTATCTAGCTGACTGCTGTGGCCTTTGGGTCAGGCCTGTTAAGATGGTGCTGTTCACTGTGGCAGCACCAGAAGAAGGCTTCCCTCACCTGCTGATAAGCCAACAGAATGTCAAGGGAGAACTGCTTGTTTTTTCTTGCCAGGAGCAGTGGAGCTGATCACAAATGGACTGTACCCTTTGGCAAGGAAGATTTTCCTTTACAGTCCATTCCACGATCAAGCCAAAGCCACTGCTTTGTTCCTCCACCTGCCTCTGTGAGTCAGTCCATGGTTTCCTCTTGCTTCCCCTCCAAGTGGGATGCTAATGCCCTGCCTGGCCTGCAGAGGCACAGGTGGTGTACCCGCATTTGTCAATGATTTGACTTTTGCAGCCTGCCTGAGCTCTGGCAAGCCATTGACTGAAGGGAAAAAAGCAACAGAGAGAACAATCCACTTTTCATGCTGCTCATAGGAGTTGTGCTCTAAAAGGCTCCTCAGAACCCTCTAGAACTTGCTTAGAACTGTAACTGACACAAATGCCAACTGGCTCAGTACCAGAAGTGCTGAGGGGGTTGGAGTTTAATTTAAGGGGCTTCCACAAACCAGGGATGAGACACACACCTCTGGGCCAAACTTCTGCATTCAGTTTGTGCTGTGAATGCAACTCCAGTGGCTCCACAAGCATAAGCAGCAGCTAGTTTTGTACCTGTGACCCCCACTGCTCTGACAGACAATTCCCTCACTCACTATACACATTTCAGCTCTCTCACAGCTGCATTTGTCGCCTGGTCCCCCCTCTAAGGCTTTTGCCAAATGCCAATGGCTAGAGCCAGCATGAGTAAGTACGAACAAGTGACAGGTGCCACCTCTACAAGCATTATGCCAGCCCAGGCTGCATGCTTCCCACCTAATCCCAGTGGGCAAGGATCCCTGTGAGTCAGAGGCAGGGAAGCAAGGCTCAGACCTCTGGGTGGAGTGGTCAGCTTGCCAGGGAGGGCAGCTCTCCACCACCCCATTCGCTGGCCTGCAGAGCTGTGTTTCCTGTCCCTGTGGCATCCACCTCCCCCACAGAAACAGAAGTCTGTACCTGCTTCTCCCTGGGTTGGTGCCAGCCCCTGCAGACACTGTGGGGAGCCACCCAGGACGCCAGGGCGCACTCGGAGGAGCTCACACGTGTGCGGTCAACTCCAGGCTGGCTCTTCCCATGCCATACTGATGAGCAGCTTGCTCTGGCTGTCCCTTTCCCATGCAGGCTTAGCATGGCACATTTGTGTACTCAGCACTGAAACCTACCCTTTTCCCAGGATCCACCAGGTCAGACTGCCCAGAACCTCTGGTGGCTCTCATCCTGCTCTCACTCGAGTGAACACACATGGCCTGAAGCTCACTGCAGCCCTCCCCTGTCTAAACAGCAGCCATTTATGTTTGATGGCCTGGACAATCATTAATCCTGATTGGAAACAGAAGTCATTCTGTCTGCAGGGGCCTGTCCCAGCAGCCCCCCAGGCCACATTCTCTGACAAAGCACACAGTGCCCAGCCCCGGCCCAAAGCCTGCCAAGGAAACCTCTTTTTCTGTCTGCTCACCAGTGTGGATGATCCCCAGGAATGTTCCTGCTCTGGCAGCCTACACGCAGCCAGGCAGGCCCTGCACTGCTGTGTACAGTAGCTGCCATGCTCTCAATGCCTTCCCAAACTGCCATGGCACAGGCACTCCTCACCACACAATCACAGAATTGTCAGGGCTGGAAGAGACCTCAAGGCTCATCCAGTTCCAATCCCCCTGCCATGGGCAGGGACACCTCACACTACAGCAGGTTGCTCACAGCCACATCCAGCCTGGCTGCAAAAACCTCCAGGGATGAGGCTTCCACCACCTCCCTGGGCAACCTGTGCCAGTCTCTCACCACCCTCATGGGGAAGAATTTCTTCCTAACATCCAATCTGAATCTCTCCACTTCTTGTTTTGTTCCATTCCCCCCACTCCTATCACTCCTTGACACCCTAAAAGTCCCTCCCCAGCTTTCTTGTAGCTCCCTTCAGATACTGGAAGGCCACAAGAAGGTCTCCCCAGAGCCTTCTCCTCTCCAGACTGCACAACCCCAACTCTCTCAGTCTTCTGTCTCCAGAGCAGAGCAGCTCCAGCCCTCTGCTCATCCTCATGGCCCTTCTCTGGACACCTTCCAGCACCTCCAGACCTCTCCTGTAACAGAGGCTCCAGAACTGGGCACAGCAGAGCCTGAGCTCCCACCTTTGCCCTGCACCTGGGAAGAGCTGCAGAGATCATCTTCAGCTCTTCAAGGCAGGCTGAAGCAAGCTGCTTCTCTGCTCTCTATGCTGCAGTGCCACAGTTCCTTTCCTTGCAGTCAATTAACACAGGGAGATATCTGCTGTACAGAACAGAGCTAGAGGATGCAGAAAGCACTTTAGTCAGAGAGGAAGTCTCCTGCAAGTCTGGCTGCAAATGCAGACAGCTTTTTGGCTGGGGTTTCTCTAAGCACCATCCCTGCAGTTGCTCATTTTACCTTTTCTCCAAACATAAATGCAAAGCATGAAGTAAATTCCTGAAAGGTACTAATGAATCCACCAGAAATCCTTTCTAGATTACTCCAGTTGTGTTTTCAGAGAGTGGTCAAATACCATACCCAGAGGCCTGCACTAGTAGTATTAGCTAAAAGAGCAGCCCAACAAAACCCAGACCAGTTTAAGCTCAATTTAGAATGAGGAAAAAGGTTGGTTTGATTTTGTGGGAGGGGGTAGTGTTTCTGTTCTGTTTTGCTGGTGGGTTTGGGGGGTGGTATGCTGTTTTCTTTTGGGGTTTTCTCATGTGTGAAATGGAAAATTCTGCTGGGTGAACTGATGCAGTGATGGAGCTTCTCCTGAAAGTCATTTGTCAGTGAAAGGAGTAATGTGCAGCTAATAGCTAATCCCTCAAAAGTGCAGCTGGAGTAAAAGCCATCTGAAGGCTTTGCTGTTTTTCTGAAGCAAAAATGAAACTATTTGCAGATGGTCCTCATTAGCAATACTGGTGGCAAGAATTATTTCACAGCTCTAGTCGTGTGTCGAGCCAATATCCCTCAGGAGTGGGGAGGAACATGCCCTGTGTGGATAGCTGCTGGCACTGGAGAAGTGCACTTCCCCTGCACACACCTGCTTAGGATCTCCATCATATCACTCACATAAGTGCCCCATTATCTACCTATAGG
Source organism: Indicator indicator (assembly GCF_027791375.1). Classification (NCBI taxonomy): domain Eukaryota; kingdom Metazoa; phylum Chordata; class Aves; order Piciformes; family Indicatoridae; genus Indicator; species Indicator indicator. The sequence continues at coordinate 36,919,272 of NC_072013.1, forward strand.
AAAAGATTTCCACAACTTTATATGACAAGAAAAAGAGTGAAGCTACACTTGGTGCTCCGAAGCATATGGCTTAGGCTCAGGAAAGCCTCATGCAAAGTCTGAAGGATGGGGTGGAGTCCAGCCAGATGGACCTGGACAGGCTGCAGAGCTGGGCTGAGGAGAATCTCATGAGGTTCAATAAGGCAAAGTGCAAGGTCCTGCACCTAGGCTGGGACAATCCCAGATATCAATCCAGGCTGGGAATGATGAGATGGAGAGCAGCCCTCCAGAGAAGGACTTGGGGATGCTGGTGGGGGAGAACCTGGACAGGAGCCAGCAATGGGCACTGGCAGCACAGAAGCCAACAGCAGCCTGGGCTGCATCCAAAGCAGTGTGGCCAGAGCTGGAGAGAGGGGATCCTGCCTCTCTGCTCTGGGGAGACCTCACCTGCAGGACTGCATCCAGCTCTGGAGCCCTCAGCACAGGAAGGACATGGACCTGATGGAGAGGGTCCAGAGGAGGCCACGAAATTGATCAGGGGGTTGGAGCAACTCTGCTAGGAGGACAGGCTGAGGGAGCTGGGGGTGTTCAGCCTGGAGAAGAGAAGGCTCCAGGCAGACCTAAGAGCAGCCTGCCAGGACCTGAAGGGGCTACAAGAAGGCTGCAGAGGGAATGTTCCCAAAGGCCTGCAGGGACAGGACCAGGGACAATGGTTTGAAATTAGAGCAGAACAGATTGAGATTGGATGTGAGGAACAAGTTCTGCACCAGGAGGCTGCTGGAACACTGCAACAGGTTGCCCAGGGAGGTAACTGAGGCCCCATCCCTGGAGCTATTCAAGGTGAGGCTGGACAAGGCTGTGAGCAACCTGATCTAGTGGAGGATGTCCCTGCTGAGTGCAGGGGGTGTTGGACTGGATGACCTCTGGAGCTCCCTTCCAACCCAAACCATTCTATGGTTTTCTATTTCTTTTTTCCTCACATCTGCTGCTCAGAAGGTTAATTTCTTTTACACTGCACTGGTTGTGTAAATTCTACATTGCTATTGCAAACCCCATTTCCTGCTCAGGACAAAATGGATGCCCCCTGGAGAACATCTCCACCCCAGTGCCTCCATTCAGGCAGGTAGCTGGAGATGCAGTCCTCCAGCCTGCACACAGAATCTGAATGGCACTTCCACTTGCTCCTCCACTGCCACAACTGAGTGGCTGTGCAGGTGCCATCAGCACATGCATCTGTTTCTGAATGCACCATTGTGGGAGCAGCTGAAAAGCTGTTTGTGCTAGAGTCAGAAAGTTGGCAGCAGTGCTGGGTGAAAAATGGGAAGTATGCTTCAAGAAAAATTCCAAAACCTTCATGTTTGCTTTACATTTTTCAAGGTCTCAATGTGAATTAAAAAGAAAAATGAAGGTATGGAAAGCAAATACTCTCCAGGTTTGGATTTAACAATTACTGCATTCTCTTCTTGCCTTCCTTCCTTCCTCCTCCCAATTTTCTTTCACTATTTCCATTTCTTGCCCTTTGTTTTTAATGATCAAGTAGAAGAAAGCAAAGAAGCAGAAGCAATGAGAGAGCAGGAAAGAATCCCTGGCAAGCTGCAATACTTTTAGCAGGTTAGGTTAATAGAGAGGCCTTTGTATACCTGTGCTAAGGCCATAAACATGCTGGCAGATGAAGCTCAAGGAGATAGTTTCCTGTCAGATTGGGCAGATGTAAACTTTCTGGCTTGCTCAGGGTGTGTCCATTCAGTTTGCTGCAACTTCTGCACCCATCCTTTTGCTCTCCTAGAAATGGAGGAGAGCTTTGTTAGGCAATGCTGTGGAAGTTGCTGCCTCCTTTTGCTTTGTGGCTTGGGGTGCTCACAGTTTATGCCCTGGAGCAGCAGGCACAGGAGTTTCATGCATATATGTACAGCACTTCTGGCAAGATTCAGCTTTGAATCAGCAAGGAAGAGAAACAAAAACGTAATGGCTACAAACTTGGGCTGAACTTATTCTTCCTTCCTTTCAAGCTTCATGGCTTTGCTTCCCATTTCAGCAGCTGCTGGAAGCATTTTTTCAATAGGAACCTTAAATAAATCCATACCACTTGTCCCACTCTGAACTGGAGGCCAAATCTTTCTGTTAGCTATCTCAGCATTTCAGAACTAAAAGAACATCTCAATCTCGGTTTCCATACCACGAAAAACCCAAACAAACCCAGCCCCAGCTAAGGAATAGGAAGAGCTTTGTTAGCCAACTCACAAGCACATGACTTGCAATTACAGTAAAGTCTTCATTATTCCTCCAAAGATTTGTCTGCAGTGTCTTCCTCTCCAGGTCTGGGAGAGTCCAAAATGTTTTGGCTGCAATGTACTGATGACTTACATTTTATTACAGCTTCGATTTTCAGGCCTTTGCCTCTTGCCCGCTGTGCCTGGTGGTGTGGCAGCTGTGGAGCACCACACAGACCTGTGGAGCACCACACAGACCTGTGGCTATAGAAGAGTTACCTGGGAAAGCCATCAGCATCCTCCCAGCACTCCATGGCGTGTTTATCCCTATGGAGCTGAGAGTTAATTCAGCTCTAAACTCTGCAGGTCTCCCACACAGTGTTCCTAAATAAAAGCAGATTTTGAATCCCTGCCTTCAGCCCTAAATCCCAAGGTAAGGATTGACTGGAATACATTGGAACAGCTCTTTAGGTTTGGACTAAATGCTAGCCTTAGATCATCGCCTCTCAAGCACTCCAAACACCCTCCTGTAATGTGTTGTTCTGGTGCTGGGCCATGCAAATCCTGCCCAAATTTTGAGTGCATGAGCTGTCAGCAGAGAGCTGTTTAGCTGTAAGCAGGAGGCAGTTCAATGCAAGTCAAGTGAAGCTTGTCCTCCCATCTCACTTCAAATCAGCTGATTAGAGAAGAAGGCTTCTCCTGCCAAGATAAAACCAGATAAGCCAAACCACTCTGTGTTTATTCCAGGGAGAGTCTCCTAGAGTTTATCAAACAGAGGATCCAGAGCAGTCATCAGCACATGCACTGAGACATTACTGGAGCTAGGCTAAAGCAGTGCCTGGCAGCACTTCTTACTCTCTCCAGCCATGAAATCAGTAACTCAGATCACTTGCTAAGTCATCTACTACTGGACTGAATCAGTGCACAGAGCTTCACAGACAGCCCAAGCAGATTTGTTCATTTACTGTGAAAAAATCAAAGCAAAACAAAACAAAAATAACAACTCCTTTGTTTGAAAGCCAGGACCAAGGGAGATTTCGCTTAGCTGAAGCAAGGCTTGACTGGAGTTCAAGTTGGGCAGGAGTTCAGCCAGAAGTTATCATATGATTGGGGTTTGGGATTCTATCTTTTTGGAAGTCTGTGTGATCTAGCAGTGGTCTCAGTCCAAGCTGCAGTCCCATAGTGCCTCTGCTCCTCACAAAACCTCACAGTCTGCACCACTGTCAAGAGTCTCAGAACAGAAGGCAAGAGCTAGAACCCATAGCCTGCCCTGCACAGCTCAAATAAGGAAGGGTGGCTGGGAGGTGTGTGTGTGAAATTATACCATTGCCTTTGCTCTTTTGACTCTCCTCTGTTAAGAAGGATAAAAAAAATAAAATTACCAGATGCACCAACTGCTCCCTTCATGGTTTTGTCCTTCTCCTGACTTATTTTCACACAAGCTAAAGATGACAGCAGGATCTCAGCTAGCACTCCTTGGCTTGTCACATTCACTGTTCCTGAGCTGGTGAAGAACCAGGATCAAAGAGTGGAGATGACCAAAATGTGCTTTGAACTACTTTTGAGCCATCTGAAGAACTCGTGCAACAAATCTGGTTCCAAATTCACTTTTCAGGCATTTACTTTACACCTTCCAGAAGGCAAAACTCTCCCCAAAATGCAGAGATTAGGTACAAAACAGCATGCAGAACACTGGTGTGTTTCAAATACAGGAAGCTGCCCTGGGTTTAGGGACTTTTTTGTGTCTTATCCAATCTGGACTTCAGTGCAACCAAGGAACTGTGTTTTGTCTGTACTTCTAGTGAGTGTTCCACGGAGCACACATGCTCAAAGTACAGGAGAAGCTCCCACTAACCTCTCAGCCCCACTGCAGCCCTGAGCTGCCTCACTTGCCCACTCCTCCAGTTTTCTAGGCAGTGCTTCTCAGAGCACTGTAATTAAGACAGACATCTTCTAAGTCCTACTGCCGATGGCCTTGTCAAAAACTAAGCTGTACTCCTAGAGGTCTAGCAGGACAGTTCAGCACTTAACCCAAGACTCCAGCAAGCTAGAGAGTAATGCAAAGTGCATAAAGCCCTTGGGTACTTCCCTTGCCAGCACCAGCCAGCACGTGCCAGTGGTGATGCTGCACCATTCCCCCATCTGTTCCTTTAATCCTTTCATCTCTGTTTCTCTGCCTCCTCCTCCACCTCACCTCTAACTTTCCAGGTGAAATTATCTTCTTTCAAATGAGGTTTGTCACCCAGGGTTTCAGCTGAAAAGGAAATTTTAAACTGCAGAAGATGTTCCCACCCTCAGATACATGGCTAAAGTACCATTAAAACAGAGGTTGAAATCAACAATAATGTTCTATATTGATATAGTTGGATGTGATCAAACTCTGGAGCAGAGAAAATCCTCTCTCCCAAACAAGCTTCACTGAATCCCATACAAGCAAATACTAAAACAGAATGGAAAGTGATTTCTTCCCTTCATTTTACTTTCTCATCCCTATTCCTCTCTTGAAACCAGCAGACTGTACTGCAGAGGCTTCAATCTCATTTGATGTTTGTTACTGAAAGCTGCTGTGCAGACCTGCAGCTGCAGGCTATGTGTGATGCACATCACTCAAAGAGGAGCAGAACCAGGCCCACAGCACCCTGCAGGGATGACAGAGAGCAAAGGTTTCCTTGGCACTGATCAGAACTGCTGGCTAAGGGCTCCCCTCAGAGGTGGCACAGCAAGCATGCACCAGCCCCGTGTGGCTCCCGGCTACAGGAAGCCAGCAGCAAAGAGGTTGCATGATCGTTGGAAATGCCCTGCAAACTCCATCCCACAGGGCACCAGAGATTGCCAGGGCACTTCTCTTCCTTCATGGGAAAGAACAGTCGCTAATGAACAGAAGCTGTCCCAGCTGCTGCTGGAAGAACACACAGGCACTGAGAAACTGCTGCCGAGGAGGAAGCTTCATGGCACACCCCAGAACCAGTGCTGAGGCTGCAGCAGGAGCGTGCACAAGAGGAGCTTGCCCTCTGCACTGCATACTGCATCCTCACAAAACCAAAGTGAAGGCAAAATACTGAACACAAGATTCTATTGATCTCACAGTCAGCTCCTTGCACGGTAGAAATGTTAACATTTTTCCAGGCAGATGTTTGGACTGGCTCTGTGCCAGGCTCAGCTATGGCTGGGGGAATTCTTGCTCTCAGGAGTGTCCCATTCAGTCCTTTAAAGTTCACCAGCAAATCCTCTGGCCTCCAAGGTCTTAAGGTAACACAGCAGCAGGGCAGCTGTCCTACACCCGGCTGAGGAATTCTGTTAAGGAGCATGGAGATGACCTCCTGCCACGTTAATGAGATACCTAACAGTGTTGTGAACACCTTATGAGGAGAGGCTGAGAGCCCTGGGGCTGTTCAGTCTGGAGAAGAGAAGATTGAGAGGGGATCTGATCAATGTCTGTTGATATCTGAGGGGTGGCTGTCAGGAAGGAAGGGACAGGGACAGGCTCTGCTCACTTGTGCACTGGGATAGGACAAGGGGCAAGGGATAGAAACTCCAGCACAGGCGGTTCCACCTCACCATGAGGAGGAACTTCTTCACTGGGAGGGTGTCAGAGCCCTGGAGCAGGCTTCCCAGAGAGGTTGTGGAGTCTCCTTCTCTGGAGCCTTTCCAGCCCCATCTGGATGTGTTCCTGTGTGACTTGTGCTGGATTCTCTGGTCCTACTCTGGAAGGGGGTTGGACTGGAAGATCTCCAGAGGTCCCTTCCAGCCCCTAACATCGTCTATCCTGGGACTTCTTAAAAAACACCCTAAAAGATTTCTAAAGCTTACTCCCAGCTGGCCCCCAGTCAGATCACTGGGGGATGGGGCAGTCTGACTTGTTCCTTAAACAGGACAAGAGAGGTCATCAGCTGAAACTGGCATGTGGCAGATAGAAAACAGCCAAGAGTGAGTGGTTCTCCATCAGTGAGGGGGAAAAATCCAAGCACATAAAATGAGAGTTTCTGAGATGGCTTCCATTAGCACAGGAAGAATCTGGAAGCCAGAACTGGTTTAACATTAGCTCACTGCTCAGCAGCAGTTGAAGCAGCAAGTACAATCCTAGGAATTCTGAGGTGGGGAAGAAAGCTCAGAACAAGCACAGAGCTGTGCCAGACTGCAACCCTCTGCTGCAGCTTGAATCCTACCCACAGCTGAGTCCCTAGTGCCAAGAGCAGGCACAACAGCTCTGGGAGAGGTGTGGAGAGGGGCAGCAGCAATGGCAGCCTGGGCACCAGCTGCCACAGACACAGCAGCCAAGGAGCAGGGGCTTCTGTGCCTGGCAGGGGCTCAGCTCAGCAGAAGTACACAAAGCTCTATAAAATCCTGGGAGGCAAACCCAAGGTGAATTGGGACAAAGTGTTCATTACCTCATCAAGAGCCAGAAGTGGAGACCATAGGGGTAGGTTCAAAGCAGGCAGCAGCAGGCATGTGCTCACTGACTGTCTGTGAGGTGCAGAGCTGCACACAGGTGTGAAGCTGAAGGGAAGTGAGGAGGAAAGGAAGAACTCGAGGAAGAGAGAGCTGTTAAATGTGTAGGGTCTGTGTCTAGCTCAGGAAATCCTCCAGTGGCAAACTGCCCAAGTCAGAGAGAGGAGTTGTGGTTCAAAGCTGATTATTCTGTAAATAAAGCCAGGGTCCAAGGACATTTCTTGCATCTAGAGGAATTTCAGATTTAAACATAAGCCTTAATGCACAGAACCACCCAGAGAAATTTTATATTCTCTTGGAGATGCTGAAATGGCAACTGGAAAACAGCAAACAGAGTAAGAATCACTTCAACAAAAGGAGTGTTCTCCTAAGCCAGTGAGTTTCTTTAATACCAAAAGCAGCCTCCTAAATCTTAGCACAACCTTAGCACAGCCATTTCAGTACCAATAGTGCCCTTAGAATACAGGTAACAGAACTGCTGAACTGTTTGGGTGCTCTCAATTTCCAGGCTATCAACAACAGCAATCCTGAATTACTCAAGATATCCTTGTGGAGTCTAAGGGCAAGAAGGATGCTTAACAATTCCTGACAATCAGGATCCTCTGCTGCATTTACAGAATCACAGAGTCACCAAGGCTGGAAGAGACCTTTCAGGCCATTGAGTCCAACCAGAACCCAACTGCCATGGCCACTAAACCATGTCCCAAAGCACCACAGCTACAGCTTTTTGAACACCTCCAGGGATGGTAACTCCACCACCTCCCTGGGCAGCCTCTTCCATGCCCTTGGCCTTCGTGGCCAGCTGGGCACACTGCTGGCTCATGTTCAGCTGCCCATCCTCCAGCACCTCCAGACCCTTCCCCACCAGGCTGCCTTCCAGCCACTCTGCCCCAGGCCTGTAGCATTGCTTGGGGCTGTTGTGACCAAAGTGCAGGACCTGGCCCTTGGTCTTGCTAAACCTCATTGTGCTGACCTCAGCCCATGGATGTAACCTGTCCAGGGCTCTCTGCAGTACAAACAGTGAGCTTTTAACCCCCAGCTCTGAAAACCACCTGCTCACTATGCTTTGAGTAAAGGTAAAAGCTCCCCAAAGTCACTAATACAGCCCAGACAACGCCCCTCAAGGACAGAGGGATAGAATCTGACTCTCCAGGAGTGGAAGAATGGTTTCCTCCCAGTGTCACTGCCATGAGCAAACCACTTAGTGCTGTGTGCTCTGCTGCATTTAGAGACCTGTCAAACACACAGAGAATGAAGATCATAATCTGTTCAGCACCTTTCTGTCAGCTCTCAGCTCATGCTTTAGCTCCCAGCTTTGTGTAACCCAGCACAGAGAACCTGTTTCTATGTCCCACAGCTAACAAAACCTAGCATGTGCCAGGAGGCCAGGGGAGAACATGGAATGCAAGCTGTGCTCTTCCAAAGGCATAGCCCTGGTACCACCTGCTGTGCATGTGGTGGTGCCAGGTGGTGCTTGGCTATGCAATGGATGTGCTGTGCCCAAGCAGTGCCCAAGCAAGCCTCTGAGATCCTCTGGCCCTTGCTGCCACCAGGGTGTTACAGCTAACGCTGCTCTTTCAGTTAGGGTGGGGAGACACAGGACAGGCTGCCCAGGAAGGCTGTGGATGCCCCCTCCCTGGAGGTGTTCAAGGCCAGGTTGAACAAGGCCTTGAGCAACCTGTGCTGGTGGGAGGTGTCCCTGCCCATGGGAAGGGGGTTGGAGGTAAATGATCTTGAAGGTCCTTCCTAACCCAGCCCATTCTGTGAATGTATGGAGGCAGGACATTGCTCTCCTTGGCCAGATTGCTGCTGCCTGCTCTGGATGTGCTGTGAGGTGCTCTGTCTCTAGAAGTCTAGAGATGGAGCAGTCCAGTAGTGCTTCATCTGGCTACTAAATGTTCTCCCATGGCTCTTGCTGAAGATGGCCCTTCCTGGCCTCAGAAATAACAGCTCCCTGGACCAGATTACAAAAATAGAAATTAGCCACTGTTCCAACTCAGCTGGCAGCTTGGGGCTTTGGTACTTTTATTACTGCAGACATCATCGTCCAGCCATCTGCTAAAGATGAGACAGACAATAAGTGAGCAGAACTGGAAGGGATTCTGCTGCCTCTGCAGCTGGGCATCTCATTACTGTACTCTGGTGGGGAATGGCTGGGGGAGGGAGTTTGTTCTTTTTATAGAGGCAACCACAATGTGATGCACAGCAGCACTTTACTGTTAAAAAGGTTGCTGTTGTTTACAGGAAGGCTGAATGACCCACACTGACCTTTGCTCACTGCTGTCCTATCACTGGTAGGAGGGAAGAAGGAGCAAACCTGTCTCAGATCCTCCTTCTGTATTCCTGAGGCTCTTCTATCACTCAGTTACCAAGAGAGCAGGCAGCCTGACCTGCTCCAGGTGCCACAGCAGCTCCCCATGCTGTTTCCTTTCCCTCACCTCTCCAGAGAAGCAACCCAACCATCCTCCCCTGCAGACAATGGTGATCTCCGGCAGCTTCCAGTAGCTTTGGGCAGCTGTAGGCCACTTTGGTTCTAGAAAGGGCAGGACACTCCCTGACAGTGAGCCAAGTGCACCTTCCTTGAACACTACAATCTCTCAGACACAAACCCTCCTTTCCTTTGCTCTTGGTTTGGTTTACTGTCAAATAAAACAGTGCCTCTTAGGGTTAATAAGGTGGGAGAAGGAGAGGTCTCTGCCCTGAAGTATATAAGGACTCGTGGAAGTTAAACCTGAGACCCTGAAGCCTCCTGGCAGCTTGAGTGATGGCTTCTAACATGAAGAAACCAGATTGAGACATTAGGAGGAAGTTCCTCACCATGAGGGTGGTGAGGCACTGGAACAGGCTGCCCAGAGACCTTGTAGAGGCTCCAACCCTGGAGGTGTCCAAAGCCAGGTTGGCTGATGATGAGCTCCCCGGACGAGTGGAACGTGTTCCTGCCCATGGCAGGGGGTTGGAACCAGATGACTTGGAAGGCCCTTTCCAACCCAAATGATTCTATGACTCTATGAATTTTCTGGGATTTGATGGTCATTAGCCAAAACTGTCCCTACCCAGCTGTGCTCTCCATCTGTGTCCTCTCAGCATAAATGTTCCTCCTGCTGGCTCTGCCTGTGTGACCCCTACAGAAATGGCAAAGCTCCCTGAACTAAAGACTCTCACAGACACAAGATTTGGCACTCCTGCAGACTTAACAAAAAATGCAAGAACTATCAGCTCAGCAGCATGACCAACTCTCAGCATGGGACCACTGCAGAGCTGAGGAGTGGAGAAAACACAGCTAGAGGAGCAGAGCAATGAGCCCTGAGCCCACTGACATCACTGGAAAGACCTGCACTGACTTCACCAGCCTGGGCCTCTCAAGGTCTGGAGATGGCAACATGTCTCTATGCACTCCATTTTCTACACCAAATGAGATGCTTTGAAAATCAGTTTCTTACATAACACAACATGGATCCAGACAATGTCCCTGACTGTAAGAAACGAGGGAAAAGGGAAGATGGAAAAAGCTCTGTGATTAGCCTTCGGGTAATGGGAAGCTTCTCTCTGCCAAGAAGAAATATACTTGAGGACAACATGCAATAACATATTGCAGTGGTTCATTTCAGAAGACACAAAATTTAATTGTTGCCTCTCTATATTTTCACTTCCCCCTATATACATTTCTTTATAAGAAGTCCCCTGGCACAGTTAAACTGGAAGACTACACATGAACTCTTATTGCTTTACCAGCTGAGGGCCCAGGCCTGGTGTCAGGTCATTTGCCCTCCTTAAATGTTTTGGCAGAGCTCTGAAATCCATGGCCAAGAAATTGCCCTTGCTTCATGTGCTCAGAGTTGTTTAAGTCATAATTTGTATTAATTACAGAAAGTAAATCCTTCATTGAAGAAGCAAAGACACAAAGATGATCCAAGGGCTGGAGCAGCAGCCCTTGCATTTAGTCACTGGGCTGGTGGTCACAACAGGCTGCTGTGCAGTCCTCCTGTGTGAGAAACCAAACACTTTTCCCTGACAAATGCTCTTCCAGTCCTCAGTAGTCAACATCAGAATCTTACCTTGTCAAACCCTGAAAAAGGAAGCTCCATCTCCCTGTGCTCATACACAGCAGCTGTGCTGGGGCTCCTGGCAGAGTGAGGTCTGGATGAGACATTGAGAATAAGAGTATGTAGTGAGACTTTGCACAGATCAAGCCATCAGTGTCTCCTGTGAGCCAGACACATCAATTCACAGAGAAGTTGCCCTTTGGAATTAATGAGAAAATAGAAAACAATCCTAAAACCTAAGCAAGAAACCACAAGTAAAGTAGAGAGATTAAATTAAGCACAAACTTGCACTAGGCACACCATAAAGAACAGAAGAGGAACCAAATGCTTCATTCTTCCATGCATCAGCATGCAAAACCATTTGTGCCACAGCTGTATCTGCAATCTTTTCCTCTGACTGGAGCAGTAACACCAGGACAAAAAGATTGCAGGGACTCCCCTCCCTCATCCTGAGCTTGATGCAGCCCTTTACTAGTAACATGTGTAAGACTTCTACCCACCAAAAATCAGTTCAGTTCCATCCTGAGTCATGCCTTTGATACTGGAAGGTGGTTGCTGAAGTGGCAAACCTGGCAGAAAGAGCTTACCCAGCACTGCCTGCCACAGGAAGCCTGGAGAGCATTCCCTGCCAGAAATGAAGAGGGTATTCCACAAGGAGAACAAGCACTGCAAGCTGCTGCTTGAGGCACCTGAACCACTCCAGCTGCCTTATCAGTGAGGTTAGGAATGCCTGTGCTTACCTGGGAAAAGCTGGGGAACCACCCAGGCTGGGAGAGATAAAGCTGTGAGAAAACACCAGGCAGTAACTCAGCAGCTCTCCAGGCTGGAACTCCATGCCCTGGCAATGGGAGATAAGGCCTGGGGAGAGGAAGGAGATTAAAATTACAAACAGTCTGGAGACTTGCTCTTTGTTTCCTCTCTGCAGAGCTGATACACCCAGGTGAAACCACCCACCCCGGTTTAGTGAAGACCAGGAAGGGGCTGCATCCACCCTGGACACAAAGAGAGCACCCATTGAAAGTGAGAGGGGAAAGCAGAGGGTGCAGAAGCATGGCAGGGTTACAAACAGTCCAGTGTCTGGCTGCAAGGGAAGCTAAGGACAGGGTTCCTGTCACAGCTCCCAGAACATCATCGGTAGGACTCTGGTAGGACTTGGAGCATTTGCTTCAGGAAAGCAGCCTCCCTGAACCCAGAGCTGAGCTGCTCCTGCTTACAGCTGCCAGCAGATACTTGGGGCCCAACATGATTACAGACTGCTCAGGGGGGTGCACACTGAAGATATTTAACAGAAAATTCTGAGAGAGCTGCAGCAAGTGAAGAGATTACAGACAAAAATCCAGCAAGCCTAGAAGAAGATGCTGCTGCCTCTTCCTGCCTCCCTGAAATGTTTGCCTTGGGAAATCAACAAAGACTAATGCTCAGACCCTCTCTTGTCCTCTGTCTACATCAGAACTTGCCCTCTGTGTCTGAAAGTCAAATATTTCAAGTAGCTTTACTTCTGAGTTTCGTAAGGAAGTTCAAATGATGGAAATATCCAGAGGCAGTGAGGTGCAGAGTGCTTTGTAATGGTTACAGGAACAGTGTCTGAGGAGCAGGAGTGCTGCTGCTAGCTGAGACTGCTCAGAGATGCATCCAGCTTGGATGTCTCAACACCTAGAAGATGCTTGGTCACAGTGAGGTGATTCAGAGTGACAGTTAGGAACCTGTACCCTCAGTCCTTCAGCAGGGGTCATTTTCTGGGGCCTGTGTATTGCCAGGCTCCCATATAGCCCCTGGAGGCTGCTGGACTGCTTTTAAGAATGAGTCAGAGCAGAAACATCAGACAGCTATTCCTGTAATCACTCTGGAGGAGCCCAGGAGAGGCAGCCCTGAGGTATCTGCCCTCAGCTGAGTCTCCAGGGAGCTGATCCCTCCCTGCCTCACAGGGAAGCTCAGCCAGCTGGGAACATCCCTGTCACCTCAGCCAGCTGGGAACATCCTTGTCATCTCAGCCACAGGGCTGAGCTCTCAGGTGGCTTCTCTGCTGGCTGAGGCTGAATGGAGCACGGGAAGAGGCAGCTGCCTGTGCACAGCTAGAAAGGAGATGTGACACCATTCCGGATCCCAGCTGCCCCTCTGTGACTGCCAGCACCGTGTCTGGCCCTGGAGAGCTGACCCAGGCAGTGCCACAGCTCTCTGCTCCAGCGCAGTTAGCGTGGCACTGCCTGGTAACAGTGCAGAACTGAGTTTCCCCTGAGATGAGTGTGGCTTGAGAAAGCTGCTCCCAAGAAGAGAAGCAGGCATTTCAAGGCCAGACTCTGACTGGTCACAACTAAATGTTCCTAGAAACCACCCGGAGATGTCTGTGGGTGGGCCCCTGGTACTGATGCTCATATATCCAGCTAGGCTCTCAAGACCCTCAGCTCCCTCAGCCTGGCCTCACAGGAGATGTTCCACTGCCTGCAGCACCTTTGTGGCTCTGAGGTGGACTCTCTCAAACAGTTCCCTGAGGTCCTTCTTGAGCTAAGGGGCCCAGAGCTGGACACAACATTCCAGATGTGGCCTCAGCAGGGCAGAGTAGCTATTGAAGAAAAATAGCTAGAATCAAATATCTTGTGAATTGCTGGTTCACAATAAATTAGAACAAGGGGGAAACCAAAAGAACCAGTTAGAATAGAGAGAAAGAAGTTACTCTTGAGCTGCTTGAGCTCTTAGATCTGCAAACCAACGATGGCAAACGTGGCAGATAAGCCCAGGTAAAATGATGTCTTTTCTGCTTCTGGGGGCAGAAGAAGAAAGGGGAAAGGACTGTGGTTTTGAAATCACAACAGAATGAACTCCCTCTCATTCTCAGACCTATTCATTTCCCAATCCTTACTTTTACAGCTCATCTCACCCCCTTGTGCAATGATCACTTACAGGACAGCCTGACAGCACCAGGCAGACAATCCCTGGCATGCTGCTCACTGTCCCGGCTGCAGAGCCCACAGCCTCTACTGCCTGTCCTCTCCCCCAGACTGCTTCAACTCTTCTCAGAGGGATGTCTGATGGAAGGGAATAGAGGAATAAAAAGAGGAAGCAAAGGGGAGAAAGGCAGAGACTTAGGGAATTCACTCCAAAATGTTTCTAAAAGCCCCAGTAGGTAGCAGCCTGCAAGGCTGTCACACTCTCAATGTCGTTTGGAGCATGCCCACAGAACTGATGTGGATTTTTCCTGAGTTTCTGTCTAAAGCTCTGGGTTTAGCATTTCAGCAGCTCATCATTGGGGTTCCAAATTGATGCAAGTGAGGTCTGCCATGACTGCAGAACCGAGCATCCATCCATCACCAGGAGTCACATCCAAGCCTGCCCAGACAGAAACACCCTCACCAGAGGCAAAATGTGGTTCCTATGTATAGGGAATTCTATTTTCAGCCACTGAGCTGCCTAAAAATAAACTCCTACTCAAATGCAAGAGTCTCCTTCAGTCTATTTTATTAGCACTGTTAAAATACAAAGCACAACTTTGATTTGCAAGAGCTATTCCTGCTCTAGCAGTGTCAGGTGGATGGCTGCCAGCATCCTGTGGACACACTTTACATTCTTCTACAGACCTGGACACTTCCAAAAGGACACTGCTCTAGCTTTTGAAAAATAGCCCTCAGTGACTTGCTGCCAGCTGAAGCATCCAAAGTGTCTGCCCTCAAAAAAAGACTCAGTGCTTTTGGCAGCCTTTGCAAGCTGGTCTGTTTTTTCCAATCCAGAAACCTTTTTTATTCTTTTCTTTTTTCCTTTTTTTTTTTCTTGCCAGTCATCAGAACTAATATTCTTACCCAGAAAATACATGTTCAGAGTGGTTTGCATTTAGACACTGCAGAGAGGCCAGGAGACAAGAAGGGCTGAGGCCCCAGGGGCTGCTACTGAATTACAAGGGCAGTTACTTTCCTTCTGGACTGAAAGGGAAGACACCGGAAGGTGGCAAAGGAGCTAACGAAGCACTGGGATCTCCAGCACCATCCCTCCCAGGACTGCAGGGCCATGGGCCAGTGATGCTCAGGAGTGCCACAGGGCTGCCCCTCACTGTGAGGAAGGAGGAGGCCAGCAGCAGGTCTGTGAGGTCCAGCCATGGGCAGCTGTACCCCACCTGGCAAACCCCCCAAAACCCACAAGGCATGGTGCCAGTGCTGAAGGGTTGTGAACAGGGCAGCAGTTCTGGTGAGGTGACAGAAAGACTCCAAAATCTTAACTGCAAAGGTTTTCCTCCCTGTCCTATGGGACTTGCCAGAATGGTCTGTTTCCAGGGTGGAGGGTTGGACTGAATGATCTTGAAGGTCTCTCCTAACTAAATGTATTCGGTGATTCTGTTCAGATTATGGATTACATCCTTCACTTTATGAACAGAAATTCCCAAACAAAATAGGATTTCATTTCAGATCCCCAGGGGTCTGTGTGGACCTCTCACCAACCATAGTCTGCATTTCTTGATAAAAAGGAACATCTTCCCACAATTTAAGCACAAGAAAATACCTTCAGATGCAACACCAGTGCAGTGTAGTGCACTTAGAGGCATGGTCAGGCATGGCTGGGTACCTGACTCTGCCTGTTCCATAGTGCTGCCAGAGGTCATCACCACCTCAGCAGAGCAGAACTGCTGTGCACTCTCCATCTGCTCTGGGAGAACCTGGAGAAACTGCCACACCAGCCCTGCTCTTGGACAGGGTTAGCTCACCTGCTGCATTTTGCCCTGCAGTGGCTAAGGAATGTGCACTGCCCATACCCTGCCAGGTACCTCTGCTGCCCTTCATTCCACAGCAGGTTCAAAGACAGGGCCCAAGGCTTGCAGTCTCTGCTCTAAACCATCATCACATTCAAATTTAGTAAGAATGCTGCAGCATTCTGACAACTCCAATATCCTTCAGAGTTAATATCTCTTTCTGGGGCTGCTTTTCCTTTTCAGTTTTACCATAACCTTCATTATTCTTTTCTCTCCATCTCTCTTCTGAGTGAAAGAAATACAGTTTTCTGGAGACACAAACACTGCTGAAATGAAAGACACACACTGACAGTCTGACTCAGTCCTTGGGGCTTGGGGTGTTGTTGTTTACTAGCTTTTCTTGCATTGGAATGTCCTATCATAATAAAAAAGTGCAAGGTCCTGCATCAAAGTGCAAGGTCCTGCATCTGGATGGGGCCAGTGCCAGGCACAAATCCAGGCTGGCTGCAGAGTGTGCTGAGCGCAGCTCTGGAGACTTGGGGGTGTTGAGTGCTGAGCAGCTCCCCAGGAGCCAGCAGTGCCCTCATGCAGCCCAGCAGGCAGCTGTGGGATTCTGCCCCTTGACTCTGCTCTGCTCAGACCTCACCTCCAATCCTGCCTCCAGTTCTGGTGTCCCCAGCAGGAGAAGGACACAGAGCTGCTGGAGTGAGTCCAGAGGAGGCCACAAAGATGATCCAAGGGCTGGAGCAGCTCTGCTGTGAGGACAGGCTGAGGGAGCTGGGGGTGTTCAGCCTGGAGAAGAGAAGACTCCAGGGGGACCTCAGAGCTGCCTGCCAATAGCTGAAGGGATCCTGCAGGAAGGCTGCAGAGGGACTTCTCATCAGGGTGTCTAGAGACAGGCCAAGGGGGAATGGTTTGAAGCTGAGGCAGAGCAGGGTTAGAGTGGAGCTGAGGAAGAAGTTCTTCAGTAGGAGGGTGCTGAGACTCTGGAACAGGCTGCCCAGGGAGGCTGTGGCTGCCTCCTGCCTGGGGGTGTTCAAGGCTGGATAAGCCTAGTTGAGAGGTGTCCCTGGGCATGGTGGGAGGTTGGAGCAGATGAGTTCTGAGGTCCCTTCCAACCTGAGCCATTCTCAGAGTCTATGAAGCACGGAAGCCTTTTGCTTTGCTTCCGTGCCAAATGGCACATTCTATGTGTAAGAGTAGATAAGGCATAGCCAAGTGGACCCAAGCAGGTATGCAGTAAAAAGTCTGTCCAGAAGACAGGCCCCAGAAATGAGAGGTTTTTCACATACATTCACCAGGAAAGTTCAGTTCAGCAGAGCCAGCCTGGCACTGCCACAGCCAAGGACAGAGGCAGTGCCTGTGTCAACACAGTTCCCACAGGCACAGCTCCTGAGAGCAGCCTTTGAAGTCACAGTGCAGCATCAGCAAAAGCCATCCCTGGGCCACTCAAACACATCTTTAATGTCTCACAACTGACAAAAAGAGACCAGCCTGTGCTCAACCTGCATAGGCCAAGCATGGCAGCAGGGGCTGCTGAGCCCTCCAGTTGGAGCTGCCCTACCCCTCCAGAGCAGTCCCCAGAGCAGACAGGAGCCCACAGCCCCAGCAGCAGGCATGCTGCAGACCCAACATGACAGTGGCCT
The DNA here is from genome assembly GCF_027791375.1 of Indicator indicator. Taxonomy (NCBI): domain Eukaryota; kingdom Metazoa; phylum Chordata; class Aves; order Piciformes; family Indicatoridae; genus Indicator; species Indicator indicator. Next base: position 36,936,271 of record NC_072013.1, read on the forward strand.
GCTCAGGGCTTTGGTCATGCTGTGCCATGGCTTGGGCCAGGGCCAGTGGGGATGATCTCAAAGGCAGCCTGAAGAGTGAATCCCTGCCCAGTTTCTATGCTTGGAGTTATTCTCTGACTGGAGGCTTGGTGCCAGGCACAGGCCACCTGGGCAGGCATCAGGTGGAGGGCTGCATGAGCACAGCCCTGCCTGGCAGGGAACTGCTCACAAGAGCACACAGCCACACTCGACATCTGTGAAGCCCTGCCCAGGGAACAGCTTTCTGGGCTCTTGTAGCCTATCATCCATTTCTGCTTTCATTCCAGTTTCCCATTTTCTGTGGCACGGGAGAAATTGCCCAGCACCTCTTCAGCTCCTCAGCTTTTCCCTATTTATCCCCCTTTTACCAAGCTTCCTCTGATGCCTTCCTCTGTAACACATTTCTCCATCTCAGATGTCCCTTGCCCTGCTATTTGCAGTGTTTCTTTTGTTCTTGCTTTCAGGTTGACTCAGGTTGACTTGCTCTCAGCCCTGACCAGGCTCTAAACCAGCTGCTCTCAGTTCTTTCTCTTCTCCCAGGCACTAGATCTGTAAGAGTCCTTGTGGGAGCTCCACACACTTCCTATCATCTCTTTAGTCCTCCTTCCACTTCTGAGATACTGCTAAAGGCAGCGGAGTGGCCACCGGCCTTAGGGGTCAGTCAGACTGTGGAGAGGTTTTGTTAAATCAATTTTCTGTAAAAATAGCCTGCCCAGCTCTATTTGTGACAGGGCCCTGATATTTTTAGGCTCCTGATTTAATACTAAGAAAAACAAAGCCCAGCTAAATTCTCCACCTGATTGTTAAACCAGCACCGAGTTCTGCCTTCTGCTGAATTGCTCCTTTGGCTTCACTCTTTGTGTTTTGAAGCTTGCTCACCAGGCAGCTCCTCCAGCCACTCATCACTATATGCTTCCTCTCAGTGCTATACACTTGAGATGTTAGCTTTGCTGGCTAGCAACAACATTGGACATCATCAAAAAAACCATCCAGTGGTTATTGTCGGTGGGGGAGGGAATTTCAGCTCACACTGACACAAGCTCTTTAACCAAAGGAAGCAGCACAGGAAATTGGGATATTAGTGACCTAAAGAAGTAATGCCTAAAAAACTCTTTAGCCACTGGGTCCTCACATTCTGGCTGTGTGCTCCTGCACAGAACTCATCCCTTTTGGTGGCTTCTTCCACATGCCAGAGCTGACAGTTTTCACAAACTGCCACTTTGGCACAGAGCTTATCCTTGACACAATGGATCTTAGCTGCTTAGTTCTCTAGGATGCTGTCACACTGCAGCAGCTGCTGCTGCTCAGACTTCATCACATTTCCTTCGTGCCTAGTCCTTGGGAGCCCACAGCCAGGATTTTCTTCAGTCCATATCACCCAGCTCTGCATGGTTTTGTTGATCATTCTTTGACATTAGACAATCTGTCTTTCTCCACATGCTGGGATGTTTCATCAGCCATCCTAAGCTACCTCACACACAACTAGAATGTTTTCAGATTCACAGAATGCATTTGGGTTGGAAGGGACCCTCAAAGGTCATCTTGTTCTGCCTCTGTGTGGTTTCTCTGTTGCCAGTGTGCTGTGTTTCCATGTTCCAGGTGTGCAGAGCAGAATGCAGTCAGTGCAGTGGTTCCTGCAGTGCTGCACATGGACATTGTGACTGTTAGCCTAGGCAGCAGGCAGGCTTTTCCTAAGGGTCCAACACATGCCACCAGCATGGCTGCAGGAAGAGAAGCAGTGTGGCAGGCCAGGAAATGAAGGAGTGGGGGCTGGGAGATGCAGCCACAGGCCATGGACAATCTAGAGAGAAGGCTCTGGACTGGCAGGAGGAGTCATAGAATTGTCAGGGTTGAAAGGGACCTCAAGGCTCATCCAGTTCCAACCCCCCTGCCATGGGCAGGGACACCTCACACTACAGCAGGTTGCTCACAGCCACATCCAGCCTGGCTGCAAAAACCTCCAGGGATGAGGCTTCCACCACCTCCCTGGGCAACCTCTCTCACCACCCTCATGGGGAAGAATTTCTTCCTAACATCCAATCTGAATCTACCCATTTGTAGTTTTGCTCCACACACCCCCCCCCAGCCCTATCATTACCTGCTACCCTAAAGAGTCCCTCCCCAGCTTTCTTTTAGGTCCCCTTCAGATACTGGAAGGCCACAATAAGGAAGTCACAAGCTCTGAGGAAAGACTCCACTGGATTTCTTCCATGGTCCCCCCACGGACCCAGGCGTCAGCACTGAAAGCAGATGCCCTGGGGTATGCCAGGGTCCTGAGGGGAGAAGGTGCCTGAGCAGGGGATGCAGGCAGGGCCACCTTAGCCAGGAGTGTTGGAACAACTGGCATGGGGTGGTGGTACAGACTGCCAGGCACAGCCACAGCTCTAACAGCTCAGGAAGCAAGGAAGTCAGAAGAAACTAATTCAGGAAGGAAGGAATTCAGAAGGAATTCAGAAGAAAGGAAGGAATTCAGAAGGAAGGGAAGAATTCAGAAGGAAGGGAAGAATTCAGAAGGAAGGAATTCAGAAGGAAGGAAGGAATTCAGAAGGAAGGGAGGAATTCAGAAGGAAGGGAGGAATTCAGAAGAAATTCAGAAGAAAGGGAGGAATTTAGAAGGAATTCAGAAGGAAAGAAGGAATTCAGAAGGAATTCATAAGGAAGGAAGGAATGTAGAAAGAATTCAGAAGGAAGGAAGGAATTCAGAAGGAAGGAATACAGATGGAATTCAGAAGAAAGGAAGGAATTCAGAAGGAAAGAATTCAGATGGAATTCAGAAGAAAGGAAGGAATTCAGAAGGAAGGAATTCAGATGGAATTCAGAAGAAAGGGAGGAATTTAGAAGGAATTCAGAAGAAAGGAAGGAATTCATAAGGAAGGGAGGAAGGAAATAATTTCCAACAATCTTACCAAGCAAGCAAGAAAGATCAACGTAAGAAGAGAAGCTTAAAAATCCAGGGAGCAGGCTCAGCATCTGGGGACTCAGTGTTTCCTGAGAGCTCTGGCTCAGACACCCAGTGCACACCTAGGACACGTGCCAAGGCCTCACATGAGACAGTGCAAACGTTCAGCTGAGTGGGTTCATGTTTCATAGGGAAACTCATCTAGGAGAAAAACACCTCAGAGGGTGAAAAGGGAATCCTCCCATCCTCAAGAGGGAATTTGTGTACCCAGGAGGTCATTTACTACTCTAGAAAAGCAGAGTTCAGTGTGAACACAGAAAATAAATATTTCTGGTCACACCAACAAATGAAATCAACACATAGTTCATTGTTCAGCAGTGAAATATGTCACTGGAAAACAAAACCCATGACAGGAGGTGGTTATTTCTGCATACACATTTGGGAATGTCTTGTCCCAAGCAAAACCAAAACAAACAGAAACAAACCCCACCAAACAGTTGTATTTCAATTACTCAGACTGATAGGGATTGAAATCAAGCAATCAGATGATGACATCTCCTACTGGGAGGACATCCCAATTTGGATCAGGTCTAGAAAAGAAGTCTTTCTTTTTCAGAGAAATATCTCACTCAAGTAAGCAAAGGTTATGGAGGCTACCAGCCCTGCCCCAACAGATCCTAAATGGCAACTTGGTTTGTGAAAGAAGGAACAATTCTGAGTGTTTCTACATAAAACAATGAAGTCCAAAAGGCAGAACCTTTGCTGTGCAATTTTCTTCTGCACTGTTCACAAACAAAAGGTTATTTGCCAGAATTTTAGAAGACTTCTTATCTGAGTGCTTCAAAACATGAATATGGTACCCTGGAGCAGAAGAAGCATGGTCACACTCTCCACACTATTTGCCCCTGTGACACTGGCACATAGCCATCTGCTGATGGATTGCTCTTCTCCTGAAGGGTAAAGTTACGCAGAATCCTAGAATGGCTCAGGTTGGAAGGGACCTCAGAGCTCATCTGCTCCAACCTCCCCACCATGCCCAGGGACACCTCACAACCAGACTCAGTTGCTCAAGGTCTCATCCAACCTGGCCTTCAACACCTCCAGGCAGGAGGCAGCCACAGCCTCCCTGGGCAGCCTGTGCCAGAGTCTCAGCACCCTCCTACTGAAGAACTTCTTCCTCAGCTCCACTCTAACCCTGCTCTGCCTCAGCTTCAAACCATTCCCCCTTGGCCTGTCTCTAGACACCCTGATGAGAAGTCCCTCTGCAGCCTTCCTGCAGGATCCCTTCAGCTATTGGCAGGCAGCTCTGAGGTCCCCCCAGAGTCTTCTTTTCCCCAGGCTGAACACCCCCAGCTCCCTCAGCCTGTCCTCACAGCAGAGCTGCTCCAGCCCTTGGATCACCTTTGTGGTCTCCTCTGGACTCACTCCAGCAGCTCTGGGACAGCAGAACTGGAGGCAGGATTAGAGGTGAGGTCTGAGCAGAGCAGAGTCAAGGGGCAGAATCCCCTCTCTTGCCCTCCCGCTGCAGCCCAGCACACAGCTGCCTGCTGGGCTGCCTCTGCTGTGCAGCAGCACTGTGCAAACAAGCAGAGCAGCTGGCCCACGGCAATAAACTTCTGGTACGTCAAAGCTCACAACAAGCAACAGCTCCACACAGAACCTTGGCCTCTCATACCTCACAGCTCAGATGCTTTCAGGAACTGCTGAGCAAATCCAAGAACAGGCAGCCCTAACAAATAAGAACAGAACTTTGTTGTTGTTGTGTATTGAGCAGAGCCATGACGAGGGAAATATTTGGAGGCAAACAAGAGTGCATCAAGATATGAAGGAGCTTCTAGGAGGCTTTATTTAACTTGTTTATTAAGACTGGAACTCAGCTCAGGCCAAAACCTTCTGTGACATCCTGGAAAAAGTGCTCAGTGAAATGCAGAACAGCTGTGTCCTCCTGCATTGCCCTCAACAACAACCTCTGTCTGTCTCAGCGCTCCAGCAAAGGGACTGCTGGCTGGATGCAGCTTGGCAGGGGGTGGGGGGCGGCAGGCAGGAGGAACCTGCAGAACCTGTATTAAAATGATGCCAGCTTGGCACAGTCTCAGCAAGTCAAGATGGAACTTGTGTCTCATTCCTCTGTGGATTCAGCTGCTGCCCAGCCACCAGGAGGCTACTTTCCCAGCCATAGTCAATCAAAAAGAGCAACAGAAGTGGGTAACAGAGGCTGAGTTTAACATTTCAGGTTTCAAGGATTTTGTCCCAGTCATCTACACCCTGCTGCAGCCCAGGTGAAGCTGCCCAGCTGCAGGAAATGAGGCAAAGCCAGTCTGAGTTTTGTAAGCCATGAAGAAGCTGTGCAGAGCACCATGGAACAGAACAGGCATGGCTAAGAGGAATACCAGCAGAAGCTTTGGGCAGAGTTCCAACCACAGGCAACATCAGGCTTAGGAGAACATATTCCAGGATTGTTTGAGGTATAAGAAATCATATAATCATAGAATCAGCCAGAGTGGAAGAGACCTCCAAGATCATCCAGTCCAACTTCTCACCCAGCTCTATCCAATCAACCAGACCATGGCACCAAGTGCCTCATCCAGGCTTTCCTTGAACATCTCCAGAGACAGCGACTCCACCACCTCCCTGGGCAGCACGTTCCAATGGCAAATATCTCTCTCTGTGAAGAATGGAGCTCCCTAATGTACTGCTTCCCAGAAAATGACAGGAATTCTGTCCTTACTGGGAAAACAAAAATCTGCTGAGGCAGACGGCACTGGCAGCACTTATACCTCTCAGATCAGCTCCCCTGCTGCAAAGTGGCCTTACAAGCAAGTGCAGGTCTAATGAAGCCAAGCTCTGAATCAGTTCAAAACTGATCTGAATTCAGCATTTTGCTTCTAGCAATCTGTTGAAATCAGTCTGATGATCAGCACCATTGCTGCTTCTCTTCTGCCAAGTCCTGGTTTGAAGCTGAGGCAGAGCAGGGTTAGAGTGGAGCTGAGGAAGAAGTTCTTCAGTAGGAGGGTGCTGAGACTCTGGAACAGGCTGCCCAGGGAGGCTGTGGCTGCCTCCTGCCTGGGGGTGTTCAAGGCTGGATAAGCCTAGTTGAGAGGTGTCCCTGGGCAGGGTGGGAGGTTGGAGCAGATGAGTTCTGAGGTCCCTTCCAACCTGAGCCATTCTCAGAGTCTATGAAGCACGGAAGCCTTTTGCTTTGCTTCCGTGCCAAATGGCACATTCTATGTGTAAGAGTAGATAAGGCATAGCCAAGTGGACCCAAGCAGGTACGCAGTAAAAAGTCTGTCCAGAAGACAGGCCCCAGAAATGAGAGGTTTTTCACATACATTCACCAGGAAAGTTCAGTTCAGCAGAGCCAGCCTGGCACTGCCACAGCCAAGGACAGAGGCAGTGCCTGTGTCAACACAGTTCCCACAGGCACAGCTCCTGAGAGCAGCCTGTGACTCTATGACCTTGTATTGGCCAATTCATCAAGGACTGATTCTGTAACCTGTAGTTGTAGACAACAAATCAGTGCAATGTGCATTTGGGGAGAGCAGATCCATGGTGGGGAGGTTGGAGTAGATGTGCTCTGAGGTCCCTTCCAGCCTGAGCCATTCTGTGACTCTGTGATTGTAAAACCATGCTGTACTGATTGATGGAGTTTATATATGCATACAACTAACTAAATCATAACATTCTGTGCCCCCCATCCTCAACAAACAAACAAAAGGGGGAAAAAGCCAAACCCAAACAAAATCAACACAAAAAACCCCCAAACAAAGCCAAGAAAAAATCAATCAAAATAAATCAAAACAAACCAAAAGAAATCCACAAGACAATTAAAGGATAGGGGGGAAAACTCATGAATGCCATAGGAAAAGAGAGTGAGATTCAGAGCAATATTGTGATAGGCTGCCAAAGAGGCACTTGGACATAGAGCACACTCTGTAGTTTACTCAACTGTTATCTGCAGTGAAGTAAAATCGTGACTGGAGGTCCTTTGGAGTATAAATATGGAGAGAACAACAAAAAAAGATACCAAAGCTGCCCAATTACTTGAAGCAGAGGTAGTAAATCTGATTAGATAAGATTCCATTCTTATTAAGCAATGAGGACAAATTCCTGGTGGATTACCTGAGGCTCCAGTAGATTTAGTAGCACTAAATGGTTTCTACAACAAGTGCTACAACTCCAAGGAGGATTAGTCAGGGTAGTCCTTTTGTTTATTTTCTCAATGCCAAATTCCATTCACAAGAGTCTCCCCTAGTTTTACAATCTGCTCAGCACTTAGATATGGCAAGGTCACAGATCAGAGGATGTTAGCGCTCAAAGGGACCTCCAAAGATCACCAAGTCCAACCCCCTGCCAGAGCAGGACCAGAGAATCCAGCACAGGTCACACAGGAACACATCCAGATGGGGCTGGAAAGGCTCCAGAGAAGGAGACTCCACAACCTCTCTGGGAAGCCTGTTCCAGTGCTCTGGGACCCTCCCAGTCAAGAAGTTCCTCCTCATGTTGAGGTGGAACCTCCTGTGCTGCAGTTTCTATCCATTGCCCCTTGTCCTATCCCAGGGTGTAATGGAGCAGAGCCTGTCCCTGTCCCCTCCCTCTTGACCCCCAGACCTCAGCTATTGATAGACATTGATCAGATTCCCTCTCAGTGTTCTCCCATCCACACCAACCAGCCCCAGGGTTCTCAGCCTCTCCTCCCCAGGTAGTGCTCCAGTCCCTCAATCTTCCTGGTAGCTCTTTGTTGGACTCTCTCCAACAGATCCCTGTCCTTCCTGAAATGGGGAGCCCAGAACTGGAGGTCCCTCCCAACCCAGACCATTCTGTGATTCTGTGATTCTCTAATCCCCATTCTCCTCCTGACGTTTTGCTTCACCATGCCCTCATGCATGCAGCCTGTGCCCACCACTGAATGGCAACATGGGCACTCCAAAAGCCCCCAGGACTTTTCAGTAACAGCACTGGAAGCAAGAAACCAGGGGAAATAAGGACATGGCAGTAACAGCAAGATTCCTCTCAAGCTCCCAGCTAGGTGTGCTATTGTTTATGAAGCAGCAGGAGGATACTCATTTTCCAACACTCTGTCTGCCCTGGGAAACTTAATCTAACTACCAGCAGAGAAAAATATTACCCTTTGACTAGACTTCACATACCATGAGGAGAGAAGGGGTTGGGCAGTTCTATTTTTAACCAAAAGGTTTCTAAAATTGAACCACTTTGGTGTTCCCGCTCAGGAAAGAAAATAGCAGAGTCTTGGGTTTGTGGGAAGCCACACAAAAATAAAAAGCTGTTGGGTTGTCATTGGAAAGAAAAAAAAAACAACACAGCAGCAATACACCCAGTAGCACATTCAAAACATAATAAATCTCTTTTTTTCTCTTTTCCTTTTCCTTGTTTGTTTTTTTTTTTTTAAAGTGAGGAGTGTCAGGCTCTAACCTTTTGCCTGACAAAGCCCCAAAGCACTCCAAGCACTCACTGCTCATCCTCCAAGTATGGACATGCAAAGAGAGAGGAGTAGGTGGCAGAGTAAGAGCAACTCAGCTTCACACTGCTTCACCTCCCTGAGGTAACAGCAGATGCTATGCCTCTGTGAGACCTCACCTGGAGCACTGCATCCAGCTCTGGAGCCCTCAGCACAGGAAGGACATGGACCTCATGGAGCAGCTCCAGAGGAGACCACGAAAATGATCAGGGGGTTGGAGCAGCTCTGCTAGGAGGACAGGCTGAGGGAGCTGGGGGTGTGCAGCCTGGAGAAGAGAAGGCTCCAGGCAGACCTAAGAGCAGCCTGCCAGGACCTGAAGGGGCTACAAGAAGGCTGCAGAGGGACTGTTCCCAGAGCCCTGCAGGGACAGGACCAGGGGTAATGGTTTGAAATGAGAGCAGAGCAGATTGAGATTGGATGTGAGGAAAAAGTTCTGCACCAGGAGGCTGCTGGAACACTGCAACAGGTTGCATGGGGAGGGATTTGAAGCCCCATCCCTAGAGATATTCAAGGTGAGGCTGGACAAGGCTCTGAGCAACCTGATCTTGTTGGGGATGTCCCTGCTGACTGCGGGGGGTTGGACTGGATGACCTTTGGAGGTCCCTTCCAACCCAACCCATTCCATGAGTCTGTGATAAAGATGCAATGAGACCCAGGGGTTCATACATGCAAGCAAGAGACAGAATATCAGCTCCAGCCCAGATCTTTCAGTGTGTGGCTCTCACCACACAAGGACCTTCCAGAGCTTCTGATTTAAGATAAGATGAATGAGGTTTGTTTATTTTGTCCATGTGCCCTAACTAGATGAGTTTGACATCATCACAGCACAGAGTGAAGTGCCTGTGTGGGGTGCACACTGCGTGGGCTCTGGTCCCTCCTGACAAACAGCAAATATCTTCTTTCTATTTTTACTTCAATGTCTTTGTAATATTTTCCTTGTATAATCAATCATTTAAAGGCAGCACAGCCTACAGGACTTAATAAACAACTGAAAAACAAGAACTCATTCCCAATTTATCACTGAAGGAATACTCAGCCCTTGGCAGCACCAATAACTCTGCAAACATTTCCCAGCTGGGTCAGAGCTGTGTCCAGCAGAGCTGAGATTATTTACCTGGCTTCATTTTCTGGTTGCTCAGCTCCATGGACTGCTCAAGTGAGACTGCAGTGCAGTGTAAGTGTCACAGGTTAAAGCTGAACAGGTTTGCATGCTGAACTCCAAGTATTTCAGCTGCACAAGCAGGGACTGTGTTTATCAGAAGCATGTGCAGAATGAGGCTGGGAGGGCAGAAACACCACAAGTAGCTTGGAAGCTTGTTGCACAGTGGAGCTTCCTTGGCAACGCATTCTCTAACTGGCACATACTACAAAAAGTCCAAAGATCATGCAGCTCCTCAGCTAGACTCTAGAGGAAGTTACTCTTACTGTCAGCAAGAGATTTCATACAAGCTCAGAATGGCTCAGGCTGGAAGGGACCTCAGAGCTCATCTGCTCCAACCTCCCCACCATGCCCAGGGACACCTCTCAGCTAGACTCAGCTGCTCAAGGCCTCATCCAGCCTGGCCTTCAACACCCCCAGGGAGGAGGCAGCCACAGCCTCCCTGGGCAGCCTGTGCCAGAGTCTCACCACCCTCCTACTGAAGAACTTCTTCCTCAGCTCCACTCTAACCCTGCTCTGCCTCAGCTTCAAACCATTCCCCCTTGGCCTGTCTCTGGACACCCTGATGAGAAGTCCCTCTGCAGCCTTCCTGCAGGATCCCTTCAGGTACTGAAGGGCAGCTCTGAGGTCCCCTTGGGGTCTCCTCTTCTCCAGGCTGAACACCCCCAGCTTTCCAAAACTAGTTCACAAAAATAAAAGATTTCTGTTTAATACTAAAACTGCTCTACAAACGCCTCCCTTAGACAAAAGAAACACTGCTTTGTTGTACACTTAGAAAAAAGATCAGTTAATCCTTCTTGTGGCTAGCAGGTCGAGAGAGTTTCTCCTCCCCTTCTAATCTGCCCTGCTAAGGCCACATCTGGAATATTGTGCCCAGTTCCAGGCCCCTCGGGTCAAGAAAGACCTCAGAGACCTGCTTGAGACAATCCAGCACAGAGCCCCAGAGCTGCTGCAGGCTGCTCAGGGATGTCCAAGGACAGCACAAGGGGCTCTGGGGGCAAGCTGGAGCAGAGGAGGTGCCAGGGGAACAGAAGGAAAAACTTTTTCCCTGTGAAGGTGCCAGAGCCCTGGAGCAGGCTGTCCAGAGAGATTGTGGAGTCTCCTTCTCTGGAGACTTTCCAACCCCACCTGGATGTGTTCCTGTGTGACCTGCCCTGGGTGCTCCTGCTCTGGCAGGGGGGTTGGACTGGATGATCTCTGGAGGTCCCTTCCAGCCCCTACCATCCCGTGACACATTCTTTTTCTGGCAATGCCAACGAGGAACACCTAGGATTGCCCAGCACCTGCACACTTGGGAACATATTTTGTTCAGCTGATCCTAAGCTAGAAGAGTAATCCTACATCAACAGGAGAGCAAGAGAGGAAAACATCTCTGCACAAGAAGAAAACACTTCTACACAGCTAGCTGGATGGTAAAAGTGTTGTGTAACTCAGATAATAAAGCAGACCTACTCGTTCAGATGGTTCAGTAGGGGCTTTTAGCTGATTACAGATAAAACATGGAATTTCAGAAAATCATCATCAAGATCAATACAGCCAGAGGGCTGCAGTTTTATATTGAGATTTATAATCTATAGATAGTTGTTCTTGTAATGGAAAACTCAGCATGTTCCCAAAAGTTAGATTTTTGTTTTAATTAACAATCCCTCTATTTTTTTCTCTCTTCCAGTCCCAGCCAGTCCTTTTCCATCCTTTAATTCCATGCCCAAGCAAGCCTCCTACTTCAGGGACACAAGCCCCAAATGTAACTCTTCCTTGTTTGTAGAAGTGGGTTTGACACTCCTCTGTAGGGCCAGACACACAGCTATAGCCGGACCCAGCCAGGAGTGGAACCCTTCCATGCCATGGAAACCCAGAGTGTGATCAAGCAATGTGCCTTTCACTGGGGGTGTGAGTCCCTCTGCACCAGAATGGATGGCAAAGGCCCAGCAATGAGCCTTTGGAAAATGCCATTTCCTGAAAGGCTGCTGGCAGGCTGGGGAGAGGGAGTGCAGCCTGACTCAGCTCAGCACCCCAAGGCTCATCACAGCTGGAGTCACAGCTGCAGCTCCTGCCAGGGCATTCCCTGCACCGTGCAAACCCTGTACTCTGCCTGACTGCATGGAAAGGGGGCATGGAGCCAGGCTCCTGCCTGCCTCTGGGGACTGCTTTGTATTCTAGGGTGGAGGTAGACATCTGTCTAGGTCAGGATTTCTTGTAGAGGTCTAAGTCTCACCTCCTATGCAGTATGCCCTGCAGTGCATGCATCCCAGCTCCTGCCTGGCTCAGCCCACTGAGCTGCATCTAGGCTGTGAAAGGATGGGCTGCAGGGTTTGCTCCTGATTCCTGCCAGGGCAAAGGCTGAACATCACTTTGTTTGGGGGAAGCTGTCTTTCACTTCATTCCATTTTGCACTGCTAGTTCACGCAGCTCTTGAGCACAAGCCAGAGTCTGCCCTCAGCTCTGTTCCTGCATGCTCTATCAGCTGCCTTAGCTCAGCACTGGCTCTGGCCAGGCTCCTCCAACTCATGCAGGCAACTGACAATTCTTTTAAACTTGACAGGGCTGATCTGCCAGTGCAGTTCAGGAATACCACAGAAGTGTTACCTTCTGGCTTGAAGCAAATGCAGCACCAGAAGTCTTGTAAATGATTTCAGTAGGCACTCCAACTACAGCTGAACAAACACACAGCTCAGGAAAAGGCTGGGAATGCTGGCACTTAGTCAAAAGAAGTGGTACCAGCCTTATCTTGTGAGCCTTGGAACTGTCTAGAGCACATCAATCCCTCTGCCACTCCTGAAATGCAAACAGTGAAGGCTTGCTTTTACCTTCCTTGCCAAAGGGAAGATTTACAACTTCTGAGGGGGGAAATAAGAGTGGGATGGGATTCTGGGTTTGAGTCTGATCTTTCTTAGTGCAAAGCAGAAGTAATTCCACTAAATATAAACTGGCTTAACACATAAGAGGATTTCAGAATCAAGCTTAGTAGCTTATTCATGACAAATTATAATACTGATGACTACATGGTAGCAAATGGCCATGAAAACTCTCCTGTTCTAAGTGTACCTGGAAGTGCTTTCAGAATGATGTTCTGACTTGGTTAGAAAGCCAACTAATAGGGAACAGGGCATCCACTAGGAATAGCATTGCTGCTCAGATCCCTACCAGCTCAGCTACAGCTTCCAGGAAGGTCCAGCTCCACAATTTGATGACACTGTCCATTCCTTGGCAGGAGCAACACAGATCAAATACATTTGCCATGTTGGTGACTGACCCTGAAATGAAGGACGTGAAGGAATTTGGCCCTGTAGAGAGCAACGTTGCAGCTGCTGTGGGACTGTGCAAGGTCCTTGTGTCACAGAGCTCTGCCTGCTCATCATCATGCACTTGTATCGGCAGGGGTTGTGACCACCTTTATAGCACTACAGGTGAAAGGAAGTCTAGGAAGGTTCCAGGTAAAGGCAAGACTGACTCATTTCAACACAAGCTTCAATTACCCTGCACTTTCCAACAAGTCTAAGTGGTGAAACACTTCTGTTGACTGTGCTCACTTAGAGACAAACCTCCAATGGCAATGGAAAGCAAGGCCAAGCACCAGGGAGTTAGGCACACACCCAGAAGAGAGCTGCCTCTAGGAAGAGGCATAGAACAAGGTGGCCATCAGGCAGCATCAGTGACCAACAGCAAGTGAGGATTCAGTTGAGGCTCCAGGGTAAGTCATTCCTAACTGGGCCAGTCACAGACATCCATGGCAGAGAGTTCCTGGTAGAAGGAGACATGACTCAGTCCCCAGTGTTTGGAATCTTCTTTCCTGAGTCACAGGTTCACTAAAGCCTGCAGAGTTTGGACAACATCCAAATACAAGACTCTGGCAGGGGCCTCTGAAGCTACACTTGGAGAGCAGTTCCAGCTTTCAAGCCCTTCTGAGGTTTACTGAGCCCATGGAGTTTCCCAGAAATACCCTTTCCAATGGGTATTTCCAATGGTTTCCAATGGGAAATGGCATTCATGACTTCAGACTGTCTCCAGCCCTGAAAACTCATCTGTTTCTCATTCACATAGAGGACTTCTGAGTAATGCCACAGTACTCCACCTTGGAATTTCAGCTGTTCAAGGCATCCAATGAGCACAGGCAGAGGAAGAAGACCCTTCAGAGGAAGCACCAGAGGGAAAAGGCTAAATGAAGCACTTCACTCTGCAGCAGCCTTGCACCATTCCAGAGATATATTTAGACTCTAATCAGAGCTGAGGTGCGTAGGATTTCTCTGATATGTGAAGTGACTTCTCCATTCCTACTGGCCATGTGCAGCCTTCTAGAAGCCTTTCTGTGGGCCCAAACAAGGAGATCACAACGAAGGTTTGATTCCTTTGAGTGTGCTTCCTTTTGGGAGGAGGAGAGACAGAGGTGCATTTCATGGTTACTTTATGGACTTGTACTAGGTTTGTCTGGTAGCTCTGGGGTGGCTTCTGTGAGAAACTGCTGGAAGCTTCCAGTGGAGCCAATGCCAGCCAGCTCTAAGACAGACCCACTGCTGGCCAAGGCCAAGCAAATCAGCAGTGGTGGTAGCACCTCTGGGGTAACCATTTAAGCAGGGGGAAATAACCTGTGAAGCAGAACTTGCAGCCAGAAGAGAGGAGTGAGAACCTGTGAGAGACAGAAGCCTCTGATTTCAGAGTCAGGCAGCACCTGCTGTAAGGAGGAGAAGCAGTGCAGTACTGCCTCCAGCCTTGGGTAACACAAGCAGGAACAACAGACTTTGATTTGGGGCTACACTGAGTATGCAAGCCAGCAGATTGGCTCTTCAGTCCACAAGGGAGCCTGGGAGGCAGCACATTCTGAAGGATGCTCTCAGGAGCCCAGGGAGTTCTGAACATTGCTCTTTGTCCTGCCAGGCAGCTCAGACATCTGGCACACCTCAGGCAAACTGCTCTGCTGCACAAACTAATCCCTTCCATTGCCTGCTCAGCTGCTCTGGGTTTGGGAAGCCCCTAACAGCCTCTCACACTGCTCCCACCAGCCTTGAACTTCTGCAGTCTCCCACTTTCCCCTGCCACTGTTTACAGCTCTCAGTCATTTAGATGTCATGGGCTGGATTCTGAACACCATTAACCAGGAGTGCTTTTGAAATCAGTGAATTTAGGCAACTGGGAAAGGGCACCACTGGCTGCACTGGCAGGGATCCCAAAAAACTAAGATCTACAGAAGTGCCACCTAAGCCCAAAACCACCAGAACATGGACATCTTTATGGTTACATCAGTTCATGGTACAACAGAGTATCTCTTGGCATTTGTGGTCCTGCACCAGACTGCAACATTCAGCATACCCAACCCTATAGAAAAAATCAGCTGTTGGGGTGTGTTAAGAGTTTGAAGGAGTTTCATAGAATCATAGAATGGTTCAGGCTGGAAGGGACCTCAGAGCTCATCTGCTCCAACCTCCCCACCATGCCCAGGGACACCTCTCAACTAGACTCAGCTGCTCAAGGCCTCATCCAGCCTGGCCTTCAACACCCCCAGGGAGGAGGCAGCCACAGCCTCCCTGGGCAGCCTGTGCCAGAGTCTCAGCACCCTCCTACTGAAGAACTTCTTCCTCAGCTCCACTCTAACCCTGCTCTGCCTCAGCTTCAAACCATTCCCCCTTGGCCTGTCTCTGGACACCCTGATGAGAAGTCCCTCTGCAGCCTTCCTGCAGGATCCCTTCACTGGAAGGCAGCTAAGTGGCAGAGATCACACAGCACAAGTACTGGCTCTGGATTATTCCTCATCCCATTCCTCTGAGTCATGAAGCAAACTATTCAGAGTGCTACCATTGCTCCTACTTCCACAACTGAAAAATTAAAATTGTTGCTCAGGGCAACAATTGAAAGGAACAAGCATTTCATGGCTGATAGAAGAAAAAAGATACCAGCAGTGAGAGCTCTGGATAATGATCACAGGCTTGTGACATTCAACTGAACCAAGTCCCCAGGCAGGATGACTTTTTTAAATAAGAAAAGAGCACTGTCCTTGAAAGCTCAGCATACCAACACGTCTATGTGGTGGCCAGCTAGGTCACATCCCTGTGTTCTGAATGTCCCACTGAGTACAAAGGAAGTGAAACACTCGTCCACAGCACCTGACAGGCTCCCATTTTACTATCTGTTCTTGAAACTCTCCCACAGGGCCTTTTTGATAACCAGAAAACCAAAGCTGCAGATGTAGCTTGCACACATGCATGCACTCAGGGCCTGAGCTGGGCACGACAACAGGATCTATTCCCACACACACACAAATGAGGGAATGCTGTGTAAACTGCAGGCACTGCTGCATTCCTAGCTGGATGCTTTTCTCCTCTGATAGCAAAACCATTCCTGAAGGCTGGACTGCTCTGCTGGCAGGCACTGTGTCAAGAGCAAACAAAGAGCCACTTGAGGAGTTCTGCTCTGTAAGATGGAGTGTGCAGAAGCTTCCCCATTTTCCTACAGAGGTGACTTCTGTGTATCTACTACCCTCCCTCTGTGTTCTGTGGCTCCACAGTATTAGGGATTCAAAGCCTTCAATGGTTCCCATTTTACCCTAGGAGATGATGGAAACCTGGCAGCGAGATGCTTGGTGAGCTGCAGCACAGGAAGGACAGACTGCAGGGGTTTAGAAACTCAGTGCTCAGCACAGCAGCTACACCCCAGGGCTTCTGCACTGCTGCCCAAAGCAACTCAGTGCTCGGCACAGCAGCTACACCCCAGGGCTTCTGCACTGCTGCCCAAAGCAACTCAGTGCTCAGCACAGCAGCTACACCCCAGGGCTTCTGCACTGCTGCCCAAAGCAACTCAGTGCTCAGCACAGCAGCTACACCCCAGGGCTTCTGCACTGCTGCCCAAAGCAACTCAGTGCTCGGCACAGCAGCTACACCCCAGGGCTTCTGCACTGCTGCCCAAAGCAACTCAGTGCTCGGCACAGCAGCTACACCCCAGGGCTTCTGCACTGCTGCCCAAAGCAACTCAGTGCTCGGCACAGCAGCTACACCCCAGGGCTTCTGCACTGCTGCCCAAAGCAACTCAGTGCTCGGCACAGCAGCTACACCCCAGGGCTTCTGCACTGCTGCCCAAAGCAACTCAGTGCTCAGCACAGCAGCTACACCCCAGGGCTTCTGCACTGCTGCCCAAAGCAACTCAGTGCTCGGCACAGCAGCTACACCCCAGGGCTTCTCAGTGCTCAGCACAGCAGCTATACCCCAGGGCTTCTGCACTGCTGCCCAAAGCCCACACTGGCATGCGAAATATGTTTGAGAAGGAAAGGTTTGACAAGTGCCAGGTAACTGTTAGAAAGATGCAGAGGCCACAGTGGGATTCACTTAGTGTCCTCTGAGCCCACTTCAGCTATCCCTCTAGCTCAGAACCTGTTCTAAGTGCACTCAGCCAGAGACACAGTGAAGAACCTCTGTGACTAGGACTTGTTCCAGCAGCAAGGTCCTGTCCTCAGCCGTATGTTCCTCTGGAGACTGCTCTTGGAGTAACAACTCATTTCCCTCCTCAGTTTCACAGACCAATGACAAGGACACAGACTGATTACAAGGACACAGATTGACTACAACACTTTGTAGCCTCAAGGACACTGAGGGATGGCTTTACAATGCTGACTGCCATACTGATGGATTCCTCCATCCATCTGCAGGCTCTTGCCATCTCTGATCTTCCTGCTTGAGTGTAAAGTCTTCTCTTCATTGTCTATAGTGAGGCAGAACAGGCACTGGACCTGTCTGGGAGAGCTTTTGGCAACACAGCAGAGGAAATTGTCACCCTCCACACGTTGCCCACTCAGTGAAGGAAACCCCAATACACTGAGGACTTTCCTCCAACATTGAACTGCCCACTGGGTCAAGTAAGATGCTGGGAACTGCAGACTCTTCACTTCATCTGTCTGCTTGATCCTCTAGAAAGCAGGTGTCAGAAATTGTCTTTCACCTGCCCCTTTTTGTGCCAAGTTTGGACCAACCTTTGTCACTGCCTTCTGTCTTCCATGTTGTTGGGTACTCTGCTGGTGTAGGTGGAAGTACACAGAGCAGTGTGCTTGCTGCTTGTCTGTACAGCCACTTTCCCACAGACACAAAGCAGCCCTGTTTGAGCAGAGCATTTCTGGTGGACCACATGATTGCTCTACCAGCCTTAGCTTTTGGCAATCAGTGTAGGCAGTTCCTAAAGCCTTTCCACTCCAATCATCCCTACAAACATGCATGGGTTTCAAATCAATTGCTATGAACAGTCTAGGGAGATTTATTTTAAATAGCTAAACACAACTTATTTCTAAGTAAATATCTTGCTGTAAACTCTACATTTCAGAGAGCTCCACAAAGATGTCAAGGTCCTTTAATTTCCATTTCAATCAAAATCCAGTCTGTAAACCATCATGGAATCACAGAATGGCTCAGGTTGGAAGGGACCTCAGAGCTCATCTGCTCCAACCTCCCCACCATGCCCAGGGACACCTCTCAACTAGACTCAGCTGCTCAAGGCCTCATCCAGCCTGGCCTTCAACACCCCCAGGGAGGAGGCAGCCACAGCCTCCCTGGGCAGCCTGTGCCAGAGTCTCAGCACCCTCCTACTGAAGAACTTCTTCCTCAGCTCCACTCTAACCCTGCTCTGCCTCAGCTTCAAACCATTCCCCCTTGGCCTGTCTCTGGACACCCTGATGAGAAGTCCCTCTCCAGCCTTCCTGCAGGATCCCTTCGGGTACTGGAAGGCAGCTCTGAGGTCCCCCTGGAGTCTTCTCTTCTCCAGGCTGAACACCCCCAGCTCCCTCAGCCTGTCCTCACAGCAGAGCTGCTCCAGCCCTTGCATCATCATTGTGACCTGCTCTGGACTCTGGCCAAAGGTTTGGTTGTAAACTTGGGGCAGAAAATACCTTTTGCATTTTTAAAAGGAAACCAAAACATTTCTCCAGATTTCCTCTGGGCTTCTCCACAGTGTTAGCTAAGTAATGATGAAAAAGAACCAAACCTCTGTAATTACAGCTACATAATGCCTGTAGAGTTGCAAGGGAAGCTTATGATATACTAAATCCATCACAAGAAATGAGACTAAGAGGTTTTCCTCATAAATGTCTTCTGTCCCATCCCTATCCTTAGTGTTCTGTTGTCTTGCCTTGAACTGATAGCTTTCAGTCCAAGCAGAACCCTCTGGCAGCAGCCACGTTTTTAGCTCACTGTTAAAGCTTCTGGAAGGATTTCTCATTCTGCAGCAATAATCAAAGCACTGGAAAATCTTTAATGCATAAACTTTTGTCTGGGGATCTGGTGGAAGGAAACTTTTCTGTTGCCTCTGGATTTCTCAATTTGAACCACTGACAGGCTGGTGTCACAGGAGATGTTCCACTGCCTGCAGCAGCTCTGTGTCTCTGTGCTGGGCTCACCCAAGCAGTTCCCTGATAACCTCTTCCACACTGGCACAGTGAGAAGCAGCTGGAATGGTACCAGTCTGCAGCACTGAGGGTAGTGCCCTTGACTGCTTCTCCAGAAAGACCACTCCAAAAGCCATGTCCTGCTTGGCAGACTGCAGCCATAGGCTGTGCTGCCCTCACAGCCTGCAACAGCACCTGGGGACAGGGATGCTGAACTTCCTGAGCTAGGTCACAGCACACACAGACAGAGCTCTGTCACTTTGCACCTACTGTTCCACAGAGGACAGGAAAATTCCTTTTATTGACAATTTCAACTCAATGAAGTCTTCAGCTGCAAAGTTTTTTGAGAAGCCTGTTCTCAAAGCTTCCTTTTGCCCCTGGCATCAAACACACCATGCAAAGGAGACTATCCCAGATGCGTATGAGCCACGAGAGAACCATGGAGCTATCCTGATTGCCTGCATGTTTACAAAGACAGAAATCAGCTCCTCCAAGCAGTGTGCCAGGAGTGTCCATACCTGCAGTGGCAAAGTCTGTCAGCATTGTCTCACCCAGCACTGCTGGGTAGGAAAGTGAACGACTGGAGGAAGGAGAACAAACCAGAGAAGGGTAAATATTTCTCATGGAACAACACCACAATATTCAGTTGCAGCCCTCCACTGGCCTGAGCTTTAAACAAACTTCTCTGCCAGCTGAACTCTGGCCAAGTGGCAAGTGGCAGCCTCTCTGCAGCCTGATATGTACCCAAATGAAAAGGGTTTGGGTGCCAGCTACCAGGAAGCCAGTGCTTTTAACACCACCACCCCGCAATTTATAGCCTCTGGGGTTGAGTTACTGCACTTAAGGGTCTGTTAATGCCTGCCTGCTGGATCCTCACCCCAAGGGGTTATGATTTGGCCATTAAGATGCTTTCAGTATCGAAACCTCGGCACACAGCGTGGCAAGCCAAGAGCAGTTCTTAGGTCATTTCTTGAAGGAAGAATGTTAGGTGGTTTCCAAACTATGAGAAAGGAAGGGAAGATGGCTGGAAGGAATGAGCAGTTAAAATAGTGAAGGGTTGTCATTTTCTTGTGTGCTTGATGACTTGGCATGGCTGGGGTTTTAAAACAGGAATTATTGCTGGGAGGTGATGTTATTGGCCTTGCTTTCAAACTGCTTTTGGATGAAGGCTTCTGCAGGAACTTGACCTTTCAAGTCATTGTTGAATGGCAATTGGCTAAACACATGGCAGCCCCTCCAGTGCCTACCCAGAGATGCACATGGCTGCAGCAGATGCATTAGTGACCCCCAGCACTGTCATTTCACAAATTCAACTGTGAAGAACAAGAAAGGAAAACACAATCCTAGGAATGTTTTCTACTAACTTAGAGCCCACACTCTTAAAGCACTTTGAGCTCTGAAGGTAACAGCTCCTCTGAGTCCTTCTGAGGCTGGATGAAACAAAGGAGCTTTAGCATAGACAGAAGCAGCGCAGGTCAAATGCAGCCACAACCTTCTTTTCCTTTTTTAATCCAGCTACAGAACAAAGAACAATATCTATGGATACTCAGGAATGCCAGGATGGTTCACACAACCTACCTTAGTTCTTTGTGCCTCCCTGTACTCCCAGGGATGCTGATCATAGAGTCCTAGACTGGCTCAGGTTGGAAGGGACCTCAGAGCTCATCTGCTCCAACCTCCCCACCATGCCCAGGGACACCTCTCAACTAGACTCAGCTGCTCAAGGCCTCATCCAGCCTGGCCTTCAACACCCCCAGGGAGGAGGCAGCCACAGCCTCCCTGGGCAGCCTGTGCCAGAGTCTCACCACCCTTCTACTGAAGAACTTCTTCCTCAGCTCCACTCTAACCCTGCTCTGCCTCAGCTTCAAACCATTCCCCCTTGGCCTGTCTCTAGACACCCTGATGAGAAGTCCCTCTGCAGCCTTCCTGCAGGATCCCTTCAGCTATTGGCAGACAGCATTGAGGTCCCCTCAGAGCCTTCTCTTCCCCAGGCTGCACACCCCCAGCTCCCTCAGCCTGTCCTCACAGCAGAGCTGCTCAAGCCCTTGTCTCCCCTTTGTGGCCTCCTCTGGACTTGCTCCATTCTTTTTAATCCAGTTACAGAAAAAAGAACAATATCTGTGGATACTGAGGAATGACAGGGTGGTTCATACAACCCACCTTAGGTCTTTGTGCCCCACTGTACTCCCAGGGATGCTGGTGAGGAACAAGGAATGGAAGCCCTAAGCTAAAATCAATTCAAAAGCTACAGCACCTCCTGACTTTTCCCTTGAGCAGCAGGAAAAACTTCAGGAATAATTTCAGCTTCTTGCTATTGGCTTTGAGCTAATAAGTGTTGATTACCAAGATGTTTGGTTAGGATGTCTGTCAGTGTGCCTCAGCATGAAGTCCACACTCCTGAAAGCTGAAGCTGTTATTGTAATTTGAAACAGGGACACACTGTTCAGTTCCATCACACCAGCCTACACCAGTGCCTGCCATAAGGTGCAGAGAGCTCCCTAGCAGAATTCTGGGTACATAAACAGGTACCAGCACTGTGCTGCAAACACCAGACCCTATAGATGTCATGTAGAAGGTGACAACTCCTTAGTCTCTAACTGAAGATTTACACCAGAGAACAGAACCAATGAACACTGTGGGTTGCATTCTCTGGTGATGCCTAATCAGCACCTCTCAAGGTACAGCTCTGGTTAGGCTAAAAAATGTTTCAAAGAGAGGTACAGGAGGAGAAAAACACAGATAACCCTACCAAAAAAATCAGATCTGACACAACCAAGTTTTGGGGAACGTAAAGCCAAAAGATGGCTTTGGCTTTGGCTTTGCCCTTGGCTTTGGTCCCTTCTCCCATGGAACTAGTGATGAGAGAAAATGAGTTTAACTAGTGCCAGGGGAGGTTTAGGTTGGGCATGAGGGAAAAAAACATCTCCACTGAGAGAGTGGTGAGGGGCTGGAAGAGGCTGTCCAGGGAGGTGGTGGAATCACCATCCCTGGAGGTGTTCAAGAAGCTGCAGATGTGGTGCTTCAGGACATGGTTTAGTGGCCATGGCAGTTGGGTTCTGGTTGAACTCAATGATCTGAAAGATCTTCTCCAGCCTCAGTGATTCTATGATTCAGTGTCTTTAAACAGATCATGGAGAATGGGTAATTATCAGACAACTAGAAGCAGGTAATTGTCCTCTATGGAATGATGCTGGCTAGGATTTGTTAAAGAGAAAAGGTCTTTACAGCTGCGCTGCACAACAAATATTCCCATTTCCCATAAAAAGACTTTTATTCCTCTAAAAGGTTGAATGAACTCAATCCACTTTTACTATCAGATGCAGTGAATTGCCAGTGCTTAAAAATCATGCACTGGTGCTGCACTGCACTGCTGATCTCTCTGGGCTGCACAGATTGGCAGAGCTGAGCTCAGGAAGAGTGCAAGGATGAAACAGAGGCCCTGGCAGGACTGGTCAGACATTTCCATCAGGCATCTTTTCTTTACCATTTCCAGGTGCCACAAGCTGAGGGGCAGAAGAAGTCTCCTCCAGCAGCTGATGCTAAAGACAGCACAACTGACTCCAGGGATTTTCCTTGCACAGCAGAAGGTGGGAAACAGCCCCAGCTGGGTGTCAGGTTCCACCCAGCAGTATCAGAGTCCACTGGCAGTGGAGTGCAGTTTGAGCTTCACACCACCTGAGCCACACTGATTTAAGATGTGTAAAGAAAGGTTCAGAGTGTGAGGCAGAACATGTGAACAGGAAAAGACTGGAAACACAGGTTTCAGTTTCAGCAGGAAGGGAACACATTCTGCAGAAGACAAGCCACAGCTCTGCACACAAAGGCTTCCTCTGGCTGCCCTGCAAGGCAGCACTCCTGGTTACATTAAATTGCTCCTAAGTGAAGGGCCAGATGCATGTTTATCATCTTTGTCTAAAACCAGACTTCCTTGAAAATAAAGAAGACAGTTTTGCAATTAGGTATTTCTTGCTGACCAAACAGTGGGAGCAATGCTTGAACTAAGATTTAAAGGAAAAACCAGATACCAAACCAATTTACTCCAACTTTTGACCACAGCACCTTTACTTTGGAAGGTATCTTTGCATTCTCTTCACACTGTTGCTTCATAAAGGTCTTGTCAAACATAATTATTTTTTTTTTAATGGAAGTTGATTAGACAGCAAAGCAACTTCCAAAATGAATACAGAACACAGCTTGTCAGATGATTACTGTGCTCCAACACAATTCCAGTGGGAACTCTGCTGGAGAGTAGCTCCTGTTTATTACCTCAAGGAGGAGGCCATTCTCCTCCTAATGTTTCTTGTACCTGGTCTGAAATTCCCAGAAGAAAGCACACAAAGACCAATGTCCAATGGAACAGAGGAGTTTTGCTGTGGGTGTTAAAGATTTTACTGAAGAGTCTGGTATCTGTTTTACACATCACAACCCTCTGATGTCTTTCAATGAAACTACCAAAGAGGCTAGGTTCAAGACCTCCCAATGCATTCAAGGGCCTAGTTAAATACATTTGATGTGATGTAAGCACAATGTCTGCAAGGAATCTGCTCTGGAATATGGTCCACTGACAGTTGCCAAAGGAAAGTTTAACCCTGTCCAGTTTGCCTCAGGGATGATGATTCATTCAGAGACTGAGAAAACATTGGAAGTGAATTACTGAAAGATGGATTCAGATCACACAATGCTGTTTTGACAGAGATGACTCCAAGGCTTAAACCAAGATTTTAAACCCAAGGATTCCCCCTTTGTGTTGAATGACCTAAACAGAGTCCAGCACAGAGCCCCAGAGCTGCTGCAGGCAGTGGAACATCTCCTGTGAGGCCAGGCTGAGGGAGCTGGGGCTTGGAGCTTGGAGCAGAGGAGCCTGAGGGCTGTCCTCACTGCTGGAGATAAAGATGTACAGGGCTGGAGCCAGGCTCTGCTCAGGGATGTCCAAGGACAGCACAAGGGGCTCTGGGGGCAAGCTGGAGCAGAGGAGGTGCCAGGGGAACAGAAGGAAAAACTTTTTCCCTGTGAAGGTGCCAGAGCCCTGGAGCAGGCTGTCCAGAGAGGTTGTGGAGTCTTCTTCTCTGGAGACTTTCCAACCCCACCTGGATATGTTCCTGTGTGTCCTGCCCTGGGTGCTCCTGCTCTGGCAGGGGGGTTGGACTGGATGATCTCTGGAGGTCCCTTCCAAGCCCTAACACCCTGTGATTCTGTGAGGACAAATGCTGAGCAGCAGTACCTGTGGGTGGGACATCTGTGCTTCAAGCTGCACGAAATTCCTGACACCCATGTGGCTAATCTTCAGTACAAGCAATGGACACTATAAAACACTTGACAGAGCTGTAGGGTGCCACTTTGCTGGCCACAGAGATGATATTCCTTGGCACTAGAGTTCAGGGAGTGGTTATTTCATTTCTATGTATTTTATCCTGCTGGGAGATCAGCCTCAGACATAATAAATCCCTTGGTGAAAATCAATGTGATCTCTCAGGGCAGTTACAGTTCTGTTGTTGGTCTGAACAAAAGCTGTCTGGAGGCTCCTGACATCCACTGGAGATCTTCCAAATAATATGAAAAATGAAACTTAACCCATATGGCTTCCAGCCTGATTTCATTTTTGTTATACAATATTCTGCAGCCTTCTAGAGTGAGAGACTCTGCTGCACATCGGCAGGACGTAACAAAAAGAATTCACCAGGAGATTGCTGGGACAGCAATGTGCCCTTGTGGCCAAGAGGGCCAACAGCATCCTGGGAGGCATCAAGAAAAGTGTGGCCAGCAGGGCTAGGGAGATTCTGCTCCCCCTCTGCTCTGCTCTGCTGAGACCACATCTGGAATGTTGCGTCCATTTTGGGGCTCCCCAGTTCAAGAGAGACAGAGACCTGCTGGAAAGAGTCCAATGGAGAGCTACAAGGATGATGTGGGGACTTGAGCATCTCCCCTGTGAAGAGAGACTGAGAGCCCTGGGGCTGTTTAGTCTGGAGAAGAGAAGGCTGAGAGGGGATCTGATCAATGTCTATCAATAGCTGAGGAGTGGGGGTCAGGATGAAGGTGCCAGGCACTTTGTGGTGGTGCCCAGTGACAGGACAAGGAACAACAGGGACAAGCTGGAACACAGGAAGCTCCACCTCAACAGGAGGAGACACTTCTGTATGGTGAGGGGGCCAGAGCCCCTTCCAACCCCTACCACTCTGCGACTGTCTGACAATAGTTCTGTATCAGTCCCTCCTCTCTACAGTTTGTTCTTGTGCTCTTCCATGCCTACTAAAAGGGAACCACCACGTTCCAACACAACCTAGTAAAGCTGTCAGCCCTTTCAAAGTCCTTGCAGCCCTGGAGCTTTCCTAGAGTGACAGGAGTTTGAAAAGCCTTTAGTGAGATCTCAAAGTCTGACAGAACAGCCCAGTACAAGACAGCATTCCTGATCCAGTGTGTACATAGGTACAGCCTCAGCTCCCCACCTTGTTTTGCCTCAGCAGATGGCTGCAGGCTCTTTGGAACACATCTCACAGTCCTAACAGCAGCTTCTAGTGTGACTACTGTCACTTGGTGTATTTCATTGTGTCACTGCCTCAACAGGAGTAAGGTGAGCACAGTATCTGAGTACAGAGGAGCTGTGCAGTACCTGGGCTTTGTGTAAGGGAAGGGAATTTCTGTATTCAGAAAATGAAAAGGAATCCTCAGTCAAAAGATTGAGGACTCAGGGGTTGGACTCGATGATGTCCAGAGGTCCATTCCAAGCCCTAACATCCTGTGTGACTACAGTACAGAATTCTGTGGTGACTGAAGCCTTTAGACCCCGAGTGGAACCTGGTGGCCATCCATATTTGATTCCCAGTGTGAAAGTTCAGTAATTCATTTTGCCCCAGAGATGCTGTGTGTCATTCACCTGCGGTGTGGGAACTGCTTGCCAGGTATTTATGGGCTTTGTTCTCTTCCATGGTTTTGCGTGACATTTAGGTTCAAGTCAGAGCAAAACTGTGAATTCAGTTTCTTGTAATCTGTATGACTTGTGCTGAGAATTGGTGCAGCACATTTGTTAAGCTTGTGCTGACAGAAAATAAATCTTAGATTCATCTGCAGGCACTGGGAAACCATGGGAGATAAGAAGAGAGACTGAGGAACTGTTGAATTGGTTGAGACTGAATGACTCACCCCTTGGACTAAAGAGTTTTTCCTGTTTTTCCCTACCTCTGAAGAGGCTGATTTCCTGGTATTTCTGGGACACCAGAAGATGAAAACACCACAAACCTGTTCTCATTACAACATGAGCTGTTTTTCATTTCCTTCTGAAGGCACAACCTGGAAAGAGTAGCTCCTTGCCTAAGGCAATATTTTCAGTCAAAGAAATGAATGCAGAGAGCAGAGCTGCTCCTCAGGAGAGATGCAGCCACTAGGAACAAAAAAAAATCTTTGCTGGCAGCATCTTCAAATCTTGGTTAAATGTGATGGGACAGAGTCACCTCCCTGCTGGTAAAGTCAGGGTGGACACACTCTGTGGACACCGAGGATCTGTTTACTGGATCTACATGAAACACTTCCACTTGTTAGGGGCCACGTGGCTCCTGGAGTTCTCTCTTGAGGTTGCAGTGTGTGTGAGTGTTCCACCAGTGCCTTTCAGAAGCTGCCTTCTGATGTTGTGTTGCTTGGATAGATCCATTTGTAATTTTTCAAAGGAGAAGCTGCATTGAACAGTTAAGGATACAAAGGGTCCTCACCTCTCTCCTTCTGTCAGCCCTCTGCTAAAGGCACAGCTTTGATTTTGGGGGTGATGGTTTTTTATTCCAATCAAACCTTGAGCATGATTCCTTTTGTTTGTTTGCTTTGTTCCTTCTAATCTGTGTGTTCAAGCAGTGTGGAAATCACACAAAAAGAACATTGTCATTGGTTACCCCCAAAATTACCCCAAGCACACAGCCTGTTCTAACTGCAGGAGGAGCAGCTGTGATCTCAGTGTTTCATGTGGTGGCTGTTGGCAAATGGGAACAGTTAATGGCAGCCATAGTGTATTTATTTCAAGTCACTTCCCTAAGCATTATGTGCTCTCTACAGATAAGTTTTCAAGTGAAATCCCAGCTACAAACTCTTTCAGCATATAATTTAGATGTATTTTCAGTGAAGACTGCTTTGGCTTGCAAGCAGAGGCAACGTTGGTCTTCCTGTGCTACAACCTTACTTTGTTTGTGTTGTGGTACAAAACCTAACAGGCAAGCAAAATACATTTTCCATGTTTAAACAGCACATGCGAGTCAGATTCCTCAGAGAAATGCAGATCCTGCTGGAATTAATGCTCTGGGGTTTAAAAACATCTGGTGTAAAATATAGCTCGCATCATGAACTGGCAGTTTGGATCCTGTGTTAGATGATTCTCTTGACCAAGCCCAGTTCTCCACTTGGAAAATAAAAACTCTCACCAACTGCTCTCCACTTTGCCTATTCTGGAACACAACAGCAATGCAAAGTCTACTACCAAACATGTTGATGTTTTCATAGAATAGACTCCAAGAACTGTTTGAGTTGGAAAAGCTCTCTAAGATCATTGACTCCAACCATCCACCTAACACCACCAATGTGCACTGGGCTGCATTCAGAGGAGTGTGTGCAGCAGATCCAGGGAGGTTCTCCTCCCCCTCACCTCTGCCCTGCTGAGACCTCACCTGGAATACTGCATCCAGTTCTGGGCTCCCCAGTTCAGGAGGGACAGGGATCTGCTGGAGACAGTCCAAGGGAGGGCTCCAAGGATGCTGAAGGGACTGGAGCACTGCCTGGGGAGGAAAGGCTGAGAGCCCTGGGGCTGGTTAGTGTGGAGGAGAAGACTGAGAGGGGATCTGATCAATGTCTATCAATAGCTGAGGTCAGGAAGGAAGGGACAGGAATAGGCTCTGCTCAGTTGTGCCCTGCGATAGGGATGTAAATTATGGCACAGGAGGTTCCACCTCAACAAGAGGAGGAACTTCTTCTTGACTGTGAGGGTCACAGAGCACCAGAGCAGGCTGCCCAGAGAGGTTGTGGAGCCTCCTTCTCTGGAGGTTTTCAAGACCCATCTGGATGTGTTCCTGTGTGACCTGTGGTCCTGTGGTCCTGCTCTGGCAGGGGGTTGGACTGGATGATCTTCAGAGGTCCCTTCCAACCCCTAACATCCTCTGATCCTGTGATCATGGCCACTAAACCATGTCCCCAAGTGCCATCTCCACACATTTCTTGGACCCCTCCAGGGACGGTGACTCCGCCACCTCCCTGGACAGCCTGTTCCAATGCCTGACCACTCTTTCGGTAAAAAAGGTTTCCTAATCTCCAATCCAAACCTCCCTTGACGCAATTTCAGGCCATTTCCTCTCGTTCTAGGGAGAAGAGACCAACTCCCACCTCACTGCAACCTCCTTTCAGGGAGCTGTAGAAAGCAATGAGGTCTCTTCTCCAGACTGAACAAGCCCATTGCTCCCCTACTATATTCTACTCTTAAGATCTCTAAAAGCAAGGAATGGGCCACAGCACTTCCTACAGAAAAACAAAAGCCATATGATTACCTCCCCTCACTGCATTCAAATCACCTCCCAGAGCAGTGGTGCCCACTTGGTGTTCCCATCCTGCTGTGTGGCAGTTTAGGCTGGGTGCCCCCTGCCACTGCTGCATGAGATACACCTCTGGTGTCCTGGGTGCCCGCCCAATAGGGGTGGACACAGGAAACGGCGTATTTCTACCCATAAATCCTGCACCCTATAAAGCCATCTGCAGAGTCATCCTCTTCCTCTTTCTTCCCTCTCTGCTCCCATGGGAGATGTCCTCTCTTATCGGGTAATGCCGGGGGAGTATCTCAGGCCTCTTAGGCCTGACTAGGCCTAATGCCAGGAGGAGAATGGAGGGGGGGGCAGTCTTGGACCTGGCCAGCCTGAGACTTGCCTAGCAGTGGGAGGAGTGAAGGAAGAGCCCTGGGGGTTTTGGGCAGACCCTCAGGTGGGAGGAGGGAAGGATTGGGAAGCCTGTGGGTACTATGTAAGGGACTCTGTATGCTTTAGGATGTTCTTTGCCACTATGCTGTGTAGTTTTTCCATTTAAACTTTCCATCACTCTCCAATCCGTTTGCGTGTGTCATTCTTTTGTCCCTTTCGGGGCAAGAGATGTTCTGGCTGGCCTCAAACCAGCACAGATTTTTGGTAGCAGAGGATGGTTCCTGCAGAACTCTGCAAATTGGATTGGAGAAGTGCAGGGGTGGAAAAGTTAAAATGGTATCTGGGCGTTGTTGGTTTTGGTGGCTGGGCTCAAGGCTTTGTGCTGGGGCGATCGTGTGAGCGTTTTATGGGTTCCGAGGGGACGCCCTGGTGCATGGCGGTGGCGTAGAATCCCGTCTGCTCTTCCAAGCGGCAGCGGTGATTTTGTAGCCATTTGCTTCGGGGGAAAAGCTTAAGAATGCGGTGCCTGTCCCTTTCCCTTTTGTTCCCCGCGGCGCCAGCGGCGAGCAGAGCGGCGCGGAGCCGAGGAAGGGAGAGGGACAGTCGGAAGCAGACCAGGGTCGGCTTGTCCCGCGGCGGTGGGGGCTGGCTGCAGCGGGAGGTGAGCGATGGCTCCCGTAATCAAGAAGGCGAGCGGTGGCTCCAGTTCAAAAGCTGCTTCCGAGGGCCCAGGGAGCGACGGTAGCTTTGGCTGGAAAAGCCGCTCGTGTGGCCCGAGGGGTGGCGGCGGTTTGGATCTGTACCGCGGCTGCAGAGGTGACGGCGGCTCTCGCTGTTATCTCTCCCCTGACTTTCGGACGCGCTCCGAAAATGGCGCCTAGCACCTGGCTCCGCCTCTCTTCTCGGCGGGTTGCAGTGCAGCCACTCCCTCTCCGGGGGAGGGCTGTGTAGCCGGATGCCTCCATGCCTCGGCATGCGTACGCTCAGGGGGAGCGGTGTGCCTGTGCGCGGTGTGCATCCGTATTAGCCTCGGGCCGCGGCTGGAAGCGGTCAGCACTGGGCTTGGGAAAGGTCCGTGCAGCCTTGGAAAGTCTCAGCGTGCTGTTGCCTGCAAGGGGTGGAAGGAGTCGAGTCGAGGAGCCTGATTGTTCTGACTCGATTGCCCCAAGGGGTGGAGACATGCCACTTGAGTGGATGGAGATTGATGTTTGATTGAGAAGTTGTGAGGTTGTTTCCAGGTGACCAGGATGTCCATCGGATCCATGAAGAGTTCACCGTGCAGAAGAATGAACTCTGCGTCGCTGGGAGGTTCCACAGGATGAGGGAGAAGAGCTGGAATGAACTGTGACCTGAGCCTGAGGGAGAGACTCTTCGGAAGGACGCCCAGATGAGGACCTGGACTTTGCCAGACATGTCATCTAAGAACTGTTCTGATTTGATATGTTTTGGGTGCAGGAATTATGGGTATGAAATAAGGGGTGGGATGTGGCAGTTTGGGCTGGGTGCCCCCTGCCACTGCTGCATGAGATACACCTCTGGTGTCCTGGGTGCCCGCCCAATAGGGGTGGACACAGGAAACGGCGTATTTCTACCCATAAATCCTGCGCCCTATAAAGCCATCTGCAGAGTCATCCTCTTCCTCTTTCTTCCCTCTCTGCTCCCATGGGAGATGTCCTCTCTTATCGGGTAATGCCGGGGGAGTATCTCAGGCCTCTTAGGCCTGACTAGGCCTCATGCCAGGAGGAGAATGGAGGGGGGGGGCAGTCTCAGACCTGGCCAGCCTGAGACTTGCCTAGCAGTGGGAGGAGTGAAGGAAGAGCCCTGAGGGTTTGGGCAGACCCTCAGGTGGGAGGAGGGAAGGATTAGGAGGCCTCTGGGTACTATGTAAGGGACTGTGTATGCTTTAGGATGTTCTTTGACACTATGCTGTGTAGTTGTTTTCTGTAGTTTCACCAATTGCTTTTCCATTTAAACTTTCCATCACTCTCCAATCTGTTTGCATGTGTCATTCTTTTGTCCCTTTTGGGGCAAGAGATGTTCTGGCTGGCCTCAAACCAGCACATGCTGGCTAAAACTGCTGCACTGGTTAGAGACAGCAGGGCACCTATTTGAGTCTCCCATCAGAGAGGAGAGAACATCACCTGTGTTTGGTGTTCTGAAGGGCCAAGGCAAGGCCCTTCAAACCTTCATTCCTCAACACCCAGTGCAAACCACCTTGTTGCAGGCCAGCATCACTGAAGTGTTGAGTTTAAATGAATTGCAGGGATGGCTTTAGCAAGACTGGCAGTGACACAAGTGGCAGTGGACAGCTGGATAAATTCCAATTCATCTTCTGCACACAACTCTCTAACCTGCATATTTCACTGGAAGGGAAAACACTGCTTTAATTCCTCTCTTACCAGACCATTTCTTTACTATTTTGCTGAAAGCATGATGCTAAACACCACCAGAACATGGTTATAGATAGAGACTGAAATGCCTGACAGGCAGAGCAGATTGAGTGACAACTGTCTGAATGGAGGGCAACTGTAAAATACATTTGGGTGAATATCCCTCCAAGTGCTGGAAACAGACTAAAGGCACCACATGGACTCCAAGGTTTACATTCACTCCTATCAAAAGAAACTGATCCATAAAATCTGGACCAACCACATTTTTATGGCAGAACTTGGGATGGGATGAAAACTTCTCTCAGTTTCTAAACATAATCTACAGGGAGCATCCTGACACCTGATCCAATATACAACTCCAAAGCTAAAAGCAGAATGAGGCAAGAAGGATATTGTGTCTGTTGCACACCAAGCTGGAGGGGCACTTAGTGAACACAGAATCACTTTTGCTAGATTAGCTTTCAGGCATTGCACTGAGATTGGGACCGGTTTGTTTTCAAAGCCTAACAACTGGATCTTGTTCCCACTGGTAAGGACATTCACTGATCCCTCTATCCAAAATGCAGTCCTGCTTGTAGGTCCTTGTCCTGATCTCTTCTGCTGGGATATTGCCTTCTATTTATTTAGAGGAAAGAGTGTTGGATGCTGGATCACCCAAACCACTTGGCACCTCAGTGTTCAATGGAAGTCTTTCACCTGCATCTTCAGTGCTTCTCCAGTGATCACTGGACTGTATCTCCTGACTTCTCACCATCTCATGAAGACCAGGAGCGAAGCCAAACGTTGCTGGTGCAGACCCCACTGATCTTTAGAGGTGTAAAGCACCTGCTGTGAAAAGCTGAGCCTTCCCTTCCATGACTTCTCTGGAGGCAGAGGGGATGCAGGAAGCATTCAGCACATCCCACGCCTGAGCCCTAACTTCTCTTTAACCTTTCGCTTTTCTCCTAGCAGGCTTTCAGGAGATGATGAAAACAAGGTGAGAGACCGAGTCTAGTAATCACATAAAGTTACATGGAATTTCCTCTTGGACAGCCACAGGGCTATAGGATCCAGTGACCTAGCTGTATTTATGGAATACAGGAAACCTTCACCTCCTTTAGGCTTTAAAAATAAACAGTCTTACATAAAACACACAACTGCCCCACTGTGTCTCACATCATTTTAAGGCATCTTACCTAGCAGTGTCTGCAGCCAAACACCTTAGAGATGAGGGAGGCAGCCTCCTGTTTCCTTTGCTGTACCTCCTCAGGCACTGTCACCTATAGAGCACAGAAGATCTCTGTATGAATCAAGTGCTGGATTGTTTGAGTGCTGGATTGTGAGATTTCCAGCAACATACAGTGGCTGATTGAGCATTCCACGGGTTTGTTTCAAAGAAGACATTTACAAACCACCCAAAACTTTTCCATAACAAGCTCATGAATTCCATTTAAAAATATTCTGATACAGGCCAGAAAGTACCAGGCAGGAGACACAAAGTATACAATTTCAGGGGGGTGGAGGGGAAATGGATTCTGTAACTTCCTTTTCTGGGGGTGAAATGTCTCCAAGTAATTGCTCAGTCCCATTCAGATTATCCAGGACGCAGGAGGTTAAGAGAGTAAATCAGGTTTATTTTGATAACATCTTTACACTTGCAGCCCAGAGAGCCAAGCAGAGCCTGGGCTGCAGCAAGAGAAGTGTGGCCAGCAGGGCCAGGGAGGGGATCCTCCCCCTCTGCTCAGACATCTTGATGTTTGAAGAGAACAATGTCCTGATGGCTCAGGGACAGAGATGGAAACCACAGCCTAAATTCAGGCTGCTCTTTTAGCACCACCCTGACCACTCCATGGTTCTTTCAAAACCTTTAACTCATGGAAGGCCATAGGATCCTGGGTGGGATTTAGCTTCCCAGAGGCAGTAGTTGGTTTTATGAGTGGGAGTGACTTTACAAACCAAGAATTTCTGACAGTCACTGCAAACTATGCTGCCTTTTCCTAAACCAAACACCAGCCCTGGGTGTCCCCAAGCCCAAACAGTAAACCTGAAATGCCAGGACAGCCCTGAGGATGATGGATAGTGTCCCTCCAAGCACTATGGAAATGGGGCAGCCACATCTACACTGCCAACTTCTTTCCATACCAAGGCAGGGAGGTGGCAGGAGCAGGGTTGCTTTATTGCTTTTCCTGGGAGGATTCGTTCTTTACCATCATGCCCAAGCTCCTGGCTGCCACCAGCTGATCAAGCTGTAAATAGTGGAGTTTAGATCTGGACCTGAAAGAGAACCAGCCTAGAGTTTGAACAGGGCTAACTGCACTGCTCCACCCTGCCCCTTCCTATAGAGCTAAATGCATAACTTCTATTTTTCACTAAGCATTTTACCCAAGTGAGCACTTTGGAAGATCCCTTCCATATCCCAGAGGCTTTACAGCCACCATTGACGAAGGATGCATCAAGTCACATCCAAAGAATCTCAAAGGAAAGGAGTGAGGTGGAGTGCAAGAATTCACTCAGAGCTGAGAACATCCCTTTGCTGCTCAGAGTGCTCCTTGTCTTCCCTTGGGTTCTCAGCTAACCACCTCCAGCAGCGTTCTGCCCATTCTACTGCTCCCTCTCTTCCCCACCCCTTTCCCCAGGACTTTGATCCTAACGGTGTCCATACTGTGACCACTGAGCAACCTACCACTGTGGCTTGAGAGAATCAGCTAAGAGAAAATCAAAATCAATAAGGTTAGTCAAGAACAGAGTATCTTGTAGGAGTCACAGTCCCACTGCCACATTGCTGCATGCAGGCATAGTGTCCAGTGCAACAGGGACACTCTGATATCTTGATTGCCCCTCTGCTCTGCTCTGCTGAGACCTCACCTGGAGCACTGCATCCAGCTCTGGAGCCCTCAGCACAGGAAGGACATGGATCTCATGGAGCAGCTCCAGAGGAGGGCAAAGAAAATGACCAGGGGGTTGGAGCAGCTCTGCTAGGAGGACAGGCTGAGGGAGCTGGGGGTGTGCAGCCTGGAGAAGAGAAGGCTCCAGGCAGACCTAAGAGCAGCCTGCCAGGACCTGAAGGGGCTCCAAGAAGGCTGCAGAGGGAATGTTCCCTAAGGCCTGCAGGGACAATGGTTTTAAAATGACAGCAGAGCAGATTGAGATTGGATGTGAGGAACAAGTTCTGCACCTAATCTCTCTCCTCCAGCCAGATGTGCAAACACACCTCTTAGAAAGAAACCCCCCTGCAATGGGAGAAGGTTAAACACAGCTCAGCTTTCCGTATCTCCTCACCTGGCTGTTGGGGGACACACCCTTGTGGCTGGATTTGTGTTTGTAGCCCTGGTGTTTATTAACCTCCCATCCTCCCACTCCACTGACATCCCCTCTCAACCAGAGGCTCCAGAATAAACCCTTCATTTTTTTAGTTCCTTATCACTGGACCAAACCTCTCTGCAACACTTCTTGAGCACATCCACACTATCCATGTCCCACTCGCACCAGGTAAGCCACCTGCTGAGAGCCCCCGACACAGAACGTTCTCACACACAAGGCAGGCAGATCTGGGTGACTCAGCTGGATCTCCAGCCTGCTGTGCAGTGTTACTGGACACCAGCAGACACACTGAGAAGAGACATGAGAGATGGCAGCATCTGCTCTTTGCTGTAAAATATGAACCAGGAAACCAGGACACGGTTGAGGCATTTGTTGGCTAATGACTCCAAATGGAAAGAGAAGGAAAGACAGAGGTCATCCTCCTTTCCTTGGTAAAATAAACAAATAAACAAATCAATGTTTTTCTAGTATTAGGAAAAGCCAACTCTGTAACGATTGTTGCCCAAGGAGCTGCATTACCCTCATACACCCAAGCTGCCTGCCCTTGTGGAGCCACTGGAGGATAACCAGTCCCACTCTGCCAGGGCACTGAAGCCCATGCCCAGTTTAGCTGGCACCTATGCCAGCCTTGCCAGGACTAACAGGGCTCTGCTGCAGATGTAGCCACCCAAACAGCTTTATTGTGGTTGGGGAATTTCTGCTGCTACAGTTTAAAGCAGCAGCTGCCTGACAGCTCTGTGACTGAGGCACCTCACACTCCTACATCTCCTCAGGACTCCAGCTCCTGATGCTTAAACTTTGGGCCTTTTGGCCTTGCAATAATTTATTAATATCAGTGCTGCCAACACAATCCTTCTGGAGCCACTGAATGATACATTTCAAGTAAATTTAATTAAACTAAAGCCCCTTTCTTCCTAAAAAGTAGTAACTGAGTTCTTGGACAACTGACTGAGGCAGACACTGAAGGTATCACTCTTGCAGTCAGTGGGACCATGCTCTAGTACACACAACCTGCTCTGGCTTCCAAGAGAAGACAAACTTGATATGGAAAGAGATCACTTCATGAGCTCAGTGTCAGAGAAAGCAACCCCAGTGCATGGCTGTGAGCAGCAATGTGTGAATTTTCTATTCAGCACAGCAACAGTGCCCTATTGATACAGCTCCTGTGCATAATCAGTAGTAAAATGAGAGAGGATTTTTTTTTCTCTAGCATACAGTAGTTACTCTTTATGGATCTGCATTCTGAACAAAAATATTTCCTTTAGACTTTATTTCAGTAATGCTTTCTTCAGGTGAGCTCTGGCAAATGCCAGAAAAATTATAAATCTGGCAAGCTAGGAAGTAGAGAAAGGAGAAGGAAATGACCTCAGCTTGGCATGAGGCACAATGTGACTTTCTTTAAATAAAATGCATCCTCTGTCCTCAGGAACCCCTTGCAGGCTCATTTCGTATCTCATTGTACCCTGCCAGGCGCACACCAGCAGCTGACAGCGTGGTACCTGGAGCTACAAAGTGCTTCTGTTTGCATGCACTGCTCCTCACATCTTCCTGAATGCATGCCAGCCTGGCACCCCTCTGATGGGTTCATTACTGCTCTCTTATTTCCTAAGGCAAAACTCTGCTGTATCAAACACCAGCTGGACAGCTGGGCCCAAAGAGTGGTGCTCAGTGGAGTTACATCCAGCTGGCAGCCAGGCCAAGTGGTGTTCCTCAGGGCTCAGCATTAGGACCACTGCTGTGGAACATTTTTATCAATGCTCTTGGGGAGGAGCTGGAGTGCACCATGAGTAAATCTGCAGGTGACACCAAATCAGGTGGGACTGGTGACCTGCTTGAGGGTAGGGAGGCTTCACAGGCAGACTTAGACAGATAGAATCAGCTACCTGAAAGGACAACAGAGAGAGGCTGCTGCTGGTCTCTTCTCACAGGTCATTAGTGATGGGACAAGAGGGAATGGCCTCAAGCTGCACCAGGGGAGGTTCAGGCTGGACACTGGGAAGAATTTTTTCACTGCAAGGGTCGTCTGGCACTGGAACAGGCTGAGGTGGTGGAGTCCCCATCCCTGGAGGCATTTAAAGGCTGTTCAGATGTGGAGCTTAGCAATGTGGTTTGGTGGTGACCTTGGCAGAGCAGGGCTCATGCCTGGACCTGGTGCTCTCAGGGGTCTTTCCCAGCCTGAATGATTCCATGATTCTATGAGAACAGCCAATAATGGAATGCGCATCACTAACAGGACTGGCACATGCAGAGGATGCCAGACACTTGTCCCCAGGACTGCAATTGAACTGGCTGTATTAGCATCTTAGCTACTGCTTGCTTGCTTGCTTGGCCTGGTTTGTTTTCTGTTGGTTTGTTTTGGTTGGGTTTTTTCCCTCAGCCAAAAGGAAGGACGTGGCAACAGTCCAGAAGAAATGTAGTCTCAGGGGACAGGGACTGTGAGCTGGAACATGGCAGAGAGTTAAGTGCCCATGGACTTCCACTTTCCACATTTTAAAATGTATGAAGGAAAAAGAAAAGCACTTTGAAAAGACTAAATATGACATGAGACCAAAATCTTCCCCGAACACTCTGTTCCAGCCAGCTTTCTCCTGAAGCTTGAGTCTGAAAGGAAAACAGGCGGGTAAGGGAGGCATGGATTTCCAGCTGTCTTTAAAGATGTTGCAGGAGACCACTTTCAATGCCTGGATTGCAAAGCAGGATGACCACTGCATGATCAGACACTGATGCAGGGCCCTCACCTACAGAATATTCACGGGCTGCATCTGGTGGCAGCTTTCAAGTCAAAGCTGTGCTGTGGCTGCATAAATCATTAAATATCTAGTAAGAGAAGAACTCTATAAGAATAGAAGAAACAGATCAAAGCTGTAAAGCTTGGGAACTAGGACTCTTTCCCTGGCTTTTCCAAGCAGATAACCAAGCTGGCTTCCCACACTGGGACATCTCAGAGCTCAGACACTGTGAAAGGCCCTGGACAACTAACCCAAGACTAAGGAATATTTAAAGTATCTTTTTATGAGGCTCTCCTTTACTAGCAAGATGTCAAAACATCCATTGGATAGGGAGTAGATTTGATCTGTTTCTCTTTAAGAAGATCCAGAAGTTGCCTTTAAATGAGGATTGGTACAAATGAACAATTTCCATTCTTCTCATTCCAACCACACTCCCTAGTACCACTGCTGGTGCTTAGCCTTCCTAACAGGAAGAGTCCCCTTGCTCTGAACTCCTCACTTGTCTGTGCTGGTGATTAAGCAGTCAGGAACACCCAGGTGTGAGGCTGGTGTGAGAAATCCTGTCGAGAATGTGTGTGCTGTAGTTGTAGTGAGTCCCCAGTGCAGGACAGAGTGCTGCCTAAGCCCAAAGGCTTATCAAAACACAGTGATAAACCCCAGATGTGATCTCAGCTTCTCATGATTTCTGTTTTGTTAACATCTCCAAAATTACTCTTGGGGTTTTTGTTGGGTATTTTCTTTCTTACCTCCCTCCCCCAGATTCAAAGGGAATTGGTCTGGCTTGGGGGAGCTGGCACAGGGGTACACTTCCTCTCCACAACTGTAAGCCTGTCTGCAAAGCAGAACAACATCTTTGAGATGGGCTGCATGTATGGGCAGGATTCAGCCAGGGCAGGCAACGTGGCCCCACCTTCAAAGAGCCTGCAGAGCACTGCTCACCTGATGAAAGCAGCAACTGTTTTTGCTTGGCTTGATTTACAGGGCAGCAGCCAGCTCCTTAGCTGAGCTGAACCCAAAGCAGTCAATGTAATGCACATGCAGCTGCTTCCCTAGCTCCTGGATGTCAGTGGTGCTGCAGCTCTCCTCAGGGGAAGGATACAAAGACAGCAGTGATCAGGCTTTGCAGAACCCCCCAGCAGCTCAAGGAGGGAAAGCTGCTGAAAAGATTTACATCAGCACTCCTCAGGTCAAAGAAGTTAGATATATAATATCTATATCTATAATACATATAGAATATAACCAAGTCTCATTGGTTAATATTGCATCACTCACTGCACACAGGGCTGCACTATCCCCACAATTCACAGAGGCAAGAATTTACTGTGACCAAGGGCTAAAGAGAGGGCTTGGCATTCACTTACTGCTCCTGAAGAAATCAACACTTTGTAAAAGTTCTGGAGATTTCTAGGCTACAAGTACAGTTCTGCCCAATGATTTATGTAACTAAGGCATCTGCTCCAGTTGTCTTTCAGGCATTAAACTCAGATAAGCCAGACCTCTGTGGTCACTAGAAGTTCTTCCTGCTCAGTTGCTCTCCACATGCTGTTCTTTCCTCGAGTGAGAAATTTTAAAGTAATGGATAATGAACATTCAAAAAGGTAGCCACAGTGTACAAACAAATAGCAGCAAAATGAAAAAGGTTAATGAATGTAACACTGCTCTCTGTGCCTAGCTAGGATGGCAAATGTTTCAGACTCATGCCTTCTTCAATGCAAAAGCTATTTGCTGTTGTCTTGCTTGCACAGCCCTAATTAAAATTGCACCTCAACACCATTCCTCAGAGAAAGCTTAATAGGAGCTCTCTATCAGAGCTGCTCTTCTTGGCTAGTTATCAGCTCCTCACCAGAGCCAGAACAGCTAAAGACCAACCAAGCTGCTCTTCCTCAGCTTGTTCATTGAGCTGCTTTGATGACAGAATGTCTGTGTGCAATCTGAGGAGCTCTTATTGCTACTGAAATCATCTCATTTGACCTTTAGCTAAGCATATATGAGACTATGGCATCATTACTGTCTGTAACAGAATGCTTCAATCACAGAATGGTAGGGGTTGGAAGAGATCTCCAGAGGTCATCCAGTCCAACCCACTGCCAGAGCAGGAGCACCCAGGGCAGGTCACACAGGAACACATCCAGGTGAGTTTGGAAAGTCTCCTGAGAAGGAGACTCTACAACCTCTCTGGGAAGCCTGCTCCAGGGCTCTGGCACCCTCACTATACAAAAGTGTCTCCTCATGTTGAGGTGGAACCTCCTGTGTTCCACCTTGTACCCACTGTTGCCTATCCTATGGCAGGGTACCACCAAAGAGAGCCTGGCAGTTTCCAAAAGGGCTACTTCATCACTTCTGAGGTTTTACATTCATTGCATTTAGTCACTGGGCTGGTGGTCACAACAGGCTGCTGCGCAGTCCTCCTGTGTGAGAAACCAAACACTTTCCCTGACAAATGCTCTTCCAGTCCTCAGTAGTCAACATCAGAATCTTACCTTGTCAAACCCTGAAAAAGGAAGCTCCATCTCCCTGTGCTCATACACAGCAGCTGTGCTGGGGCTCCTGGCAGAGTGAGGCTTTCAGGTCTGGATGAGAGCTTACTCAGGGTCTAACCTGTGTAGAGCCTGGAGCAGCTCTGCTGTGAGGACAGGCTGAGGGAGCTGGGGGTGTTCAATCTGGAGAGGAGAAAGCCCCAGGGGGACCTCAGAACTGCCTTCCAGTACCTGAAGGGATCCCACAGGAAGACTGTAGAGAGACTTCTCATCAGGGTGTCTAGAGACAGGCCAAGGGGGTTTGAAGCTGAGGCAGAGCAGGGTTAGAGTGGAGCTGAGAAAGAAGCTCTTCAGTAGGAGGGTGGTGAGACTCTGGCACAGGCTGCCCAGGGAGGTTGTGGTTGCCTCCTCCCTGGGGGTGTTCAAGGCCAGGTTGGATGAGCTGCAGAACTAGACAGTGATGAAGTGAAGGCCTGGAAACCACTGTTCCGAATTTGATCCTGAATTCTTGGATTCCAATCCAGTGCCTAAGCTTTAGTTTTTACTAACCTGTAGTGTGATCAAGCACACCATCAAGAATGTCAGATTTAGCATAATTGCAAGGGAATTCTTGAAGCAGAAATTGGTCAACAGAAGTTATCAATCAGCTAAAGAGTTTGGTCCCTGGAATCTGGAGTCTGTTTGGAAGCTGGGTGGCCTGTGTCTAATGCTGGCAGCTCAGTGCTTTTCAGGGTGATATTCAACCCAGCAGTGCACGCTGGCAGCACTCACTCAGATGGAGAAACACGTGCCCCTGCCTCCTCTCCTTAGCATAGAGCTTCCTACACTGCCACTTGGGTTTGCCCAGAAGAAACCAAAATATGCTTGGAATTGTCATCTCGAAAAATAGTGTAGACTTGTGGTAGCAGTGGCATTGACTCCATGCCATGGAGCTCTTTAATGAGCTTCTCCATCTCCATCTCAAGTTCTTCAACTCAATCCCAAAAAAGTCCTTTTCAGAAACCATGCAGCCTTTACAGGGCCACATCTAACATATTAACTCTGTTTTGATGAAAAACTAATCTGCTAGGTACTTCTCAGACTTCACCCTGAAGCAGAAGCTGGTACCTGGTGTTGTTCTTGACAAAACAGCCCCAGCCTCCTTCGAAGCTGTGATCTTGGATCCCCACCCTCTTCACTTGTAAGGAGTGTGGGGCAATCAGCAATGCTATGTGCAGGAGCACATGCAGGACGTGTGACTCTTCTCATGCAAAGAGGACCAGG
The DNA here is from genome assembly GCF_027791375.1 of Indicator indicator. Classification (NCBI taxonomy): domain Eukaryota; kingdom Metazoa; phylum Chordata; class Aves; order Piciformes; family Indicatoridae; genus Indicator; species Indicator indicator. The sequence continues at coordinate 36,977,206 of NC_072013.1, forward strand.
TCCCTCTTGCTAGAGCACTGGAGCAGGCTTCCCAGAGAGGTTGTGGAGTCTCCTTCTCCGGAGACTTTCCAACCCCACCTGGATGTGTTCCTGTGTGACCTGTGCTGGATTCTCTGGTCCTGCTCTGGCAGGGGGCTTGGACTCGATCTCCAGAGGTCCCTTCCAACCCCTAACATCCTCTGATCCTGTGAACAAGGCTTTGGCTCAGTTGTGCTTCTGTGGTGACCTCAGCTTTTAGGAAAGGATGAGCACTCATAGCAGTGCTGAAACTAAGGAACATAAATTGAAGGCTCTTTTACATTTCAAAGATGGTGTAAGGGAGAGTCATGGCTAAAGAGTAAAAGGAAAAACCTTCAGCCACAAAAGCAGAAGGCAGCTCTAGATTTGCAGCACCAACATTTCAAAGCACTTAGAAACATTCAGGTCTGTTCTCAGAGAGAGGTCATCTGCAAAGCATGGCCATGGATCTAGTTTTAGATCCTGATCCCCACCCGCTTCCTTTGTCTATAGAGTTTAGGATAGTTTGGTGCAGGCTCAGGGCCATCATTGGTAGAAAATCTGTATTCTCACCAAGAGATTGTGCACACTGCATTAAGGAAGAGTTCAAGAGAAGTTAGCAATGACAACAGAAATCCTCATTGCCAGCTTCTGATTTGGGACCCAGCCTTGTGTGCAGGAAGGTTCACTAACCCTTTCCACAACCCTTTTGTTTCTTTCTGGGACGTTTCCAGGTCCCTTCCAACCCCTAATATCCAGTGATCCTGTGAAGGGAATTGTTCACCTCAAACATTGTTTACTGAAGCTTTTCATGCTGATCTACAAGCTAAGACCAGCATTTGCCTTACAGACACACATTTTTAAACACTCCAGGTAGTCTACCTAATGGCAGCAGATTCAATGGGGCACAGAATTCATTCTTCTGGAGGACCACGAAGGGCAATAGCACCTGAGGATGGAACCTAACTGACAGAAGTGAAAATATGCAAAGAATGGGACTGTGGGTGCCAATGACAAAACTCTTGCCAATCCCCAGGGGGAATAAAAGGCAAGCAGACTGGATCTGAAGAGGAGCACCTTCTGAGCCTGCCTCAAGGAGGGTGGAAAAAATGACAGTTCAGAGGCTGCTTAAATGGCTGCAGGTTCCTACCCTGCCATACAGCTGGGGTTTGTTGGGTTCTTTTAAGCTACCATTATATGGAATACGGCTTTCAGTGCCAACCTCCAGACAGGAACAGCACAGCCACAGCAAGACCAACACAAACAGAAAGAGGCTCTTCCTAAAGCCTGCAGCCAGGCAGAGGGACAGCCTGACATCCCTACAGGGGGAGCAGAGGCTGGGGACAATGACAGTTACAGAGAGCCCCAGGGGAGAGCATCTGCAATTAGTGCAGCTGTAATTGAGCATCAAACTAATTACACTGCTAAGCCTGCACTGTGACAGACAAATCCCCTGCTCTAGCCTCATGCCAGGAAAACACAAACAGCCCTGGGTACTTCCTCCCTCTTTTAGATCAGGAGCAGTTCTTACATCACTCCCAGCTTTGGATCAATTTCCGACCCTTCTTCTATGCTAATTTTGTCCCACAAGCTCCTAGGGATTTTGTCCTCTCCTCAGGAAGTCAGATTGCTCCTGCCTCCAGAACCTCATCCCTCTTCTTTTAGCCAAGAGAGCTCTGACTGAGGGGCCCTTTAGCATTTTTTTAGCATTTATTTTCTTTAGAATTCTTCCATCCTTATCCCTGTTGAGTAATTTTTTGCCTTGCTTTCCCTACACAGAAACCTTAATGGAGACTCTGCCATGAGTTCTACACACACCCTCTCTTCTTCTTTCCCTGCCATCTCTCATTCTTGGAGCCTGGTGAACACAACTCCCAATTTTGGCTCTCCTCACACCGTTTTTGCTGTCACTTTCCTTTTCCCCCTTACTTTCTAGATGACTCAAGCTCACTCTCTGCTCATACAACCAAAGCCTTTGGCACATTTTTGTTGATCTATAGGGGCCACCTCAGGTCACTACCTCTCATGCCCACAAAAACATTTCTCTTTCTTGCACCCTGGTTTTGAGGATAGGTCTCCACACATTCCCCAAGGGCCACCTGAGCGTGTGGATAGGTCTAGACGAGATCCCAGAAAAACTCTCTCCTGGGTTCAAGTCTCCAGCAAATACCTGACTGCACTTCTGAAGGTTAGTTCTGACATGGAATTTCTAATAACAGGAAAGAGAAATATACAGCCTTGCAGGGCTTGGAATGGCAGCATGGCATGTGGCTGGGGAAGGTATGTCTGGGAGTATCATATAGCTGCTACCCAGCCTGCAGACAGAGGAGCTTTGTGTGCAGTGCTGACGCTCCTGCAGCAGGGCAGACCAAAACACAGACACAGGGCTGAGGCTCTTCTGGCTCCCACTCACACAGCCAAGTTTCACACCCAAGAATAAGTAACTATTTTTTTTCTTATGGCACAAAATTCTGTGAAGGTGAAAAAAAATTGAGTCCCAATATTAGATCCATGTGACTCCATGTTCAGTGCAGGGCAAGCTCTCACTGCCTCAAGCCTCACTCAGGCAACAGCAAGGACAGTTTTCCAGCAAAGCAAAGAGGAGGTTTATGGACCATGCTCAGGCAAGCAGAGGACAGATGCACTCTCTCTGCTGACCTTACAAGGGAGAAGTTTGCTTCTTTAATCCTGAAAGTCTTCTATTTCAATTTCCTCAGGGTAATTCCAAGTTTTCTGAGCTTCCCAGTCTTGAGGCCTCGAACACAAGCCCTACGAGGAGAGGCTGAAGGAGCTGGGGGTGTTTAGCCAGCCATGGTTTCGTAGTCATGAGGTCTTGGGGACAGGTTGGACTTGATGATCCTTGAGGTCTTTTCCAACCTTACTGATTCTGTGATTAATTAGATAAGATGCAACTGCTCTTATCTGCAGCAGTAACAGAGGAATAAAAATACTGTGAACAGGCCCCAAAAGCCTGTTTCCTAAAGCTTGCTGAGACTTCAGCTTTCAGTGTTCTACAAGCTCAAAAAGGGAGCTTTCTCTTAGATTACCAACAGCAATGAGACACTCTAATTTACAGGGGACCTCTTGGAACAGCATGTTCTAAGGTGTGCCCATGGAAGAAGAAATAAAAGGAATGATGATGGCCAGGAGATGAAGGGGTGTCTGTGGATATCTGCACAGTTAATAGAACCCATTCAGGAGCATCACTGGACAGGCCGAGGGGAAATGGTTTGAAGCTGAGGCAGAGCAGGGTTAGAGTGGAGCTGAGGAAGAAGTTCTTCAGTAGGAGGGTGCTGAGACTCTGGCACAGGCTGCCCAGCGAGGCTGTGGCTGCCTCCTCCCTGGGGGTGCTGAAGGCCAGGCTGGATGAGACCTTGAGCAGCTGAGTCTGGTTGAGAGGTGTCCCTGGGCATGGTGGGGAGGTTGGAGCAGATGAGCTCTGAGGTCCCTTCCAACCTGAACCATCCACAGAATCACAAAAATGTTCAGGTTGGAAGAGACCCTCAGGATCACCAAGTCCAACCAAGAACCCACCTTTACAAGGCTCACCCCTAAACTATAACCCCAAGCACAACTTCCAAACCACCTTTAAACACATCCAGGCCTGGGGACTCAACCACCTCCCTGGACAGCTCATTCCAATCCCTGACCACTCTTTCAGTGATAAAGTATTTCCTACTGTCCAGTCTAAACCTACCCAGTGGGAGCTTGAGGCCATTCACTCATCTTCTATCACTAATGACCTGTGAGAAGAGACCAGCAGCAGCCTCTCTACAATATCCTTTCAGGTAGCTGTATAGAGCCATGAGGGATTCTAACCCAACAGTGACCACCCAGCAATATTACACTGAACAATGCTAAAAACACAAAATAAAGGCTCAAAGCAAAGACCTGGGGAGTCAGTATTCTAATATCTTGTGCATGAGCATTTGGTATTCTGTAGCTGGCCATGGTGCACAAATTGTTTTGTCTACCATATCTTCCACTTTTGTTCTTACTGCATTTCCCTTTATTAGCACATTACTAATAAATTATCCTCTGCTCTCTACTTTTGCTAGCATAAACTCAAGATAATGCTGAACTCCCACAAACACACATTCCAAGGGGAATGCAATCCATTACTTATCTGTAAAGGCATCTACATATTTTCAGCAAAGACAGCTTTGTTATGGAATAAGAATGCCACAACACAGGAGAAAGCCCATAAACATCTTCAGCCTAATTCCTGTCAGAAATCAGTTCTCAGAACCACTGCAGTTTCCTGCAGCCTCAGAGCTCTGTCTAGAGACTCCTCCCTTTCTGTAAAGCCATAACTTCCTCAGCCCCCAGCACAGCTCTCATTCAGACTGTGCTGATCAACACTTCAGAGGCTGCAGCAGGTACTGCTGGCACACGGAGCAGACCCAAATCCAATGGCACCGAGCTGCTCCTTGTTTACATCAGCAGCTTCCAGTTCCAAGTTTTTTAGAATTCACAAATTCCCACTGGGAGATGAAACAGAATCATTCCAAGCCAAAGATAGAGATCTGCTGGCTCCCCAACACGTGAAACTTGACTTCCTATTTTCCCACTGCTTTTAACTGCTGCTTGCACATGAACCCAGACTCATTTAAAGCAATGCCTGCTTGTACTCTCCAGACACCCCTGAGAAAAAAGAAGTTATATTCATCACATGGGCTACAAAAACCTTTTGAATAAGGATGAATACAGTGTCCTGCACCGGGGGAGGAATAACAGCAGGCACCAGGACAGACTAGAAGTTGTCTTGCTGGAAAGCAGCTCCACAGAGAAAGACCTTGGAGTGCTGGTGGGCAGCAAGTTCTGCACAGGACAAGAATGTGCCCTTGTGGCCAAGAGAGCCAATAGGATCCTGGGGGGCAGCAAGAGAAGAGTGGCCAGCAGGGCTTGGGAGGTTCTTCTCTCCCTCTACTTTGTCCTGCTGAGACCACACCTGGAATATTGTGTCCAGTTTTGGGCTCCCCAGTTCAAGAGAGACAGAGACCTGCTGGAGAGAGTCCAACAGAGAGCCAGGAGGATGCTTAGGGGACTTGAGCACCTCCCCTGTGAAGAGAGACTGAGAGCCCTGGGGCTGTTTAGTCTGGAGAGAAGAAGACTGAGAGGTGACCTGATCAATGTCTATCAATATCTGAGGGGTGGGTGTCAGGATGAAGGTGCCAGGCTCTTTGTGGTGGTGCCCATTAATAGCAGAAGGAACAGCAGGTACAAGCTGGAACACAGGAGGCTCCACCTGAACAGGAGGAAACACTTCTGTATGGGGAGGGTGCCAGAGCCCTTGAGCAGGCTGCCCAGAGAGGTTGTGGAATCTCCTTCTCTGGAGACTTTCCAAACCTATCTGGATGCATTCCTGTGTGACCTGTCCTAGGTGCTCCTGCTCTGGCAGGTGGGTTGGACTGGATGATCTCTGGATCATTCTGTGGTTATTACTCTGACACAGCTTAAATCCTGTGCAAGCTTTCTGAAATACTTACCTGAGGCTGTGCTGGCAGAGTTGTCTGCAGGGCAGGTATTTTGTTCCCAGAACAATTTTCAGGTTTTCAACATTTTTATTATTTGCTGGAAATACTGCCAGCAAGCCACTGGGTGTACAGAGCCCAACTTGCCCATTCAAAAGGCATCCTGGTGACTGGGTGTTGAAAATATGGGCCTGGGAGTCAGAATACAATTTGTCACCCCAGAGACTCCTGAAAGAGGTAGAAGGCAACCTGAGTAAGATCTGTCATCATTCCAGCCCAGCCCCCAACTACTGCTGCGATGGGAGTCAGGGGTCATGTGTCACCCAAAACCTCCCCACAGAAAGGCTACACTAACAGAATCTCAGCTAAAGGTATCCCAAACAATGGAAAAAGGAAGCCCTTAGGAAACAAAGGGCATTGCCTAGACAGCTTGTGTCAGATCAAAGGTCTGTCTGGGCCTGGCTCTGCCAAAGGTCTGTAGCAGATAGCAAAGGCTGTAGATAAGGCAAACACTGAATGTCTATAATCACACACCTGCTGCTTCATCCATCTCCCTCCATTCTGTTACAAACACTACAAATAAACCTCCCTCAAGTATTCTCAAGTTCTTTTTTTTTTTTTTTTTTTTTTTTTTTTTTTCAGAAAAGACCACTGATAAATCCTTTGGTCTGCTGCAGACTTCTGCAGCACTTCTTCAAGGATTAAATTTATTTCTGCTCCCAGGAAAAAATCCTGGCAGGTTTCAAAGCAAGGGACAGCAGCATGGTTCAGACTTCTCAATACTCTTAATTGGGCTCCAAGCCTGAATGATGAGCTCTTTTCAGCAGGACATGGTACAGATTTTTCCAAGGCCTGGATCAGAATTCCCATCTGCAAATACCAAATTCATGAGACTAATTTTTTGTCACAATTACATCAGTGCAGCTCTGCTGCAACTACAATGAGAACACAGCAAGCTGTGACCATTGGTATTTAGCCCCAGCTAGTCTCCTTTATGTGGGAGAGTGACTATAGCTAATTTGGACATCCCACAGCCCTCTGCTCTGCTGTGAGCTGCTCAGCTGCAGCCAGGATCTGCTTCATGACTGCTGCACTTCCCCTGCCTTCTGCTCCCCACAGCTCCAGCTGTGCAGCTCAGCCTGTGCAGAGTCAACTGTTGCTTTTCACTCCCAATTCCAATTAGTGCTTTTTCAACTCACCCACCCTTAATTCCTTGATTAAGACCTACATTAGATCTTCCCTGGCTTCATGAAAATGACAGGGAAAAACACAAAGCAAAGCAAACCAGAACCAGCTCTTCGACATTACTCTGGTGTTTTCAGGCCAAGAGATTGCAGTTTTAACTGATTATGCTGACTCTATCTTCTGCCTGCAGTTTGGGCCACGACTTCAAAAGACCACAAGAACTAAAACTCGAAGCTCCTTTTCTCTTCACTGAACCATCAGAAACCCATCTATAGCCACACTTCTCAGCCAGCTCCCTGCTACTTGTCCTTCCAAGGTTCCTTGTGTAGGTATCAATGGCTGCCAACAGCAGCACTCTTCATTTAAAGTTCATAATATAAATGTTATAAAATGTGATAAAATGTGGCAACTAGAGGAAACTATTAATTTCTTCAGGAATGTTAAATATCTGGAAGTTAGTCATCAGCTACAGAAAAAAAACCAGAAACCAACTAAAAACTAACTTCAAAGACAGCAAAAGAATGATTAGCAGATTCCTCTGGACAAGCATAGAAGTACTGTGTGATTCTTGCAGAGAGCTGATCCCAAGGCCCTTCAACCAGGGCAGAGAATGCCACTGGCTGTGGACCAACCACCTACAGTGCAGCCAAAGTTACTGGAATTCTGTACCAACCTCGAGCTCCTTTGCATGCACCATAGCTTCTTTGGCAATTAGGTGACAATTATGGCATCCTGTTCTTCAGGAAGCCTTCAATATGAGCTGGGCTCATTGCAAATATAATTATTTGTTTGCAAATATATTTAAGCCTGGCACATGACTATGCAGGTCAAGTGTTTAAACCTGCAGCTAACATTTGTATTCACAAAGCTTTGTTGCTTCACACTGTTGATACCTTCACTCATTCAATTTAATTGCTTGCTGGCACAGATTTTAGTAGGCTCCAGAGAATATATTTGCCCTCAAGTCCATTAACATCCAACTAGAGATTTTACCAAAGCAATATGCTAGATCAGCAGGCATGAGGTACTGATGAAGGAGTCCATCAGCCAAAACAATAAAGGAATGGTTTGGAGCTGAGGCAGAGCAGGGTTAGAGTGGAGCTGAGGAAGAAGTTCTTCAGTAGGAGGGTGCTGAGACTCTGGCACAGGCTGCCCAGGGAGGCTGTGGCTGCCTCCTCCCTGGGGGTGTTGAAGGCCAGGCTGGATGAGGCCTTGAGCAGCTGAGTCTAGCTGAGAGGTGTCCCTGGGCATGGTGGGGAGGTTGGAGCAGATGAGCTCTGAGGTCCCCTGAGGAACCTTTAGGCTTTCCAGCAGTTCTCACCTAAATGATTGTTTCCTCTCTCCTCAGCTCCTCATTCCTTACTATATAAAAATTGCCAGGAGGAAGGCAGAGTGGATTTCTGGAAGGAAACATGTTTTCATCAAAAGGAAAGGGAAAAAACAAACAAGGTGGAAAAGGAAGCCAACACTTTCCCATGAAAGACAGAAAAACTATTCAAGGGAAAGAAGAGGTCAAAGTAAGCAGAGCTCCTTTGCAGACCTGTCAGGTCCCACTGCTTTGTGCTTCTGAATGCAAAGGCTCCGTTACTTTGCCTTCCTTTAGGCACAGGCTCAGAGAACCCCTGGGCTGGGAAAGACCTTAGATCACTGAGTCCAACCCTAACCTAACATCTCCATGTACACAACTGTCAGACCATGTCTCTAAGCACCTCATGCAGGTGGCTTTAAAACACCTCAAGGGATAGAGACTCTACCACTTCCCTGGGCAGCCTGTTCCAGTGCCCAATGATCCTTTCGGTGAAGAAATTTTCTCTAACATCTAATCTAAACCTCCCCTGGTGCAACCTGAGGCCATTTCCTCTTGTCCTATCACTTGTTACCTGGAAGAAGAGGCCAGCCCCCACCTTTAGGCTTCATCCCTGCTCCTTGAATCTCCCAAGTCCCTTGCTTAGGAAAGCAGCAGAAGTACAGCCCACATGTTCCTTAATAAGTGCACAATATTCAAAGACATTCCTTTGCAAATGCCACTTTAAAAATATTTAGTTAAATATAAATATTGCCAGGAAAAAAATCAATCTTACAGGAGCCAAAATTAAAAAAAAAAAAATTGTGTCTTGTTTTGATAGACTTGGCACTTGGAGCCCTCATTATTTTTTAAATACTATGAAAGGCACCACAAATGTTTCTTTCAGAGCCTGGCTTGCGATCTCTAAAAGCAATCACAGCTTAAATCCTAACTGCAGCAGATTTCTCTGCACTTCTTTCTCATGGAGAAAGATTCATTCAATGCCATACACAGAGTACACCAACCTGTTTTCAATCACTGACATCCAAATGACAGATGGGAGACATTTGCAGGGCACTTCATCTGGGGAAGCATTTCTAGAGCTGGGTGAAGTGAAAAAAAGCAAGACTGCTGAAGTCATAGCCCCTGTGCTTGAGGACCCATCTGTTATTTAAATGATATATTAGCAGGGTGCATGCTCATGGAAGCAACCCTCAGACACAAGATGTCTCAAAAGATGGAACATTAGACTTCAGATGCTCTTGGCACTGTGGCAGTAGGCAACTTAAGTTACAGAATCCTTCACTGATAAATCAGTGCAAGATTCCAGTGTGTTTGAGAGGTGCACAGTGTGATCCCTTGAAGCTCCACTCTCAGCCATATGATGCTTCTGGAATATTTCCTACCCGAGCTGCAGTGTCGGTCAGAGGGAAACAGAGCAAAGTTCTTGCATTTGATAACCACCAGGCACGAGGCTAAACTCACACTACCAATGTGGCTACTTCAGACTCCTGGCAGCTGTGCTCATTACAGGGATTTGCCTTTATTACAGCAGGCTGGGTGCATGGATCGAGATTCTAAACACCTTTCCTTCTGCATGATCCCATGGCCACAAAGATGATGCAAGAGCTGGAGCAGCTCTGCTGTGAGGACAGGCTGAGGGAGCTGGGGGTGTTCAGCCTGGGGAAAAGAAGACTCCAGGGGGACCTCAGAGCTGCCTGCCAATAGCTGAAGGGATCCTGCAGGAAGGCTGCAGAGGGACTTCTCATCAGGGTGTCTAGAGACAGGCCAAGGGGGAATGGTTTGAAGCTGAGGCAGAGCAGGGTTAGAGTGGAGCTGAGGAAGAAGTTCTTCAGTAGGAGGGTGCTGAGACTCTGGCACAGGCTGCCCAGGGAGGCTGTGGCTGCCTCCTCCCTGGGGGTGTTCAGGGCCAGGCTGGATGAGGCCTTGAGCAGCTGAGTCTAGTTGAGAGGTGTCCCTGGGCATGGTGGGGAGGTTGGAGCAGATGAGCTCTGAGGTCCCTTCCAACATGAGCCATTCTGGGATTCTGTGATGTTTCAACTACCAGAAATTTCAATGCAAAGGGAAGACAAAAACATTAATTTGAAGTGGGAGTTAGAGAACTCTGGCAGCACTCAGTTATTTCTAGAATTGAGCCCCAGCCAAATTCAAATGAGGCTTTATAAGGTTCCAGCACTTGAGATGTTTTGACTCCAGGCCCTGGGGAAGAGTATGTTTTAAAGGTTTGGTTCAGGCATCACACAAACATCTGAATGAAGTTTTTAAAACTCTTTCACAAACCAAACCAAACAAACAAAACCCCCACAAACAAAACGCAAACCAACCCCTCCTGCCAAACCCCCCAGCATTTTTAGGTCTGGTATTTTGACTCTACCTACATTTCTAATGAAAGCAGCATTTTTGTGCCTAAAATCTCGCTTTCCCTCCCTTTGGCATCACACTTTAACATCTGCAGGTAGCACCACACTGATCAAAACCTTCTCCTGGCACCACACAATCCTACTGAAGGACTGTGAGCCAACCTCCTGCCACGAATCCCCATGGCAGCTTTGAAACATATTTTCCAAACAAATAAATACCTAAATCCCAATTGATTCTCACTTCAACTTGCATGTCTTCTGTTGCCTTCCTGCTCTGCAATCACAGCAACAGCTCTGGCAGCTGTAAAGAGAGCAGCTACACAGCCCCAGGATGCCAAATGCAGAGGGCATTCCTGTGACCTAAGGGCAGCTTCTGCCTGCTCTTTGATGGTTCTCTGGAGAGGTGAGGGCCACTAGGAAGCACATTCAGCACCACTACTGTCTGTTTTGACTTGAGGACATACAGGCTGTACAGGACACCCTCTCCTAACCACTGCTGGGATATATTTATTTACAGATGGAATGGTAATTACATGGACGGCTCTTTCCAGCTGAAGGATGGTTCCTCCTTTTCACTCCAAAGCCAGGGTGAGCATACTGCATCTGTTATTACAAGTGGTGTTTGCTTTTTTCCTGACACTGTATGGGACTGCCAGCTCAGCAAAAATATCTACAAGCACTTGTGTTGATCACATGAAAACAAGTGCATTTCAGGGTGAAACCATCAGTATTTGAGAAAAATTAAGTTCGCAATGAAAAAAAAAAAAAGTCAGGAGAGAAAACAGAGAGGGATCTTGAAAAAGAACAGAGGACTTGTAAAATAGTGTATTAGGTGAAGGATGTCAAGGGAAGAGGAGAAGATAAATGAAAGGGGGGAATGGAGCAAAACTAGAAATGGGTAGATTCAGATTGGATGTCAGGAAGAAGTTCTTCCCCATGAGGGTGGTGAGAGCCTGGCACAGGTTGCCCAGGGAGGTGGTGGAAGCCTCATCCCTGGAGGTTTTTGCAGCCAGGCTGGATGTGGCTGTGAGCAACCTGCTGTAGTGTGAGGTGTCCCTGCCCATGGCAGGAGTGCTGGAACTGGATGATGCTTGAGTTCCCTTCCAACCCTGACAATTCTGTGATTCTAAGCAGGAAAAAGAAATAAAAAGAAGAGGCAGAAATTCAGTTTGATTCCAATACTGGTGGCTTCCACTGGAGGAGTACAACACTATAATTATGAACATGAACTTAAGGATTAATTTCAGTCCAAAAAGTCCTCAGAAGAATCTGTCAGCAAGAAAGCCAAGATGGGGATGAGATCAATCATTGTAAAAGGCATAATCAACTTGGCCTACAGAAAAACCCAGGTCCTTGTGGTCTCTGGTGAGACTGGGAGTGGCAGGGTGATAGGACAGCCCATCTTGGGTCACCTCTGGGCTTCTGTCAATGTATTCAGCACTGCTGACTTTTTCTGGACAGCCTCCAATTTCATGTCTTATCTCTGGCTAGCCAGGACCTGAGGGAGAATCATTCCTGTGACATGATGGAGGTTTGCTCAAGCTGCTCCACTACTGATTCCTAGTAATGCCTATAGGAAAGCACAGAATCCTAGAACAGCTTAGGAGACCTCAGAGCTCATCTGCTCCAACCTCCCCACCATGCCCAGGGACACCTCTCAACTAGACTCAGCTGTTCAAGGTCTCATCCAACCTGGCCTTCAACACCCCCAGGGAGGAGGAAGCCACAGCCTCACTGGGCAGCCTGTGCCAGAGTCTCAGCACCCTCCTACTGAAGAACTTCTTCCTCAGCTCCACTCTAACCCTGCTCTGCCTCAGCTTCAAACCATTCCCCCTTGGCCTGTCTCTGGACACCCTGATGAGAAGTCCCTCTGCAGCCTTCCTGCAGGATCCCTTCAGCTATTGGAAGGCAGCTCTGAGGTCCCCCTGGAGTCTTCTCTTCTCCAGGCTGAACACCCCCAGCTCCCTCAGCCTGTCCTCACAGCAGAGCTGCTCCAGCCCTGGGATCATCTTTGTGGCCTCCTCTGGACTCACTCCAGCAGCTCTGTGTCCTTCTCCTGCTGGGGACACCAGAACTGGAGGCAGGATTAGAGGTGCGGTGTCACAAATATACAAGGCAAAGCTGAAAGCCTGCCTGCTGAAAAAAACACTTCAGAACTTATGGGTTTAATACAGAAAAATGGGAGGCAAGAAATAAACTCGAGCCTCTTGTAATACATTTTTGTGTAGATGTATAAACTAATCCTCATGTAGAAGGGACTTAAACTAATCCCAGGACAACTGCAGCTCATTCTAGCAAGCCAGAGTTTGGAAATCCCCAGCCCTATCTCTTTTAGTTTGAGGGACGGTTTGTGTCCATCTCAAAGAGCAAACATTCTCTGTCTGCATTTTGGTTTCTTTGTATGACTGAAGGCTCTGAAACATGAGAAGAAAATAAATGAGCAGTTAGCTCTGGTGTGACAGAGTCACTGTCATTTAGACACTCAAATAGCATCCTGTGGTGCTGCTGGTCAGCTCAGCTTGCTGAAACGCTGTGCTGAACCAAGCAGCCCTCCAAAGCAGGCAGCAAGTGCTCTCTACTGAAAGGACATTGTAGAGAGGCTGCTGCTGCTCTCTCTCACAGGTCATTAGTGATAGAAGAAGAGGGAATGGCCTCAAGCTGCCACTGGGTAGGTTTAGACTGGACAGTAGGATGAAGTTTTTCCCAGCAAGAGTGGTCAGGGATTGGAATGTGCTGCCCAGGGAGATGGTGGAATCACCAAGCCTGGCTGTGTTTAAAGGTCATTTGGTATGTGGAGCTTGGGGCTATGGTTTAGGGGTGAGCCTTTAGAGTAGGGTGCTAGGTTGGTCTTGGTGATCCTGAGTGTCTTTTCCAACCTGAATGTTTCTGTGATTACCAGGAGCACCACCTGTAAAGAACAAGTCTGTCCTGAAGACAGGAAATCCCAAGTGAGCAGGGCTGTGTCTGTAGGAGAGCACTGCTCCTTTGTTAAACTTCTACAAACCCTCTGGCTGCTCAGGAGTGGACACAGGCACAGGCAGTTCCACGCCATAAGTGCAGGAGCAGGCTGGCATTTCACAGGAAGATGAGACACTCTGTGAGATGGTTTCCTAGTGCAGGACTCTTTAAAGCACATTACACATGTTGCTGCTGTTCAAGATAACCCCCTGGTCACAAACTGGGAATTTGAGACTGACAAAACCAAAATCCAATCCAACAAGGAGCAATGGCTTTGAGCTTGAGGAGGGGAGATAGAGACTGGAGATTAGGAAGAAATTCTTTACAGCAAAGGTGGTGAGACACTGCAACAGGCTGCCCAAGAAGGTTGTGGATACCCCCGCCCTGGAGGTGTTCAAAGCCAGGTTGGATGAGGCCTTGAGCAACCTGCTCCAGTGGAAGGTGCAAGGGAGTTGGAACTAGATGATCTTTATGGGCCCTGCCAACCAAAACTTTTCTATGACTATCCTAAGAACACAAAACTCTCCACCTTAGGGACAGGGAGGAGCTAAGAACTTAACTGCCCTCTCCTGTCTGCCGGTCAGAGTGGAACTGCAGGATGTGAGTTACAGCTACCTCTCTCCCTTGGGACTCCAGGAATTACTTCAGTGTTGGGTCAGACAAGCGTATCCAGAGACTTCCTACAACACACACCAGGAGAAAAAGACCAGAACCAAGGCATCCCTTAATTCATAAACAACAAGATGCAGCCAGGTGAAAGCTGATGTGCTCCAACACCACTTCATTCCTCATCTCTGGTTGGGGGAAGTCTGAAATCACTTCCTGCTAGATGACAAATCCAGAGATTGTCATGGGAACAAACCCACTCTACAAGAAACACCACACAAAGCCTTCTGGTCTTTGTGGCTAAATATTCCAAAGCAGCTAAGTGCTTTTACCCCTAAGCATGGACATTCTGGCTCATGGTTCTGCCATGTGCAAGTTTACTGAAGCCTCCAGATCAGTTCTCTTCCACGGGCCTACACAAAAGGACTCAAATGTAGATGCCAAGCCACCTCTCTGCTTTTGTCCCAGGCCAAACATGTGCCTGGCTAACATCTGAGCACAAATCTGACCATTCCAGAGGCTGCTGTACTTTGTACCAGTTGGCCACATTCCAGGGGAGCTGTCTTTGTGGCCAGGGCTGCCAGGGGCTCAGGAAAGCATCAGTCATAGCTCTGTGCTGACACTGGCACCCAGACAGGACACAGCTTTCTCTGGCTCTTTGCTAGAAAGTATCCCACCCACCCACAGCCTTAGCAAAACATCTCAGTGGTACAGACAATTCTGGATGGCAGCATCTCCAGAATGTGCTCTTCTCAGTTGTTTCTAAACCTGCAGGAGTGACTGCACTTTGCATCTGCTGTGCATTACCTCAGCATGCAGCTGGTTAAGATGTAGAGCGTTAGAATGAGAAGGGCTGGATCCTGAGGCAGGAGGCCTGGAAGGAGGGGGAGTTTATAACTTTTTTTCCTTGACAGTGTCCAATGCTGACATTTTCAGCCTGCTGGTTATTTTACATTGGGTTATTCCTCTGCACATGTCTATGTTTATGAAAACAATACCTACCTATAATTAAATGGATCTTATTTTTTCCTATAGGCATGTACCCATCATTCTAGGCCTTCCTCCATTGAAAACAGTCATCTTTTACACCTTTTTTCCTCTTACCCACTAGGTAGTGATTTTCTTTCTTAGCCATGGATTACTCTCTCTCCAGTCTGTCATTCCCAACCACTCATTTGGTGGAGCACAGCAAGCTTTTTCAACCGCTCCTTTTTGCTGACCACGTGGATGAGGTTGCAGGACTCAGTCCTCTCCTCACAAGGGGATGGCTTGGATACATTTTTGTTGTACATCTGAAGCAGTACAGACAGAATCTTACACCAGGATGTTCTGATTCCAATACCACAGAACTTTTTTTGGGTTGTTTGCATCACATGAAAAGAGTGCTAAGCTAAAGTAAGCAAGCACTACTTCTCCTCTAATAGAAGTGTTCCTGGAGGAGATTATACCCATGTAACACTCCAAATGATTTGTCTCTTGTCAAGACAAAGTCCTAGACAATGATGTGCTCCACAGAGACACAGAAGCAGCATCCAGATGATAGGTTTCCATGTTGTCTGAATTGGTTCAGATAATGTGGTTTCCTTTCATAATAGCAAGTCTCTTTTTTTTGGGGGGGGTCAATTTTTAAAAGGGAAAATCCCCTTTCAGCTGAAATCTTACCCTAAGTCATAAAGTTGCTAAGAAGCCTTCAAAAGTTTGCTAGAAAGGCCTGGTAAGCCCCAGGCTCTCATAAAATGTCTGCAGTAAATAATTTCTCCTGTTGTGCCTTCCGTGTGCGTGGCACGTGCTTTGGGGCAGTCACAGTCCTGCCATGGTAGTCAGATGAGGCAACAGCCCAAACAGCCAGTCCTGCAGAGCCCAGGCTGATAGGCATTGCCCTGACCTCCAAACCATCACATGCTCAGGGGCCTGTTCAGAAAGAAGTTTACAACCCCCACTTTTGCTTAAGAGGGAAGAGTAACAGCCTGTGTTTCACAGAATTGTCCCGCAAAAGGGCTGCAAGAGCATGCAGGAGTTGGGCCCTGACAAAGAAGGTCTTGACTGCATGCAGGAGCATTCCAAGCTTAGAGCCATGCAGTATTTGTTGTACTGTATTGATTGGCCAGGGATACCTCTAGACATGCAGAAGACAGGAAACCACATCTGAGGAATGATGGCACAGCCCAAGCTGTCCTTTCAAGCAGTAGTTTAACCACAATCATGCACACACAGAAGCATGTAAAGGCTGTCTAGGACCTCATCAAAAAGAAATAGAAGCTTCCATCACTATTTATTGTAACAGATATTCCACAGACCTGTGACTGAGCACAGACTGAAGAACAAACAGAGATTGCTCCTCAAGCAGCTTCTATTGGTGGCATCCCTTAAACCCTGAGAGCTTATTTCCAAGCACCCAGCTTCACTCTGAAAGCTCTCCTGTTCAATGTCTGATTGAGGTTCTGGACAACTGAGGGCAAGCACAAATAAACTATGTCTTTTAGACTCTAATTTACAACTCAGCTTTGACAAATCATTTACCATTTTTCCTTTCATTTTTCTATTTGTATCCTGGAGCAGTAACATTTCATGCTGCAAAGGATCAAGTGCCAAGTGTGGTGAGAAGAAACTAGAAGCCAAAAAGAGGCCCTGTGAGAACACAAGGCCAGATAGGCAAGAAATGAAAGAACATAAAAGTGAGAGATAATAAAGACTTGAGACAACGAAGAAGGAATTAGGAATATATAAGACAATTGCTTTGAGTCTGCTTGTTTGCCTTAATTTGTCAGTTCCTTCACAGCAGGAGAAAGACAGGACTGGGTGGTACTGAGCCTGAACTGCAGGATGAAGCCATACCTACCAGGAGGGGGAAACAACTCACCAGAATGTGCAGAGTCCTCTAGCAGAGGAGAACTGCTGATGGAATTATTTGAATGCTTACAGTGACAAAGAGCACCATGGATTTCATGTCTGCCATAAACAAGGCTGCCTTTGTCCCATCTTGATGCAAGCTGAGTCTATTTTAACTATAAAACACTGGTAAAAGAACAGCCTTGCAACAGACTGCCATGACTGATGAGAACCTCCACTGATACCTGTACTTTCATTCTTGTTTTGGGTAAATACCAAATGGTTTTAAAAGGCAGTGCTAGTGAATGGATACCTTGCTCCACAAGGTGCACGAGCAGCACTTCCAACTAGGGAGCTGCAGGAGAGTCCAACACAGAGCTAGGAGCATGCTTAGGGGACTTGAACGTCTCTGCTATGAAGAGAGCCTGAGAGCCCTGGGGCTGCTTAGTCTGGAGAAGAGAAGGCTGAGAGGGGATCTGATCAATGTCTATCAATAGCTGAGGGGTGGGGATCAAGTGGAGGGGGCCAGGCTCTTTTGGGTGGTATGCAGTAATTAGACAAGGAACAATGGATACAAACTTGAACACAGGTTTCACCTCAGCATGAGGAGAAACTTCTTTCCAGTGAGGGTGACAGAGCCCTGGAGCAGGCTGCCCAGAGAGGTTGCGGAGTCTCCTTCTCTAGAGACTTTCTAAATCCACCTGGATGCATTCCTGTATGACCTCCCCTAAGTGATGCTGCTCTGGCAGGGGGGGTGGACTGGATGATCTCTGGAGGTTCTTTCCAACTCCCTACATTCTGTAATTCTGTGATATTTCTACCTCTTCACCAAAGAAGGGGAAGCAGTGTGCTCTTGAAAACAGGTCCCTGTTTCACCACTGTGCCTTCTGCAGCCAGTCTGCTCTGTCCACACAAGCAGAATCTCTCTCCTAGCTGCTGCTCTTTCCTTTTCAGTGTTACACAATTGATCAGCTTGATTTGGATGAATGTTTGCACAGCTTTGGCAAGCAAATGTGTATTTTTTCCTTCTCATGCTGGAAGGAACAGTTTATTTCAAAGAGTTAAAGAGCCGCAGGGACCCTTGAGATGTTCTACATCCTCTGGCTGTGGTATGCACTCTGCAAAGCTTTGAAGGCCACACTATGCAGCAGCCCCTTGGAGGATATGGCTGTGTAAACCATCTTACAGGCTCTTTTCCTACTTACACTAAAGGCCTAGTGTCTCCAGGAAAAAAAAGAAAACACAACTAACCATTCCTGTAATTGGAAAAAATTACTGCTAGAAAGAGTCAACAACAGGAAAGCACTGAAACGAAAAGGTAATCCAAACACGTGCCTGGAATTCCATCATTAATAATGTCACTGGCACAACCCGTCTCAACAGTGCTCCACTGTTAGTCACCCACCATTGTCCACTCTCTGGTGATGCTCAGGTCCACACAGACACAGCTCTGCCCTCACTCTGGGGCATTTGTAGTGTGACATCAGTTGAGCTAATGTCACACAGCCATTTCTTCTGCCACCTTCTGAGACAGAAGAGGGAGTCAGTGACAAAGATGCAGATCCCATATGTGCTGAAGTCCCAGAGCCACACCGTTTTGGAAGCTGGGATCATTCAGTTATGAAATAAACCCCTAAAACACAACAGCCAGGTTCTTTTTTCAGTCACTATGTGTAACTCAGGAATTTTGACTCTTTCTCAGCTGCCAAATGAAACCACAGTGCATGGTTGGTCTTCTGTAAAAAACAAACACATCTGTACTGCCGCAATGCTTAAGTTCACTGGCCAAAAAAAAAAAAGCAACACCAAAACAAACAAAAAACCCCAAACACCAACCAAATTTTATTTAGTGGAATCATCCCTTTTTCTCAGAGAACAGAAATGGATACTATCTGCTGTGTCACCACGTGTGATGGCTCAGTGTCAGTTCACTTGGTAATCTCTCTCACTCAGTAGATGCACACAGCCACACAGAAACAGCAAAGTGTTTAGCTAAGGCTGTGCTGTAAAGATCTGCTCTGGGTAAGGTTTAGCAAACCTTGCCTAACTGCTTTCCACAGCATTGCACTTCTGAGAATGAGAGCTGGCAGGGCAGCCAAGAGAGGGGATTCTGCCCCTTGACTCTGCTCTGCTGAGACCCCACTTCCAATCCTGCCTCCAGTTCTGGTGTTCCCATCAGGAGGACACACAGCTGCTGGAGTGAGTTCAGAGGAGGCCACAAAGATGATCCAAGGGCTGGAGCAGCTCTGCTGTGAGGACAGGCTGAGGGAGCTGGGGGTGTCCAGCCTGGAGAAGAGAAGGCTCTGAGGGGACCTCAGAGCTGCCTGCCAATAGCTGAAGGGATCCTGCAGGAAGGCTGCAGAGGGACTTCTCATCAGGGTGTCTAGAGACAGGCCAAGGGGGAATGGTTTGAAGCTGAGGCAGAGCAGGGTTAGAGTGGAGCTGAGGAAGAAGTTCTTCAGTAGGAGGGTGCTGAGACTCTGGCACAGGCTGCCCAGCGAGGCTGTGGCTGCCTCCTCCCTAGGGGTGTTGAAGGCCAGGCTGGATGAGACCTTGAGCAGCTGAGTCTAGTTGAGAGGTGTCCCTGGGCATGGTGGGGAGGTTGGAGCAGGTGAGCTCTGAGGTCCCTTCCATTTCAAGATCATACTTCACTAAGCTACAACATACCAGGAACATTTAACCCACTTCAAAAAGGTTCCAGGGGAAGCTATCAGCTTTGTCTTCACAAAGGGTATTTTTAACTGCCAGTCCAGACTCCTTTATTAATGGCCAGTTGGCTCTGTCATTATAAACTCTGATGCTCTTTTTTATTGTTCACAGAAGTATTATGTCAGTGTGACAGAGGGGAGGCACAGAAAAAGTGAGTCAGGGAAGGAAAACCAATCAAGGATGAAGGTAAAAAGCATGGGGAAAAAAAGCCTCCTAAAAGGATTTTTCCCTGACAGTGAAGACAAACATAGGTTGCATGAAGGGGATTGGGGCTCAAGGAATCCAGAGTTACTGAAGAAAGCATTTCTGGATAGAAGACATTTACAGTTATTGGAAGATGAACAGAAGGGACAGAATACAGAACCTCTGTAAAATGAATAGACCCAAAGGAGGCTGAGACACAGCATTCCAAATAATTTAGGAAAAACAACACTGAGGGCAAACGTTTCCTTTATATAACTTGGCAGGCCAGTGCTAAGAAATGAAATGTGGATCTCTAGCACATGGCAAGAGCAGATGGCCAGAAAGGGTCTTGTGTGAATAATGTGCACAGCAAATGTGAGTTTGAATTCAATTCAACTTACCACAAAAATTATGAACAGATTTTCTACTTTGCCAAATTTTAAACTGATTTTCCCATCTGTTTTTCTTCCTGCAGTCAAGTCCTTTTAACTTAAATATTGCATAACAAGCACTAACAATTCTTTTCCCACTGCAAAATACTATCCAAGCAACAACCTAAAGCTGATAGCACAACACAGAGAATGTTCCCAAATGTTTGTCACTAATTGTGAGAGCTGAAATCCCCCCACACACCGACAATGACCAGGCTGGCTCAGTCTGGAAGCAAATAAAGCTGTATTTACAAGCAAAACTACAATCTGTGATGCAGTGCAATGAATCTGTACAAACAGACACAATTCACAACATTTACCAATAGCTACAATCAACAGAAAAGCACAGACAAGCCCCCTCTGCTTCCCCCAGGGGGCCTCCCCCGCAACCAGAAGGAATCCCTCCAGACCCCCCTGGCAGAAGGCAGAGAGTCAAGAAGCAGAGAGGCTGCTAGACTCAGCTTTGTCAAGGTGAGTCTGTTATCTTCAGCCAGAAAAGAAGCAGCAGCCCCACAGACAGCAGACCGAGCGAGCAAGCCGAGTCTCAGACTGCCCCAACTCCCCAGCCCTTTTTGGAATAGTGGTTCTTAAACATTTCTCTCTATCCAATGGAAGTGTTTAGAACAATCATTACTTTGCTTTCTTACACTCAGTCATTACTTTGCTTTCTTACACTCAGTCATTACTTTGCTTTCTTACACTCAGTAGTGACTTATTTACATTCTTTAGCTTTCTCTGCTTGAACTTTGTGAAGAAAAATTTAAAAGAGTTTTAAAACCATCACACTAATTTTGTCAGAAGGTAACTTATCGAGAGGGGGACAGCCCTGGAGCAAGGAGTCTGTCCATCTATCATCAGCAATAAATGCACATTCCTTGTCTCACAGACAAAGCTCAGCCAGATGATCTTACTGCTTATCAGTCCACTCAGCTTATCATGTTCTTTAGTCCTAATCAAGAAAGTTGCTCAGAGTGCAGTAGCTCAACCATCAGCTCTGGAGATATCTCCATAGGAAAGAAAAACTTTTTTGATACCTTATTTGTCCCACTTTTCTCTGAATTCAATCTCTGGTCTGTTTTCCCTAGGGAATATATCCTTCTGAGCCCAAACCTGTACAGATACTGAGCAGTCACAAGACCTTCTTGCATGTACCCACAGGTTTTGCTTTAACTAGAAACATCCTAAATACCACAGTAGATTAGAAATCAGTCTGGCATTAATGTCACTGCTAACAGGTGAAAATACTCTCAGGCTAAGAAACAATCAATGAAGTCACAGCTGACTCAGCCTGGAGAAAAGAAGGCTCTGGGGAGAGCTAATAGCAGCCTGCCAGGACCTGAAGGGGCTACAAGAAGGCTGCAGAGGGACTGTTCCCAAAGGCCTGCAGGGACAGGATGAGGGACAATGGTTTGAAATGAGAGCAGAGCAGATTGAGATTGGATGTGAGGAACAAGTTCTGCACCAGGAGGCTGCTGGAACACTGCAACAGGTTGCCCAGGGAGAGATTTGAAGCCCCATCCCTAGAGATATTCAAGGTGATTCATGACAGGGCTGTGAGCAACCTGATCTGGTGGAGGATGTCCCTGCTGAGTGCAGGGGGTTGGACTGGATGACCTCTGCAGGTCCCTTCCAACCCAGACCATTCTAGACTTCTACGACTAAAACAGGAACAGGACTAACTTGCCTAATAAACCAAACCATACCTGGTATTTCTCCTTCCTGATGCCATGTGTTACAAACTACTGGCAAAAACAGATTCAACTGTCCTGTCAAACCAAGTTTAGCAGAAGAGGAGACACTGTAGGTTCCTCCCTGCTGAAGGGAGAATAGCCAGGACTTGAACAGAGAATTTGAAGAACAGCTGGCAGTGGACCTGAGGTTTGGAACCAATAGGTTGCCTCTACCCTAATGCAGAAGTGACTTTTCTAATCATTTTATGTTGTAGAATCTAATTTTGCTTTTTAAATATCCTAATTCTATTAGAAATATAATTCCATGGACAGAGAAATCAAAGCATGTTCTCTTGGAACAGTGGGCAGAACACACTGCTTAGCCATATTTTATCTTCATGTTCTTCACACTGACATTTCATCCTCTGTAAAATGAATCAGATTTTACAGACATCAGCATTCTCACAGCACACTATGGACAGCTGTGGCAAGATTAGGGTGGTTGTTGGTTTGCTTTTGGGGTTTTTTTTTGGAAAAAGAGTACATGCAACTCAAACTCAGCAATATGAAATCTCCTCTTCTTTGTTTGGGCCTCCCCTAGTAGAATAAAACTTTCTAAAAGACAAAAAATGGAATTATTTAAGGAATTGTCAGGGAGGGAAAAATGCCACACCCAAATGTCTTCTCCATTAATTCCTGAGCAAATCTCTACCTCTTGTTCCACCACATTTATTTCTCCAAAATATGCATTTCAGGTAGTCTTCAGCTTGGACAAAGTAGCTTTACAAGATCTGTGATTGTTTCATGATGAACAGGTGTGAAATAGAGATGGTCAAAGATACTATTTCTGCCTCTATTCTCAAGGGTGTTTTATTTAAAATAAAAGACAAAACCACACCACCTCTTCAGCTGCAGGAATTGTTTAGTTATCAAAGCAAAAAGCCCACATACCTCAACACAAGAAACCGGCAGATGGTATGATCTAGCACATGGAGCTTTCTGAAGCATCAGCTGTCATTGTAAGGTCTAGAAACAGGCAAGGCCCTACCAGGCACCATTTCTTCACCACCCAAAGAGAAAACACTTGTGTAATGTCTTTGCTTTCCCTCTACTGCCTCATAGGCCCAGGTTACAGCATTGGAGCTCTCAGGATTTAGCAGGCACAGGGAGCAGATCCTGCAGAAGTTAACCCCACAGAAAGCCTGGCAGGAGATGATGGCTTTTCCCACCCAAAAAAAAGAAACTGGAAGCATGGCAAGTCACCAAAACAAGGCCCTTTTTATCACCTATTGATCAGGAAATCATTGACTTATTTCTGCAGCAGTGCAGGGATTGTGGGGAAAGCCTTAGGAATGGCTGTCATAGAGCAAATGGAAAAGAGGTCCACATCTTGCATCAATGACAGTCACCATGGTCTCAGGAAGGGAAGGCCATGCCTCACTTACTTGCTGGAATTGTTTAAGCCTGTGACTGCCAAGACAAACATGGGGAATGCTGTGACTGCTGTGCACTTGGATTTTCAGAAACACTTGCCAGAATTCCTAACTGAGATTACTGTCTAATGTGCAAAGCCATCGCCTAACTCAAAAACCAGGACCCCCTCTGCCCCTCACAGAAGTGAAAGGCTGCCCCTTGGGCTGCAAACAAGGCAAGCCCCTGTCAGTTGCAGGGGGGTTTGGCCTTACTAATAAGTTTGTAGATACTCTGAGAGATGGAATCAATATGTGCTCACACCTGGGGACAAGGAGTTAGGATACATCCAGAGGCACAAACAGAACACTGGAGCATTAAGCACTAAGACCAACTAACAATCACGTTGTAATTTTGCTAATTCTATAAAAGTAAAAGGTAGCTTTCAAGATGAAAGGGTCTCAAGGCAAGGGAGACAGCTGTAAGCTCACTCACAGGCAGCTGTAAGCTCACTCACAAAACTCCTTACAGGGTTACTGGACACATAGGCTTGAAACAAAGAAACGCAACTTTTGAGCATCTTCTGAGCCTGATGCTTTGAGGAAAATAGTGCCATGAACTTCAAAGTACAGTTACTGTCATTCCAGTGCCACAGCTGCATCCATCCATGGTTCATGACAACATTTCAGTGAACAAACAGGAACCACTGTGTCATTTAGTGACAGCTATACCTGCATTTCTCTGTTCTTCTGCCAATACCTTTCCATTGCTACTGATATTGTCTATAATGCACAGAAAATCAACTTATAGACTCCTAGAATGGTCTGGGTTGGAAGGGACCTCCAAAGGTCATCCAGTCCAACCCCCTGCACTCAGCAGGGACATCCTCTACCAGATCAGGTTGCTCACAGCCTTGTCCAGCCTCACCTTGAACATCTCCAGGGATGGAGCCTCAACTCCCACCCTGCGCAACCTGTTGCAGTGTTCCAGCAGCCTCCTGGTGCAGAATTTGTTCCTCACATCCAATCTCAATCTGCTCTGCTCTCATTTCAAACCATTGCCCCTGGTCCTGTCCCTACAGGCCTTTGGGAACGGTCCCTCTGCAGCCTTCTTGTAGCCCCTTCAGGTCCTGGCAGGCTGCTCTTAGATCTCCAGGCTGAACACCCCCACCTCCCTCAGCCCGTCCTCACAGCAGAGCTGCTCCAACCTCCTGATTATTTTCTTGGCCCTCCTCTGGAGCTGCTCCATCAGGTCCATGTCCTTCCTATGCTAAGGGGTCTAGAGCCAGAGCCCTCCATACAGTGCTCCAGGTGAGGTCTTACCGGAACAAAGTGGCAGAACTGAACTGCTGTGAGAGACCTGTAGTTCCAAAATCACTCTTTCACCTCAAGCACACCCAGCAATGGCTCTGCCCTATCCCCCTTCTCCATTTTATAGAGCAAACATACCCAGGTCTTACTGTGCCCAAGGCATGGAGCATACTACCTCCTGAAACACCTTCCACAGAGTCACCACCTCTTTGCAAAGAGAACCACCCACCTCCTCAGACACTAAAACACCCTCAACCACATGCTCTGCCTGCGCTGACTTCTGCGTAAGGAAAAGTGGGTTTGACCGAAAAACCCTCCACTGAGCATTAATCCCCTGCTGACACAACTGTCACAACCAGTCAAGTACACTTGATGCTGGTAACCATTTAAGCTCTGTAAAATACCAATGTTGATAGTCATAACTTTTAGCTGTCAGATTATACTCCTCCACTAGCAACCACTTTCCTACTAAAAATGTGTCCTGGTTCTCTGAATTACAAAGGGAAGAAAGCGAAACAGGAAGATTCCACAGACAAAGCTGTAATTACAAAAGGTTCTGGTGACAACAGCAAGCTCTGGAGCCTTGCTCTTGGAGTTAATTATAATGTCATCATCCCCTCAGAGCACGATGGTTATAGGATTTTACTTCACTATCATTTATTCTATATATTAACATTTAGAGCTACCATAGTCCTTGGCAAGGCCACAAACCCTGCTCTGCTGAGGCTCAATGCCAGTGCTGCTGCTTTACTGTATCTGAGACAGAACCATAGCAAACCGGTGGCTTTGAAAGCTGACTGCTGAGGCAAGGCAGAGAAGCACGAGAGGTGCATCACTGAAGGGACTGACAGGTCTGGACTTCTGCTGCTCTGCTTTTTTTAATGATGCTAATCAATTACCCTGCACCAAGACAGGCAAGCCAGACCTGCTGGAGGTGTGCCTCAGCTGAAATATTGAAAGGTATGGACTGAAGTTTAGATGTTAGGTTTTTGGTTCCAAGGTACTTTTCCCCATGTGGAAAACCAGAAACAGATGTTGAATATCTGGTTTTGATTTCTGCTGCACTGTACGGATCAGGAAGAACTACACTGAGCAAAGCCAGACTACATCCAAGTGAATTGCCTTGTAAATATTGAGGAGGATGTGGAATTACAGCTCTGATGCTTGTCAGACCACAAGATCTCCCTCTTTCTCTAACATCTCAATAACAAACCTCTTATATCTCTGTTTCCAAAATGGAAGATGGTGTTCCCAATCAGAACTAACCCTGCCCAGAAGCAAACAAATACTTTTAAAACTTAAAAAACAAGGGGCTGGGGTTTTTTGCTACAAAGCCTCGCATGACTGTGTAACAATTATCAGGCATATTGCTAAATAAAATGACATTTGAAAAGCACAGGGGTGGAACCTTCTTGCATTTGATGGAGTATTTGCTATTGCCCTTGAGGTTCTGTCACTTCAGATGCTGGAAATGCCATGTTGTGGCTTGCTTTACTGCAAAAAGTAGCAACACTTCTCAACGACATATTAAAACCCCTGCAGCACTAGAAAATACCCAGGGGGAACTCTCAACACCAGTAGAAGTGGTTTTCACATATAGACTAAAATGAATACCATTTTTAATGGTGTAGAGATAGACTTAACAGAAACGTGTATGCACAGGGAGCCATTGCAGTGCCTGGATCTTCCCAGGGAAATGGAGCATCTTTTGCTTCCTACCTCTTTACAAATGTGCACTTGAAAGATTTTTAAATGATTTTATCAGGAGTTAAGGCTGGTTGGAAGAGACCTCTGAGATCATCCAGTCCAACCTTCAACCTATCACTTAGGGGTCAACACTACACCATGTCCCTAAGCACCAGCTCCACACACTGCTTGAACACCTCCAGGGATGGTGACTGCAGCACTACCCTGGGCAACGTCTGAGAACGTTTTCAGTGAAGAAATATTTCCTGAGATCCAGCCTGAACCCCTGGTGCAGCTTGGAACCATTTCCTCTGATCCTGTCCCTTGCCACCAGGGAGCAGAGGCTGCCCCCTCCTCACTCCAACCTCCCTTCAGGGAGCTGTAGAGAGCAATGAGGTCTCCCTCAGCCTCTTCTTCTCCAGCCTGAACACCCCCAGCTCTCTCAGCCCCTCCTCTAGCCCAGGTGCTCCAGGCCCTTCTCCAGCCTCCTTGCCCTGCTCTGGACAGGCTTCAGCCCCTCAATGTCCTTCCTGCAGTGAGAGCCCAGAGCTGAACACAGCACTCGAGCTGTGCCCTCCCCAGTGCTGAGCACAGGGGGATGGTCACCTCCTGTCCCTGCTGCCCACCCTGGTTCTAACCCAAGCCAGGATGCCTTTGGCCTTCTTGGCCACCTGGGCACTGCTGGCTCATGGTCAGTCAACTATCAGCCAACACCCCCGAGGTTCCTCTCCATGGTGCAGCTTTCCAACCACGCATCTCCCGGCCTGTAACTTACCGCAGGGTTGTTGTGACCCGAGTGCAGGACCTGGCAGCACTAGCTGAGGGCGGTTCGAGGTACAGGCATCTGGGAGGGTGGCAGTGCCTCTGCGGCGGGTCGGAGCCGCTCATTGCCTTCAGGTGCGTCCCGATTGCTACCTGGGCGGCAAGAGGGGGGGCCGCAAATGCGCCTCACACAACTCAGCTTTACCCTGTCAGCACTTTTGGTGCATTTTCACTGGCACACTATGTGAAGACAGATCGAGGCCGGGGTACAATCGGAATCCAGCGCCCAAATGGTGTCTCCGAGGTCACTGCTCCCGTGGGGCAGCTGCGGAGCCTCGAGAGCGCCGCCGAGTCTCGGCCGCGGCCTCTCCGTCGCGTCGGGGCCGGCGGCTGCCCGCGTGCGGGGGCAGTGCGCCGGCGCCCCCTGCTGCCTCGCCCTGGCAGCGCCTCAGGAGGCAGCGTTGGAACTGGGAGGCACGAGTGAGCCAAGGTTTGAGCCTTCATGGGGAGCTGGGGCTGTGAGCACAGACTGCTGGAAATGGCCTATAGATCACAGAATTGCAGAATGCTAGAGGTTGGAAAGGACCTCCAGAGATCATCCAGTCCAATCCTCCTGCCAGAGCAGCATCACCCAGGATAGTCTGCACAGGAATGCATCCAGGTGGGTTTGGAAAGTCTCCAGAGAAGGAGACTCCACAACCTCTCTGGGCAGCCTGCTCCAGGGCTCTGGCACCCTCACTGGAAAGAAGTTTTTCCTCGTGTTGAGCTGAAACCTTCTCTGTTCAAGCTTGAACCTGTTGGTTCTTATCTTATTAGTGCCCACCACCCAAAAGAGCCTGGCCCCCTCCGCTTGACACCTACCCCTCAGCTATTGATAGACATTGATCAGATCCCCTCTCAGCCTTCTCTTCTCCAGACTAGGGCTCTCAGTCTCTGTTCATAGGGGAGCTGCTCAAGTCCCCAAATCATCCTTATGGCTCTCGCTTGGACAAGATGTGGAACTGCAGCACACAGGTGAGGCAAGGGCCTCATTGAGCCTTCACTGGGAGCTGGGGCTGTGAACAAAGACTGTTAAGAAATGGCCAGTGGGCAAAAGACAAGAATACACAACTTTCCCATCAAATAAAAGGTACAGCTGCTTCAAGTGAGAAGTGAGAACATCACTGCAGGGTGAAGGGATTCCTTGGTGTCCCAGCACACACTGCCACCGTTCCACTACCTCCATGGCATCGTCAGAGCTGCTTCAAACCACACCATGGTACTGATTTTGTAAGGTCATTGAGAACATTGGCAGGCAAACTGTTGTTTCCAGTATAGCAACAAGGACCCTACAAAGGGCTGAAATGGTCAGGCTAGAGTCACAGCAACTCAGAGACACAGACAAGTGTTGGTCTCTGGCCTCTTGGCTTGCAGGTAAGTGCATCAGGCATTAAAACTGAAATTCAGGTAGTAAGTGCATTCAAAAAATCACATTGTCTAAATCCTCTGTGTCTTCCATAGCAGCATATCTGCTTGATGGGTACGAAGTGTCCTAGTTTGGATTTATCAGCTCAAACTCAGTTTGGACTGGTAATAAGGGAAGCTCTTGCACTGCAGTGATGGTCAGAGGCACTGTTTGCACTCTGTGCAGCAAAACATACAGAGCAACTGCCAGTGCTCAGCTTTGGGCAGGTTGTTGTTGTCTTCATCTTGACAGAGGGACCAGATGAGCAGAATGATTATGGGAAATAAATTCTTGTTCCTAACACCATCCACTGCAGTAAGGCAGGCAGCATCCCACACTAAATGAGTGTGGAATGAGAATAAACAGACAGTATCAACCCACAGCACTTAATCCAGTCTTATGAACAAGTCTTAAAGCAAAAAATCTCAAAGGATTTATTATATTAACCAAAATAAACTAACAGGTCACTTCAGGAAGGGCTATATCTGGACAGGGAAAATACTGGAACCTTTGAAAAAGAGACCCAAATTCCTTCATTCACATCAATTGTCTTAAATAAACAGTGTCCTGAGATGAGGCTTTATACTAAATATCATCATTTTAATGGTTTGCAACAGAAGGAAATGGAAAACATTGGTGAAATTAACCTGACAGATGAGGTAGCAGAGCTGCAATTTAAAAAGTAATATCCTTCCATGAGAGCCAAGAAAAACAAAATAATCCTGTGTGTGTTTCTGTAGGCTCCTTATTTTATTTTCTGTTGCTTTGGCTGGCAAGCCCAAATATTTTAGCATGAATTTTATTACTGAGGGGGAAAAAACATGATTATTTAATGAAAATTACATTGGAGATGCATCTCCTGCCTCTAATGGCATGTTGTTAACTTTAGAAAATGTTTCCCCAGCCATTTTTCTTTAACACTCGGTAGATGACCATGACAACTGTAGCTGTGCTTTTTCCAGTTGGATTGGGTTTTTGTTTTTCCACACTTACAGAAATTAGCATTTTGGCAAAATGTTTTCCCTTTCCTAAATCTACCAATTCTGATTAAAGATTCCGGTGAAAACCTGTGCAGTGGGCATCAGTCAGAAAGACATTCTCCTTTCATCCAGAAGGATCTTCATAAGCTTGAGAAGTGAACTGGTGCCAACTGCATGAGGTTCAACAAGACTAAGTGCAAAGACCTGCAGCTGGGTCAGGCCAATGCCAGGCACAAGTCCAGGCTGGGTGCAGAATCAGTTGGGAGCAGCTCTGGAGAAAGAGACTTGGGGGTGTTGGTTGATGAGCAGCTCCCCAGGAGCCAGCAGTGCCCTCATGCAGCCCAGCAGGCAGCTGTGTGCTGGGCTGCAGCCAGAGGAGTGTGGGCAGCAGGGCAGGAGAGGGGATTCTGCCCCTTGGCTCTGCTCTGCTCAGACATCACCTCCAATCCTGCCTCCAGCTCTGGTGTCCCCAGCATGAGAAGGACACAGAGCTGCTGGAGAGAGTCCAGAGGAGGCCACAAAGATGATCCCAGGGCTGGAGCAGCTCTGCTGTGAGGACAGGCTGAGGGAAAAGACTCTGGGGGGGACCTCAGAGCTGCCTGCCAATAGCTGAATGGATCCTGCAGGAAGGCTGCAGAGGGACTTCTCATCAGGGTGTCCAGAGACAGGCCAAGGGGGAATGGTTTGAAGCTGAGGCAGAGCAGGGTTAGAGTGGAGCTGAGGAAGAAGTTCTTCAGCAGGAGGGTGCTGAGACTCTGGCACAGGCTGCCCAGGGAGGCTGTGGCTGCCTCCTCCCTGGGGGTGTTGAAGGCCAGGATGGCTGTGGCCTTGAGCAGCTGAGTCTAGTTGAAAGGTGTCCCTGGACATGGTGGGGAGGTTGGAGCAGATGAGCTCTGAGGTCCCTTCCAGCCTGAGCCATTCTAGGATTCTCCTGTATCTGTGTGACTATTTTATCATTTTCCCACTGGTGGTTACTGTGGCCTCAAATGCACTTGGACTCCAGAAGCTAAACACTGAGGAGAAAAAGAAATGATGGAAATGTGAATTTCAGGTTTATTTGGTTGGAGGTTTTTTGTTGCTCTTCATTAATTTGCTGTGTGAATTCAGAAACATGTTATTTACACTCCAAGATGTGCATTTCAGCCTGCCTAAAGGACTGAATAGCTAATTTAGTCAAAACCTCTCCATAACCCATTTTAAGACATGAATCAGATCTGCTAAGCAGTGGCACAGACTTGCCTGGAAGTTGCCATCAAAGAGAGCAAACCTGCAGACAAGCCTGAAATGCAGGACACTTGTCAGTGAAAGTACTCTTTAAGATCCTTCTCATCTGCATCAATGTAATGATCATTAGAGCAGTTTCAGGGGGAGCTATTCAAGAGGAAAGAGTGAATATTAAGAGGACCTTATCTGCAGTTACCTAAACCACAGAGCATGTTTGCATCATTAACTTGATTGTTATGGATGGGGAAAAGAGAAGTTTGTTTGTCTTTCCTATGGAGATGTAGCACACAAAGAAACTTGATGAGCTTTGGAGGTGATGATCTTTGATGAGCTTTGGAGGCAAACCATTGTACGGTTCTGTTCTGTATTCTCCATAGCTGCTGTAGTCCTTCAGCCCTGCTGTGCCATGGCATACAAATGTCTGGTGTGGGGTTTTACTTTGGACAACAACAGCTGGCCACTTCTAACTGGACTGAAGGACATTTGTTATAGTCCATGGAAACACCTTTCCAGTGGTATTTAATCTTCTAGTTAAGGCTACAGACCTTGATCTGTTAGCAAGAATAATTAAATGCAAGCAGTTGAACTGTCCCAGGAGTAATTGATAATGAGTTATGCTGCAAAGTGAAAGGGGAAGATCTTGTCTGGCTGGGAAACACAACTGAAAGAAGGCAGGAGGAACATGAAATACCTGAATTACAGGTCCTGTGTGACAGAAGACCATCTCCACAGAATGTTTTTCTTGGCCCTTTACTACCCTGACTGTCCAAAAGCCATTCCTTAATCAGAAGAAAAATAAACCAGCAGTATTCCTGTGATTTAAAAAGAAGAAAAAACTCAACCAGTTCTCATACCCAGTCCCCTGCAGACTATTTGCCTTCAGGTCTGAGTTCCCCACTTCACACAACAGGATCCTCTTCACAGGTACTGTAAAGCTCCTTAGCCCAGCACAGTATGGCATCAGATAGCCACTTCAGCAGCCTTAGGAGCTTCTGGGGCCAAGGTTCTGGTTGAGGTTGAAGTTGTTCAGTGAAGGTTGCAGTTTTGGGGGCCCTGCACAGAGAAGCTCCCAGGGCTCCATGCAGGAATAGCCTGGTTAGCTCAGGCTGCAGAAGGTACAAATGCTTCAAGCCTGAGCATGAGAGAGCAGAGTGAAATTCCTGTGCTCACACTCAGCTCATCTTTTCAATGGGGAAAAAATAATGGCAGTTTACAGGAGGGTCCCTCTGCACCTGCAGTTCAGTTGCTGCAGTCCATCACCTTTGGAAACAGACTATTAAATAAATGTAGAGCCACACTTCCAGAGAACCCTGAGTGCTTCCTGTGCATCTTCTTGCTTCAGTCACAACCAGGGCTGCAATCTAACAACTTGGAACCAGAGATTCCCTGGCAGAATATTGTCCTTGTGCTTACAGTCATTGCTTCTGGGAACAGAGGTAGTGCTGTGTGAAGCCCTGAGTGCAGGCTGGGTTAGATGTGCCCTAATCCAGTGCTTGCAAGTGATGTTTACTTTGCTTTGGTGGAATTTTAGCCATTTCCTTTGTCACTCTGACTCTCCATCAGAGATAGTTATAAATCTGAGAAGGAAGATAGCAAAAAATATTCCAGGGAAAATTACACAAGGGCTGTATAAACCTGGCTTGTTCTAGTGCTCTCATCTCAGTATGTGGATATTTATAGATCATTTGTATATGTGTATAATATCAAATCTATTAGGGAAAAGTCCTTGACTACAAATACTTAAATGAAAGATGCTGGAGGCTGGAGCCAGAGCCTGGATGCTGTTTGGCACGGGCTGTTCTCAGCAGCAAATGAACAGTGGTGCCTTTCTACGGTGATGAAGGCAACCCTAAGGTTACTCTTCCAAGTTTCTAACACTCCAAATCTCCTGCACAAGAGACAACACAAAACACATTCAGATCTTATATATTGATAGGTCAGATCTATGTAGATGTAGCAGGCAGCAGTGAGACCTTGGACAGGCTGGAGAGTTGGGTGGGGAGAAAGTGAATGAAATCCAACAAGGACAAGGGTGGAGTCTGGCATCTGGGAAAGAACAACTCTGTGGACCAGTACAGGTTGAAGAGCAGCATAGGGGAAAGGGGCTTGGGGTCCTGGTGGACAGAAGGATGCCCAGGAGCCAGCAATGTGTCCTTGTAGCCAAGAAGGCCAATGGCATCCTGGAGTACATTAGAGGGGCTGTGGTGAGTAGTTCAAAAGGGGTTCTCCTGTGCCCTCTACTCTGCCCTGCTGAGGCCACACCTGGAATATCGTGTCCAGTTCTGGCCCCCTCAGGTCAAGAATAACCTCAGGGAACTGCTTGAGACAATCCAGCACAGAGGCACAGAGCTGCTGCACGTGGTGGAACATCTCCTGTGAGGCCAGGCTGAGGGAGCTGGGGCTTGGAGCTTGGAGCAGAGGAGCCTGAGGGCTGCCTTTATGGCTGGAGCCAGGCTCTGCTCAGGGATGTTCAAGGACAGCACAAGGGGCACTGAGGGCAAGCTGGAGCAGAGGAGGTGCCAGGGCAACAGAAGGGAAAACTTTTTCCCTGTGAGGGTGCTGGAGCCCTGGAGCAGGCTGTCCACCTGGATGTGTTCCTGTGTGACCTGCCCTGGGTGATGCTGCTCTGGCAGGAGGATCGGACTCAGTGACCCTTAACAATCTGTGACTCTGTGTGATTAACCAGTCCTGAAATTATTTGACTAATATCAATGCCAAAGCAACTTGGAGATTTATGAATACCACTGTAAGGATCAAACTTCATTGTCGCCACATCTGGCTAACACAGGCAATTATTAAGATGAAGGAGAAAATTCTTTGTGCCAAAACTTGGACCCCTTAATAGTTCAGAGTTCTATGTTTAGGCCAGAACAAGGAGTTACAGCAGAGGGTATTTTGAGCCTTTATTTCCACTCACTTTATTCCATTCAGGATCTCAAACAGAAATCCTCAGCTGCCGCAGGTTTTGTTTTTGTGTGCAGAGTTCTTCCACAAACAGGGCAGGAGTCAGTATTTAAATAGCACATGAGTCCACCCAGTCACAAATGCACTGGCTGAGCAAGAGAATTAAATCAGGGGGGAAAAGACTGGGCACATTTCACCCATTTCAAGGATTATGAAATGCAAAAAAAAAAACAAAACAAAACAAAACAAAACACCAAAACAAAAAGCCCCAAGCCAATCAACATTCTAGAGGATCTGCAAACTCAAAACACCACAAAGGTCTCTTACCCATAGCTCTTTATGCTGCTGTGCTTAATGACAAGTTTTGTGAAGGCTTCCATCCTGAAGAAATTACAGCAAAACTTAGTAGCAATGTCAATCAGACCTGTTTGAAGGGACACAGAAGAGCTAAATGATGGAGCTTTTGTCTTCAAAGCTTCCTTCTAAGTGATGCCAAGTGGAAATGAGAGGCTGCTCAGAGGACGCAGGGCCACTCGAGTTCCCACCTTTCTCAGGGGTAACCAGGAGTTCACAGTCATTCCTTGAAGTCCAGCGGATCATGCAATCAGTCTCAGATCTCTGTCAAACCTGGGATTCATTTGTTCTTGGCTCCTTGTTTTCAGGACCATCACTTTTCTTCTGTAGAAACAGGGAAAATTCCATCCACCTTCATTCCTGCAAAGCTGGCTGGCCTGAATCCCCCCCTTGTCCCTTTGATCTCTTTGAGGCAGTTCCCAGCCTGTCTGTGTACCTCCATGGGTAAGATTCGTTCATAGCAACTGTTTTTAGCCATCTCTTGGAGTAAAGCTAGAGATGTACCCATGGACCCTGCTACGCAGGAGATCTACAACCTTCTTTAGCTGGGCAGAAGAGTAATCCTGCAGCCAAAATGTTCACAGTCCCTGGGATTTGGTGCAATGTGGACTTGACATTTGGCCACTATCTTGACAAGAGATTCTAGAGCAGTGGGTCTATTAAAAGCATATTTATGTCTTCTATATAAAGAAGTGAAGACCTTCAGAAGATCTGTGAAGAGAAAGCAGGAAGACTTAACTCCTTGAAATCCTCCCCAGTTAATGAAGAAGTTTATTTCTGTTACAGACTTGTAGCAATATCAGCACGACCAGAGAGCTCCAGAAGATAAAGGAAGCAAGGAATGCCATCAAGGGATCTACACCACATTTCTCAGCTCTTGCTGATGTGTAATAAATCTTAGCAGCACTAAAGTTCAGGAGCAATGACATTCCATTTCCTTTGCTTCACCAGCTCTAAGGTTTCATGGAAAGTTAAGAGAAACTCTTTCTGCCTTTTGGAGACCCAGTCAGTCATCAATTCTTACCAAGACACATTGCTCTACTGAACAGGCTCTGCTGCCTTCATTTGTCTTGTGCCTCTGCATTTCCTGATACCATCTGAGGCCACAGGTAGAGTGCTGAAATAAAGCATGAAAGAGTTCTCTACTGCTGACAGGGTTGAAGAGCTCTGCCAGCTGCCCAGTTCTACCTCTGAGGTTCTATTGTCAGATTCTCCTGCATTGGGGGTTCCATCCAGTTTGTTTAATTGATTGAAACACTCACATTTCAGCCTGATTATGTTGATAATATTTTTAAGAGACAAAAATCCACAGAGTATTCTGAGTAATATTCTGTGAAAAAAGGAAAAAACAATAGTAACTTGCAAAACAAGTTCCCAAGTCCTACAGTGTTTCACAATACCTCACTGACATTCCTTTGAGGAATCTTTCGGAACATCAAGCACTCCCTTTAAGTTCAGTTTAACTGAGCAGCTAACAGTAGTTACAGCCATGTTGGGGATTTCTGCAGGAGCTGCTGGTCAGAGAGTGGAATAGGGTGAAGGGATAGGGCAAATATTAAAACCAGCCCCAGGCCTGACTCACTGGCTGAAAGACAAAGGATCCTGTCACACCTCTGGCCATTATGAAGATGTTCTAAAGGAGATTTGAAGCATTTCTTTCATTCTGCAGACTTTAATTGGAGCAGCTCTGCTGTGAGGACAGGCTGAGGGAGCTGGGGGTGTTCAGCCTGGAGAAGAGAATACTCCAGGGGGACCTCAGAACTGCCTTCTGATACCTGAAAGGATCTTCCAGGAAGGCTACAGAGGGACTTTTCATCAGGGTGTCTAGAGACAGGCCAAGGGGGAATGGTTTGAAGCTGAGGCAGAGCAGGGTTAGAGTGGAGCTGAGGAAGAAGTTCTTCAGTAGGAGGGTGCTGAGACTCTGGCACAGGCTGCCCAGGGAGGCTGTGGCTGCCTCCTCCCTGGGGGTGTTGAAGGCCAGGCTGGATGAGACCTTGAGCAGCTGAGTCTAGCTGAGAGGTGTCCCTGGGCATGGTGGGGAGGTTGGAGCAGATGAGCTCTGAGGTCCCTTCCAGTCTGAGCCATTCTGGGATTCTATAAAAAGGTTCTGATATTTTGTGACAGTTTATTCA
The DNA here is from genome assembly GCF_027791375.1 of Indicator indicator. Classification (NCBI taxonomy): domain Eukaryota; kingdom Metazoa; phylum Chordata; class Aves; order Piciformes; family Indicatoridae; genus Indicator; species Indicator indicator. The sequence continues at coordinate 37,013,120 of NC_072013.1, forward strand.
CATAACATCCCCAACTGGGCATCTTGCTTCAGCAGCTCATTCATCTTCTGGAAACAAGGAGGGCAATAAAGCAGGTCACAAGCAGGAGCCTCTCACATCATTTTCAAACAGGAGCAAATGAGGTAATAGCTGTGCATCCACAGAGTATAGCCACTGAGGTCTGCTGGAGGGAACCACAGTTAAATTGTCACTTATGACAGGGAAGGCACAGGGGCATCACAGAATAAAATTTCTAAACTAACATCTGCCTGAAGTCAGAAATTCCAGGAAAACTGACAGTTTAGCAAAGGCTTCGTATGGTCACCAAGCCAGATCTTCATATCTAATACACAAGTGCATTGTGGGTTTTTCTGTCTCACAGGTTTTTCTCTCCTAGTTCCAGTACAAAAATGTCTTCCAAGCTAGCTGGAAGGCCTAGGAAAGGCTGACAAAGTGAGTTTGCCTCTGTGCATGTATAAAGTATTGAAGAGAAACCAGTTTGGCCTCTGTTTTCTTTCTTCACACAAAGCAAAGGTAGCTAAGCAGCCTTCAGGTAGAACCTGGATCACAGACAAATTCCAGCTGTGCTGCCTTGAAGGTCATCCTTTAAAAAGTATGTGTAGTATGTGTCTTGTGTGCCTCTGCCCACAGTGATTACTTTCCTTGGATTTGTTAGCATGTCCCAACTATCAACCACAACTCCTGTTTTGCTTGGCAAGCCTCCCAGTAGCCACCAGATGTTTGCTGCCTCCAAATGACTTCCAAATGATATCCATCTCTCCTGGAACACAGGGCAACTCCTTCTCCGGCATTTCTCTTCGGAGCCCTGGTAGACGACAAGGACTCCTTTTGCAGAGCCTCTGCACACTTCAACTCTGTGTTTGCAAAGTTCTGCTCTGGAGCCCCAAGGCTAAAAGCCAGTACAGCCAGCCAGGCTTACCCCTTGTGCAAGGGTCTGAAGGCAAATGTCTTAGCTATGAAAATTTGTAGTTCAAAATGGCATCCTGGGATGCAGCAAGAAAAGAAAAGTGTGGCCAGCAGGTCTAGGGAGGTTCTTCTCCCCCTCTGCTCTGCCCTGATGAGACCACACCTGGAACACTGTGTCCAGTTCTGGGCTCCCCAATTCATGAGACAGGGATCTGCTGGAGAGAGTCCAGCACAGAGCTATGAGGATGACTGGGGGACCTGAACGTCTGTGCTATGAAGAAAGACTGGGAGACCTGGGGCTGGTTAGCCTGGAAAAGAGAAGGCTGAGAGGGGATCTGATCAATGTCTATAGATATCAGAGGGGTGGGTGTCAGGGGGAAGGTGCCAGGCTCTTCTCAGTGGTGCCCAGTGATAAGGGAAGGAACAACAGGGACAAGCTGGAACACAGGAGGCTCCACTTCAACATGAGGAGACACTTCTGTATGGTGAGGGTGCCAGAGCCCTGGAGCAGACTGCCCAGAGAGGTTGTGGAGTCTCCTTCTCTGGAGACTTTCACATAGCATCAGGCACAGCCACCCAGCACAATGTGGTACAGGCAGAGCACATGCAGCCTGCTGGCCCTAGCTGAGTGCTGAGCATTTGCCTTAGAGATGCCTTCTGTGTCAACTCAATGGTTGTCCATGGCCTCTCTCCATACAAAAAACATCTTCTGGCCTGGAGGTCCCAGTGTTCAGTATAAAGCTTTGTAGACTTTAGACCATTAGTCATAAATCCTCCTTCAAGGACTTCTCATTGCTTGGCATCCTCTGAAAGGGCTCCAGTGCTACCATTTCAGCAGGGCTGGTGGGCTCCTGGTGTGTGAGAGGAGCTGCAACTCAGTGAGTAATCTGGCAGCCAGGGTGTTATGAACATGAGCAGTGCCACCCAGCATACAATCCAAACCCATTCTCTAATGGGTACATTCTGTGACACCAACATCTAGCAGCTCTGTTGGCCTTTATTTTTAAACCCTTTTACCAAGGCTGGCAACTGTGAGCCACATGCTGGGGAGTGAGTGACACATGGGGAAACCAGAAGAGGGTGCAGGGGAATGGAAAAATCACTTCTCCAGACCACAGAGACAGACAGGCTTTCAAGCTTAAAATAAGAAGCAGCAGAAATTCCTGGATCTCAGCTGCATCACCAAGCACAGGCCCTCTGTGCATACACACAGGCAGAGGTGTGTAGTGTTGGTATTGCTGTATCCACAGGGCACTGGGCAGCCACCTTTCAGTCTTTCACAGGGTGACTTTTGGTGCTGGTGAAAACTGAGTCCACTGCCCATGCAGCTGAACTCCTGTGTCTCCAGGAGCAAGCACCACAAGGTATGTCACCTGTCAGAGAACTGCCTGGTCTTTGAGTATCATTGGCCTGCTGGAGCAGCTCTGCTGTGAGGACAGGCTGAGGGAGCTGGGGGTGTTCAGCCTGGAGAGAGAAGGCTCCAGGGGGACCTCAGAACTGCCTTCTGATACCTGAAGGGATCCTGCAGGAAGGCTGCAGAGGGACTTCTCATCAGGGTGTCTAGAGACAGGCCAAGGGGGAATGGTTTGAAGCTGAGGCAGAGCAGGGTTAGAGTGGAGCTGAGGAAGAAGTTCTTCAGTAGGAGGGTGCTGAGACTCTGGCACAGGCTGCCCAGGGAGGCTGTGGCTGCCTCCTCCCTGGGGGTGTTGAAGGCCAGGCTGGATGAGGCCTTGAGCAGCTGAGTCTAGCTGAGAGGTGTCCCTGGGCATGGTGGGGAGGTTGGAGCAGATGAGCTCTGAGGTCTCTTCCAACCTGAGCCTCTCTGTTTCTCTGTGATTTTCTGAATGTAGTCATCTCTGAGAACAGGTCCAGTTCTGACACATAGGTGCATTGAAGGAGAGTCTGAGCTGAAAGTAGCCTCGCTACAGGAAACATTGTGTGATCAGCAAGAGGAGAGCTGAGAAGCCATTAAAGAACCCCTGCAGATTTCATCTGCTTGCTAACTGACTGTATCAGGTAAACAGGAGCTTGCTCTATCCTCATGCAAAGCAGAAGCTATTCTAGGGCAGCACACTCTGGGGTTTTAGCAATAACCTTGGCCTGGTTTCTTCCCTTGCCCACACCTGAGGTCTGGCTGCTTCTGAAGCAGTGTGGGGTTGGCATAAGCTCCTTCTGTGTTGCGGAGAGGTCCCTCCAAACAGCAGCCATCAGAACATCCTGCCCATGGCAACGGGAGCAGCAACCCCTGCTCTCCAAGGTTCCTCCCTGTACCTGGCTTCCTGTTGTCTGTGCCCACCTTTCCCTGTGTTGGGACCCTCCCCTGAGGGGGATGTTTCTCTCCACCGGTGAGCAGCACTGGGCCAGCTCTGGTTCAGTATCACATTTGTCAATGAGCTGTAAGTGACTCTTACAAAAGGCCTCTGTCTTTAGTCCTCGAGATGGACTGGCACCAGTGCCAGCAAAGCCACCAGGTGCCAAGGCTCAGGAGTGCATAAGCTGCTCTGCTTCACTGCCTGCCTCCACCTTCCACCAAGCTGGCTGCAGTCCTTGGTTCTGGCTTTCCTGCTGTTCAGGCATCTCTGACACATCTTTGAGACCCATGTCTAAATTAAACCAGACAGCTGGTGAGCACGGACCACCTACACAGAGCTAAACCCTTTGCAGTGCTGCACTGCTCCTGTGAGGCACTGGTAAAATCCTTTCTGTTAGCACAATTTAGCTTCTTCCAGATTACAAACTCTCAGGTTTACTTCTCGTGTGAAGGCTGGAAGCAGGGCAGCTATTTTTCATGATGAGCAATACTTCTTCCCTGTGATATGCAGCAGGAACTGAGCAAGTTTTTTCCCATCATTGCTTTTTTTTTTTTTCTCATAATAGAGCTGTTGGATTTGGAACAAAAATGTGGCTCTCTTAACCACAAAAATCCAACAAGGAACACAAAGCAACAGAATCCTTAAAAGGCTCCTGTTTGGGGGGTTGATTTTAAATATAGGAGTAGCAAAGCATTTTTAAAATTAGATATGGCACCAACCTACAAGCAGAGCAGCTACTGTCAACTGAATGCAGCCTGAAATCAGAAGGCTTCATGTGCAGCTGCTTTAACTTTGACCATCAGAAATATCATTGTGGTCTCTTCTCCCAAGTAACCAGTGACAGGACAATAGGAAATGGGTTGGAGTTATGCCAGGGGAGGTTTAGGTTGGACATGAGGAGAAACTTCTTTTCTGAGAGAGTGGTGAGGGGTTGGAAGAGGCTGTCCAGGGAGGTGGTGGAGTCACCATCCCTGGAGGTGTTCAAGAAACTGTAGATGTGGTGGTTCAGGACATGGTTTAGTGGTCATGGCAGTTGGGTTATGGCTGGACTCAGTGATCTGAAAGGTCTCTTCCAGCCTCAGTGATTCTGTGCAATACAAGGATGAGGAAAACAGTTGTGATGTATCCCTGTCCCATCCCACCTCCTTTCTGCAGGAAGTGCTGGCATAAGGCTTCAAAGCTGTGGTGTATTCTGCAGAATTTCTGACCTTCCTATCCATTCCATGAGCTGTGAACTTGGCTAGTTGTGAGCTGATGCCTTTAATAAAATGATGGACTTCTATAAAACGGAATTCCTAGGGCTATATTATACATCAGATTGAAACTGAGCCAGAATTAAAGCAAACAAACAAACAAACAAAACCAACCTGCACAGGAGTTTTTAAGAGCTTAGAGCTCCTGGGTGGCTTCATCATCTGCTTGCTTGGTACATGAAGTGCCACATTGCTCACATTTAAGTTGCCCTTGTGGTTGGTTATCCATTGGCATACATTACATTGTATGTTAGAAGAAAAGACATCAATGCAACAGACACCAGGATTTCTACACAGGCATGTTTGTTGAATGCTTTCTGGCAAACCAGAAGAAAAATCAACTTGAATAGAGCAATGCAAAAGGAAAACAAAAAACCTGTTTTTGATCATAGAAAGCTAGCAGAGAAAAGGAGGGGTGATATGAAGGCAAGAAATCACTGAACCAGACTGTGCCTTCTGTGTTTGTGGTGATTTCCTGGACTACTGGGCCAACAAGTATGAAACAGTGAAATACCTGTGGGGCAGTCATGGCTACATCTCCATATCTCCATCCTCTCAGAAAGTGCAACTCAGTCACAGCACAGAACCATGGAGGTTTGAATTCAGATGCAGAATCTGCCACTCATAGCAATCTCAGATGGTTCTGGATAATTGTGACCAAAACTGTCACTATCTCATCGGTGGTGTGGCAGATACAGGCCCCATTTATTTTCTTCTTAGAACTCTGCCATGTAGCTCAGCATATCACTTCCCCAGCTGCCCAAAGCAACTGGGCAGATGGAGATGAAGCCTTTGTTGCACATCTAGATTGAATTCTGCAGACAATGCAGGGCTGTGGATGATGAGACATACACCTGATCCCAGTGCTGCTTGGGCAGGTGTCTAGCACCAGCTTCATGTGTGGCAGGAAGTCCTGGACTTCACAACACCTCTGTAGCTGCTCTGCTTTACAGATGCCTCTTACAGAGGTCAGCCAGATCCTATCAGATCCTCTGCTGGAGACCATTTGTCACATTCCTCTAAACTCTCATCAGCAATACAAATTCACTTACCAGTCGTGGTGCCATTAGTGCTTCTGTTTCTCATCAAAAGCAAGCACTGAGGTTTCTATCTAACAGGTAGTCAGGTTATGAATCATCTTCCATCATGCTCTCAACACAGACTAATGCTGTTCCATGTCTCATGAATGTGACTAAATTGGACTTTGCTTTGGCTGACCTGATTAGAATGTTTGGAGCATTTAATATTGGTTATCAGAAATGACTTTGTTTATCCTTTCTCTGGATCTAGAGCAGTTTTGCTTCCAGAGTATTAACAAATTCCATAATTTCATTATTTATTCTCTACAATGTCCTGACAATTTCACAAAGGTCCTGGCAACTTCATTGTGTGCCTGCCCCACGGTTCTCAAACTGTGAGATACACAATGAAAAAGAACCCTGCAGTTAAGAACACAGGAGAGCAAACAGCAGCAGTGCTGGCCTGACGTGGGCCTTGCAGCCAGAGATGTGTCATGGCTTTGTCAGTGACATCTGCAACCTGCTGTCCTGCCCACTCCTGATTCCTCTGCTCGTCACACACAGGCTGAGGGTGTTCAGCCTGGAGAAGACTCTGGGGGGACCTTAGAGCTGCCCTCCATGGCTGAAGGGATCCTGCAGGAAGGCTGCAGAGGGACTTCTCATCAGGGTGTCTAGAGACAGGCCAAGGGGAAATGGTTTGAAGCTGAGGCAGAGCAGGGTTAGAGTGGAGCTGAGGAAGAAGTTCTTCAGTAGGAGGGTGGTGAGACTCTGGCACAGGCTGCCCAGGGAGGCTGTGGCTGCCTCCTCCCTGGGGGTGTTGAAGGCCTGGCTGGATGAGACCTTGAGCAGCTGAGTCTAGTTGAGAGGTGTTCCTGGTCATGGTGAGAAGGTTGGAGCAGATGAGCTCTGAGGTCTCTTATAGCCTGAGCCATTCCAGGATTTTCCAGTTCTAGAACACTTTGAATTTTCAGCCATCAGCTCTCTGAATCTGTGCATCACAAACAAACCTGAACAACAGGTAAGGCTTCATTTTGTTATTGTGGCTAGCCAGTAGAAAGCATCCAAATATGCTTTCTTCAGTATTTCCTCTAGTGCCTGAATTGATGGAATAAAAAGTGTGAGACATTTTCCAGATGCCCCAACCCCTGCTGCTTGCTCAGTCTCACAAGACAACCACCTGGGAGGGCGCAGCCGCCTGGCTGTGCCGCCTGCCCCTGCAGCTGCATCTCTCTCTTCCTCTCACTCTCCTATTTTCTCTGCTCTCTGGCCCTGCTTTTTTGCCTTTTTCTTTTTTTTTCTTTTTCAGCAGTTTTTGCCAATCCTAAATATGTAGACACTAAGTTAAATCACTCATTTTGTTTATGTGGCAACAAGTTCAGACTTGTTGCTGAAAAAATGTTCTTGGCTTTGGACAAAGCAGGCTTTGAGATGCTTCCATCTGTTTTAAATACACCACAAGTGGTGGTATGGAAACCAGTGCCCTAAACTGGTAGCCAATTTGCTGAATAAACCTATATTAAAAAAAAATCAGAATGATTCAGCTGCAGACTGTTTTCATATTTTTTACATCATTTAATTCCAAAGGAATTCAGGCCTTGTATGGAAGAACTTTAAATACTTGTGAATTTCTCTGCCTGGGTACAGGGTCAAGTAAGCAAATTAACAAGCCCCAGTCCTTCCAGATTCATTATTTGCTATTAGCAGTGCAAGAAAAAGGGTTAGGGCCTTTATGTTCTTATAGAGGACCTTCCTTCATGGGACCTCAGCACTGTTTAAAGGTCACCTTTCAATCTGTCTGCACTTTTACCTCTTTTTAGACTCTACTCCTGCTTGAAAGGCATTTGAGAGAATTTGTGAGTCAACAGAATGCAGAGCCCTGTAAAAGAAAGATGCTCTCTGCTTTATCTTTGGTGTGTTGTAGCAATCTGAGCACATCTTTTTATCTTCCTTTCCTCTCACTTCCTTTTTAACTTGCACTTTGGGAGAGGGAGAAGGGTTTCTCTAACAACATGTTTGGACAGCACCAGCGAGAAGGACTCCAGATAGTGAGAGGGAGAGCTCATGAAAACTGATGCAGAGCAAGGAGGAGGTTTTCCATTTCTTTTCCATTCTTCCTGCTTAAATATTTGTCTTGGGGACCAGCAGCTTAGTCCTGGATAGCAGGACCATCACCATCAAGCATGGCTGCAATGAAGACTTCCTGAGGGAGCAAGGAGGAAAGCAGAAGTCCTGACAGACATTTTTTCTTATGGTTTCATGCAGACCTTCTCTGGATTTGTTGAGGTCTGCTCTCAGTTCTCTGCTCCCTTCACCTCTTGATAAGAACTGCAGCACTTGTTGCAGCCCCTGCTCTCCCCACTCATTTGCTCCCTTTTTTCTTAATAGCACCCAGCAACTTCAACTGACCACTTACACTCCCCAGGCACACTCAGGATTCCTGCCACCCACTCCAGGCTCTTCCCTAGTGTAACACCACACTGGGGATGGACTGTAGCTGCCAGGGAAGCTACCAGGATATACCACAGCTTGCCAGAGAGCAGGGCTCCTTCAGTTAGCTATGAACAGATCAGTCTACTGCTTCTCCCATTTTATTAGGCCTAAACAAAACAAGGCAAACAAATGCTCTTCACAGTCTGGACCTCAGAATTGTTTTCAAACACATCCTTTGAACTCCAGGTAATTAGAATCATGGAATCATAGAATCATAGAATTGTCAGGGTTGGAAGGGACCTTAAGGATCATCTAGCTTCAACCCCCTGCCCTGGGCAGGGACACCTCACACTAGATCAGGTTGCCCAGAGCCACATCCAGCCTGGCCTTAAATAACTCCAGGGATGAGGCTTCCACCAGCTCCCTGGGCAACCCGTGCCAGTGTCTCACCACCCTCATGGTGAAAAACTTCCTAACATCCAATCTGAATCCACCCATTTCCATTTTTTTTTTCCCATTCCCACCAGTCCTATCAGTACCTGATACCCTAAAAAGTCCCTCCCCAGCTTTCCTGTAGCCCCCCTTCAGATACAATAAGATCTCCTTGGAGCCTTCTCTTCTCCAGACTGATTAGCCCCAACTCTCTCAGTCTGTCCTCACAGGACAGGTGCTCCAGAGTGTCTCTCTAGCATCTCAAGGTGTGTGAATCAAACTGTGACCTGCTGATGCTGATGCTAACAACTGCTCTGCCATGCTGCTTTGCCACCCCTTGCTAGATTTTGTTTTTACTTTCTCAGCTCTCCTGGTGCTGCCTGAACAAAAAGGATGAGAAGCAAGAGTCAGCTCTGCCCTGCACCTCTGCTAGAGGGGCTTCTCCCCTCAGTGAGCATCAGCATAAATGTTAGTGAGAGCAGGAAGGTCTCCATCTTATTGCCAAATTTATAATAAAAAAAAATCCAAACTCAACATTTTCTAATTATTTGCAACAACAGCTAACCAGGACAAAGTGGGAGCAGGCCACCCTCTCTGATTTCAAATCACAAGTGCAGCCAGGCTTTTTCTAAGTAGCTCTCAGCAGAGCATGCTGGCTGCCCTTTCACTCCAGTAATGTGCTGGGGATCAGCTTGCTTGGTCTCTTTTCCTGCAGCAACCCCTACTGTTACAAACACAAGTGGAATTTTCACCAGCAAGTCCAGAAGCTTATTTTTAAGTAAGCACTAACTGAGAGCTCAGAGTGATCCTAATCCTGTTACACAACCTCTTTTGTTTCCCCAACAACGTTTTTAGGGAGCCATGTCCTATCTAAACTGCTCTCCAGGTGCAAAAGAGATGAATTAGAGATTTTAAAGGCAACTCTCTGAACCTCACTTGGGGAACCTGACTGAAATATCTGAAATGACATTCCACCTTCTGCTAGGTCAGTGCAAAACTCAGGTGCAGGCTAAAATTTTTTAAATCCACCATCCAACCTCACTTAAAAATACAGGAACAAAAAGCAGATAGCCAAAACAGGCCTAATTTAAAGAAAAATAAATCCATCTTCAACAGCTTGTTCTATTTGTATGTTAATATTTTGGTTTCTGAGGAATATGATCCCAGGTACCTGTGCTTGTTCAGCCTGGAGAAGGCTCTGAGGGGACCTCAATGTTGTCTGCCAATAGCTGAAGGGATCCTGCAGGAAGGCTGCAGAGGGACTTCTCATCAGGGTGTCTAGAGACAGGCCAAGGGGAAATGGTTTGAAGCTGAGGCAGAGCAGGGTTAGAGTGGAGCTGAGGAAGAAGTTCTTCAGTAGGAGGGTGCTGAGACTCTGGCACAGGCTGCCCAGGGAGGCTGTGGCTGCCTCCTCCCTGGGGGTGTTGAAGGCCAGGCTGGATGAGGCCTTGAGCAGCTGAGTCTAGTTGAGAAGTGTCCCTGGGCATGGTGGGGAGGTTGGAGCAGATGAGCTCTGAGGTCCCTTCCAACCTGAGCCATGCTGTGAGGCAGAAGCCTGGACTCACAATACAGTGCTCATGTCTGAAGATAGGGCACAGAAAATGGAGGCCTACAGAAAAGTCCCAGGACTGGGTCATGTTTGGCACACTAAAAAGTTAAGTGAATATTTCAAATGGGAGAAGAAAAACCCCTGCACTTTGTGGCTTATTAGGAGATTGTTTTGCCAGAAGGCTGCTTCACAGCTTCTGTTCTCTGATTTGCAGAAGCTGGCAGCAGAGCTCAGACTATTTCTTGGTTTGGAAAACTGTATTCTGTGTTTCTCTGTGCCCAAGGTCACTGTCTGCCATCACGTTCCCTAGAGCATGCTGCCACCAAAGGTCACCCCTAAGCACCCTGCTACCAGACTGCTTTCTGAAGTAATGTCTTGCTTCTGCCTTTTACACCTACAACCATTTACACAATTTCAGAGACAGAAACCCTCTGTGACTCTGTTCACACTTTGAAGGCATGTGAATTACTCCTCTAGTCAGAAGATAAGACATTGGAATTAAACATGGCCTTTGACTTGAGCTAGCTGCAAAACAATACACAAAATTCTCACAAGAGGCTTTGGGGAACCATTAAAAGTGAAAAAAATACTTAAAACCTCTTCAATTCTTAGGAAAAGAGCAGCATTTTCATGGCCATTTCACTCTTCCCTGGTCCATATCATAGAGTCATGGAATGGTTTGTGTTGGAAGGGACCTCCAAAGGTCATCCAGTCCAACCCCCTGCACTCAGCAGGGACATCCTCCACTAAATCAGGTTGCTCACAGCCTTGTCCAGCCTCACCTTCAATAGCTCCAGGGATGGAGCCTCAACTACCTCCCTGGGCAATCTGTTGCAGTGTTCCAGCAGCCTCCTGGTGCAGAACTTTTTCCTCACATCCAATCTCAATCTGCTCTGCTCTCATTTCAAACCATTGCCCCTGGTCCTGTCCCTGCAGGCCTTTGGGAACAGTCCCTCTGCAGCCTTCTTGGAGCCCCTTCAGGTCCTGGCAGGCTGCTCTTAGGTCTGCCTGGAGCCTTCTCTTCTCCAGGCTGAACACCCCCAGCTCCCTCAGCCTGTCCTCATAGCAGAGCCTCTTCAACCCCCTGATAATTTTCATAGCCTCCTCTGGACCCTCTCCATCAGGTCCATGCCCTTCCTGTGCTGAGGGCTCCAGAGCTGGATGCAGTGCACCAGGTGAGGTCTCCTCTGAGCAGAGCGGAGCAGAGCAGAGCAGAGCAGAGCAGAGGGACAGGATCCCTCTCTCCATCTCTGGCCATGCTGCATTGGATGCAGTCCAGGCTGCCCTTGGCCTTCTGTGCTGCAAGCTCACACTGTTGGCTCATGTCCAGCTCGTCACCCACCAGCACCCCCAAGTCATTTTCTGCCCGGAGATGTGAGCCTGCACTTCTTTATGCCTTGTTCTGGGCTGTCATTTCACACAGGCAAGACAGAGAGAATTTCATGTGGAGAGAATTGGAGAGAAAGTTTGACCAAGAAGGATCAGCCCAATAACAGCCCTGTCTGCCTGGGGCAGCCAACAGCTCCTGGCACTTTGTGCTGACTTCTCCTGCAGTCTGCACTGCCACATTTCACTGATCTCAGCATCCAAGCCCTCTCTGTTTGCCCATTCAGCCACCAGAGAATGGTGTGCATTACACACATTGCAACAGGTTGATGCCCCATCCCTGAAAGTGTTGAAAGTCAGATTAAAGAGGGCCTTGAGCAACCTGAGCCAGTGAGAGATGTCTCTGCCTGTGGTGGTGGCACTGGACTAGATGAACTTTAAAGGTCCCTTCCATCCCAAATCCTTCCACAATTCTGTTGTTTGTTGATATAAAATACCAGTCCTCAGTAATCCCATCGAATAACAAAGTACTCGTTACTAGAAACTTGGCTTTGTCATCTTCAGGTAGTAAAATACTCATGACTCAAACTGAAAAAAATAAACCTTTCAGGATCATTACAGAGAAAGTCAAGAAACAGACTTCACAGGACCTGAGGGCAAGACTCTACAGATCCTGCTCTTCACTACCAGCTGAAGTAATTTCCTTGTTCGAATTACCAGCCCAGCCCAGACTCCAAAAAATACAGAAGAGACACAGGAGCTGAGCTTCAGGCCATAGAATCACAGAATCTTTTTGGTTGGAAAAGACCTTTAAGATCATCCCACACCTTAAAAACTTCCATCGCTTGCCCTTGTATTGTAGAGCTCAAAAAACATAACTTTATCAAAGACATTGCCACGGGCCTGGCTAGTAGCCCACAGGTTCTCTGAAGGCCAGACAAACCATCAGGTGGTGCCTCCTGAGAGGACCCTTCCTATCTGTGGAGCAGTTTAGAGGTGCCCAGGCTTGTTCCACAGAGAATGCAGCCACAGGAGTTCAGGGACAGAAAAAGTGGAGCGTGCAGCATTGCTTTGCTGCAGCCTGATGGATACACGAGGCTGGGGCTGACACATCACACTCTGCTGCAAGCCTACAGTTCATGGAGTTACTTCTTGAGTTTAACTGGTAAAGGTGGAGCTAGAAGCTGGGTGGAAAGCAAATCTGCTGCAGGCCATGGGAAAATTGCCCCTGACTTCAACAGGCTGTAGTTCAACTGAGCATCTCCAGTGGTGCTCAGCTGATAGCAGCAGCCTGTGCCTGCAGCTGTGATTTGCTGGGTGACAGCTGATGGAATCTGCTTTCTGTGGATTCTCTGGCTGCCAGCAAAGGGCCTAGCAGACATTTATCCCTTTGGGCTGCACTTGCAGTATCTGGAAATTTGGGGGTTTTCTGAGAGCTGTGTGAAGAGCAGCTGAATGTCCTGATAGCTCTCTAAGCACAGCTGTCTAATTTCTGTTATCCGTTCCAAGGCCACAGCTTCTCAGACGCCTTCACAGCACTGATGAAGTCCCAAGGACACAAGCAGCAGGGACAGAGCTTGTCCTAGTGGCTGCTTGTGACTGCACAGCCCAAGTGACACAGTAGAGATTGATTTTTACAGAGGCTTACCAAGGGAGAGCAGATTCACCTAAGGACCCAAGCCTGGGCAACAACAAACCTGCAGGCAGAATGCAAGCTGAAGGCTTTTCTGTGGCCTGCATGGCTGAGCAGGGAACTGCTTGTGGATTTGTGTTTTGAGTCTGCAGAAATTCACACAGATAAACCTTTGTACTACACCTGAGTCTACCTTGGGACACAGAAGTAAAGTGGCTAGTGTGACCAAGAATTTTTTGTACATATACAGGATTTGCTTAATGCTTCTAATTAAAAAAAAAAAAAAAGAAAGAAAAGAAAGTGAATTCTTTTCAGGCAGTCACTTCTGCAAAGCAGCTACAGATGTGCACTCTGGAGAAGAATTTTTTGTGCCTTTTGGACAAGATCATCTGGACCTGGTAAAGTTTATTTGCACTCACTGAAGACTGCAGGGACAGGACCAGGGGCAATGGTTTGAAATGAGAGCAGAGCACATTGAGATTGGATGTGAGGAACAAGTTCTGCACCAGGAGGCTGCTGGAACAATGCAGCAGGTTGCCCAGGGAGGGAGTTGAGGCTCCATGCCTGGAGCTATTCAAGGTGAGGCTGGACAAGGCTGTGAGCAACCTGATCTAGGGAGGATGTCCCTTGTGACTGCAGGACTTAGATGGCTTTTGGAGGTCCTTTCCAACCCAAACCCCTCTCTGATTCTATGATTCTATGTGCATGAAGTTAACAAAACCACAGTAATACACTTTCTGCTTTACTTTGATATTGATTAATTGGAACACCATTAGAAAGTAAAGCAGCACTATAAATGCTATGCAGTGAATTCTTTTCAGCAACAACTGCGACATCTTAGACTCTTTCCAGAAATCCACAAATGGCCACTCCCTGTCCTTAGGTGACCACATGGCGGACTGACAAGCACACAAAGGTTAGGAAAAGGATATCAATATTTCCACCTATACTGTGTCAGGAAAGAAATATTGTCACATATTTGAAGCATTTCCTACAGAGGATTCAATGCTATCAAGAAGTCATAAAATAATCCTTATGCTTCACTGCCAGGGACACCTGAAGAAAGTTTTGAGGTCAGTTTCAGACTAGAAAGTGAAAAATTCTCCTGCCCACAAGAGGCACAAAAATGCCAGCTTCACAAAACAAACTCTGCTAAAGTGATCAGGCTGCAGACTGAAAAATCTGGTTCAGAAGACAAAAATGCAACAGCAAAGCAGGGCAGCCCAGAGCAGAGAGAACAACAACTCCAGCACCAGACAACCAGGACAAATGGCCTTAGTGGCTGCCCTAAAGGAAATTCTTGCCTGCTGTGTAGTACCTCTGAGGGAAAGGACAGATGCTGGCAAGGGAGAGGAGCTTCAGCTGCATTCCCAAAGGTGTGTCCAGGAGGCCCTTATGCCCCAAGAAGTCCACACCTGGAGTGCTGCCAGGGCTGTTCCTAGGTTTGCCTTCTCTTCTGTCTTGCTACTGGAGTGGTTTGAATCTCTTTACTTTTTGTTTCATCCAAACCTGTAGTTAAGCTCCCTCCCAGCCCAGGCTAAGCCTGAAGTCCTGTTTGAAAACACTACATTTTGTATGGTAGTATCTAAGAAACACAATAAAGTGCCACATTTGCTGTCACTTCCTCCAGAGCAAGCAGCATGGCTCACACAGTGCCTTTAAAACAGGCTTTGCCAAGACAGTGACCTTGAGGGCACGAGTCTCATCCATTCATGGAAATGTTTTCTCCACAGAAAACAAGGCAAGGCTTCTGTGCTTGCAGCCTTCCAGCCTAAGAACATCCAGGACAAGACAGAAGGAACAGAAGGCTTTGTTTACCTAAGGCAGCCACCAGGACTCCAAGGTCTTTCTCCATGGAGCTACCACACAGCAAGGCAGACATTGCTTCTGGAAAGGAAAGTTGGGGGTCTAACATCTGCAGGACAGAATCCCCCAGCTTTCATCCCTACAGAAGCTGTTTCCTCTCCTACTGATGGAGGCAGCTAGTTACTGAGAAGTTCATTAGCCAGTTAGAGATGGATTAATTGCAGGAAAAGGTAACTTTTTGATGTGAGTAGTCTGACACCACCACCCCTTACCCCTCACCCCCAAATGTGCAGGCAAACACAGACTCTTCAGAGACTGAACTTTAGCTGACTCTGGTTTTTTTTCTACCATCGTCCTTCAGCTGCTTTGATGTTCCTGGAGATTACACTGAGGTATGATTAGAAGGGATGCTGGACCTGTGCCCACCTCTCCTCCCAGGAGTCTTAAGAGAGATGTGAGTAGGACTTTCAGCCTTTGGCTAAAGATGAAAGATTCTAAAAATATGAAGTGTGGAAACATGAAGGGCTCCCCACACTCTATATCAAGGAGAGCCCTCACAATTTGCTTCAGTGGAATAGCTCACACGAGAAGCCCCTCCAAGGGAGCAGAGCAGTGAACAAACACACAGCTAGTACCAGGGCTCCAGATCTAGTCTGCAAAGAATCCCAGCAGGTAATATATTGCTATTTTCTTAGCTAGGGTTAAAAAGCCCAGCAAGAATGTGGGCAAAAGCTCCTGGAAAGCCATTCTGGGGAAATGTTCTAATAGTGATTAGAGTGCAGGCATCCATCAGGGAAAGGGACTGCTTGCATTTTTCTCAGTCTCCCCTGATTCACATGGTGAAGGAACTCTGCTTTGGGGTGGCTCCTAACAGTCTCTAGCTGAACATCCTCTGAGCTCCACCAAACTCAGTACACATTTAGTTATACAGGCAAAATGACTTTCTCTTCCCACTCCATCAAAGGCTACCTGCACTGGCCCTGGAATGCTAACAAACAAAAATTAATTCCACTCACTTTTTGGAAGCTGTTCAAAACTCAACTCTTCACCAATTCCCCTCCTTCAAATCACTGTGAACAGGGAAACTTAATTGAAGCTGGGGATGGAATTATGCTTGGCACACATCCTTTGGAATGAGCATGGAGAAACTCAAATCCCTTTATGGAAGGAACCAGATGAGAAAGAGAATTAAAGACCCATTCAAACACAACAACATTTAATAGATGATGGCTGCCCTGTGAGGGCTTAAGCACCCCAGAACGCAAATTGCATCCTAGGCTGCATCAAGAGGAGTGTGGGCCAGCAGGGTAAGAGAGGGGATTCTGCCCCTTGAACCTGCTCTGCTGAGACCTCACCTCCAATCCTGCCTCCAGTTCTGGTGTCCCCAGCAGGAGAAGGACACAGAGCTGCTGGAGTGAGTGCAGAGGAGGACACAAAGATGATGCAAGGGCTGGAGCAGCTCTGCTGTGAGGACAGGCTGAGGGAGCTGGGGGTGTTCAGCCTGGAGAAGACCCCAGGGAGACCCTAGAGCTGTTATTGTTACTTTCCCCAAGGCTTGATTTTGCACACCTGAAGGCAATGGTATCTTGCTGTCAGGATGGGAATGACCAAGTTCTGAACTTTATTTACCTAAAGTACAAAACCAGCCTCAGCTTTATCACAAAAGGAAGGCTTGACTAACACTGTGGTGGTCTCACCACAACTCTTGACCTTACTAAGTACAGCTACAGTCACAAGCCCAGAATTAGTTCTTCATGACAGCAGTGAAAATCCAGCCTTCCCTGAAGCCAGGGAACAGGAGCAGATCCACACTTGTGGCATTTCCAGGAAGAGGCTCTAGCAAGAGACATCCATAGATCATCTGCAGACTGCCCCTTCCATCACACTGCATCTGAGTGGGGGCTGAATCATCACAAGAGCTCTGGCTCCTGACAAGCAGCACTGACTTCACAGCAGGACCTTTTCTTGGATGTTTCTCTAGTAATTCCCAGAAGAAGGTTTTCTGAGAAAGACAAAGCCAATTGGAATGGTGATGTATCCCAAGGAGATTCTTTAGAGGGGAGAAATTCAAACCTACTTTCACATTCCATATGCTTTTGGCCTCTTGTGGCTCTGCCTCTTCTGACAGACTGGTACCCACACCACAAAAAGTCTTACAGACCAGTGCACTGAATCCAGCCAAGCAGAAGCAAAGATTCCTCTGGCCCTGAACTCCTGGAGGATCTCTGCCCCATTATTTTATTCTGAATTTTCACAGAACCTTTGTGTTCCTCCATAGTGGCAATGTGCTGTGGGACTAGTGCTGGGAGTACAGCTAGGAATGAACTGCAACCAATACATCTGTGCTGCTTTCAGTCTTCTGTTTCTGTACTCTCTTTAAAGCTACCACAGAAACCATGTTTGGATCACAACTCAGCCCTCAGCCATCTCTCAGCTGGAGGCCCTGACTAACCTCAGAAAATTCCTCAGCACAGGAAGGACATAGCTGTTGGAGAAAGGCCAGAGGAGGCCACAAAGATGATCCAAGGGCTGGAGCAGCTCTGCTGTGAGGACAGGCTGAGGGAGCTGGGGGTGTTCAGCCTGGAGAAGAGAAGACTCCAGGGGGACCTCAGAGCTGCCTGCCAATAGCTGAAGGGATCCTGCAGGAAGGCTGCAGAAGGACTTCTCATCAGGGTGTCCAGAGACAGGCCAAGGGGGAATGGTTTGAAGCTGAGGCAGAGCAGGGTTAGAGTGGAGCTGAGGAAGAAGTTCTTCAGCAGGAGGGTGCTGAGACTCTGGCACAGGCTGCCCAGGGAGGCTGTGGCTGCCTCCTCCCTGGGGGTGTTGAAGGCCAGGCTGGATGAGGCCTTGAGCAGCTGAGTCTGGCTGAGAGGTGTCCCTGGGCATGGTGGGGAGGTTGGAGCAGATGAGCTCTGAGGTCCCTTCCAGCCTGAGGCATTCTATGAGGTTTTTTTGCACAGGTTCTTCAGGAGATGTAGCAAGTGCCCAGGTAGAAATCTCTAGCCTAGTGATCTGAGAACTCTGCTGGATGCAGACGTGAACACCTTCCAGAAAAGCAGAGAATTAAGTTCACAATATGCTCCTGCTACCAGTCTCTATTCACAAAAGAAAAAACAAGCTTGAGGGGAAAGAGGACATCAGCAACTCCCTCCAGGAGGTGATTCAGTGCTGCAGATCCTGTGTAAGTGGATGTGTCCCTGTAGACTGGAGGAGATCATTTGAGGAATAGGAGCTGAGGTTGGCCCTCACCTCAGTTCAGCTCTTGGCCTCAATTCCTTCTTAGCAGCTGACCTTTAAAATCTTTCACTTCAAACTCTCTGTTGAGGGAGTGTAGTTATAAAAACTGGGTTCTGAACTCCAATCCAGGGTTAAAGAGCCTAAAAATCTAAGTCAAACTTTACTGAATCTGGCCTTTAAGTTCTCTTTTTGTTTCTCATCATGAAATAACAGCATGGAAGGCCAATCATCAAGATATTGCCAGGGGAGAAATACATCTGGATTAACTATGACTTAAATCATCTAGTGCAAACTCAGATATTCTTTCTTTCCTCAGGTCACTCTTGATTTCTTTAAATAAAAGAAAGTCTAAAGATGAACAAAACCATGTGAAACAGAAGATATTTGGAAGATTTCTTCAAGCTCAATTCATCTTACAGGTGCACATTGTTGATTTAAAACCTGTAAACTGGAACAGAAGCCCTGGAATTGAAAAACTTCGACAGTGAAAAGTCTGTGGCTGCTCCACCCTGTCCTACATCAATGCTGAACTCCACAGTAGCAGGAAGGCATCTGTACTCTCAGGACAATTCCTTCTTGTTTACCATTGCAGCAGGCTGAAATGACTCATCCCCCTGCACAGATGAGAACTGCCTGCTCACTGGAGATGTGCTGGCGATGCCTGAGAAGTTTCAGCAGAGGCTGTCAAATGGTGCACACCATTGCTTTGCCTGTCACTTGGATATCAGTCTGCCTCCAAGGCTGGGGAAACATAGACAAGTTCTTAGACTGCTGTTGGGTGCTGATAAGCAAGGGGACAACATCTGGGTTACTGCAGAACTGTTGGAAGGGCAGGTGTTACACCACTGAACTAAGACTCTGCAGCCCTTGTCCCTCAGGAGTTTCTAAAAGGGAATGACTTCCAGAGTTACAAAAATCAGACATAGCATTTGGGACATGCTAAGAGCTCTGCTTGGCACCACTTTCTCCTTACTCACACCATAAATACAGGGTCATGCTCAAAGGCTCCCATATGAAAACATCAGCTGGAAATTACAGAATCAAACAGGTTGAAAAGATCTCAGAGAACATCAAGTCCAACCTATTACCTAACACCACCTGACAACGAAGAAAGATGCAGCCTTCAGAAGCTTCCTGCATTAACTGTGTGTGACAGCTGAAGAGATCATTTCAAAGAAGGTGGAATAAGGCAAGAATTCAAGGCCAGGCTGGATGAGGCCTTGAACAGCTGAGTCTAGTTGAGAGGTGTCCCTGGGCATGGTGGGGAGGTTGGAGCAGAGGAGCTCTGAGGTCCCTTCCAACCTGAGCCATGCTGTGATTCTATGAAGACAAGCCCTTTGTGCTTGAAGATTACTCAAGAAACTGATTGTAAAGTGTAATTCTGCTCCAAATGTGGTTTGATAGAATGTCTGTACAAAGAAGATATCTTTCCTCCTTTGCCTTTCTCTTCCCTTTACAAGCTGACACAGAATCACAAAATCACAGAATGTTAGAGGTTGCAAGGCACCTCCAGAGATCACCCAGTTCAACCCCCCTGCCAGAGCAGGATCACTCAGGGTAGTCTGCACAGGAATGCACCCAGTAAGTTAGCAAATTAGCTGGAGAACAACACATACCACACAGACACCCCAGCTCCTCGATGGATTACCAGAGATGTACACCCAGTAAGAAGGATTTCATCTACTGTGCAGCCTCAGAGCTGAGACACAAGCTGACTTCACCTGAAAAATTGAGGTTAAAGGGTTAAAGAAACACAGAACCCTAGAATGGCTCAGGCTGGAAGGGACCTCAGAGCTCATCTGCTCCAACCTCCCCACCATGCCCAGGGACACCTCTCAACTAGACTCAGCTGCTCAAGGCCTCATCCAGCCTGGCCTTCAACACCCCCAGGGTGGAGGCAGCCACAGCCTCCCTGGGCAGCCTGTGCCAGAGTCTCAGCACCCTCCTACTGAAGAACTTCTTCCTCAGCTCCACTCTAACCCTGCTCTGCCTCAGCTTCAAACCATTCCCCCTTGGCCTGTCTCTAGACACCCTGATGAGAAGTCCCTCTGCAGCCTTCCTGCAGGATCCCTTCAGCTATTGGCAGGCAGCTCTGAGGTCCCCCTGGAGTCTTCTCTTCTCCAGGCTGAGCACCCCCAGCTCCCTCAGCCTGTCCTCACAGCAGAGCTGCTCCAGCCCTTGCATCATCTTTGTGGCCTCCTCTGGACTCACTCCAGCAGCTCTGTGTCCTTCTCATGCTGGGGCACCAGAGCTGGAGGCAGGATTGGAGGTGAGGTCTGAGCAGAGCAGAGTCAAGGGGCAGAATCCCCTCTCCTGCCCTGCTGCCCACACTCCTCTGGCTGCAGCCCAGTACACAGCTGCCTGCTGGGCTGCATGAGGGCACTGCTGGCTCCTGGGGAGCTGCTCAGCAACCAACACCCCCAAGTCTCTTTCTCCAGAGCTGCTCTCAACCCACTCTGCACCCAGCCTGGATTTGTGCCTGGCATTGGCCCAACTCAGATGCAGA
Source organism: Indicator indicator (assembly GCF_027791375.1). Lineage (NCBI taxonomy): Eukaryota > Metazoa > Chordata > Aves > Piciformes > Indicatoridae > Indicator > Indicator indicator. The sequence continues at coordinate 37,033,529 of NC_072013.1, forward strand.
ACCATATCAGGCCCAGCATGAAAGCCATTTAGCATGAATGAAACAATGGAAGCTAGATGTGTGTGCAAGCCCTCTGCTGATGTTAGAGGTGCTCTTGTTTTGCTGAGTTTCACACAACAAGAGGGAAACATGCAGGGAACTGCCCTGACCTATGGGGAACCCAAATCTGAGTGTACCCCAGAGCTGTAAAACAGTGTCTCTGTTCCTCACTATCTATGGACCTCTGCACAGGTACAAATTAGGGAAATGAAGTTGCAGTGGAAAGCCTGACTGGGCAGTTCTCACAGCCCCCTCTTTCCCCTAAACTTTCTTTAAGGAGTAGAAGTCCAAACATCCCCATAAATCCTGGGTGGAATATCAGTTGTAAGCAATTGAATGGGGTCAGAAGTGTTGGCACTTTCCCTGTGTTGCTGTCTTTTCTCTGTGGTTTTGGCAGAGAAGTTCATTATGTTCACAATAGAAATGTTTGCTACTTCACAACACAGCTCATTATGAAAGGGATTTATCAAACCCATGCTGATTATAGCCATGGGGGCTTGCTCACAGCAGAGGCAGGAGCTGGGCAGGTGAGATTCCTACAATTTCAGGCAGGGTGTAAATGAGAACAGAACAGGAAAAGAGTCTTTAGCTTCCCTGAAGAAAGTCCCCTTTGTGGCTTTGACCTGTCCCTGCTTGAAAAGTCACTCACATCAAAGCCTGCTTCGGGGGAGGCGGGGGGGGGAGTTGCTACAGCTTCAGCTTTAAAAAGGTGTTCAACATTTCTGAGGGAAGTCACCAGAATCTCTTCGACCTACAACAGCTGACTGAAAACAGCCAGCTACTTGAGAGACAAAACAAGCCGAGGATCGGCTTGCATTGTTATTAAAACAACCCTGCTTTGGCCAGGTGGAATCCAAAGGAAATCCCAAGTTCAAATAGCCAAGTTTAACTGCACTGGTTATGACCCCATTTCCAAAGTAAAGGTAAATAAAATAAAAAATTTAACACTGCTTTGAGTTCTGTTTTGCTCAGAAAAAAAATCCTTATGGATTTTGCAGCAAAGCTACAGAATTTAAACGAAGTTTAAAGTGTTGTGTTCCCTTCATGGCATGGAAGAGCTCTTTCTACATTGCAGAATGATACTAAGTCAGAACAAGTCAGCAGAAAAGAAAGAGTAGAGAAGCAAAGCAGAGGAAAGAGAAAAAGATAACTAGAAATCTTTCAAGTAAATGTCAAGTATTGGGTCCAGTTCTGGTGTCCCCAGCATGAGAGGGACACAGAGCTGCTGGAGTGAGTTCAGAGGAGGCCACAAAGATGATCCCAGGGCTGGAGCAGCTCTGCTGTGAGGACAGGCTGAGGGAGCTGGGGGTGTTCAGCCTGGAGAAGAGAAGACTCTGGGGGGACCTCAGAGCTGCCTTCCAATAGCTGAAGGGATCCTGCAGGAAGGCTGCGGAGGGACTTTTCAAGGACATTTAAATCATATTATAGATTCCCAAGAACTGCAATTGAAGCAGCTGGGACAGGAGTCTGCTCATGATGAAGAAAATATAAGAGCATAAAGAAGGATAAATTATCAAGCAGGACTTTAAGAGAGCTTTACACAGAGTCTCTAAAATTATGAAAGACTAAACTTGAGGTGTCTGTGCAGAGCCTCTTGCACCAGATGATGACCATACTTCTAGAACACCAGGTGAAAGATGCCATGCATAAAAGCCTCACCTACTATTGAGCAATAGCAGTGGAAGAGTTGTTATTTATTTCACTGGCAACAGTGTTTGATTCCAGATCTTGGGGGCCAAGATTACTGTTTCATTTGCTGTGAGTTTATCTCACAAGTACCTGGAAAGTAGGAAAGCATGGGGAAAATACTGCATTAGTGTGGATTTCTTTCCTAAAGAAACTGGCACATTTTCATTCTGAGCAGCAGGAGCTCCTTTTGCAGCCGGACAAAGACCTGGAGAGGCAACTCTCTGCCTCCTTAAAAGCTGCTGTCACATGTAAGGTAATTTATATTTTACTATAATAAAACTATTTACAAGCTTAATAAGAATATTTACAGGCTTTGACTCAGAGGTCTGCCTCCTCTCTCAGACACTGCCATGTCCTCCCTTCCTGCTGGAGCTGTGCCATGATTCCACCCAGGAAGGAATGTAAGACTCACAGGGTGAGAAATCTACTAGGAAGGGAGGGGGAGTTCAGGTGAGGGCAGGGAGGGAAATTCAGTGCTTTGCTCCCTAACCTTTTGAATTTGCATGCTAAATGTCAAGGTATGCTTAACAGAAAAAGCAGAAACATTGGTGTAACAGGGACCAGCACCCTGCCAGTGCCAGAACACTTCCTAAATAACCACATTTCCTTCTGGGCTTCCTCATTCTAGAACAGACCCTGGCATTTCTCTTTTCTCTTTACAGTTGAACAGTTTCAGAGGAGGCTTCCAAGTATTTTATTGTCCTTGGCAATTTGCTGTGATGTCATTTCTTAAATGTCTCCATTTCCCTTTAACTTATAGTTTTATGCTTCAGAGAGTCTCTATACCAAATAAAGGCAATGCAGCATTATAAGCCTAGTTGGGAGGACACAGCTGTCTCAGGAGAAGAGCTGAGCCTTGCACTCTGCCACTGTCTCCATCACTGATCAGTCTGGCAAGTGGCTGAGAAGCTTATTTCCATCCTACCACAGCCTCAGGAACTAAGACATTCACTGCACCTGATGCTGTCACACTGGATCAGGGGATGTTAGGGGTTGGAAGGGACCTCAGGAGATCTTCCAGTCCACCCCCCGCTGCCAGAGCAGGACCAGAGAATGCAGCACAGGTCACACAGGAACACATCCAGATGGGGATTGAAAGTCTCCAGAGAAGGAGACTCCACAACCTCTCTGGGCAGCCTGTTCCAGTGCTCTGGCACCCCTCACAGTGAAGAAGTTCCTCCTCATGTTGAGGTGGAACCTCCTGTGCTGCAGTTTCCATCCATTGCCCCTTGTCCTATCCCAGGGTGCAGCTGAGCAGAGCCTGTCCCTGTCCCTCTTGACCCCCAGCCCTCAGCTATTGATAGACATTGATCAGATCCCTCTCAGTCTTCTCCTCTCCACACTAACCAGCCCCAGGGCTCTCAGCCTCTCCTCCCCAGGCAGTGCTCCAGTCCCTTCAGCATCCTGGTAGCTCTCCATTGGACTCTGTCACCAAATGGGAGAAGAAGCCTCTGAATGACTTTGCCTGACTGGATGACTTTTTACATATCATACTGGCTTTGTGTGTCTCAAGCCTTTCTGCATGCTTTGTGTTCCTTGGGTTCTTGTCACAGTAATTCACCAGCACACTAAAAAGAAGATTTGATTTTTCTCCCCAGTGACAGATTATTTCAGACCTTGGAGTTTCCAAGTGAGGTAAGAAGGGTATGGGGATCTGTTCCTTCAATATGCCACAAAAGGAGAAGCATGCAATCATAGAACAGTCCAGGTGGAAAGGTGGGTTTTGAGGTGATCTACTCTAAACTTCATCTGAAAGCAGGAATTTAGGTTATGCAGGACTCTGCCAAGCCAAGTCCTTAGTAATTTCTGTTGGGGACATTCCACCACTTCTCTGAGCAACCTATTCCAGGGTTCAGTTGTTATCACAGTGAAGAAAATCTTCCCTGTTTCCAGAGGAACTTCTGAAGCAGCTTTTGGCTGTTGCCTCTTGTCCTGTTCCCGTGCATACCTGAGAAGAGAGCACCTCCTCCCCCACCACTACTACCCTTTCAGCTACTGGAGGGCTTTGATTGGAGCCTCCTCTACTCTGACCTTTCTTCCAGGGGAACTCTTCACCCACTACCTTAACTCACTCAGAAAGCTCACCTACAGCAGCTCATTGGAAAACATTCCTTTAAATGTATGTGTTTGGAAAGTAAAGATAAATCCATTCAAAGCTTTCAAAACTACAATCAGCACCTCATCACAATCCTAACTCCTTAAAGCAATTAAAAATTATTCATTTACTGGGTCACTCTGTGCAGAAAAAAGAAAAAAGCCCTCAAAGTGGAGAGCTTTCCATTGTTAAGTGCACAAGTGCTGTGCTCATAGGTGTGTGCAGGACGCAGAAAGAAATGAGAATGAAAGGCTGGAGTGAAAGGGAACTGGCTCCTGAATTATCTGTAAGGATTCACAGTCCATGAAGACACCATGTGGAGTGATGCAGAACAACAGCCTTAGAAGCAAAGTGATCAACATTCGAGTTAGTACCTGCTTTATTTGGATGTGTCTGAGATCATTTGGGCCTGGAATTAAACTTTCTGTACTGTGAAGGAAGAGAAGAACAAAGAGACAGTACAGGCACAAGAGAAGAGAGGGTTATGAAATGGGATTGCTAGGATATAGGACTGCAGTGCTGCAGCTAAAATGACATTTCCTCACCTTGTTCTTTTGGAAAAACTGCAGGCAAGAAAAAGGAACTATTGCAAAATACAGATACAGCAAAGTAAACAGCCTCAGAAAGGAAAAAAATGGAGCCAGACCACAACCTAATACCTCTTGCCATTTAGAAAAGTGTAAAAGCATTCATCAAGTCATAGCCAACATCTGCAGAAATCAAGCAGAAGTTTAAAGACTACTCAGATCAAAACTCCCTGAAGAATTACCAGTGGTTTTGCACTGGCAGGCTTCAACAAAGACAATGAGATGGTAACTAACCAACAAGAAAGGGCTATGGACACAAGGCTAGGATCTTTACAAGGTTCAGCTGCAGAAGAGATACAGAGGATTTGGCACATTAGGGGACGATGGGCAGCATTCAGTGAAAGGAGGAAAACAGCCCAGAACTTCCTGCACACAGAATGAGTTCATCCATTATTAGCAGCAAGAAGCTGCTCTCAAATGAAGAAGCTAGGATGCTGCCTTGTTGCTTTAATAATGACAGGCTTCTCCTGTTCCTTGTGCATAATGCCTGCTATGACTATGACTGAAAAAGCTGCAGGGACTCAATACTGCTCATTGGGAACAAGTATGGCTGGTCCTTAAATTGATTTAATTCACTCACAGCTGCTTCTCACAGGTGACCCAACAGTGTGAGCTTGCAGCCCAGAGGGCCAAGGGCAGCCTGGACTGCATCCAATGCAGCATGGCCAGACATGGAGAGAGGGGATCCTGCCCCTCTGCTCTGCTGAGACCTCACCTGGAGCACTGCATCCAGCTCTGGAGCCCTCAGCACAGGAAGGACATGGACCTGATGGAGAGGGTCCAGAGGAAGCTATGAGAATGCTCAGGGGGTTGGAGCAGCTCTGCTAGGAGGACAGGCTGAGGGAGCTGGGGGTGTTCAGCCTGGAGAAGAGAAGGCTCCAGGCAGACCTAAGAGCAGCCTGCCAGGACCTGAAGGGGCTACAAGAAGGCTGCCAAAGGCCTGCAGGGACAGGACCAGGGACAATGGTTTGAAATGAGAGCAGAGCAGATTGAGATTGGATGTGAGGAACAAGTTCTGCACCAGGAGGCTGCTGGAACACTGCAACAGGTTGCCCAGGGAGGTGGTTGAGGCTCCATCCCTGGAGCTATTCAAGGTGAGGTTGGACAAGACTGTGAGCAACCTGATCTAGTGGAGGATGTCCCTGCTGAGTGCAGGGGGTTGGACTGGATGACCTTTGGAGGTCTCTTCCAACCCAAACCATTCTAGGAGTCTATGTAATAATTTCCTGCAAGCAATGGCAAGGTCAGAGAGACTGCAGTCACCACAAGCAGTGCAGCAGCATGGGATAGTTTCAGTAAATCCAGGGTATTTTCATCAGCAGTGGCAAATGCTAAGGGGAAGAGGAAAAGCATGGGTCAGGCAGCAGTATTTAAATGGTGCCCTGTTTTCATGTTCTTACCAGTGTCAGTCTCATCCGTTCAATTACCAGGGTTTGAAACACTTAACTGAAATCCTGTTCTAATTTCACACATCATATTGTGCTGTATGGCTAAGGAGCATCCTGAAGAGGTGAACTCCACTGCTGTGCTGCCACAAACATTTGTTTGCTGCGTTCCCAGGCACAAATCTGTATTTTCTCTACCTACACAGTTTGACACAGCACCTGCATTTTAATTGCTGCTTCAGAGTTTCTTTAACCTTCTCACTCAGTTTAAGAACACCAGAAGTGTATGCTCAGCATTGTGCCTTTCCCGGTGCTCTTCATTAATTAGCGAGCTTTTTCATTAGCTCTGCTCTCATTGACTTCACTGGGAGGGAATCCAAGTTCTTACTGCCTAGTTCAGGTCTTTTTAATGTCTCCTCCCTGGAAGTTTCTTTTCTCCCACATCCTATCTCTTAAATCGCGTTTGTTCCCTCTTCCAGTACCTACAATTATGTGCTTTTGGGGATAGGATGGGAAAGTGAACTTAGGAATCTGTGTGGTTATTCTAAACACATTTCAAAAAGGAAAGAGGAAAAAGGAACAGCTGGTTTACAAATCTTTACTTTTCAGCAGCATATGCTTGCTTACTCCATTACAGAACAAATACTCTATACCAAGAAAACAGTTCCAGGAGGTCTGTTGTTTGCAGCAGAGCCTTTTCAAGAGAACTCGTGTTTTCTGAGGCAAAACCTCCCTCAAAGGCAGGTTGGAAAAGGTGAGGCCATCAACCTCTGTCAAGTCCAGGTGTGCCAAGACTCTGGTGCCTCCAAGTCATTTTTTGTAAAGGCTCCCCCAGTTTGTTTGGGCAGTTTAAGGCAATGTGTGTACAAGAGAAGAGAATCCCTCAGTGTGCATGGGGTATGATATGTGATATATGTGATACAGGATGGAGGACCAGAAGCTGTGGCTTAATTATTTCTTAGGTAATTTTATTAGCAGGTCACAAAACCAGCACCAAGCAGTGTCCTGCTCTTTGAGCTTATAGGATTCAAGTGGTCCATGCGCATCTCTGTACAACCATGTGTGTGTATTCTCCATGATAGCTTCTGAGCAGCTCAGCACAGAACACAGATCTGGGGCCTTTTCTCATTATCATTACCCCCACAGTCACAAATCTTCCTCACTCCACCAGATATTCACAGCAGTTTAGAATTTTTCCCTAACTCAGACAGGATTTCAGTACTTTTTTCCCAGTTAGAACCATGACATTTATCTGAGCATTTGCATCCACACAACATCTCTAACCATAGATCTAGTTCCTCTGCTCCTTCAGGCCACTTTGTTTCTATTACTCACATTCTGGTGTCCCCAGCATGAGAAGGACACAGAGCTGCTGGAGTGAGGCCAGATGAGGCCACAAAGATGATGCAAGGGCTGGAGCAGCTCTGCTGTGAGGACAGGCTGAGGGAGCTGGGGAAGAGAAGGCTCTGGGGGGACCTTAGCTCTGCCTTCCAATAGCTGAAGGGATCCTCCAGGAACGCTGCAGAGGGACTCTTCATCAGGGTGTCTGAGACAGGACAAGGGGGAATAATATCACAAAGTGCTGCCATTCTTAGATGCCTGAATTAAAGTGGTTATGCACCTTACACACTCTATGAAATTATACACAAAGCACTTGCGAATACTGGAAATAAACATCTGGGCTTTGGATTTCTATGATTTGGGGCTACCTCAAAGCCAGCTATAAATCCTGCCCAAAAGGAGCAGTTGTTCTCATAGCAGAAAGCAGCCCCTGCAAATTTTGCAGTGTCCATGGCAATAGTGTGACACTGCTAGACATGGCAGGGTGCTGGCATGTCATTTCCCATCAGTATCCCAGGAAAGCAAATGTAGCAGTAAACACCATTAGTCAAGAGAGACCTACATGTCACAGGCAATAGGCAAGAGTCCAGGAAGGCCACAAGGTTAAAATGCTTTGTTTGAGTAATTATAGGATTTGAAGGATTAGGCTGAACCAAAAGATTTAAGGACATGGAAGGATTAAAGGGAGAAATAAATAAATTAAATTGAAGAGAATGAAGGTACAGGAAGCAGCACAGAGATCTATTAATTCAGCAAGGATTTGAAACAAGAACTGTTAAATAAATCAGTTGTCACTGAAGGCAATATGATGTTGCTGTTTTTGTTTGCTGCCCAGTAACTGAACCTGCAGGGGCTGGGTCTTTTTTGGAAAAGACCCTTGTGCTCCTGAGATTAAAGAGCTAACAAAACGAGCACGTATCTGAGGTGGCATGTCCCAGCCCATTCCTCTGTATCCCAGAATGTAGAGTCATTGTGTAGTCTGTGACTGCTGTGGCACTGAAATCCCAGTACACAAACCAGAGGTGAGCTCCCACCCAGCACATCCTGCTGCTGAAATCTGGAGATTTTTGCCACACATGAGGCAAAGGAATTCTAGCCTTTACCTTGTCCCCACCTTGAGCTGCAACACGTTCCAGTGCTTGTAAATCTCATTTTAAAAGTCTACTGCCCTTGTAGTAGAACAGTGAGAATGAACTCACTGCATTTGTTACAAAGAAAACCTACAAGGTATTGTTCTCAGTACTGTTCAACATCTTCACTGTTCAACAACATTGATGAGGGGACAGACAGTCTGCTCACGAAGTTTGCTGATGACACCACACTGGGAGGTTTGGCTGAGACACATGAAGGATGTGCAGCCATTCAGAGACAAACTGAGAGCTGGGCAGAGAGGAACCTACTGAGGGTCAAGAAGGAGAAGTGCAGAGTCCTGCACCTGGGAAGCAATAATCAACTGCAGCAGGACAGGCTGGGAAGGGATCTGCTGGAGAGCAGCCCCAAGGAGAAGGACCTGGGAGTGCTGGTGGATAACAAGTTCTGCATGGCACAGCAATGTGCCCTGGGGGCCAAGAAGGCCAAGGGGGTCCTGGGGGTCATTCAGAGGAGTGTGTGCAGCAGAGCCAGGGAGGTTCTCCTCCCCCTCTGCTCTGCCCTGCTGAGACCTCACCTGGAATATTGCATCCAGTTGTGGGCTGCCCAGTTCAGGAGGGACAGGGATCTGCTGGAGAGAGTCCAAGGGAGGGCTGCAAGGATGCTGAAGGGACTGGAGCACTGCCTGGGGAGGAGAGGCTGAGAGCCCTGGGGCTGTTTAGTGTGGAGAGGAGAAGACTGAGAAGGGATCTGATCAATGTCTATCAATAGCTGAGGGCTGGGGGTCAAGAGGGAGGGGACAGGCTCTGCTCAGCTGCACCCTGTAACAGGACAAGTGGTAATGGATGGAAACTCCAGCACAGGAGGTTCCACCTCAACATGAGGAGGAACTTCTTCCATTGAGGGTCCCAGAGCAATGGAACAGGCTGCCCAGAGAGGTTGTGGAGTCTCCGTCTCTGGAGACTTTCAGTCCCCATCTGGATGTGTTCCTGTGTGACCTGTGCTGCATTCTCTGGTCCTGCTTTGGCAGGGTGGTTGAACTGGAAGATCTCCAGAGGTCCCTTCCAACCCTTAACATCCTCTGATCTGTGATATTGTGGGTGAGAAAAATGATTCAAGAGTTACGATGCATGGGTGATCCACAGCTCGTGAGGTGGGAAGCTGTCAAAAGATCAAACAACCATGAGATAACCACAGGTATACAACACTAAAAATAAAATTAATAAGAGTGGTTTGGTTTGGTTTGTTTTTAAACAAAGCAGTCTTTCACAATTGCAAGAGAATATCCATTCCAGCAAAGCTGTGTGAAGAGATCACGGTTTGAAAAACAGACAGCAGCTTTTATTTGGAGTTACTTCAGTTTATCTTTTTATTTCTGCTTGTGTGTTTGTTTTAATAATCTTCTTCAACACACAGAATCTGGCACCTCAGTAAGGATGCCTGAACGGTCAAGAGATTAAGAACAAAACGAGCAGGCAGAAGGAAAGAATGGAATAAGGAAGAGGAAAGTGTTAACCATGGAGATGCATAAAGAAACTGGACAGAGGATTCAAAGCAGAAAGCTAAGACAAGCGAGAACAAAGGACCAAACCGCAGCCTTTCTGAACGTCTGTTTCTAGCCATTTCGTTTTGTAAAGGCATGCACAACCTCAGCTGAAGCTGCCTTTGACTGACCTGCCGGCCTAAGGGAGGCCCAAGGCCGCCTTCACCACAGGCCGGCCCCGGAGGCACTGAGCAGGCCCCGGAGGTGCTGAGCCGGCCCCGGGCGCCGCCGGCTCCTCCGCCGCGGCCCCAGCCCTGGGCCGGGCCAGGCCAGGTTGGGCTGTGGGCACCACCTCCTGGTCAGCGCGGGAGAGCAGGGCAAAAGAACGTTTTAATGTTAAACTCATTTTTGCTGGATCCTTTTCATGCAGCAAATGCAGAGTGCATTAGTGTCTCGTGGCTGTAATTAACAGGGGGCTGAGAGGCTGAGAATTGTCAGTCAGGTGTTTGAGTTCAAACAGCAAGGATGGGGAGAGACTGCTTGCAAGGGCCTGCAGGGACAGGACGAGGGGCAATGGCTTCAAACTAGAGAAGGGCAGATTTAGATTGGATATCAGGAGGAAGTTCTTCACTATGCGGGTGGTGGAACACTGGAACAGGCTGCCCAAGGAGGTGGTTGAGGCCTTTTCCCTGGAGATACTCAAGGTGAGGCTCGACGAGGCCCTGGGCAGCCTGATCTGGTTGGGGATGTCCCTGCTGACTGTGGGGAGGTCTGACTGGATGACCTTTGGAGGTCCCTTCTGGCCTGGACCATTCCATGATTCTATGATTCTGTGACAGGACAAGGGGGAATGGATTTAAATTGAAGAATAGGTTTAGATTGGATCTCAGGAAGAAATTCTTCACTACAAGGGTGGCAAGACTCTGGAATGGATTGTCCAGAGAGGTTGTGGATGCCCCCTCCCTGGAGATGTTCAAGGCCCTGTCAAGGTTGGACAGGGTGGCCTTGAGTAACCTGGTCTGGTTGTGGGACGTCCCTGTTGTTCTCCTGCCCCTCCTCCGGACGCCCAGCACTGCTTTTACTTATTTTACTCAAAATAAAATATCCTCATTCTTAAAATCGTAAAAGTGTGAGGATCGTTTATAACAATTTGGTGCCGTGACTTGGATCCTCACTATTCTGGGCTGAGATTACGGTCCTGGGAAAGGTACCTCCGTCTCTGACGGTCTCAGGGCTTATTCTCAGTTCAGATGAACTGGAGTGAAATAAGTAAAAGGAAAAACCCCGTAAAAATCGTGCACGAAGAGCCAAGCAAAGACTCCTGTCGCCCCAAGGACTGCGGCTTTAACACGGGTTCTGCTAGGTTGGGGAATTTGGGTTCCTGGAAGTGCGAATACATAGGCCGTCCAATTATGGGCGAAGTGAATGTGGACCCTTAATTAGTGCATTTCTCTGTTCCCGCGAGGGACTGAGTCACGAACAAGGGGAGCGTGTGTGTGTGTGTAAGAAGGCACTCCAGATGAAATGGGGCAAAATACCTCAAAGGCTGCTACTAAGAAAGAGAAAGGGAAGAACTTTAGGCTTCCCAACATCCCGCAGGATAGTGCCCTGGGGATTATGATTAGAAACTGGAATGATCATCCCTGGAGAAAAGAAAAATCTAAGGAAAAGATGGTTCATTATTGTATAGAAATTTGGGCAGGAAAAGAGATCAGAAAAGGAACTTATTGGCCATTATATGGGACCTTTGAAGAGTGGACATGCCACGCCTTAAACGTTTTTGTTAACAACAAAGTGCCCTTTAACAAAGAGGAGAGTGAATATGCATGCCTGTGGCTGTCTGGTCGGCAGGCACTCAAACTATTCACTTTAAAAGAGGAGAAGAAAAGAGGAGATAAAAAGAAGAAGGGGGAGGTAGAATATAGCGATAATTCTCCCCCACCATATGCAGAACCCCTGCTTAATGAAGCGGGAGAGCCCCCTACAGCTCCTCCCAAAGAAGCCCCTGAAATACCTCCTGAAGATTTGCCTGGGCCGGAGGAGGCAAATTCCCACAGGCCTGTGACTAGGAGCCAGACTAGGAAAAAAAAAGAACGACTATACCCCCTAAGGAAAATTGCCATGGGCGGGCCCCAACCGGGAGTCGGATTTGTATCAGTTCCCTTGAGCTCTGGAGATGTTAGGGATTTTAAAAAGGAAATGGGAAACCTCTTAGAGGATCCCTTGGGAGTAGCAGAAAGATTTGATCAATTTTTGGGACCCTCCATATATACCTGGGATGAGTTGCAGGCAATTTTACGAATATTGTTTACTGCAGAACAGAGAGAAATGATTAGGAGAGCCGGGATGAGGAACTGGGAACAAAGACACCAACAAGGACCAGCTGGGGAGGTCAAATGGCCGTTACAACGGCCAAATTGGGACCACCAAAACCCAGCACACAGGAATGAGATGTCTGATTTGAGGGACATAATCGTGCAAGGAATTAGAGAGTCAGTGCCCCGAGGACAAAATATTGATAAGGTCTTTAACGAAAGACAAAAGAAAGATGAAACCCCCACCGAGTGGTTGGAAAGATTGCGAAAATCTTTCCAACTTTATTCGGGAGTAGATCCTGATGGAGCAACGGGGCAGGCTTTATTAAAAACTCAGTTTGTGGCCAAATCATGGGTGGATATTAGGAAAAATTTAGAGAAATTAGAAGATTGGCAGGAAAGGGGACTAGATGAATTGTTACGTGAAGCGCAGAAGATGTACGTGAGAGGAAGAAAGCCAGAAGAAGCAAGCCAGGATTTTTGCTGCAGCAGTACAAGAAAAAGACCAGCAGGGGACAGACTTGAAAAGGAGAAATAACAGGTCTTCCCAGAGGGGTACTGAAGCCCGGAAAGAATTTGAGCGTTATTATTGCCAAGGGAAGGGTCATTTAAAACGCAACTGTAGAAAACGGTTGCAGGATTCAAAAATGTTTCAGGAAGACTAGGAAAGTTAGGGGCTCTATTTGCTGGGGACATACAATATACAAGAGCCCTTGATAAAAGTAAAACTGGGTCCCCAGCGACAAGAATTTACATTTTTGGTAGATTCAGGAGCAGAAAGATCTACCATACAAAACATTCCCCGGGGATGTAAGGAATCTCATGAAAAACTACGGGTAATTGGGGCGAAAGGAGAACCTTTTAAAGTACCCCTCATTAAAGAGGTGGAAATTGAGTCTCCTACTAAATTTTCCTTAGGAAATTTTTTATTAGTCCCAGAGGCAGAATGTAATTTGCTAGGACAGGATTTAATGGTAGAATTAGGAATAAATTTGGAAAGTAATAAACAAGGAATAAAAATAAAACTATACACTCTAACTATGGAAGATGAAAAGGAAATAAATCCTGAAGTTTGGTACACACCAGACTCAGCGGGGAAATTAGATATTGAACCATTAGAAGTCACCATCAAAAACCCATCAGATCCAATACGGGTCCAACAATATCCAGTTTCTCAAGAAGCTAAAAGAGGATTACAACCTATAATTGATAGATTGTTAGCACAAGGGCTATTTGAGCCTTGTATGTCTCCTCATAATACCCCAATATTACCCGTTAGGAAGCCAGATGGAACTTACAGGTTAGTTCAGGATCTGAGGGCGGTGAATCAAAGAACTCTCACTCGATTTCCAGTCGTAGCAAATCCATATACCTTATTGAGCAAATTATCTCCAGAGCATGTTTGGTATAGTGTGATAGATTTAAAGGATGCTTTTTGGGCTTGTCTGTTAAAAAGGGAAAGTAGGGATTATTTTGCATTTGAATGGGAAAATATAGACACTTGGAGAACCCAACAATTGAGATGGACAGTATTGCCTCAGGGGTTCACAGAGTCCCCCAACCTTTTTGGGCAAGCTCTGGAGCAGGTATTGCAGGATTTTGAGGTGGATCCTGAAGTGACTCTCTTGCAATATGTGGATGATTTGTTGCTAGCAGGAAAAGAACAAGAAAAGGTTAGGAAGGCAAGTATTAAGCTATTGAATTTTCTCAGCCTTAAAGGATTAAAGGTTTCAAAATCAAAACTGCAGTTTACAGAATAAAAGGTAAAATATTTGGGTCACTGGCTGGACAAGGGAGAAAAATTATTAGATCCTCAACGAATACAGGGGATACTGGACTTGCCACCACCAAAAACTAAAAGGCAAATCAGGCAACTCTTGGGATTATTAGGATATTGTAGACAGTGGATTGAGAATTATAGTAAGAAAGTAAAATTTTTATATGAAAAATTAACTAAAGATGGGTTGCTGAAGTGGAGCCAGGAAAATTATATGAAATTGAAAATTTTAAAATCAGACCTTGTTGAAGCTCTGGTATTCAGTTTACCAGATATAAGGAAACCTTTCTTTTTATATGTTAATACAGAAGAAGGAACTGCTTATGGAGTTTTAACTCAAGACTGGGCAGGACATAAGAAACCCGTAGGCTATCATTCAAAGTTGTTAGATCCAGTTAGTAAAGGGTGGCCTACTTGCTTGCAAGCTGTGGTATCCACAGCTTTGTTAATAGAAGAAGCCAAAAAAGTCACTTTAGGGGGGGAATTGATAGTATATACTCCTCATGACCTTAGGGGAATACTGAACCAGAAGGCTGATCAGTGGTTAACTGATAGCAGGCTCTTGAAGTATGAGAGAATTTTGATACATTTACCTAAACTAACATTACAAACCACAGGGGCATTAAATCCTGCTCAATTCCTATATGGAAAACCTAATTCAGACTTGGCCTATGATTGCATTCGACTCGTAGAAAGACAAGCTAAGGTAAGGGAAGACTTAGAAGAGGAAGAATTGCCTGAGGGAGAAAAGCTGTTTATAGATGGGTCCTCACGAGTAGTAGAAGGAAAGCGAAAATCAGGATACGCAATCATAAATGGAAGAACATCTCAGGTAGTGGAGTCAGGGCCCCTATGTAAACAATGGTCAGCCCAAGTTTGTGAATTATATGCTTTACTGAGGGCATTACAATTATTAAAGAATCAGGTGGGAACAGTCTATACCGACTCCAAATATGCATATGGGATAGTACATACTTTTGGAAAAATTTGGGAGGAAAGGGGACTTTTGAATAGTCAAGGAAAGGGACTGGTGCATGAAACGATTGTAAAAGAAATTCTGTTAGCTTTAAGGGGACATAAGCAAATAGCAGTGGTCCATATAAAAGGACATCAGAAAGGGATAGCTGAGACAATTAAAGGAAATAACTTAGCTGATGAAGAAGCAAAAAGGGTGGCTTTATTGAATATGAGTGTAAGCCCAACAAATCCAGAAACTGTGGTTAGTTTTACACAGAAGGAAAAAGAGAAGAAGGGAGCTATGGAACAAGAAGGTAAATGGATTTTACCTGACGGAAGGGAGGTAATACCAAAAGGCCTGGCTAGGGGAATTATAGAAAAATTACACACTCAAACCCATTGGGGAATACAAGCCCCAGTGGATCAGTTTGAGTCCAAATATGCCTGTGTAGGGATATACGGATAGCAAAGAAAATGCTAGAGGGCTGTTTAACCTGTCAACGAGTTAATAAGAGACAGCTAAGGGAACGAGTATTAGGAGGAAGAGAGATGGCAAAATAACCCTTTGAGCAGATACAGGTAGATTTTACTGATTTACCCAAGGTTGGGAGATATCAACACCTATCAGTACTGGTAGATCACCTAACCCACTTTGTGGAAGCATTCCCTGTGGCAAGAGCTAATGCTAGAACAGTAGCCAAAATACTGTTAGAGGAAATCATCCCTCGTTATGGGTTAGTAACAGCCATAGATTCAGACAGGGGATCCCATTTTACATCTAGAATAATAAGGGAAGTGATGGAGGCTCTAGGAATTAAGTGGGAATACCATACTCCGTGGCACCCCCAAAGCTCTGGAAAGGTGGAGCGTATGAACGGGGAAATAAAGAAACATCTTACAAAATCAATGATGGAAACAAAATGAGTTGGGTGAAGTGTTTACCATTAGCCTTATTACATATTCGAACTCAACCTAGAATGGATGTTGGGGTGTCCCCTTTTGAAATGCTGTATGGGATGCCCTATGATTTTGAAGTCCCATTAGAACATCCAAGAGTGAAAGATAAAATTTTACAAGAATTTATAATAAACTTGATGAAAAGGAGACAAGAATTGAGGAAAAAGGGCCTAGTAACTCAGAGACCACCCCTAGACCTAGCAACCCACACCCTCCAACCTGGAGATAATGTGTTAATCAAAGTATGGAAAGAATCCACATTAACCCCTAAATGGGAAGGTCCTTTTCTTGTATTGCTTACAGCAGATTCAGCAGTCCGCACCGCTGAAAGAGGATGGACCCACATCAGCAGGGTAAAGGGCCCAATATGTCCTGAAAAGTGGAAAGTTACTGCTAGTGACAATCCTTTGAAGCTGAAATTCTCTAAGGCCCGAACCTGGATGAACCTGATACAATTGACAACCACTGAAGAATATAAATGCGAGAGTCACCGCTATCGCCGAGTGTTACTTCCATTAATAACTGAATTAATAGGGGAAGTGGTAAATCCCCCTTTTTGGGCTCAAGAAATTATAACCACTGCCCATGAACTGCTTGTAAATCATTATCACTTTATGACAAATAAGCACGTTCATAGAAAACTAAAGCAGAATTGTGATTGTGGTGAGAAAAATTGTAGCTATTGGGTAAAATTTTATTGTGGTGGATGTAAGTGTATATATTGGATAAATAGGGTATTTGCTATTATACAGGGTGTATGTTCAAGTTGTTGGGATCAGTATCAGCTTGAAACATTGGAACTGCAAGCAGTCAGGGTGTTTGAATCTCACTGGACTAATCACCAAGGGGCTCCTGAGGAGAGTATAATCGAAAGTTGGGCCTATGTAGTGGAGAACAGAGAAAATCAAAATTTGATAGCATTGGCTTGGGAACTGCAGAGGTTAGTAACTCATGTAAAAGGAGTTAGAGGATCGTGCGTACTGGATAAGTGTTGCCATAATTTAACAAGTTTAGAGATAGGAGAAGCAAGTGAGCAAGAGTGGGAACAATCTAGAGTGTCCAGGAGACCTAACCCCCTCTTAGAACAAGTAGAAGAAAAGCTCCGACGATTACAACTAAAAGGTCCCTGAAGAATATCGACTGCTGCCGAGAAGAACTTATACCCCGCTGCTCCCTGCTAAGGAGTAGGCGATGGGAAGGCAGAGAGATATATCAGTGTGGAGACCTAACATGAGCCTTGTAAGGGGCATTTTAATAGGTCTATTACTGGACACTGGGGTAACCAATGATTTACATCGGCCTTTTAAGTGGTCATTATCTAGATGGGAAGACCGGAAGGTCATTAAAGCTGTGGTCACCCCTGGTGCCCCCAGCTTCTCTACCCACCATTGTGACTTAGTTCCTTTACAACCCTGCTTGAAGGAGAAAGAATATTATTTGTGTCCCAGTAGTAATCCAGGGCAAAGCTATTGTAATGTTCCTGATCAATATTATTGTGCCCATTGGGACTGTGTTTCTATTGCTACAACATGGACCCCAAGGAATAAGGACCCTTTTCTAAAAATTGGATGGGGGCCCCCAGGGTGTAAGCCTTCGAAGTTTAGCTGGAGTAGAGGCTGGAGTGCCTGTCAATATTTGGTACTAAATGTAACTGACCCTATGAATCAAGGATGGTTACTAGGAAAAACTTGGGGATTTAGATACTGGGAACCAGGGACTGATAGGGGAGGCCTAATACTCATAAAGAAGGAGGAAGTCACTCCTTCCCAAGTGGTAGGACCTAACCAAGTACTTACTGGTAAAGTTAATGACAGGAACAACACGAGAGAGATTAGAAACTCCACAATTAGGGGAACTGGAAATTCCACAATTAGCCCCCGTTATGAGGGAATATTCTGATCCATTGTGGGAAATGATGCAGGCCTCCTATGTTGCTCTGAACAATACTGATCCCAACAAAACTAAACATTGCTGGTTATGTTATGACGTTAGGCCCCCATTTTATGAGGCTATCGGAATAAATGTGACATATAGAGGTAGCAATCTCTCAAACCCATCTGAATGCAACTGGAATCATAATGAAAGGGTGGGAATGACGATGCAACAGGTTAAAGTGTATAGGACAAATACCCCCTGATATAATAAATGATGTGTGTACAAGTAGGGATAGATGGGAGCTGAATTTCTTGTGGTATATAGCCCCAAATGGGACTAAATGGATCTGCTCCAGGACTGGAATAACTCCATGTGTGTCAAACAAAACTTTAATGCTGAAGCGAGAATACTGTGTATTAGTAATGATTTTACCAAGAATCTTGTACCATATTGAAGAGACCATATCTGTGTACTGGGAAAATAGGAATCACAAAATCACTGAAAGGGAACCTATTACTGCAATTACCACTGCTACCTTAATGGAACTGGGCATTGCAGGAACGGCAACTGGGGCAGCATCCTTAATCCAACAAAAACAAGGGTTATCATCTCTCAGAGCAGCTGTGGATGAAGATTTAGAACGAATAGAGAAATCCATTTCATATTTGGAAAAGTCATTAACATCCCTATCAGAAGTGGCCTTACAAAACAGGTGGGGACTAGATTTATTGTTTCTACAAGCAGGAGGCTTATGTGCTGCCTTGGGGGAAGAATGCTGCTTTTATGCTGATCATACTGGAGTGGTGAGGGATTCACTGGGAAAAGTGTGAGAAGGTTTGGAGAAAAGAAAAAAGGAACGGGAAAATACTCAGTCTTGGTATGAGGGTTGGTTTAATCAATCCCCTTGATTAACCACTTTATTATCGACTCTTATGGGACCACTGATAATAATGTTATTGGCATTGACTTTTGGTCCCTGTATAATTAATAAACTAATATCTTTTGTTAACCAAAGGATTGAAAAAGTAAATTTGATGATTATACGTGAACTAGAACCCACCACTGAAACCATTATTTCTCTGGAAGCAGCTTCAGAAGCTTTATCTCGCTTTGAGAAACTTTCAAAGCGTCTGGAGATATAACTTGCTGATATAATTCACAAATAAATGATTCCTTGGAAAAAGAAAAAGTGGGAATTGTAATAAGTAAGAAAAGAGTTATTAAGTAAGAAAAGAGTTATTTGCTAATTATATAGTGTAGAGCTTAAAATGTAGGAAAAAAAAAGCATGCTTGTTTTTGTAGAGATTTAGTTACAATGTACAGCTGTGTGTAGCATCAGGGCCCCATGACATAACCCCTATATATCTTATCTTGAACGGTTTCTGCCAAGGTAGGTAGCGGTACCAGGTGGCACAAGGACACATAGTACTACGTGATGTATCAACTGAGCATATGAACAGACCAAGATCAGAAGAGAGACATCTGAAAAAAGACCATCTGCTTTCATCGTAAAAGACCCAATTGGATGAGCAATAAAAAGGAACTGATAAGAAACTGCTAATGGTGCGAAATTCACACACCATAAAAAGCGGTCTCAGGGTCTGGTTGGTGCGCCTCGGAGAAGGGGCAGGAGAACCCCTCTGGATGCCCAGCGCTGCTTTTACTTATTTTACTCAAAATAAAATATCCTCATTCTTAAAATCGTAAAGTGTGAGGATCGTTTATAACACTGTCCATGGCAGGGGGGTTGGAGCAGGTGAGTTGTGATGGAGCCCTGGAGCAGGCTGCCCAGGGAGGTTGTGGAGTCTTCTTCTCTGGGGACTTTCCAAACTTACCTGGATGCATTCCTGTGCAGACTGCCCTGGGTGATGCTGCTCTGGCAGGGGAGTTGGACTGGATGATCTCTGGAGGTCCCTTCCAGCCTCTGATATACTGTGAGACCGTGAGCTCTGA
Source organism: Indicator indicator (assembly GCF_027791375.1). Lineage (NCBI taxonomy): Eukaryota > Metazoa > Chordata > Aves > Piciformes > Indicatoridae > Indicator > Indicator indicator. The sequence continues at coordinate 37,053,071 of NC_072013.1, forward strand.
GGTCTCTTCCAGCCTAAGCCATTCTATGATTCTATGAGATCAAAACAGCATCAGTAGCCCAGAAAATCAGATCCTAAATTTTTCATACATTTTGCTAAAATTCTTTATCAAGGCCTAGGTGTTTAGCTTCTTTCAGATTTGTCATCCTAAACACAGAGTTTTGCTTCAGGAACATTAAATAAAACCCTGAAGTGGTCAGTATTGGTTTATGACTTCCTCATTAAAATAGAATATTGTAGTTACAAATAATAATTTTCAGTATAATAACTTTTTTTAGCATCACAGTAGGGTGTTTTTTCTTTCTATCTTCAGTGGCTATTGCTATTCAGAGAGCAAATTTCTTCAGAAGATCACAGGAACTGAGACACAGCTGAATCACAGGTTCTGTAATTACATCCCAAAATATCACATTCCTCACTTACAGCTTTATTCCTGAAAGAGGAAATGGATGCAGTGCTCAGAGGTGCTCTCTTACAAAGAATTTCACCTTGGCATACAGATTCATAGCTTGCTATTCATTAAATCAGCCTGAGCTAAACTGTCTCAGATTGCAGGAAGGCAGAAACTTGACACATTAGACTAGAACATCCCTTCCAGCTGAATTCTGAGCTATGCAAGCATTGCCATCCTATGGCAAGCAGAAAGATTATTGATGGGCATTTGCATTTTTAGGGTGTCAGGTAGTGATAGGACTGGGGGGAATGGAGCAAAATTAGAAATGGGTAGATCAGATTGGAAGAAAGTTCTTCCCCATGAGGGTGGTGAGACACTGGCACAGGTTGCCCACAGGTGGTGGAAGCCTCATCCCTGGAGGGTGGATGTGGCTGGATGTGGTTCTGGGCAACCTGATCTAGTGTGAGGTGTCCCTGCCCATGGCAGCAGGGTTGCAACTGGATGATCCTTGAGGTGCCTTCCAACCCTGACAATTCTGTGATTCTATGGTTTTGAAACCTGGCAGGATTCTGGAGCATGTGGAATCTACTTTTCTGCGTCACAGAAAAACCAAGTCACTTACCCTTCTAAGCTGATCTCATGTCCAGCCTGGAAATAGCAGTTGTTTGCTTTTTAAAAAGCTAGCTTTCTATAAACTGAATATTCCCAGTGGGCAGCCTCCCCTGACAGCCCTACACACTGGCAAATTTCCTGTGCTGCCCTTCACTGTGCTGAGGCCTGACCCTGAGGTTTCTCATGGGATTTTCAGTCCTCATGTTCATATGGAGCTACTTGTATAGAAATCATTCTCACAGTGGCTTTGCTGGGCTTTTCCTCGTTTCAAAGCTGTTCACCGGTAGCAGGGTGGATACTGATTTCTCTCATCTGGGTCACTGACCAGACACACCAGATGGTGGATATACTCTGTTCTAACTAATCTGGCCCAGAACTGGCAATTCAGAGGTGAAAAGCTTTATCCCATTACCAACTGCCTGAGCCATCCTGTCTCCAGCCCCCAGGCTAAAGATTAAACAGCTAATAGTCTTGAAGTAACTACCACCCCCTCAAATGCCCCAGCTGCTACACAGCCCAGACATCTACTGGGCAGATCAGCAGGAGATCCATAAATGGCAGTACACTTTATTGAATTTAAACTCTGCCTAAGGAGGAACGAAAAAAGAAGCCAGGCTGGTCAAGTAACAGCATAAACTGGGATAGTGCTACTTGTGCAGCAGCTGGAAGGAAAAGTTTACTGCAGAGAAACTGTCAGGAACAACAGAGATTACAGGTAGGCTGGCTGTGAGAGATGCAGCCTGGGAAGAAAAAAGGTTGGGGGCATCATAACAAGCAAATGCAAACACAGATAAAAAAGCAGAAAATAGTAAGCTGTGACTCCCTTTTGCAGAAAGAAATCCCAGAATCAGTGCAACACTGCCCATTCAGAACACCTTAACCAGTTCTGAAGAGCAGCTGCAGATTTTTTCAGTGACTTTACCCATTCTATCCTTAAAATTTCTTAATATCTGCATAACTACTTTGCTTTGCTGCACATTTAAGCTTTTAATTTTTATAGATTAATCTCTGTGTTGCATCAAAAATCACTACCAACACCTCTATTTTCCACATGAATTGCCAGAGGAATCACAGAATCACAGAATGTGAGAGGTTGGAAGGGACCTCAAAAGATCATCCAGTCCAACTCCCCTGCCAGAGCAGGATCACCTATACCAGATCACACAGGACTTCTAAGTACCTCAAAATTCTCAGCTGGTTGCGTGCACAGAAGCTATCAAAATATGGGATTTATAGGCATGTAAAATTAGATCAGCTGTTAAAAAGCAACTTCCAAGTATCTGCTATTTTTCAAGTCACTTTTGAATTCAGAGGAAAACAAAATCAAGCAGAGAACCCAGAGAACCTGCTCACAAAAGCTCATAGATTCATAGAATGGTTTGGGTTGGAAGGGACCTGAAAGCTCATCCAGTTCCAACCCCCTGCCATGGGCAGGGACACCTCCCATCTGCCCAGGTTGCTCAAGGCCTCATCCAGCCTGGCCTTGAACACCTCCAGGGAGGAGGCATCCAGAGCCTCCCTGAGCAACCTGTTCCAGTGTCTCACCACCTTCGTTCTCAACAATTTCTTCCTCATCTCCAGTCTCAATCTCCTCTCTTCCAGCTCAAAGCCATTGTCTCTCGTCCTGTCATTTCCAGCCCTTGTCGTAAGTCCCTCCCAGCTCTCCTGTAGCCCCTTCAGCTATTGGAAGGCTGCTCTAAGGTCTCCCCAGAGCCTTCTCTTCTCCAGGTTGAACAGCCCCAACTCTGTCAGCCTGTCCTCATAGGGGAGGTTCTCCAGCCCTCTGATCATCTTTGTGACCTCCTCTGAATCTGCTGCAGCAGCTCCATGTCCTTCTTGTGCTGGGGGCACCACAACTGGAGGCAGTGCTGCAGGTGGGGTCTCAGGAAGAACAGAGCTGAGGGGTAGAATCCCTTCCCTGTATTAGATTTGTGAAGAGGACACCTAACACCATTTAGTATTTAAGATACCTGCAAAGCAAACAATTCCTCAGCCTGTCTATATCCAGGCTCAATCACAGAAGTTATTCTAAAACGCAAATGTGTTGAATACCAATATAAATGCTGGAAATGTGAGAGCACAAGAGGAAGGAGCTAGTAGGTTGTCTTTTTATTTCTGTCTGTTCGATCTGCACGTGCCAGGAGCTCTATTCTTTCACTTCTGCAGAAGAACGTGATTCAGACTACATAGCACGATCTAGAAAATCCCATTACACCTTAATTACCTTATCTAGTTAGACTCTTTGACCCATCTGGAAGATCTGACTATTCAAACCTGTCAGTTACTGCACGAAGAACTCATTTTTAGAGGACCCATAAGAGTCCCTGGAGGGGCTAAAGGAAAGCTTGGCTGTGGCACTTAGTGCCATGGTTTAGCTGATATGGTGGTGGTGGGTCATAGGCTGGACTCGATCTCAGAGGTCTTTCCGAGCCTCAACAATTCTGTGATTCTGAGTAACTGTACAAATCTGCCCTTGAGAGAGGGGAAAGGGTAAGCACAGCTCCTTGGTGCTATCTTAGATGTCTTGGTATTCATTCCTCACTTCATGTTTCACACAGCTTCCCTTATGGCAGGTACAGAACATCATGCAGTACTTGGCTTGGCTTTATTTATTTATTTATACCTGCTTCATTCATTACAGCTATGCTGTTTCTAAGGACTGAAAGCATCCCCATCTTTTGTGCATAAAGTCATCCTCTGTGTCACAGGAAGAATAATACAAACCATTGCTCTAAGGTCAATTACACAAACTGCAATCTCACAGTTGTCTCTCTTCCTTGAAAACTACATCATTAGGCCTTGTGAAAAAAAACCAAAATAAATATTACCAGTTCCTCAAGTAGACACTGCTCTATAGTAGAAATGCACTAAAATTGTTTGAGGTTTGAACTTTATTTTTATTGGTTTATTTTATATATATTTATTTTTAAATCATTACTTTTTCTTTCTTGTGCCAAAATCCTTTCTTTTACACCAGTGTAGCAAATCAAGGGGATTAAAATAAGCAATGTTACAGAAGTCCTCTTTTCTTAACACAAACTTTTAACCACATTAAAAGTGTCCTAAAGTGTGTTGTACTGACACTCCTCTATCAGCACTGTGCAGAAGCACCAACAGTAGACCTTTCGTCTACTGGTCAAATTTACACCAATTAAAAAAAGCCATGAAAAGGAATGTGGGATAGGGAAAGAAAGTGTCCAAAAAGAATATGAATTTTCAGTGCCTTGCAGTTACTGCCAGAAACTCTTTTTTTATTTATTTTGGAGAACAGAGCAGCAAAACGTTAGTTGAAAGAAAATAGGCTAAGGAAGGTATTTAGAAAAGGTCTCTAAGGATGTGCAGCTGAGAGGACTGGTTTTCCAAGCCTGGATGGCAATGTAAAACAGAATCAAAGGAAGGGACATAAAAGAACCAGGAATTCTTAATGGAAATCCCTGCATCTCAGCCCCAGGATGTTAACACTTGCAGCTAGGTCTGCTGCCATCGCTAAGGAGGCAGGGGACAGCTTGTGTGCGTCTGAACACGGAACCAGGCGCTTGACACAAATGACTGTTACAGACTTTGACCCTACCTGGACTTGCAGAACAGCTTCATCTCAGAAAAAGTATTCAATAACCAGGCCCAGAAGTAAAAATATTATTGTTTGGCAACCTTGACTGAACAAACCAGTTGGTCTGCCCTTTAAAAACCACACATGACATCACATTACAGAAGAAGAACTTCTGCCACTGTCTAGCATCAGCATCCAACTTGCCTGCACTGAGCTGGCAAGCTTCTAAAGTCCACCTGACATTTAACTGTGTGCTCCTGACAAACCTCCCAAGACAACTCTGCTTTGGAAAGCCCAAGCATTTTTAAGTGTACATCATCTGGTAATTGTCACATTCTCTAAAAGAAAAAAAAATATGTTTCCTTTACTGTTTTTTTTTTTTTGCCTGCATTCACAGTTCAAATAAAATGATTTTTAATAACCCTTGTTGACCATACATACCTGGATGTGCATGACTGAAGTGCTCAGTTCAGAAGTTTAGGCTTGATCTTAGAAAGAAGTTTTTCCCAGACAGAGAGATTGGCCACTGGAATGGGCTGCCCAGGGAGGTGGTAGGGTCAATGTCCCTAGAGGTGTTTAAGAAGTGACTGGATGAGGCACTTAGTGTTAGGGTTGGGTGATCAGTTGGACTTGATCTTGGAGGTCTCTTCCAACCTGGCTGATTCTGTGATTCTGTATTAAACACTGTGCACACAGGACAGCTTGCACTCAGACTGCGTCACCTGCAGAAGTAAAGGTAAAAGTGATGGCAGGATGATGAAGCAAACAGAAAGACAGGAAAGCTACTCTTCAACTGCACTCTGTGGCTGCAGGCTAGTAGAGTGTAATGGTTGAGAGGATAAAATTATTCTCTTATGGCAAGTGGACAAGACAGAAGGTAAGAGCTGTTTGGACTATAGGATAACATTGTCACTGGAAAAATAAATAGGACCTGAATACATTTAAACTGGAAATCACTAAACACCAAGGCATTTGGGGTCAAAAGGAAAATGATGATGGTGAAAGACTCTAATAACTTTTAAGGTTGGTATGGCTAAGAAACTTTTGAAATGAAATATAGCCTGACTCAAGGACTTGATTGTATATTTCAACTCGTTTTTAATGCCTACAAATGCCTTCTTTGTGTAGCAGTTTGGTGTCATAAACTGGGGTCTTGTGGATCACCTTGTAAAGTTTGATGGTATCTCATGATGGTCACGAGAAGCGGTAACACAGCCTCTGGTTGAAACCAGGTCATCTTGCAAGCTGTTCAGAGGCTGAGGAAATGCTTTAATAACCAAGTTACAACCGAAAATGTCAGTTAACTTACCAAAGAAAGGATGCAATTTCCCAAAGCCTCCCTTTTCATCCCTTGAAACTGAGGCCTAAGGTACAATAGGTTAAAAAAAAAAAAAAATCAGTCAGGCCAAAATGTCTACATCTGTTACAGGGATTTTATGGAGATGCCATGAGGTGCTGCAGGAGAAAATACCACAGTTCAAGCCAGAATTTATGAGGTGAAGCAGGAGCAAAGCAAGGGAAGCTAGGGAGTAAATCTCCCCTTTCCCCCCACGTATCAGTAAAACAAGCCATTCTTCTCACTAGCTCTAGGCATGTTCTGAGATGTTACACCAGAGAGCAACACCCGTGCCTGAGGAATCCTAAAGCTACTCATCCTCAGCTGTGATCTAGAGCTAGCACCGCTTTCTCAGCCAGTCTGAACACCACGCACTCATAACCACAATTTGTCATTAGTAGCCTGCAGACACGGTGGGAGCTGCGAGATGCTTGGTTGAATGTAACTCTTCGAGGACAACGAGACAGCAGCAGGCTCTCGTTATGCTGAGCAGCACCAAAGCGGAACGCAGCACGGCGCGGAACGGCAGCAGCCGTAGCTGCAGCGCTCTCAGCCAGCGTCAGGAGCTGGCCTGCCTTCCCCTTCGCAGAGACCAAGGCCTGTGCGACCGAGCACAACTTGGGAAGCCAGCAGACTGGCTGAGCCTAGCCTGGGCCTGAGGAGGCTCCGTTCCGGGCGGTGAGGGTGCGCGGGACAAGGAGCGCATCCCAACGAGAAGCTGGATCCGAGCGGCACAGGTGTGACACAGTCAGGCCAGGCACTGGCAGATCCGGGCCGCCAGGCGGGAAGGATGAGGCGGGACGGTGGGACGGATGCGGCAGCCTATGCGGCACGACGAACGCAGAACCGCCCTGAGGAGCGACCACGCGGAACAGGGAAGCCGGGGCGAGGAGCGACGTAGCGGGCGGGACGGAGCAGGAGGAGGCAGCCGCCGCCGCCGCCGCGAAGGGCGTGGCCCCGCCCGCTGGCAGGTGGCGGTGCGGCCGCCAGAGGGCGCCGCGTGTCCGCCCGGCGCGGCCGGTGGGGCGTGCCGCGGTCGGGCCCAGCATGCAGCGCGGCGCCGTTTGAATGGCGCAGGCTCCGGCAGCTGGGCCGCGGCTGTAGCTTTCGGTGGCTTCTCTTTCGTTCGTGGCGTGGCCCGGCCCGGTACCATGAGCAGCGGGTGAGTGAGGGGGAAGCAGAGTTAGAAGGTGTGAGGGATCCCGGGGCCGTGACCGCGAAGCTGGTGCTTGGAGCCGGCCGCCGGTGGGGCGCCTAGCGGCCGGGGCATCCGCCTTGGCTCGAGTAGTTCCCCTGGCCCTTGAGAGATCAGGGGCGAGGGAATCTTGGCTGAAGCCTTCCGCCTCCCTGCTCGCCGCCGGCTCTAGGGTAGCGAGGCGGGCGGCGCGGCCCGGGCTGTGCTGTGCCCCGCCGGGGCCAGGTGCGGCTCTGAGGCGCCCCGCCCGGCGTGTGGGGCGGGGGCTGCGGGTGGTCCGGCGGGAGGGGAGCGGCGCTGCCTCCCTCCCATTCCCGCCGCAGCCAAGCCTCTTCCGCGGCCCTGCTGCCACGGCCGGGGCCAGTCCCGCACCTCCCGGGCGGCTTGCCGCATAGCTGTGTCCGGCGCTTGCCGTCTGCTGCGGGCCGGCTCGGACACTTTGGCCTTGGCTAAGATGGTGACACCGGCCGCAGCTCGAAGCCGGCGGGTGCAGTGGTGGATAAATGCGAGCACAGCTGAAAAGGTTTTGGTGCCGGCGAGGGGGGGGGGGATAACGACCTGGGTGTGAGGCCTCGCAGACGGATTTTATTCCTTGGGTGTGACAAATTCCAGTGGGGGGCAAAAAAAAGGGAGGAGGGAATCTTAAGATGCTTGCAGAGGATCTGGTGATCTTCGGTTAATTAGCTTGTTGAAAAGGCTTCGAATTTGTTTTCCACGGTTCTGCTAGAGCAGTCTGGCACGTTGTTAAATGTAGAGCAAATCTGAAGATGACTTCTGAACAGTGAGCTCTGTTAAGGAGAGATTGGGAGGCAGTCGTAGAAACTTTTTGTTGCCGTTTTTGTAACGCGCTGTGCTTTACAGCAAGGCTAAGTCACTTTGCTTGGAAGCAGCTTCCTACGGTCTGTTGGAGCTTGAAATCTGGGGTTTTTCCTTACTTTTCTGGGTTTTGTGCCTTCTGGCTGTAATCGGGGAATGAAAAGAAAGGGGTGATGGGTGGAATTAAAGCATAAGAGAAGGTGGGCTGTCGTCTCTTGGGCCTTGTCGGTTGGAAGGAGCAAATTGTTGGTCGAAAGCTGTCACTTTTCATTTCATATGATCGGTACAGAAAGTTTTTGTTAGAACTTGAGTAGTTATTTCACTGAATTCAAGTCCTCTTTTGTTTGACTTTTTGGACTTTATCTCAGAATATCGTTAGAACGTGAAACGTTATTAATGTTTTTTCTGCGTGTGTCTATTAAAAAGCCATAGATGTGAATACACTGCTAGATACGAATGATTCTAGTAGCGTAGATACGTTCTTTCACCCTGTTCTGAAACATCTCCTACCAAGAGATTTCCACTGGGCTCATTTAAATAAACCTTTTCATTAAAATTTTAATCATTTTGTAAGTTAGTCTCTGGGTAAGGAGCTTGAGTATGAATTAAGAAAGGTTCAAAATGCAGTAAACCAGACCATGGTTACTAACAGAAGTGTATATAAGCGTAACATAAAAGGTCCTCTGAGGCCAAGCTCTGTGGAGTGTAGTTGGAGACTGTTCAGCCCAGTAGATGAGGTGGGTACCTCCACTAAGTTTGGACTTTGAGGGGCCTCCTAATCTAACTTTCTCTAGGCTTAAATTTAAAACTCTTGCTGCAAGTTCTTGAAGCTCTTTGGGTTGATCGATATTCGGAAAAAAATAATTTTATGAGTAGTTTTTTAAAGCTTGTGTAAAATACTCCTGTGGGAGCTTCAGCCTACTGGAATTGAATTTCCTATATCACTGTCAGATATGTTAATGAAAGCAGCTCTGGGGAAAGGGACCTGGGGGTCCTGGTCCGTATCAGGATGCCCATGAGCCAGTAGTGTGCTGTTGTGGCCAAGAAGGTGAAGGGCATCCTGGGGTATATTAGAAGGGCTATGGTGAGGAGATCGAGAGAGATTCTCTTGCCCCTCTATTCTTCCCTGGTGAGGCCACATCTGGAATATTATGTCCTGTTCTGGGTCCCTCAGGTCGAGAAGGTCCTCATGGAACTGCTTGGGAGAGTCCAGCACAGAACCACAGAGCTGCTGCAGGGAGTGGAACATCTCCTGTGAGGCCAGACTGAGGGATCTGGGGCTTGGAGCAGAAGAGCCTGAGGGCTGTCTTCATTGCTGGGGATAAAGATGTGCAGGGCAGTGTTGGGAGGACACAACCAGGCTCTGCTGAGGGATGTCCAAGGACAGCACAAGGGGCACTGGGGGCAAGCTGGAGCAGAGGAGGTGCCAGGGGAACAGGAGGGAAAACTTCCTCCCTGTGAGGGTGCCAGAGGCCTGGAGCAGGCTGCCCAGAGAGATTGTGGAGCCTCCTTCTCTGGAGACTTTCCAGCTCCACCTGGATATGTTCCTGTGTGACCTGCCCTGGGTGCTCCTGCTCTGACAGAGGGTTAGACTGGATGATCTCTGGAGGTCCCTTCCAATCCAGACCATTCTGTGTTTCTGTAATTGTGAAGTTCATCTTTTCTTTTTTTCTTAAGAGCATTTGGTGTTTATCACTTGGTGAACCATCAGAGCATGGACTGCTAAAACAGCGTGTTTTTAAAAAAAGCTCTGTTACATATTCAAAGGATGTGGAGGCCACCTGAGACAGATGGATTTGGGAACGTTTATCAGAGTTAACATAGGAGGGAATTCTGGCAAGCTTACAGAACTGCTTCCACATCACAAGGCTGTGCTAATTTATTTTTGTAGCAAATTACCCTTTTAGAAGGCAGTTTGGAACACCCATTCCTGGAAGTCTCATACGAGCATTTGAAATCTTACAGTGACTTGTGAAATTAGTTGACCAGCACTGGTTCCCTGCTCCATAACTCACTTTGAGTGCTATCAAAGCATGAGTTTGTCTCCTTGGCAGGTACCAATTAAGTCACTCTTTCATCCGAGTTTATAATAGAGTCATCCTTGGCTTGCACCTGACATGGGGTGTTGGAGAGTCATAGGAACATCTGCTCTGGCTTGTGTGCATGGAATGCTGCAGGAAAGAGCAGCAGTTAAGAATCTGGCCAGGAAGAAGGTTTGTTTGAAAGGATATTGCTGGGACATTTTACCTTTGCAGCCGTGAAGCTGAGCCTGCTCTGCTCCGTAGGAAATGAATGGTGTGCCAATGTTTGTGGGGATTACATAAGTGTGAGTAAGAGTGTCCCTCTGTGGGGGCCATGCCCAGAGCACGGGATGACGGGAGGGAGTGGCAGAGCTGTTAATACTTGCCTTTGATAGGTCTGCACTTGAATGCTTTTTAGTGCTGGTTGTCTTTGCCTGGTGCTGGTACAGCTGGAAGAGTTGTGCTGCATCTGGGAGAGATCAGATCAGAAACTAGCAGCAGAGCTGTCACGAAGGCTTTGTACAGATGCTGCCTGTCGGCTGTGGGGCCAGCTGAGCTTATCTGGATCTACAGCTCCTGGTCCTTCTGTGTCCTGAAAACTGGGGAGAGTAAAAAGGGGAGGAAGGAAGGTTGGCATCTGCTATGAGAAGTTGCCCATGGGCAGGGGAAGCGGGTGGAATGTGAATGTGTCATCGTAACAACGTGCACCTCGCTTCAGGATTGTGTGATGAAGGGCCAAGGCAGAGCTGGTGGGACTTGCATTCTGTGCTTAGCTGATTTTTACAGTTTTGTAGAGCAAAGGGTTGAGTTGGTCTTGGTGAGATGGTGTTCCAGATTGTTCTGAACACCTACACCCAGCTGTGCTCATCAGAAGGGAATGGTTGAGGTACGGGTTGTTTGATGCTGTACAAATCGGTATCTAATCTCAGTTTAAAAAATCCATCTATTTTCCATGGGTGGTAATGTCTAATTAGCTGTCCCTAGATGATGATATCTGATGTCAGATTGGAAATGAAAGCTTTTTAGGTAAAGAGGTCTGTGAAGTGCCTTTCATCCTCCCAGCGTTTAGCTTTTTAATTGCTGACCAGCTAGCACTTTATCATGGGTAGCTAACCCTTTGGGAGCAGGTTTCCTAAGGTGAGCACTGAGTTCATTATAGCATTATTGGTTTGTTCTGCTCTATTTCTGCACTACCTGAGTTGTGTTTCTATATGTAATCACTTCTAGTGTGTTTCCTTCAGTGAATTTGCACTGTCTGCCCTGGAACCCAGGTAAACATTTGGGCCACAACATCCTGTGGTAAGCTGAGTTTGATTATGCTTTGCAGAGTCGCCTCTCTTGTCAGTTTTGAACCTGCCTTCAGCTAGTATCTTTTGACTCCTCAGTCTTGTATTGGGCAAGATACTGAAGAACAATCTCTATGCCACTTGTCCAGGCCATTCATTTTGCAGACCTTTGTCTTATGTCCCCTCTCTGCTCTAGGCAGCCTCCTTTCCAGACTGCAAAGGCCTGAGCTATTCAGTTGTTGATTGTAGGGGAGACACTGCATGCTTGAACTTGCCTTTGTCTGAGCTCTTGCTTCACTTCACTCAGAGGTCTTTTTCCTGTGCACTGTCAAAACAGTTCTGTTTAGTTTTTGAACTGTTACTGATCGGTATCTAAAGTAAATCCAAAGATCCAGGTTTCATTAGCTTAGAGCCTGTGGTTCAGTGTGGGAGCCCAGAATTTCTTCAGTGTCTGCAGGCATGAAGGCTTTGCTTTTATGTTGGTCTGTAATCATTGCTTCTGCTTCTCATACATCACAGTCCTCTGGTTCTGCAGTTAGCCCTCACCTGCAGAGTCTGCTATCACTTTGTGTTGTCAGGTCTTCATCATCTCACTACTCATCCCATTTGTGAAGTAATTGTGAAAATACCAATCAGCAAAACCAGTGCAGGTCTTCTGCAGGATCCCTGTAGTGGCCACCTGCTTAGACAGTTCCTGACTGTTTCTTAGCTACTTTTCCATGCAAAAATCCATCTCTCCATGTAATTCCATTTGATCCCTTGGTTGCTTAGTTTCCTCAAGAGATGTGAGGGACTTGTGGAAGCTTTTTGGAATCTGTCCTTGTAACTGCCCTTTTACCCATGCTGTACCACTTCATGCTATCAAAATTCCCTTGTTTTAAAGGGCAGGACTTGCCTTCACAACAGCCAAGTTTAGCCTTTCCCAATACATTATTTGTTTGTGTCCACTAATTCTGTTCTTGGTGACATTGTTTGCTAATTTGCTCGGGGTGTAAGCCTGAATCTTCCTTCAGGCTATCTTTAAACACTGGTTATTTTCCACAGGTGATTTCTCCAGGTGAGCTCTAAGAGAGAGGTTCTGCACCTTGATCAGCACCGTGGCTCTTTTGTTGCTGCTGGAATGTTCCTGGCTCTTTCTGCATCATCAGAGACACTCAAACCCCTCTCATAGCTGTCAGCCAGGGAACACAGACATAAGGATTTCGCTTCAGTTTTACATCAGTTCATCAGATGTTTCTTTGTATCTGATCATCCCTTGGCCTTTTGGGTTTCTGTTCCCAGTCTTTCAAAGCTGGAATTGGTAGTTTTGTGTGTTCCTGTTTGAATTGGGAGGCTGGTGGGCATAAAATTCTAATAGCAAATTTGTCAAAGTATGTGATTCTCTTAAAGTTTCTCTCAGACACATGTAATTTTTTGTGGGGAACCACCTTCCTTCCAGGACAGTATCTCTCCAGCTCGGGTTTCTGAGATGTTATCCTAGGCCCTGTAGAGCCTAGGAACGCTGAGCTGCTAATTGAGCTGCTTTGGTGAGATATTTTTTTCTAGCCTTCTGGCACCTTACATTTCTGTTAAGAGCACTCCAGTTTAACAGTGCTGTCTTACACATTGAGATCAGATTATTGCCTACTGCTCAGCCTGAAAGAGGAGGGTGCTTTGAGATGGTTTATTAAACAAGTAAGGACAGCTCGTTCTTCTGCATGGAGAGCTGGTGAGCTGTCAGTGTGTCACTGCCAGGGTGCCATGGGAGTAGGTGCAAGAAGCTCTTCAGGAACAGAGGTTGGATTGTTTAGCATCTTGCAGGATCAGTCTGTGGGGTTCAGCCCTGCAGCATCTCCCCAAAACGTCTCTGGAGTTTATTTCTTTCCTCTCAGCAACATTCTCAAAAGGGATAAAAGCCAAACCAACCAAACGGAACCAGCAAACCCACCTCAAGACTTTTCCAAACCCTCCTGGCTTTCTGCCTCCATTATCCTCCATATAAGACTGGATTAGTGAGGATTTTATGATTGTTTTGTCAAGCTTCTCTTCAAAAGTTCAGTTGTTTGCTTTTGTCTTGTACTCCAAGTCCAATGTTTAACATACAGCCCATTTTGAGTCCAGGGGAGAACTTGTTTGTTCTTAGGGTTTCTTCCAAAGCTCAGGAAAAAATACACCACCTGCTTTGTTTTGAGCCTGCCACCTGTTTATTTGCCAACCTTTAGCTCCTGCATTGAAAGCTCTGCTGTGGCCAATAAGCTGTTTCCCATCTGGCTTTTTCAGTGCTCGGTGTCTTAAATACTGCAGTTCTTAGTGTGGGATAAATCTGCTACAGAGAGGAGAAAGGACAGGACTGCTGGTACTAAAGGTGGAGGGGTGAGATGGATGCACTCATGTTGTGATCAGACCTTTCCCGTTTAGGGGAAAACAATAAAATTAGAGCAAGTGGTTGCCCTTTAAAAGGAAAGTATAGTTTCCACCAAAAGCAGCTTTGGAGTAGTGCTCCCTGGTGATGTAGTGGTTCTAATCCAGTCTCAAACTGTGGATTTTCTGAATCACTTATAAAACCTGCAAACCCCTGCGTGCAGCTGTCTCAGTCTGGAGTTTGATTCCTGGAGAAGTGTTTGCATGTGTCCAGACACAGCACTTGGGACATTCTCTCACTGGGTAACTGTGGAATGAAGGTGTTTTCTTAGTATGAAAAATAGCCAAAGCTGTATACTGAGAAAAATGGGCCAGGGGTGGATTTCCCAATAAATTAAAGGGAGACGTTTTTCTACTTCCTTTTTTTTTTTTTAATCACTGCTATTTCTGGAAGAACAGGGGGTTTGTTTAGCTGCCTTTCCTTCCTTGCAAACGATCGTGGGACCAATTCTTTTTCTCTAGGGAGCCAAATTCACAGCTATGGAGGAGAGAGTCTCATAAATTGCCTTATCCTTATTTGAATTCTTGTGTGTGGAACCCCTCAGTGCAGGTGCCCTAAGCTGGTCTGAAAGCAAGGTCTGCCACCTGTTTGTTTGCCAGCCCTTAGCTACTGTATTGGAAGATCTTCTGTGTCTAAGATCTCTCTTCTCTCTCCTCTGTTTCCTCCTGGAGGCTATTTTTCCCCCTTTTATTGGAAAACCGAATAGGAATTTTGAAGTGATGATCAGCATGTTATTAATGATAAGATCTCCAGCTAACATTGGCTAAAGTATGATGTCTTTGGAGTATTTATGTGGTGAACCATCTTGCAGATAGTTGAACTCTTGAACTGGTTTTGCCAGCTGTACTTGAAGAAAGTTTACTGAATGGTGTAGAAAATACAACTGAATGTCTTTGCCTTGAAAACAGGGATTTGAGAGATTATGGCATCTGAAGCCCACAATGGTAGAAAACAGAAAGTATTACATATCGAAGGTCATCCCATTGATCTCCCCAGAAAAAGGATCTCCTCTTCCACTAAAAAGATCATGAAGGAGGTAAGCTGTGGGGTTTGGGTTGTGTGTTTGTTTGTTTGTTTGTTTTTTTATGTCCTCTGATGAAACCGAAGTAAATATTCGGCCATTTGATGTTTAAATGTGCAACAGTACTTGACCAGCAATTCCAATTATGCATTATGATAGACACAGCAGTGCCTGCACAGCTGTGTGCATCATACTGTCCTCCTGAGCACTAGGGCTGAGAAGGTTTTACTCAGGCCTGCTGTTCTCGAGTCTAGCCAAGAAATATTGCAGTGGAGGAAATTCTCTCAGCAAAAAGTTCTCTCTTGCCAAGAGAGCTGCATGTGGGAGGTGGGTAGGTGAAAATATCTGTGTGGAATTGTTAGGATGCAGCTTGATTTCCCACATTGTCTAGTAGCACCCATGCTTCACTGGATTCTTGCCAGTCAGAAAAGTTTTCTTAAAACCTCCAGCCAGATACTGGCTAAAGAGTACAGCACTGAGCATGGAGGAAGCACTGGAGAGGTAAACTCACTATAAGGTCACTTCAGACAGTGGTGAAGATACCAATATCCTCCTTAAGAGTTTGCTTATTGAAACCTACATGATTTTATGAGTTGGTTTTAACAAAAGAAGATCCTGGCATGATCTTGCTGCTGTGCAGAATTAACATTTATACAGCTGGTAATATTTACAGGGTGAAATGCCTGCAGTATGAGAGTGCAGGGCCTGGTGAGACCAAAATGCAGATTTCTAACTTGAACATCTTAGTGCTTGCTTTATTTTTCATCATTTGTTCACCAATAGGGAAAAAAATAGATCAGTTTGTCCCAATTCATCTCTTCTTCATGATAAGCCACACACATCTTCAAAGTGTGTCGCTTAATTTTCTGAGGTTTTGCTAATCTCTAGTAGAACCTCGAATGAATGTTGTGACTCCTCTAGGAGGTCTCTATTCTGTGCAGGCCAGTTGGTGTTAGGCTGCTCATCTGTTTCATACAAATGAACTCAAGACAATCAAGCTGGAGTTGTCTACAGGACTTGATGTTGTTGTTGTGCTTTGGTGGGCAAGTGTCCTGCTGTCATCCTTCCCAAAGCTAGCACCTGCTGCCTTTAAATGGCTCTTTGAGAAGTGATGCCAGCAGGTTCCAGCAGGCTTTTCATATTGGTATCAATTTTTAGTTTGCTGGTAACTAAAGAATCTGTCTCTGATGTCACAATTCCACATCTTGGCCAAGACACCTCAAGCCTCCAGCTGCCTGTGGTGCTTCAAGGACAGCTGGGGGAGAGCTAGTTCATCTATAGGTCACTGGGAAATCCTTGATGATTAACAGAGGGTTCATGTAGCTGTGCTTTAGTTGCAGAATAGGAGGAGCGGGTGAAAGGTAGCAAACCTGTGGTAGGAATGTTTTGTGACAGACTGGGGGAGTGTTGGAGCCTTGTTAGTGATACAGCTTTTTGTTCTTCTCTGTTCCCTTTCTCCCAGGGTAAGAAATCTCCAAAACAGCTGGCTTCATACACAAACAGGTAGGAGGGCACTGCTGAATGCAGCCTTGAGTTTCAAGGGAGATGGGAGCAAAAAGCAGCTTAAATCTCTTGCAGCACCTAAGCAGGCACAAATGAAAGATGGGAGGGTTGGGGTGTAAATTTTTTTGGGGTCCAGTCTTACTGACAATACTTGGGTTTGTATTTACTGCTCCTCTAATGAGTCTCTGTGTTCATACAAGCAGGAGAAAAACATGGGCAGTAGCACCCAAATGAAAGTGTGTCTTGGGGATAAACAGGTTTAAGTAACCTGCAAGTTGACTGCTGAATTCATAATGAGATGTTTTAGCTTAACAGCATGAGCTGTTGCTTGGGTTTAGGACAACCTGCACTAAAATCATCTTTTCTTCTTGCAGAATAACAGTTGGAAAAACAGTGACCAGCCCTCTCTCTCTTTTCAAAGTAGTATATTGTAAAAGAAAAGTTCATTGTTATAGTCCAAAGCCTTGTTACAGAAAGAAGCAGTTCCCTAAATCTAGGGGCTGTGACATGGCAAATAAAGAAAATGAACTGGCCTGTGCAGGGAACCTGCCAGCGAAGCTGCACAACGACACTCGCAGCCACTTGCTGAATTCCACCGACTCTGGCTCCTCTCAGACAGAAGGGTCCTCCTCCAAATACAGTGGATTCTTTTCAGAGGTCAGTAGAGGTTAAAGAACCTTCCATTTCCTGGTAGGATTTCTTGTGTGGTCAGCTGTGAAACTTTTTTCAAGGAGCTGGATTTTCTTAACATAGATTGGCTCAGGTGTTGTGATCTGCAGTCTTTGCTGATCAGTTCATGGTGATACAGGTGCCAACAGCTGTCCTGCCAGTTTTGCCTATGGATGTGGCAGCACAGAAGCTCAGATCTGCTGTGCTAGGCTGGGTTAAAATTGTAGCAGCCCTGAGCACAATGTTGGTTTAAGATGGCTGGGATTCATGACCTGGCACCACACATGGCCACAGGCATGCTTGTGTAGGTGTGAAAGTGTTAGGTGTGAAAGTGATAGGACCCTTTGCACCAGCACTAGTGGCCCAGTGTGTATGAAGCTGCCTCCAGCCTTTGTATAAGGCTGCATTGCTTCTGAAGATTGCTTGGTGGATCCCAGTGAATTCTTGCAGGGCTTCTGAAACTGCCCAGAAGGTCAGCTAGCTAAATAAATCATATTTTGTGACAGTAAGGCCATATAAGGCCTTTAAAGTTGAAGTTTCCATTTCTATCACCATGGGTGTTTGCTGCCTACTTAGCCCTGCAGGTCTTTTAAGTGAAGCGTGGTGGGAAAGGTAAGATCAAAGACTCTGCTGAGGGCTGCCAGAGAGTCCAAGGGGCTAGAGGTACAAGTCTGGCACTCTGCTGAGCTTGATGGTTTCAAGGAAGGAGCAGCAGAATTGCTGGAATAGATAAAAAGAGATTGCAGAAAGAAGGCTAAAGAAACAGAGCCTGAGGAAGCTTGACCCTCTGGGGAACTGGAGACCAGATCTCCACCTGCAGATGACTACCCAGCTGGTTTGAGAAATGAGTGTCTGCAGTGCTCATGCTGGTCAAAGATCCATTTTAACAGCAGAGCTGAAGTGCATTTTGAGAACAGGCTCCTTCAGAAGTGACTCTTTCTTGGCAAGGTTCAATGTGACACATGGAATTCTTTGTGTCTGAAGTGCATGGACAAGCACCTAAGGAAGAAGTTGTCTGTTGGTCACACTTACAGACTGATGCTCATGGGTCCTCCACTTAATTCACATACCTCCACCTACCTGTCTGTAGATCTCACTCCTGTAGCTTTTGGGTAGAGTGGTCTTAATCTATTTATGATCCATTTTAAGAGAAATTCGTGGGTTTTAAAGCCATTGGTAGCTAATTATTCTTTTTAACCAAACTGAGCAGTGTACAGGGAGGAAAGGATATTTTCATGGAATCTAAGTCACTGTAGAGCAGCTGATTGTGTTGGTGCTGGGTACTTGTAGTAAACTTCTTTTATCATTGCTTTTTAAATCTACAGGTTTCTCAGGACCATGAAACTATGGCTCAAGTTCTTTTCAGCAGGAATCTGAGGCTGAATGTAGCTTTAACTTTTTGGAGAAGGAGAAGCATAAGTGAACTGGTAGCCTACTTAGTGAGGTAAACCAAGTGTCCCTTCTTTTATATTCTTGCAAGAGTGTCAATCCCAAATATGCTTCAGTGTTTTTAGGGGTCCCACAAATGTTGTAATGTTGTTTAAATCCCAGTGGAATGGGGTGCTCCTGCCAAGAGTAACACTGCTGATTCTCCTCTTTGTGTTTCTAGGATACAGGATCTTGGGGTGGTGGTGGACTGCCTTCCTGTGCTCACAAACAGGTACAAACAAAAAGCAGTGGGGGTAAGAGTCTGCTATCACCACACCAAAGTCCAAGCACTTCTGAAACATCTTCTTCTTTAAGTTTACAGGAAGAAAAACCATATATTTCAGTTGGCTGCTGTGTAGATCTTCTGCCTTTGGTGAAATCACTGCTTAAAAGCAAATATGAAGAGTAAGTATCAGTTGTCAAGGTGCTATTGCTTCCTGGCTGTGCAGTGCCCTAGGAATAAATGGAGTTAATCATCTGACTCCTCTTCCTTCTGCCCCTTCGCCCAGCTCTGCCTTCCTCAGAGAGCACCACCCTGAAGATCCTCTGGTCTTTTCTACTTTAACAAGCAAAAGCTTTTCCCCCCAGTCCTTAACCTCGTATGAACGGCTTTGCCCTTGTGCAGATTGATTTGTCCTAGACAGTAAGCCAGAACTGCCCCAAGATTTCAGTGTGCTTTATACCATGAAATCCATGCAGTGTGTTCAGGCAGAATACCTGAAGAATTTCTGCTTTTACAACAAAAGCTTCAATTAATGACTTTAAAATGAAAAGAAAAAAAAAAAAACAACCACCCATAGGCAAGTGTTTAAGCCTGCCAGTTTGGCTAGATATTTATTTTTGCCCAGAATAGAAAACCAGTTGCCTTGAGTAGCTCACCAGTTTGTCTTGATGCTTTAGCTGACTTGTGGATGTTGGGAGGAGGGCAAAAAGCATAATATGTAAAATCTGTTGTTACAGATACGTGATAGTTGGTTTAAACTGGCTTCAGGCTGTCATTAAAAGATGGTGGTCAGAACTATCTGCACATACAGAAAAGGCAGAGGATGGGTGAGTATAATGCTGGGAAGTATTTCAATGTGGTCCTGTAGCTTTATCTTGATCTGTTTAACTTGGAGCAGCAGGAGCACAAAATACCTACAAAATCAGTTGTGCTCAGCATTGACAGTAAAAGCTGAAGTACTGAAAGGGCTGTTCTTGAGACAGGTGTTGGAAACTTATTTTGGGTTTGATTTTTAGATTCTTTTTACTAGAGTTATAACACAGAACACAAGGGATTATCCAAATGCTATAAAACTGATCAAAATTGATCCAAAACTGATCAAAACAAGTGATCCAAATGTTTCAGTGGCAGTATCTATCATGTAGCCCAAGTCTATGCAGTATTAAACATTTCAGTCAAAAATCTACTGCAACGTAATATAAATATTACAAAATATTCATTCTTTTTCAGAAATATTCCTATTTTAAAACAGCAATTAAGTGGATTATGGGAACAGGAGAATCATCTGACTCTGGTTCCAGGATATACTGGTAATATAGCTAAGGTAATCCAGTTCCAGTTATGGTTAGTGATGACCATAGTTGTATCACTTGCAGTATTCTTGGTGTTATTTAAACAGACACAAACACCTTTTGTTTTCCACTATTGCTTAATTAGATTGCACAATTATAATCATTGTAACTTACAATAATTATAACAATTAAAATAATTAGAATAAACTGCTCTGCTTAGACCCCACCTTAAATACTGCCTCCAGTTCTGGTGTCCCCAGCATAAGAAGGGCACAGAGATGTTGAAGTGAGTCCAGAGAGACCATAAAGATGATCCAAGGGCTGGAGCAGCTCTGCTGTGAGGACAGGCTGAGGGAGCTGGGGGTGTGCAGCCTGGAGAAGAGAAGGCTCTGGGGGGACCTCAGAGCTGCCTGCCAATAGCTGAAGGGATCCTGCAGGAAGGCTGCAGAGGGACTTCTCATCAGGGTGTCCAGAGACAGGCTAAGGGGGAATGGTTTGAAGCTGAGGCAGAGCAGGGTTAGAGTGGAGCTGAGGAAGAAGTTCTTCAGTAGGAGGGTGCTGAGACTCTGGCACAGGCTGCCCAGGGAGGCTGTGGCTGCCTCCTCCCTGGGGGTGTTGAAGGCCAGGCTGGATGAGGCCTTGAGCAGCTGAGTCTAGTTGAGAGGTGTCCCTGGGCATGGTGGGGAGGTTGGAGCAGATGAGCTCTGAGGTCCTTTCTAAGCTGAGCCATTCTGTGTTTCTGTGATGATTACAGAAGTCTGGAGTTAAGTTCCATTTGCTAATAGTGTGGTTGAGAATGCCAGCAATGGGTTTTCTTATCCTTTTCTCTTTATTCATAATAATAATAGTAATAGGCCTTAAAATTGATGTAAAAGGGGCCCAGATGAGTAGGAAGATTGTGAAAACACAGATTTTTTTTTTTTTCCCCTCTGTGGTCTGCTGTCCCTATTATTGTGAGTGTACTGCAGCATGGGGAACCTTAGCCAAGATGTTGTCAGCATTTGCACATCTGGTGACTGGAGCAAGTGACACCTTCCTGATATCCAAAGCTTATTGCTGGCCTCATGCTTAGACAACTGAGTTTGTAGTGTCCCCACATGAGCTGAATCCCTGTTTGCCTTTCTTGATATGTTGTGGTATCAGTAATATACTGAGGTGTCTGGCAAGTGTATGATTTGCTCCTCATGATCTCATCTCTATAAACATCACTTTCTGAGGCTGGGCACCAAGGGTACTGAGAGAAGGCTTTGAAGCTGTGCATGCAGGGACAAGTGCAACAGTAGGCTAAATTGGTTACTTTGGAAACTAATCCAAATTTCCTTGTAGGCTTTTTTTAATACATAAAGAAATGCTATTGAAAGTAATGTTGAAGAGAACTTGTTCTGAAATTTGACCTAAGGTTAATTATTCTGGTCCTGATTGGTTACCCTGCCTCAGCCATAGCATTGATGGCACAGCTGTGAGTAACACCACAAACAGTTTCTCCTTCCTTTCTTACTTCCTTCTAGGATGTAAATGCTTATTTATTACAGCTACACTGACATGATTGGGAAACTGCTTTTGTGGTGAAACAATCCCCTGAAGTATCCCTGAAATCCGGACTGTTTCTGAAAGCCTTCTGAGAAATACTGGGAGAAGAGAAGTGAACTGTCGAGCTGTTTAATGAAACCACTAACAAAACCCTAACAACCTACTTCACATTGAAGTGGAAAAATGTCTAGCAGGAGCAACTTTTACTTCAGTGAGGTGAAAGTGCATTATGAAAACTGTATGCCTTTGCTGCATTTGGGATTCACTCAGTTACTAGATGGTCCTTTAAATGCTACTGGATTTTACTACAGCATTACAGAAAAGAAGGTGAATCATAAGACAGCAGAACCAGTGTGTGAGGAAGCATCAACAGCAATCAGCATTGGGAGCTCTTGAATGTTTCTTTCACAAGAGAGCTCCAAAATGCACAGTATCTTCCATGTGCATCAAAAAGCCCCTTTGGAATATACAACTACTTCTGTGTTTTAATGAAATTATTCAAGACAGGTTTTGTTTGCACTATTGAGAAACTCCAGCGAGGATGCCTTAATGACTTAGTGTTTCAACAAGCCAATGTGTTAAGATGCAAATAGCTATTACCTTCAGATTATGATGACAAAAAAAACAACTACAAAATCAGGGTTTCACTTTGTGTAGTTACTGAAGCGTTGCACAGAGACAAAGATTGATGGCTGAAAGCTATGAGAAGTACCTGAAGTGAAGCTTGGCTCAGCAGCTCTTGCAGATGCCAGCAGAGTGGTGAATTCCTGGCTAACAAATGTTTTTATATTGTATGTGGACTTCTAACAGTAATCTCCTTCTGTATCATTTAAACTACATGCAAATAAGTAAATATATTCAATGTATCTACTGTTTTTTTTCTTCCTTGTCAAGTTCCTAAAGCAAATTTCTAGCATAATCTCTTGCCCAGTACTTTTTATCCTCAGTATTTGTCTGTCATTTGAAATGTTTACAGCCAGCCGAGGCCACATTACTCCAATCGAAGCACCCTTTTTGTACTACCTCCTGTAAGAAATTGACAAAGAGCTCCTTGCAGAAGAAATCCAGTTCTAGCCTGATCTGATGGCCAATTCCTGCCAACAGTGGCACTCAAAATACAGGGAAGGCCTTTTGCTGTCCTGCTGCCCTCTTGTGCTGTTGTAATTGAAGCGCTGTAGCTGACCAGCTGTGGAGCAGTTTTGGTTTGAGGCTTGCTCTTGCCTCTTCTGTGCTTAGGAAGCATGCTTTGCCACTTGAACCTTACCAAGTGCCAGCTGTTCACTTCAATCTTTGTGCACAGCATCTCTCACCAAATAATCCTCTCCCTTGAAGTACTTAAGGGTTCTTCCCTTAGCTAGCATTAAGCATATGCACTTTTATTGACCTGCAAGAGGAAAAAGTCTTTTGATAGCCCCCAGTGGTTTTTGCTTTACAGATTAAATAAATGAATTTTAAACTCTAGCAGTGGTCAGCAGCTTTAGGCCTCCTCTTGCTTCATTTTGTGTTTTGCTTCTATATCATACCTGTGAAGGCCAACTGGAAATCTGTCCTCAGAACTCGGTGCTTTTGTTTCTTTGAGTATTCTCAGAAGCCACCAAAGGTTTTGTGCTTCCCAGGGAAGAGCTCCTGGGACATCCCAACCCTGAGAGCTCTGTGGGACAATCCTGAGACCTGCACACAGCCACATTGTTTCTGCTAGAATCCTGAGCTACTCCTAGAGAGATTTCTCACTCAGAAGAGGTCAAGGTAGCCCTTAGTACTTTTTCAGATGTCCTTGCTGGCAACTGAAAATGTAAAGGAGCTACAGTGTGATGCCATCCTCGCATTGCTGTTCCACTGAGCACTCCAGTGTGAGAGCAGCCAAGACCAGCAGCAGCATTGGGGTCCCAATTGCTGAATTCCTCTAGGAAAATACTGCAAAGGTGATGCAAACTCAGCTCTTCCTTTCTCCTGTTTGCTTTCAAAGAGACAAAATGAAGTAACTGTTCTAGTGGCAAGGCAAGGTTGGCTTGAGGCTTGTTATTGAGAAATACCCAATAAAAGAATGCATTCTTTTTAACTGCCAGAAGTTGTCTTTTGCAAGCATCAGTAACACAGTAGTAAACATAAGGCAGTAGTATCTGTGCCTCGTTTTACTTTTTTTTTTTTTTAACTGTATTCAGGCAGCTATAGATTGTAAGAACAGGATTCTGGTGTGTCCATCATGGATTTTTATCTGTCATTATCTGATTTTTATCAGCCATTCACAGTGAGGTTCAGCTTGTTGTATGCTCTTTAGTTCTCCAGTGGGTAGGAGTTGTTTTTGCTGTGGTAGAAGGCACATGAATGATGCCTGTGCAGAGGTGACCCCAGTAAGATGTCTCATGAGCAGTGTAACTCCAGAGTTGTCTCAGTGAAACTAAGCATTGTGAGCAACCATGTGCAAAAATGCTAATCTTTATGGAGTGCTGTTGCTAGGATGTGTCCAAGTGTCCAGGCAGGAAGATTCCTTCATTCTGTGTGTCCTTGTGCTACAGCAGCATGGATGCACTCGAGGGTGAGGGATGCCTCTGCAAAGCTGCTCTTCATCTTATGCCATTTGATAGGAAATCAATGGCTCTGAAAAAGCAGGATGTCTTTTGCCTCAGGGTTTGCTGAAAGGGTTTTATTTGAAGCATGAACTAGGCTTCACCCATCCCCTAACCTGACATGAAGCCTTCTAGCAAATTGCCTCTTTCTGCAGAGCTAAAAACTCCTCCAGTATCCTGGGAAGCCAAGAGCCAAAGTTTAGGTAACACAGCTGGCTGAAAAGGGGAGCTGGTAAAAGCTGCCCCATGAATCAGTAGAAGCTGGCATGTCTTGATGATGCTGTATGGCTCCAATCTGAAGCAGCTACCCCTCTTTCTTAGTTAAAAGTACTCTGCAGTGGAACACACTCAGATCACACAGGTGCTGCAGGTGCAAGCTATTTAACAGTGCTCACAAATTGGCACCAGCCCTCCAGGAGCTTGTCTGCTGCACTGAAAGAGAATTAAAATTACCTTTCCCTTTCTGTAAGTTGCCTTAACTGTTATCAGAGGTTGTGGTTTTAACAATTGGGGGTGCAGGAGGGTGGGAGAGCAGGACAGAAGTCTTTATGCCCTCTGTTGACTGCCACCAGCCCCACTTTGTGGTACCAGATGCGTACCAAAGGAGGCTGGATCCTTGCAGCAGGCAAGTTGGGAGTCAGTCTTCATGCACAGTGCATTGGAGAGAGAAGTTTTGAAGATGGATGCTGCAGCGTTGAGTTGTGGTGGTTTGTGTGTTCATTCTTGAAAGGGTGGAGGGTTCTTTCCTGTATAGAGACTAGGAAGTGGAGTGTTGCAACTAGCAAGTGATTGCTGTTGCCAGCTCTTCCAGTTCTGCAGCAGATTGAAGTCTCAGTGTGGAGACTTGCAGCTGTGTTTTGTGCCCAGATTTCTGGTACAAAGGGAAATAGGTGGTTGAGAATACAAACCATGCAAATCCTGCTCCTGGTGTGCAGTGATTCCAGGTCTGGTACAATGCACATTCTTTGTGAGAGCAGTTGTGGGAGGAACTTTGTGTGGGTCTGCTGCTGCATTAGAGGAGGGGAGACAGAAGCAGTGTTTTGTAGCCTTGCTAAAACCCAGACAGCTGCAGTCAATTTCTGTCTGAGTCTGCCTTGCACACACAGCAATCCTTGTAGGCTGGAGGGGAGGTTTCATTGCAGTCACAGACTGAGCAAGTTTATGTTGGTAGTGCTCATCTTCTGCTTCTCAACACTTGGTGGATTCCAGCTTGGTTACATGACTTGGGGCTTGTCTTCAATCCTTGCATTTAGTTCCATCCTGTTTCCCAACCCCTGCCATGCATTCCATGGTCAGCACTTAAGGATGTGATTTCTTCTTTGAGATGAAATACACTGTGAGCATATATTGCTAGAAGTGGGGAGGAGAAAAATCCAAGCTGTAACACAGGGCTAGCTTTTCCAAATGTTCCTTTTGAAGCCATTCTGAGAACTTGAAAGCTTTGCAGAGATATTTTGTTAATACCTGCTATTTGAAGTGGACACTGATGGCTGCAAGTTTGAGTTTGAACTTGGTTGGAAAAAAAATAAAGTGTTTTCACTCTAAATAACCACAGCTGCAGTATTTGTTTTTTACATTGGTGTTTGTCTTTTCCTTGCTCACTAATGGACTCTGATCCTAACCTGCCATATGGGAGGCAAGAGCTGTAGCTCTGCCCCTTAAAGGGACAGAATAGAAATAATCACACAGACTTCAGCTGTGGCAGACAAGACAGGGTGAGGGAGCTGGGTGTGTTCAGCCTGGAGAAGAGAAGGCTCTGGGAGGACCTCAGAGCTGCCTGCCAATAGCTGAAGGGATCCTGCAGGAAGGCTGCAGAGGGACTTCTCATCAGGGTGTCCAGAGACAGGCCAAGGGGGAATGGTTTGAAGCTGAGGCAGAGCAGGGTTAGAGTGGAGCTGAGGAAGAAGTTCTTCAGTAGGAGGGTGCTGAGACTCTGGCACAGGCTGCCCAGGGAGGCTGTGGCTGCCTCCTCCCTGGGGGTGTTGAAGGCCAGGCTGGATGAGACCTTGAGCAGCTGAGTCTAGTTGAGAGGTGTCCCTGGGCATGGCAGTGGGGGTGGAGTAGATGAGCTCTGAGGTCATTCCAACCTGAGCCATTCTAGGATTTTTTTGAGTAGTTTGGTTTTGGTTGTGGTATTGGTGAGCACTGTGTGCATTGCAAAACAACTCAGATCTAAAGGTGAAGGTAATGTTACTCTCCAATGCTGCCTGCTCTTGGGGGTGTAGGTGTTGGAATCCATCTGCACCCTGGCATCATTCCTGAAGGTTACTTGCAGTGTCAAACAGCTCTTGTCATTCGGGGTTATGGCTCTTCTTCAAGCTCTATTTGAGCTTCACTTTGAAAAGGTCTGAATTAAGTTTGGGTTTTGCAGTTGCCACTTCAGTTTCAGATACTCCATGGATTGAAAGACTTGCTCAGGCACTACAGTTGTGTTCCAGCTTCAGAAACACAGTCAGCCACTGTCTACAGAGACAGCAGGCTTTCCTGTCACCTCTCTTGTCCATGACACAAACTCGTTTTCTGCAGGAGTTCAATCATTTTTGGAGGCACTGTTTCACAGGAGGATTATTGCCACATCCAAGAAGCCTGAGAAGTTGCACAAACAGCTGGTAGAGGAACGCAGATTTCCTCACTGCCACATTGTCTTATCACATGTGAATCAGTTCTGCTCTCACAGAGTCACAGAATGGTAGGGGCCAGAAGGGACCTCCAGGGATCATTCAGTCCAACCTCCCTGCCAGAGCAGGAGCACCCAGCATGGGTCACACAGGAACACATCCAGGTGGGTTTGGAAAGTCTTCAGAGAAGGAGACTTCAGAACCTCTCTGGGCAGTCTGCTCCAGGGCTCAGCACCCTCACAGGGAAAAAGTTTTCCCTCCTGTTCCCCTGGCACCTCCTCTGCTCCAGCTTGCCACCAGTGCCCCTTGTGCTGTCCTTGGCCATCCCTGAGCAGAGCCTGGCTCCAGCCCTGTACATCTATCCCCAGCAATGAGGACAGCCCTCAGGCTCCTCTGTTCCAAGCCCCAGCTCCCTCAGCCTGGCCTGACAGGAGATGTTCCACTGCCTGCAGCAGCTCTGGGGCTCCGTGCTGGATTGTCTCAAGCAGTTCCCTGAGGTCATTGTTGACCTGAGGGCCCAGAACTGGACACAATGTTGTTACCTGCTTAGCCCAGGTGAAGGTGGAATGCTGGATTGCTGGGGAGGTGAACAACTAACAACTTCTGGCTGTAAGGTGCTGTTTTCATGCTGAGGAAACTACTGCGGGGAGTGCAGAGAGGAACTGTTTGTTGTGTATTTGGTTTGGAGAGCAGAAGTCTTTTAATTCTCGCTGTCTGCTAATAGCCTCTTGTCTTGAAGCCGAAAGGTGCAGACATTGTTGTGTGCTTGTGAACAATAAGGTGAAGTTTCTGACTGAAAAGAAAAACCAAGCCTGTTGTGTTAGTTCATTGCTGTACAGGTAAAACTTTATTTTTTCACTTTAAATTAAAACTAGTTTTTAAAATTAGTTTTGTTTTTTGGTTTTTTTTTTTTTTTTGCAAGGTTCTGCCTATTATTAGGGAAGCAGTAAAGCAAAGCAGGACTAAAGAGTAGCTGGCACCTTCTGTTCTCTGCCTTGTGCTCTGATAAGTCCAAAAGATTCACATTGAAATCAGCCCAAAGGAGTGGGGGTCAGTTGGAAGCATTAATTGTGGAGCAGTTCTATGCCAGCAGCCAAAGTTAGCATAAGAATGATCTGGGTGTTGGTGGTGCAGCCCCTGGCCGCTGTAGCAACTGTCATTACATTTTCTTGGGAAGGACTTTTTGGTACTTTAAAATAGGCTGCTGAGGGAGGCTGTGGCTGTCTTCTCCCTGGGGTTGTTCAAGGCCAGGCTGGATGAGGCCCTGAGCAGCTGAGTCTAGCTGAGAGGTGTCCCTGGTGGGGAGGTTGGAGCAGATGAGCTCTGAGGTCCCTTCCAGCCTGAGCCATTCTGGGACTGTAAGCCTGTGACTTTGTGTGGGTTTTTTGGGAGGCACCACCACTCTCGGAGGCTTTCTGCTTGAGAGGAGTCATTTTGGAGATCAGGATTTTTAGATCTGCTGTTTGGATGGAAGGGTAATGCTGCAAGGGAGCCCTCTGAAAATATTTACTGGCTTCTGAGTGATGGCATCAAGAATCATGACAGGGGCTTGAGGGCTTAAACACAGGCAAACGTCTGAGGCCCATGGCTGCTGTGTGCCTGCCTGGCTGGCTGTTGCTGCCAGGAATTCACCTGCATAGAATTCATGCTGAGGGAGGGTTCTGTTTTGGATGTCCCCCAAGAAGGGTGCCTGTGACAGCTGGAGATTCAGCTTGGAAGGCAGAGGAAGCCTTTCCAGTCCTGTGTGCTGAATTCCACAGCAGGGAGGCACTTCAGAAGGGCAGGCTGGAGACAGAGAAGTCACATTTGCTCCCACTTGCTGCTCTTCCACCCCTCTGACATGCTGGAGCATATCTGCTTGGCTCAGCTCCCAGCTCCACACCCACCTTGTCACTCAGCCAAGTGAGAACAAAATGCCTTCATCTTTGGCACACCTGGTTTCTCAGGTGTGAGGTCTTGTATCTCAAGTCTTCCAGGTTCTCACTACAAACCAAATTACAGTTTAGTGCCATCACACTGGAAACTCAGAGGCTGCTGCTGTATGAGTAACTCAGGGCAGCTGTGGGTGCTGCCACCATCTTCACCCCCTTATCCCAACACTGGAGGAGCAGAAGGATCTGCACTGGAATGGCTGTGCCAGGCACCAGCTGCTCTATGGTGTGGACGTGTCCAGGTGGGTTTGGGACATGAATATCCACTAAGGACTGCAAACACAGGTCTGAATGCTTACATCTGGTGGACTGGGGACTAGAGAGAAGTCCTACTGTGGAGAGCTGAGTGGCTTTTGTTGGAGGGTTTTTTCTTACTCACCCCTCTTGCTCCCCACTCTGAGTACAGGCCTTTGAATTATCTTTTTTTTTTTTTTTTTTTTGCAAGCTTTACACCCTTTAGGGTTCTGTGACCCCACAGAAAATGATCAGGGAGCTGGGCAGTGAGGCCATGCCTTGTTCACAGCACTGTAGGCACCTGTATCCACTCACTGCTGTGAGCTCTCCTGCCTGCCCTAGAATTTTAGAACTCTGTCAGTTCATGATCCCTGCAGCCAAGGCTTCCCATGAGCTTCACATTCCCCACCAGCCCCTCCTTGCTGGTGAGAACAAGGTCCAGCACCACACCTCTCCTCCTTGGCTCCTGTATCCCTTGGAAAGGAAGTTATCCTCAATGCATTCCAGGAACCTTCTGGGTTGCTTATGGCCTAAATGAGAATTTATCCTCTGGTGACTCAGTCAGATCCAATTGAGATGGAGCAGTTCTCATACCAAAAATTCTGCTGATGTGGAGGCAGCTGCAAGACTTCCTCCATAAACTCACCAGATCTAAACTCACAACAGGCTTCTGTATTCAGAAGTCCCTTTAGCTACAGCCCTTGGTGTCCTTACTAATGCATTTTTTCTTGACAAAATGGTTCCTTTGCAGCATTTGACCTCGTGCTATTTTCCTTCCTTGACAGAGCAGGTTCTGTCCATTAGCCCTGCAGACCCTCTCCAAGATACTGCTGCCCACATTTCCTGCAGAGCCCTCAGCTTTTGCAGGCATTTATTGAGTTGTATTTTGGCTGGTAGATGTATTCAGACCCAGAACTGATTGTAATGGCCTGAAATTGTCTATTGACAGGTGCTTAGGAGCACTGTACCTGGTGGTCAAAGCATCATTAGCAGTAGCTTTGCAAGACTGTAATTGAATTTTACCATCTCAACAATGAGATGCTTTAGTGAGAGGAAGAACTCAGATCTGAGTCAGAACTCATCTGTGTCAGGTGGCTCCAACAAGCACAACCTTTTGCTCCCACATCCAGTACTGATAAAAAACGAAGGCAAGCAGTAACTGCTGCTTTAGATGATGAGTTTCAGTATTTCCTACCACAGCTGCTGTCTCCTATCTATTACTTTTTCTCTCATGGCATCACCAGCAGTCAGTTGTGCAGAGTTGTGGTGTGCATGGAGTGGCTGCAGCACTACTCCCTGATTTGCTGTTCCATGTGAGCTTCAGGCAGAGCATCACCTCTGCTAAGTGGCAGAATGGCTCAGGTTGGAAGGGACCTCAGAGCTCATCTGCTCCAACCTCCCCACCATGCCCAGGGACACCTCTCAGCTAGACTCAGCTGCTCAAGGCCTCATCCAGCCTGGCCTTCAACACCCCCAGGGAGGAGGCAGCCACAGCCTCCCTGGGCAGCCTGTGCCAGAGTCTCACCACCCTCCTACTGAAGAACTTCTTCCTCAGCTCCACTCTAACCCTGCTCTGCCTCAGCTTCAAACCATTCTCCCCTGTCCTGTCTCTAGACACCCTGATGAGAAGTCCCTCTGCAGCCTTCCTGCAGGATCCCTTCAGCTATTGGCAGGCAGCTCTGAGGTCCCCCCAGAGTCTTCTCTTCTCCAGGCTGCACACCCCCAGCTCCCTCAGCCTGTCCTCACAGCAGAGCTTCTCCAGCCCTTGGATCATCTTTGTGGCCTCCTCTGGACTCTCATCAGCTGCCTGCTGGGCTGCATGAGGGCACTGCTGGCTCCTGGGGAGCTGTCAGTAAGTAAAGCTGCTGCTGCCAGTGATGCCTGGAGTTCACCAGATGTCTTACAGAGCTTCCCAGGGGAACCTGCTGTCAAATTCAGTTACAAATAATGAAAGCAAGGAGCTAGAGGGGCAGAAGAGGCATTTGAAGGTGACTTATTCTACGGTTTTGGGTTTGGGTTTTGGGTTTGTTTTGCTTTGTTTTTTTGTTGGTGGTGGGATTGGGTATTTTGGGGGGTTTTTTGGTTGGTTGTTTTTTTGTTTGGATTGGTTTGGGATGGTTTTTTGGGGGGTTTGTTGTTTTAAAAAAAAACAACCAAACCAAACCGCCAAACCAACAACAACAAACAAACCCAGACCAAACTGCTATGAGAAATACCATAATGATCTCTTGTTATAGCTCAAAAAATTAAGGAGGAAAACCTTGTATATGTCTAAAGCTATGAATTATATGGCATGTACAGGACTTCATGCTGCTCTTGGAAAGGTTTTATATGATAAATCTTGGATTCTGAAGCTGAAAATGACTTAATTTTAAAAGTATGTATGAGGGTGATTAGACTCTGGCACAGGCTGCCCAGGGAGGCTGTGGCTGCCTCCTCCCTGGGGATGTTGAAGGCCAGGCTGGATGAGGCCTTGAGCAGCTGAGTCTAGTTGAGAAGTGTCCCTGGGCATGGAGGGGAGGTTGGAGCAGATGAGCTCTGAGGTTCCTTCCAGGCTGAGCAACTCTGGGATTGATTTAAGACCACAGTGCTGATCTGAGCAATGGCAAATCCTGCTTTGGGCTAAACTCTTGAAGTCAAGAAGCCAAAGGCAAGCAAGAAGCCCAGAACGCCTGAGAGTCCTCCTGCAGGCTCTTGTTTAGCTGCGGTGCAGGCCTGAGCCACACAGGAAATGCTGCTGCTGCCTGCAGAGCTGCTCCGCACCGGCCCCGGCCCCGGCCCCGGGGCAGCTGAGCCACACAGGAAAGGGCAGCAGCACAGCCGGGAACAGGCAGCTGAGCCACACGGGGAAGGGCAGCAGCACAGCCGGGAACAGGCAGCTGAGCCACACGGGGAAGAGCAGCAGCACAGCCGGGAACAGGCAGCTGAGCCACACAGGGAAGGGCAGCAGCACAGCCGGGAACAGGCAGCTGAGCCACACGGGGAAGGGCAGCAGCACAGCCGGGAACAGGCAGCTGAGCCACACGGGGAAGGGCAGCAGCACAGCCGGGAACAGGCAGCTGAGCCACACAGGAAAGGGCAGCAGCACAGCCGGGAACAGGCAGCTGAGCCACACAGGGAAGGGCAGCAGCACAGCCGGGAACAGGCAGCTGAGCCACACGGGGAAGGGCAGCAGCACAGCCGGGAACAGGCAGCTGAGCCACACGGGGAAGAGCAGCAGCACAGCCGGGAACAGGCAGCTGAGCCACACAGGGAAGGGCAGCAGCACAGCCGGGAACAGGCAGCTTAGCCACACGGGGAAGGGCAGCAGCACAGCCGGTTACAGGCAGCTGAGCCACACGGGGAAGAGCAGCAGCACAGCCGGGAACAGGCAGCTGAGCCACACGGGGAAGGGCAGCAGCACAGCCGGGAACAGGCAGCTGAGCCACACGGGGAAGGGCAGCAGCACAGCCGGGAACAGGCAGCTGAGCCACACGGGGAAGGGCAGCAGCACAGCCGGGAACAGGCAGCTGAGCCACACAGGGAAGGGCAGCAGCACAGCCGGGAACAGGCAGCTGAGCCACACGGGGAAGGGCAGCAGCACAGCCGGGAACAGGCAGCTGAGCCACACGGGGAAGGGCAGCAGCACAGCCGGCCACAGGCAGCTGAGCCACACGGGGAAGGGCAGCAGCACAGCCGGGAACAGGCAGCTGAGCCACACGGGGAA
Organism: Indicator indicator; assembly: GCF_027791375.1. Lineage (NCBI taxonomy): Eukaryota > Metazoa > Chordata > Aves > Piciformes > Indicatoridae > Indicator > Indicator indicator. The sequence goes on from NC_072013.1 coordinate 37,085,403, forward strand.
GGGCAGCAGCACAGCTGGGAACAGGCAGCTGAGCCACACGGGGAAGAGCAGCAGCACAGCTGGGAACAGGCAGCTGCTCTGCCCTCCATTAGAGGTAGATGATGTCTGCAGCTCACCACAGCCTTCCCCTGAGCTGATGCCAGGGCTGTTCCTAGCTCAGGCTGATCGAGACAAGCCTTGCTGAACCTCATTAGGTTCCTCCCTGGACAGACTGAGAGCTGGGCAGAGAGGAACCTACTGAGGGTCAAGAAGGAGAAGTGCAGAGTCCTGCACCTGGGAAGCAATAATCAACTGCAGCAGGACAGGCTGGGAGGGGATCTGCTGGAGAGCAGCCCCAAGGAGAAGGACCTGGGAGTGCTGGTGGATAACAAGTTCTGCATGGCACAGCAATGTGCCCTGGGGGCCAAGAAGGCCAAGGGGGTCCTGGGGGGCATTCAGAGGAGTGTGTCCAGCAGATCCAAGGAGGTTCTCCTTCCCTTCTCCTCTGCCCTGCTGAGACCTCACCTGGAATATTGCATCCAGTTCTAGGCTGCCCAGTTCAGGAGGGACAGGGATCTGCTGGAGAGAGTCCAAGGGAGGGCTGCAAGGATGCTGAAGGGACTGGAGCACTGCCTGGGGAGGAGAGGCTGAGAGCCCTGGGGCTGGTTAGTGTGGAGAGGAGAAGACTGAGAGGGATCTGATCAATGTCTATCAATAGCTGAGGGCTGGGGGTCAAGAGGGACAGGGACAGGCAAAGATTTCAGGGCAGAAGAACAAAAGCTGTGAGGACAGGCTGAGGGAGCTGGAGTTGTGCAGCCTAGAGAAGACCCCAAGGGGACCCCAGAGCTGCCTGCCAATAGCTGAAGGGATCCTGCAGGAAGGCTGCTCTGAGGTCCCTTCTGGTCTGAGCCATTCTGGGATTCCATGGTAGAGCATCCTACAAAGTCCTTGCAGCCACTTCACATTGCTCTGGCCTCCTGTCTCATGTGAACCAGTTCTGCACAGCATATGAACTCTGCCTTGAGCTTGCAATACAAACGGAAATGCTTTTTGTGGTGCTGTATTTACCAATAGTGCAGTAAAGGAAAAGAAGACTTCTGCATGTCCCCTTGTAGGGGATGTGATAATGCTGTGCTCTCTGGAGGCCACCTTGTGGCAGCATGGAAGTACAATCCAGATATAAAAAGCAACACAGCATTCAGATACATCCCAAGAGGTAAGGATTTGAGAGCAGCTGTAATTGGAGAGCAGATGTTGCAGTGATGTGTCATTCTGGCCTCACAGGGATGATTGCAGGTGGTGTCTGTACAGGCAACAACTTAGGAATCTGAGGATGTGTGTGGCACCATTCTCTGGGGCATTGCTTCTTGCATGGACAGCTTCAGGGATGCTGCAGCTCTGAAGCACTCTGCCTGCATGGTTTCAGCACAGCTGCTGCTTGACAGAGGCATAGGCACAACTTTTACAGTGAACAGGAGCAGTCACAGTAGGGTAAAACCAGCTTCCAGCATACAACAAAACCTCGGGGATGACATCTGTGTCTCAGCAATTTCCAGTGCTCACCTCGGGTGGAAGCAAACGAAGGGGTGATGAAGGTTGGTTCTCTGAGGCAGAAAAGCCTTCAGTGGTACATGGACGTGCTGGAGAGGCAGAGTTGCTCTGACAGCTACTGAGCTTACAGGGAATTAGGAGATTTTCTGCCCCAACATGCAGCAGTCCATCAGAGATGGAGTGTAGGATAATTATCTAGGGCACTTGATGAGCAATCTCTTGGAAGCAGACTGATGCTCTGGAGCAGGTCATGCAATGCCTGTAAGTTGAGCTAGAGCACCCCTGCTACCAGGACATGCTGAGGGAGCTGGGGGTGTGGAGCCTGGAGAAGAGAAGGCTCCAGGCAGACCTAAGAGCAGCCTGCCAGGACCTGAAGGGGCTCCAAGAAGGCTGCAGAGGGACTGTTCCCAAAGGCCTGCAGGGACAGGATGAGAGGCAATGGTTTGAAATGAGAGCAGAGCAGATTGAGACTGGATGTGAGGAACAAGTTCTGCACCAGGAGGCTGCTGGAACACTGCAGAAGGGTGCCCAGGGAGGTAGTTGAAGCTCCATCCCTGGAGCTATTCAAGGTGAGGCTGGATAAACCTCTGAGCAAGCTGATGTAGTGGAGGATGTCCCTGCTGACTGCAGGGGGTTGGACAGGTTGACAGTTGGAGGTTCCTCCAAACCCAAACCACTCTATGACTGTAAGTCAGGATGGCAGCCTGCCTACCTTTCTACCCCAAGTCAGAATTAGGACCCTCTCAGGGCAGCTTACATTCAGAACAGCACAGGGTCTGTCACTGAATCCAGGCTGCAAGCCTGAGTTGTTCAGTTGGTGTTCTGATGTTAAACATTTCCAGTGCAGCACTGTGGAATGCCAGGAGATGGCATCATGATTCCATGCTACAATCGATTGACTTTCAAAGGGAAAAAACCCCAACCAACCAAAAAAATCCAACCAACCCACCCCCTCACCCCCACACCTCACACCCCCCCAGACACAAAACCCAAGCAGACAAAAATCCCAACAACTGCCTTCTCCCAAAAGACCCTAACAACACCCCCAACACTGCTGGAGGAAATGAGCTGCAGATTTGTGTTCACTCTGTGTTTAATCACAGTAAAGCTCCTGGTGAAGCAGAGAACTCAGCAGCCACCTGCTTGTAGCCTTTCACAGTACCTGTATTCTGAATACTTCCTTCTACCTTCAGCTTGTGTGTTCTAGAAGATCTGCTTGCAGGGCTGAGCATTTTGATTCTTCTCACCTCTAATTAGTTTTTTTTAAAAAAAGAAAAAGATGTTGGTGTGAATATTCTGACACACATCTAATTCCCTTTTTCCTATCAGACAGGTTCCACTGGTTGGTTCCACTGAACACTTTGGAACCAGCATTGCTGCTCTTGTGTTACCTGCACCCCTAGACTGGGGACTGTCTCAAGGGCTACAGTAAGGTAATAGGTTGAAGCTGCTCCCTGCTTGTCTGCTGAAAGTCAACATGCATGAATCACACACAAAACAGACTGTGGGCTGCTGCTGTTTCTGCTCCTGTGCATGTGCAGTGCAGTAAAGCAGTATCAGTGTCAGGCTCATGCTTTCAAAGCAAAGATGTAAAGAGTGGCCCTGGTGCCTGCAGCTTTGTAGAAAGAGAAGCTCTCAGTGCACTTGCACTGCAACATTCAAAGGTGAATTTAATGCTTTGCTAGTGGTGAGCTATAAGAAAAGAAAAAATATAGCAAGTTTTGCTACCAATCCAACTGTGAAAATGATTCCACACAAAAATAAGTCCTGCTCTGTATTTTTGTGAACTCCTTTCAGCTGGAGCTGCAGATGGCAGTGTCAGCAGTGTGATGGCATTGCAGCACCCTCACTGCCTCTTTGTTCAACCCTTCAGGGGCTGCCAGCTCCCATCCATCTCACTGACAGCTCTGTAGCACCAGCTGAAATAACCCAGACCAAACTGAGGATGTGCTTGTGAGCAGGGCACAAATGTTAAGAGCCCTGCTGTTTTCTATGAAGCTGTTACTCAGGGAGAGAATCCATCAGGGAAGAGACTACTCTAAAACACAGAGGTCATCCTTGATTGTACTTTCAGGAGGCTGATGGAATTGTTTCAATTGAACTGAAGCTGTTCCTTGGCAGTTTTCTCTCTCTTCTGACGAGGGATTCACTTGAAACCAAGCTGCTGACACAACTTTGATAACTTTGAAATTCCCCCCAGAAGAACAGTCTGGGCAGCCTATTCCAGAGTCTCAGCACCCTCCTACTGAAGAACTTCTTCCTCAGCTCCACTCTAACCCTGCTCTGCCTCAGCTTCAAACCATTCCCCCTTGGCCTGTCTCTAGACACCCTGATGAGAAGTCCCTCTGCAGCCTTCCTGCAGGATCCCTTCAGCTATTGGCAGGCAGCTCTGAGGTCCCCCTGGAGTCTTCTCTTCTCCAGGCTGAACACCCCCAGCTCCCTCAGCCTGTCCTCACAGCAGAGATGCTCCAGCCCCTGGATCATCTTTGGACTCATTCCAACAGCTCTGTGTCCTTCTTATGACTTAAACCAAGCAACTGCATTATCTAAATTCTTTGGTTGAGTGAATCCTCAGAACTGCAGGGCACAGCCATTCTATGTGTTCCTACAGCATCCTAACAGTTTCTTGAAGGTATTTTAAAAACAGGAGCACTTTTACACCAACTGTCTATTAAAAAAAAAAGTCACTGTGAAGCTGTGGTGTTACACTGGAAGCAGCATTGTGTCTTTGGCTTTAACATCAATCCTGCTGTGCAGCAGTTTTATTGGAAAGTGCTTGCATGGAAAAAGCCACACTCAAAGTTACTCAGTCCAGAGAAGCTGCTTTCTGACACTGCTTGGTTCCAGCACTCTTAGGTTTCCAACCCCCAAACTGTTACAGTTTCTTGCTTTTGTGAGCTGGGGACAGATGAACGTCACTGCTAATCTCGGTTGTCTCCAAAGCAGACACCTCAGGAGTTCTGCCAGAGGAGTAATTCACATGATGCCACCCACAGGGGGTGATGTGGGAGTCGTGGCTGAGGGCCAGGCTCATCATCTCCCAACACATTCTTGCTTAATGAGTAAATGTTTGCGAAGTGGGCAGTAATTAACTCTGACCTAAGAGGTAGGAAGGACGTGAGTGTAGCCACAATGTGACAATGGAGGTGTAAGAGGACATGCTGGGCACAGGCAGGGCTAGGGGGATCTGTGACAGCCCTCCTCTAACCCTGTGCCTGCTTACTAACATCTGCTTTCCATAGTGGTTATTGTACTGTCCACAAGTTCCTAGTTACTCATCAGAAACAAGTTGCAGACAAGTTAAGTAATTGGTTAAAACACTTGATTTAATGAGCAATTTTATTATTTTTCTGGGGGTTTGGAGGTACCTTTTTCCTAGACAAAGCTTGTTATGCTTTGTATGATAACTTGCAATATTTAAACTTAAAATATCTTCTATATTCTTATGTAAATAATGACGAATGTTTCCAGGGAATAGACATATATTTCTCACACATCTATGTTCTTCAGGTTCACGTTTATTTCCTTCCACATTCAAGTAGTAAATTGTCTTATCCTCTGTCTTTACTCACACACTGAGAATCAAAGGAGCCCTCCCAACACCTACTCCTTTTCTGGTTTTGGAATAACCTAATTGTCGAAAAACTGTGAAGGGGGGCAGGTTCTCTAGGGTGCAAGCTAGCCCTGACAGAACGTTTTTAGCAACGCTGCTGCTTGTAGGGCCAATGACCACCGCAGGGGCTGCAAGATCACAGCGATCTCCGTGCCTGCCAGCCCTAGAGCAGCTCTGTCTCCACCTCCCCCTTCATCTCCAGTGCGGGGCAAGCGCCCCCGCGGCTAGTGCTGCGCGGGAGGGAAGGGGCAACCCTGCAGTCCGGGCTCTTGGATGCAGCGGCGGGCAGGGCTCCACCGTGCGCAGGCTTAGCCGGAGCTCCCTGCGGAGAGCTATGACCAGCCGCGGCTCGCCGCCTGCATGCTGGCAACCAGACGGATCCCCGCGGCTCCCCACACAGCAGAGCCGGCGGCGCCACTTCCGCCTCGCTCTCATTACCCCGCGCTCCTTACGTCACGCCACGACGCCCCTCTCACCTCCCTCTTATTAGCCGCGCGCCTTACGTCACCCCGCGCCGCCCTTTTCACCTCGCTCTTATTGGCCCGCGCTCCTTACCTCACCCCGCTACGCCCCCTTTGCCTCGCTCTTATTGGCCCACGCTTCTTACCTCACCCCGCGACGTCCGTTCGCCTCGCTCTTATTGGCCTGTACCCCTGACGTCACTCTGCGGCGCGCCCTCTCCCGCTCGCGTATGCCCGGCTCCCCGCGCGGAGACAGGCGGTCGGCCGGGGCCGGGAGGGCAGCGGCGCACGATGGCGGCGGCGCGCGGGGCCGCGTGCCTGCTGCTGCTCTGTCTTCTGGCGTCGTCGCTGCCCGACGGCGCCTGCGGCTCGGAGGCGGCTGGGACGGCCGAGTCGCCGGGCGGCGCCGGCTCCGGGGAGCGGTTTAAGATCGAGGGCCGGGCCGTGGTGCCCGGGATGAAACCGCAGGACTGGATCGCGGGGGCTCGGGTGCTGGTGGACGGGGAGGAGCACGTCGGCTTCTTGAAGTGAGCGACGGGTGGGGCGGGAGGGCTTGGTCCTGGCGGGGAAGCTGGCGGCCGTCGGCGGGCTGGGGCCGATGTCGCCCTGCGCTGCGGGTGCCGCCCGGAGGTGCCCTCCGCGCCTGCCCAGTGGCGGCCGGAAGATGGCGGCGCAGCTGTAGCTGGGCTGAGAACCGCAGTGCTGAGGAGAGGAACATCCCGCAGGCAGCTCTGGCCTTACTCCTACCCTTGCACCTCACCGCTAATGCGGTAGGAACGGCCAGGTTCAGAATGGGATCCTGCCGTGCTGTCGGTCTCGGCCTCCCGCATTCGTAACCGAATGGGTGACTGCGGCTGCGGGCCTTTAGGCCGTCGGAAAAATGGAACTCCCTTTTAATTAGAAAAAAACCCCAACCAACAGAAAAAAAAAACCACCCCTCAAACAAAACTGCCCCACAAAACAAACAAACAAAGCCCAACCAAACACGTTTGCTTTAAATCTGGAGTACAGGATTTGGTCTCAGCTTTTGTGGATGCACTCCTGTCTTTTTTAAGACCTAAGCTTAAGTATTTAACCGTTCTGGAGAAATGTTTGAGGTGTAGTTAACTCTTGCAGTGCGTGCCCAGAGCTTTGTACCAGTGTAAGCCACTGCAAGGGACATGGCTTCATTGCTTCTCCCAGGATCGTGCACATTCTTTGGAAGCTCTGAAGAATCACTCAGCCTCAGGAGGGAATGGCTACATTCATATCAGCGAAGGATCTGGAGATAATAAGCTACAGCAATTGTCTTCTGAATTAAGAGCTGATCTCATAGTTTGAAGTGTAGGAGCTTGTTTTAAAGTGAGGTTTATTATTTTTAATGTGGTGTAAGATGTTGCTTTTAACATCATGGCTAAAAATGAGAAGCTCTGTAGAGAGTGAAGGTAACACCACCTCCTAAATACCAATCGGTTTTAGTCATTGCAGTAAAAGGTGAACTGCATTTTGGCTCTGGGAGCTGTTGAGAGGTGAACACAAGAGGCTGGACTCTGCCAAACTTGCAGGATCTTGGCAGTGTAGGGACCTGCTAAGCCAGGTGTGGGAGCCTGGCATATTTAAGAGCTGATGTGATAAATACTATGGAGTTGGTGAGTTGGCAGTGTAGGTGTATGAAATATGAGGAAATACCTAAGAGAATACCTTGCTCATGACAGAGCTCTGGCCATAAAGCAAATTACAGCTTAATGCCAAGCAGTATTACAAGGTTATAAACACTTGTAGATGGACCTGGTGTGTTTTAACAGAAATACTTTAATAATGCTTGGGGGCTTTTATTCACTTGTAGTAAGCATAGTGCTGGAAGGCAGCACACCTGTTAGTAAGAAGTGGGTTTGAAGAAGTGTTTTCTGCCATAACTGGTATTTCAGGCACAGGAGAAAGGTGCTTCCCATCCAGGGGGAAACATTTAAACGTCTTTGGTATAGCAGAAGATCTGTCTGTCACCGTCTCCCAGGCAGGTTTTGATTGTATATTAGATGGATGCCATTCCAGTCATCAAAAAGAGGGAAATAATTCTATGACGTAGCAAAGTTACTTTCTGAGTATTTCAAATGGCATTTTTATAAATCTTACTGCTTTCTCTCTACTGTAAGAAAAATTCAGCTTTTTTTTTTTTTTTTAAATTCAAAAATGGCAATATTTGAGACCAGTATTACAAAGTGAGAATTTACTTTGTCATACAAATCTTTAGGGGAAAACAAAAAAGAAAAAACAAACCAAAAGCAACCTATTAATTGAATTTTCTCAATATAATGCTGTAAAGAATGAAAAAATAATAGGAAATGGCTGGGAAACACCCTTGCCTATTCGCAGTAGAAGGGGATGTAAGCATCCAGGGAGGTCATGGAAGCCTCATCCCTTGGAGGTTTTTAAGGCTAGGCTGGATGTGGCTCTGGGCAACCTGCTCTAGTGTGAGGTGTCCCTGGGCATGGCAGGGGGGTTGGGACTGTATGATCCTTGAGGTCCCTTCCAACCCTGACAGTTCTGTGATTCTATGATTGTTAGGGGCTTAAATCATCACAAGGCATTAGTCAACACCACCCACTCAGTATTTGCTGCTTCCTCCTGGAAGTTCCTTAAGTGATGTGCAGCTATGAGGGAGAACTTTTGTGAAGGACATAAGGACAAAATTCTTCTTGAGAGTTCACTTTTCAGAGGATTCATCTTCCTTGCTTTCTTGATGCAGGTTTCTGATGGACCAGGGATTTACAACGTTTTCTGCCCCCTTGGAACAATTTTTTTACCTTAACTTTGAGTCTTATTTCTAGGAGAGCTATCTTTGATATTAATTCTAAAAGGGAAGAGAATGCTAGCTCTTACTTTTAGGAGAGGTATCTTTTATTTTTAGGAGATACATATATTTTATGTTTAGGAGAGGTATCTTCTATTTTTTGGAGAGAGAGCTATTATTTTTTGGAGAGAGCTATTGTTTTTTTGAGTGATACCTTTTATTTTTAGGAGGGATTATCTCTTATTTTTAGGAGGGATATCTCTTATTTTTAGGAGAGATGTCTTTTCTATTTTGAGGATAGATGTCTTTTAAGGGGAGATCTTTTATATTATATTTAGGGGAAATACATTGTTTTTAGGAGAGATCTTTTATTTTCAGGGGAGATATCCTTTGTATTATTTTTATGGGAGCTATCTAAGAGGGTAGTGAACACTACATTCTATCTTTCTGGAAACTTCTGGAAGCATGTAGAAGGCAAGCTGCATGCTTCTGTAGTCTAATTTAGTGAGAACTGGTGCTGAAGCTTTCAAGTATCCTTTTACTAATGTTTTCAGTGAGTATTGAAGTTTCATACTTTAAAATAAAAGCAGTCTGTCTAAAAATCCCTTCTGTGTATATGTTCAGAGCTCTTAGTTTCCTTCATGTTGTGATAGAGCTTTCCAGCGTGGGCTAAGTCCTGAAGGGAGCAATTAAAAAGTAAAAAAAAAAAAACCAACTTCTTGTGCAGCAAAGGCACAAACTGCAATTTGGTGAATTTTAAGTCATCTCTAATATCCACCCACGCTCTGTAGGATGTCAGTTTGGGGTTTTTTCACTTCCAGCAGAAGTACTGAAGCAAAGTAAACTTCATTGGACATGTGCTGGGAAGAGGAAGGAAGGTGGAAGTTGATTCTGCCATCGAATTGATGAAATCTAACCACTTTAAGTCTTACTTTAGGCTGGTAACTGACTGCTCCAGGACAACAGTGATTGGTGATTCTGGTGATCTGAAGGGTGCTGAGCAGTTTAGATTTTCCTTTTGGTCCTTGTAGTGATGTGTATTTCTCCTATGCAATGATACTGTTGCATTCTTTCTTTAAAAGCAGTGCAGCCCTGTCTCGTCTGCTGGAGCGTACTGAGATGGAGTGGAACTTGCTGTGTTTTTCAGGACAGATGGCAGCTTTGTGGTTCATGATGTACCTTCAGGATCTTACGTGGTGGAAGTGATATCCCCTGCTCATAAATTCGAGCCTGTGCGAGTTGACATCACTTCCAAAGGCAAAATGAGGTGAGCCTGGGTTGCTTCTCTTGATCTGTTCAGTGGAAGTAGTGCCACCAGGACTGCAGACCTGCTGCTCCATTCCAGGCCTCTTAGCTTCTTTTAGCATCACTTCTAGGAGTATACTTCTTAAAATTCAAAGTCTAATTTACTTTTTTCCTCTCACATTTAAGGCCTTAAATAAGATGAAATTAATGAACTCCTTCTGTTTCTTTACTTCTGTTAGTTTCTTAGGCAGCTATCCCAAAATCTGGACTAAATCAGTTAACTGCTTTCTCTTTTGCCAATATTTTTTTTTTGCTTTCCCTTTTTTCCTTTTTTTTTTTTTTTTCTTTTTTTGGTAAATGTTGTGTCAGGTTTTGACACAATGAAATTCTAATGTCTTTCCAACTCTAAATTCTAAAGTATTACTGTTCCTTCTCCATAAGGTACTCCTTACAGTTACTGGCAAAAGCTAGTAGTTGCCAGCCTGCACTATTTCTGTAGCATTGTTTGCTTTATTTTTAATGTTACATTAGCACAGAATGTTAGGGGTTGGAAGGGACCTCCAGAGATCATCCAGTCCAACCCCCCTGCCAGAGCAGGAGCACCCAGGGCAGGTCACACAGGAACATATCCAGGTGGGGTTGGAAAGTCTCCAGAGAAGGAGACTCCACAACCTCTCTGGACAGCCTGCTCCAGGGCTCTGGCACCTTCACAGGGAAAAAGTTTTCCCTCCTGTTCCCCTGGCACCTCCTCTGCTCCAGCTTGCCCCCAGTGCCCTTTGTGCTGTCCTTGGCCATCCCTGAGCAGAGCCTGGCTCCAGCCCTGTACATCTTTATCCCCAGCAGTGAGGGCAGCCCTCAGGCTCCTCTGCTCCAAGCTCCAACCCCAGCTCCCTCAGCCTGGCCTCACAGGAGATGTTCCACTGCCTGCAGCAGCTCTGGGGCTCTGTGCTGGACTCTCAGGCGGCTGCTTGAGGTTCTTCTTGACCTGAAGGGCCCAGAACTGGACACAATATTCTAAATGTGGCCTCACCAGGGCAGAGTAGAGGGGGAGGAGAACTCTCTGGACCTAGTCACCACAGCCCTTCTAATCTACCCCAGGATGCCATTGGCCTTCTTGGCCACAGGGCACATTGCTGGCTCCTGGGCATCCTTCTGTCCACCAGGACCCCCAGGTCCCTTTCACCTTCACTGCTCTCCAACAGGTCAGTCTCCAACCTATCCCTAACACCTTCAGCTGCCCACCTGTAAGGGCACACTATCCAGAAATACAAATACATGGCTGATTCCCATTTACCATGGAGATGTTTGTAGCTCATTTCTCTCTACAGCCACATCTGCAGTGCCTTAGCTCCCAAGTTTGTCTTTTACAGTGTCTTACAAAAGCTGCTGTTAGTTTTTAGGACCACAAACATCAAGATAAACACTTCAGCAGTATTTTAGGGGGGGTAAAAAATAGAAATCCCAAACTAAAAACTGAAAAAAGAGTCTGTTGTTAATAATGATGGTGAGGATGATGATAGTAATAATAGCAGCAGCACAGTTTGAGCTTAGATTTTATTTTCCAAACTTTATGACTGTTTTTTCAAAACTTTATTAGGCAGTCCCATTGGCATCAGAATAAACACTTGGTGAAATGGTCCCAGGAGTGTGTTTAACCTCTCCTTTAGCACTGTGTTGGTGTCTGAGGGCTAGAGGTAACAGAAAACAGATAGGAAATGGCTATAGAGCAAAGTTCCAGTCGGCTTGGCATGTGCAGCAGCTAGAAACTAATGAGGAATAGAGTTGGGAGATGCAGAAATAAAATGTCATACATGGGGAAAATGGCAGCTAGGCTTTCCTGAGAGATGTTCTGCCTTTCAAAAAAGTACAGGAATGCTTAGGAAGAGCAACCAACATCTGGATAACTGTCCCTGAAAGTCTAAAGACAGGTAGATGTGGTGCCTAGTGAAATGGTTTGCTGGTGCAGGTGGCAGTGCTGGGTTGGTGCTTGGACTTGATGACCTTAAAGACCTTTCCCAACCTACGTAATTCTGTGATCTACTTGAAAAATCTCAGAAGCTCTGAAGAAAATACATAGTCATAAAGTAGGAGGGAAAGAGATTCTAGGGATAAATATTTGGTGAAAATTTCAGAAGAAATTATTTCTTTTGTAACAGGCAGAAGTCATCCTGGAGTTGGACAGGGTTGGTAAATGTTCATAAAGCATGAAAAATAGCTGGAGAGAGAGCTGGAGGAGAGTACAAAGTAACTGTCTAAAGAATACCTGTGAAGAGCTGTGGAAGGGCCTTATCAAGCCCCAGGTCCAGTATGGATAACTGCCAAGTAATGCACTTGGGGAAAAGGTGGCAGTAACTTCATATGGAAATAGTTGTTGCCCCAAGCAAACTCTGCTGAGGCTACACCACACTGCTCAAAACCCTGCCTGCTTTTAAAATATTGTGGCTAATCTTGCCTGTTACCAAGGGGAGCAAAAGAGTGTTGGAGAAGTCCCATTTGAACAAAGAGGTCTGCTGGCTCTGATGTGCAGGTCTGCTGGCTCTGATGTGCAGGTCTGCTGGCTCTGATGTGCAGGTCTGCTGGCTCTGATGTGCAGGTCTGCTGGCTCTGATGTGCAGGTCTGCTCTCCAGATCAGGTTCCTCAGCCTGCTGGAAATGAAGGTGAAGTATCAGTTGATTCCATAAAGTGTGCTGCTGAGAAGTTAGCTTCTGAAAGGGAAGCTTGGCTGGCAGTGCCCAGCAGGTAGCTGTGTCTGCTCTGGATAGGAGGCCATGTGTGTGGTGTTTGTTCTGAAGCTTGTGTCTCTGTTCCCAATGACTTCCATCTTGCTGCCCAGAGCCAGATACGTGAATTACATCAAAACCTCCGAAGTGGTCAGGCTGCCATACCCGCTCCAGATGAAATCTTCTGGGCCTCCTTCATACTTCATCAAGAGGGAGTCTTGGGGCTGGACAGATTTCCTCATGAATCCTATGGTACGTACCAGCAACACACAAAGGTTAGAGATGTGCCTCAGAATACCAGGAGTGAAACAGCTCAGCAAAGCTGTGCACACTTGGCTCTTCTGAGAGGATCTTTTGATCTCTTTGGGGTTGGTATGTTTAGAAAGTTTTGTATGACCTCTCCTCCCGTGCACAGAGCCATAGAATGGGATGGGTGGAAGGGAGCTTGAAGATCATCTAGTTCCAGTCACCTGCCATGGGCAGGGACACCTTCCACTAGCCCAGCCCAAGGCCTCATCCAGACTGGCCTGGAACACTTCCAGGGAGGAGGCATCCACACAACCTCTTTTATCTTTTAGCTGAGGATGTTTTTCAGCTATGTATAGGGAAAAAAAAAAAAACACCAGGCAGAGAATTTGAACCCAGTTGAGCTTGAATGGGACATTATTTATTTTTGGAGGAACATGTTACTGTGCTTCAAGTCTTCAGCTTCAGGTGCTGCAGAGGACATCAGTGTATCAGCCATTTTACCTCTGTACTTCCTGCATTTCTTGCTGCTTTGCTGGCAGAAACTGAGAGGCAAAATGCAGCTCTTCCCTGCAGTAATGATTCAAATGTGTGTTCTTTAAACAACAATTGAGGCTGAATTAAATCAGAAGCTTTGCAGTGACATAAATCTCCATCCACACCACTCAAGTATCCTCTGAAAGCGGCCCCTGGTCCATTTTCTTGGACAGCATGCTGGTGGTGTAGTGTGGTGATGAACAGGTGGCAAGATTGTAGTCTGGAGAGTTGGAAGAGGCCCCAAGCACTGGCTGCAGTCTGCTCTGTAAAGCACAGTGCTACTTCAGGAGCTCTTCCCTGACAGCTGAGTGACACTGCCTGCCTTACTGACTCCCAGTGCAGCAGTTCCAAAATCTGCCTGTTCAGCTGAAGGCTTCTTGTCACTATGTCTGAAAACATCTGGAGCAACACACAAGCTGAAGAAATATTTGCTGTTCTCTGTGTAGGTGATGATGATGGTTCTTCCATTACTGATATTTGTGCTGTTGCCCAAAGTTGTCAACACCAGTGATCCTGATATGAGACGGGTGAGTACCTTGGGGGAGGGAGAGAGAGCAAAGATTTCAGGTACAGAAAGGGAATAAAATTAAAAATGGACTTAACCTCCAGTTATAATTCTTCATGGACAGAGTTTATTCAGTTGATACAGTGCTGCTCTTTCAACAATGAGCATTTAATAGAGTCACAGAATGGCCTAGGTTGGAAGGGACCTCAGAGCTCATCTGCTGCAACCTCCCCACCATGCCCAGGGACACCTCTCAACCAGACTCAGCTGCTCAAGGCCTCATCCAGCCTGGCCCTGAACACTACCAGGCAGGAGGCAGCCACAGCCTCCCTGGGCAGCCTGTGCCAGAGTCTCAGCACCCTCCTACTGAAGAACTTCCTCAGCTCCACTGTAGCCCTGCTATGCCTCAGCTTCAAACCATTCCCCCTTGGCCTGTCTCTAGACACCCTGATGAGAAGTCCCTCTGCAGCCTTCCTGCAGGATCCCTTCAGCTATTGGCAGGCAGCTCTGAGGTCCCCCCAGAGTCTTCTCTTCTCCAGGCTGCACACCCCCAGCTCCCTCAGCCTGTCCTCACAGCAGAGCTGCTCCAGCCCTTGCATCATCCCTGTGACCTTCTCTGAGCTCCAGAGCTTTCTGTTTTCCTTCAGCTGGGGACACCAGAACTAGAGACAGGATTGAGGGTGGGGTCTCACAGGAATTTGCTGCTGAACAGCAGAGCACAAAATGCAATTGTTTAGCACAGCAGGAGGTGTTTCTGCAGAGCAGGAGAGCTTCTCAAAGGTTATTGTTTTATCAACTTTCAATTGATTTCTGCACTGTCTTTAAGCCTAGCACTTCATTTTTAGACCTCACTTAACTAGCATGAGGTGTGTTGAGAAGGGTCTGATGTGGGGTTCTCTTATCCACCAACCTAACCACAGAGTTGATTAGCCTGTTAAATGCAGATGTAAGATAACCCACAGAGTTGACTAGGCTGTTCCTGCAGGTGCTGCAGGGGAGTGTGTGATGTGGAGTCCTCATGTAGTCATTAAATGTTCTGTTTGTTGTCCTCCCATCATGCCAAATGACGAGTAGCAGAAGGCTAGGACAAAGTGGAGCTTCAAGGTGTTTGCTAAATCTTTTCTTAGCTTTAGAAGTATTCCTTGTCTGTCTGGGGGCTGCTTGTGGAGGGCTTGGTTAATTTAAACTCCTTTTCCTTTAAATGACCACTGTCTTAAGTAGTGCATTATAGGTATCTGAGTCCATTTTGGGGTGGGTTCTTTGTGCTTTTGTTGTTTTTATGGGGTTTTTATGTAATGCCTATAAAAATCCAGTCAGAGCTATGGAATGCTCTTTTGGCTTTCATTTGGGCTCAGAACAGGAGACAAAGATATGCTGGATACCCATGGCATCTTCTTCCAAAAAAGCTGAACTTTGGAAGTTGAACTTGTAGAAAACAACCTATTCTTTTCTTTTTTTCATTGATATGACAATGCTTACAGGGAATCCCAGAATGGCTCAGGTTGGAAGGGACCTCAGAGCTCCTCTGCTCCAACCTCCCCACCATGCCCAGGGACACCTCTCAGCTAGACTCAGCTGCTCAAGGCCTCATCCAACCTGGCCCTGAACACCCCCAGGGAGGAGGCAGCCACAGCCTCCCTGGGCAGCCTGTGCCAGAGTCTCAGCACCCTCCTGCTGAAGAACTTCTTCCTCAGCTCCACTCTAACCCTGCTCTGCCTCAGCTTCAAACCATTCCCCCTTGGCCTGTC
The DNA here is from genome assembly GCF_027791375.1 of Indicator indicator. NCBI lineage: Eukaryota > Metazoa > Chordata > Aves > Piciformes > Indicatoridae > Indicator > Indicator indicator. The sequence goes on from NC_072013.1 coordinate 37,100,779, forward strand.
TCTGGACACCCTGATGAGAAGTCCCTCTGCAGCCTTCCTGCAGGATCCCTTCAGCTATTGGCAGGCAGCTCTGAGGTCCCCCTGGAGTCTTCTCTTCTCCAGGCTGAACACCCCCAGCTCCCTCAGCCTGTCCTCACAGCAGAGCTGCTCCAGCCCTGGGATCATCTTTGTGGCCTCCTCTGGACTCTCTCCAGCAGCTCTGTGTCCTTCTCATGCTGGGGCACCAGAGCTGGAGGCAGGATTGGAGGTGAGGTCTGAGCAGAGCAGAGTCAAGGGGCAGAATCCCCTCTCCTGCCCTGCTGCCCACACTCCTCTGGCTGCAGCCCACCACACAGCTGCCTGCTGGGCTGCATGAGGGCACTGCTGGCTCCTGGGGAGCTGCTCAGCACCCAACACCCTCAAGTCTCTTTCTCCAGGGCTGCTCTCAACCCACTCTGCACCCAGCCTGGATTTGTGCTTGGGACTGACCCTATCCAGTTTCAGGCAGTTAATGGTTTAGTAGCTGTGCTGGTAGAGATGTGAACCACAGATGGAGTATAGGTGCAGTAGCTTCCATAAGGAAGCTTTTGCTTTGTTAGTTCCTTCAGAACAGTTCAAGCTGGATCATTCTGAATGGTAACTAGAAGGGCAAGGAGACAATCTCACAGTAAATTGGCAGTTATTCTGGGCATTATCCCATTGTGGATGTGCAGTTCAGCTGTTGGATGCATTGAGCTGCTTCAGGGTTTGTTTTATTCTATCCTAATGGGTTTGGGCTCATAGAACCACAGTGCAGAACTCTAAAGTTACAGCAAGCTTAGCTGGATTAAAATCACAGATTAAAATCCTGCCTTCCATGAAACAAAACTGAGCTGCTGTATACTTACAGCTTAATGTAGGCCATGAGTAGGGCACTAAAATGCTTAATCCCTCCAAACAGCTCCAAAACTTTCTGAGATTGAGGAGAAATAATACTCATTTTAAAATGCAAAAGGAGGGAAAATCTATGAGAACACAGATCTGAAAACCCAAACCAAAGCTTCAGTCTGGAAACAAAGGAAATAAGGAATGGCATTTTTTTGTCTTCTGGAAAATCCTCATGTATTTGATGGTTGGCTGGCCTGTAAGACTGCTTAAGACGTGGTTCCCTTTTGCCATCCTGCAGTGCTTTTAGCGTGGGGCTCTTCTCTCTGTGTGCAGCTGGGCATTGGCTGGGGGTGCATAACAACGTGTGCCAGTGTGTGCCCTGGGCAAGGTGGCACAGCTTCCTGGTGGGCTCTTTCAGCTGCTGCCTCCAAAACAGTTGTTGGGGAGCTACTGACATCAAGGTGATCTCATTTTGCACACAGGAAATGGAGCAGTCCATGAACATGCTGAATTCCAACCACGAGCTGCCGGATGTCTCCGAGTTCATGACAAGACTTTTCTCCTCAAAATCTTCAAGCAAGTCTGGTAGCAGCAGCAGTAAAGCAGGGAAGAGTAGTTCTGGAAAAAGGAGGTAGCTAAGCCTTCCTCCTAAGCCTGGTTTGCACATCTCTTTGTCACTCAGTACCACGTTCCCTTGTCTTGAGACAGCCACTACTGTCCCCTTAAATCAGGCACAGGCTCCAGGGTGTGCTGCAGCTGTGCTGTCCAGCTACTCTCAGTCTCCATAAGCTGGCTTGTACTTGACAGCAAGCAAAAGAGGGCCATGGCTTCAATCCTGTATCTGTACAGAGTTAGTGATGATGCTGAGTTCCCTGGGCTGTTCTGTAGAGCCTTATTACAGGTTATATACTAAACAGTAATGAGTGTCTTAATCATGAGACTGTATCAAAAAATTCAGCAATGACAGAAGTGGAGTTCAGTCTTGAGGTGACTTTAATGTTTTATATTTGCTGTTGAGTTCTGCAATGAACAAGTCATTTCAGAATGGGAGTGGTGGGTTTGCTGAGTTAAGCAGTTTGCTGTGTCATCTTGTCATATGTGTCACATATAAAAGAATTTTAACTTACATTGTTTGCTGCCTGTAAACTTCAGTTCAAGGACTTTCTGCTTTTCATTGCCCAGTTGCAGTCTGGTCTTTCTGCTGGAAACTCGTTGGGGTGGGAGGAAAGCAAAGCATCCTGCAGCAGAAAGCATTTTAAGCTCTTTCAAATGAATGATGAATCCAAGGTACACAGCATGATGAGCACTTAGCTTGGATCTTTCTAAGTCACTCAGACCACTTCTGCAGCTCTTGGTGTCTCACTGCTGTCTGTGTCATGCATTCATCTCAGCAGGGTGGCTGCAGGCCAGACACAGGAAGGTAAATCCCACTCTGCGTTTAAACTGTGTTCCAAAGATTGTGTCTCTCTCTAGCTATGCTAAGCCACTGGCCAGGCTTTGCTCTGGTAGTGCACCTGTGTGTCTCTACTGCAGTATCTTTCCAAGCTAGCCAGGAACTGCAGGCAAAAGTTAACAGAAAATAAAATAGTTTTGCAGTGGATGCATATATGTAAATAGAAACAACAGCAACACTTACAGACCCCATGAAAAACTCTCTGGAACCTCTTCTCCTGAGCATGGAGCTTTGCTGGTTTTACAGTTGTTAACTTCTTGGCTCACAGTATCCATGCAGTATGAGTAATGTGTATCTGATTCCAAAGTGGTATTGAACATGCCCCTAAGGGACTCCTGAAACAATACATTTGGATGCATTTGTCCTGCCAATGCAAACATCAGCAAGGCCAAGTGCCAGGCCCTTGAGGCACAACAACCCCAAGCAATGCTGCAGGCTTGGGGCAGTGTGGCTGGAAAGCTGCTGGCAGAAAGGGACCTGGGGGTGCTCATGGCCAAGCAGCTGAAGAGGAGCCAGCAGTGTGCCCAGGTGGCCAAGAAAGCCAAAGGCATCCTGGCTGGGATCAGCAATGCTGTGTCCAGCAGGAGCAGGGAGGGGACTGCCCCCTGGGACTCAGCTCCGGGGAGGTCACACCTGGAGTGTTGTGTCCAGTTTGGGGCACCTCAGTCCAAGAGAGATGTGGAGGTGCTGGAGCCAGGGCAGAGGAGGGCAAGGAAGCTGGGAAGGGCCTGGAGAAGAAATCTGATGAAGAGCAACTGAAGGAGCTGGGGATGGGTAGTGTGAAACAGAGGAGGCTGAGGGGAGACCTCATTGCTCTCTGCAACTACCTGAAAGGAGGTTGTGGAGAGGCTGCTGCTGGTCTCTTCTCACAGGTCATTAGTGACAGAACAAGAGGGAATGGCCTCAAGCTATGTCTGGGGAGGTTTAGACTGGACAACAGGAAAAACATTTCACAGACAGAGTGGTCAGGGATTGGAATGTGCTGCCCAGGGAGGTGGTGGAGTCCCCAAGCCTGGCTGTGTTTCAAGGTGGTTTGGATGTGGTGCTTGGGGCTATGGTTTAGGGGTGACCTTTGCAGAGTAGGGTTGTGGGTTGGACTTGGTGCTCCTGAGGGTCTCTTCCAACCTGAATGTTTCTGTGATGTTGTGGCCTTGGCTCAGAATACACACTCAGTAGTATGCTGTGCAACACAAGCTGCAAAAGAGTAACTACTTGTTCTTAGGGTTAAGCCAACATTTAACATGTTGAAGAAAAAGTAAACCTTTTTTTTATTTTTTAATCTTGGACAGTGAAAGATTTCAGTATTTGCAAAGTAAGCTGCACAGTTCTGGTCTGGTTTTTGTTTCATTTTAATGGTCTTTTAAGGTTTTTTTAAAATCTAGATATTAAGTAAAATCCATCCAATAGAAACAAGAGGGTATTTGGATATTCTTGCTGGAAGGATTTACTCAGTGTCACCACCACCCCAGAAACCTACCTGAGCACTCCCAGGACCAAACTTCTTGTTGCCTAATGCTACTCTTTCAATCCTGTACACCATTCCTCTCCTTTTCAGACACCTCTGAGATTTATACAGACTCACAGAGTCAACCAGGTTGGAAGAGACCTCCAAGACCGTCGAGTCCAACTGATCAGCCAACCCTAACTCATCAACCAGACCATGGCACTAAGTGCCTCATCCAGTCCCTTCTTAAACACCTCCAGGGACGTTGCTGTTTACAACTACCTGAAAGGACATTGTAGAGAGGCTGGTGCTGGTCTCTTCTCAGAGGTAATTAGTGATAGAACAAGAGGGAATGGCTTCAAGCTATGACTGGATAGGTTTAGACTGGACATGTGATCTGTAGAAGTAGATGTGGTCTGCTACTGAACTCATGCCAGTTACAATGGGACCAACTTTTTGTTCATTTAGAGCTGGAGTCTGTGTGTGTGTCTGAAGTGAGAGAAGAGGTTCTAGCCAGAGTGCCTTGGTCACTTCTAATGTGCCACTAGGCAAAGCTTATTTGATAGCTTTCGCAGAATCCCAGAATGGCTCAGCTTGGAAGGGACCTCAGAGCTCATCTGCTCCAACCTCCCCACCATGCCCAGGGACACCTCTCAGCTAGACTCAGCTGCTCATCCAGCCTGGCCTTGAGCACCCCCAGGGAGGAGGCAGCCACAGCTTTCCTGTTGCAGTTACTGGTGTAATGCAAGGCTGTTTTTCTGCAGAAAGTTGATGCTTGCTGTAGTTCAGTTTTAATCCCCTATTTTCAGCTTTTTAGTCGTCTTTCTTCCATGTTAGGTGTGAGCTCTCCACATTCCCAACAAAGATTAGCTTCCTTCTAGTGAGGCTGCTTGAGATAAGGTAAGACAGACAACTGAAGGAGCTGATATAGCAGCCATTAAAGGTGTACAGAATCTGCTTGGACTGTAGAGGGGTTGATTTCCTCAATGCCAGAAGGAGGAAGACTTCCTTCCTCAGCTTGGACTGGCTCATCCTGCTGCCTTCCTCCCACAGGTGTTGGGTACTTTCCAGGCTTTGTCATTCACTGGCTTAAGAGAAATCTGTCCATAGTTCTGCTGGATTCCTGTTATGTTGTAGAGGGTTGAATCAGCTCATAGAAGGATCGGAGAAATGCCAGAAGCAGAGGAAGGCAGTCAGGAGCAGGAACTCCTCTCTGTGTCTGGCAGTGAGTGCGATCCAGTGGGCTGAGTGCAGCTGAAGGGTTTGCAGGTGCAGAGCTCAGGTAGCCATGCCCTGAGGGAGAGGGCAGGTGGGCTTGTGGCAGGCTGTGTGCAAGGCAGAGGAGATGAATCTTGCTGAGCTCTGTTTCAACAGAAGATGGTTTGAAATAATTCTAGCAATTCCTTCATCAAAGCTGCTTCACTTCATACATAAGGCAGAAATGTGAATGTATAGGTGTCTCACCTCTCTGCTTCAACAAAATCCTTGGGGGTGCTCCTTTGGATGAAGTGGGGGTGCTGATGGCTCTGTAAATGGGGGGCGTTGCTTCAAAAGGAAAAGTTGGCTTAGGGTGAAAATGTGTATTTGTGAAGGGGACTTAAAACTCGTGCCTGGAGCTCTGCTGCAACTGTTGGGCTTTGTACAAATCACGATTCCTGCTCCAGTTAGTGTGGGAAGGATGAGAAGCTTGTCTTGGCTAATTGTAAGGATGAATGTATAACAAATACCAAGCACTCAAGCAGTGTGGCTGGGAGCTTGCTGAAGAAAACCCAGTGAGTAATCTCAAAGAGCACCTTTATTAAGCATTTAGATCTAGTTCTTTGTACATATTTTTTTAAAGCAACGCTTTTTAAGCCCCCACATGCCAAGAGTTCCAAAGCAATCTAGGCAATGTGAGTACATCTTCTTTGCCAGGTTAGTGAGAAGTGTATTCAGTCACTGAGGTGCATTTAAACACTTCCACGTGGCTCTCCCTGGACCTTTACCTGCAGGAGGCTTGTGTGTGCTAAGTAGCTCAGAGAGGACAGCTTGCTTTACAGTTTCATGGAAGGACCCTGCTGGAGGATGTCCCTGCTCACTGCAGGGGGCTTGGACGAGATGACTTTTGGAGGTTCCTTCCAACCCAAACCATTCTTCAAAGCTTTTGAGATTTTCAAGCAGACCACAGAATCCTGGAGGTTGGAGAAGACCTTTGAGATCATCAAGTCCAACCATTAACCCAGCACTTTTGGAGGTCCCTTCCAACCCAAACCATTCTTCAAAGCTTTTGAGATTTTCAAGCAGACCACAGAATCCTGGAGGTTGGAGAAGACCTTTGAGATCATCAAGTCCAACCATTAACCCAGCACTTTTGGAGGTCCCTTCCAACCCAAACCATTCTTCAAAGCTTTTGAGATTTTCAAGCAGACCACAGAATCCTGGAGGTTGAAGAAGACCTTTAAGATCATCAAGTCCAACCATTAACCCAGCACATTAACCCAGACCACCAGCAAACCATTTCACTAAGCACCACACCTGCCTATCTGTTGGAGACTTGTGTGATTCTGTCGCCCTGTTTTACAGGCTGAAGGTGGCAGCAGTATCTTAAGGTACTAAAGGATTTCACTTCCACTTTTAAGACACTATGTCTGACCTTAATCCTGCTGCTATTGACAGTTTATATTCCTGTAGCTTTTTGTTTCATTTGAAACTTAATCCTTTTAGGAAAATAACCAATATGAAGTACAAATAATGGGAATTCCTTGGTGGCAGTGCCTGGGTTTGTGCTGATGTCAGAGTGCAGTAGGGCTACCCAGCTGTGTATTATGTTTGTTTAATGAACTGAAGGAGAATAGAAGTGTTTCCATCTGCTGTTGATGGGCCTCCACTTGAGGGCAAATGCAGATTTACTGCAGAAAGGTTCAAAAAATAGACACATTTTGCACATCCTTGGGTAGGGCAAGTGTGAGATGCTTCTGTGGCTTAGGGGCATGGGCAGGTCCTGTTGAAGAGGCTTCAGTGTGATCTGTTGCTGGGTAAGTGGCACTGAGCCTGCTCAATGCCAGCAAGGTCTCATCAGCTGCTCAAGGCCTCATCCAGCCTGGCCTTCATCATCCCCAGGGAGGAGGCAGCCACAGCCTCCCTGGGCAGCCTGTGCCAGAGTCTCAGCACCCTCCTACTGAAGAACTTCTTCCACAGCTCCACTCTAACCCTGCTCTGCCTCAGCTTCAAACCATTCCCCCTTGGCCTGTCTCTAGACACCCTGATGAGAAGTCCCTCTGCAGCCTTCCTGGAGGATCCCTTCAGGTACTGCCAGGCAGCTCTCAGGTCCCCCTGGAGTCTTCTCCAGGCTGAACACCCCCAGCTCATCTTTGTGGACTCACTCCAACAGCACATGGGCTGTGGTAGCTCCACATGATAGGCAGATAGGCAATGATGAAAAGCTTCTGGCCTACACTATAGGAATGTTCTTTGGGCATGTGTGTGGCCTTGTACTGCTGTAGCACTTTCAGATGGTCCCCTCTGGGTCACTGTCATAAATGGCCTAGTTAGGAGAGGTCATCAAGCTAAGCAGACTGAAGCAAGGGTAAGTAAATGAGAGTTTAGACCATAACCCTGAGGTCTGTGGAGAACTGTCCTCGATTTCTGAGTTCTCTGGGTGGTTTCAGAATGAGTGACTGAAAGAGGCATTGCTGCTTTCTGCTCTCTGCAGCTTCCTAACACCACAGTTCCTTAAGACCTTTCAGCAGGCACTGAGCAGTCTGACTAATTCTTATGATGTGAGCTCAGCCTCTCTCCTGGGAACAGCTGTGGGCAAGGCAATGCCTTGTTTTGGTAGAAGTTCTTCTGATTCCACCCTATCCACCCCCTGTGCATTGTTCACCTTGCTCTCCAGTTTCTTAACAGGGGGATCAGGAAACAAAGTGATGCAGTTGGTGTGAGCCAGTGAGACCTGTGAGGGCCATCCCTGCCAGGAGGGGCTGCTTGCACAGGCAGCTGCACCCCCTCAGCACGGTAGGAAATGGCTGCCTTGGGTTGTTTGGTTCTTGGGGGTTTAATTTTTTGTTTTTCCTTGGTCTCATCATCAAAATGAGAATTTAATTTATTTAAAGCCTCCCTTATGTTCTGAAGCATGGGTTTCATGATCCTTCCAAGCATTTCTCATGCTGGTGGGTTGCTCTAGACACAAAGCTTCCTTTTTTTCTCCTTTTTCCTTTTTTTCTTTTTCAGCAATGCATCTTCAGCCGTGAGGTTGCTGGAGAGCAGGAGATGGCAGCGACTCTCTGGAAATGTGGTGGTTGCCATGACAATGCTCCCAGCTGCCTGTCCCATAGCAAAGAAGCATTTTCAGGCTCCTGTAGTACAAGGTTAGGCTCCAGTGTTTCAAACTGCAGAGTGTAGCTAATTGATGCAAGTCAAAGATCACAATATGGCTTACTGAAAATCTTTGGGCTGAATGAATCCAATATTGGTGCAGGTACTTAGCAAATACATTTTGTTACTTGGTTTTGATCTGATACTTGAGGTGAAACTGGTGCATTGAGATGTGTTGAAATCTGTGTAAGACCCAACCATACCCCTGTGAGGTAGTCCTTAAAGGGCTGAGGAAGAAGTTTTTCAGTAGGAGGGTGCTGAGACTCTGGCACAGGCTGCCCAGGGAGGCTGTGGCTGCCTCCTCCCTGGGATGTTGAAGGCCAGGCTGGATGAAGCCTTGAGCAGCTGAGTCTAGTTGAGAGGTGTCCCTGGGCATGGTGAGGAGGTTGGAGCAGATGAGCTCTGGGGTCTCTTCCAACCTGAGCCATTCTATGGTTCTGTGATTTTCAGTGCTGAAGCATTATTCTCCAAGCAGTTGCTGAAGAGCAGAGGTAAGTCAGGACTTGTGTTGTTTTTCATGCCCAGACACAGATGCCTTTCTGAGCATGAGTGAGCAAATGCTGCTGCCCTCCCTTCTCATTAAATGCTTCCCACTTCACTTCTGCTCTGCCAGCTCAGCTGAAGGTTTGGAAATCCACAGAGAGCCAAACAGCAAGAAAGTAACAAAAATTGGGAAGATGGGGGAGGAGATAAACAGTGATGGGAAGTGTAGGAATCAAAGGCACAAACCAAAGATGTACTCTGCTCTGTGTCAGGGTAACATGGGAGCTCTCAGTACGCATCACCAGAGTCAGTGCTGGTTTCTGGAGTGCAGAATACAGACAGTGGAAAGGTTCCTTCTCCTGCTCTGCCTTTGCATACAGGGACATCTGTGTCTCTTCAGGGCACTTTATAATTTCACAAGCTGCAATGCAGTATTCCATGGTCTAGCCAAGGTTTTTAAAGCCTGGTTCTAACCAGAAACCAAATACATCAAACACACAGATCCCAGAACTTCCCTGCAGTGTATTATGCTGAAAGCAGAGAATGTTCTGAGCTTCCCTGCTGCTGACCAGTGCTAGGGAACAGGCACTGTTCTGCCTCACTGTGTCCATCCCTCTGTATAATAAAGCCTTGCTGAGACTGTAAAAATGTGGTGACTCTTAAAGGTTGCAAGGAAATCTTCCCTCAGATGTTTGCTGTGTGTATTTAGTCACAAAACCTCCCCTGTGCTTTCACTGAGGAACAGAAGTTCTGCATAGTACAAATCCTCAAGGAGAGGACAGGACTTAAATTCTCCATCAGTTTTCATTGTGGCTTGTTGCAGGGATGGAATCTGGTCTAAGTGGGTTGCAGGCTGCATCCATGGCACAAAAACTTGAGTTGGCTCATCTCAGAAAGGGTATAGTATAGATTAGGCATCAGCCAGAGGCCATGCAAATAGATAGGCAGCAACAATTAACTCACCTAATTCCTTACAGCTTTGAACTGAATTCATAGGTCACAGAATCAGCCAGGTTGGAAGAGACCTCCAAGATCATCCAGCCCTAACTCATCAACCAGACCATGGCAGCAAGTGCCTCATCCAGTCTCTTAAACACCTCCAGGGGCACTGACCCCACCCCCTCCCTGGGACCATTGCTAATCCAGATAAACTAAACCAGAAACCCGCTGACCATCCTGTGGTGCTTTTGGCTTTCCCATTTTATAGCTCTAATTGCTTCTGATTCATTCACACTCGAAGCACCAACCACATTTATGGCTGGTAAGTCATTTTCTGAACTCAGATCCCTTTCTGGTTCTCCTTATTGATCAAGGAGGTTTAATTTAGTGACTAAGCTGTTTCAATCCTTATGGCAGAACTTTGTACTTTGTAATTCCAGTGTAGTATGGCAGACTGAAGTCCAGCAGAGGCAGCACAGTGTGAAACAAGATGCAGTTTTGCTGCACTGGAGATAGCATCTTGGGCCTGATCTCCTCACCTGGACTTAAGCAGCAGGCAAAGTACAGCTGTAGAGAGTGAGCTCACTCATTTTGCTTTGCCAAGCTTCTCCTGGAAGAGGTAAGATGCCTGCCTAGTGCTGTTTTCCTCTACTGCTTTCTTTATAATACCAAGGTCTAATGTGGAATGAAGTGGATCTGTAAATCAGTTCAATGTGTAAATGTGAGGGAAGAAAAAAGGCTGAGTCACTCAAAAATGCTGAAAGAAAACCAGAGATGTCAAAAGAAATAACTTTAGATCTAAGTGTAATGATGCTTGTGGATTAGCTTTTGACTTTAAGTATCTGATAAGGTAATAATTAATACTAGGAAAACAAGAAGCTTTCAGGGCAAAGGGAAATGTAGTCACAGTAGGACTGAAATGCTTCAAGGGAAGCTCTGTGCCAAACTTTCTGGAAGGCAGCTTTCCAGTTTGTTCCAATCCCAATGTCAAGAGCCCAGCTTTGCCTAAAATAGCAAATTGTTTGTTACTAGGAAGTCAGAATCATTACTGAATGCTTTTAGGTAGAGCAGAAAATTCTGGTTTGCTGCTTTTCTGTGTGATAGGGATAGAAATTAACTCTCAAAGCTGAACTTGATTACAGTGATTTATCTTGGGCACTTAAAAAAAATGTGTGTTGAATATTTTTTCACTCTGGATCTGCTGCTAAGTCATTAGCTTTGTAAGAGATGTGGCTCTGGTGCAGCAGAAACCACTCTGCAGAAGGTTGCTGGCCTCTGTAGACTCTGCTGATGCTGGCAGGAAATAAACTCAGGGCAAAGAGCTGTCTGCTGGATCTGTTTCTGCCTTTGTCAGAGCCACTGTGGGGAGCTCAGTCCTAAAAAATAGAATAACATAAATTTTAAAAGAGTTTGTCTAAAGTCTTAAGTAAATGTGTCCTTGGAGAGTATGGGAAACATTTATTACCCTGAATCCAGTCTGGGCTGTCTACAGAGAAATTCCTCTTCAGTCAGGCTGGGATTTGAGGATGCCAGGATTTAGTCAAGCCATATCCTAAGCCTTCTTGCTGCAGTGGATGGAGGGTTACCAGATATGCAGCCCCAAACAGGGGACAAAGGGAGGCTCAAAACTCTTTTTATTCAATATTCTAAACCCTTCTGGGTTTGGAAGAAGCTGAAGAAAACTTTTTTCTGCTTTTTTGACAATGGGCATTGTTCTTCTTTTTTTTTTCCTAACCTGATTTAAACCTGTGACCTGCTGTTGAAAGCTGGAGGTGGGATTTCGTCAAAGACGTGGTGTAGATGTGCTGAAGTGAGATCTGCAGTGCATGGAAGTCTTCCAGCACTCACAAGCCATGCCCTCAAGCACTGCTTGCACTACAGGCAGCCAGCAGAGCCACTCTCATTGCTTCTGCCAGTTCAGCCAGGAGTGCTTCCACCTCACTAACACTTTGGATTCAGTGAATAAGCAAAATTAAGTTTTCATGAATGTAAGATTTGCTTTTGCTTTGTCAATTACATCACATCCTGTGAGGACAGGCTGAGGGAGCTGGGGGTGTTCAGCCTGGAGAAGAGAAAGCTCCGGGGTGACCTTAGAGCTGCCTTCCAGTAACTGAAGGGATCCTGCAGGAAGGCTGCAGAGGGACTTCTCATCAGGGTGTCCAGAGACAGGCCAAGGGGAGAATGGTTTGAAGCTGAGGCAGAGCAGGGTTAGAGTGGAGCTGAGGAAGAAGTTCTTCAGTAGGAGGGTGCTGAGACACTGGCACAGGCTGCCCAGGGAGGCTGTGGCTGCCTCCTCTCTGGGGGTGTTGAAGGCCAGGCTGAATGAGGCCTTGAGCAGCTGAGTCTAGTTGAGAGGTGTCCCTGGGCATGGTAGGGAGGTTGGAGCAAATGAGCTCTGAGGTCCCTTCCAGCCTGAGCCATTCTAGGATCCTATGATTACTTTCTAGAGCCCTTCATTCCCCACAAAACTGCACTATGTTTCATTGCCCAGCATGGCACAGTGTGACAAGTGAGAGATGTTCTAAGAGTCAGACGAATAACCAGTCAGAAATAGGGGGTGAGGTGCCAGGGAAGATGGAAGAAGCCACTTGTGTCAGAGTCTAACTCTATTAAAGCTTCTTCAGGACTTTCATAAGGCACAACTCTTTGCATGTTCAATCCCAATCTGTGTTACAGCTCTGTGCTGCTGCAGGAGGACTGACTCAAAAGGAAGATGCTGCTGAGAAGCTCAGCAGGATTGGTCCTGCTCTTACTCTCTCATTGCACTGTGCCAGAGAGTGTTGCAGAGGAAGTGGCTTTGGCCAATGGGCACCTCCTCCCCCAGGGATCCAGCGTGAGGCTGAGCAACAGCAATGAGCAAGGTACTGATGGAGAGAGAGACTGGCTTGGCTGCATGTTGGGGGTTGCTTCAGTCCTCTATTGTGGCATTTCCATCCAGCTCATTGGGAAGTTAGCCCAGCAGAAAGACTGCAGAGTGAACACATTCTGCCCAAAGACCAGAACCTTTAAAACCTTCACTCAGCTGCCACCTAATTCAAGGGCAATGAACAGGTTTGGGGAAAAAATATTTGTGGCATTTTAAGATTATTCTTAGAATAATCATATCTAGATTACACCTGAGACCTCAGCACCTAAATCCCACTGGGATCTATAACTGAGCCATCCCTCTGCCTGCATAGCTTCTGAAGCCCAGCTGGGGAGGGTTTCCAACACACTGAGCAGAGCAGATCCCACCCAAAGAGGAGTGGATTGATTCCTTTTCCTCGTCTGACTGATGGCACTTCAGAGTTTATAAACTGTGCTGTAACAAGTAGCCTGAATGCCATCACCACATCCTGGTCAGCTCTATGTAGAAGGGAGTGCTTCCAGTTCCTGCACTTGCTTCTGAGTCCTGGGCAGGACACTGGCTGGCATCCTTCTCTGCACAAGGAACTGGCTGTGTATGAATTGCTGCATCCAGCAATGTGGATTTCAGTAAATGCTGTTGTGGCTTTTAGGAGCCTCACAGTCAGCTGTAAGCAGCAGAGCACAGTGCCTTAGTCTCAGAGATGCTTGATCCTAGACTAGAACAAGAAAGTACTTTATGGGCAAGTTGCATGAAATCCCCCCAGTATAAATACTTCAGCCTAACACATGGGGTGATCCTAATCCCTCCTTGCCATGCTTCTCACCCTCTGACTCTACCAGAGAAGCAATAAAGGGGAGAGGCATTTTCAGCTCTTTCTCTGCCATTGGTGTTCAGCTCTGCACAGCACTGTAGTTCTGTCTGCAAGCCTTAGCCTGGAGTTGGAGTGACAGGAACTGCTCCTAAGATAATTCTCCCATATCTGTTAGTTTTGTTTCAGCAAGAAATGTGCTCAGAATCTCTCCCTTTTCTGCGTGAACACGTGGCACGTTTGAATGCAGTGGTGTTTGAGAGGCCCAAAGTGTAAAGTGGTTAAAGAGAAATTGGGTAAGGCTTGCTCCAGTAATCAAACACAGTGCTCCAACACATGTCACAGGGAGTTGCAAGCTTGCTGCTTACTCAGCCTGGGAGAATACAGGAGGAGTAGCAGTGGTCTGTTCATCACTTCAGGCTTTTCAAACACACTCCTGTCCAAACTGCAACATCACACTGCTGGGGTGTGCTTTGGGGGACTCCTTAGCACATCCTGCCCTGAAACATTCCCCCTTTAGCTGAGTGGGTGCCCACCAGCTGGGATGCAGTCAGAGTCAGCTTCCAGTCAGAGAGCTCTGAAGGACGGAGCCAAACATCTAACATTTCCTACTGGACCAGAAATTGACTTGAAAACTCTTCCCTTTTTTTTTTTTCTTTCCTGCTCAGACTACCCAAGGGATTGTTTTGAGATCTTTCAGCGCTCCAGAGGCAATGCCAGAGATGGTCTTTATGTCATCCAGCCCAAGGAGGAGCCAATTGTTGTCTGCTGTAACATGCAGGATGGTGGCTGGACAGTAATCCAGCACATTACAGCCAACAGCACGCTGGACTTTGACAGGACCTGGCAGGACTACAAGCATGGCTTTGGCTCTGTCCATGAGAACCACTGGCTAGGGACTGAATACATGCACCAGCTAACCAGCAGCCCTGTGCACTATGTCCTGGGAGTGAAGCTTGTGACCCTCAGTGCTGAAGTCCTCTGGGGCCAGTATGAGCCCTTCCTTGTGGAGGCTGAGGAGTCTGAGTACCGCCTCAGGGTTGGGCTCTACAGGGGCAATGCCACAGATGCCTTGACCCAGGACACCATAGCTTATGTCCACGACAACCAGAAGTTCACCACCAAGGACAGAGACAACGACAACTACTTCCAGAACTGTGCCAAGCTGGAGCTGAATGGGGTTCCTGGGGGAGGCTGGTGGTACAATGCCTGTGCTGGTGCAAACCTGAACCGCAGGAACGCGATCTACTGGCAGCAGGACTGCAGCAAGCAGCACCTCTGCAAGTTTGCCTGGATGATGGTCAGACCCAGCCACCACAGCCTGGCACACCCAGCCAAGCCCTGCTCCTGTCCCAAGCTTGAACTGTAGATAAGCCACCTGCACTTTGAGAGGAACAAGGACTCTCTGTCCAGTGCCCACAGTGAGCTCACCCTGTGTGAGTAACCACGCTAATTAATCCTAATTGAGAACTGAATGGGGGCCTCTGCCAGGCTTGCTGATAGAAAGGCATCCAGGGCTGGACCGGGACACAGACAGCTACCAACCATACAAGTGAGAAGTCACTGGCAGAAAACTGAGGCCTCTATCAGAGGATGTTATGATTAATTTTGCAGGATTTTAGCCATCCTAAGAGTCAGGTCTGAAATGCAGGTTTTGATGTCTTTATGAGATCTACAGGAGCACACCTCAGAAGGTTCTGCTCCAGCAGCACTGGGCACTATTGACCTCCTGTGGCTGCACATCTTCACACCCCATGCAGGCAGGACATTCCCAGTCAGGCACCTCTGCATTTAGGAGATGCACACTGGAGGAGTTTGGGTACCATAAGGCAGCACCAGGCCTCTTCACCTGTAGTGAAAGGTACTTAATATAGAGAATTGGAATTGGCCTCATCGTCCACGGTTTCCTTCCCCCTTCACTGACTTTTTTCTTCTTCTCTACTTGTCAATGATCCCATACACAGTGAAGTGTTCAGCAGAGGCTTTTCTTCTTGTGAGAGTGTCCAGAGCCAATGGGATGTCAGCTTTCCCATCTGACGTTAGTGACCCAAAGCTTGCAGCTCCCCTGACTTTCTCCCCAAGCAGCTGTGTAAACACGTGCCTGAGGAGATCAAACTGATTTCACAGCTGTTTCCTTCCTGCTCTGGGCTTTTCTGAGTATGACTCCATTTTCTTTACCATCATTTGAACTGTTGCTTCTCCCTATTTTATGATGTCCTTCATCTTTCTCTTCTCGCAGTACCATTGTGAGACAAGAAGGCAGTGTTGGCTTTATGTCTCAGCTGCTAGCTTCAATTCTTCTGACACTCAGCCTTGACATTATTTAAACAGTGCCTTTTGTCTGATGATAAAATAGAGACAGAACCTTTAAACTTCCAGAGAAATTAAACTGGTTAGAAAATAAATAAACAAAAGAACTGCAGGGTTTATCACCTTGAAGATCTTATCTTCTTTTACAGCCACTTGGGTTACTTCACACATTTCCATATAACTGGGATAGCTGAAAGACAACTGAGGACTTTTAGTTGTTGCATGATATCAAGTGTCAGGACAATAATGAGAACATCTTGTGTGTGTTCTTAGCTCTTTTAATTACAGAGAGTCACCCAACAGATACTGGCAAACTCCTGATTTTTTAATTTAAAAATGGAATCTCATTGTTTCTATGAGAATTTCCGAGAGAATGAAATCTACTGGGTTTTGATTGGGGTTCTTTTGTTGGTGGTTTGGTTTGGGGTTTTTTGTTTTGTTGTTGAGAAGACCAAAAGTGCCAGGATTCCTGAAGAAGATAAATCAATTGGGAAGTGGAAAAGCCAACAAAGCATTTTTTATTTTTCACAATGGGCTGCAGCATTGTCAGGAAAAGATCCTGGCCAGTGGGTGAGGCCAATGCTCATCTACTTTTCTGCAGCTGATGTTTTTTTTTCCCCCTGAAATTGTGCTCAAAGACAGAAGTGTGATAGGGACAGAAATGGAGGGCAGCTGAACTGAGTTTGTGTCAGTGAGTCAGTTTGGTATGGTTTCTGCTGTGACTCTGTCAGGATGCCTCCAAAGCTTCAATGAGGATACAACAGAATCACCCCAGTGCTGCCAGCCTCCCACAGCTTTTGTTCCAACTCCTGCCAACACAGCTGGATTCTCACTCCTCTTCCAAAGTGTGTTTGGAATATCTTGAGATGGAAGTGCACTACTCCGAGCCAGCAGGCTGCACCTGATCCTCAAAGATAAGTAACCTGCTCTGCAGTCCAACCTTGGCCTGTTTTGGAGGGTTTGGGGTGAAAGAACTGTGGAAATAAACTGTGGAATGTCTTGGCAGCCAAAATCCAACTTCCTCATTTTGGAGGTGCTCTCTAGTATGAACTGGAGCCCTACAAACCCCTGCTGACACTGAATTCCAGGATGGGAATTGGAGGAAAATGGAATAATATTGCAGAGAATCATGGAATCATAGCAGGTTTTGGGTTGGAAAGGATCTCCAAATGTCAACCAGTCCAGCCCCCTGCACTCAGCAGGGACATCCTCCACCAGATCAGGTTGCTTAGAGCCTTGTCCAGCCTCACCTTCAATATCTCCAGGGATGGAGCCTCAACCACCTCCCTGGGCAACCTGTGCAGTGTTCCAGCAGCCTCCTGGTGCAGAACTTGTTCCTCACATCCAATCTCAATCTGCTCTGCTCTCATTTCAAACCATTGTCCCTCATGCTGTCCCTGCAGGCCTTTGGGAACAGTCCCTCTGCAGCCTTCTTGTAGCCCCTTCAGGTCCTGGCAGGCTGCTCTTAGGTCTCCCTGGAGCTTGTTAATTAACTATTGGTATTTTCTTTTTTTCTTTTCCCTTTCTTTTTCCTTTTTTTTTTCAATTTAATTAAACTAAATTCCTGTTTGTCTGTATCATTGTAAGTTTCATTTCAAGTTCTAATTTCAGACCATTGCCCCTTGTCCTGTCACTACAGGCCTTTGTAAAGAGTCAGTCCACGATGGGGGATGAAGTGATAGAAAGCAGCTCTGCAGAAAAGGAGTTGGAGGTGCTGGTGAGTGAGAAGCTGGACATGAGCCAGCATTGGGCACTTGCAGCACAGAAGGCCAAGGGCAGCCTAGGCTGCATCCAAAGCAGCGTGGCCAGAGATGGAGAGAGAGGATCCTGCCCCTCTGCTCTGCTCTGAGGAGACCTCACCTGCAGTGCTGCATCCAGCTCTGGAGCCCTCAGCACAGGAAGGACATGGACCTGATGGAGAGAGTCCAGAGGAGGTCATAAAAATGCTCAGGGGGTTGGAACACCTCTTCTAGGAACAGGCTGAGGGAGCTGGGGGTGTTCAGCCTGGAGAAGAGAAGGCTGCTGACCTAATAGCAACATTCCAGTACCTGAAGGGATCCTGCAGGAAGGCTGCAGAGGGACTTCTCATCAGGGTGTCCAGAGACAGGCCAAGGGGGAATGGTTTGAAGCTGAGGCAGAGCAGGGTTAGACTGGAGCTGAGGAAGTTCTTCAGTAGGAGGGTGCTGAGACTCTGGCACAGGCTGCCCAGGGAGGCTGTGGCTGCCTCCTGCCTGGGGGTGTTGAAGGCCAGGCTGGATGAGGCCTTGAGCAGCTGAGTCTGGTTGAGAGGTGTCCCTGGGCATGGTGGGGAGGTTGGAGCAGATGAGCTCTAAGGTCTCTTCCAATCTGAGCCATTCTAGGGCTCTATGAAATACAGATAACCAGATCACTCTACACTGTAAAAGTCTCACAGCAGTTTTTAAAGGTACAAAGTATAGTTTGTAAACAAAGCAGGATGAAGTTCTAAGTGATCCTCTACCAAGCATCACAGTTTCCATCTTGTGGTTGTGATTATTGTTGTAAAGAACAGGCAGCATCCAGAACAATCCAGCATCACACAGCTCTTTATGCAGCTCCAGCTATTTACAGTGTCCCCACGGCTGGCCATGTGTCACATGCTGAAGTGCCAGCAGCACAGTTCAAGCACACATTTCACAGTCACATTGAACCACCACTGTGTGTTCCTACACATTGCACGAGCACAGTGTCCATAAACAGTTACACAACACTCTTGTTCCACAGAAGCCAAGACCAGCAAAAAAAAGAATAACCAACCATTGATTTCAGGAGAAGCCAGGGTGCTACTTTAGCAACGACACAGCAGCTAGCTGGAAGTGTCACTACCTCAGAGGGCCACATTCATTTGCTAAGGATCAGATAACCCCACGACAGTCACCAACTTGTACACAGGTTCTGTACACAAGGGAAGCTCAGGGTAGCCATGGGAAGCTGATGGCAGGGTCTTCTCCAGGACCCAGCCTTTCCTTTGACAAGCAATCATTTTATGCACAACACCCCAACAGGCACAGCGTGGTGTGGTATGAAATCAGTCATGAGGATGTAGAGAACAAGTTGGTACATTACTGCACTGCTGATCTGTCACTGCCACAGTTGTCCCCTCTGGGGATAAAACATATTAATGACTTGTCCTGTGGTTATTGACATGGAGGGATTATTTATCTGTGGGGAAACATTTTGATGGGCTGATAGTTTAATAAATGATATTAACAGGTTCGCTGAGAGCCATGACTAATGCATTCCCTGAAATGTGCCACTGGGCTGTGTCACCACTGCAATGTAGGACTCAAGCATGTAGTAGATACCACATAAAGAATGGCCCAAAGTACTATCCCAGGGCATCTTCCCCCAGATGTTGAGGGAAAGGCTGGAACTGAATCTGCACTCTGTAGGTGGAGATCTTTTCCATTTATTCATCAACATTTGTTTACTTTAGGATTTCATTCCTATGACTCCTGCCACCACCAACTTTGTTTTCTCCTGGCCTTTTTTGAGCTTTCCTCTTTGTTCCCATCACAGGAGCCAGCTTTGTTCCAGTGGTCCTTTAAAGCAGCTCCTTGCTTTTGCACTCAGTCTGTGCTGCAGGACTCCTGCTGCTGTAACACAGACATCAGTCAAGGACAGGCAGTGCAACCTTGTCACAGAAGTGTCCTCACAAACCCAAACCTCAGCAAAACTCAGCTAGTGATCAGAGACTCGGCTCACTGTGAACAGGCCAGCACAGCCCAGGCCCAAGAGCCACAGCTCTCAGCCCCTGGTCTTGTAGCAGATACGGTTCTGCTGGACCAAAAGACAGTGACTGGAGGCACCTTACATTTGCCAACACCTGATGTTGTCTAGCATTTTTCAAGCTATTTAGAGATAAAAAGTGCTATGAAAGTGCAAAGTATCAGTTAGAGTTTTATAGAAATATTTCTAAATTACTTAAAAAATATTTCTTCTTTCAGAGATGCCAATATCAGATTATTTCTTCTTTCACTGGTTATGATAATTTCAGAAGATAGAGCTAAATGCACTGGGCATCAACACATCTTTTTTCTTGTTATGCATCATTTATGCATCTTGTTACGCAATAGTTCCTCTTTACTCTCATTTCCCCTTTGCTCTTGTGAGACCCCACCTCGAATATTGTGTCCAGTTCTGGTGTCCCCTGCATAAGAAGGGCACAGAACTGTTGGAATGAGTCCAGAGGAGGCCACAAAGATGATCCAAGGGCTGGAGCAGCTCTGCTGTGAGGACAGGCTGAGGGAGCTGGGGGTGTCCAGCCTTGGAGAAGAGAAGACTCCAGGGGGACCTTAGAACTGCCTTCCAGTACATGAAGGCATCCTACAGGAAGGCTGGAGAGGAACTTTTCATCAGGGTGTCTAGCAACAGGACAGAGGCATTGGGAAACAGATACATTTGGGTGTATCTGCTGACCATCACCACTTTTTACAGTGACTTGCAAGGTGGAACCAAGATTGAGACTTCTTCATACACAAAATACATCATCTGCTTTCCTCCACTATGAGCCCTTCCTGTGTCTCCAGAAATGTCACCCTTTGAAGTGGACATTCTCTCAGGATGGCATTCTCCTACAATTTGAGTGTTCATTTGGAGTATGGTGAATCTCTCTAGCCAGTTAGTACTGGACATCACAACATTTCCCTCTTTAAATAGTCCTTGTTTCATTCCAGCAGCAGGGGGAAAAGTCTCACAACAGTGGCACGAGTTCCATTGCTTGGTACCTTGAAAACTAAACAGACAACATGGCAGCAAGGAACCCCAGGAAGAACTGTTCTGCACTACAGGGAGCTAGACTGGATGGCCTGGCCTGGCCTGATGACTGGGTGAGCATCCCACTCTAATTTCTACTAGTTAAAAACTGACTCCACAGACTCTCAGGCTGAAAGAAAGGAGACCCCATAGACAGTAATTTTAATGCAGATCTGCTGCATAATCCAAGCCAGCCTGTGCTGCTCGCAGCAGCTGCTGACTCCTTTTTATCCCAAGCACTCCACTTTCATGCAAAATTTTTATGTCTCTGCAGATTTTTTTTTAACCCCTAAACAAACAGATCAAGAGCTTTGAAAAGACAGAATTACAGTCACTTTGCTAGGTCATGTCAAGACCTCTTTTCCCCTGATCCCCTGTTGTCACAGCAGTCATGGCAGTCTGCTATTGCCCTGCCAGTAGAGTTTCTCCTCCACCTTTTTCTTCTTCCACTGGCAGAAAAGCAGCATCTTAAAAGTCTTCCTGAAGGTTTTGTTACAGAGGGCATAGCACATGGGGTTAACAGTGCTGTTCACATAGCAGAGCCAATACCCAAGGTGCCAGAGCGTCGGGGGAATGCAGTCAGAGCAGAAGGTGGAGATCAACACCATGATGTTGTAGGGAGTCCAGGTGAGGATGAAGGCCAGCAGGATGGCGCTGAGAGTCTGCGCCGCTTTGCGCTCCTTCACCAGGACCATCCGCTTCCTCTTGGTGATCTGGCTGGTGATGTTGGGGTCCATGCTTTTGACGGAGGGCTCCTTGGACAGGGCAGCAGCACACGGAGTGATCTTCACCTTGCGGCAGCCGTTGTTGGCTTCCCGGCTGCCGTCGGCCTTCACCACCAGCCGGAACTTGTAGGCCACACACTTCTTACCTCTCTGTGCGTGGCCTTTGGCAGGTGACAGGAAGTATTTCTGGCTCTCAAAAGCATCTTCTTCAGGCTGGCCTTTGCCAACTGCAGCCACGCTCTCCTTAAACTCTTCCACCTCCCCCTTCGATGGGCTGGTGTAAGTTACTTGGAAAACTGCATCAGAGGCCAGTTTGTCCTCCTCCTCCTCCTCCTCCTCTTCCTCCTCCTCCTCAGAGGCGTAGCTGCTGCAGGTGGTTAGCTGCTCAGCCTTGGCCCACTCGTTGCACGTGCTCACTGCCTGGGACACCTTCACCGTGGCTGATGTGCTTCGACTGGATGAAGACCAGGAAGCCTGACACCTCTCTCTTTTGGCTAAGTTTTGCTGCTTGCAATTGAAACAAGACTTCAGGAAGGCTTTCTGAGGCTTTATCATCTCAAACTCTGCCACAGACTCGGAGCCCTGCAGCTCAGCGAGGTCCTTGGTGCGTTTCTCTGTCTCTTTGTAGATGCGACAGTAGAGAATGGTCATCACAGACACCGGGATGTAAAAAGCAGCAATTGCAGTGCCAAAGGTGATGATGGGCTCGTACAGAAACTGAATCTGGCACTCCTCAGGTGGCACTGTTCGCTCACCCACAAAGTACTGCCAGCACAGGATGACTGGTGCCCACAGCACAAAGGAGATCAGCCAAGCCAGCCCAATCATGATGCCGGCTCGCCGGGGCGTGCGTTTGGCCCTGTAGGTTAAAGGCCTGGTGATGGAGAAGTACCTGTCAAAGCTGATCACCAGCAGGTTCATCACCGAGGCGTTGCTAGCTACGTAGTCCAGTGCTAGCCACAGGTCACAGGCGAGGCTTCCGAGAGACCAATGGCCTATGAGGATGTAGGACGTGTAAAGGTTCATGGAGAATGTTCCAATGATGAGATCTGCGCAGGCGAGGCTGAGCAAGTAATAGTTGTTGACGGTTTTGAGCTGACTGTTAACCTTAAAGGAGATCATTACAAGAATATTTCCCACTATGGTTATTAAGCTTACGATTGCAGTCACGGTGGCAATAGTAATGACTTCCCAGAGGCTGTGCCCTTCCAGCTGCTTATGGTTGATGGATGAACTGTTTACAACAGTAGAATTGCTGAATAAATTTACTTCCATTCTCGTTCTGGGTGTACTGTCAGCAGGATCTTAGCACTGGGCCATGCTGCTTTTTGTACTAAAAAACATTCTTTTGGAGGCAGCTGTAAAGACAAAGGAAAAATAGAAAAAGAAAGCAGCTCATTAAATAGCAAAAACTTCCATTAGAGTTACCAAAACCCCTTTGGAAAACAATCTATCAGTGTATTTTTTGCTCTCTTCTTGCACTTTGATTGCTGTCCCTACCATTGTGCACAGAACTAAAGCCCACACACGTGCACTCCACAACAATGTGTGCTGGCAGCTTAAGGCACTCCTAAATGTAATCAAAACAACCATTGCTGCTTGAGCCAATCAATCACAGCAGCTCCTGTATTTTGAATATGTTAGGAGACACTCTACATATTCCTAAAGACAGACAGCTAAAGCTTTGCAGTGCAGTAAAGGCAGTGAGTCACTGTGTTGTTTCCTACACGACTATGCAGAAGACATATCAAGGTTTCAGCAATTATCTCTGGAAAATACAAAGTCACCAACAACAGAGAGTAAGAGGAAAGTTGCATGGGGAGATAGGAATTACACTGGCAGGGTGGCAGCTGGAAACAGGTGTTAGCTTTGGAGCAGCTGAGGGGGAATCTTTGAGTTAGGGAAGCAGGCAAGGCAAAGAAAATGCCTTTGAAAAAGTAAGTTAAGCAGGAAAGACTTTACTGGGAGATCTTGGGAGAGAAGAGACTGATTGGGTGAGGTGTGGGAGTGCAATTTGGCTAGTTTGGGCTGAGGACAGAAAGGATTCTATGAGTCTATGATAATATAC
Source organism: Indicator indicator (assembly GCF_027791375.1). NCBI lineage: Eukaryota > Metazoa > Chordata > Aves > Piciformes > Indicatoridae > Indicator > Indicator indicator. The sequence continues at coordinate 37,123,829 of NC_072013.1, forward strand.
GCCCTGACCACCAGTATACTTGGCTCTCTGCAGCTTTCAGAGCCAGCAGGAATTGCTGTCCTGACACAACTGTTCTTGAACTGAGCTGGGCAGGGAGATCACTGGCAATATGGTATAGAAACTAGAATCCATTTCTAAATAAAAAGTGCTCTTGCTATCGTCATGCAAAGCCTTCCCTCCCTAACGAGCTGATTTACTGTGATGCTTATAAAAATTGGCAGTAGCTGACCTGCTGATATGCAAAGACTTCTTCTTGGCATGTTGACCATTCCAGTCATCTCCTGGTATTCCGTCAGCTTTTGTCTAACAGCTCTATTAACCATTTGCAGTGGTACCTTTTTGCTCTCTCTTTGTGCATCGCTCAAGGCAATTCTGCCTGTGAATGGGACTTCTGTGTGCTATGGTAACATCGTTTATATTAATTGTCTGTCATCAGAGACAATAATAACAGGGAGTTCAGGAATAAATTCCCAAATGAAAACGCACATGTACACTATCATGACTTTGCTATCTGTCTCATTATAGTTGACACACGAGCTCCAGGCTTGTGAGTTATAATGATATTTCCTATTTGTTGCCAAATATTAGTGATTTTTTTTTCAATCTAGCTGTAAGTATGAATTAATGGGAGCTGTTAAAACTTGTACATCTCATCAGCTCGCAGTTATCTGCAGGCAGATTGTTCTTGTCACAGATTAATTGCACCACAGATGCAGGCACAGCTTGGGCTCACCAGCTTTTATTAACTCTGGTTCAGCACTGGGTCTGCCAGGCCCGTGGCTGGCTGCACAAGAAATCATTCAGATGCCTTTTGCAACCTGCTTGCCAGTGCTGTTCCCTCTTACTCTATTTATGTGCTTGTGTGGCACCGGAGTCACGCTAAGCTAATTTACTGATGTGCTGCACTCTGTGCCCCGGAACCAAGCCGCCCTTGGCACAGGTTCGGAGACACAACCGTCCATGAGTTTTGGCCATGTGTGACTGTTTTAATGTGTGTTGGCAGGTGCCAGCTGCTATGGCTGAGAGCCATCAGACATACCTGCAATTAGGGATTTGGGGAACTTCTCTGAAGGCAGCCTGAGTGCCCACCTGGTTCACACAGAACAGGACAAACCAGTCTAGCTCTACGGCACAAAGCTGTTCCTGTGCCCATGCTCTGCGTTCTCAGAGCAAGATGCTCCTCAAGAGGCTGCTCACATACACAGTGCAGGCTTGTGTGCAACACTGACAGATGAAGCTCAGTTGCTTTTTCCCTCATTTGCTACTGAAAGTTAACTTTGGATCCTGAACTTGGGGCACAACAACCCCATGCAACACTATAGGCCTGGGGAAGGGTGGCTGGGAAGCTGTCTGCTGGAAAAAGACCAAGTAACAAGCAATAGAAAAGGAAATGGCCTCACCAGGGGAGGTTTAGGTTGGATATTAGGAAAAATTTCTTCACTGAAAGAAACTGGCTGCCCAGGGGGATGGTGGAATCACCATCCCTGGACATGTAGATGTGGTCCTTAGGGACATGGCTTGGTGGTGGATTTGGCAGTGTAAGGTTTACTGGACTCAAAGATCCTAAGGGTCTAACTTGATGGATTCTGTGGTTTTGTATTTACTGTCACTTACTGGCATCATTATCCAGACTGCTAAGGTTACATTAACATGACTTTGCCCTTGCTAGAACTCACTATATGGATTTGAGAGGGATACTTTTTCTTCGCTGTTGTGCAGCCTGATTGAGTTGCAATATAGCAGCCAGGTTGTGGTGCTTCAGGATGTGGTTTAGTGGGGACCTGACAGTGTTAACAGTTGGATTCAAACCATCCTAGAGGTCTTTTCCGACCAACATGATTCTGATTTGCACGTGGTTGGTGAGACAGGAGTGCTGTTTTGGAAGCATTAAATGTGTTATGCTTGAAACGGAGGTGCAAAGCTATTTGATGTGCATTCGTGACACCGGCAAGGGTGCCTGTGGTGCCTGCCAGCAGCTCGCCTCAGACAGAGAGGGGCAGGCCTCGGGGCACCGCCGGGCAAGCCTGGCCCCTGGGGCTGTGCGGCGCAGGCAGGGGGAGTTGCCAGGATGCTGAGGGGACTGGAGCACTGCCCTATGGGGAGAGGCTGAGAGCCCTGGCGCTGTTCAGTCTGGAGAAGAGAAGACTGAGAGGGATCTGATCAATGTCTATCAATATCTGAAGGCTGGGGTCAAGAGGGAAGGGACAGGCTCTGCTCAGTTGCACCCTGGGATAGCACAAGAGGCAATGGAGAGAAACTCCAGCACAGGAGGTTCCACCTCAACACGAGGAGGAACTTCTTCACTGTGAGGGTTCAGAACACTGGAACAGGCTGCCCAGAGAGGTTGTGGAGTCTCCTTCTCTGGAGACTTTCAAGACCCTTCTGGATGCATTTCTGTGTGAGCTGTGCTGGATTCTATGGCCCTGCTCTGGCAGGGGGTTGGACTCGATGATCTCTGGAGGTCCGTTCCAACCCCTAACATGCTCTCATGCTCAGATCCCCGCCGCCAGGCTGGCTGGCCGCTGGGGCTGTGCAGCGCAGGCAGGGGGAGCTGCTGAGGACGCGGGCCACGCGCCGCCATTTCCCTCTCTCGGCCTCCGCGGGCGTCCCCTTTCCGGCAGTAGGCGGAGACCGGCGTGGGCACGGGCGGCGCGGGGGAAGGCTGCGGCCCGGCCATGCAGGCTGAGCGGGGCGGCAGCCGGCCGCGCAAAGAAGGGGGCCGGCATGGCCGCCGGCGGCCCGGCGGCGCCGAAAAGGCAGCTGAGCCGGTGGCTGAAGGAAGCGGCACGGACAGCCAAGGCCGCGGAGCAGGCGGGGGCCGGGGAAGAGGCGGCACTCACGGGCACCGAGGAGGCGGGGGCCGAGGCAGGCGAGAGCCGCGAGGTCGGCGGGCAGCGCCGCCACACACCGCCCCCCATCTCCGCCGGGTAAGCAGGAGCAGAGCCCGCCCTCCGCGGTAGCGGGGGGAGACGGGGCGGCCCTTGGGCGTCGGGCACAGCCCTTCGCTCTCCTGCTCCTCCCCGAGGTGGAGCCAGCCTAGCAGCGGCCCGCCGTGGCCCTTGGGCTTCGGGCACAGCCCTTCGCTCTCCTCCTCCTTCCCGAGGTGGAGCCAGCCGAGCAGCGGTCTCCCGCGGCCCTTGGGGTTGGGGTGCGACCCTTAGTTCTCCTGCTGCTTCCCGAGGTGGAGCCAGCCGGGCAGCGGTCTCCCACGGCCCCTCCGAGGGGCTGAGGTGGTGGGGAGGGTATGTGGGGCGTTCGGACTGGCAGCGTTACCTTGGCTTGGCAACTGCACTTCCCTTCCTTCCTTGGAACAGCAGCAGCCAGCAGCTGCGTGCTGCAGGGGGAACTGGAATTTTCTGGCCAAAATACGTTTATAATTCTGTGCTGAAAAACACAAAGCTGATTTCGAAAAGTGCATCTGAAAAATACATCTCTTTGCCCACAGAGATGAGGAATTGCTGGTCGGTTTTGGCAGAGCTGATGAGAAGTTTGAATGAAGGTGTGTCTTGTCCGTCCTGCGGGATTAGCAATGCAGACGTGGCATAGCTGCTCTTGCAGAAGTGGCATCCGTGTTGCTCTGGATACATGTACTTAACTTGAACACAGGTTAATGGCTGTGCTTTGACTAATGATGAAATGTTTTAGCAGTTTATAAGTAGCACAGACATGCCGAAGTTTGCCACAGCTACGCCTTCAATTTCCTGTAGAGATATTTGTATGCTTCCTAGTATTCACCACAGCATGAGATCAACACTGGACCTTTAAAAACAGTTTCCATTTATCAGTGCTCTGACACGACTCCATTCAGATTGCCTTGCTTCTGGTAGTGTTGTTGCAGTGTAGGAACCTGGGATGTCCCTGAACTGGCAAAAAGATGACAATGATGACCTAATACTGATTGGTTTTGGCAGCACAGGGAGCCCTAATGGAGATGGACCAGCTGCTGCCCTATTTGCAGCATTGCATAGATTAGATTCACTTTGACTTTTATGAAGCTGTGACTTCCATTTGGCCCAGCCAATGTTTTATCTGTATTAGAACTCTCACAGCTGCTGGTGGATTTTAAAAAAGTGTTAACTCTTCATCCCTCTTGTGGTTGTCTGGAGATGCATTTTAGCACTCAGGATGTGAGAGATAAAAGATGCAGTGGGATCAGTGCTGTTAGCTAGAGCACTGCTTGGCAATTTCACTTGTAAGTGATACAAATTGCTGAGTTCATTCTGATGTGTGCAGGCAGGTTTGGATTCTGGGTGTGAAACAATAATGCTCCCTTATCAGCCACAGAGGGAAATCCAGCAGTTGTGTTATCTAAGTAAACTTCTATCCTGGAATGATTTTTTTTTCCAAGTCATTCAGCCATTTGTTGCTAAGTTCAAATGCCTTTGTGTCTGTGTTCTCTCTGGTGGTGGTGAGCCAGCAGAACCCACTCTGTTATTTAAAAGGTACACTCAGGAAGGGAATTATGTTTTATGTATTAATTTTTGTCTAGATTGCTGTTTGATAAATTTCGGGAAGCAGGTAAAAAATCTGTATTGGGACAGCTTGCACTATCTTTTGCTTCATCACAGTGTCACTGACTCTGGCATGCTCTCCATCTTAGTCCAGTACAGTGTCTTGGTTTGGTTTTGGCCAGGGTTGGGTCTTTAGAAATGAAGCAATAACTAAGATTTCCCCAGAACTTTACTAAAGATTATTTAAGTGTAGTGCTCTTCCTGCACTGGAAGCTCCTGATATTGAGCACTGCATGGTCTCTTAGCACACCTGCCACAAATCTTGTAGCAGCTCGAATGGGACTGGCTTCCAAAAACCCAGCCATGGTGTCCACAGCTGTGCCAGTCTGCAGCTGCTGCTGTTTAGTGTAACCTCTGCACCAATCTCATTGTTTACCACAGGGAGGACCTCCTCCTTCTATCCTCTTCTGTCTTCTGTCTGCATGGCCAGACAAGTTCCCTTGTACTTTCTTTGGTGTGTGCTAGCCTGTGTTTTCTGAAAAGACTCAGCTCTTCCCAGGTAGGAGATAATCCCCTTTTGTTCCCAGTTAGTGTTCTCTCTTTTCAGCAGTGCCTTGTTTCACACAAGTGTGCCAGCTCAGGAAGAGTGGGTGTCGGCCCAGAGTAAGTGTTTGTGTGTGAGGAGATCTGGCTGTCTTTCAGCAACAGCCTTCAGATCTTCTCCAGTGGGGATATGTAAATTGCAAACCTGGAGGGCTGGATAATAACATGGGAAATGTGAGTGGTCTCACTACATCGCTCTTCTTGCTGCGTGCTTCTCTGAAATTCTCCTTTACTGTTTTTTCAAATGGGTTTTGAAATTCACTGGAGAAGGGAGGCTGAGCAGGCTGTAATTTTGTAATACCTCAGGTTTCCAAGGGCAATTCCAGCCCTTTTGCTTTCTGGGGTGAGAACTGTGGAGGATTATACCCTGCATTTCCACACTGCCAGTGTCAACTGGGCATTTTGGAGGAGTTTTCCTGATAGGTTGGGATCGTTCTAGCATTGCATAATCAAGATTTAGATGACCTGTTATTATTTCCTGAAAATAATTCTGTGTCCAGGCTCTTCTGTAGTTTTAAAGCTATGGCAAATTTACCATTGTGTCTGTTTATAACCCATTTGTTGATAAAACACTTGCTGCTGAGTTGGAAATTTAAGTAATTCTTGCTGGCTCTTTAGTCATTGCCTGAGAAGTTTGTCCTTTTTTGTGTCTTCAGTTACAAAAAGCTTTATTACAGAATCTACATTAAATTGTATTAAATAACTGTATTTGGGTTTCTTGACTGCTATGGAGAGAGCAGTAAAATGCAAACAAAGTTAGAGGTGAAGTGTGGTAATAAATCCAAACTGCATTAAAAACTCTTGCAAAAGCTGTACAGTTTTGACAGGGAAGTAGAATTTGGCATTAACTTGCACCATATTTTGGCAGCAATATTTCTAAGGCAGCTGCCTTCCTTTCGAACCACTGCTGAGGGCAGCTGCCTTCCTTTCATACCACTGCTGAGGGCAGCTGCCTTCCTTTCATACCACTGCTGAGGGCAGCTGCCTTCCTTTCATACCACTGCTGAGGGCAGCTGCCTTCCTTTCATACCATTGCTGAGGGCAGCTGCCTTCCTTTAGAACTACTGCTGAGGGCAGCTGCCTTCCTTTAGAACTACTGCTGAGGGCAGCTGCCTTCCTTTAGAACTACTGCTGAGGGCAGCTGCCTTCCTTTCTAACCACTGCTGAGGGCAGCTGCCTTCCTTTCATACCATTGCTGAGGGCAGCTGCCTTCCTTTCATACCACTACTGAGGGCAGCTGCCTTCCTTTAGAACTACTGCTGAGGGCAGCTGCCTTCCTTTAGAACTACTGCTGAGGGCAGCTGCCTTCCTTTAGAACTACTGCTGAGGGCAGCTGCCTTCCTTTCATACCACTGCTGAGGGCAGCTGCCTTCCTTTCATACCACTGCTGAGGGCAGCTGCCTTCCTTTCATACCACTGCTGAGGGCAGCTGCCTTCCTTTCATACCATTGCTGAGGGCAGCTGCCTTCCTTTCATACCACTGCTGAGGGCAGCTGCCTTCCTTTCATACCATTGCTGAGGGCAGCTGCCTTCCTTTAGAACTACTGCTGAGGGCAGCTGCCTTCCTTTAGAACTACTGCTGAGGGCAGCTGCCTTCCTTTCATACCACTGCTGAGGGCAGCTGCCTTCCTTTCATACCACTGCTGAGGGCAGCTGCCTTCCTTTCATACCACTGCTGAGGGCAGCTGCCTTCCTTTCTAACCACTGCTGAGGGCAGCTGCATTAATTTCTGGCATTCATTTCAAACCTGTGTTGGTTTCTTTCAGATTTGCTGGGTTTGGATATTTTAATTTGGTTGTTTCTAATCATGTGTTTGAAGCTACAGGAGGATGTTATTTTTGCCCTGTGCACCAGGGAGAGGAAAGTATAGTGGTGGCACGTTGAAGTCTCATTGTTCTGTGAACCAGTGGAGGCTGGACACCACTTTACCTGTTTTATACTGCTGTGATTGTACTCAGATTCCCTCGGGTTGGTAATGGGCAACCAACTGCGCTACTGGCAAAGCCCGAGAGACAGTGCTGGTTGAGTGAGTTCTCCCCTCCTCTGCTGGGTGCTAATGTAGGAGATCAGTGTTGTTCATGAATAATTGACTTGCCCATACGCTGCCTGGTAGGCCCAGCTGTGGATCAGAGTTATAGATGAAAGCTTTTATTCTTTCTCTCAGCAATTCAGGAGAGCGCTCCCTGAGGAACTCCCCAGCTCCTCTCTTAAAACAAGATGCTGCCTGTCTCAACCATGGAATTGGTTTGCAGAGCACAGAGAGAAGTGTTGTTACTCCTTGTGAAGAGGAGAGAAGCTCTTGCACTCACTAGGTCTTCCTGTAACTAGGGTGTGTGTCGATTTGCCTGGCGTGGTTACTGAGGTTCTGTGCACTCCCTCCCAAACGAACCCAACTCCCGTTATGCCCAGCTGCTATACCAAATGGCCAATTGCTTTGGAGATCTCTCATCTTGAATCATTTTCCATTGGGTTTGTCTACTCAGTTCATCTACTCTGCGTTAAACAAACCAAACAGGGTTACAAGTATTAATTTTTAGTAAAATTATGTGGAATTGATAGTTAAAGGTCCGCTTGAGATCGGCCCAATATTATCCTCCACTTCTGCCTTCTCTAACTTTCTTGGAATTCCTATTTTCTGTATTTGTAGCATTTTTAAATTGCTCTGTGAAATATACAAACAAAACCAACTTTATGAACTTGTGGACCTGGTGCTGGATTTTATTTTGATGATCCTTGCCCACTGCCTGTTGAGGAAAATTCCTGTCCTTTCTGTTTATTACATTTGCAATTCACTAAATGTTCTTTCAGCCATACCCTCCATGTGCATGTGCTGTTACTTCAGTGCAGTTGGAGCTGGCAGGTCTGTTTCACTGTTCCTGTGTTGGCTTTATTGGTACAGAGTGGAGGTTGACAGACCCATTTTAGTGCAAACTTTCTCCTTTATGGTTAGCTCCAAGATGGCATCGCCTTTATTTAGTGTTTATAATATCTTCATTCCTGTGGTCCATGTGCATGTAGGACTGATGTAAGAAAACATCTAATGCTGTCAGCATCACGTAAATTTGTCCTAATTAGTGTGAGCTAAACCTTCAAAGTCTAAGCAATTGCAAAAAGCCATCTGTTCACAGGCACAGGAACAAAACCTTGGGTTTTTCAAATACAGACACATTTGCTTTCCTTGAGAACACTGTAGCAGAGCTTGTGCAGATAAGGGTATCACAGATTTTTGGGTTTGGAACACAATAAATCTTTTGATGTTTTATGTAAATGTGCTCAAAAGCAACTAGGAAACAGCTTTGATTAATGTGCATCAATTTGTGAGCTGTACTTGATTACTAATGATGTGTGACGAGCTTCTCTTCTCAGGATTGTCTCTCCTAAGATGTGAAGAGGCACTAACTGATTATGAATGAAATGTGGATTATTTTACTCTGAGTGTGTTGATTTAGATTAAGCCTCTTGAAATGTTTGTGAACAAGTGGTTAGAAACTTCTTCAGGGTTGGGTCAGTGTCAAACTGCTGTCGATGAAATAGGCTTCTGCAAGCCTTGGCTCTGTGTCTGCTTGTGCACAGTGTTTCTATTAATAATTCAGATGAAGGAGTAAAATATACAGTGTTAAGATTTGCAGACGGGAGGTTGGAGCACAGAACAGCCTCAACAAATGGCAGAAACAGCCTGTAGCAGGGTGTAATTCAAGGTTAAATATAACAACTACATTTACACAGGAAAAATCTACAGAGGTATGTGACTGGTTAAGCTGCAGCTCTAAAGAAGGGAGCCACAGCTTCGTGGCTGAGAAAGTATCGATTAGCAGTGCAGTCACACTGAAAAACTGATTCTGCTTCTGCAAGATTTGGAGCAGCTGAGGCAAGTTCTGAGAGCAAGACTGAAGCAAGGTGTGAGGCTGAGAAGATGGGACACTTTGGGGAAGCCTGGGTAGCAATGTGGCACAAAGTGGAAAGGTTGATGCTAACAGATCTGTTTAGTCAGGACAAGAAAAAGAAAACACTATTAAAGAGGAGGAGGTTTCCTTTGGGCACTGAGAACAAAATTGTGACTGAAGGGGTTGACGGATTGTGTAATGCATTGTGTAGGAAGTAAATGGAGATCAGTACTGAAAACTATTGTCAAAGGTTTTGAGATTGTGGTGAAGGTTACTGAGGCTGCTCCGCAGAGCTGCTGTGTAACCACTTGTCAGAGCCTGATTTTCTTTTAGCCTTGTTTTCTTTCCTTTTTTCAAGGTTATCTTTGTAATGGAAAAAGATAAACACATTTTATCCAGCCAGAGTTAATTTATTCTTTTCAGCTTCAGGATAATAGTGAAACCTGCTTTTTCCAGCTCTGGGGTTTGCAATCTTTCATAATACCCCCTGAACGTTTAGTGTGGAATGGTTTAGGGAGGTTTATTGTGATTCCTTCATGATGTTTTACCAACTTCCCTGCTGGTTTAACTTGGGATGCCTGTACCGAAAGCTTTCCATTACACAGCTGAGCATACAGCATCATTGCTGCATAACAGCTTTGTGTCTGACTTTTAAAGTTGTGTTGGTGACTTCCTTGGGAAGAACTTGGGTATTTTTATAGTTTGGATGGCTGCACATTGCTGTCCTCACCTACATAAATGCTTTTGTTCCTCTTTTTCCCCTCAAGTCCTGGGGGCAGGAATTTGATAGCTTTCAAACCGGTTGCCCCCCAAATTTACTAGCTTAACCAAATCACTTTATAGCTCCGTATTTTGTTAGCTGTGTGAAACACACCTTTAAACCAGAACCTTAGTTAGAGTCAAATATCCTATAAAATGGAGTGGATTTTGTCCAGATGGGATGTCCAATGGTAACACCGTGAACAATGGTGAAGCTCTCCCAAGAGCTTCCCATCATAATTAAGTGAACATCTTGGAATTTAGGGAAACCCTAAGGCTACGGCTGTAAGAACATCCATCCATCTTCAACTGGGTTTTGGCTCTGCAGCCGTGCTGGTGGCCACCAGCAGATGGGGCAGGCGGCCCAGCCGCCACCCGGCGGGTCGCGCTGCCCGTGCAGAGAGGGAGCCGGCACTGGAGGCTGAGGTAAGGATACGTGCCCGGCGTGGGTGCGAAGGTTTTTCTCGTCCCCTGGTGATGTTTTCTGAGCGTACAATGGACCGTATGGCAATCACACATAGGTATGAGTTATTAGGACTTGCCACTGGGTATTCGTTGCAAACGTGACTCCAAAGGAAAGTTATTTGCAAGTAGGGAACACTTGGTAATTCTGAGCTAAAAAAAAAAAAATCTTATTGTGCTGCTGGGATGAGTGGCTGGTCCCAGAAAACATCAAACATCAGGTCCATCCAGTGAGACATAGGAGATATTTATGCCAAAGAGCACACAAATTGGTAGAAGTGATGAAATTTAAATAAAAAAGTGTTCCACAGAGTGCTGCTGCTGTTTCCCTCACAAAGCAGCTGGGTGGTGTCAGGACCCCAGTTAGGGGTTTCCAGCCAATCTAATGGTGCTGCACTGACTTTTCTGGCTCTCAGCAGGTTTCACTGTATTTTAAAGAAACAAAGAATTACTGGTTATTGATTCAGTGGTGATTTAGAGCCTTATAACAAGTACAGAGGAATATTTCTTAAAGGTTTTCATAATCAAAGGATTTCAAGTCAGTGTGATTTGGTGTTTTTATGGCAAGACATAGAGGGGATCCATTTCCCACTGTTCTTTTCCATGTATGTGATTCCTTTGTGCTTTTATGTGCTTGTGATTTTTCACTCTTTTTTCTTTTTTTTTAACTAAGGCTTTAAGTCTTCTGCGGGTGGACTTAATAATACATAGTGCTGGTGAAACCCATAAATCTGCTGAAGTGTGTGAGAACCTTGCCTCAAGTCCTGTTTCTATTCCTGCTTCACTTTTCCCAGAGGCTAACCATAGAGTTGCAGACTCTACAGGCTCTCTTTAACCCTGGAGTATCTTGCAGAGCGAGGAGTGGTGATCTGGGCCCACAGCTTTTCCTAGGCTACTGCTCTGTCACTGGCATGTTGTGAGATCTTGATGTTTGTCTTGATGATTGCTTGGCAAACTTAAGGGTTTGATTTTTCAATGTTATTTATTTATTTTCTATGGTTTTTCAGACTGCTACTCAAATTACTCAGGCCTTGAGCAACCTGTTCCAGTAGAAGGTGTCCCTGCCCATGGCAGGGGGGTTGGAACTAGATGAGTGTAATACTGGTGGACTCCAAGTGGTTTCCCTGCTGATGGAACAAACCACAGGGGAGGTTGTCTATCAGCTGTCTAGAAAGCTGAGCACTGTCTAGAGCTCACTGCTGCAAAATGGATGTAAAGTCCTCCTGCAGTTAATGTTCTGTAACACCTAGGGCTGGCAACCAGTGCAGACTCTTGCAGGCAAAGTTGTGATGTGCATAGGAAATCCTGGGACTATCCCAGCAAGTACAGCCCAGTATTCCTTTACCTTGCAGGTAATTTGGATGTTTGTACTTTCAGCCAGGTCAAAATCATTCTTAGCACTGTTTCCCAGTGGTGCTGAGATCATTGTGCAGCAACTCCTCCTTTTTAGAACGACACTCTAGATCAGTGGCAAAATGAAATGACATTTTAACTCCTTGGTTTTGTAATGGTGTTGGGTCTGCAGACAATGATTCTTTGCTACTTTATTGCATGTTAGGGAAGCACATTCTTTAAGGCTGTTTAGGAAAACATATCTTTCAGAGTATTTCCTCCCCACCCCTCTCCAAAACAGTCAGACATGAAGAGGAAGGAGTGTCTGAGATTTGCATGGTGATTCCCCAAATGTCTGCAGTGAGTGGCGTTCAGGTCTGATCAACAACTAACAAAGGGACTTTTGAGTGAATGCGAAGACATCAGTGGTCCAGCATCAGCTGGTGGGAGGTGTAAAACAGAACATTACTGTTCTTGAGCCTCTCAAGAGGCTGATAGTCACAGAATAAACATGGAGTTAAAGTGTTGGATAGGTTTGCATCTGTTTGGGTAGATTTATTTGAGCCTTGTTTAGTGATACGCTTTTCACAGATGTTCTCTCTAGATAGGAGTAATGTTGGGGGTTTCTTGTTTGGTTGGGTTTTGTGGGGTTTTGGGTTTTTTTTTGGCAGCTGTATAAGAAGCATAAGAACTTTTAAGGATATAGATTTTTCTTTTCATTATTTACATATTGTAACTGGCTACACATGACTAATTGTTTGAATGCCCTGTATGACAATTCATAAATCACTGTGTTTTGTTACTGAAGTAAGTAAGACAGCTTCTAGAAGCATACTTGGTGAGCATTGGAGCAGTGACAGTGTAAAACCTTCAAGAAGGGGTTTCTTTCTGTTGTGATTCTGGAGATGTTTTTCCCTTGAACTGCAGCATCATTGCTGCTATGCAAAGCATAAGTTTCAGAATAGGATGTCTCTCTGGGTTAGTTCTATCTTTAGCTAGCCCAAAGAGATGAGTTCCAGTATCCCAACTTTTATGAAATGTTCTTAGGATTTCATCCCTCTTTTCAAAAAATCTCATCCTGTACAATAAAGATTAAAAACTTTTTTTCCCCCCTTCATGCTACCTGTTCTCTCAGCTGCCCTTTCTGCTAATTAAGCTTCTCTTTAGCTTTGGTAGATCTCTCTAAAGGTCACCAATAGAGCAGACTAGTGAAGAGGATTACTCTTTGCAGGGATATTTTTTCTCTTTTTGTGAAAGAACCTCTCTTGAGGCTTTTCTTTCCTCAGTCTAAAGAAAAAAAACCCCAGCGTTAGCTTTTCCCTTTTCCCTCAAGTTGAAAAATGGTTTGTAATAGAAACTTGAACTCGTACTGCTAGAGCTATTGTGAGCCTTAAGGAAGCAAATTGTTTCTGTTAATGAGACACAATGCTTTGAAGTCACTGGAGGCCTACTTCAGATTCATCAGTAGGTGAACACGCCAATGCGAGAAGTCAGTGAGCACACAAATGTGTGTGACCTGACCTCATCCCTATTAACACCTGTGAAGAAATTATCTTCAACTCGCTCTGAGGATGGGATACATTTAACTTTTGGAGCACTACCTAATCTTACTAATGCTGTTGAAATATCACAAGTGTAGTACACAAGATATTCAATCTGAAGATTTTTGTGTTTGGTTTTGCATTTCATTAGGTATAGTCTGGGACAAAAATGAAACATATAAGCAAAAGTTTTTACAAATACCTATAGTGACTTGTCTGCACTGGCTGCCAAGGATTTCAGTGACTTTTACAAATGTTTGTTTTCTGCTGAATAATTGGAAGGGGATAAGATCTCATGTAAATTAAGTGAAACCCTCAAGAAGAAGTATAATGAAAAGTGGTTTAATTGTTTCCAGTGACACAGCAAAGCAGATTATTGTGCTCCTCAATAATAAATGTTTATTTTCCTGCCTCATTGTATTCTTTGTTAGTCACTGCAAATACTGTTTATGATGCAGAGAAAAATGTCTCTTACTGAAGTAATGTGTTATTTTGGCTGCTTCTCAAAGCAGAGCAAATCAGCCCTGTGTTCTGCCACTTCACATTAGAAGCTGCTTGTGCACAAGGTTCCAGAGCCATTAGCCCTGATGCTCTGGTGTGAAAGGGCAGCCAGTGGATCTGCAGAGCCTGTTTGAGAGGCAGAGTGCAGGATGGAAAGGTTCCAGTGTGCAGTGAGGAGTGAATGAGGGGTTTGAAGCATGGGAAGAAGTTCGAACTGCGGTCTGTTTGCTTCCCACTTTCAAATGCAAAGTGCAGTCAACTGGGTTTGTTTGTTTGTTTGTTTTCATTCTCCAGTAACCTGCCATGGGACTCTAAATGCTTTTGGAACTGAATTTCCCTCAGTTGCTTTACTTCAGTCCCTTTGTACTTTGTGTAAAAACATGATACCCTTACCATGACCCAACAGTCATTGCAATCTGGGGAGGTCCCCACTGACTGGGAAAGGGGACACATAACTCCCATTTTCAAAAAGGGAAAAAAGGATGAGCCAGGGAACTACAGGATGAGTCAGTCTCACCTCTGTGCCCAGTAAGATCATGGAGTAGATCCTCCTGGAGGCACTGCTGAGGCAGAAGAATAAGGAAGAGGTGATTGGGTACAATCAGCATGGCTACACCAAGGGCAGATCCTGTCTGACAAGCCTTCTGTGACAAGGTCACAACACTAATTGATGAAGGTCAAGCAACTGATGTCATTTACCTGGATGTGAGCAAAGCCTTTGACACTGTTCTGTACCACATCCTGGTCTCCAAGCTGGTGCAGTCTGGGGTTGATGGATGGAGCATTCAGTGGATGAAGAACTGGCTTGATGGCTGCACCCAAAGAGTGGCTGTCAATGGCTCCATGTCCCAGTGGAGGCCAGGGACAAGTGGAGGCTCTCAGGGACCAGTGCTGGGACCAGTCTTGTTCAGCATCTTTTTTGGTGACATGGACAGAGGCATTGAGTGCACCCTCAGCAAGTTTGCTGATGACACCAAGCTGTGTGGTGCAGCAGACAGCTGGAGGGAAGGGATCCATCCAGAGGGACCTGGACAGGCTGGAGAGGTGGGCACAAGCCAGCCTTAGGAGGTTCAAAAAGACCAAGTGCAGGGTCCTGCATCTGGGTCGAGGCAATCCCAAGCACAAACACAGGCTGGGCAAGGATTGGCTGGAAAGCAGCCCTGAGGAGAGGGACTTGGGGGTGCAGGGGGATGAGAAGCTCAACAGGAGCTGTCAGTGTGCACTTGCAGCCCAGAAAGCCAACCAGAGGGAGGTGATTCTCCCCCTCAGCTCCACTCTGCTGAGACCCCACCTGGAGAACTGCATCCAGTTCTGGAGCCCCTAGTACAGGAGAGAGCTGGAGGTACTGGAAAGTGTCCAGAGAAGGGCCACGAGGATGAGCAGAGGGCTGAAACTCCTCTCTTATGAAGACAGACTGAGAGAGTTGGGCAAAGAGAAGGCTCTGATGAGACCTTCTTGTGGCTTTCCAGTATCTGAAGGGGGCTACAAGAAAGCTGGGGAGGGACTTTTTAGGGTGTCAGGGAGTGACAGGACTGGGGGGAATGGAAAAAAAATAGAAATGGGTACATTCAGAATGAATATTAGGAAGAAGTTTTTTGCCATTAGGGTGGTGAGAGACTGACACAGGTTGCCCAGGGAGGTGGTGGAAGCCTCATCCCTGGAGGTTTTTGCAGCCAGGCTGGATGTGGCTGTGAGCAACCTGCTGTAGTGTGAGGTGTCCCTGCCCATGGCAGGGGGTTGGAACTGGATGAGCCTTGAGGTCCCTTCCAACCCTGACAATTCTGTGATTCCATGATTCTAGGCATTTCAGAGCATTGGGAGTTACTGTATTTTCATGGGGTGTGGGAGATGTGACTTGAGATGCATTTGTGCAGAGAAGGGAATCAAATTGATTTCCACTTTCTGGCTAAAATGCTGTCGTTATGCAGCAGCTGAATAAACAGGGATTGTGTTTATTTACACTCTCTCTCCAAGGTGCTTTGTTTTGCTATTTCACTCTCTTATGCCCCAGTCCCCATCTCTTCTTAGGTCGTTTCAGGGCAAACAGCTATTTTTGCTGGAGAAAGTTCTGTGTTTCTGTCACAAATGTACAGTGGTGATGGAGCTGGTAAGGGAGTTTGAATACTGCCTGCATTTCTTTTGCCCTGCAGCAGGTGATAGCTTTCAGAACAAGTGCATGACACACATTGGTGGTGGTATAAAATTCTGCTTCTGACTTACCTGAGTCAGGACAGAGTGATGTCTTTATGCCCTTTGTAATCTGTGTTGTGCTGATATTTTGATATATAGACAAAATCCTCAAGTATGTTCATCATTCATTCTTAAACTATTTTCTAGCAGCTGGGGACATCCTGCTCTAGGAGCTCCACTATTCCTACACCACCCTTGAGCTATACTGCTAAAGAGCTTGAAGACAGGGAGCAGGGTATGTTGCTGCCTTTTGTTTTGGAGGAGCATCAGAGAGAAACATTTTCCATCATACAGCTGTCTTTTGAACTACAGCACATGTGAATTCTACACAAATCTATCTCTAGGAAGCAAACCCACCACAAACCAGACCTTTAGCAGGGATTTGCTGCATAATGGGACAGTACTTTGCAGGGTGCCTGAGGGAACTCTGATTAGTTCCTCCTCTTTGCTGAGCTTGTGCTAGGAAGGAGATTACTGCCTTGCACAGAGAAAGTTGATAATGGAGGGCATGAGTGGCTGCTGGTTTTGAACTGTCAGGGAAAGTCTGCCATGATTATGAGACAGGTGTTGCAGTCTCTAAGTTTGGAAGCATGTCCTTGGAATTACATGTTTGCTCATTTCTGCTTTCCTGGCATCACTGTATTGACTTAGGGTTTGCAGACATCTATGGAAATGAAAAGGAGAAAAACAGCTTTGAGTGGCCTAAGACGAGGAAGAAGGGGCTTGGTGTCTATTTCTCAAGTGGGTGGTTAGTACTCTGTGTGTCTTTGCTGATTTCCTGCTGCCTAAAGAAAGAGATTATTTTTAGGATTGGTCTCAGAAATGCTGTTTAAAAGTCTGGGAGTTGAGGATGATATCTTTTTGCTGTAATGTTGCTGGTCATACCTGGTTGTTTTGTCTAGTGTGACCTGATTTTTTGATCAGTGTCATTCAATTTATATATATCCTGTTTGCTTGTTCCTTCATAGGTGGTTTTGCATTCAACTTTATAGCTACACAAATTTGTTTGCACGTTAGGCAATCTGCTTTCTATCCTTAATATCTTTTATATCATCTGTTGGACATCAGTTTACTCTCTGGCTCTGCACTGGTCCTCAGAATGATGCCTTTTTGACAGCCCTTTCTGAAAATGTCATCAGAAGAGGCTCTTTGTAAGTGCAGCCCTATGGCTTCATCATGCCACACCACCAATGTGATAAAGCAAGTTAATTTAAAAAATGCATAATAGCTGGATCTGCCACTTGGACACAAGGGCAGGAGAGATGTGAGGGGTTTCAGTAGAAGGTGAAATTAGAATTGGGAAAAGGCAGTATATTAGCAATGAAAGATGAAAAGTGTAGGGAATGAGCTGCTGACAGTGTTGCAAACAGAGCAGGGAGGAGAGCAGAATGCTGTCCCCTGTGATTTCTTTTGTAGTACCTTATAGGGCTTCCTATTGATAGTGCCTCCTTTCACAGCTTAATTTTTCACCATGTGAGTATTTGTTTGCAGTGTGCTGTTGTTATGTGATAATTGATCTGAAGACGTGACAGATGTTGAGTGTTTAAGATAGAATTTCCCACTGTGACCCAAAGATCAATACTTGTATCCTGAAACTCTCAGATGATGCATTGCATGTCCGGGTGACCATCCTAAAGCACTAACTGAAAAAGGAGACTGAAACCAGCTGCAAATGGTCTAAAGTTCTTGTTGGAAGTTTTACCAATCAGCATAAATATTTGTAGCAAAGGATCCTTCTGAAATGTTGAAAGATGTGAATCTGACAAGGCACACCTGTGCCTGCAGAAGGATTCCATGGAACAGGAATGGCAATGGAGAGTCAAATGTTTAGCGGAAAGAGAAAACAAACTCTGCTTTAGAAGAGGAAGTTTAACATTGCAGGAAGTTTAAGCCAAGGACACGGCTTACACTTAGCCAGGCTAGTGGAGAACTGCTGCCGGATATGAAGAGGGGACCTGCTTCCCAGATCCCTTGTTTCATGGCATGCTTCCAGCCTGTCTAACCACTGTTTGTGCTTCTCTGACATGAACTGATAGGAAGAACTTCAGCTGGCAGAGTGCTAGCAGTAGGAAATGGAAGAAAACTCTTGATTGTTTTCCTGCCATGCTATAGTTAGCTGTACAGTTTCAAAGGATACTCAGCTGGTTGGTGTCTTGCAGAATGTTTTTCTGCTTTAATGCTGTGCAAGTTGAAAAAAATACATCAGTGTGGGGAAATAACATTAATTATTTCCATGGTTTGAAATCCTGAGAAAAAAATAATGTGTTTGCTGATTTACAAAAGAGGTGCATTTAAAACCCTCTACACTTTTAACTTGGTGGTAAATATTATCAAGTTAAAGGTAGGAAATGGTTATTTTTTTAGTCAAGTGTAAAATGTTTTAGAGAACACTTAATTCTTAATATATCAGAGCTGAAATTTTTTGAAAGGTGGTTTGTTGGGGGTTTTTGTTTGGATGGTGGGTTTTGGGGGATTTGTGGAGTTGTTTTTCTTTCTTATTTTTCTAGTGACAAAAGCAATACTGTATTGAGATATTTTGCCTTGCATGAGAAACCCTGACGCTTCTTCGATATGTTGGTTTTGATCTTGGTAGAGAATTGCTGGATTTGTGTTCACAGAATCACAGAGAGTTAGGGGTTGGAAGGGATCTGGAAAGATCACCCACTCCAACCCCCCTGCCAGAGCAGGGTCACCCAGGGCAGGGTACAGGAACACATCCAGGTGGGGTTGAAAAGTCTCCAGAGAAGGAGACTCCACAACCTCTCTGGGCAGCCTGCTCCAGGGCTCTGGCACCCACACAGGGAAAAGGTTTTCCCTCCTGTTCCCCTGGCACCTCCTCTGCTCCAGCTTGCCCCCAGTGCCCCTTGTGCTGTCCTTGGCCACCCCTGAGCAGAGCCTGGCTCCAGCCCTGCACATCTTTATCCCCAGCAGTGAGGGCAGCCCTCAGGCTCCTCTGCTCCAAGCTCCAAGCCCCAGCTCCCTCAGCCTGGCCTCACAGGAGATGTTCCACTGCCTGCAGCAGCTCTGTGCCTCTGTGCTGGATTGTCTCAAGCAGTTCCCTGAGCTCCTTGAGCTGAGGGGCCCAGAACTGGACACAACATTCCAGATGTGGCCTCAGCAGGGCAGGAGAACATTTCTCAACCCACTAGCCACAGCCTTTGTAGTACACCTCTGGCCACAAGGACCCACTGCTGGCTCATGGGTGTCCTTCTATGCATCAGGACCCTCAGATTCCTTTCCCCAGAGCTGCTCCCCAGCAGCTCAGTCCTTACCCTATGCTGTTGGTTTTGCTCTCTCTGTGTGTATGGGATGCTGACTAAATATTAGACTTGTCTGTAGACCTGTTCTCCAAACTTTACTCTTTTGAGCAGACTCTCTTAAGTTTATGCAATGACCATTGAGGGTCAGAGTCAATACTCAAAATTTCCTCAGTTCTGCTGGTGGCTGCAGCTTTTTAAAACATGATTAGTCATAATTTACTTTATGATTGATCTCATTGCAGGAGTACAAAGCAGTTCCTAGCAGATCTCTTTCTTGAAAGGGGCTGTCTTACTGACTCCTGAAGATTAGCAAAATAGTAATATCTTCTTTAAAGTCTCTTCTTAACTCTTAAACTGAATATATGCCCTCAATAACTTTGATTCCTTGATGTTACAGAACTCCTCCTGTGGGTGTTTGACAAGTTGTTTGTTGTTAAAGCTGTTCATATAACTGCTTTTGCAATTTCAGAAGTGCTGGAATAGAACCACCAAATGGAACAGTAAGAATTGGGTGCATGATTGGAGGTTTTCAAGCCCTGAGTGAACAAAGCCCCAACCTGCTCATTCTGGTTTCAGTTCTGACCTCTTTTTGAGCAGGTAGAGGGACAAGGTGACCTCTTGCAATCCCTTTCAGATTGGATTAGTCTATAATTCTGTGACATTAACACATAAGAATTGAAGCAATTTCTGAAGACAGGCAGTCTGTAATGAAGCTCAGAATGTTTCTGTTTAGGAACAGCAGAGTTGGTAAGAACAAATAACTTTCTGCAGAACTTTTCCTTAACCTACCCAGAATACTAAAACTAAATGTATGTTACAGGTTAAGAGCTACCCAGAATACTAAATATCTGTTACAGGTTAAGGCAAATGTCTTAATTGTAAATAAGTTTTTCCAGAGAATTTGAGAGAGTCCGAGGGGTGGACTCTTCAAGGGGCTGAACTGAACAGAATAATAAGAGCTATCTTTATCCTATTCCATTGGCCTGTAAATGTTCCTATAGAGTCTGAAAACACAGTGTGTTTCTTTGGCTCTCTGCTGTTTTTTCCCTCTTTGTTGCCCTCTGAACTTTGCCTCTGCTTCTCTTGCACTGACTGATTGGGTTATAGCAGTGGTGCAGTGGGGAAGGTAAGGCAGCATGGCCTTCAGGCTGTGGTCTAGACAGAGGGGTCTGTAAGGGGGGGTTAGCTGGGTTATCGTCTAGTTTTATATGTAAATATATTTTTGTATATGTTTATTACCTTTTATGACTTTTTGTTTGTTTTTTTGTAAATAATAATTTCATTTTATTTGCAAATTCTGCATCCTGTGGTAATTTCCTCCCTGGGGTTAATTCCAAATTGTGTGGTGGTTGAAAACCAAACCACCACAGTATCACTTGGTCTTAGAATATGACATACAAGTTCACCTCAGTGGATGAATGTCTGTGCAATACATCCAGCCCCTGATTCGGGCAAAGTCAGCCTGGACACAGGAGCAGGCAGTAGTCTGGGGGAAAAGGCTATAAGCTTGCTGGCTGTCCTCTTAGTTTGTGAGGTTTTCTGGAAAGCTGTTATTCCTGTCAAGACAGGCTTCTGCTTTATGTCTGCACTCTTGGTTTTGATGAAGGTGAGAAGCACAGGCAGCTTTCTTAAGGAGCTGTCAGTCTGAAAGGAGTTCAGAGCTGGCAGGTTTTGTGCAGGTCCATGTGACAGTTGGATATAAATTCCTTGATGAGTTTGTGTAATTGCAGTAACTTTCATATGATTGTTTCCACTGCATTAAGGAAAACATACAGTTGGTCTTGTGTTGGTGGAAAGGCATTGGCTAGGCAAGTTTAGAAAATCAGAAGTCTCTTTATCTGTAGAGAGCAGCTGAACAAGGCTTCTTCCAGGCTCTTTGCTCACAGCATGACTCAGCCCTGGGGAAGGACTTGTGCAGTAAAGGCAGCTGCTTGGTTCCCTGTTGAGTTTCCCAGTTAGTGTAGAATGAGTGCTGAGTCTGTCATGACACTCTTCTCACAACAGACCCCAGCAAGCGCCCTTCACTTCAGACTTTTAATCTAAATGAGTAGAGCTAAATTCTAGCTGCTGGCTTTGTTGTCTTCAGAATCCTGGATCTAATGAGCAAAGTCTTGCAACAGGCAGTGTCCAAAAGAAATCCTTACTTGACAGGCTTTACCAAGTCCCCAAGTCCATTTGTCTTAGAGAAGAGAGCTTTTGAGACTTCCTCCTGTGAACATGCATTGCATGGTTATTAAGTTTATTTATCTTTGAGTCAACAGTCTGAAAACTGCTGTCTTGGGAAGCTGCAGTACAAATCTTCAGCAAGGTGTGGCAGAGGTTGGTTCATTTTGATGCAGCTTATGTGCTGGCAGGGCCAGAGGTATTTCTGAGAGGGCAGTGGGAAGTGAGCAGCAGAATCTGTGACATCTTCTCTAGTTCCTGGAAAGGTCTGCCATTGACAGCAGTGGTTACAAATCAAGTAACCAAGCTGTATCCCTCTGGGGCTACCCTTTTTTTTTTTTAATTTTTTTTTGTTCTGCCTCAGTAAGTCTAAGGAAGATATTTAGGTTCTAACAGAAGCTCTTGTTCCAATTCAGTGAGGCATAAGATTTGTACAAAATATGGCTGTAGCTTGTGGAAATAATATTAATGATCTGTGAGAAGATGAGCTGTGACTTGTAGCCTCCTGGTGCTTGCTCGTGTTACAGCTTTACTGAGTGCAAGGAGTATTTTTAGAGGTGGTTTTTTTCACTAAACTAGTACTGAGAAAATAGTCTCTTTCTTCTGCAATTCTTAATCAGCTGCAGTCATTCACATCTCACACAGTAAGTGGGTACTTGGAGGCAAAATAATGTGGGGGCCAAGATTTTATTTCCTTTTTCATTGTTAGTGTGGTGAGGCATGTGTCTGTGGTGTGTGTTGGCATGCTTCATGGCACCCTATCAGATAGAGGAGTATGGAGAGAATTATAGAATGGCTTGGGCTGGAAGAGACCTCCAGAGCTCATCCAGTCCAACGCCCCTGCACTCAGCAGGGACATCCTCCACCAGATCAGGTTGCTCACAGCCTTGTCCAGCCTCACCTTGATCAGTTCCAGGGATGGAGCCTCAACTCCCTCCCTGGGCAACCTGTTGCAGTGTTCCAGCAGCCTCCTGGTGCAGAATTTGTTCCTCACATCCAATCTCAATCTGCTCTGCTCTCATTTCAAACCATTGTCCCTGGTCCTGTCCCTGCAGGCCTTTGGGAACAGTCCCTCTGCAGCCTTCTTGGAGCCCCTTCAGGTCCTGGCAGGCTGCTATTAGGTCTGCCTGGAGCTTGTTAATTATTGTTTGGCAATTTTAAAATTAACTAATTGATTTAAAAAGTAAATTCCTATTCGTCTGTATCATTGCAAATTGCATTTCAAGTTCTGTCACTCTGTTCCAGCTCTGTCTAGACAGTTTCATAATGTTCTGTATTATTTCTTGTAGGCAAGAATATCTTGATTCTAAATACCTACGAACATGCATCAGGATCAACAAAATTGTACTAGTACCTTGTCTTCTGTAAAAATATCTGAAGGGGGCCTACAAGAAAGCTGGGGAGGGACTTTTTAGGATGTTGGGTAGTGATAGTAGTAGGGGGAATGGATCCAAGCAAGAGGAGGGGAGATATAGATAAGACCTTAGGAAGAAGTTCTTCACCATGAGGGTGGTGAGACACTGGCACAGGTTGTCCAGGGAGCCTCATCCCTGGAGGTTTTTGCAGCCAGGCTGGATGTGGCTGTGAGCAACCTGCTGTAGTGTGAGGTGTCCCTGCCCATGGCAGGGGGGTTGGAACTGGATGAGCCTTGAGGTTCCCTTCCAACCCTGATGATTCTATGAAACACATTTAAAACTGCAGTTCTGCTTTCATTTGCCATCATTCTGACTCAAGGTTGTGTTTGTCTTTACTACACCATCCAGTTTGCATTGTAGAAAGCCCACTGAATCTCCACCACTATAGACCAGAGAAAGTATTCCTCTGCTAACTTTAGATTTCATGTTAAGAAATCTCTAATTACTCACAAGAGAGAGAAGAGGAACATATGGGACATGTATCTGGGGCTGGCAATTAGGTAAATATGGAAAGTCAGAACAAATGTTTTACTAGATTGTTATACTATATATAACTATCATAAAGTCTAAGCCTATCAATCATTGTAATAGAGAAAATTAAGCTGTCAAGGGATTCTCCTGTACCTTTCTGGATTTAAGGTTAAAAAGTGCATTTAATGATCACTGTTAAAAAAAGAAAAAGATGTCTTTTGGAGATTGTGTTAGATCCATATTATGCTAAGTTTAAGAATCTCTACTGTTTGGTCACACCAGCAGTGACTTTGAACCATTCAATTAAAAGTGGGATGGTTTTCCAAGAACAATATAAGTCATTTCAGTGTAACTAAGTCTTTCCCATTTCCATTTCTGTCTGCCTAGAGGAACAGAGGAAACACTCAGGCGTTACTATCAGCCAAGCTACCTTACTTACTGTCACTCATACAAGCCTATGTGTGCAGAGTGTTATTCTGTGGAACAGTTTAAGGTGCAGAGATTGCCAAGTGCTTTGTTGCTTAGTTATATCTGGGGGGGTTGACCCTATGGCTTACAAGTTCCATCCATGTAAATTTGAGTGTAACAGGTGCTGCTCAAATTGGGATGAGGAGGATAGGTGAAATTGTCTCTGCACAACATCTGACATCTTCCTATTTGAAATACAAATGAGGAGGAGATAGATGCCTATGCATGATGCAGCTGATAGCCTAGGTCAGATTCAACCCAAAGGATATTTTAGTCTAGGTCAGATTCAACCCAAAGGATATTTTAGTCTAGGTCAGATTCAACCCAAAGCATATTTTCATTTTTTCCTGCTAGCCTTTTCCCCTGATGAGAATGGAAATTGGGACTGAGAAAGATAAACCTGAATGTTGTTGCACTTGGCGACAGCCTTAACAGCAGTTTCCAAGACGAGAAGAAGGAGTGTGAGGTGTCCCTGCCCATGGCAGGGGGGTTGGAACTAGATGATCCTTGTGGTCCCTTGCAACCTTGACTGATTCTAGGATTAAGGAATCAAAACAGAAGTTTACTCAAGGAATTGCTATGTACTGTTGCTGTTAGGGAGAGGAGCAAATGTTGGGAGTAAAGAGTGTTTAGCACGGCCCATGAACAGGCAGGTGTCCCTGCATGGCAGTGGCCAGCTGCTGTGGACTCATGTAGATATGTAAGGTGCCTGGGCTTTTGTAGCTGAGTATCCCCAGTGAGGAGTGGGAAGGGTTAAGGACTTGGGTATGGTTTTGAGAGGTGTAACATTCAAAGCAGTAACACAGCAGTTGCAATAACAAAGGGGAAGAGTAGCACTTGATAAACTTATCTGTAAAGAGTTGCTAAAGATCATACAGTCCTAGAATGGCTCAGGTTGCCAGGGACCTCAGAGCTCATCTCCTCCAATCTCCCTACCATGGGCAGGGACACCTCTCAGCTAGACTCAGCTGCTCAAGGCCTCAACTAGTGTGAGGTGTCCCGGCCCATGGTAGTGGGGTTGGAACTAGATGATCCTTGAGGTCCCTTCCAACCCTAGCAATTCTATGATTGTAGCTTGGCTACTCAAGGCCTCAACTTGGCTGCTCAAGATCTTAGGTGAATTGAAAAAGGTTGTTGCATAAATTTGGGAATAGTTTGATAGATGAACAAAAAACCTCCAACTGTTGTCATATATTCTACAAAGTGAGATTCTCAGGAACAAAATTGGGGGAAAGCCTACAAAAGAAATTAGAAAGGAAATCTAATAATGCATGATAGCTGCATGATGGGGCAGGGCAGGTGGTCCAAAGAAAGGCAAACTGAACATCTGTCATTGCTGTGTTCCTCTCAGTCATTGCACAGCACTGGAAGTACTGACAAAATTTAAATGTTTCAGACTCTTCCCACAGAGTTAATAGAACTGGACAGGAAGAGGGCTGTAAGCCTGAGCTCCCAGTGGCTTCCCAAGGGTCATAAATACAGTTTAAGAAAGCCTTCATGGAAGCTTTTAATGTGCTTTTGTTTCTTTGAAAGGGCTGTGAGCAATTCTTGTTGAGTGTTTGCGCACGTGTGCTTAGCGTGCTAGGGCTGACTGCACTTACAGTGAGGAGTGGCTGAGTAATTGGAGCAGGCTGTAAGAGGTCACTGCTGCACTTTCTCCAGCCTGTGCTTCAGCCTTGGTTTGATCCAGGCACTCTGGCTTCCAGGGAAATGCAAAAGGATGACCCTGGGGGAATGGTCTCTTCAGAACAATTCATTGTGACACCTTCATTCCTGCCTCCTGTGCATCACCAGGTTCTGTGTAAGAAAAGCCAACCGGGCAGGCTGCTTTCCTGTTCTCCAAACCATCCTCAACTCCCCATGCACAATTGGTGTGTAAAGGAGGGTGGAATAAAATGTTCTTTGTGGTGGTGGAGGCCTGCAGATTGGAGTCCTGTGTGCTGTGCATTTGCAGAGTCAAAGGCTCTGGTAAAGGATGCAAACACATTCTTTGGTGGGGGACCTTAACCCATGCAAGCTCCTCTGCAGGCAGCTTGGCTCTTCCATTCTTGGTCGAATGACTCTGAATTTAGTGTTTAGACAGAGCTCTGTATTTTTACTTTGGTTGTTTGTTCATCTGATATGCAAACCAGTCTGCAGCTTTCTGGGGGCTGTTCCTCCAGGCTTCTGCATACTTCCTCCCCTTTCAGAATCTGAGTGAAATGTGCAGATGGGATCCCATCTGAACCAGAGGCACAGCAGACAAATCCTGCACCACCTGTGGTATCACAGTGTGTTACAGCATGCAGCAATAACGTCTAGATCTAATTCAATACTGTTTTTCTTCTTACCTGAGTAATATGGTTTTAAAGGTTATATTTGAGTTGGCTTCTAGAATGTATTTCAGCTTGCATCATTTGCTATTTGAGGATGAGGCAGGAGGGAAGTTGTTTTATTTCATTCCACATAGGGCAGATGTTTGCTCTGTATTGATCAAGACTCATTTTCAGTAAGGTATGATGGCAGTGGTAGTGTGTAGTCTGGCTAGAGGCTAGAACAGGCAGCTAAGAGGATGGAGATTTCTTTGTGTTAAATATTCAAATGTGGTCATTTGCATTGCATCATGTAAAACTCTCTCTTTAGTATTTATTGGAAACGGAAGCAGGTTTGGACCTGAAGTTTCCTCCTTTCAAAAGCAAACCTGGGCAGGCTGCACAACTGCTTTTAACACCTGAGAGTTTGGGGTTTGTTTCTTAAAATTCAAGTTAACAATTTTACTTCTAAGAAACAAAATTTCCTTGAGGTGTGTTGTATGACACAGCTACTAACAGAATTGGAAACATAATTTAGTCCAGTTTAAGAGAAAGCATTTGAATTCATAGCAGTTTGCTGGAAGCTTGCTAAAATAAGAAGGTAAGGTGGTGATGCTCCTGTTTTGTTTATGGAGAGCTGCAGGAGTGTATCGAAGATCTCCAAAGGTCCCTTCCAACCCCTAGCAGCCTGTGATCCTGTATCCTTTAAAGAGGTCTGTAGTAGTAACTCTGAGTTATGTCATAGTTGCCTAAGGGGATTCTAATCTTATCTGAAAAACACACCCAAAGCACAGCCCAGGCCTGTCTGTGTGGTGCTGTTCTTGCTTTCACTTGTGAATTGTGTCAGCTCCAACACTAGGCTGCCTGGATTGGAGCAAGTGATTCCATTTGTAGAAGAGTAGGAGATAAAGAAGTTGATTCTTATCTTGATATAGGGAGATTGAGCCTTTTTCTAGGGAACCTGTAGTGCTGGCTCAGTCCCCAGTCCTGCAGGGGTTTGACTTTATCTCCTTGCTCTCTGATGATTTTATCATTCCTTCATGCTGTTCCTAACCAGATCTCTACAGCAGTGCTGAGAGAGGCTGGTTTATGAAATTAGAGACTTATTTTTCTTGGCAGTCATTAATCTAGTTCAGATTTTGCTACTTGTGTGACATATCTGGCAGGCATTTGTAAGCCATCAAACACAGGAGAATCTAATCCTCAGCATCAGGTTTTGCTTTCAGTGAACATCAGTGTGGAAGCCATGCAACAGTCTTTGCTGCAGCTTTGGGTCATTTGTAGTATATTTTCAGAGCTAAGGTGTGGGGATGCTCCACTCAGACTGCTACTTTTGACTTTTTTGGTCTTCTCTTTATGATGACCTACTTCACAGTGTTACAGTACCACAGTACATTGGAGGTAGGAAGGGAGCTCCAGAGATCATCCGGTCCAACCCCCCTGCCAAAGCAGCATCACCCAGGGGAGTCTACACAGGAATGCAACCAGGTAGGGTTGGAAAGTCTCCAGAGGAGACTCCAGAACTTCTCTGGGCAGCCTGCTCCAGGGCTCCATCACCCTCACTGTAAAGAAGTTTCTCCTCATGTTGAGGTGAAACCTTCTCTGTCCAAGCTTGAACCTGTTGTTCCTTGTCTTACTATTGCTCACCATCGAAAAGAGCTTGCCCCCCTCCACTTGACACCCATAATACACTTGATACCCATAATACTTGTACATAAATAGAGTATTTGGTTTGCAACAGGAATTTCTTTGGCATTGGTAGAAGTTTTTCTGTTGTGTACTTGGACACTGAAGGAATGTGAAAGTCTCGAGCAGTTTGTCCTTGTCTAGCTGAGCCAAAACATAACTACAAAAAGCTCTTCCTGATGGATTTCTAAAGTCAGTCTAAACCAGGTGTGGCATTGCTCTGTGGCCTTTCTTTAGCTAGGAAGTGATGAGAATGTATAGCTAATGAAGCCAAGGCCCTCCTTCATGCCAGTGCTTGCTGGGGAGCTGCAAAGGTGATTTTTGCTTATGGATATATAATCATTTGCTGAAAGGCAGCTTGCTTTTTAAATTACTGTATACTGAATGGGAATGGCTTCACACTTCACAGCAGAGCAGATAAACTTGAATTTGGCTGCTGTGGTGATGAGGAATGTACCTAGTGGAACGGTGAAATTGCATCTTGTGACCACAGTACTGTGGCTTGTGAAAGGAGGGGTGGAGTAAAGGAGAGCAGAGAGAGTGAAGCTTTTCAGCAGGAATGCTTGGGAGTGGGCATGGTGGGAATCTCTTCCTTCTGGACTTCTTTATTCCACTTCTCCAGAGCTTTAGACTGCTGCAGAAAGTGTTCTTGTACAGAACTGTTGTGGATGCTCCCAGCTCTCCTCTTGCAGGAAGCAAATCTTTCTGCTTGGGAGCTGATTGTCATTCTAGCTGAAGCCCAAGCTCTGGGAGAGGAGAGCTTTGTTGGCAGAGGATTCAAGGAAGGGGAGTTTTCTGTGGCTGTTGGGTACTTTTGGCAAATGCCTGCTCTGCTTGCATCTCAAGCTGACTCTGCAATGAGTTCTCCTTTGACCATAGAGCTTTGTAACGCTTTAGGCTAATAGCTTGACTGCCAGTAGTCTATTTAATGTTCCTGTGTGTATTTCTGTGAAATTACTTTCATGAAGGAAATAATTTTGATTAATTATTCCCTATTACTTGACTTAAAAGCCTATAGTTGGTTACAATGGAAATCCTTACATGGCTCACCTTTTGCAGGTGTTTTTCTGCAGTGTTTGTTATGTTCTTGTTTCCCTGTTCTGCTCTACAAACATAATTCCTTTCAGTTGTCCTTGGTGTCACTGCAACACTTGGGCAGAGATACTGTAATTAATTCTTAGTTTTGCTCCCACACATTGCTCTCAGTTCCAGGAAGGAAGCTGTTCATGAAGGGCTTCCAGAATAAGAGGGCAACCAGTGGAACCTGCATCAGTGTCACTGCTTGACCCCTGTAAGAAATGAAGCTTCACTAGGTGCTTTGATTGATACTCTTGATGAATTTCATACAATTCAGGAAGGTGGTGGCACCTGATCTAAAATTCGGACAGGCATCCAGGCTGGTTTGTCTTTCTGGGTTTTAATTCTGTGGTTGGAGGGCTTTTTTGTGTGAATGACTGTTTAAATGCAGAACAAAATGCTGCGGGGTTGCAATGGCTTAAACTCTCCATTTAAATGGCACAGGTAGAGGAGGACGAAGATACTGACTCGCAAGAGGAAGAAGAGAAGGAAGAGCAGAAAAGCTATTCAAGAAGAAAGATTTTGTCCAACTGGAGCCGCTATGAGGATACAGAAAGAGAAGGAGAACTTGAGGAACCACAAAGAGGAACAGACTTCAGTGTCCTGCTGAGCTCAGCAGGTCAGCATTTTCTACTCTACAGGGAATTGTTTACTTTTGCATTTTGAAATGTTGCTGCCTTTCTGGCTGTTGTCCTTGATGATGGAATGGGACCCTAGAATACCATTCCTGCTTGTCATTGATGTCTTTAGAAGTGTTCCAGGTCTCCCCTGGAGCACCCTTGTAGCATACAGGCTGCAGCACACTGTGGCAGGTGGGAGTAAAACAGGACTCCTGCCTTTCTAGCCTTCCCATGACACTGGGTATGGCTCTGAGGGGTCAGCAGCCAGCTACTCTGAGCCTGTTCTTACTGACAGTGAATTTCTTACTGAGCTTGGTCACTGGTTTGCTTTCCAGAGAACAAAAAAGGTTGCTGGTATGGCTAAAATCAGCAGAGCAGTCAACAACTGCTCACTGTTCTTTGCTTGGACAGAGTCCTCTAAGCAGCAGTGTACAGATGTGTGCATGAATAACAAGCATTAATCACCTTGAAAATAAGGATCGGGTGTTTTCCCTTCTTTAGAAGAGATAAGAGGAGGAGGAGGTAGAGGGACAGGCTATGCTAGATCCTTTTGTCTCTAGCTATGTATGAGCAGTATGGGCAGTTGCACAAAACCCAAGTTAGCTGAGGCTGTTTGAGGAGCTCTTGATGTGCCAGTGTGTTGGAACAGCATCAGTAAAAAGATGCAAACAGTGTATTACTGGGGGGGAGGTGAGGTGCATAACTAGGAAGCATTCAAGTCTAAATAAATGGATATTGAGCAGTTCTGAAATCTCTCAAGTCTAAATAACTGGATTTTTTCAGCTACAGCTTGGAGGGGGGTGTTAGAAATTAGCTACATTAAAGAAACAAGGACCAGAGCTTAATGTTGCTTGAATTAAGAATCACAGATTCACAGAATGTTAGGGGCCAGAAGGGACCTTGAAAGCTCATTCAGTCCAACCCCTCTGCAGAGCAGAATCACTTAGAGCAGGTCACACAGGAACACATTCAGGCAGGTTTTGAATATCTCCAGAAAGGAAGACTCCACAGCCCCCCTGGGCAGCCTGTTCCAGGGCTCTGTCACCCTCACAGTGAAAAACCTTTCCTCCTGTTTCCATGGAACTTCCTATGCCTCAACTTCCACCACTGCCCCTTGTGCTGTCATTGGGCATCACCCAGCAGAGCCTGGCTCCAGCCTCTGGGCACTCCCCCTGCACATCTTTATCAACAGCAATGAAGTCACCTCTCAGGCTCCTCTTCTCTGAGCTACAAAGCCCTCAGCTCCCTCAGGCTCTCCTCATAAAGAAGATGTTCCACTCCCCTAATCATCTTTGTGGCTCTGTGATGGAGACTCTCCATCAGCTCCCTGAGGTCCTTCTTGACCTGAGGGGCCCAGAACTGGACACAATACTCCAGATGTGGCCTCACCAGGACAGAGCAGCAGGGGAGGAGAACCTCTCTGGACCTACTAACCTCAGCCCTTCTAATCCACCCCAGGATGCCATTGGCCTTCTTGGCCACCAGAGCACATTGCTGCTTCGTGGTCAACCTCCCATCCATTAGGACCCCCAGGAGAGGGGCAGATGCTGGGTTGTTTACTGTATTTTTATCAGTAGTCGAGGGAAGTGGGACATTTTTTCTGAGAGAGGGTAGGGGAGAGTTTGTAGATATTTTCAAAGGCTGAGAAGTCTTTAGGGTATTTTATTTTATGTTTTTCACTGGCTTCTGAAGACACACATTTTGTTTTTTTTAGTTTTTTGCCTGTGCTTCTAGCTTGTCCCTGCCTCAAGCCAGTCTCCAGTGCAGCACTGATTCTGTCTTTTCAATCAAATGTTTAGGCCTGAGTAGTCCCAAACTGTCTCTGAGTGCAACTCTTTGCTGTCAGCCTTTACCTGCCTACTGATTCTTCCTATTCTCCCTTGATTTTTCTTCTTGTCTGTGTTTCCTATTTCTGGTGGTGGGACTTTTCTCAGTCTTTTGTTGTGAGCCAGCTCCCTTCCACATGTATTCACTGAAATCCAGCTGTGTCAGGTATCTTCTGTCCCTTGCTCAGTCCAGTTCTGCATTGTCCTGACTGGGATTCTCATTTGGCCTCGTTTTTCTCCATCCACTACCATGCTTTCTGTTCTGCTTAATTCCTTTCCTTGCCTAGTCAATCCCAGTTTATTCTTTCAAGCTTCCAGTTCTAGTTTCCACTCCAAGCTGTTTTTTACCATTTTCCCTCCACATGCTCTGTCGATAGACTTTAAATCCTACTCAGCTGCTCAACATGAAGTGACAGAGCACTGTTTTCAGTTATGGCAGGGACATCAGCAGAGGTGAGGCTGCAGAAATACGAAATGCAACAATTGCTGTTGCACCTAGTGCCTGGTAAAGGCAGACTTTTTGTCCAGTGAAAATCTGTCCCCTCGCTCTTCATCAGAGGTTAGAGGAAATTGAATTGCACATTAAGATGCCATGCAGTCCTGAGGATGGACTGGTAACTGGTTGTAAGGCCAGCAGATTTTGCCAAGAGGCACATACAAACTCTGCTTTCTAGAGGCTTATAGCTTGGCTCAGTCAGGTCAGATTGTTAATGATATGAGCAGAGCATACCTCATGCCAAAACCTTGCCCTGGCTGATTCCGGGCAGGAGTGTGCTCGCAGCTGTGCAGGAGGAAGAGCTTACAAGAGGTTTTTTTTTTCCCCAGGTCCTTTCATAGAAAACTGTTCCAGCCATTCTCTGATGTTGTTTAAAAGGTGGTGGTGAGGGGAAGGTGAGGAAATGCTCCCTGAAGCAGACAATTGACATGGAAAATTTCAGACTGACCAGTTGAAAAAGCAGCTGAAAATAGTCCTGAGTAGGAACTGCCAGGTGGCTTGAGAACAGCTGAGGTCAGTAGCCTGCCAGAGGTTTTTTGTTAGGGCTTATTATATTTGTGTGTAAAGTAGGGTGATAACTTTAGTGTTTCAGTCTATTTCCCTTTTTTAGCATTTTGTAATTATTTTTTTTCAGTTAGCCTCCAATATACCTAAGCAAACTTTCCTGGCTTCAATGTCTAGCCGATGCAAACTACAAGTGCATTGCAAAGCCTGCAGGGAATGTGTCTGGAATCAATTGAGTAAAAATGCTGTTGGAGCATAAAGAGCCAGAGAAGTGGAAGTGATAGGATAACTTCACTTTGCTAGAACAATCTTGCCATTTTTGGAGAGTTCTTCTCATTCTGTGGCTGACAAGGGTTAAGTCTTCCAAAATAGATTTAACTCCTTCATGAGGCTTTTGGCTGTGAATAGATGCTGTAAGTTTAGAAATCTTCTTTTACAATCTTGTTACAGAGTTGATCAAAATATGTTTGGGGGCCTGATCACCTTCCTTTCTATGTGGTAGGCATTGCCAGTGCATCCCTGCCTCAATACCAGTGCTGAGTCAGAGGATGTGGTGATTATCAAGATGATCCAGTACCTGAAGGGGCTACAAGGAGGCTGCAGAGGGACTGTTTGCAAAGGTCTGCAGGGACAGGATGAGGGACAATGGTTTCAAACTAGAGCAGAGCAGATTTAAATGGGATGTGAGGAACAAGTTCTTTACCATGAGGCTGCTGGACCACTTCAACAGGGAGGTAGCTGAGGCCCAACCCTGAAGATGTTCAAGGTCAGGCTGGACAAGGCTCTGAGCAACCTGATCAAGTGGAGGATGTCCCTGCTTGACTGCAGGGGGATTAGACTGAATGACCTTTGGAGGTCTCTTCCAACCCAAACCATTCTAGGATTCTATAAAAAAATATAATTTTGGATATGATTTTTTTTCCATTTGTATTTTTTGGCCCTCACTGAATAATTCTGATAGACTTGAAAGGTAAGAAAGAAAGGCACTGTGCAGTTCAAAGCAGGCTGGCAGAATGGGTTTGCTATTGTAAGATTCCATGGAATTGCTGTATGTACTCAGCACTTGAATGCAGTAGGAAATGCACAGGAAGTGGAGTGGGATGGTAATGAACAGTGAGTACAGCAGTTGTGAGGTAGCAGTTACTTTCTCTTCCCTAAGCCCTCTTGTTTTGGGTTTTTAGCCTCTTGCTTTTTGGCTGTTCCATTGCTGCATTTTTGTCCTTTTCATGGCTAATACATGGGTGAGAATGAGCAGTCCACAGAATGCCATTGGCTGGCTTGGAAAAGCTGAACAGATCAACTTGTGGAGCAAGCCTTGTGTTAAAAAGAGATAATTTTTTTTTTCCTTCAACTTTTCTATCTTCAGTCTGTACTGAGAGGGGCTTGAAAAAAATAGTAGAGTGAGGAGTAAATGAGTTTTCTTATTTTGCATGCTAATTCTGCTCAAATGAAAAGAATGGAAATAGCAGGGCAGGGTTCAGCTACTGAAACAGAATTATTTGAGTTTTAAAATTCCAGAGAATAACTGAAAATCAGTTTTCATTACAGAACTGCCTAACTCATTGTTGGATTACTAAATCTGTCTCAGGGGTCCCACTTATTTGTGCTATGTGATTGCCAGCATCTGCTGCTTTCCATTTTGTGTGTCTGTTGTGAAGTGATTTCTGTCCCTGTCTCCATAGAACCCTGTTTCTGCATCTCTGTACCCCTGAGACATCTAGGATGCTCAGTAATTGTTGTTTATCACTTCTGGAAGCATTATTACCCTGAGAAGGGAAAAGGAAGGATTTTTTAAATCCTGTTTTGCATGTCTTCATCACTGTGTGTAGAAGAGAGGTGTTTGCAACCAGTGCATTTCCCTTGGTCAGAAGTTCAGCAGCTGCAGACTTCATGTGCTTGGTGTTGACCAGGGGACCTAAATTTTGTGTAGAACATCCAGGTATTGGTTACTGCTTAATCCTGATCAACAGCTTTAAGATGTTGATACTAGGTTACTGGGCTTGAAAGGAAATCACTCTGCTGCAACTGAGGACTGGTAAGAAGTCCTCTGAGTATTCCTGGAACACATGCTCCCAACAAAAGCAGTGAAGGGAATGTGCTCTATTTGCATCTTTCTTCATGTGTTTTTTGTTTTGGTTTTTTTTGCTACCTCATTCCATGAAGGTTCTCAGGGCTTTCCTGACTTACTTTCTTCCAGCCCTATTCCAGAACATCAGAATTGTCCTTTTTCTGATGGTCATGTTTCCCATTTCCTATCTGTGGAGGCTCTTCATCCAAATGGTCTCATTTCCTCTTGCACAGCTTTTAGTTGTGACAGTTATGCCCTGGGCAGCCTGCAGTGTTGGACTTCTTGATAGATCTGACAGGCACTGCTGTCTCACATACCTGCAGGTGTCTGAAATCAGCAAAAATGCAGCTTCTCCCTCTCTCCTTCCTAGCCAAAGTAACTTTCTTAAACAAACAGGAAAAACCCAAACCTTCCACAATAAAGATTTGCAGTAGAATCACAGGACTTGGCATCAGTGGAAGCTGGTTCTCCATCTGCTCAGTGCTTCCTCATGAACTGTTTCTAACATTACAGAAATTCAGCTTTTTTGTTCTAATCAGACAAGCTGTCCTCTTTTTTCAGGCTGAACTAAAAATAGGAAGTGCCAGATTTGAAGTATTAATTCGAGTTCCTTGATAAATATATGTCCCTGTAGTAGGCAAACTGTGCTCCTTGTCTGTGTTTTCACATCCCAAGTTTGATCTAGAAGGGACCCCAACCTGTCTGCCTGCAGTATAATGTGAATGCATGCCTTGAATCCCTAGAAAGGTAGGGTAACATTTCTTAGTCGCATTTTAGCATTCTGATGTCTTAGAGCTATGTGACCATGTCACTGATAGCACTACAAAACTAATGCAAATAGAAAGCTCTTGAAGGCTTCAGTGCCTCAGAGTGATTTGTGTGCTTCACGATGGAGAATCAAACAGGGTAAGATTCACAGACTCAAAGGGTTCATAGTTATTCCCATTAAAATCAGTATGGGAAGATTTCTTCCTTTCTTAGTTTTTCGTACCTGGATTGCACTCACTCATTTGCCAGGTTCCAGATTTCTGGACTGGAAGTGCTTTCTGACCAACATCCTTCTCTGATCTTGGCCCTTCAGCTATATAGTGATGGTATGCCTGCTGAATTGTATTTCATAGAATCACAGCACAATCTGGGTTGGAAAGGACCTCCAAAGCTCATCCAGTCTAACCCCCCTCTCCACTAGAGCAAGTTGCTCACAGCCTTGTTCAGCCTGACCTTGAATACCTCCAGGGATGGGGCCTCAGCTACCTCCCTGGGAAACCTGTTGCAGTGTTCCAGCAGCCTCATGGTGCAGAACTTGTTTCAAACATCCAATCTAAATCTGCTCTGCTCTAGTTTGATACCATTGCCCCTTGTCCTATCACTGCAGGCCTTTGGAATCAGTGTAAATAGGTTTTGCTGATGAAATCACAGATCAGTAAGTTCAACTCTGGAACAACTTGTCCTTATTCCTCACTTGCTGTTGTCCGTCTACTCCTTGAATTTGTAGGCTTGAGAGCTCCACAAAAATTTCTGCTCTTCCAGTTCCCTTCGAATTTCCCTTTTACTCTATGTGCTTTGTGATTTTCCTTGTTGCTGTGTATTACTTTTGATGAATTTTAATCTTTTCTTTCAAATTCCTTTTTACTCTTCTTATTCTGAACCACTTAAATCAGCTGTGCTAGGTTGTAAGCTTTTTAGAGCAGGGACTTTCTTTTTGCTTGCCCAAAGTATTGGTTCTTTTCCAGTAATGACAGTAGTAGATACTACTTCTATGGTAATAGTAAAAGATGCTAACTGATTTAGAGGAACTGTGCTTGTTCTAATTGTAGGACTTTTGTTCCATCTTTCAGCAGCCTACATTAGAGAAAGAAATGAAAAATTGAATTTTTATCAAATTCTAGAAAGCCAGAATTTTTTTTGTTTGTTTATGGTTAAGGGTAAGACTATGAGATGCAGCAGATTGGTTTAATTGAAGAAGCCAGACTTCATTTGCTCCTCTGTTTCTCATAAGGGTAAATTTAGTCCTAATATCAGTTTACAAACAAAGAAACAGTGAAAGGAAGGCTCCCTTGTTCATTGATGGATGCTCCAAAGCAGTGAAGCAATCAGAGTGCATGGGAACTGCCATCAGAAGAGACAGGCAGAGCTGTTCTACCAGCAAGGTCCTCAGAAGTGTGTCTGCAGGAAGCAGTGCTTGGAGTGAAAGGAGGGCTGTGAAGTATGCAGTGCTCTGAAGGATGCAGATTCCATTTCTTCTTTAACTGCAGGAGCAACTTCTCTTCTTATCCCACTTGTGGTCCTGAAGTTCCTCCTGGTGGCTTGACCTACCCTAGTCCTCCTCTTCTCTTTTCAATGCTTTGTGAGTCACACTTATTCATTTTGTTCTCTCCCTGATCTCAGCCTGTTGCTGAAGAGTTCCCAGCTCCTCCGTTCAACTTCTGGTCTATGCTTTCTCTTGATCCTTCCCCTGCCCCACGTTTTTGAGTCTGGCCAAATCACAGGTTGGCTCCATCTGTTTTCTGTTCTTTTGCCTATTGTTCACTCTCAGCTCCCCTGGGAGAGGCATCTTTGACATTTCTGACTGTTGTACAGGAGGGAGGCTCTTCTGACCACTTAGGAAGACTTTGGTTTCTTTGGTTTTTCGATTGTTTGGGGGTTTGATTGTTTGTGGTTTGGATTGTTGGGTTTTTCATTATTGGGGGGTTTGTTTGGTTGGTTGGTTTTTGATTGTTTGGGGGTTTGGCTTGTTTGGGTTTTTGGTGGGTTTTTGATTGTTTGTGGTTTGGATTGTTTGGGTTTTTCATTATTGGGGGGTTGGTTGGTTTTTGATTGTTTGGGGGTTTGGATTGTTTGGTTGGTTTTTGATTGTGGTTTGGATTGTTTGGGTTTTTCATTATTGGGGGTTGGTTGGTTTTTGATTGTTTGGGGGTTTGGATTGTTTGGTTGGTTTTTGATTGTTTGTGGTTTGGATTGTTTGGGTTTTTCATTATTGGGGGGTTTGGTTGGTTGGTTTTTGATTGTGGGGTTTTGGATTGTTTGGTTGTTGGTTTTTGATTGTTTGTGGTTTGGATTGTTTGGGTTTTTCATTATTGGGGGGTTGGTTGGTTTTTGATTGGGGGTTTGGATTGTTTGGTTGGTTTTTGATTGTTTGTGGTTTGGATTGTTTGGGTTTTTCATTATTGGGGGGTTTGGTTGGTTTTTGATTGGGGGTTTGGATTGTTTGGTTGGTTTTTGATTGTTTGTGGTTTGGATTGTTTGGGTTTTTCATTATTGGGGTGGTTGGTTGTTTTGGTTTTTGATTGTTTGGGGTTTTGGATTGTTTGGGTTTGTTTGTTTGTTTTCCCAGAGGAGTTACTTTTTGTCTAGATTTGGGTAATTATCTCGAAGCATGCCAGAGGCCTTGCCAAAGTCTTTGTTTCAAAACAGAATTTATATTTACTGCCTGTTCCACCTTCAAGAGATGTCTCCTGTCCTCTTGTTGCCGTTCTTGCAAACCACGGTCTCTGCCTGTGTAAAAGTGTGAACTAGAAGCTCTTTGAGTAAAAAACATGCTTGAGGGAAGAGGGACAGAGTAGGGTGTGAGTGGGGAGGAATTATTTTTTTCCTTGCTACTGACTCATTTGCAACCTTTCCTGGAATGTGAATCAGATGACCTTCCTGTGATGGTAACACACTCATCAGCTGGGTTTATACAGTGTGGTGTTCCTGAATCTGATACAGATCATTTGGACTGTGAAACTGATCATACTCTCTCCATTTCTTCCTAAGCTGCTGCCTGCAAGCAGCCTGCTATAATGTGATGTTTTCTTGACTATGTGCCTGTGATTCAGCAGACAGAAAATGTATCACTGAGGAGCACAGATCAGCTAAATACAAAATGTAAGGGGACAAGATGGAAGAGCTAAGCGAGATGGAAGGGCTTTAATAACATGATATCGTTCTCCTGATTTGTGTCATAAATGTTTTGTGTCCTAAAGGCTAGAGACCATAATTGCAGATAGCTATAGCAAAGGCATTTGCATTTCAGTCACTTGGTTAACTTCCTGTGGTCAGAATGGGGATGTTGCAAAGCTGAGGATTTTAAATGGACGGTTCTGTGGTAACAGGAGGTAAACTGGGTTAGATTTCTCTGAGTAAATAAAGTGCTAGAAGTGCAAGAGTAGTAGGCCCAGAGAGAAAGTCTTTCAGGAAGAGATACCCTGTTTGTAGTCTTCATCATCACCTTTCTGATGCCCAGGGAAGTGCACCAAAGTGGCTGTAAGTGAAAGCAGCTCTTCTGCCCTGGCTCCTTTAGTGAGGGAGTCTGGGCAGAGTTTTCCCTCTAGATGCACTTTGTGTTTCTGCAGTTGTTAGAGAATGAAGTTCAGCACGACAGATGACAAATGTCAATTGGATTTACACCGTAAGGCTTGCTTTGGGCTACCTCTCTTCTTGACTGAAATCCTTAGATGCAGACGTAAGAGTGACACTGGCAAGGCAGAAGTTATGCTGAAGAGGCAAATGGCCTTCCAGGGCAAAGAGCAGGCCAAAAAGATGCTTTGAATTTTTTGTGTAGATATATTTCATAATGCAAGTTGCTGCCCTATCTGACTGATTGGAAGACAGACTTGTTCTGAAAGCCACTAACTGCATCTCACTTGACTCTCTTGATGTGTGTAGAGGGCTTTGTCATGACATGTCTGTGGGCCCAGGGGTTGAGGGGGAGCAAACTGACTGACTGGGAATTGAGGCAGCTTACCCAACCCAGCAACATTAGGGCAGTCTGACAACATTAGTGCTGTCTTTTGTTCATTACTCAGGGTTTGCACATAATACTACACTTCCTTTTGGGGGAAACTCATCAACTGACCTGGGAAGATAACCTTAAAACACAAGTAAAGTCCTTTCCAGAAGCCCTTAGGACCTTCAGCATTGCCAACTGCCACAGGTCTCTGCTGCTTACTTCAGAGACTTCTAACTTGATCTGTCTCCTGAAAAACCCACGAACCCTGCTCCTTGTCACTTTTTATTGCATGCAGGGAGCAAGTTGTAGGGGCTGGGTGATTATCCCAGAAGCCTTTCTTAAGGCTTAGAGCATTCACACTCTCTTCATCTCTCACTCTGTCTTGTGTCTTGGCCGTGGTTGATTTGTGTACATATTCCTTTTCTCCCCTTACCTTCCAAAGCAGGCTTTTCCTGTTTAGAAAAGCAATAACATCTTTCTTGCAGCTTTCTGGTGCCCTTTACAGGGCTCTGTTGCCCCTAGGACAAGACCTGCACTTCAGTAGTGGTTCTGTTTGATCTGTGTTTGCAAGGAACGCGGTGCCACTGGCACAACATTGTGAGTAGAAGGTGTTTGCATGTTCTCTTCCATCTCATGGTGTCACCTGTCACTTCAGATGGGGGTGGGTGCAAAAAATGACTTCTGTGCAGGTGGAGAAACTGACTTGTACCCCAGGTGACAAAATACTTTCATTTGCCCCAAAACAGGCTGGCTGACTCTGCTTTGTTTCAGCTACCTGAAGTGGACTTGTATTGGCTTCCCCTGCTCCCTCACATTAAATACCAAAGTCAACCCAATCTGTAGTTGCTACCAGTCACATTAGGGAATTGGCCTTGCTTGATGATATTTTTCATCTCTAATTAATTGTGTATGTAATTATTAATTGCCTTAGGCAACATCTCAGTCCCTGCTAAACCCTGAATTCTCAGGAAAGCAGCTATAATTTATTTTGGATTGTCATTTCCTTTTGTACATACTTAGAAGGAACCTAGTGGTATATGGCTCATGGAGATGTTGGGTAGCAGGTTGGACTTGATGATCTCACAAAAGTCTTTTCCAGCCTTGATTCTGTGTTTTGTTTCTTGCACATCCCTGCTTCTCTTGGCTTGGTTTTGATGTTGTTTGCTATGCAGCTGTGGAGTTCTTATCACTAACAACATAAGGAGTTTGAATTGCTTTGTATTTTGCTTTTCCTGTTGATAATAAATGCAGGTCACCCCCACCCCCTTTGCTGCAGAAATTCCTTTGAAAGACACAGCTGTGATACAGGTTTGACACATCACCACACATGGGCCTAGCTTCCTGACTGGACTGCAGGAGTAGTGCAGAGGAGTTGGCAGGAACATGGAATGGAACAGAAGTGAACCAGGGAAATAGTGGGGTTGATATTGGTAGTAGTAAGGGGAGAAGCAAGTGCTCCCTTTGCCGTGGTAGCATGCATGTCTCTTGGATTAAATTGGATTAAATCCAGATGCCTGCTGCTGATGTATCTTAATGCACATTTGCAGTTAGAATATTGACAGCAAGTCCATCTTGTAATGTAAATAAAAGACTGCAGTCTCTTGCTTGAAATGTTTTATTCTGTAACTCCACATGATTCCCTGACCCTTCCATTACCCTTTTTCTGTTGCTCTTTTCATAATGCCTGATTAAGTTTTTGCTCACTTTTATGTTTATATATCCTCTTTCTAGCCCCCAGATAACTCTTTTGCTCTGAGTTGTAGTTGTATATAAAAAAGGGGTAGAGGGAGAGAAAGGGGAGGCAGAAACCTCTGGGAAGAACGACCTAGTCACTCAACTGTGAGGCAACCAAATTAACTTGTAGAAATGTAAGCTTCAACCATCGCCTCATCCCTGGAACATACAAGCACACTTGTCAAAGAAAACTGAGCTTTGGAAACCTGTGGACAGTATCATTTAAGTAGAGACAAAACATTTGAAAGTCTCCCAGGTGTTTGAGTTGGTTATGTTATTGTTGTGTTAAAAAACCCAACCAACAACAAAACAACCACCACCTCCTTGTAATCCTTCTAGTGCCTGGACCTCAGAGTAGTTTATCTGTATCTGCTCAGCTGAACACTTTGCCTTTGGCTGTTCATTTAGGAATAGTAGAGTCCTATAATAGCTCTTGGGGCTGTCTTTTTGCAAACCTTTATATTTAAAGTGTTCTAACACGCTACCATTTTTTACTGCTGCATTGCTTATAGGAAACTGAAGAGGTGAACAGTGGAACCTTTCTGGGAAGCAAAATTGGAGTATGAATTACACCTATGTTTACAAACCTGCTTGGTAGAGGGAAAGAGTATTTGTGGTCTAAATTTTAGCATGAATAAAACCAACCTGATGGACACTTTTTAATTTCAAAAAAAACCCTCACAGTTGCAAGTGCTTTACAGTGGTGACAGATGCCACAGACAATGGGTTTTTTTTCAATATGTGTAGCCTAAAATAATCTGAGTTATATTCCTCAGATCTGTCAATCTCCCAGACTGATTGCAGATTGTAATAATTTCATTCAGCAAAGACTAGTGAAATAAATTTGGTTTTGCTACAGAAATACCTCCCTGAGCAAGCTACACTACATGAGAAAAAGCTGCTGTAAGGCACTTTGCAAGAGTGAGGCACTGAACAAGTGCACTGCAAATGCAATTTCGTGGCACTGGAATTCAGTCAAGAAAGGAAAGCACAGCAGATCAGGGGGAACGTGAGGTGGCCATTGTGTGTTCTGGTGGCAGTGTACACCTGTCATAGCAGTCAGAACGCTGTGGTGACCACATCATGGCGTTGGGGATGTTGTATCTCCTTTACCATAGCTAAAAGAGTTTTGAGCAGCTTGTTTTTTAACAGGAGTGTGTATGAGCCTTTAGGAAAATGAGCCTGGTGTTCTGTATCTGAGTTTTGACAGCTTGGCACTGTTAAACATCAGAATCAGTTCCCATTTCCTCCTCTTTTTGCAACACTTCAAAAGTATAGAATGTTAAGTATGTAGTGCTAGAATCACAGAAGGGTAGGGGTTGGAAGGGACCTCTGGAGATACCTAGTCCAACCTCCCCAGCAGAGCAGGTTCACCTGCAGCATGTTGCACAGGACAGTGTTCAGGCAGGCTTTGGATGACTCCAGAGATGGAGACTCTGCCACCTGTCTGGGCATCATGCTCCAGTGCTCCACCACCCTCAGTGATGCTTGGATGGAACTCCCCATGTTCAAGTTTGTGCCCATTACTACTTGTGCTATCACTGGGCACCACAAAAAAAGCCTGGCCTCACCCCCTTAAAGTGTTTAAAAGCATTGTTAAGGCTCTTCAGCCTTCCCCAAGCTAAAGGGCCCCGGGTCCCTCAGCCTTGCTTCAGAAGACAGCTGTTCTAGTCTCCTCAATCACCTTTGTAGCCCTTTGCAAAGCTATGCAGATATGTGAGCTGCAGAGAGACAAAGAGAGTGATGTGTTTGTTGCAAACAGGGAGAGGGGTCTTGAAAGCACAGAAACAGATGCAAGTAAGGCAAGGGTGAAAAAGATGTCCAGGGGATAGGCTGGACCTGTGGGCAGACTGGCCTTTTCTTCTTTGCACAAGATGAGCTTGCACACACTTGTAAGGGAGAAATGTATTCATTACATGGACATCCTGTTGTCCACCAGGACTCCTAGGTCTTTTTCTCCAGAGCTGCTTTCCAGCAGGCCAGCCCTCAACTTGTACTGCCCCATGGGGTTATTCCTCCCTAGGTGCAGGACCCTACACTTGCCCATGATGAACTCTGGATGATTACTCTCTGCCCAACTCTGCAGCCTGTCCAGGTCACACTGGATGGCAGCACAGCCTGACTGGGTGCCAGCCACCCCTCCCTCTTTATCAGCAAGCTGGCTTAGGGTCCACTCTGTCCCTTCATCCTCCAATGTGTGTATAAAAGCATAGAATTTTAGTAGTTAGCTGACACAGAATTTGCCATCATTTTGGTTTAGACACTAGAGGTGAAATACTAACAAGAAACATCTTTGTTTCTTCACTTTTTAACTTCCAAACCATGTGAAATAGAAAACATCATAAAAAGTAAGTTTCAGGGCTGGGACAAATTTAAGGAAGTGAAACTTTCTGCTGTTTCTCTCCCTGACTCAAATCCCTTGCAGATTTGAAGAGCAGACTGAGATCTCTCTAGTTGCTGCTGGTAGCTGGAAGGCTTTGCACAGCATAACCACTGAAACTTACTGAAACCATTTGTGCTTGGGAAAACTTTGCTGCATCACATGAGCAGTCTTAACCAGGACAGTTATGAACTAGCTCGAGGTTGAATTAGGGCCCATCTCCTCGTAGAGCTATGCTCAGAAGCTGCTGCCAGTCTTCATTTAAACAATTTCAGTGACAGAACATGCCCCTGAGCTCTTGGAATGTTGTTCCACTGGACCTTTGGATTGATCAGATGTGCATCTTAATTCCTCATAATTCTGTATAGCTGAGAAGTGCAGAGAGCTGCAGAAACCCACACAGATGACACAAAACTGGGTGCAGACAAAGTGGTGTACGTGGGGGGTGTGTGGGAAACAGTCCCTTAGCCCATTTAAGGACTTCTCAGGTGATTGTTGCTAATCGCTGCTTGAAAGCAAACAAACCCTAGAAATTAGGATGAGAGCAGAGAGCAAATCAAAAGACACACCATGGAGTTACTTCATGACCAGTGACACAGGCACATGGGGGAACTGTTTGTGATTTGGTCTTGGAGACTCCACAA
The DNA here is from genome assembly GCF_027791375.1 of Indicator indicator. Lineage (NCBI taxonomy): Eukaryota > Metazoa > Chordata > Aves > Piciformes > Indicatoridae > Indicator > Indicator indicator. Next base: position 37,167,366 of record NC_072013.1, read on the forward strand.
AGAAACAGCAGCACTGAAGAGGCACAGCCAAGGGCAGCAAGACACTGACAGGAGCCAGCAGTGCAGGCAGCTGTGTGCTGGGCTGCAGCCAGAGGAGTGTGGACAGCAGGGCAGGAGAGGAGATTCTGCCCCTTGGCTCTGCTCTGCTCAGACCTCACCTCCAATCCTGCTTCCAGTTCTGGTGTCCCCAGCAGGAGAAGGACACAGAGCTGCTGGAGAGAGTCCAGAGGAGGACACAAAGATGATGCAAGGGCTGGAGCAGCTCTGCTGTGAGGACAGGCTGAGGGAGCTGGGGGTGTTCAGCCTGGAGAAGAGAAGACTCCAGGGGAACCTTAGAGCTGCCTGCCAATAGCTGAAGGGATCCTGCAGGAAGGCTGCAGAGGGAATGGTTTGGAGCTGAGGCGGAGCAGGGGTAGACTGGATCTTAGAAAATTCTTCAGTAGGAGGGTGCTGAGACTCTGGCACAGGCTGCCCAGGGAGGCTGTGGCTGCCTCCTCCCTGGGGGTGCTGAAGACCAGGCTGGATGAGGCCTTGAGCAGCTGAGTCGAGTTGAGAGGTGTCCCTGGGCATGGTGGGGAGGTTGGAGCAGATGAGCTCTGAGGTCCCTTCCAATGAAGCTGTTCTGTGATTCACATATGAGGTGTGGCTGAGGATGGTATGAGTAGAGTGGAACAGAGGTCTTCAGCCTCACAGGCAGGTGACTGGGTTTGAATGGTTTGTCGTAGCTGCCAGGGTGGGATATGGTGAATAAGAAAATCTTGTGGTTGTTTCTAACACAAGTGGCAGGGAGTACTGAGTGGAGCTGACTGGCAGCACATTTCAAACAAAGAGAGAAGGTAATTCATGATCAGATATGGAAGTCTGTTACAGGATCTCGTGGACATTTTATGCAGGTTCAAAAACCAACTGGAAAAATACTTTGATGATTATCTTATAAATAAGGCATCATCTCTGGCTGCAGAAATCTCTGAACTGCAAATAGCTAGAGGCTGTCAGAGTGCTTCTGAGGAAGCAACTCTCTGTGTGTGCTCTGTTCTCAGGCTTCCCTACACTTACTCTGTTGGGCACTGCTGGGCAGAATTTGGAGCTTTATGGAGTCCCTGATGTGATCTGGTGTGACTTTGCATGAATGATGTCCTTCTTTCTTCCCTGTCTGTAATCTGCAGAATTGATAAAGTAAAGCTTGAGATGGTGTCAGTTCAGAACTGTTGGAAAGTTTTCAGCCCCTGTCAAGGATTGACTTTTCTGTAATTTAAATATTTTCAGCAAGATCTCAGAGCCCATCACAATTTGATCTGTAGTAGGGGGGTAGCAAGCTGAATTCCACTGAAGCAGCAGTACTGCTCAGTTGGAGACACTATACAAATGGGTATTTTTAATGGCTCCTAATTGTAGGAGTATTGAAGCCCAAAGAATGCCTTTCCTGGACACTGAGAAAATGTCCTAACATGCACCAGGACAGGTTAGAGACTGCCCTGCTGGAAAGCAGCTCCACAGAGAAAGACCTTGGAGTGCTGGTGGGCAGCAAGTTCTGCATGGGACAGCAAAGTGCCCTTGTGGCCAAGAGAGCCAATGGGATCCTGGGGTGCAGCAAGAAAAGTGTCCAGCAGGGCTGGGGAAGTTCTTCTGCCTCTCTACTCTGCCCTGCTGAGACCACAGCTGAAATCCTGTGTCCAGTTTGGGGCTCCCCAGTTCAAGAGAGACAGAGACTTGCTGGAGAGAATCCAACAGAGAGCCAGGAGGATGATTTGGGGACTTGAGCATCTCCCCTGAAAAGAGAGCCTGAGAGCCCTGGGGCTGTTTAGTCTGGAGAAGAGAAGGCTGAGAGGGATCTGATCAATGTCTATCAATAGCTGAGGGGTGGGTGTCAGGTGGAGGAGCCCAGGCTCTTTTTGGGTGGTGCACAGTGATAAGACAAGGAACAATGGGATTAAGCTTGAACACAGAAGATTTCACCTCAATATGAAGAGAAACTTCTTTCCAGTGAGGGTGCCAGAGCCCTGGAACAGGCTGCCCAGGGGGGTTGTGGAGTCTCCTTCTCTGGAGACTTTCCAACCCCACCTGGATGTGTTCCTGTGCAGGCTGCACTAAGTGATGCTGCTCTGGCAGGGGGCTTGGACTGGATGATCTCTGGAGGTCCTTTCCAACCTCTGATACACTGTGAGACTGGATACTGTTAAAATGCTATCAAGTGTGTTAGGTAAATGCAGGCCCACATGCTTGACACCAGTCTTGGAAAAAAAGAATGGAAAAGCTGATACCAGATATGGTCAATGAAGATGTAAATCGTGGAGTCAGGTCTTGCTAAAAGTTGGTCAAGGACCAGCAGTATCAGAAAAAAAGAGAGGGCTGAGCTGAACAGATGTTAAGTGGAGGCTGTAGGGCTGTGGGGTTTGAGTTCTCAGGAGTCCAGGCTTACACCTGCTGGAATAAAGCTTCCTTCTGTGCTGGTGCTGCCTTCTCGTATCAGGCCACTTCCCAAAGCAGTTCATGTGTCACAAATGTACATAAGCCCTGGTGCTCTTAAGCCAGAGCTCATTTTCATAGGGGGCTGTACAGATGTTTTGCCAGACCTAGCTCTGCCTGTCTATTGCACGACAGAAGGATGTGAGTGTAACCAGTACTGGGCAGCTTGGCTTCCTGGAAGGTATCTCTGTATGTGTGGTTGGAAATAGTGCACAATGTTACTTGCAGGTATTTACAGTGCCTCGAGTTTGTTTACAGCTCCTCAAGTCTCCTGATGATTTTGTTCCTTGTCGCAATAACTCTTGGAGGTGGGGATTTATTAATTGAAGAGGCTTAAGAGAGATGTGAATGGGTGTGGTGAGTTTTGTGTCCATCTGTAGTTGTTTTCTGTGAGGTTCTGTAAGTGATATCTCTAAACAAAAGGGTAAAGTGTGGAAGTATCTCCTGTTTGACCTGGAACAGCATCATCTCAAGCAGACACGGGTGTGAGTGCAGAGGACAGACCAACAGCTGAGCAATGTGGATAGCGATGAGTCTGTACTGCTACTTACTGTTTCTCTTAACTGGTAACTGCCCAGAAGGGGCACTTTGGATTTTTGTCTCATTTGCATGATTTATACAAGGCTCATTAAAGCTCTGCTACACCACTTTGACCTTTGTCAGCTGCCGAATTAGTCGAGAAGGGAATCCTGTTTGCATGGACTCTGTGTCCCACTCTGCTGAGCAAGGTGTACTGTCTTCAGGCACTCCACTGTAGTTATTTTGTGGCATGGTTTACTCATTTCACATAGATGAGCATCTTAATACAGAGAGGAAATGAAAAGATATCCTTGTTGGGTGCTTAGTGATCCTGGAACGACTGATTATGATAGCATGGACAGGAAATCTGGGCTCGGTGCTTTCAGGTGGGGTGGCTTTACATAATGACACCTTTTGGAAAGCAGTCTGTGATAGACTTATTTCTGGCTGCTTTCGGAACTCAGTAATGAATTCTTGATGACTTACATGAAAAACTATTAATGAATGCAGCTCAAAAAAAAATAACTTACATTTTCTTTACAAAAGCGTTATCTGGATCCAATTCTCCTTCCTGCCCACAAGCTTTCCACTTGTTCTTAGTCCTCTCATTTTCAGCAGAGCTTACGAAGTCCTTAACTGCAATTCTCAGTTCAGGAACTTAACGAAACATGAAGTTTTGAGTAAGCTTTTTGAGAGTTTCACTGAAGAATAATAAGAGTTTTCTTAACTAGGTATGTTGGATAGCAGTTATGTTTGGATTTTGGCATGAATTTTCTGCTTAGTTTTTTTAAGCCATGATAAACAATACCTTTTACAAAAGAGGAGGCAAAAATGCTGGAAAAAAATAACTTTTCTGTCTTAGTAAATAGAAAAAAAGTGGTGTGAAAGCAATAAAAACAAAGATGTTACATGCAACATCCACAGGAAGAAAATGTTTCCAGTGTGAGAGCAGGAACTTGGAGACTCAAACTTTGAATTACAATTCTTGTTTTTCTCTCTAATGCTGAACTAGATTCAACAGGTGCAGATCTGCCTTGTGAAATCAGCTGACAGAAGTTGTGCTATACCTGCTGCTCGTTGCAGGTGTTACTGAGCTGTAGGAGGCTTGGATGGTTCCAGTTATGGAAGTGTTGAACTGGTGCTGTTGAAACTTTGAGCCATATTGGTTTGTATTGTACAGAGCCTGCTTCTTAACTCAGGTTTTCTCTGCTATGTTAGATGGAAGACAAAGTGTCAGGACATGCTGTATAAGAGCCCTGAGGAGGCAGGAAGAAATCTTACCAGACTGATGTAATAAGTGAAGTGAGGCATAGGAGGAAAAGACTGAGAGGTGTTTGATCGAGCAGCTGTGAAGAGAGCAGAAAAGGGGGAAATGTAGAGTGCTGGAACTTCAGCAACAGCATGGCTGAGTGGCAGGTCCACTAGCAGAAGTTCCCATCAATTTCTCATCAAATGCAGCAAATGGGAAAGTGGAAAAGGGTTAGAATAAGGGAAAGTACTTTGCCTGCGTTAAGCGGAAGGCTTAAGCAGGAATTTTCAGAGCATATGAACGGTTTAGAGAAGGTGCCCCTAGCCTGGATGTCAAGGGTGGGATATTGTAGCAATAATTTAAAATGGATGAATTCTTCTACAGTAATATTCATGAGATGACCCTGCTCCTGCAGAAGCTTTCCCACATCTCTTTCCTGGTAGGAATTCATTGGTTTTGGGAATGTGGTGTTGACTCGATATGAGACAAGGCTCAGCATAGCAGTGACTTAGGGTTTGCAGTCTGATGGCATCCTCTCAGTCTTTGGTGAGTACATTTAGTCTTCTGGCACTGTCTGTAGCTCATGAACCCTTTGTGTGGAAGGGAAGGGTTCAAAAGACATGTTTGTGAGTGGCAGATGAGTCTGTCTTTAGCAAGCAGCAGACAAGAGAGATTCTTCAGTAAATTAGCAAAACGTGAGAAAAAGGATTGCTGGATACATAGAGAAGACAGACTAAATAGAAATGAGGGAAGGGATGCAGAGAGGAGGGGGGAAATACTCAAAACAATGCTGGAAAATAAATACTGTCCTAGTAAATAGAAAAAATGTTGTGAAACCTGTGGAAACAAAGATGTAGCTTTTCCAAGCTAATATTGCATACAGAATGGGCCAGTGTGATAGTATCAAACGGTGTGTTAAGTGCTGTGTGACTGCTTGTGCTTTTTCAGTTCCAAGGGGCATGGGGGTTTGTGTGAGCACAGGTATCTTTCTCCAGGACTTGTAAGTGTAGCTTTCTGGCTAACAGGTCCTGTGTTCATTTTTCAAGCCCTGTTAGGTGCTAGAATCCCATTCTCAAGTGTTTTGCATATTCCTTCCAGGCAGGATTCATGTCTGTGTGGCTCATGTAGCGGATGCTCCAGAGCAGTGAAATCAGTGAGGAGGTGACCTGAGCTTCCTCCCTTTATATTTTCCTGAGGCACTGATGTCCAGCATTGTTACTAAAACTCTGGACACAGGACTTTGGGCTCTGTGAACATGGTGCTGCCTCCTTAGTGTGCTGTACTTTACCTTCCATAAATAACTAACCAACCCTTCTGGCTTGATTTAATAGCCTTTGCTATAAACAAGGCTTCATTTCCCTCTAATAAAAGATGACCTTTTGCATTTACTACTGTGGTGCAAAATGTTATTAGCTTTGCCAGATTAAATAGGTAATGAAGTGCAGTAAATGTTGTTGGGTTTTGGGCTTTGTTGGTGATATTAACAGAAGCATGGCTTTTTAGTCATTTATTTTTTCTTAAACAGCCATGCATGGAAATAGATATTCAAATGTTTAGAAACGTTCAGATCTTAGGAAATATTTCACTCCAGTATAAGTCGAGAGAGAAAGCAATTAGTGGTTTTCCAGAGAGAAAGCAATGATAGTTTTCCAGAGAGAAAGCAATTAATAATTTTCCTTTTGAATGACCCTTAATATCCTAAGAAAGCTGTTACTTGAACAGGAGAGGAAATCTAAGAACATGAAATATTTGTCACAGAAGGATTTAAACTTTTGTACCAGTATAATGAAATTTTAAATTCACTGAGTTAGTGCCCATACAGTAAAGTACAGATGGATAGGATAAACAATTAAAGCAGTATATGAGATAAAAACTTACCTAGGAGATATCTGCTGGAAGCTTTATCTGTTCTCTGTCAGTGTGCTGAGCCTCTCTCAGCAGACAGGAAGCTTTTTTCCCTTTGCACTGCATTGTGCACTCTTGTCCTGTGATTTCTTTTTCCACGGTGCCTCGTTGTTTGCTGCTGCTTCGCCTTCTGGTGTGGGTTGTTTCCAGTTTATTTCCAGGTATCTCCCATTGCTTCCACATTTAGCAGTTTTGCTTATTCTGCCCTAATCACGTAACAGAAAAGAACCTGGGAACTTTGCACCTTCCCCCTGGCTTCAAAAAGGAAAAAAAAAAAGGGCAAATGTACTGACCCCAGTTAATTCAAGTATCCTGCACTCCTTTAAAAAATCCAGCAAGATTCACTATCCAGTAAATCCCAGCTGTTTGCTGCTGCTTTTCCAATGCTGGAAAGTTATGTCCCTACACATTTTGGTAGCCTCCATGTCTCAGATTTTTATAGAAAATAGGCAGGATTAGTAGTCATTAGATCTTAACTTTTAACCCAGGCAACATTATCCTGTGAAGGATGATGAAAGTCTGCCTCTCAGCTCCTTATGCTTCTGCCAGACACAGATGTGAAATGCTGCTTTCGATCAGAGGGGAGAAAAAACCTCCCAAAGGGTGTAGTGTTTTGTCATGTCTCAGGACAGTGAGCACACATGGCATCAATGAGCTGCAGAGAGGAGCTATTCAAGGCAGCCACTGAGCTGACAGGATGACGCTTCCATACATAATAGAGCCATTAATTACTGCTGGTGATGGACAGCAGGATCTCCTAGAAGGGAAAAGCAGCAGATGATAGTGCTGGGTTTGATAGGTGCTCTGTGCTTGAACAGCTTGTCATGTAGAAACAAATCCAGGAAAAAACTGCTGCTGTGGGCTGTCATCAGCTAGAAGGACCAGAGGTGTTTTGCCGTGGTAGGTGTCACGCAGAGGGTTAAAAACTCCATTCAGGTGCAGGGCTATTCATAGCTTGTTATGGAAAGGATGAGCCCAAAGACTTGCTTTAAAAATCAGAGCTCGTGTTTTGCTTCATTTGGGGAGGCTGGCTGCAGCCTTGTGGGTTTTCACTTCTAATTTCATGTGCAGATGAAGCCTACACATTCAGGAGAGTTTTATCTTTTTGTTTCCTTTTTTTTTCCTTTTTCTTTTCCCTCCATTTTCTTTCCCCCCTACAGAAAGCAATATTAGTGCTTAAAAAAAAATGTTTTTCAAAGGACTGTGCATATGAAGAGGCTGTTCAAACTCATTACACACTTTGTATCAAACAAAGACTTCTGACTCACAAATCCACTGCTAATTAATTTAGAAATTTAAATTGTCTGATTTAATTAACTGCTCTCTTGAGGTTAATATGGAGGAAATAATATAGGTTGAAAAATTCACTTTATTGGACCAGAAGCCCTTCATAAATCTGTCCTAAAATATGATAGGTAAAATCTTCATTCACTGGACTGATGTTGTTAGGGACAACATATGCTGATTGTGGGGAAAATAAATGTAGCATATGGAACTTTTCCATAGAATGCAATTTTGGTTTTTTTGTCCCTTGGAGCCTTATTGAGTGAAAGTGTTCTTTTTAATTCCTTGACAAGAAAATGTTTGCAATCGATTTAATTTTGCTATCTGTATGCTGAAAGTGAAGAAGAGATAAGGTGATGAAAGAAAGAAAATACACTGTTTACTGCAGAACTGGAGTGAAACATGAACCAACCAAAAAGCTGGTGAAGGGAGAAGGGGCTGCTTCTACAGGTGCTTACTGGGAGTGGGAGAAACTCCTCTCCTCATTTGCCATAGTCTTGTTTCATTGAAACAGCAGAGCTGTCTTAACCTTACTCGTTATGAAATGATGGGGAGCATCTGGATAAAGCTTTTTTGGTTTATTCAGTCAATATGGATGAGCACAGTCATGCCTTTGAATAGCTTCTGGAACACCTTTGGCCTCTAGCTTTTGTGCTAACTCCAGACCAGACACAAGCCTAGTAGCATACAGTGGCTGTAACTTTAAATCTGAGTTGTCAATCTTGTCTCTTTAGATAAGGAGTTGAGTTGCCAAGGATACAATGGGTACATGATGTAAAGTCCATGCTGAAAGTACTGAAATGAGGCATACTTGCTGAAATGTTGTTAATGCTTTCTGGCTCATGATGTCTGTTCCCAAGAGCTTAATGCATATCCAGGTTTGGTAGCCTAACCTGAACTGAAAGCATTCTAATGTTACTGGGCTGGTTCATAGAGATGCTGATTCGGATGAAACCCTTCCAAAGGACTGGAATCTTACCAGCCACAGTCTTTGTGTACATAGCAATAAGATAACTACATACAGTTTACATTCTCAGATAATTCTTTCAGGAGACAAAGAGCAAACACTAGCCCCAGTCTGCTCCCCCTCCTTGCAGATCCCAGCACAGGCACTCGAATGTGTAGTCTGTGATTGCACCTGAAAGAAGTCCTGAAGCACAAAATAATGCAGGCTTTTTGTATGTATGTGTGTGCAAGAGCACACATACATATTTATGTTTTAAATCCCCTTATTCCCTGTCTTCAGAAGTAGATAAGCCAGGCTATTTGTGTGGGAGTGCCCAAAGTATTCTGCTGTCTTGAGGCTGCAGGCGAGGGTAGGCTTGGCTAAAGCAGCATGTTAAAGTTCAGGGGATGGCAGTAAGGCTGTCATCATGGTGTGCAGCCTGAGTCTAAGAATGCAGATGGTGGTGTCAAGAATTAAATTCTTAAGGACAGACAAGCCCGATGAGGAGAGGCTGAGGGAGCTGGGACTGTTTAGCCTGGAGAAGAGGAGGCTCAGGGCAGACCTCATTGCTGTCTACAACTACCTGAAGGGAGGTTGTAGCCAGGAGGGGTTTGGTCTCTTCTCCCAGGCAACCAGCACCAGAACAAGAGGACACAGTCTCAAGCTGTGCAGGGGAGGTTTAGGCTGGAGGTGAGGAGGAAGTTCTTCACAGAGAGAGTGGTTGGCCATTGGAGGGAGGTGGTGGAGTCACCATCCCTGGAGGTGTTCAAGAGGGGATTGGACATGGCACTTGGTGCCATGGTTTAGATAGGCATGAGGTGTAGGGTGAGAGGTTGGACTGGATGATCTTTGAGGTCTCTTCCAGCCTTCTTGATTCTATGATTCTATGATTCTAAATTGGTTAAAATGTTCAACTTTGGGGATAGCACAAAGACAACAAATTGTATTTTTAGAATGGGGTTCTGCAAATCTGTTTGGTCAAGCTACAGCAGGAATAAGCTTTATATGTAAGATGCTGAACTGAAGGGGTTCAATGACATCAGCATTGGAGAATGTTGCAGGTATGTCTGGAGAAGCAAAAGCTTTGAGCATGCACAGCTATAACCTGCCTTGTGGCTGGGTATCTGCTCTGTGTCAGGCAGTGTGTGGCATGTGAGTAGTTCTTGCAGAGGTTGATCACCTTCCACTCACAGAATGGGGCAATGAGGGCTTCCATGTCTGTAAATAATGGCACTTAAGATGAAGTTCCCATACTTCTACACCAGGAGTAGGGAATCAGAGGGGACTGTCTGTTTCTCACTGCTTCATTTCATCTGCTTCACAGACATGTTTTCTGCATTACTTTCTGATAACAGAAAAGTTAATTTGTGGTGAGGAAAACCATCCTGTTCATCTTGGACAGACTTCTGTTCCAGTTCCTTCTGGTTTTTGAGTGCTTAAATCATAGAATCATTTTGGTTAGAGAAGACTTTTAAGATCGAGTCCAACCACCCTCTCAACTCTGCCAAGTGCCTGTTATAGCCAAAAATGTCAAATTAGGTACTATGTAACTTTGGTTAATATCAACATTGCAACTTCAAAGCAGATCTGGGGTGAGTAATGCCCTTCCCTGTTTTAAAAAGACTGGTTTTGTAAAGTTGCCTAAGAAGTGAGCAGAGCAGTCAGCTTTCTTGGCAATTGTTCTCCATTTCCAGTGTGGGAGCACGGAAATGCCATTGCAGTCTTGGCCATATTTGCTATTTCACAGTCTCACAGTATATCAGAGGTTGGAAGGGACCTCAAGAGATCCTCAGGTCCAACCCTCCTGCCAGAGCAGCATCACTTAGTGCAGCCTGCATAAGAATGCATCCAGGTGGGGTTGGAAAGTCTCCAGAGAAGGAGACTCCACAACCTCTCTGGGCAGCCTGCTCCAGGGCTCTGGCACCCTCACTGGAAAGAAGTTTCTCCTCATGTTGAGCTGAAATCTTCTATGTTCAAGTTAGAACCCATTGTTCCTTGGCTTATCACTGTGAACCACCCCAAAGAGCCTGGCCCCCTCCACTTGACACCCACCCCTCAGCTATTGATAGACATTGATCAGATCCCTTTCAGCCTTCTCTTCTCCAGACTAAATAGCCCCAGGGCTCTCAGTCTCTCTTCAGAGGGGAGATGCTCAGGTCCCCTGAGCATCCTCATGGCTCTATTTGCAGTATCAAAGCTGATAGCTTTGCAGGTAATCTTCAACTGTGAGCCTGTGTTAGGTCATACATGACTGATAGTTATGGATTCATAGAATGGTTTAGGTTGGAAGGGACCTTAAAGATCATCCAGTTCCAACCCCCTGCCATGGGTAGGGACTCCTCCCACCAGTCCAGGTTGCTCAAGGCCTTGAACACCTCCAGGAAGGGGCCATCTACAGGGCAACCTGTCCCAGTGTCTCCCCACCCTCACTGTAAAGAGTTTCTTCCTAATCTCCAGTCTAAATCTGCCCTCCTCAAGCTTCAATCCATTCCCTCTCATCCTGTCACTACAAGCCCTTGTAAAAAGTCCCTTCCCAGCTTTCTTGTAGCCCCCTTCAGGGACTGGAAGGCCACTCTGAGGTCTCCCTGGAGCCTTCTCTTCTCCAAGTGTTTTCTTCAAGTGTTGATGAATCCAAAGATTCTTAAGTCTGAAAGGCCAAGTGTTACCCCAATGGTCTGAAACCCTGTCAAATATATCAGGGAAAACCATCTCTCTGATCAAACTGAGTGATCAGCACAGCCCTGTGTCAATAAAGTGTTTCAGCAGATGATAAAGGTCTGTGGTAACTACAAATGTTAATGCTGCAAATAAATCTGAAAGAAAAGTAAAAGAAGCCATTATGTTAGAGAATCCTAGAATGGTTTGGGTTGGAAGGGACCTCCAAAGGTCATCCACTCCTAACCCCTCTGCAGTCAGCAGGGACATCCTCCACCAGATCAGGTTGCTTAGAGCCTTGTCCAGCCTCACCTTGAACATCTCCAGGGATGGAGCCTCAACCACCTCCCTGGGCAATCTGTTGCAGTGTTCCAGCAGCCTCCTGGTGCAGAACTTGTTCCTAACATCCAATCTCAATCTGCTCTGCTCTCATTTCAAACCATTGTCCCTGGTCCTGTCCCTGCAGGCCTTTGGCAGCCTTCTTGTAGCCCCTTCAGGTCCTGGCAGGCTGCTCTTAGCTCTCCCTGGAGCCTTCTCTTCTCCCTCAGCTCCCTCAGCCTGTCCTCATAGCAGAGCTGCTCCAACCCCCTGAGCATTTTCGTGGCCTCCTCTGGAGCTGCTCCATCAGGTCCATGTCCTTCCTGTGTTGAGGACTCCAGAGCTGGATGCAGTGCTCCAGGTGAGGTCTCCCCAGAGCACAATGGCAGAATGCTTCTAAGCATGCTGCAATTTGAGAAGTTCTGGAGAGTTTACTTATCTAACAAATAGCTGTGCACATGGCAATCCCTGTTACTGGTCTTCTGAGTGTTGTCATTCAGCTTGTAGAAGTCTGATCACCTACTGCAAGTGAGGTGCTCACTGTAGTGGTTACTGTGCAGAGAAAAGGAGAGAATTGATCAGAATGTTGAAATTGCTGAGGAGCTAAGGTTCTGAAGAACACATCCTTCCTATTGTCTATTCTTTTGTTGCCTGTGAGTATTTCCTGCTTTTGTGAACAGAATTATTACCCTAATTACTCTTCAGTCTTATTATTTCTTCACTTTATCCTGGGTGTGTGTGTGTGAGGTGGGTTTTGTTTTGATCTCTTATCAATAATTATTTGTTACTGCAGATAAAAGAGTTCTGTTCTGTCAGTGGCATATGTGATTATCTTCCAGCTACATTAAATTCCTCTGCAAACCTGTAATTTGCAGTGCTCAATAGAGAATACATTGTAAAGTTCTTTAAACAAACAAACAAACAAAGGTCTATATAAAGGAAAACTGTTTTCAATGTTTAAATTTTTGCCATCTATAAGATAATTAATGCTGAGTAATTTCAAATTTCAAATCGTGACAACCTGAACCTTTAAAATGAGTTTGAATTTCACAGGGATATCTGCTAGCTCTCAGTGAAGAGAGATCCTTTAGCACTGCTGAAAATGAGGCAGTTCCTCATCAAATGGGTCTTCGTCTGTGCTGAAAACTGGCTTAGAATGCCAAACTCAAAGGAGAAATTGACTGAGGTAGCTCAGAGGAAAAGGAGTTTTTGTTACCTAGGAAATGAGTAAGTACTTAGCACAAGTCTTACCCTGTCAGACAGCTGAGGGCTTTTGTGTTTCCTGGATTTTAGTGATGGCAGTTCAGTTTAGACTTGAAACAAAGTGACTTTAATGGGAAATCCTTTGAGAAGAAAGGCAAAGAAGCTGTTTTGCACTTTCCTGCTGGAAGGTTGCTAGCAGATGCCTTGAATAGAACCCTGTGATAATGATGATTTCTTTCTAGAACTGTTGGTTGCTGCTAACATTTTGTTGGAAGGTTTATCCAGTGAAATTTTACTGGAATAATAATTGCAATGAAACTATAAAATGTTGTTGTTGTTTTTTTTTTTTTTTTTAGGAGAAAGGTAACTAATATACTGGCACAAGTTTGAAATGATGTCTTTTATATAATATACTTTGTGCATCTCTGTGTATTCAAAGGTGTGCCTTCCTGTGGGGCTTTCCCCCATTATTTTCATACTGGAAACACCTGAAGGTTTCTGCTTTTGTCTAATGCAGTGTTAGGGAGGACAAGCGTGGTGGGTTGACTTTTTCATAAATATTTCAGCTTCCATTTTATTTTTAACCACACTTTTATCAAAGGATCAGCACTGGTGGATGTGCTGTCAGTTTGACTTAGATTACAGCAGGGTGCTGTTACTAAACTCTTCAGATCAGTAATAATTAGGAAACTGTATGGAAGCTTGTGCAGTTGTGCACAGTTATTAACTTGTGATCTCAGGTGAACGTGTGCTCAGCAGATGCTGTCCAGATACCCTTCCATACACTCTATTTTTGTTGACTCTTGGTAGCTGCATGCATCATATGGATTATGTCCTTGGATTCCACTAGGGTGGAACCTCTCCCCCCTCCCCTGTGCTGAAGGGAAAGTTTTCAGTTAAATCTTTTATTGTCTGAGTAAGGAGTGATACCAGTGAGCACAAATTTGTGAGGAGTTTGGGGAGGGAGCTGTCAAAGGTTTGTAAGTTTTGCTTAGGTGCACTCTTTGGCTTTCTCTCCCAACTTGCTCATTCTGGTTGCCATAACAACTTGGTAATAGCGATGCATTTGCTCTGTAGTTAAGGTTGTGTCAGCACTTCCATTACAAGTTACTGTTTTCAAGGATTTGTAATCTATCCACAGGCTTAAAAATGCCATCCAGTAAGCCTGTGTAATTGGTTTGAATGTGATTTGGCTTACTGTAAGGCACCCACGTGTGGAGGGCTCTATTGTCTGATCTCTGGTGGCATAGCTTGTGGTTTCAAGTGTTTGGTGGGTTTTTTTCTTTTTTACTGAGAAGCAGCAAAATATTTTTAGTCTAAAACTAATTTTGACCGGTTCCCATCTGCCAGAGGCATGAGAGTCAACACATTCTCTTGCTCTGCCACAGTGCTCCCTCTGTAGTCAATGCATCCACTTCACCCCATCTGTTGCTGTTAGTGAATAGGTTAGAGTGAGCACCCACCCTGCTTTTCTGGGAAGCAGGAGAAGTAGAACCGTTTCAATAAGGCAATGTCATCTCTCCTTCAGAAATAAGCATCTGACACCTTCAACACTTTTGTAATTAGTTGATGTGAAATAAAGACCAGCTATGTTACAGGCTGGAGGATGTTTGAAAAGGGAAGGGGGAGCCTGTGAACAAAAGCTAGTATTGCAAGGGAGTCAGTTACTCGGTGTAGCTACAGTGCCTGTTGTAGACTTTGAGCAGGAGATTGTGCATCCTTTTAGTGCAGCCTTCTGAAACCTGGAGGTTGCTTACCCTGGAAACCCCCTCTATGCAATTCCACACTTTGCCAAAGATCTGCTTCATGCTCTCCAACTAGTGATTCCACTAGGAGCTTGAGAAAGGAATTGTTGAAGGACTTTCCTCCACCCAAATAGATTTTGTTTTGTTTTGTTTCTTTTTAAACACAGTAGTTTCAGGCAAATTTACAAGACACAGAACTTACTACCCTGATTAATTATGTATTGTATATTTCTGAGGATTTCTGGGGGGGTTGTCTGCCCTTTTTTCCCATTTTGTAACCTATCTTATTGCCAAATGTGCTGCAAGACACTTGTCCCTAAGCCACAATGATGCCTTTTTGTAGTAGAAGACAACACTACATTAAGCGGCTTTAGAAACCGCTCTGGTTTCATGACTCTCAAGTTAGAAGGGAACAAACTTTCTGCTTTTTAATCCATTTTTGGTTTGATTTTACTTTGAATGAAAGTCTTAGTTTACAGACAGTGACTTAAATTTGAGGCAAGTTCTTTTTTTAGTTCACCTGTGTAACTTCCTCAATGTAGCAACCAATAATGTAGACATTTGTTGGTGTGCTTCAGTTGATTGACATTTGAAAAACTTCAGCAGCATCTGACTTTAAAAGACTGACTTGATTTGATGTTAATGGTCTGCAGTAAGTGGAGGTATTCATTTCAGAGGCCGATTTCTTTGATTTTCTTTTTAAAGGAGAATCTGGTTTAAACTTTGAATGTATTAAATGTAATTAAATCATCCTATTTAGAAAGTCTTTGTTTAGGTGTATCCTACAGTGAAGAAGGATTGTGGCTACTCCTCAGCTGATAAAAACTAAGAGTTTTTGAAAAGCTCATTGATGCCTTTGGCACAGACCTGCTGTTTGGCTCTAGGCACGTGAAACAGCCTGGATTTCCTATGTCCAAGCACTTTACTGCCCTTTTATTGCTTAGTTTGTTTTCCCCCTCCCTTCCTGACTAACTGTATCCTTTTTCTATTATGGTTTTGATACCATCTTCACAACCTTTATTTTGGAGTGTTTTGGTTCCAACTGACTATTAAATTTTGAAGGCAAGAACCTATAAATGTTGGAAGAAAACCCACAACTTCTGAATAAAGAAATTATTTCTTTTAAAAAGCTACTTTTCCCAGGTTTTACAGAAGTCTGCACTTGTTATCCTATCATCTTCTGTTAGTTTTCTACTTCTTTTTCACTCCCCACACCCTGAATTTCTGTAGCTTTCAATTTCAGAAAGTTCTTTTATCTGGAGGATTAACTTTAAGCCTCAGCGTGATTGGTTCATTCACCTTAGTTGTTTTCTAGCTTCTATGTTCTGTTTTGATTATAATCTTGAAAGATTTGAACGGTCTTTTTTAAGCTTTTCAAAGTTTGCCTCTCTCTGACAAGTCAGGATTCATGGAAACCTTGCATCCTTTGCAGATTTACAGCTAACACAGATGCACAGATTGCACCAGGTTGGAAGGGACCCTCAAAGGTCATCTTGTCCAACCCTCTTATCAGAAGTGATAGGAAGTTACAGAGATGAGAAACTTCTTCTGAGTAAATACCTGAAGAGAATCTTAGCTTAATATTAGCTTGGTACTCTTCTTCAAAGTACACTGCAGAGCAAATATTGAGGAAAACTTTCCAAGGAATAGTTTAATGTTGCGGGCTGTGGGTAAGCTATAGGCTGGCTGCATTTATTTTGACATTTGTAGTGGAACTCTCTGTAGCTATGGAACTGACATTAATTCAAATCATGGAATCCTAGAATGGTCTGGGTTGGAAGGGACCTCCAAAGGTCATCTAGTCCAAACTCCTCTGCAGTCAGCAGGGACATGCTCAACTAGATCAGGTTGCCCAGAGCTCTGTCAAGCCTCACTTTGAATACCTCCAGGGATGGAACCTCAACTACCTCCCTGGGCAACCTGTTGCGCCACCGAGAGTGCCTATGGAAAGGCCAAAAGGTCAGAACAGAGGAGAAACTTCCCTGTGTCCCTGCATGACAGATTGTCTTGCAGTCTGAGTTGTGGGGTTAGTTGATAACTTGGCTCTTTTGCATTTTACTCAACACTTCAGTATTCCAGTAGGGAATTCTGGGAGTGGAGCTTTACCATCTTTGCCCACTCATGGAGGAGGGACCAGGATCCTGTCTCAGGAAAAGGAAAAAGCACCCCGCAACACCCCACACAGAATAGATGACTCTTCTATAGTGCTCTGTGAAAATAGTTTCCATAGGTTGTTGTGGTGGAGGTGTTTTTCTGCTGGGGATTTATTGGTGCAGAGGTGGGACCTAGAAAAACTAAGCAGAAGACCCTTAAAACCCTTTGTGACAGATTCCTTATTGTAACTGAATGCATGAAGTGTTTTAAAATGATTTCAGAGTGTTGAGGAAGATGGTGGGTTTGTGCCAGATGTATCCTTATGATTTTATGGATGCTGTGTTTGCAGGAACTAAGGGAAGAGAGGGGAAAATATAATGACTACTGTTTGCATCAAGTAACTGTCTCCACTTCAACATTTGAGTAAGCAAAAGGAGGACAAACTAACCTCTCTGCAATGCATTACTTACCTGTTTACACGCTGGGTGTTTGAACTCCACTCAGTTGCAAGTTTTTTGAATTGCATTTTTAAAGAGTTTGTAGATGAAGATGTCCTAGGAGAGAAGTGGCCTCTTGGTGAGTAGCACTGGGGTCATGCAAACTGCAGCCTCGAACATGTGTTTGGGCATGCAGCTCTGGTTTGCACTGAAACTGCAGGTCAGAAAGTGTTCCATAGACCTGCAGCTGCTGATTGGTGGCCACTGCTCCCCTCTGCATCTGGGCTGGGAATGTACAGTAGGAAAGAGGCAATGATTTCCTAGTTACCTAGTTAGTTAAATGGTACTTCAGGGTAATGCTCTCAATTTCCATTCAACTAGGGAATTATGGAAATATTAAGACTTTGTTTTTTTCATGATATGCTGTTTTGAATGACTCAGTGTGAGAATGCATTTGTCAGCTGGGTTATGCATCTCATGCTCTGTGCCTTAGCTCAGACTTCTTTTTAAGAAATCTTTATATTTTCTTTCACTTACACAAGTGTCAGTTCTCAGAGGGGAGCACAAGACTCCTGCCTGGTTTTTATCACATGATCTCCTGCCACGCTGCAAGCATGCTGGCAGTGAAAAGCCTGCTATCTAGTCCCCTTCTGCCAGCCTGCTTGTGAAGCAGAGAAGATTTGCAGACTAAAGTGGCATGGGCATCACGAGCTGGGTGACAGGCAGCAGGGCTCTGCAGAACTGAAGACCCCACTCAGGCCATATCTTGCAGTACCTTTAGGACACAGATGGGCATTGACTCAGGTGCACACAGCTGTGTGCCTGTGTTAGCACTGACCTGGATTGCCCATTCCCATTGTTTTGCCTCATGCCTGGACCTCCTGCACTTGATCCTGGCATGCACCTCCTGCACCTTCTAGACTTGATTGTGTATGGTTGAAAGAGCTGCTTTTTGGGAAAGCCTGTGATGGTGATTGCCACTCTAAACCAGAGCTGAACATTAGCATCCAACTCTTGCAAAACAATACATCTGGTCAGTTCAAATGTGTCTGATGGAGACATGGCCAACTGTGTGCTGAGATGAAATGGGAAGTTAAGCTGGATCCTGTCATCCTGAGCCTTTGAGTACCGTTGGAATTGCCAGATTTGCTTCCTGCTGGGTATTTCAATGGAGAAGGGATCCATGAGGCTCTATCCTCAGATGGTAGAGGGTTGTGTGTGTAGGTGACAGTTTAGTTGTTCTGTCCTTTGTCTTTCCAGGAGGTTTCTTTGAGCTGCCTTTTCAGGGTGCTGTGTCTTCCCACTCCCCTGCTTTTTACAACTTGAATGCAACTTTGGGGGGGGGGTTATTTCTCTTTCCTCTGGGAGCTGGGAAAAGTAGTTAGGGTATCATGAAACACAGTTTAACAGAGACACATAAAATTAAAAAATTAAATCTCAGAATGTCAAGGTTGACTGCTATCTGTTTCAGCTTTTTTTTTTGGCTGGAACAGGGAATGGAAAAGGACCAGCTGCTAGGAGGAAATGCGACCTAGGAAATCCCTGCATGCTCTGTCAGGAGTTTAGGAACAGATCAGAGGAAGGAGAGCAATTTCCTACACTCTATCAGCCAGTGAGACACTAGGAATATTTTGAGACTTTTTTGTCTGTTAGTTGAGACAGTTCAAAGGCATTTGAATGCTTTTGTATTTTTATTTTTTAAGTATCATTCATTAGATCCATAGAGAATTATTCATGCTTCAGAGACCTCCCTCTCCATCAGCCACTTTCTGATTATCTCAGTAACAAAACCTGCAAGAAAATACCTTAAATACCTTAAGAAAATGTCTTGAATATATTATGCCCAGCAGTGCTTTCTGCCTGGGAGGAAAGACATGCTGTTTGTTTAAATAATTACAGATTAAATTTACCTCCAACAGCCTAGGAGATGCTGCTATCTGTAGGAACACCTTGGTGAACAATCCTGGCTTTGAAGCCAGTCCAAGTGAGGATGGCTGGGTAGAAAATGTACCCTCTGTTAGGAAGCATGGCTTCTTTTGATCACTTCTGGAAGCAGAAGAGATGATGGATGTTTTCCTGGTGCAGCAGAAGGGAGTTGTAGAATTGGAATGAGAATCATTCATAATGTAATTTGGGCACGTTGCTTTACACATTTGATTTCCTTTCCAAGTCACTGTAATCCTCTCTGCAGACCATGCTGGACAACTTCAACATTTGTTGTATCATTGTGAGATAATCCACAAGCTGTATGCTCAAAAAAGTGAAATTGTACCTCAGTGAAAAAGTGGAGACAAAATGTCATGGCCATTTGGATGTCCTTTAGTGGATTTTGTGGAGCAAGCAAGCACCTTCTTTGGAGAGAACCATGCTTCAAAACAGCATTGCAGTAATCAAACATAGAAGGCTTGTCTCAGGTAAACCTTGATTTTGTATTGCTGATAGTGAATTTGAAATAATAATTTTGGGACTGAAATAGGAATTTCTCCGAATTTCAGAATTTATACTCCTATAAGACCTTGTAGTGGATATGAGGGCTGCTGCTTTAATGATGAGTGATGATATGTTTGTAGTAGAATGTAAAGAAGAAACTTCTTGAAAGCTGAAAGTGAATGCTAGCATGTACTTCTTGTCTTGAAGATGTTGAGGTGTTTTTATTTTAAAAACAAATTAAGATGTTAATTCAGCTTTGGTTTGTGACACTGCCTGGGTTTTGCTGGGACAGAGTCACAGCCCAGCTGTGCTCTGAAAGCTGCTAGCAGTTTTCAGTCTGCCAGGGAGCTGACTTGGAAAGTTTGCTGAGGAAGGGACCTCCTGCTTGGGCTCTTCTTCACTCTGCTCCATTTCCTTTTCCTAAGGACTGCCTTCACCTTTACTGTGACCTTTGCTGGGCTGAGTATAACTTTATAATATTGGCATTGGTATCAGTTTGGCTGCTTCATTAAATCCATTTTCATTTCAACCTGCAGCTCTTCTCTCCTGTTGTTGATTCCTCTGATGAGGAGGGGTCACTGAGTGATAAGGCAGCTGCTGGGGTTCAGCCCCAGGTATGGACTAAGTGTAGACAGGGACTCAGAAAGACAAGCTTTAGACAGAGGCAGAGATCACAGTCTCACAGTATATCAGAGGTTGGAAGGGACCTTCAGAGATCCTCAGGTCCAACCCCCCTGCCAGAGCAGCATCACTTAGTGCAGCCTGCACAGGAACACATCTAGGTGGGCTTGGAAAGTCTCCAGAGAAGGAGACTCCACAACCCCCCTGAGCAGCCTGCTCCAGGGCTCTGGCACCCTCACTGTAAAGAAGTTTCTCCTCATGTTGAGATGAAACCTTCTATGTTCAAGTTTGAACCCATTGTTCCTTTTCTTATTCCTGTGCACCCCCCAAAAGAGCCTGGCTCCCCACTTGACCCCCACCCCTCAGCTATTGATAGACCTTGATCAGATCCCTCTCAGTCTTCTCTTCTTCAGACTAAACAGCCCCAGGGCTCTCAGGCTCTCTTCACAGGGGAGATGCTCAAGTCCCCTAAGCATCCTCCTGGCTCTCTGTTGGGACTCTCTCCAGCAGGTCTCTGTCTCTCTTGAACTGGGGAGCCCAAACTGGACACAGGATTGCAGCTGTGGTCTCAGCAGGGCAGAGTAGAGAGGCAGAAGAACTTCCCCAGCCCTGCTGGACACTTCTCTTGCTGCACCCCAGGATCCCATTGGCTCTCTTGGCCACAAGGGCACATTGTTGTTCCATGCAGAACTTGCTGCCCACCAGAACTCCAAGGTCTTTCTCCATGGAGCTGCTCTCCAGCAGGGCAGCCTCTAACCTGTCCTGGTGTCTGCTGTTTTTTCTCCCAGGTGTAAGACTCTGCACTTGTCCTCATTAAACTTCATGAGGTTTGCCTGCAGCCAGCTCTCAGCCTGTCCAGGTCACGTTGGATGCAGCACAGCCTGAGGGGTGTCAGCCAACCCCCCCAGTTTTGTATCATCAGAACTTGCTGAGGGCACTCTCAATGCCCTCAGCCAGGTCGTTGATAAAGATATTGAACAAAACTGGACCCAGTACCGATCCCTAGGGACACCACTGGCCACAGGCCTCCAAGGTGACTCTGTGCCACTGATGACGACCCTCTGAGCTCTGTTGTGGAGCCAGTTTGCAATCCACCTCCCTGACAGCCATCTGTGCCACATCTCCTGAGCTTTTCTAGGAGGATCTTATGGGAGGCAGTATCAAAAAGCTTTACTGAAGTCAAGATACATGGCACCCACCGCTCTGCCCTCATCTACCCACTTGGTCATAACTTCATAGAAGGCTATCAGTCAGACAGGATCTCCCCTTGGTAAATCCATGTTGGCTACTCCTGATAACCTTCTGGTCTTCCATGTGGTTAGAGATGACCTCCAGGATGAGCTGCTCCATCATCTTTCCAGGGTGGCTTGCTGGTGGGAATCCTGTGAATGTGACTGTTTCCCAGATAGGGATTAATTAGCTATTTAATTTTATGATCATGTTCTTAAATAGAATAGATATAATGATGCCCCCAGTGGACTCTTCTACTGAAATCAGGTTTTAATTTTTTTAGATGAAGTTCATGTATGCCTTTTGTTAATAAAATTAGGAAATCAAATAATAGGAAGCTGTAATATTAAACATTTCTTCTGTAAGTATGACAGAGCCAATTCTTGCCTGGTGTAGCTGGTTGCATTTAACAGCAGTAATGCCCGTCTGCTTCTCAGGCTTTCTTGGCACCTTCAGTGCACTCCAAGTTATAAATGCTTCAAATGGTAACTGCAGGTTGGATAATTTTGGTTTACTGAAGCCCTTATTGGAACACACTGTTCTAACAAACTGTAACTAGACAGAAGATGTATTTATATTCTTTTGGGGGAGCTGAGCAGTGAATTTTCTCAACATTTATGATTAAATAATAAATCTCTTCCTTAGAAACTTTGGCACCCAACAGAGAAAGTGGGCTGTTGCAGAATGTATATATTACATTGTGAAATAATCTTCAACTGCAGCTGTGTCCTTAAAAATGAGATGTAGTCATTTATTGTCCAGGAGACATTGTAGTTTATTGTGATGAAAAAATCAGTTGAGGGAGGATTGTTGCCATAATTACGCTGCTCTTACCATTTCTACACTCCTGATCCATAATTTATTTTGGTGGAAACCCAAGGAAAATAATTTTGAGAGAGTGGGGACTGTGGGGGGAAAGGAGGGGGAAGGAGACATTTTAAAAGCCAGAACCCCAAACTACAGAAAGTCTGAATTTGGCCTGGTAAAAAGAAACTACTCAGCAGTTTGTAAACCATGCAGGTGTGTTCTTGAGTCTTTTGGGAGGAGTAGAAGGAAGGAGGTGAGCCTGGGGTCATCAAGGAACTAAGCAAGAGTCTGCTGTGACAAAAGCAGAGTGGAAGCTTGTGGAAGGCTCTAGAATAAGCACCACTAGAGATGCAGTTCTGTTGTAATGATCTCTGGTACAAGTTGGTTTTGAAGAAATATGGGCAAAGAAAATAAGGAAGGAATTGTTCTGCTGCTAAGCAAGTTGGTGGTAGGTAAAAGTAGGAAAAGGGAAGCTTTGAAGGTCTCTTCTTGCATCAATCCACAGTAATTAGATTCCCTCTGACTGGAAAATGAACACATTTGACAGCACTTGGAGTATTGGGGATGAGAGAGAAAAATTCTGGTTTACTTTGCCCTAGGCAACTACTTAATGACCACTCCTGGAGGTGAGAACTGTGATGAAGCATCCATTGGAACAGTCCAACCATTGGCATGTTGGAAAACAAGATGAAATGGGGATTGGACAGGAGGAGCTGTAGGGATGTTACAGGGTCACAGGATAGCTCAGGTTGTCTGAGTCCACAGGAGGTCTCTAGTTCAGCTCCTGAACAAGAACAATGTTGGCTGTGATCAGATGCAGTTGCTGTTGGAGGAGGCCACAAAGATGATTCAAGAGCTGGAGCAGCTCTGCTGTGAGGACAGGCTGAGGGAGCTGGGGGTGTTCAGCCTGAAGAGAAGACTCCAGGGGGACCTCAGAGCTTCTTTCTAGTACCTGAATGGATCCTGCAGGAAGGCTGCAGAGGGACTTTACATCAGGGTGTCTAGAGACAGGCTAAGGGGGAATGGTTTGAAGCTGAGGCAGAGCAGGGTTAGAGTGGAGCTGAGGAAGAAGTTCTTCAGTAGGAGGGTGCTGAGACTCTGGCACAGGCTGCCCAGGGAGGCTGTGGCTGCCTCCTCCCTGGGGGTGTTCAGGGCCAGGCTGGATGAGGCCTTGAGCAGCTGAGTCTAGCTGAGAGGTGTCCCTGGGCATGGTGGGAGGTTGGAGCAGATGAGCTCTGAGGTCCCTTCCAACCTGAGCCATTCTAGGGCTCTGTGAATGACGTTGGAGTAGGTGAGCCTGCTTGGGAAGGCAGAAAGTTCTGGGTGATCACAGGAAGCTTGTTCAAGTGCTGTGATTTCATAGTAGCCTGAGAAGCAGCTCTCCCATTTAATTTGTCACTATCAGTAGCTGTTGAAGATGACGTTGTGTGAGGTAATGAACGTGGCCCCACATACCATCAGCTGTAGAAATGAAAGCAGGGGAGAGAATATGAGCATGTGTGTCACCATTTCTCTTGCATTCCATTTCAATCTGTGCATCTTTCATTGCTGAAGTGTTGAAGTTCCGTTCTCATGCAAGGCTTGTTTACATTTCTCCCAGTCAATGATATTGTTTTCATCTCTTCTGCTCATTGTTATCTTGTTCCTAGCTGCTGTGCTTTGCCTGTGCTGTATAAAGTGTTACCACATTGCTGGCAGTTGAAAGTGAAGTGTCTGGTGCCCCTGGCAGGCATAGACATTACCACTTGTACTTCTTTGCTGTTTCTCTTCATGATCTGCCTTTTAAAGCTCTATTTCAGCATCAGATTGGTTGTTTTGTCACCTTATTAAATCATCTTTGAGTTCATAACCCCCAGTGTGGTGAGCAGGGTTGAAACTGTACCTGTGATTACAATAAAGAGTGTAAGTGTCATGGGGATCAAATGCAATTCAGTTGTGCTCTGGGCCTCAAGAGGACTCTCTAATTAGTGTGTGTTTATATTTTGATTACAAAGCAATAAATACTTTTGATTAGAGATCCTCAGTAGAAATTAGGAGCAATCCCTCTTGTCATTTGTGTCTAAGTGATAGGCGTTAGATTATTAACAGCAATATTTGTATCAAAGGTAGAATTTATGTGTGCTATGTAGGAGGGATGCTTCAGTGTGGTGGTTGGCTCTGAGGAAGCAGGAATCTGTCCTGGGAAGACTTCTCCTCCATCCATAGCCCAGACCAAACCCAGCTCGAAAGACATCTGTGCCGTGCCTCTGTGTGTATTTGGCAAGTGTGTGTGAGGTGTTCAATGGCCTCAGGCTGCACCAGGGCATGTTTGGGCTGGACATTAGGAAAAAAGTGCTGACAGGCATTAGTCAGACACTGGAACAGGCTGCCCGGGGAGGTGCTGAGTTACCAGCCCTGGATGTGTTTAAAGGTTGTTCAGATATGGTTTAGGGTGACCCTTGTAGAGTAGGGTTCAATGGTTGGACTTGACGATCCCAAAGGTCTTCTCCAACCTGTTTGATTCTGTGATTCTGTGTAGTGAGAACCAGGCTGCTGCTGCCTTCACGTCTTGATCACCATACGTGCATGAATGGCTGGCTTTAGCCCAGACAGCACCACCAAAATACAGCCAAGGGGATGTCACCATGAAGATGTATCCTACAGCTCATTCCTTTGCTGCCCACGTAAGCACGGCAAGATTTGTGCCCAAGTCTTGAAGAGCCTTCGGTTTTGAAGAGGCATTGCTAGCCAGGATTTCTGCTCTGCTTGTCTTCTCAGAAACTTTGCAGTATGCATAGATCTGAAAAAGTCCTCATTTTTGTCTTTAAAAGGGTCATTTAGATTAATATCCAAATATAATTTCTGCTTTCAGGGATTTAAGAAACTTCTGTATTTTTGCACTGATTCTTAAGAACTTCAAGGCTAAATGTCTAACTCCATAAGTATGCTGTGTGTGAATAATTACCTTGGCAGGAATCATGTTGCTGAGCATTTATTCACTATATATTTATGCTTGTTTAATGTTATATATATATATAACATTATATATATATATATATACATATATATATATACATGTATATATATATATATATATATATATATACATATATATATATATATATATATAGTGTGTGTGTATATATATATATATATATGTAACATTCTATATCTATATTAGACTGAGGTTAGAAAAAGCAAACGATTCTCAGCCAGTTCTAATATAGAAAATAAAAAGCTAACCAGGTAGGATAAGTTCAAGGTGCATTCTGTATATGTGCATCTGCTCATGCAGAGTTAGACATAGTACTTGTTTTATTTGGATCAAATATGGCATTAAGGCATCTACTGTGATGTGAGCTGAATCCAAGTTCAACCAGAGAATACAAGGGGGGGAAAAAAGGGTTCAGTGACTGCTTTCTGCTGCTTTCTGCTCCTCTCTTCTCTTGTAGCTGGTATCTATAGCTGGGTACAAATGAGAGACTGTTAGGGCTGTAAATATGCTTTTTCTCTCTGACATGTTTCCTGCTGGTTGCTTGGTTACCAATACTTTGCCACATACATGCAAGCTTGTTCTTCTGGCATCACACTTGGAGCTTTAATGAGAAGATGCATGATCAAAATTCAGCTTTTGATTTCTTTGCACCTTGCTAGTGAGGGTTATGTGACTTGTCTCCTAGGTCATTTGTGTTTTGGTTGGGGTGTTTTGGTTGGTTGTTTGGTAGTTTGGTGGGGTTTTTGGTTGGTGGTTTGTTTATTTTTTTATTTGGGTTTTTTTGTTTGTTGTAGGGTTGTTTGGGTTTTGTTTGTTTGTTTTAAATGTATGAAAATTAAGGAAAACCCTAGAAATGATGTGCTTGAAGGTGGGAAGCTCTGCAGAGGGATTGTGACAGGCCTGCATCAGTGGGCTGAGGTCCACTGGCTAAAGCTCAACAAGGCCAAGTGCCAGGTCCTGCACTTGGGTCACAACAACCTCATGCAGTGCTACAGGCTTGTCCCAGAGTGGCTGGAAACCTGCCTGGCAAAAAAGGACCTGGGATGGTGGCTGAGAGCTGGCTCAACAGGAGCCAGCATTGTGCTCAGGTGGCCAAGATGACCAGCAGCATCCTGGCCTGGATCAGAAGTACTGTGGCCAGCAGGAGCAGGGAAGTGATGGTGCCCCTGTACTCAGCACTGGTGAGGCCACACCTGAATATTGGGATCAGTTTTGGGCCCCTGACTACAAGAGCAGCATTGAAGCAGGAGCGCATGGAGCAGGTCCAGGGAAGGGAAACAAAGCTGTTGAAGGGCCTGGAGAACAGGACTGGTGAGGAGCAGCTGAGGGAACTGAGGTTGTTTGGTCTGAAGAAGAGGAGGCTGAAAGACCTTACTGCTTTCTGTACCTTCCTGAAAGCAAGTTGGAGTGAGGTGGGGGTTGGGCTCTTCTCCCTAGTAACCAACGCTGGGACAAGAGGAAATGTGTCAGGGGAGGTTTAGGTTGGAGATTAGGAAGAGTACTGCAAGAGTGGTCAGGTGATGGAACAGGCTGCCCAGGGAGGTGGGGGAGTCCCCATGCCTGGAGATGTTCAAAAAACATGTGGATGTGGCACTTTGGGACATGGCTTAGAGGGCATGGTGGTGTTGAGTTGATGGTTGGACTTGATGATCTTAGAGGTCTTTCCCAAGCTTAATGGTTCTGTGATCCATGTTGGAATAGTATCCATGTAGCCTTCAACAGCTATGTAAACTCATTTGCAGTTATTTCACAGTTGCATTCTTTTAAAGGTTTTAATGCAGATGTGTTTATGATGCTGCATCCAAAAATGAGTCCCACCTCGAGACTTTCCAAAAACACAGGACATACTGTTCTTTGCCCAGTTCAGTTTGCAAAGGTGTGCTCCCCCTCATCTTTCATCCTGGAGACGCTTAGTGATACTGAATTAATGGTAGGAGAAAAGTGAATGCAGGGAAAGAAAAAAAACCCCAATAACAACTTTAAGAAGATATTTTGAGTCTTCTTGCTAAATCTGCGAGATGCTGTAATCTTCATTGCACAGTGAAAAATTTGCATTTGTAAAGTGCTTGAAGAATTGTGCAGAAAAGGTCATTAATCATTTGAGGAGAAACAGAATATAAGGCATTTCTATTAAGTGCAGTTTCTAGTGCTTTCTTCAAGTTTCCTTTCCTTTTCCTTTTTATTTTTTTTTTTAACAGCTATAACAATTTGAAGTTTTCTTAGCCTAACCCTTCTACTGTTACTGTTCTTTATTGTGGTTACATATATTAGTCTAGAACCGTGAAAAACAATCTCTGCTGAGGGCATCCAGAGTGGAACACAATTCATCACGAGTATGAAACAACACATTTGTTTTCTTGAGTCTTCTCCTTTGGTGAGAAATGTGCGCATTCAAAACCACAAAGCATTGCAGATGTACAATTGGGTTAGGATTATGAACACACAGCAGCAAAGGTTACCTTGTTGTTCTTGAAGTGGCTTAGGAAAGCTAGGAAATCCTCTACAGTAAAATGAAGTAATGCTTAAACTCCAGCCTAGATTCTTTCTCAGTGCTCAGTGCAGGTAAAATGTGATTCTGGTTCCTTCTGTTTTTTCCCCCCTGATATTTTAGGCATCTGCTTTAATGTTAGCATTGAAAATGTTGCACTGAAAAACAAATTTAACACGGATAAATGACTAGGTTAAAGTTTGAAATGGAGGTAGTTAATTGTTTTCTGAGGTGCCTTCCTTTCTGGAAGATGATGATGTGTGCAGCAGATGAACTGTGCCAGGAGTCTGATCGCTTCTTTCTGAGCTACCAGCAGAATTCTGATTTTTGAATCCTTTTCCTTGATGAAGTGGTTTGGTACTAAAAAGTCGAAAGTTTCTACAAGAATTGGGAATATTTCCTCCAGTGTCACTTTCAATAGCCATTAGGGAATGGGAATGTGTCTTCAGGAATGGAGCTGGAGGCAGGTATTGATTTGGAGCTTTATAGCTATCTATACGTGCATTGACATTTGCTGTTCTTCAGCTGCTGTTCTTTATTCAATTGCTTTTAACTAATCCTATCCCAATATGCTCTTGGTATCATATTAGAGTTTAGGGGGAGTTTCTTCAAGGCAATGATGCATTTTGTCTGCACCATTCATTCAGCTAATTTAGAACTGTAAATGAACTAAGATGAGCCTGTTTATTAACAGCAACAAGATAAACCCCCCTCAGAGACAGGGGCTTGGGATGAACTGAGCTTTTGTTTAGAGTGCCTTACTTTGCAGTTCTTAGAGGTCTCAAAATGCTGTCTGCAGTGGTTTTCAACAGTGGAAGGCAGAATGTTGCTTTTAAAAGTGCCAGCTCAGGAGAGTGACAAGCAGCAGTCAGCCTAAAGGCAGAAGTGAACATAAAAGCTTCTTTCTTTCTTTCTTTTTTTCTTTCCTCCATCTCCTGAGCTGAGTTTCAGTGTTGTCGTTGGTGTTCAGGCAAACAGTCGACTGAGGTGGTGATCTTAATGAAATGGCAGAAACAGGAAATCCACATCGTAGTGCTGGTATTAATTTTGATGCTAGCTTTACCTTGAGGTTTGTGAAGGGGTTTGCATGTCTGATCAGGCAGTGACTGTATCCTGCCCACAGAACAAGCTCTGGCTGTGCCACTGTTATTTTTAAAATGTTTTCCTGGTGAGTCCGTCTGTGTTGCTCGCACTCCATGTTTTGTATGTGTCTAGCTGAGTATCAGTGACGTTCCCCTGGCTGTAGGTTTAGTTTTGTGTTCTGAAGATGGCTTATATGAGAGGCTCTTTTAAAGACTGCAGTAGAGAGATTTAAGCTGCAGGGCTGCAGAAGGGAGCGTTTAATTTCAACGTCAATGATGGTAATAGCGGAAATAATCAGTGCCGCTTCCTCTGCCCCCTTACAAGCTGAAGAGTCATCTATAGCACTAATTTGTTTATGGAATGCATCTTGCAAACTAATTTACTAGATGGAGTAATACATATAGAATCCTTTCAAGGGTGTTATAGATTAAAGGACAGATTCTGCCACCTTCACTCGTAGGAAGTTCTGCCAAATTCCACAAGCAGTCCTTTAGGGTTTAATAGGAGCCTGGTGGAAGGGGAGAATTCCACTGAAGCAGAACCTCCTCGTTTCCCTTGGGATTTACTTGTATGGCTTAGAGTCTTTGTACTGTTTTCTGCTCTCATGCAAGTAGCTGTGTGTAATTAAAGGAAGAGTGAGCTTTTTAGAAAATATGGTAAACTCGTTTTCTGGGATTACCTTTCAGCTTGCTTCCATCTTCTCTCTTTCTTCCCAGCAGATACTCTGTGTCTTCATTTACATGTAGAGGAATAGAGTGTGTGTGTCAAAAAGCCTTGACAGGAAGATCTGAAAGAGGTAAAAGGGTTATTAAACAGTCAGGTATGAACCATAAATCAGTCAAGTAAGGCAATAATAGCCCATTTTCTAGCCTTCCTCCCCATAATTTATTCATTATTTGGTCTATGATAACATCTGTATGCTTCATAGTAAGAGTCACTGGAAGATAAATTCCTTTTCCTGCAGACTTTATAAAGTGGGTGTTCAGAAATGCAATCTGTTCAAGTTCTGTCCAAAGTCAGTGGCAATGGGAAACAAAATGTGTAACAATTGAATTAGAAAGCAAATGGATATTAAGGTGTCAGAAAACATCAGTTGGGCTTCTGTGATTTCAATTAAAATTGTTGTGATGGTTATAGCCTTCCCACGCTCATATCTTAATGCTTCCATCTTGGAAAGTCATTAACGTGAATCAGAGTGAGCTGAAGACTCTGAAGTGAGCCCAAGACTTGACAGTGACAAGGAAATTTTTAATCATGCCATGAGCTAATACCCTGGTAACAAAAAGGATCTTTTCTGAAAGCTCTTCTTAGAGCCAGATTTGCCCAGGGGCAAGAGAACTAACTGCTCAGTTTGTTTTCTTCACAGTTTGTTTCTGCACATAGTTTGCCTCTGTGTGCTCTTGTCTCTCTCTGGACAGTTGTCAGCCCCTGCCGTTACTGCCTTCGATTTACAGATTTGCTGATTGCCCTGCTAGTTCTTGCCTTCTTGGGTTTTAATAAGAGAATGGGTTTTAATTGTTAGTGCTTTGAGAAACACAGTCAAGGGCTTGATGAGTGGTGGTCACAAACCTTCATGTGTTCAGAAGCTTCACCTGCTGTGATACTTACAGAATCATAGAATCAGTCAGGGTTGGAAGGGACCACAAGGATCATCCAGTTCCAACCCCCCTGCTATGGGCAGGGACACTGCACACTTAATTGAAATCTGCCAAATAGGTCAAAAGTCATGGCTAGGTGGACGAGTAGTATAGCTCATAAATCATGTTTCCCTAGGGATCATTCTTTTAAGTAATTAAATATGTCCCCAAATGAACTAGCTCAGGTGTTTTATGCATTTGGTGGGTTTCTTGCTGTTTCTTGCTGTTGCATTTTTATGTGGTGATTAAAGATGTTGCACTTCAGTTTTTGATCTGGTATTTGTCATGCCCCTTTAAAATCACGTCTTGCTGAAAGATCAATATCCTCTGAAAACATCTTTGTATGAACTGCTTATTGCTTCTTGAAATCAGTGTCAATTGTTTTGGCCACTTAAACTATGCCAAAGTATTTTAGGAATAGCAGGGAGTGTGGTCCTGACTCCCATCGTTAGCACAACAAACTGTTTCAGCCCTGGATGGAGTTAATTACAGCCAAAGATACTTTCATTTCAACTGGTAGGCATACTCCTCCTTTCTCTCATACCTCACTTGAGGCCTGGAATAATTTCAACTCTTGTATTTGTTCATAAAGTCCAAGTTGTTCTCTTTTTGGGAGGATAAATGTAGTCAGCTTATGGACAAGTATTGTTTACACTCATTAGCTAAAGATCATACATGAGCTGGGAAATCTGAGAGGAAAGAACTCACATGTTGGAATTTCTCTGCAAGGGTTTCAGTGCTGAGAGGACTCCACATTCCACAAGGCATCTGCATGCCATATCCTTGTTCTGTCTAAATGCGGGACTAACAGCAGCAAAACATTAAATATATCCTTGTAGGTATTTTGTCCTCTGAAGTGCTTAGTTAGATCTTTTTCTTTTTTACTGTTCTCGGTTCATCCAATGAAAATGTGGGCCTGAGGAGCAGGGAGGGAGACCATGATTTTATAAAAGGCTCCCAAAAGTGACCAAGCTGGAATTTTTCTGTCTGAACTAGACAGAGGTCTCTGATGATTTAAGAGAACAGAATTTGCTGGGAGCTTTTGTTGGTTTGATACAGGAGAAGGATGAGGACGCAGAAGTGAGGGATGCCTTAGTTGTTTTTTGGTTTTTTGGTTTTTTTTTTTTTGCTAGCACTAGTAACTCAAAATGCCAGGTTATGGCCAGCTTTTAATAAGTTAATTAGTAGGATTTGAATGTTATGAGAGGATAGACATGACACAGTCTATTGGTGGAGTAAAATGAAAAAAACAGACCACTCGGTTCAGTAAATTTCTGGCTTAAAATGCAAGCATTAGTTCCACTTCTAATCCAATGTTACTGTAAAATAATTAAAAATGTGTTCTATATTAATAAACATTGAAACACTTAATTCTAGACTTTTAATGCTCTGTTTTCAGGCTGTTGTGAAGTATGATAGAAATTAAGACGTGAGGAGGTTTACATATTCCTTGACATTTTCCTCTGCCCCCCGTTAGTAAATGAGATCATTGGTACTTAGTGTAATGATACCAAATGCTGGTGAGTACTAAGGGTAGCACCAGAGTGCAGGTGAAACCTGTAAACATCCTGATCTTTTTTTCCCCTTTTTTTGCCAGGATAGAACAAACTTGTTCTCATGTTCGGGGATAATTGACTGGTTAACTGTCCTTCCAGTCAGCCATTATATCACTTATGCAAACAGAAGCACTCAGTTCCTTTCACTGATTGCTGTGCTCTGCTGATGGAGTTGCTGTTAGCTCACTTTGTGATTAGCTGTGCAAGGAATAGCGAGGCTGAGAGCTCTTCACTTCAGATGACAGAGTGAAAATCCCAAAGGCTTGTTTGGCTTTGATTAGTTTGTTTGTTTGTTAGGCACAGAGTTTGAATCCTTTCCTCTCAGGTTGTGGTGTTTTTAAAAACCTCTTGATGTGTTTATACCTATATTGATGTGCTGACTCCAGTTACTGGCTGGGGTTTTTTTGGAGTAGATTTCTATTAGGGAGCAGCACAGGCTGCTGTCTGCCTTTCAGCTTCAGTTATTACCAAGCTTTGTCTCCACTTCTTGCATATTGGCAAATAGAGGCACATATATGCTGATTCCTGCTGTAAGCTTCATTCCTCTGAGAGACCTGTGTCAGTGCTGAGGAAAACACAAAATTATTCCTGTGGTTGAAAATTGAGTTGTTCCAGAGGGAGCACAGCCTTGACA
The DNA here is from genome assembly GCF_027791375.1 of Indicator indicator. Classification (NCBI taxonomy): domain Eukaryota; kingdom Metazoa; phylum Chordata; class Aves; order Piciformes; family Indicatoridae; genus Indicator; species Indicator indicator. The sequence continues at coordinate 37,199,647 of NC_072013.1, forward strand.
ATTGTGTTTGAGGATGCAGTTAGAACAGGGAGCCAAAGTGAGGTGTGCTATTTAGGAGTCCTACAGAGTCAGCCATCTAAGAAGAAGAAAGAAAAGGGTGGTTTGGAACTGGACAGCACAACTTCCACTGTTTTTTAGTGATGAAACAGAACTCTTTGTGGTATCTGTCCCGCAGCGGAGGCCCAGCAGGCTAACTGCATCCTGGGCTGCATCAAAAGCAGTGTGACCAGCACCATGAGTGAGGGGATTCTGCCCACCTGCTCTGCTTTGGTGAGACCTCACCTGGAGCACTGCATCCAGTTCTGGTGCCCCTCAGCATTAAGAGGGACATGGAACTGCTGGAGCTGGGTCAAGAGGGCCGGAGAACTTCCCCTGTGGGGACAGGCTGGGAGAGTTGGGGCTGGCTGAAAGCTCAGGGGAGACCTTAGAGCAGCCTTCCAGTACTACTAGAAAGGTGGGGAGGGACTTTGTACAGGGGCTTGCAGTGATAGGGCAAGAAGCAATGGATTAGAGCTTGGGGAGGGCAGATTTAAACTGGAGATTAGGCAGAAATTCTTTATAGTGAGGGTGGTGAGGCACTGAAACAGGCTGCTCAGGGAGGATGAGGTTGCCTGGAGGTGTTCAAGCCCAGGCTGAATGAGGCCTTGATCAACCTGGGCTAGTGGAATGTGTCCCTGCCCATAGCAGGGGTGGTGGAACTGGATGGTCTTGATCCCTTCCAACCCAAACCATTCTGTGATGATCCCTTCCAACCCAAACCATTCTGTGAATCTATGAAAGTGAGCTTCACATCTTTGCTTCTTGTTGGTTGGTTGGTTGGTTGTTTTTGACAAATGTGACTCACCTCCAGGCTTTGTTTTGTATGGATTAAAACTTAAAATTAATCCAGTGCTGTGTAGCCAGTTATGGCTGATTCCCTTGCTACTGAAGTTGGAGAGAGATATTCAGTCTCTCCAGAGGTTTTGTGTTGGATGTCAGTGAACACCTGTTTAGTTAGTGAAATGCTGTCTTTGAAGTCCTGACTATGGTCAATGAGACAACTGGACCTTTAGACATGGAGCAAGCTAGAGAAAAGGCACAGCTCCACATAACTGTCTGAAAATTGTCCATGTATATAGCTTGTGTCTTTTGTGTGGAGACTGAAAACCACAAAATAATAAAAATTCAGGGTAAAAGTTAATTTTAAGAGAGGGTCCTACCCAGTTACAGAAAGGCTGCTTAGCAAGTACTTTCTAGAGCTGCTGATACTGAGGAGCTGGTAGGGCTGGTAAAACAGGGTTTATTAGGTAGGCTTTAGAATCACAGAATCACACAGAATCACAGAATTATTGAGGCTGGAAAAGACCTCTGAGATCATCAGGCCCAGCCTATGACCCACCACCACCACATCAGCTAAACCATGCCACCAAGTGCCACATCCAAGCTTTCCTTAAACACCTCCAGTGATGGAGACTCCAGCACGTCCCTGGGCAGTCCATCCCAGTGCCTGATCAGCCTTGCTGTGAGGAACTGCTTCCTAATATCCAACCCAAACCTCCCCTGGCACAGCTTCAGGTCATGCCCTCTTGTCCTGCCACAAGCTGCCTGGGAGCAGAGCCTGACTCCCACCTGACTACAGCTTCCTTTTAGGTAGCTGTAGAGAGTGATGAGGTCCCCTCTGAGTCTCCTCTTCTCCAGGCTGAACACCCCCAGCTCCCTCAGCCTCTCCTCATCAGACTTTGCCTCCAGCCCCCTCCCCAGTCTGGTCGCTCTCCTCTGGACCTGCTCCAGCACCTCAATGTTCTTCCTGCAGTGAGGGTCCCAGAGCTGCACTCAGTGCTCAAGGTGAGGCCTCACCAGTGCTGAGGACAAGGCAGAACTGCATCCTTGGTGCTGCTGGCCACACTGTTCCTGATCCAGGCCAGGATGCCATTGGCCTTCTGTGCCAGCTGGGCACACTGCTGGCTCATGTTCAGCTGCTGCCAACCAGCACCCCCAGGTCCCTCTCTGCCAGCCTGTTATCCAGCCACTCACCCCCCAGTCTGTAGCCTGCATGGGGTTGTTGTGGCCAAAGTGTAGGAGCCTGCACTTGGCCATGTTGGATCTCGTACCACTGGCCTCAGCCCATTGACCCAGACTGTCCAGGTCCCTCTGCAGCATCCTCCTACCCTCCAGGAGATCCACACTGCCTCCCAACTTGGTGTCATCTGCAAATTTCCTAACAGGTGTCTTGATCCCCTCGCCCAGGTCATCGATAAAGGTGTTGAATAGAACTAAAAGCCCTGGAGCAGAGCACTGTGCTGCCAGCATGAGCACTGTGCTGCCAGCATGAGCACTTGACAGTGCCTGCAGCTGTAAGGAGCTCTGTCCATGCACAGCCATGCAACTGCTGCAGCACCAGCACTGCTCTTAAGCAGTTTAATTCACCTACAGAAGAACATGGTATTTTAATGAGGCCTTTGATTTTCCAGGTGTGGAATACTTGTGCTATGGAAGGAACACTTCAGGGTAAAGTGCTTTTAGAAAGTCTTCCTTCTAGCAGAAGAATCTGTCCCAGCCTACGCAGAGACTTAGAGTTGTGTAATAATTGCTTTCTCCCATGAGGCTCCATGGCACCGAAATAAGAACCAGCATGGTTAACCCTCATTAAAACAAATAGATTAATTTCTTACTGAAATGGAAGACCTCTTTTTAATCATTCAGCTTCATGCTATTTAGGCAAACGTTCAATTATTCAAAGGCTGCTGTAATTGAACGGACCAGCAAGGCTCTGCACTTCATTACATTCTATGAAATGCCATGGGGGTTTTTTGATACACAGCTTATTCAAACTACAGTTCTCAGACTATCTAAGCTTTCCTCTTATTGTTGGATGTCAATTTAAGTCTGAAATTTGACCCATAAACTTTGATAGCTAAAATACTTTTGCTGTGAAGTACTCATAAAAATAACAGTGCTTTCAGGAGTAGTCTTGTAACTTTGTGAGCAATGCTTCCCCTGAAGCAGAATTGCAGTCTGCTTCCTGACTGATGCAGATTAAGAGATGTGGGCATCTCAAAGCAAGAACAAATAGTGGGCTAGAGAATCCTAGAATGGCTTGGGCTGGAAGGGACCTCAGAGATCATCAGCTCCAACCTCCCCACTGTGTATTTACTACTCAGAGTGTCTGACCTCCAGGTGCTGGGAGCTGCTGGGCCACAGGGGTAAGGAGTCAAGGGTGACTGTAAGGTTAGTTGTCATTCTTAGCCCCTGAAGTTCAGATTTCTGTTCTGAAAGTTGTCTTTGCTTTGCCTGTCACCTCAGTGGCAATAGCAAGGGAAGTAAATTCTCTGATCCCTCCTTGAGTACATAGTACACTGAGGTGGACCCCCCTCCTCTAGCAGATACACTTGTTCTCAGTGTTCTAGCTAGATGGCAGACTCAAGTGATAGATTCTGCTCAGATGTCAGACCCCTCAGCAATAGAAATGGATGCTGCTGGAACTCCATTCCACTGGCATCTATTTAACAGTGAGAGATACTTTTCTGGTCGAGGAGAAGGCACCAATACTGTGTTAACTGACTGATGGAATGAAGAATGCCTGGAGAATTATTACATAACCTCCAGTCCTTTCTATTTCTGGGTGGGTAAATCATCTGTACCTGTAGCAGTCTTATTTGGGCTGCTGGTGGAATAAAACATTAGCTTGTCTTTTTAAAGTCTTGGTCATCAAATTTGTAGGAAGTTTATCAAATCACAGTGCCTCTTGCTCTCACAGAACACCAAAACTGAACAGTATCTGCTCAGAGCAGTAGCAGTTTAAAAATGTAGCAGTTTAAAAATTATCTGATGAACCTTTGCTGCAGGGATAGAGTCATAGAATGGTCTGAGTTGGAAGGGACCTCCAAATCCAACCCCCTCTGCAGTCAGCAGGAGCATCCTCAACTGGATCAGGTTTCCCACTGCCCGGTCAAACCTCACCTTGAATATTTGCAGGAATGGGGCCCCAACCACCTCCCTGGGCAACCTCTTCCAAGGTTCCACCACCCTCATAGTAAAGAACCTGTTCCTAATAGCCAATCTAAATCTACTCTTTTCTAGTTTGAAGCCATTGTCCCTCATCCTGTCACTGCAGGCTTTTGTAAACAGCCTCTCTCCATCCTTCTTGTAGGATCCCTTCAGGTATTGGCAGGCTGCTATCAGGTCTGCCTGAAGCCTCCTCTTCTCCAGGCTGAACAACCCCAGCTCCCTCAGCCTGTCCTCATAGCAGAAGTGCTCCATCCCCCTATATCAGATTTGTAGGACTACATTCTGGCAGTGTTTAAACCTACAAAGGAAGATTGTGCAGCTCAGATGGCAAATGTTCACCCAGTAAGCAGACTTTGTAACTGGATGCTTGGTCTTGGCTGAGTCATAATCCTCTACTGGAAAGCAAAGTACCTCTGGTGATTTTTTTCATGATGTAGAGAACACTACTGAGGCTCAAAGAGGTGAGCAATCCACAAAATGCTGTCTGTTTCCAGCTGTCCTTTTTCTGCTCTCTGGAATGTGTCTCCGTGACAAAGCATCCAGAAAGACAGCAAGCCTGTGTCATTGCTGGAGGCATGGGGCTTGTATCTGCTTATCTTAGAGGAGGAGACTTTATTACCTTCCTGCTTCCAAAGGAGAAAGGAGATGAACTCAGCTGAGGGAGCTGAATGATTTGAGCTGCTGTGTTGTACTCACATTAGTAACTTTTTTATTTCCATTACCAGCTCAAAAGCAGTAGCAAAGGTACCTCCTTTCCTACAGATCTAGCCAGCCAACTGTGGCAGTTTAGGCTGGGTGCCCCCTGCCACTGCTGCATGAGATACACCTCTGGTGTCCTGGGTGCCCACCCATAGGGGTGGACACAGGAAACGGCGTATTTCTACCCATAAATCCTGCGCCCTATAAAGCCATCTGCAGAGTCATCCTCTTCCTCTTTCTTCCCTCTCTGCTCCCATGGGAGATGTCCTCTCTTATCGGGTAATGCCGGGGGAGTATCTCAGGCCTCTTAGGCCTGACTACGCCTAATGCCAGGAGGAGAATGGAGGGGGGGGGGGGCAGTCTCAGACCTGGCCAGCCTGAGACTTGCCTAGCAGCGGGAGGGGGAGGAAAGAGCCCTGAGGGTTTGGGTAGACCCTCAAGTGGGAGAAGGGAAGGATTGGGAAGCCTGTGGGTACTATGTAAGGGACTCTGTATGCTTTAGGATGTTCTTTGCCACTATGCTGTGTAGTTTTTTTCTGTAGTTTCACCAATTGCTTTTCCATTTAAACTTTTCCATCACTCTCCAATCTGTTTGCATGTGTCATTCTCTTGTCCCTTTCGGGGCAAGAGATGTTCTGGCTGGTCTCAAACCAGTACACCAACATAAAGCTCCTAAGATCCTTACTTGCAATAGATTCTGTTCCTCTTGGAAGCAGTACAGGTGCTGCTTTGACCTTTCAGTAGCACTGGGAACACGTAGGAAGCCTATGCAGTGGTGATGGTCTGTGTGTGCTGCCAGGCTGGGCACTTGTTCATAGCTGAGGTCTGGCTTACCAAAGACATTGCAGAGAGTACAGTCCCTGGAGGTTTTTGCAGCCAGGCTGGATGGGGCTCTGGGCAACCTGATCTAGTGTGAGGTGTCCGTGCCCATGGCACGGGGCTTGGAACTGGATGATCCTTGAGGTCCCTTCCAACCCTGATGACTCTGTGATTCTGAGACCAGCAAATGCAGTCGTTGGTCTGGTACAAGAAGAGAAAAAGTATCAAAGGGAGTCTGCAAACAATACATAGCTAAAGGAGAGTGCTGCTTTTTTCCTTTTGAGTAGCATCTTATGAAGGGTGGCCCTGAAAAGACTGCACAGGAGACCTTTTTACTCTGTTTGCCCTCTAAACTGTGAGGGCTGCAGTTGTGGGCTCACAGAAGCATGAGCAAATGGACTGCTAATGGATGCCAGCCTGCACTGTGTAGTCCAGCTTGCAGTTCCCAGTCTGAACTCAGTCACCTTGCAGATGTGTAGCACCTCATGCAATAGCTTTTCCATTGTTTATTTATAGGTAGGGAAGCATTTAAATGGCTCTACAGCCCAGATGAGTGTGGGGAGGGCTTTTTGTGAAGAGAAAGCAAAACTCTCTGGAATTTTGGGAGACAGGCTTAGCATGGAGTCATGTTTCTGTGATGGAATCAGCTGATCCATGTTTTCCACCTTGAGCTACTGCTGTCAGGTAGCCTAGAATTACTTAACTCAAACTATGCCCAGTTATTAGATTTAGTATCCCTCCCCCCCTGAATTATCTGAATGAGAAAGATTTTATTGCACCATTTCTACTCAGCTTTTCTAACTGTAGAAATAAATACAAGGCAGGTAAGAGAGAATGTGATCAGTGTCACATTTGGACTTCACATTAGCAAATAGTCTCCATGTAGTCAGGGAACCTCTCTGGCAGTTTGTCTGCACCTGGCATGTGTGTGAGGTACAGCTTGGTGTTCTCCTGTTCCCCTCCAGAGGAGAGAACATCTCCCATTACACCAAAGTGATGCCAGCCATGTATCTGGCTCTTCTCCAGTGACAGCTCCTTCACATGTGCAGTTCTGCACCTTTTCCTGAAGGATGCTTTCCTTGTGGTCATGAGGAAAAAGTCTTTCTTGACCACAGTGAACTCATCTGCTGAGAGAAATTGGTGTTAACTGAATTACCGAGCTGTAGCTTTAGTTTTCTTCCCTGCTGTAGTGATGTCTGTTCTGTGGTGGTTACAAAGAGGTTTTGCCATTTTTATTCAGGATAAATAGTTTGGAAAAAGTTCTCTGATTTATTTTTTTTTTTTAGTTTTGTTTTAAGGGGTGTTACAAGCAGCCACCAGCCTCAGCAGCTCCTGAGGATTCCTTCTGCTCAGCTCAGAGACCCTGGGGTCGCTCCAGCTCAGGCCAGTGGAGGTGGCTGCTGCCTTCCCATTGCAGGTTGCACTAGGGAGGGTAATGCTGGCTTTACACTAGGCTGATGGCTTCAATCTTCTCCTTATTACCCTGTTTGGAAAGTCTCACAGTGCAGTGCAGACATAATAAACAGAGAGATTGCTCATGAATTCAGTAGGTGGCATTTCCCAAAATTTCCTGGTGTGCATTTTGACAGCCATAGAAAGAGAGCTCCTTTCTAAAATTATCAGTTGCCAAACTGTTTTGCATTCTGCTGAACTTCATCAATTCATCTGAGGCTGACAGTATTTTTCATCAGGGTATTTTAAATGGGAGTAATTGGTGGTGGTTGTGCCTTTGCTGTCTGTAGAAGCAGAGAGGTGCATGGCAGTGTTCAAGGATCTTTGTTTTCACTTATTGCCCTCCCCCCCCCGCTTTTTTTTTAGGTGCAATACTGACAAATTACTAATCTTGGATGTTGTGCTACTGCATGATGTAGTAAAAAACATTTCTAAAAGCACAGCATTCTGGTTTTTGATCACTAGGTCCAATAGAATGACAACCCATTGTGCCTTATTTCCTTGAGTCCTGTGCTAGGTTGTGCCCCACTACCATTTCTGAGGGAACAGGGACATTTAAGCTTCAATTTGAAATGTATTTGACCAGAAATATCTGATCTTCCCACTTTCTGCATGGCTTTGCTTTTCCCTCCAGTGGTTGCTGGTTCCATGGGACAGCAATGTGCCCTTGTGGCCAAGAGAGCCAGTGGGATCCTGGGGAGCAGCAAGAAAAGTGTGGCCAGCAGGGCTAGGGAGGTTCTGCTGCCCCTCTGCTCTGCCCTGCTGAGACCACAGCTGCAATCCTGTGTCCAGTCTGGGGCTCCCCAGTTCAAGAGAGACAGAGACCTGCTGGAGAGAGTCCAAGGGAGAGCCAGGAGGATGCTTAGGGGACTTGAGCATCTCCCCTGAAGAGAGCCTGAGAGCCCTGGGGCTGTTTAGTCTGGAGAAGAGAAGGCTGAGAGGGATCTGATCAATGTCTATCAATAGCTGAGGGGTGGGGGTCAAGTGGAGAGTGCCAGGCTCTTCTGGGTGGTTCACAGTGATAAGACAAGGAACAATGGAGACAAACTTAAGACAGAAGATTTCACCTCCACATGAGAAGAAACTTCTTTCCAGTGAGGGTGCCAGAGCCCTGGAGCAGGCTGCCCATGGGGGTTGTGGAGTCTCCTTCTCTGGAGACTTTCCCACCCCACCTGGATGCATTCCTGTGCAGACTCCCCTGGGTGCTGCTGCTCTGGCAGGGGGCTTGGACTGGATGATCTCTGGAGGAGGTCCCTTCCTCCCTTTACTGTTCTGTGATTCCCAGGTGAGTCAGCCATCAAAAGTGGCCAGTACCTTGAGCTCCTGCAGTGACTCAGCATGGGGTTGCTGTGGGCAAGGACACTGCAGCAGGCAGGGGTAGAGTAGTGCATCACTCACATCCCCATGAGAATAAAGCGCAAGGGAGCTTTGGCAGTTCAACTGTGCTTTTAATCAGACTTGCAGAGAACCCTAGATGCCCCCATAGGTAACTGAAAATGGAATTATTGCAGAAGTTGACTGCTCTGAACACATTAACTTGGTTGGTCAGTGGGTTGTGGAGTTCTGCAGAGGTACTGTCACAGTCTCACATTGTTGTGGTCACCTTTCACAGGTTCCCTGAAGGGTGGCAGTCCATAGGACTTGTGGTTGAACACCACTGATCTAGATTCTCTGAGCAGAGAAAGTAGGAATGGATCAAAATGTGGTTAGCTGAACTGCAATAACACCTTGGAAGTTCATTTTGGAATTGTTTTGTTAAGCTTAACTCTGGATTTGTTCATGTATCTAATGTGATTGCTGGATCATTCCAACCTTTGTGTTGTCAATTTTTGTTAATGAGTTGAACTTCTGCTCTGATCTGAGTGTTTTCTTGTGGCAAAGGACTCCTGGGGAGGCTCAGATACTAACTGCAGACACTGAAGGTACTCAGTCATGAGTTCTTTTGTGACTTGGAAAACATACTAAAAAAGTATTGTGGAAGGAATTAGACAGCAGGGGGGGACTGATGCTCCTGCAAACCTCTGCATGGTATTGCTGAGCTCCATTGTCCCTTGGAAATGGGAAGGTGCTCAATAGGTGTGCAAGCCTCTGGGAGAGTTTGTGGTTGTGATTCATCTGAAGATCTCTCAATGCAGGGCTCTGGCACCTGCACAGGGAAAAAGTTTTCCCTCCTGTTCTCATGGCACCTCCTCTGCTCCAGCTTGCCCCCAGTGCCCCTTGTGCTGTCCTTGGCCATCCCTGAGCAGAGCCTGGCTCCAGCCCTGCACATCTTTATCCCCAGCAATGAGGACAGCCCTCAGGCTCCTCTGCTCCAAGCTCCAAGCCCCAGCTCCCTCAGCCTGGCCTCACAGGAGATGTTCCACTGCCTGCAGCAGCTCTGGGGCTCTGTGTTGGACTCTCTCGAGCAGTTCCCTGAGGTCCTTCTTGACCTGAGGGCCCAGAACTGGACACAATACTCCAGATGTGGCCTCATCAGGGCAGAGTGGAGGGGCAGGAGAACCTCTCTCAATGTACTAATCACAGCCCTTCTAGTACACCCCAGGATGCCCTTGGCCTTCTTTGCCACAAGGGCACATTGCTGGCTCCTGGTAATCCTGTTGTTCTCCAGGCCCCAAGTCCCTTTCCCCCTACACCACTCTCCAACAGGTCAGTCCCAAACCTATCCTGGGCCATGGGGTTATGTCCCAGATGCCAGACTCTAACCTTGGCTTTGATGGATTTAATTTAGTTTCTCCCCACCTAGCTCTGCAGCCTGTCCAGGTCTGGCTGGCTGGCAGCACAGCCTTCAGGTGTGAGCTGTAGTTCCTGTTGCTGCCATAGCAGAACTTGTGTGAGAGGGCTGTGGGGCAGTTGCTGAGCACCAGGGCTACCCTACAGTGTGGAATGCTGGAGCCAAAGCAGCAAGCTGATGGGATCCACAGCTGGTGCTTGCTCTTGAGCTAACCCAGGCTTTGCTTACCTGGGGCACGTTTGTTAGAACAACCCTGGAGGTGCCTGGTACAAAAGATGAGCAGAAACTTAGATGTGGCTACACCTTGCTTTTTAACAGCACCCCAAGAGTCATTGGGTTTGCCCTTTTCACTTCACAGAAGGAATCTTAATTTCTTTTAATGCAGCTTGGGAATTTTTACTTTAACCAATTAATCTGTAGATTATCCAGGTAGAACCAAATCTGCCAGGTAGAAGACTACCAAATCTGCCAGGTAGAAGACTACCAAATCTGCCAGATACAGGATCACCAAACCTGCCTGCTGGAGGTGACAGTAACTTTTCTTTTTTACAGCATGTTCCTTGCCAAACAGCCAGGAGCTGTAGCTGCTGGGTTATTTTTCTCACAAGTGTGAGCTGGACCAACAATGCAGTGGGGTTCTAAGCTTTTGGTGTGCTTCTTGCTGGTATTTTGGATCTGAGGCAAACGCTTCTCAGCCTGTTGTTCATTTGAGGTGATGCTCAGAGCTCTCTACCAAACCCTTCCATTGCTGTCTTAGGAAGCCTGTGAGGAACTTGCACATGCAAAGAAATACTTCCCAAGCTTTGCATGTCTAAGGATTAGAGCTTTTCTGTATTTACTCTTGGCTAATTTTGGCCTTGCCATTTTATTAACAAATGAGAAGAAAATCCTCCTGCCTTGTTTCCTGAAGCTCCTTCTCCTCTCTTGTTTCATTGCATTAAACAAAAGCTCCTGCAGGCTTGTGTTGTATCTCACAGAACCCTCACAAGTGTAGGAGAGCCAAGCCCTGTACTCACTGCAGCAAACTGCTCCAATGTTTTGGGGCCTGCACTTTTATGTCTAATTTATGGATACTTCTGAGAGATAGTCCCCCAGACAGAGCAGAGAAAGGAACTTGGATGGTGCTGATTTGGCTGTGATGGTACAGAACGTCTTCAGCACGGCGACATAAACAGGGTGTATTGGTCAGATAATTGCCTGCTTTGCTCTAAGCTTTCTAGCAAGCACAGAAGAAGGAATGAAACTGTAGGGTTTTGTGGTTATGAGACTCTGAGGGTGCAAGGAGTGTCCAGGAACGTGTGTGTACCATCAGCAAAAGCTAAGACTGGTTTTAAGTGCTTGAAGTGTAAGCTTGAGTAGTCAGCTGTCAAAACTATTGTAAACTGCCATGATGCAGCTGCTGTGAAAACTGGAGGGAAGGGGGAGGGAGAAAGGGAAATTCTGCAGTCTGTGTGTCAGAGAACCCTGGAATGGCTTAGGTTGGAAGGGGCCTTAGAGGGGACCCTAGAGATCATCTACTCCAATCTGCTCATGCAGGCTTTTTGTCTTTAATTGTTTCAAGTCAGTGACTGTTATTAGGATAAAAATAACAAATTGCTTGAATTAGTTCTTAGCTTTGGTCACTTGTTTAACATTACTCATTACTGGCTTTTTTTTAATATATATATATGGAGAGAGATATATATGGAGAGAATATATTTTTAATATATTTTAATATATTTTTAATATATTTTTTTAATATATATATATGAAGAGAATTTTCTGGATGGAAGTACAATGTGGAATGAAGGCTGATTTTGTATCCTCTTGCTGTTGGTAGATCAGTAAAGATACTTCATGAATTGCAAGGTTTTCAGCTCAAATATTCTGGCAGCCTGCTCCCAGGAAGCAGTGGGTATGTATCCCAGTGCACATGTATGCAGTGCAGCTCCTCTTAGCTAAGCATGCCAGTTAGGAATGAACTTCTCTCAGATGGAAAGGTGCAAGAATAAAGCTGATCTAATAAACTGTGTGGCATGCTCACCTCCCAGGTACAGCACAGCAGTGGACTTGCATGCACTGCTTATGTGGGTAGAATAAACCTTGTGAGACCCCCACCTCCAATCCTGCCTCCAGCTCTGGGGTCCCCAGCAGGAGAAGGACACAGAGCTGCTGGAGTGAGTCCAGAGGAGGCCACAAAGATGATGCAAGGGCTGGAGCAGCTCTGCTGTGAGGACAGGCTGAGGGAGCTGGGGGTGTTCAGCCTGGAGAAGAGAAGGCTCCAGGGGGACCTCAGAGCTGCCTGCCAATAGCTGAAGGGATCCTGCAGGAAGGCTGCAGAGGGACTTCTCATCAGGGTGTCCAGAGACAGGCCAAGGGGGAATGGTTTGAAGCTGAGGCAGAGCAGGGTTAGAGTGGAGCTGAGGAAGAAGTTCTTCAGTAGGAGAGTGGTGAGACTCTGGCACAGGCTGCCCAGGGAGGCTGTGGCTGCCTCCTCCCTGGGGGTGCTGAAGGCCAGACTGGATGAGGCCTTGAGCAGCTGAGTCTAGCTGAGAGGTGTCCCTGGGCATGGTGGGGAGGTTGGAGAAGATGAGCTCTGAGGTCCCTTCCCACCTAGGCATTCCAAGATTCTATGAATAATCCAAATGAATTAGTAGGAATTTTGCTTAAATAGGATGAGGTAAAGATCTTAGACCCATGAGTGCCCTTCTGTGACTTACTACAATCTATGAAGGTGCCATTTGTTCTTTGCTGTAGCTAGCATGAGATGAGCTCTCCAAGCAACAGCAGAAGTTCTGTTGCCTTTTTGAAATATGTGTGTTTTACATAAACTTGAATTGGGAAGAACTTGCAGATTGCTAAGAACTGAGGAAGAGTTGTTGATAAAAAACCCAAACAAAACAACAAACCTCAGTAGTTAGCAGGTAGAGCATTCTGCCAAATTCAGACTTGCAACTGAGTGTTGAGTCTGAGCTGTGACAATCACTCCAGGTAGCCTTTGGCCAAACTGCAAACATTGATTGTTTTTCTGTTTATATTTGCATTTGGAAACATTGCAGAAGTTGGTCTTTGTGTGTAAATTACAAAAAGGGAAAACCTCCTGCATAATCTGCAGAGGTTCTCTCATCCATTATGGAACAGGGATTTTTTTTAACTTCTCACAAGATCAGAGGTCAGAAGAATGTTGGATTCCTCCCAGGCTGTGCTGTCTGAGGTATGAATGAAGAGCTGTGTTCCAACTGGAGCCTCAGACTCACTGCCTCTTAAACTCTAAGCTGTTCAGAAAAGCTCTCGTTTCCTCTTCAAAGTGGTGGTGTGAGCTCAGAGGTCCTGCCTGCCCCAGGGGCTCCAGGCAGTATCTTTGCCCAATAGAATCCATAGGGATGCATCCTTCTCCCTTCTCCAGCAAATCAGGGCTGGGTTTGGCCTCCCAGCTGCTTGAGTCTTGTTCCTCTCGTTTCATATTGTCCTGTTTTCATTCTGTCTCAGTTTCCATCACGTAAAAGCCAGAATCTGAGAGGAGTTCCTTATGGCAACAGATGGAAGCAGATTCCTCTGTCGAGTGCTGCAGTGTGATGCTGTGCAAGTCTTGCTCTGTGGGTTGGAACCTGGCTGTTTTGTCACTCCTTCCACTGATGAGTTTCAGCTGTGCTTCCTCCCGTGGACACAGGCTGTGCTCTTACATAGCCTTGGAGAATCACAGAATGGTAGGGGTTGGAAGGGACCTCCAGAGATGGAGTCCCAAAGCAGGATCAGGGGCTCTCATGAAGGGCCACCTCATCAGGTTTCTTAGCCTGTTGGTCTTCAGGGCTTGAAACCTCTACTCTTCATCTTCCCTTTCCCCCTGTTTAGTCCAGTCTTACAAAAACACATGAGTCCTCTCCCTTTCACCCAAGGCAGGGTTGTCTGTCTGTGTCCCTAGGGACAAACTTAATTTCCTGCTATGTCACAATGCTGCTGCCTGAAAGAGTGAACAACAACAACAACAACAACAACAAGTGAGCCCTTGGTGTGAGCATTTATACATCACCTGATACACTGAACTTCTCTCTCTTTCCCCCATCTTATTTTTTGAATGGTTCTGCCCAAACCCCAGCATGTTTTATGAATTTTATCCTTTGCCTAATCTAGAAAGCTGGTTGCAGTGACATTTAAAAATCATCATGTCACAAATTAGTGACCTGGGGGGAAAAAATTACTCTAGAAAATGTCATAAAGTGTCAGGGGAAATGTAAATATTTAAGATGACCAGCTTAAACTTAATGAAAGATTTGAGCTTAACCTATGGGGAGATCAGGAATGTCACACTTAAATATCAATTTATTGTTTATTCAGTGAGGAAAGTGAATAATGGAGGAGGTGGGGTTGGTGCTTAGGCATGGCCACATTGGGCAGCTGTATTTGGGTGGAACTGTAAAGGCACAGTTTTGTTCAGTGCTTTTTTGCTTTAATATTTTGCCTTTTTTTTTCCTCCCTGCATTCTAAGAGCTATGATCATTAACTATCTGTAAAAATTACACATGCAAAATAAAATGTGGCAAATGGAATGAGAAGGCAGAGAGTCAGCTTGATACTGTCCATACACTTGCCTGTGTGGTTGGGTGTTGCCTCTTCACAGACATTGGTCTGAAAGACTTCTCAGCTGCAGGTGAAAAGTAGCTGTGTGGATTGCCCACTTTTACTTTTTCCCTGCAGGAAAATGACTAATGGAGAGGAAGATAGAGCTCTGCAAGTTAAAAAAATAGCTCTTTGCTTTAATTTCCTGTTGGCTGCCTTGAATTAGACCCAAGGTCCATCTGAAGACACCTGAAGGAAGGCAGCTGAACCTGCTTTCTGGTGTGCTGCTCTCCCAGATACATTCTTGACTTGCAGCACTTCATGGCCCAGGGACATCCTGAGCCAGATGTGGATCTTTGCATTTACAAACAGTTATCTTGTATCCCTCCTGGCATCTGTGGAAACCTGTGGCATCTGCACCACCTGGGGTGCAGGGTGCTCTCTGTGGTGTTCTCCATTGCTTTTGTAATCATCCCAAAGAGTTTGTTTCTGTGAGTGCTGTGGAACACTGAGATTCTGCCTCTGAGTGGTGTTGGCCAGCTCTGAGCTTGCTTTGCAGGTAAGGTGAGAGCTGCAGCATTTTCATGTGTGCTAGTGAGTTCCATTGCCATTTTTAAATCTGCTTTCTCAGTTTGGGAGGTTCTGATGTTCCTTCATCTGCACTGCCCTGAGCAGCTCAGCAGCATCAGCAACCTTTGTTACTTCATTTTTCTCATCTTTTTTTCCCTCTTCTGTTTTAATTGAGTGGAGAGGTTAAAGAGCTAGGACTGCAGAGAACTGGGGTGGTTTCTCTTCAGGTGGAAATTGACAATTGACTTTCTTCCCTCCTACTTTTAGGCAACTATTTACTCATGCAAAATTTCCTCTTCTTTTTCTGCTCTGAAATCTTGAGTGGGAAAGGGAGTGGGCTTGTCAGTGAGAGCTTTTGGCAACACATCTAAATGATGTATATGAAGTAGCTGCTGCTCATGTGCATGGCTTTTTGCTTCTCTCAAGGAGCTGTCTAAGCTCATGCAGCAGAACTTCTCTTTTCAGGCAATGTGTTGACTCTTCCCTGAAAATTGTTTATCCACACAGCCATTGATTTTCTTGTAGTTTCTACTCACTTGTCCATCAAATGCCTCCAGCTGGTATTGCACTGTCCCCAGTCTGCCTGTCCCTGCTCCCAGTACTGCCCTCTGGACCTTCAGCTTTGGGAAGCTTTACAGACCTAAAGGCACTCCAGTTTCTCCTGGCTCCTTTCTTAGTCACCTGAGGTTCATGCAGAAGCTTCTGTGCTACTCTTCTTTTTTTTTCTGGACCTCTTCTAATCTTATCTGTTCTGTTTTCCTGTTTGGACTCTCATTAAACTCTGCTTTGAGTGTTTAGCTGTGGTGGGTTTGGATTTTTTGGAAGCCATTGTGTCCTTTGGCATTTCTTGGTTTCACATTGCTCCTCACTTGAGGAACAGGCATCTCACCTGGGTTAAATCAGTTCAGAATAGACACTCTCTGTTCCAGAAGCAGCACCAGTTCCTGAAGAGCCTTCCTTCCTACTCTTTTATCTGCCACAGGTTTTAAGTTCTGAGAGCACAGACTGCTAGAATGGTTTAGGTTGGAAGGGACCTGGCCATCATTTAGCCTTGATCAGCTGATCCTGCTGTTGGGCCAAATTCACTTTGACTTTTGAAGCTGTGGTGAGCATTACTGTATAGCTGGGAGGGAGTTAATGTAGAGTGTGATTCTGGTTACAAGTTTGCTTTTTGGTTTGCAGTGCAGGCTGCAAATCCTCTGCACAACAACATGTTTGCACAGAGCTCAAGAGCTTCCTACTGGGGTGGGGGTCAAGATGAGGGGGCCAGGCTCTTTTGGGTGATGCACAGTAATAAGACAAGGAACAATGGAGACAAACTTGAGCACAGAAGGTTTCACCTCAACATGAGGACAAACTTCTTTCCAGTGAGGGTGATGGAGACCTGGAGTAGGCTGCTCAGAGAGGTTGTGGTGTCTCTTTCTCTGGAGACTTTCCAAACCCACCTGGATGCATTCCTGTGTGGTCTACCCTGGGTGATGCTGCTCTGGCAAGGGGGTTGGACTGGATGATCTCTGGAGGTCCCTTCCAACCCCTAATGTTCTCTGGAATGAAGAATATAATTTAAAATATGTTCTTTGGGATGCCTTTTTTGCTGGTCAAGAGAATCCTTCTGCTGAGCTGTTGCATAAGCCTTCTGCCTTGCAAGACGTGGCAGCCAGCAGCAGAAGCAGGGGAAATGTAGGCTGAGCTAAAAGGGTTTGTGGTGAGGGTTTGCTGTCTGGAAATACCTCTTGTGTTCCTGGGAAAGAACAGACCCTGCAGGGCCTGCAGTACTACTGAACTCCGCAGCGTCTGACAGCAGCTGAGCTCTTGCAGAGCCCTTCGCTGCTGCTTCTGTTCTCACTCTCTGAACGCTGCTGCTCCTCATCTGTGCTCATGGCAAATTGCATAAGCAGCACATTGCAGCCTGAGTCACAGCAAAAGGAATGGTGACAGTGAGTGCCCTGCCACAGGAGTAGTGACAGTGAGTGCCCTGCCACAGGAGTAGTGACAGTGAGTGCCCTACCACAGGAGTAGTGACAGTGAGTGCCCTACCACAGGAGTAGTGACAGTGAGTGCCCTACCACAGGAGTAGTGACAGTGAGTGCCCTACCACAGGAGTAGTGACAGTGAGTGCCCTACCACAGGAGTAGTGACAGTGAGTGCCCTACCACAGGAGTAGTGACAGTGAGTGCCCTGCCACAGGAGTAGTGACAGTGAGTGCCCTGCCACAGGAGTAGTGACAGTGAGTGCCCTGCCACAGGAGTAGTGACAGTGAGTGCCCTACCACAGGAGTAGTGACAGTGAGTGCTCTACCACAGGAGTAGTGACAGTGAGTGCCCTGCCACAGGAGTAGTGACAGTGAGTGCCCTACCACAGGAGTAGTGACAGTGAGTGCCCTACCACAGGAGTAGTGACAGTGAGTGCTCTACCACAGGAGTAGTGACAGTGAGTGCCCTGCCACAGGAGTAGTGACAGTGAGTGCCCTACCACAGGAGTAGTGACAGTGAGTGCCCTACCACAGGAGTAGTGACAGTGAGTGCCCTACCACAGGAGTAGTGACAGTGAGTGCCCTACCACAGGAGTAGTGACAGTGAGTGCCCTACCACAGGAGTAGTGACAGTGAGTGCCCTACCACAGGAGTAGTGACAGTGAGTGCCCTACCACAGGAGTAGTGACAGTGAGTGCCCTGCCACAGGAGTAGTGACAGTGAGTGCCCTGCCACAGGAGTAGTGACAGTGAGTGCCCTACCACAGGAGTAGTGACAGTGAGTGCCCTACCACAGGAGTAGTGACAGTGAGTGCCCTACCACAGGAGTAGTGACAGTGAGTGCCCTACCACAGGAGTAGTGACAGTGAGTGCCCTACCACAGGAGTAGTGACAGTGAGTGCCCTACCACAGGAGTAGTGACAGTGAGTGCCCTACCACAGGAGTAGTGACAGTGAGTGCCCTGCCACAGGAGTAGTGACAGTGAGTGCCCTACCACAGGAGTAGTGACAGTGAGTGCCCTGCCACAGGAGTAGTGACAGTGAGTGCCCTACCACAGGAGTAGTGACAGTGAGTGCTCTACCACAGGAGTAGTGACAGTGAGTGCCCTACCACAGGAGTAGTGACAGTGAGTGCCCTACCACAGGAGTAGTGACAGTGAGTGCCCTACCACAGGAGTAGTGACAGTGAGTGCCCTACCACAGGAGTAGTGACAGTGAGTGCCCTACCACAGGAGTAGTGACAGTGAGTGCCCTACCACAGGAGTAGTGACAGTGAGTGCCCTACCACAGGAGTAGTGACAGTGAGTGCCCTGCCACAGGAGTAGTGACAGTGAGTGCCCTGCCACAGGAGTAGTGACAGTGAGTGCCCTACCACAGGAGTAGTGACAGTGAGTGCCCTACCACAGGAGTAGTGACAGTGAGTGCCCTACCACAGGAGTAGTGACAGTGAGTGCCCTGCCACAGGAGTAGTGACAGTGAGTGCCCTACCACAGGAGTAGTGACAGTGAGTGCCCTACCACAGGAGTAGTGACAGTGAGTGCCCTACCACAGGAGTAGTGACAGTGAGTGCCCTACCACAGGAGTAGTGACAGTGAGTGCCCTACCACAGGAGTAGTGACAGTGAGTGCCCTACCACAGGAGTAGTGACAGTGAGTGCCCTACCACAGGAGTAGTGACAGTGAGTGCCCTACCACAGGAGTAGTGACAGTGAGTGCCCTGCCACAGGAGTAGTGACAGTGAGTGCCCTACCACAGGAGTAGTGACAGTGAGTGCCCTACCACAGGAGTAGTGACAGTGAGTGCCCTGCCACAGGAGTAGTGACAGTGAGTGCCCTACCACAGGAGTAGTGACAGTGAGTGCCCTACCACAGGAGTAGTGACAGTGAGTGCCCTGCCACAGGAGTAGTGACAGTGAGTGCCCTACCACAGGAGTAGTGACAGTGAGTGCCCTGCCACAGGAGTAGTGACAGTGAGTGCCCTGCCACAGGAGTAGTGACAGTGAGTGCCCTACCACAGGAGTAGTGACAGTGAGTGCTCTACCACAGGAGTAGTGACAGTGAGTGCCCTGCCACAGGAGTAGTGACAGTGAGTGCCCTGCCACAGGAGTAGTGACAGTGAGTGCCCTACCACAGGAGTAGTGACAGTGAGTGCCCTGCCACAGGAGTAGTGACAGTGAGTGCCCTACCACAGGAGTAGTGACAGTGAGTGCCCTGCCACAGGAGTAGTGACAGTGAGTGCCCTACCACAGGAGTAGTGACAGTGAGTGCCCTACCACAGGAGTAGTGACAGTGAGTGCCCTGCCACAGGAGTAGTGACAGTGAGTGCCCTACCACAGGAGTAGTGACAGTGAGTGCCCTACCACAGGAGTAGTGACAGTGAGTGCCCTGCCACAGGAGTAGTGACAGTGAGTGCCCTACCACAGGAGTAGTGACAGTGAGTGCCCTACCACAGGAGTAGTGACAGTGAGTGCCCTACCACAGGAGTAGTGACAGTGAGTGCCCTACCACAGGAGTAGTGACAGTGAGTGCCCTACCACAGGAGTAGTGACAGTGAGTGCCCTACCACAGGAGTAGTGACAGTGAGTGCCCTACCACAGGAGTAGTGACAGTGAGTGCCCTACCACAGGAGTAGTGACAGTGAGTGCCCTACCACAGGAGTAGTGACAGTGAGTGCCCTACCACAGGAGTAGTGACAGTGAGTGCCCTACCACAGGAGTAGTGACAGTGAGTGCCCTACCACAGGAGTAGTGACAGTGAGTGCCCTGCCACAGGAGTAGTGACAGTGAGTGGTGTACGGAAGCAGAGACATGAAAAGGGCAGGAACAGAAGTTAGGGACGTTCCTAAAAGTTGGAAGTGCCATCTTTGGAAGCTTGCTGTTTTCCATTGCTCTCTCTCCGTGTTCAATCCTGCTGACGTGGGAATGTGACTGTGTCTGGATGAGCTGTTCATGGGGTGTGTGAAATTCCTCCTTCAAGGCCTTTGCGGAGCGTAGGTTCGTGTGGCTGTGCATCTCCTGTGGCAGGAGGGGCAAAGGAGAACTGTGCCTCTCCTAGGAAAGGAGACCTTCCCTGGTACTTACCCAGAGATCTTTCTGGAAAATGAGCATTAATTGCAGGTAGGCAATTAGTAGATGCAGCATACATTTATTTATTTGTTTCCTTTTATTGACTTATTGATATATAAAGCAGACTCTGTGGAAGCACTGGAGAAAAGTCATCTTTCCATCCTGATGATGTTCCAAAGCATCCAGTCTGGGCTTTTTCCTGTTGGATTCTTTTTTCTTTAGAAGAAGGCATGGCTTGGCTGGGTGAGAGTCCTTCCTGCAGGAGTCTGGTGTGCCCCACGAGCATACAGGACATGCAATGAATTAGAAGTGCACCTGAGGCATTACAAAAAGCCCAGGTGAATAAATGCTAGAAGATGGTTACACCTCCCTACTTTTCCCTGTGGTTTGGCAAAGCAATGTGCCAGTTCCTGTGCCATTTTGCTGCTCATTCACTGTTTGCTAAACAGAAGCTGGCTGCTGGTTGCACTGTTGAGTCAACTTGCTGTAAGGCTGCACCTCCCCTGCACTTTGGGACAGCAGACAATAGGAAAGCTGACAGCTTTGGGGACAGAACCTTTCATGTTCAGCTTTGGTACTCAGGCTTAAGGGCAGGAATCAGGAATTGCCCAAGGTGGGAGTTGCAGTTAGGCTATTGAGAGCCAAGTGGAACTGAGATGCATGGTTGTTGATAATGCCACTGAAACCTTGCTGTTAGGGATTGGGAAAGAAGGAGCTGTTGCCTCTCAACTAACTGTGGGACTAAATTCTATGACTTGGAGGTGGTCTGCAATTCTCAGAATCAGATTTCATTTCCCGTAGCTAATAATCCACAGATTTGTGTTTGTTGAGGTTTTTTTTTCTCCAGTACAGCTCTTTGTGCTCCAACTAGAAAATGTTGCACAGGCTGGACCAGCAGAACCTTTGCTCTCTTGTTAATGCTGCACCTTTGGCAATCCTCATCTTTTGTGTTTCCTCTGTCACAGACCTTGCCTATTGGTTTGAGTTCCTGGAATTCTTGTGGCTGTTCCTCAATGAATAAATATCTAGGGCTCTCCTTTGCATCCCAGCATATTGCATCTAAAAATCATTACCCAAGCCCCCCCTGTAGTCAGAGGAAGCTCTTAGTCTTGGAGGAAGGTGTTAGGAGGTTAGAAGATCCTGTAGCTGTGAGGAGAGGCTGAGAGAGCTGGGAGTGTTCAGCCTGGAGAAAAGAAGACTCTGGATGGACCTAAGAGCTGCCTTCCAGTACTTGAAGGAAGGCTGCAGAGGGACTTTTCCTCAGGGTGTCTAGAGACAGGCCAAGGGGGAATGGTTTGAAGCTGAGGCAGAGCAGGGTTAGAGTGGAGCTGAGGAAGAAGTTCTTCAGTAGGAGGGTGCTGAGACTCTGGCACAAGGCTGCCCAGGGAGGCTGTGGCTGCCTCCTCCCTGGGGGTGTTGAAGGCCAGGCTGGATGAGGCCTTGAGCAGCTGAGTGTAGCTGAGAGGTGTTCCTGGGCATGGTGGGGAGGTTGGAGCAGATGAGCTCTGAGGTCCCTTCCAGCCTGAGCCATTCTGTGGCTCTGTGAACTAAGGTTATGTGTGGAGCTTAATTAGCCCTGTTTTAAGTTCTCTTTGAAGTCATTTCTTTATGCTTATGAATTCGAGTTCAGGGTTCAGCACCTTTTTTTCTGCCATGCTGGAGTAGGGACTAGTTCAAGGAAGACATAGTCTGGAGGAGTTAGCTACCAGACAAACTGATTTTTAGGACATTGATAATCCTTTCAAGAGAGATTTGCTTGTTGGTAAGAGGTCTGTCTACAGTGCATTGAAATGCACTGTGTGAATATGTATATTCCTAGTGTGTTCTCCAAATTTGCCTTTCCAATGAAAATTTTCCTTGCTGAGTGGCTCCAAGCACCTCCGCACTCAGTTCGGAATTTATTGTGCCTTTTTTCAGTGCCATTTTGCAAATAAGAGATGAAAAGATTTTTCTACAGAACTTTGGCTTGGAAAAGTTTAATATTTTGAATGCCAATGCAGCTTTGTTGAAGGTTCACTGTTCATTAATTGAATTTTCTTCTGTAGGGTTGGGAACTTTGAAGAGAGCTTGTTGTTAGCAAAGATCAACTAAAATATTGGATTGCTTTCCTGCAGGAGATTTCTTTGCACAGTTCCAATTTGCTGACGAGAAAGAATGGGCCAGAGAAAGTGTCTGCCACAAGCAGGTAAGAGATTGGCCACTCCACAGAGCTTGTCTGGCTGATCACTTTGCTGACATAAAGGCAGCTTTGGTTTTCAGCAGTATTCAGGCAAAAACAGTCAAATGCCTATAGCAAGCCCTTTATGAGCATATTCACCTGCTTGCCTGGGAAACTTGTTCTGCTGCTTTCAAATCAGCAGTTCAGGTCCTCTGGCTGAAAGTCCACCTCCAAAAGGACTGTGAGACCAGCTAGATCTCACATTATGTGTATAGAGATCATTTTGGAATAAAAATGTTTTGTAGATGTGGAATTTAAATTTGTCAGTTCCTGGCTTCCATTATTCTGCACATTCTTGGAATACACAGAACAGGGGAATGTAATAACTAGAGTCATTATTAGTTCATCTTTTAATGCCAACCTACTGTGTGTTGAATTCCTCCTTTAATGCCAATGTACTGTGTGTTGAATTCTGTTTCAGTTCTCTGCACTTTCTGTTGATTGCCAGTCCTTGGCCCGGGCTCTTCAGGAACTGCCCCTGCACCTGAGGCTGAATGTCCCTGCTGAGCTTGTGCAGGTAATGCTGTGATTTGCAGGTGTTTGAAGTGCAGCAGTGCATGCAAGAGTGATGCCTTGAAACTTGATCTTCCAACACGAGTGGAATGTATTTTAGGAACAAAAGTGTCTCTAGAGAGCAGCAGGTAAATGGCAGGCACTGGGTGTCCCTCTCTCAGCACCTGGAGTTGAGTAAGGTGCTCTGATGTGCAGCACAGGAGATGGAAAGGCAGGCAGCAGAGTGCTTGACATGGAAGCACTGCACCGGTTCTGTGTTTGTTCTCTTGTCAGCAGCTGTTAGAAGCTTGCACAACCATTGTGAAAGTGCTTCCACATCCTTTGCTGTTCATTATTGTAACTCTGCTTTACCCTTCTGTATTGCACCTTTAGCCCATGAATCAGTTTGCATGTCTTAGAAGAAAATGTCACTTATGCTCTGTAGGGAGGAAAAAACCCAACACAACAGAGTTCTACCTCTACTCTGCCCTGCTGAGAGCACAGCTGCAGTACTGTGTCCTGTTTGGAGCTCCCCAGTTCAAGAGAGACAGAGACCTGCTGCAGAGAGTCCAACAGAGAGCCAGGAGGATGCTTAGGGGACTTGAGCATCTCCCCTCTGAAGAGAGGCTGAGAGCCCTGGGGCTGTTTAGTCTGGAGAAGAGAAGACTGAGAGGGATCTGATCAATGTCTATCAATAGCTTAGGGGTGGGTGTCAAGTGGAGGGGGCCAGGCTCTTTTGGGTGGTTCACAGTGATAAGACAAGGAACAGTGGGTTCTAACCTGAACATAGAAGATTTCAGCTCAACATGAGGAGAAACTTACTTCTTTACAGTGAGGGTGACAGACCCCTGGAGCAGGGGGGTTGTGGAGTCTCCTTCTCTGGAGACCTGTGCAGAGTACCCTGGGTGATCCTGCTGTGGCAGGGAGGTTGGACCTGGTGATCTCTTGAGGTCCCTTCCAACCTCTGATATACTGTGACACTGTGATTAGGAAATGTTTCTTCAGGCTGTGAAAAAGGAACTATTCCTGCAAGGGCAAATGAACCAATGAGGCTTAAATAGAAAACCAAAATTCCGAAAAGAAATCCATCTGCTCAAGCAAGCAAAAAGAAACTTGTTTGTTAGAAGTTCTACTTCTGTTTGGAGTTCACAGGCTCCTAGATTGACTTAGGCTGTAAGGGACCTCAGAGGTCATCTACTCCAACCCCATGCCATGAAGCTGCAGTGAAGTGCAACTCTGCCATTTCTTAAGGGACCTCAAAGCTGTCTGCAGAGAGAATGTCTAACAGACTGCAGAGAAATGCTGGTTCCAAATACAGTTTTCTTCTGAAGAGTCCTAGTCATGGTCTCTAACTTCTGCCAGTGTTATAAATTGCGTTGTGCCATTTGACCTCTGTCTTGTCACCCTTAGTGGTGGTGTGGCCATGGCCAGGCTGCAGTGTTACCAGCAGCAGGGCATCCTGATGGCAGCAGTATTCCACAGCTAGAGGATCAGTGGCCACTCCTTGCTCCACTGTTTGGTGGTGGTTTGGCATTTGGGTTCACTTCTCAAAACACACAGCAAGCTGCTCTTCTTTTTGCTGAATGATTTTCAGCAGCCTGTAGTAAGGTTTGCTTTCCAGGGTTTTGGAGGGAAGGCCCAAGCTGGGGTGTAAGGTTCTGAAGTCCAGTTCTGGCTAGAATCACTAAAACACTGAGAGCATTGATGTGGTTTCCTTACAGAAGAGCGCTTCACAAAGTCACTCTCCAGGGAGTAGCTGTGACACTATGGCACTTGCTGATCAAGCTGCAGTCTTACTCTGATGGAAGGGGCAAAGGGAATTTGTACCTGCAGCTGCTTCTCCGGAAGCAGCACCAAGGAAGCTGCTCTACTTTACTTCCAAATTCCATTCTGCTGGAATTCCTTGTGCCCTCTTAAGTGATGGGATGTAGGAAGCCTGAACACTACAAGCTACATTAAACAGATTAGTAGCTATGGAGTTAATCATCAAAGAGATGAAGTGCTGAAGGGCTCTCTTGTCTCTTAGGCATCAACCCCAGCAGAGCTCCCACAGATGAAATCTAAAGTTACTGACGACAGCAAGAGGAGAGAGCTTCTGTTCCAACGGCCTCCAGCTCCAAGTGACACAGCATTGGTCTCCCATTCCACTGTTGCTCCATCAGAGCCTGGAAGTAAAACTGGTCCTAGGGCAAGTGCAGCAGAAGCCCTTCAGAGAGCCCATGTGCTGTCAAAGCAAGAGACTGACCATGTGGATGAAGAACTGGATTTCCTCCTGACTCTGGATGCTCCTGTGGATACAGAAAAGGGACCTGTGCCAGGTGTGGTATCTGGCACCTCAGCTGAGAAAGAGCTGAAAGACCTGAGCATGGAGTGGAAGGAAAAGGGTAAGAAAGCTTCCTCTTCCCCCCAGCAGCCCCTTAGCTAACTGCCATTGCTCTGTGTTGGTGAAGGCAAGTCAGCAGCACTGCTGCCATCATCTCTGCCACGCAGCAGTGCACACAGCTTTGTGTTTAGCCAGGGCTGGGTGCTGACCCATTTGGTCCCCACTGGAGTTTCAGCATGGCCAGGTCGTTTGAAGCAGAAAGAAAAAATTCTTCTGCTGAACAGCACTTTTAAAAGAAACTAATTAATGTACTGCTAGAGATTGCTAGTAAGAGGAAGCTGAAGAGTTTATGGATCTCTACCAGCCCTTGTTCAGTGTGCTCAGGGTACACACCCCAGCTGTTTCTGACACCTTATGAATCCTACTTTCAAACTTTAGTAGCATGGATTTTTACAAAAGCAAGCTTTATGGCCTTTTCTACATTTAAACTCCTTCTTTTGTTTCATTCCTAGAAGTTAAATGACCCTTTGTTAGTCTTGCTGGCCATGGTTTCCTCCTCCTCCCCAGCCCACAATGCTGTAAAGCAGTTTTTAGCTTCTCTGATTTTTCGTGGGGGATTTTTTTTGCTGTCTGACAACTGAAGCTCAGGATGGCTGAAGCTGCAAGGTGTCCCACAAGCCAGCCAACCCTGATTACTGAAGCCACTCCTCACTGCAGTGGCAGTCCTGCTTTGACTCCAAAGCACACTGTAAAGCCCTTAGGCAAACAGTGCCAACAGAACCTGGAGCCATGCCCTGTTGTGCACTCCTGGTGTGCCCTCCTGCTCCTCTCCTGCAGGCAGCATTGGGAACAGGTGGCAGGGGGGCATCACTTACAATCTGCCTGTGCAGGGCAGGCCAAGCCATGCCCCCCCTTGAACCAGGGGGAAGCCACATTGCTCCTCTGGGCTTACTGAGCTGCCTGTTGGTCACTTTTGCTGCTGTCTCTGGCCTGTAGCT
Source organism: Indicator indicator (assembly GCF_027791375.1). Classification (NCBI taxonomy): domain Eukaryota; kingdom Metazoa; phylum Chordata; class Aves; order Piciformes; family Indicatoridae; genus Indicator; species Indicator indicator. Next base: position 37,225,505 of record NC_072013.1, read on the forward strand.
GTGCTGCAGGAGAGAGAGAGAGGTTGTGTTGGAATAGTTAGGTGTGCACTGGAATGGGCAGTGGCCCCTGACAAAGAGCTGCTGGGAAATGGGTTCCAGATTTTTCAGGTCTGTGCCTTTCACTTTTCCAGACCTTTTAAAACCAGCTATGCCTGAAGAGAAGAGTACAGCATTACAGCAGCAGCAGAAGGCATCTAAAACCATGACTGAGGAGGAGCTTGAGGACTGGCTGGACAGCATGATCTCCTGAAGCTCCACTTTTGGACAGCATGATCTCCTGAAGCTCCACTTTCAGATAGCATGATCTCCTGAGGCTCCACTTTTCTCATGAAGAATGGACTAGAGCAAACATTGAGCAGCAAGTGGACTCTTTCAGTTGGATCAGTGTCCCAAATGCCCAATTTTCTTTGCTGGCACCTAAAGTTCTGTGCAACCAAAATTCATTTAGATGAGACTGAAAGTTGTGTGTGACAAGATATTCTTAGAAGGGTCTAAAAGTTGTGATGAATTGAGGATTTTCTTTGCTAAAGAGGCAGGCTGCAGCCTGCTAAGAGAACACTCACTTCGGCTTGTGCTCACTCTGTGTAGTCCTGAAAATAAAGCAATGAACAAACAGTGGCCACGTGTCCTTGTAGTCACCATCCTCAGGCCACAGCTCCAGCAGGCAGGTAAAGGAGAAAGCCAAGCACAAAGGTAAGGTTTGGTTTCTGATACTTTATTGCAGTGGGCACTTTTTAGTAGAAGAAAAAAAAAATGCATAATCCTGGCAGCTTCTACTCACAGGTGACCATAGAGCATTTTGTTATGTGGGGCTAAGAGTTCAGTTCTGTTCCTTTTGATACAGTCTATGTCCTTTAACAGCAGCACCTAATAAGCTGTCATTGAAGGTAGTACAGAAACAAACTTCAAGTGCCATTTCCTAGAGAAAGACAAAAAAAGCAGTACAGATAATGGATCTGTTTGGCTACAACACTAACAAATAAAAACTTTGCATAGCTATGTCTGCAGAGGTTTTAAGGCACTTCATGTTCCAAGGTCACCAAAGTGTTTGAAAATGTTTTCTTTCTAACTCCTTAAAGCTTCTCAAGCTGGATCTTGAATACATTCACTAGCAAATACTGGGCTGGGAAAAACTAGACAGCAGTTAGGTAAAATATTTTTTTTATGAGGCATGGCCTCTGATGTTCAAGTTCTTAAACATTGTGCAATTAAGACACCTTTTAGCCCTTTCAGCTGTACTGCCAGACACCAGGTTAATGCTGTGGTTGGAGAGTTGCTCTCCTTGCAGACCACCTTTGAACAGAAAGGCTCCAGTGACTCTGGCGTGGTTCTTCTCATGAGAATTCCACCAAAAGACTTCTTTTGTGTGTGGTGAGTGCGGAAAGCCTATGAAATCCTGTCGGGTTTTATGTCTGTCCTGAAGTTTGAAGACATTTAAAGCAAACACAAGCTGTGACATTACACCATGAGAAGAAAAGAAGTGTTTTTGTGTACTGGATCTCAACAGTCCATGAGTCAATGACTCCTCCTGCGAGCGACCTTAGCCCAGCTGATCCTCATACTGCTTCCGGAAGCAGTCCCCCGCTGGGAAGAAGTCCCAGCACCTCTCCTGGTACATCTTCCACACAAAGGACTCCTGAAAATGGTGAAGAGCAGTTAGTGTAAGCAAGACTCACAGTTACTGTAAGCAGACACCTTGCAGGAGTGCTCTAGAGAAACTTCTAGCAGGGGCCAGGTGCTGTGCCTGTTTCCATGGAGCAGAGGCAGACAGCTGCTGGAAGGTGAAGCTCATCTTCGGGAGGGCTTTGCACAGCTGCTGCTCTGCACTGGTCTGCATTCAGTACTGATCACCTCTAGGTCACCTTAGAGACACTGTTGGCCATGTGAGTTATCAGTCTAGTGATAGCAAACTGGGGATAAAAAAGGTGCTTTGGTTTGCTTGGGAAAGGTACTTCTGTAGTGTTTGCAAAACAGCTTCTTTGGAAGTAAAAAGGACCTAAGGATCTTTATGTTCATCTAAGGGCTACCAAGACTGCACTTGCACACAAACTGCCATCTACCCACCTAGAGATACTTGGGCTGCACAGACAGTGGCTTAACTACTTACTCTTCAGGGAAGCAACTCCACCTGGTATACTGCAGGGTTTGGTTTGAGAGGTGACAGTAAGTTTATTGGTAACTAACTTGTGCCAAGAGTTCAGTGTGGGGTCTAACAGCACTGCTGCAGCCACCTCTCCCTTTTTTTAACCCTTCCTTTTCTTTCTCTCTCAGAAGACTCAGGGAGGGTAGCATCATCTCCACTCCTAGGTGGTACATCAGTTCCACCTGGTGGTACACAACTACCAGGCTGGAGAAGCTAGAAATGTTGCAAGACGACCTTAGGAATGAAAGAAGGAATTCCCTACTCACCTGGCCAGTGTGCTCTGTTTCATCCTTGTTAATGAGATACATTAAAAAGAACCTGAAACAAGCACATGAAGTGGGGATTAATGCAGGACATGAACCAGCTCTGCACAGCCCAACCTAGGCTGGGGTAGGTGAGGCAGATGATGCCAACCAGCAAAGTGCTGATCCTGCTAGGCAGCTACAGTGCTTGTGTGAAAGGAGAGAACTCAGTGCTCCAGCACTGCTGCTGTGGAACTGCCAAGAGATGTGAGAGCTGCAGAAGTGTTAATGTGCTCTAGCATTGCCCTTGTGTCAGGTGCCTGGAGCCATACCTGCCTGGGGCGGATGCCAGCTCCTATGCACAGGTGCTCCGACAGCTCACCTTGGAAGAAGTTACCATGGCTACCATGCAAGTGGTTAGAGTGTGGCAAATCCTCAGCTGCACCAAGCTTTCCAGAGCCTCATGCTGAGCCTGTCTGCCTGGCCCTGATTCCTCTGCTCACTGTAAAGTAGAGACCTGAGCAGTGTGGGAAGGCTGTGGAGCACTAACAGCTGTCTGGTTCTGTCACACAATCTGGTTGGTTGGAAAAGCCCTTTAAGAGCAGCAGCTCCAACCATTCTCTAATTCTACTGTCTGGTGCTAAATCATGTCCCTTAGCACCACATCTCTGCACTTTCTGAACTCCTCCATGGAGGGGAAATCCAACCATCTCCCTGGGGAGTCCAAAATCGTGTTTGAGAACCCTTTCAGTGAAGAATTTTCTTCTAATATCCAACCTAAACCTGTCCTGGTGGAACTTGAGGGCATTTCCTCTTATCCTATTGTTTGTTACTTGGGAGAAGAGCCCAACAGGCACCCACCTCACTATAACCTCCTTTCAGGTGTGTTACACAGCTCTTGGTTAGCCTCTTGTGGTGCACTGACCTTGGGGTTACCCTTGGCATGTGCTTGCACTGGAGAGAGGAGCAGGTGTGCTGACCTGGCCCTTGCCTAACTGAGGGGCAGCCTGCTTGGGAAGTCCTTCCCTGTAGATTCTCCCATTAAGGGAGTGGCTGTTTTGAATTTACTGTGAGCTGCAGGTTCCCATCTGTCAATGAAGCAATTCAACACAGTAAGAAAAGCTTCAGTTTTGCAGTGCTGCAGCTGCCACTCCAGGAGCCACACTGTTTTCTGTATTTAAAACAAACACAACAAGCTCAGATGCTGAGTTCCAAAGCCAGACTTGCATTAGTTACACCACCAGTGCTCATGTATTTGTCATTTTTGTATGAGTAATTAATGCACCAAATTCCCTTCTGCACTATTCTCTCTGCTCTGTGTTTACTAATGAAAGTAGAGGAGCCCTGGAGACTCTGGCAATGATCTTCACCTGTGCAAGGCTCTGGACAGCTGCTCTGTCACTAAAGAGCTGAGGGGGCAGACTAAGGTAGCTCATGTAAGGTGAACACTTTAAAGATCACCAGCAATGTGGAGTGGAGCTTGGGAGGCCAGAGGGAATGGAGATGTGCCTCAGTTCAGCAGAATTCTGCCTTGGGAACGTCAGCAGTGCATGCACCCAACCTGCTGTGGAGCTGACACCAGTGTTCCAGTAGTAAACTCTACTCACAGGTAGTTTGCCAAGTTGTGTTCTTGCAGGGTGTGTGTTTCAAAGCCATGTGGAGTGGTGTCAAAGTAGTCATTGCCGATGCCACAGATGAAGCACTTGGTCTGGAAGCACAAGGGGGGTAAAAGGAGTTGACCTCAGTCACCATGTGAACTGGTAAAGGCTGGATGAGTAAGGGTAATGGAGAAGGCAGAGTGCTTGCTCATACCTCCATATCTTCTCTCACTTGTTCTTGCTGGTCTCTTAGCTCCCCAAAAGCATCAATAATCAGACCTGTTTCAAACGGCAAAGTAGCAAGGCTTCAGTACGTGGCAATATTCATACCTCAGCTGCTGTCCCTAACCACTGCAACCCAACTAAGGTCCATTTCCTGTGCTTTGCCTTGTGTAAAATAGTTACTGTCTGAAGGAATCATTTTATCAGCTCAGAAATGAGGATTTATAGCAACGTTGTGAGTGTGCCTCACATACAGACTCAAATTCACTGCAGTGAATTCTAACAGGCCCTGCCAGGGTCAGTGACAGTACCTTGAATGATGGCCAGCAGGATGACTATGACAAAGAAGAAAAAGGTGATGTCAAAGACAATCCGATACATCTCGTAAGGGTCTCCAGCAGGATCCTCGATCTCATCTCCAATGCCACCACCAGCTCTCACCCCCACATACATGTGGAACAGGTAACACTGAAAGAGAGAGAGGAAAAGTGCAGCTGGGTTGCCAGGAGTCACTCTGCTTTTTGGTTTTTAAATGGTTCTGCTCTGCTCACTCATTCCCTTTGCAAGCTGCAGTAACCATTCCTCATGTATTACACACTGCACCAAAATGCTCCTCTTGGCTTAACTTGAGGGGATCACAGCTCACGTTTTAAGAGGAGCACTCAGCATCAGCTGTTAGCCTGGGTCTGATTTACAAATAAAATCCCCCCCAGCTAGTCTTAGTCTGTATTTGTTCCCATATTCTAAGGTTTGAACTTGCTCTGAGTAAGCAGAGGCCATTTTTTTAAAGATTTTCATGGAATTCAGAAGCGTTGGCAGGCAAACATCAGCATAAAACAAATCATGACACATTCCCTCCTGTATTTAGCTGGTTCCTGGATAATACAAATGTTGCAATATTAGATGTCTGATTTAGTAAATTATTTATGATCTGGGAACCAGCCTGGGGTCAGTTGGGTGCAGGAGAAACTGCTTTACAGAATTGTTGCTGTGTGTCCTGTTTCTTGAACATGAAAGGCTTCATGGAAAAATCTTTAGAATGTGGCTCTTTAAGCTAAATAGCAGAACAGAATCTTCTGCTGATGTTCCTGCATGAATCACCTACAGAACCTTGCAAACCACCTCCAGGCACACAGTGTGGTTTAAAACCAATGCAAATCTCAAAGGCCAGTGCTCTGAAGTCATATTAGGAAGCAGTGCTGGCATCAGCACCAAACCTGAGCACCCTGGCCTGACACAAGCACACACTGAACAGAACCACACCCAGCCATCTACACTGCAGCTTCCCTGCTGACCTGAGCTGCTGGCACCAGTGCAGCCATACTGGAAATGCACCTGGGAGTGATTCTTTTCCCTCAGTGGAGAGGTTTAAACTGTAATGGTTTCATGGGTCAAGTTACTCCTACACCTCTTTTCTGACCAGCCCACTCTCGTGCTCTGTATCCACTTCAATCATGCTGCTAGGGCACTGCTCATCATTTCTGACCTGTAGTTGGTGTTTGAGAGTTCTAGGATAGGGAAGATCATTTTGTGCAGCCTGGCACAGCTCTTTTCTGAGGGATTTTAGTCTGTCCCTGGCATTTAACAGAGGGCAGAGAGTGACTGTGCCATGGCAGAAATGAGCTGGCTGCAAACTCAGAATATCACATCTTTAGTGCCTGAATTTATGCTGGTTTCTGAGTAAGAAAATTGCCTTTTCATACCATCATGAGTAGCTGTAAAGTGTCTTTTAATATGACCTAAGGGCCATTCTGTGGCAACAGGTGGAAAGAAGAAGGTAACTCAGTCCCATTAGATTACCACCCATAGCAACTTGCCATTTCCCTCTGCTCACCTTTGACTTCTCCAAATCATGACTAACTTACTAATTGCAAGCAGTCTGGGAGCAGGTTTTTCTAACTATTGCTAATGACATCAGACACTTCATGGCACTCAAATCAGGACAGGAAGAGCTTCCACGCCTGCAAATATATTTAAGCCAGCCAGGTTTATTTGTGCTGTTTTTCTGCAGGGCTGACCAGCATGTCACAGAATTTCTTTCCCATACTTTAAGGGTTTGCCATTTGTAAATAACAAAACCAAAGTTGCAGCAAATCAGATGCCAGAGTGCTGAGGAGAAAATCCTCAGCATTTCTCTCTGCTGGTGAGTGTCACCTATCCACTGCTGAGTTTAGACCACCTCAGAGGCAATTTCAAGACCCTTCACATTTGCAGAACAACCTTTAGCAGGAAGAAGCGACCCAAGGAGAACAAAAACCTCCCTCCTTGCTTGTCGTGCATGCTCAGCACCATTTGCTAACTGAGGATGAAGGGTGGAGCAGGCAGTGCTGCTGTACTTACTGTCATCATGTCGTCACACTTCATGTCTGGTTCGTCTTCGTCTTCGCTTTTGTTGTAGAACTTGCGGAAGAAGTTGAAGGCCACCACCGTGTACAGGTAGACTACGACAGCCAGGAGTCCTACAGTCAGCACCAGCTGTGCAGGGAGACATGGCAAGAGAGCAGATTGCAATTCCATACTCTCAGAAAGCTCCCAGCTCAGTGTATTGCCTCAGGAGTGAAAAGGGATCCTCTTGTAACCTTCCCAGTAAGGAGACTACACAGTGGCTGGGATAGCTCTGAGCTCTCTGTGCTGCATGGCTCAGCAGGGAGCTGGGGCAAAAAGTTTTCAAAAACTAAGGGCAAAAAGTATCAAGAACCTGAAGCTGTGTCCATCTCTCTGAGCTATTTTCACTGAAGCAGTGTTTCACGGAATCACAGAATTGTCAGGGCTGGAAGGGACCTCAAGGCTCATCCAGTTCCAACCCCCCTGCCATGGGCAGGGACACCTCACACTACAGCAGGTTGCTCACAGCCACATCCAGCCTGGCTGCAAAAACCTCCAGGGATGAGGCTTCCACCACCTCCCTGGGCAACCTGTGCCAGTCTCTCACCACCCTCATGGGGAAGATTTTCTTCCTAAGGTCAAATCTGCCCTCCTCTAGCTTGGAACCATTCTCCCCACTCCTATCACTCCCTGACACCCTAAAAAGTCCCTCCCCAGCTTTCTTGTAGCCCTGCCCCGCTTCAGATACTGGAAGGCCACAAGAAGGTCTCCTCAGAGCCTTCTCTTCTCCAAACTCAACAACTCCAATTCTCTTTCAACAATTAGTTTTGGAGGTAGATTTTATTACTCTGAGCTTTGCCTGGCCAGGTGACACGTAATCCTATTCCCCCGGCACAATACCCACTCTGTAAGCACAATGTTGCCAAGAACTGAAATCCTCAGCACCCAGATCAGTGTCACTGCTGTGAGTTCTCTCTACCTATCACCAATCAGTTAATCACTGAGCACAGCTGGTTGGGTTCTGCTTCCTGTTCTTGTGTTTGTCTGTCGTGTACAAAACCTCTTTAGCTGTCAGCACTCTGTGGGGACAGGTGATCAGAATTTCACAGGATTTAACATGGTAACATGCTGCAGAGGATCTGTTCTTTGATCACAATCAGAATGGGATTGCATTCCAGTATTTCCTAGGCACTCACCTGTTTGCCATTGTGAGTGACTGAAGACAAAATGGTTCGTAGGGTCTTGAACCCCATGGCAATATCCAGCAGGTGAGCAGCAAAGAAGAAGTTGTTGTAGTGCCCCAGGATGGACATCGTCGTGTACCAAGCCAGGTAGAGAAAGGACTGCAGAGAAGTGCAAAGTGGCAGAAGGTGAGCAGGTGCTAATGAGCCTCACTGGCTGCAGAAGAACCCTTTCTTTAGTCACTCCAATTGTGAAACAAAGCCATCCTGTCAGGATGCAGCTGGAATCACAGGCTCCATGCAATACCTCTAGGTGATGTGTCAAAAAAGCCTCTCTGTCTCTTATCATCATCTCCACTGCTCAGTTAAGGGGTGTTTGTTGCTTACTTCTACTACTGCTATCTCTGATCTTTACATATTTCAATGCAGTCTCCAGCACTGATGTTATTAGCCTTGAAATGCCCTACTTTTAGAACTGTTTTGCTTAGGGAGCTCCTTACACAATAGCTTACATTTTAATACTGATTCTGGAAGAGAGAAGATTCATTTTACAGCTCTTGAGACACTTGACTCAAGTCTCAAACTAAATCAAGCAGTACCTTCAAAAGCCTAAGGTACAAAATCCAGCCTATTCTTTCCACCAGCAGCCCCTTTGATGTGACAGCTCCTGCTGAAGGACAATGGCTCAGTGTGCTTTTAGTGCACAATGCATTTATGCAGCTTCAGCTGATTCACTTTGGCCTTCCTGTTTGGGAGTGCACAAGGGGATGCAAAAAGAGGATTAGCAAACAAACAAAAAAGGAATTTTAATATAAGCTTGGGCCTTTCAAAGGAGAAGGTATGAAAGAAAAGAATTAACCAACCATGTCAAGGAGATGGTTCAACAATCAAAAAGGGAGAACTTTCTGGAGACTGCTTGGTTTCAGCAGCTTGGGTGGCTAGATTGCTTTCTGCAAAATAAATGACTGCACCATTAACTTCCTGAGCGCTGACACTGTGCTCATGGTGAGGAGCTGCCCTTCAGAATCCAAAAGAAATTCTAAGGCAAATGAAAGTTGCTACAAGGTATGTCAGGACAAAATTGTTTCAGGCTCTAGAATGCCTATATTGTGGCTCTATAGTGCAACATTATTTCAGTGTGTTTAAAATAAAGGCAGGTGGTGCAAGACACACAGCCATGCTTGGGGAAATGCCAGCATAGGATACTCACATTATCAGTGAAAACAACTCCCAGCTTCCAGATGTGGTACTTCGTGTCAATGGAGCTGAGCCTAGGAAAGAGAAGGCTGTGTAAATGCATCTGTGTCACCAGGGAGCACATACAACCACCCAGCCAGCCCAGGCACAGCACACTGTGTGCTGAAGGCAGTGAGGCACAGGCAGCTGTTTATTCCTTGGGTGATGCAGGTGTGCACTTCACAGAATCACAGAATGTTGGGGGTTGGAAGGGAACTTGAAAGCTCTCCCAGTCCAACCCCCCTGCCAGAGCAGGATCACCCATACCAGATCACATAGGAACGCATCCAGGTGGGTTTTGAGTATCTCCAGTATCTGGTGGTTTTAAGGCTATACCTTTAATTTTTTTTGAGTTTGAGCAGAAAAGTAAAAGAGTGTAAATAAATCACAACTGGATGTTAAGAAAGAAAAATAATGATTATTCTAAACATTTCCATTGGAGAGAGAGAAACCTTTAAGATTCAGGTCTCAAAACAGAAGTTCAGTGTTCTCTCTGAAGCATTCTAGCATAGGTGCTTCTGCCCTTCTCTTCTGGCTTTGCTTTGGAGGTAACACACCTGCACACTGACCTTGGCTAAGTTATAACAATATCTCTGCTTCTCTTGCCTCTTTCTTTTGGACTAAAAAGGAGGTGGGGAAGAGGCAGGGAACCAGTCTCCTGGTCTCCTTTCAGGGGGGCCAGGGAGTTTTGTGCTGTTTCTGTTAATTGTACATATTTGTAAATATTGTAAATAGTGTATATTTGTACATAGTCATTGCATTCCATTGTAGATTGTAGTTTTTGCTTGTAAAATACAGCCTCATTTGCTTCCAAGCTGAGCTAGTCTGGTGGTGTTAATGTGGGGAGGAGACTTCAACCCACCACACCAGAGAGGGACACTCCACAACCCCCTTGGGTAACCTGTTCCAGTGTTCTGTCACCCTCACAGTGAAAAATGTTTCCATGGAACTTCCTATGCCTCAGCTTCCACCATTGTCCTGTCCTTGGGCATCCATCCTCGGGGCACTCACCCTGCACATATTTACAAACACCAATGAGGTCACCCCTCAGGCTCCTCAGAGAGTGTTCATTAATTTTGAGCACCCAGACACAGGCTGTAAGCCACTGTTAAAAAAATGTAAATATGTGTTTGTTAAAAGTGTGCAATGTGGAGCTCTTGACTTCAAGAGATGTTTTCTGTCTAGTATAAAGTGTTGCCAAACTTACCAAGAGAGAAGGCAATACCTTCTGCAAGGTTTTAAATGCTAGCCATTAGCTGACTTGAAAACAGAAACCTTTCTTTCATGTGCCTTAGGTATCAAAGGAGCCAAATTCTTGTAGTAGCCTAAAACATTTGGCATTTGGATACTTCCAAATTCTGATTTTTTCCTCTGTGCCAGGCATCTGGCTAGTTGTTATCAATACTTCTTCTGTCCTTGGGGCCACAAACTAACCCTGTTGGGGCAGCTAAAGAACTCTTAAGTGCTGCCTTGATTATTTAAAGGAAGAGTGCCTGACTCTAGCAATCAGCATCACCTCAGTGATTATTTTTCTTGCTTTTATCTGACAACCATCAGCAGGTTTTAGAACAAACCCAAAGCTTTTTCATTTTACTTCCACGGAACGAAGGCTTCTCCATTTCAGTTTTCCATGCCAAGGAGCACATCCCCGCAGTTTCAGTATAAGGTCTATTTTATCTTTGATGCAGAAGTTGTTATACCAACATACAGTTTGTCTGTGGAACTCAGAGGTCCTACCATGACACAAGAGATGCTTCTTCTGGTTCACTCTCCTCCACTGGGCTGAAGTCCAGGGCGCTCTTGTCCAAGCCCAGGAGCTCTGCGATGCGCTCCGCTCCGTACAAGTCTCCGTACTTGTTAATAACCTAAGAACAGAAGAGAAGCTTTTGCTCGGAGAACGCCCTTGGTGACATTCACCCTGCTTTAAGACAACACTTCTCAGAGCCCTAAAAGCAATCATCAAGTGTCTGTCCCAATTAGAACTGGAGCAGTCAGACCCGGCCGGAAGGGGGCGGGGGGAGCATAAAAAGCGGGGCAGAAGCATTAGCGGCCATTACCTGCGAGCTTCTGTGCAATTTGCCGGCACTTCAAGTGGCATGGTTTGCTTTTTTTAGGGGGGTGAGGGGGCTTTGTATCCTAAAGGTGACAATGACTGTGAATTAGACCTGCACGGCTGAGTGACAGCGCAAAGTTGTTTCAAAAGCCTGGGTTTAGGAAGGAAACCTCAGCCTTCTGTTCTCCTCCCTCCTCCCACCTACGCTGCAGCTGCCTGCTCACAGAGACATTTACCACAACAATGGCTCCCAGAACACAAATTTCAGTTCTCAATTATTTGCATATTTATGTGCACCGAAGTGCAGTCCACACAGATACCCAAATTAACTGAGGAGGAGATGATTGCTGCGACTTACAAGCGAAATACAAAAAGCCTACCTTCCTTTTTACAAATTTGTCCCAGTAATTGTTAGGAAAGGACCTGCATAGATGAAGCAAAGATAGTTCAAGTTATTTAACTTGTTAGGGGAAAGGAGAAAACAGCCATAAGGAAAAAAACACCCTGCTCCTGTTCACTGCAGCCACCGGGGCAATGTCATTCTCTCACAAACTGCACTTGGAATTATGAGACCAATTTCTTTTCATGTGGACAACAGCTGCTATGAATCATAACTCCTTGCAGTTTCACCTTTTTCTCCCCCTTTTTCACAGCTGCTACAGGGGAGAGCAGGCTAAGTCCTGGCACCTAATGAGTCTAACACCTCACTAATAGCAGGGTAGGCACTGCAGTATCATTCATCTCCCATAAGAATCAATATGGACAATGATTTTCAGAGGGAAATAAGGGAGTCTGGTAGCATAAATCATTTTAAAATTCCCTGGATTACTTTTCAAACAGAGGATGAACACTTGGGAATCAGTGGACAGTTTACCAACATCAAGTTACCATTTAAAAAACACATTAAAAACCTCTGAACACTGCAAATGCATGGCAAGCCTGTCCTCAGGTGGATCTTAGTATTGTTACTGGACCAGGTGAAAAACATTTCTGATTTTAAACTTCAATAGACTTCATCTGAAGAGCATTGTGCATCATCTGTCTCTGAGCAGCCATGCTCAGGCTGCTCATTCAAAGCAAATGTATTGTGAATTCAAGAGAGAAAGAAATGAAGCTATCAATATTAAAGAGGTGTCAGGATTCCTTTACTGAAAACTCCCTTTTTTGAGATTAGCAAGCAACCAGGATGCTTCAATAAGCAACTGGCTTTATGCAGGGGAGATCTTATGACAGACACCAGGATGTGCATCAGCTGTGACCTACAAGAAAAGAGATTAGAGTTCTCTCATATCAGTGACATTTCCCTCATCTTCAACTTGAGATAAAAAACATTGTTCTTGGGCAGTCTTCTGCACTGCAGTGCCCAGGAGCTCCTCATCTGATGGCTTTGGTGTGTGTGATGTCTGTTTGGTGAATGCTAACTTGTAACAGGGGGAGGTTTTTCTCTCCCCATTCCCTCCATAGAACACGGAGTTGAGCAAATGCACAGGAAGGGACAGAAGGAAAAAAAGAGGTGCTTCAGCTAAAGGACAGTGCTGGTAAAAACACCCAAATGTTGACATCAGAAGAGTGAGTTTGCTGAGGGACAGACAAACTTCCCAACTACTGCTAAGTGTTCGACTGTGTTTGTCTAAATTGGAGTTCCGAATAAGATGACTCCAGCTAAAGGCGACTGGTTCCAGTGACTCAGGCCCTGTGTTCTGCTCCAATGCTCTGTGTTGTTTCTCTCCATCATCTCTCAGACTTTTCAGCAGAGCATGCCCCCAGTGTAGCCAGTTGGTGTCTCTCTCTTTTCCCACAAGCCTCTAACAGGATTTATCAAGGTACCTCTTTTGCCCATTTTTGTTTTGCCTTAGAGGAAGTGCATTTCAGTAGATACACAGCACTGGGTACCCTCCAGCAGTGCTTATCCTGATGGTGCAATCCCTGCATTGAACCCCCAGAGTCACTTCAGAGGAAATGATGAGTGGTGCCTGAATTAGCCTTTATCTTTTGTGCAGCTTGAGGAGACAGTGCAACAGGCTCAGCACAGGCTGTACAGCATGTTGTTGGGAGAAGCTGACAGTTTGCTGAGGATAAACTCCCTGCATGTCCAGCTCATTCACTACCCATCATTAAAGACCTGTTGGAAATTAAGCAAGCTCCCTAGCTACCTTCTGCTGTAACCTTACACTATCTGCCAGTCTGTGTTTCTACTGAAATGAAGAGCATTTCTTACACTGCAGGGGCTAGAAACCAAAGCATTCCAGAAGTTCTGATAGTTTAGACATTCTCATTGTGATGAAAGTACTAAAGGCACTATTATAATGTACAGAAATTGATGGTGACTGGAATTTTGGCTGTTTGGCAATATATTGTCCCTCTGGTGGATTCAGTTGACTCTTTTGGCTGTCTTGTTTATCAAATATTGTTTATCAAATATTTACTAACCACAGCTGCTTTGTGACTTTTCCAGCTTTCTGTCCCTCAGTTATGCCAAGACTGGGGCAAGGCAGGAATGTAAGCCTCAGCACACTGGTACCAAGCCATGCTCCTGGTTGCTTTGAAAGAGCAGACTGTGAAGCCCAGCCTGCAGACAAGGCATGGTACTGCATCTCTCTGTCTCACTCCTACAGACTGCTGCAGCTTACTGAGCTTTGCCTTTCTCTTGTCTACATTCCTGTCATTCACTCAGTAAGAGCAGGTGAGTCTCCTACAATCAGTATATGACTGCTACAGTGTTTGCTGATGCATACAACCTGGCAGCAAGTCCTGGCAGACCTGCTCAAACTCCAGGAGTGCTGCTTTATGCTGGATTTACTTCTCTTGTTATATACATTTTTTTTTTCTTAGCAAGAAGTGGGAAAGAAAGGCAAGAGAATGCTGCTGGACAATATCTGTGTGAAATGGAGTGACTGGAAAGCATGGCAGATCTCTTTCTCAAATTTTCTCACTAGTGGCTATGTGAAAGATCCTGGGGAGAGCTCTGGGGCTGGATGCACAACCCCCCCTAACGAGTGCTTATTAACTGAACTGATAATCCAGGAGTTCACATCAGAATCTACTAGTGGAGCACCCAATGCAAGTGGAAAAAAATGCCTTTTAGCTGAAGTAGGTGTCAGGTGCACAAGGAAGGTTCTAGAGCAGTGGCTTCAAGAGCTGTCCTGTTTACAGGCAGGTTCCATGCAGCATTTGGTGTACATACGGAGTGTTTATAACCAGGCGATCCCACTGCCCTTTGATGTCATCTTCAGAGGGCTGCTCCGTTATGTACAGCCCATCAAACTCCAGCTTCCTGGCTACCTCCTTTTCTCTCTTGAACACGACCAGAGGGACCTATGAAAATGACAGTGGACATCTTCGTCATGGTTTATGTCTTTTTAGAAACCAGGGTGCCTGCCTACACTGCTCAGAACTGCTCTTTGTAGTACGATGTATAACCCAACACCACCCCAGCACCCCCCAGAGACAGACCAATGCCTACCCAGTCCCTGAGGGTCAGCCCTTGGATGTCAAACCTTCCCTCCCAGTTTGTATTGCTGAGCCCATATGTTGTTACATGCTATAGAACATTCCTTTGGCCCCTTCAAGTGAGCTGTCACTGCTGTGCATTCTCCCACCTTCATAGCTCCTTCTCCACGTCCTGGCTGAGGGATGCACAGAGTGTGCAAGGAGAAAGGCTGCACACAGTGCCAGTGCACTTCAGCAGTGACCAAAAGGTGGGTGTGGTACCAACAGTGTTTTAACCACCAATCCAAACCATACACAACACTGCTGTGAAGAAATTTAACCCCATCCCTGCCAGATTGAGTGCACGTGGCAAACATCTACATTCTGAGCAGTGAGGATTTGTAAACAACTGCTTACAAATAGGCATTGCAGTACAGCTCCAAAAAATCACTCTGGGACAGAGCTGATGCTCTTTAACAAAAAACAGGTTAGTGCCAGGGCTCAGGACTTGCCTTCAAGCAATAGTATCCAACCACACAGACAAAGGAGATGATTGTATGAACCACTGCCAGTGCTCTGAGAGCAGGTGCCATGTAACCTGTGCTTTCTTCTAGAACAAAAAACACCATGCCATCCTCCTCTTCCTCTTCATCAAAGGAATTCCAGAGATTAGGTTCCTCTACTTCATCAAGTGGCTCTTCTGTCACCTGAGACAAATTCAAGCACAGTGAAATCAGACAATAACCTTTAAACTTCAGCATAGTGACAAATGGTGTTTGCAAAGCCTGCTCATGGGGAATGATGAACAGTCATGGCCTTCAGTTTGACAGCAGAATTCTCCTCATCACCTCAGGCCACTGAAAAGAGAATCTAAAAGCAGCAAGCACAGACACAGGACAGTTTACAAATCTCTCCTTTACTAGTGCCACAGCAAAACCAGAACAAGTAATGAGAAAGGCAAAAAGGCTTTCTTGGCAGAAGCAAGCACTTGCAGGGTTATCTGGTGTGACTTGAGTCAGGCTTTGCTTTGTAATCTGTCTTGTTCCTCATTGCTAGAGCCTAGAGGGAAGCAAAGCTCTCATGGTATGAACTTGTACATGGTCCACAAAGGTTTATTCCTTTGCTTAGTTTAAAGCTTACAAATGAATCCAGTATTTAATCAGTATGTCATAATACTCCAAGCCCTAAAGCTGGCACACTGCCCTAAGTTCTTCCAGCAACTCAAAACACCTGGCCTCTAAAATCAGAGCCCTGAGTGCCCTCCTTTTGACACCTTATCTGAAAGCTGATGTCCTGGTCAGCTCTGCTTGGCTCTCTCTGACACTTTCTTGGCTGTGCTTGCACTGCTAAGCTCTGGTCCTCACTTTGTGACAGAGCTGGCAGTTGGCTGACCCATGAGAGACAGTGAAAAGCAGAAGAGAGTGGGGAGAAAAGGACTGGCATAGACAAAAGCAGACCTCTGCTTAGATCCTTGAAGTCCATCTTCTCTAACCATATGGGATGGAAGGAGAGGTGAGAAGGAAGCCTTAGAGAGCTCTGATGGTCTTTCCCCTGGAATGCTGCACATTCATTCCACCCAATTTTCAAAAGCCTTTTGCATCTTGCCCTCCCCTGTCTCTGAGGCTGTAACTGTTGCAGGAATTGCTTTTCAAGGTATGAGAGAGCAGTCACTTCTTGACTGAATGTTCAGCCAGCTGCTTCTGGTATGTCTGAAGCTTTTGACTGTGAACAACACAACTAGAAAATGTAATACCAGAAAACACAAGATTCAGCAGCTTAGTGCAACTTGCACTTTGTATCTAGTACAAATTTCAATCACAGCAGTTAAATTACTATTTCAACTACCTCATCCCTAAATGCTTTCATTTGTGTTTGAAGGGCTTGCAATAATGGCTTTGTTAAACAAGCTTGAAACCAAGCATTAAGTATTTCTCTGGAAGGAAGCAAAAGCCATTTAATGAACAATGCATAAACTTACCTTGTAAAACAGAAGAATAAAGTTGATGGCAAATGCAACAAATAGAGCAAGAAACCTTAAGTTGTAAAAATTTCTTGCCAAGTAGTGCTGAAAGAAAAGGAAAACAACAAGAAGAAAACTAATTAGAGGTGCCTTGTAGCTAATATTAAGATTAGAGAAGCAGGCAGCAAGGTTTCTAAGAAAGTAAATATGGTGATTTCATACACCAGTTACAGTGAGCAAGGGCACTCCTTGGCAGCCTGTTCCCCCACTTCATGGTAAATGAGATCAAAAATAATGGGCTAAGAATTGCAGCAGGGAGACTGAAACAGAGTGTGAAGGAAAACTTTCTAGAAAGAAGTCTGGAAAAGAACTGCTAGAATGTGGGAATGAATGACTTGAAAAGGCTTCAGAGAATTCATCATTTGAGGTTTTTAAGAACAAAGAAAAACAAATCTTATAAAAAAGCAGAACTACAGATTCTGAAAGTTAGAGAATAGAAAACAGGGAGCCCCTAGGCAGGAGCTCAAGGAGTTAATGGGCCCTGTTAGCCCAGGTAAGGAGAAACTGCACACAGAAACACTTGGATGATCTTTTGAGGTCCCTTCCAACCCCTAACATTCTATGATTCATTTGAGATGTCACAAAAGTCACTGGATACAGGCAGTTGTTTGAAAACGCCTGTCAGTGTCCACTTCAGTGTCACACAGGTGTCTTGTATTGCATAGACAAAAAGCCAGTGACTGGAAGGCCTTCAGGACAGCTTACCAGCATTTTTGTTTGGTAGATTTCCAAAGCTTTGAAGAAGTTTGCCATAACAGCCTCTGGTTTCTCAATTTTCTGCCCATGCCTTCTCTTCTTTTTCTTTGTTTTCCCCTCTTCCAGCTGCTCAGACTGCACTTCCTTTGCCTTATCTTGTTTCTCACCATCTTCCATGCTAAAAGAGAGGTTATGTGAACACAAATACCTAACCAAACTTCTCTGTTGTAAACACCTTCATTTAGAAGGAATTCTTGTTCAGGAAGTCTGCCTTTCAAAGTTAGTTTTGACTGACACTGGGAGAAAATGGTTCTAAGTAAAAGCCTTGAGGTAGACAGCAAACCCAGAGTGGAAAAAGTGACCTTAGTTGCAAGAAGAGAGTTTCTGAGAGAGATCAAAAACATGAAACCAGATCAAAACCAAGGTAGGAGTTACTTTGCCAAGTGTAAAGTGGCTGATTCTGGCCCAAGCCGGTGATGTACAGATCTATGCAATAACAGCAACAGAAACATTTTGGGAGTTCATGTGTATTGCCTGAGCCTGGGGCTGAAGAGAAGAAGTAAAGCTTTGAGGATTTAGTGCCACAGCTGAATCAGAGCACCAAAAAATGATTTCATTCAGTCAAGGCAAGCAGTGTTGGTGCAGAGATGAACGAGGAATAACCAGAGGTTTGCTCCAAGGCTCACACCTTACATGAAGGTGGCAATCACTCCCCTGCACCACTGAGCTGCCTTTATGAGAAACAGATATCAAAATTGTACCTAGAAATAGGGGAATTTAGTTACTGACCTAAAAAAGAGTGAATTTGCATATATGTAAAAGAACATTGAGACATGGAGGTGTGAGGCCTGAGGACCACAGATTTATGTGTGTGCAGTTGTCAAGAGCCACAAAAATCAGATCACTAACAGACAAAGTCCTTGGAATAGGAAGCATTGCTTGGATTCTTTCTGACCACACCATTACCCAGGGATTGTGTAGAAGTAACTTACTCAGCCTTCTCAGCTCCTGCTTTTCTTTCTGCTTCAGCCTTTGCAATTTCAGACATCTGCAAAAAGTATTGGAACTGTCAGAGTGGATCCAGGCAAATACAATTTTGCTTCCTTTGGTTGCTGTTGGCTAAGAAACAAAATAATTCCCACAGTGTAGTTTTGGCATCACTCTGCATTTCTAAAGTGGTTAGACTTTTAAAAAGGGATAGGAAGAGGGCACTTCAGAGATCACTTGTTGACACCTAGCTCTCCTAAGGGTAGGTTGAGGGAAGAAGGAAAGCTCCCTCTCCAGCCCCATATCCTGTGCTCCCTGTTGTCTCCTTTCCAGGCTGAAGAGCAGTTCCTTACACATCATTTGCTCCATACCAAGTTTTGAGAACTTTCCGACTTTCACTGAACCTTTCTTGGGTTTACCACATCTTTTTGCAGGTGTGGAACCTGGTCTCCAGGACACAGGTATACTTTGGGTTCCTGGGGCATGGGAATATTTTGGGGTTCTCTGTCCCTTTCTCAACAATGCAAACGTTCAGTTTGTTTTTTGAGCAGTGTTGATTGGCATTTTCACTGAGCTGATACTTCTGATTTCATACCCAAGCAGGAACAACGAGCTCAAAATCCCACATTTTACATGTCAAATGAGAACTTTTCCTCCTAGATCCATCACATCCCTGAGTTTCATCTGCTCTGTTCAGGCAGCTTTGCAGGTAGCTCTTGGTTTGACTGCTGGGAATAACTCAGCAGACTGTCAGCTCACTGCCTACTCCTCCTCTTTTGTCAAGCCACAGATCCCTCTGGAACCTCACAGCTGAAATGAAATCCTAACAATCTTCCTCATGCACAAGTCCATAGGTGGTTTTGCAGTGTCTCTAGCTCTGTGGCAAGGTCATTGCCCTTATCTTTGTACAGCTGCCTCTGCAGCACACAGGAGGGAATGTCTGTTTCTAGCCACTGGTGTGTTCTGCTAGGGGAGATGCTCAGGAAGGACACTGTGGCTTCCTGAAGGGAACTACTGATTCTCACATTGCTCTTTCTTCTTGAGCTCCGCTTAGCAGTCAGATCCAGTGCTCTAAGTGGATTCACTTGAGCTGTTCATACACACGTGAGCAGCAATTTCTGTGCTAGAGAATTAGCACAAGCAGTACTTTGGTGTCTCACAGGATGATACATTAAAGGTAAAAGTTGGAGCAGTTGCAGAGCTGCCTTCACATGAATGACTCAGAGCATCTCTAGAAATTACTGAGCGGTTTTTTTCAACAGTTACAAACAAACCTGAGGGAAATGCAAAATCAAAACAAAGAATAATCAGATCTGAATTAAAATATTTCCTTCAACTATTGTGAAGGAAAATTCTAAACTATTTTCTAACTTGCTAAGATTCTTCAGTTCAAATAACATTTTTTAATGCCAACTACAGGACATTTATGGAAAACGAGAGAGGATTTTAAAAGACTGCCATTATTAAGTACACATAATTAATAAATTAGTACTGTAGAATGAATAAATATAAATAGAAAAAATCTAATTTGATCAAGGCAATAAACAAATCTTGGGGGAAAGCAATGTGAATTCAGAAGAAACAACTAAGAGGCCATGCAACAGAGCTTTCTCTTGACAGCATCTGGAAAACATTACAAAAAGGTGGATTGATGATGAGAGGAAAGATGTATTTGAATAAGTAGGAAGAGATCTGAAATCCAGAGTGAGACATAATGCCTTGTGAATATGAAAAATGCATTGGGGTTTTGACATTTAGCTCAATCCATTTTTAAACAGCACGATAAATGATATTTAGCTCAGCTGAATGAAACAAAATGCCATCAAAGGGAATAAAGGATGATTATGTGATAAACATTGAAGTAACAATCAATCCAGGCAAGATTGCTTCCAATAACAGGAAGAAAGGATCTGTGTGAGTGTGTGTGTGTGAGCAGCAAAGCACACGGAAGAAAGGCCATGAGGATAAGTTGTTGTTGATATTATGGAGAAAGCAGAGTTTGTAAAAGTAATGGAAGTGTACTGTGACAAACTGGGGTGTGCAGAGTGAGCAGGACTCTAAAGCACTGAAAGCAAAAGCTGTTAGCAATGTTTGCTTTGCATCAAGTCCACATGAGCACCACCACCAATTTCCTGCAGCGAAACCCAAACGCACTGAGCTGCATTCTTCTGCCACGGGAACTCTCCTGCTTGTTTGTAAAGAAGCAGAGATTCTAAGGCATGCCCTCACGTAGAGCTGAGTTATTAATCAGGAAGCTGGCAAACAAGGCAGTATTGAGAGCAGATTCAGTAACATATATGTGTCAGTGTTATTTTCTGCACAGAAATACAGCCCCACTCTGCTGCCCATACCTGTAACCCTTTCTTCTTACAGACTGTGTTCTCCAAGGACGACTGGAGGTCAGCGCCAAGGATTTCTGCGATATCTCCAAGCCCAGCATCATGGCCGTGTTTTGAGCCACCTTCTTTCTTTGTATGGATGCCAAAGATGTCTGAGAGGATGTCAGCTTCTCCCTTTTCACTCTTCACAAACTGCACAAGTTCAGCTCTGATGCTGTGCTCAGCACCTTCAGCTTTTTCTGCTTCCATGACGTCATCGTGGATTCCAAACTGTGTTGGGTCGGGCATGTCCCCTAATATTTTAGTAACTTTAATGTTTTTGGCTCCTTCAACGAGGCCCCCCCCAAACACGGTGCTCCAAAGAATCTGGAAAACTCCCCACACTATGCTAAAGAACAGCTGGAACATCCCTACAAAGAGGATCCAGAAGAAGGAGAAAAAGACTTTCACCAGCTCTTTGACCGTCATCTTCCGAACCTTCCTGTACTGTTTCCTCAGGTTCTTCACAGTGACCAGCTTGAAAAAGTTTGCAGCGTTCCTCTTCACTGCCACACAGGCCATGGCAAAAGCTGAAGCAGATTCCAGGGACTTGTCTTCTTCCTCATCAACTCCAATATCCACCAGATAGCAAGGCTCTGCTTCTTCCTCTTCCTCAGGCCTCTCAGCTGGGTCTGTCTCAGAGATCTGGGATGCTAACTGCATTTCAAAGATGGTGTCCTCACAGAAGTTCACAAAGAGTTCCATTTTCTCCTGCTCTCCACCTTCGTTTACCACATCAAAGATGAACTGCCTTTTGGATTCCTTCACCTGTGGCTTCTCCCACTGCATCCTGCTGGACTCACTGATTTCAAAGTAAACTCTTTCTATTTTCTTGGCCCCACCCATTATTTCAATGCGGCCGAGGTAGGGCTCAAAGTAGTTGAGGACACTTTCTGCAGGTTCCAGCAGGCTCTGGAGCCGCGAATCGTTGGGCATGTGCTCCGACAGGTTTGTTAGCAGCACTGCTACGTTGAACCCAATGTCCTTGGCTGGTTCGTGGAACCTTTCCACAAAATCCACATAGTTAAACATATCATTTTCATCAGCCTCTGCACAGGACAGCAGGAACTCGATCTCGGACTGGATGTATTGCTTCTGAGCCTCCATCGATTTCTGGAATTCCTTCTTTGAAATGATGCCCTTGCCGTCTGGGTCGTACTCTTTGAAAGCATCTGAGCTGGTCAGATCTTTTAACTTCAGGAACATATCAAAGAACTTCAAAATCATTTCTACGTTACTAGATGATTCCACAAGCGTGTCCACCATCTGCTTTCCAATGGTTCCATTGACAACGTTACCTGAACAGTGTGGTACAACAGCAAGTCACTTGCCAGCAACACATTAATGAATCTCACATTCATGCTGAGAACAGAACAGCCACCTGCTTCAGTCTTCACCACTTTTCTTTCAATAGCATAGAATCATAGAACAATCCCAGGAAGGAGGCAGCCACAGCCTCCCTGGGCAGCCTGTGCCAGAGTCTCACCACCCTCCTACTGAAGAACTTCTTCCTCAGCTCCACTCTAACCCTGCTCTGCCTCAGCTTCAAACCATTTCCCCTTGGCCTGTCTCTAGACATCCTGATGAAAAGTCCCTCTGCAACCTTCCTGCATGATCCCTTCAGCTATTGGCAGGCAGCTCTAAGGCTCCCTCAGAGTCTTCCCTTCTCCAGGCTGAAGACCCCCAGCTCCCTCACCCTGTCCTCACAGCAGAAGTGCTGCAGCCCTTGGACCATCTTTGTGGCAGCCTCTTTTTCATGTATGCTTCAGAATGAATATGAAATGTTGGTTGTTTTTTTCCCCTGGCACTACATAAAGGCAATTAACATTTTAGAAATATTAAGTTAATTCTTGTACTTTACATTATGAAGCTGAGATAAACCCAGACAAGAAGAAAACCAGGTCCAACCTTCAAGCAGTGACAACAGCATCACCACCATATCCTTGAGCAGATCGAGCAGTTCTTTAAGCAATTCAATCTGAGCAGAGTCCTGTAAAAACAAAAGCAGTATAAGGTTTTTTGCCTTTATTTTTCCAGAGAAAGACAAATACATTTGTGGGAAAGAAAGGACTATGCAGTATGGTCACCTAAATGTAGCTCAGGGTCTCCCACGACCCTTCATTGCCAGTTGATCCAGGTGACTATCAGAAGTCTTTCACAATATGAAGGTAAGTTACTAGAGCAGAGGTATCAGTATGCTAAAGATCAGCTTTAATAAAGCATTGAGGAGTGTAGATAAGAGGCAGAAGGAACTCACAAAACTGCTTCCTCCACAGATCTGGCAGTATCCATCTCAAAGAACCCATCCTTTCACAGGGAGTATTTAATGGCAGGGGTCATCACTACATGGTGAGTTTAACAAGGAATCGTGACTTCCATCAAGGACCTAAACACTGTTAGGCATCCTCAAGATTCTGATACACTTCTGGAGGCTGGGAAGAAACCTTGGAGGGCAGCAGACACCCCTCAAGAGTGAGGAACAGAGTGTCTGCATTGTTGCATTCAGTGCCCAGTGGCTAGAGTGTCCAGCTACATAAAACAGAAGTGCTTTGCCTGTTTCCCTCCTGCTCTGTGCCTGTGATGAATTAATTAACTGGACAAGCTGATTGACTCGGCACATTCCTGCCCTCCTTGATTCTTTTCTCTTGCCTGTCTTAGCTGTGGCATAGGAACCACACTTTTCATGCTGCTCCTGCTCTGGCAGATCATCAGTTTTTGGCAGCAGGGAGGAAAGGAGCAAACTGCCATCCTCAGCAGAGAAAGGTATCACTGAATTGGAAGCAGTGAGTCTGATATTAGAGAAGATAAGAACAGAGGTATGATTAATGCTGAAAGGAGTGACAGGAAGATACTAATCCTGAGATTCAGGCTTGAGCCACTTCATTACAACAGGCCCAGGCATCACCAGTGGGGATCTGCACAGCTTTCAACATTCTGCTTTACAGTCTTCCACAGTCACTGGACTGCCATTTCTAAACACATGCAAAGGAGGAGTGCTTGGGTGCTGAAAATACCTGGGAAAGCTTCATCTGCATATTGGCAAAGACATGAAGGAAGCCAACAACTGCATCCCACAGCCTGCTATGAGCCAGACTCTGTTGATTACCTATACAAGGGCCCTAAAAGATTAAGAAAAACAGATTTTTATTTATATAAAATGAAATCAAACAAAGCAAAGAAAACAATTTGCTTTCCTCAGATTTCGCCCTGAAACAAATAAGCAAATTTCAAGCTTCCCTGAAGCTACATGAGAAATCTTCCCAAGGTCTCTTTGGTATCTAGTGCACAAATAGTAGACCAAACCATGCTAAACATGCAGCCACTCACATGGTTTAGTATGAATTTTACACTGGGCCAGTCATTTCATGCAACTTTACCAAAATTAAGAAAAATAAAGCCCAATTATTTACAAGTTTATGGCAGGACATGACCAGGTCATGTAATCATAGAACTCCACTGTTAGTACCCTTGTGCAAATTTTGTTTACCTGGATATATTCTGTAAGGGAATTGAAGATTTGTTTGGTGACAGCCAGGGCTTTAGAGAAGTTTCGTTGTCCTGACTCATCAATGACATCCTTTCCTGAATAGTACCAATAGAAGTCACTGATTGATTCCTAAGGGAAAAACACAACCTTCTGTTTGCTGAGCCTGGGTTCTGTATGCAGCATTTACTGCCTGCATTTCTATCACCAACACTTGAGTCATCAGCAGAGGATATTCAGTAATTCCATCTCTTTCTATTTCTCATGACAACAGAATCATAGAAACATAGAATCCTAGAGGGGACCTCAGAGCTCATCTGCTCCAACCTCTTCACCATGCCCAGGGACACCTCTCAGCTAGACTCAGCTGCTCAAGGCCTCATCCAGCCTGGCCTTGAACCACCCCCAGGAAGGAGGCAGCCACAGCCTCCCTGGGCAGCCTGTGCCAGAGTCCCACAACCCCCAGGATGAAGAACTTCTTCCTCAGCTCCACTCTAACCCTGCTCTGCCTCAGCTTCAAACCATTCCCCCTTGGCCTGTCTCTGGACATCCTGATGAGAAGTCCCTCTGCAGCCTTCCTGCAGGATCCCTTCAGCTATTGGCAGGCAGGTCTGAGGTCCCCCTGGAGTCTTCTCTTCTCCAGGCTGCACACCCCCAGCTCCCTCAGCCTGTCCTCACAGCAGAGCTGCTCCAGCCCTTGCATCATCTTTGTGGCCTCCTCTGGACTCACTCCAGCAGCTCTGTGTCCTTCTCCTGCTGGGGACACCAGAGAAGGAGGCAGGATTGGAGGTGAGGTCTCAGCAGAGCAGGTTCAAGGGGCAGAATCCTCTCTCTTACCCTGCTGCCCACACTCCTTTTTGCATTTTAATCTAACTATGGTCCCTGCAGAAGAGAACAACTACATAAATTGTCAAACATCTGGTTTCACATAGAATTCTCATAGACATCTATTTTTTTTAAAGCAGAAGTTACATGAAATAAATTAAATCAGGATTCTTTATTTTATATATCCCTGAAGAGAGGATTTTTCACATTTGATTCCAGTAAGGTGTGGATTGATAAAGATAAGGGAAGGCCAATATTTTATACTTCCCTTTGGCTGTGTTTTTCCCTCACCTGAAGACGCAGCAGATAGTCAACTGTACTAATGATGATGTTGACAGTGGTGGTGTTGCCCATCTGAGTACGCAGGTAGTTCTGAAAGTCTGAAATAAGGAGTGGTTGGGGCTTGGTCAGCACAGGGAGGAATCAAAAACGCAAGGTTAATTCCATATGGAATCACAGAGCATTAGAGGTTGGAAGGGAGCTCCAGAGATCATCAAGTCTAACCCCCCTGCCAGAGCAGCATCACCCAGGGCAGGTCACACAGGAATGCACCCAGGTGGGTTTGGAAAGTCTCAAGAGGAGACTCCACAACCTCTCTGGGCAGCCTGCTCCAGGGCTCCAACACCCTCACTGTAAAGCAGTTTCTCCTCATGTTGAGCTGAAACCTTCTCTGTTCAAGTTTGAAATGGTATCACAGAATCACAGAATTTGTATCCATTGGTCTTTGGCTTATTCCTGTGCACCATCGAAAAGAGCCTGGCACCCTCCACCTGACCCCCACTCCTCAGCTATTGATAGACATTGATCAGATCCCCTCTCAGCCTTCTCTTCTCCAGACTAAACAGCTCCAGGGCTCTCAGTCTCTCTTTATAGGGGAGCTGTTCAAGTCCCCAAATCATCCTCATAGCTCTCCATTGGACTCTTTGTCTCTGTCTCTCTTGAACTGGGGAGCCCAAAACTGGACACAATATTCCAGGTGTGGTCTCAGCAGGACAGAGTAGAAGGGGAGCAGAACCTCCCTAGCCCTGCTGGCCACACTTTTCTTGATATTGTCATGGAGACAAGGAGGATCCATGCTTTTGACATACCCTGTTGGGTACAGATGCTTACGTGGTGGAAAGTGAACTCCAGTAGAGCACAAGGCAATGCCTCTGTACTGTTGTTATCTGTGTGACTTACAGCAGGCTTTACCACTAACCACTGGCACAAAACCTGAAATTGTATTAAGACTTAAAAATTCAACTTGAGCTCTGCATTTCTGCATTGCTGGTATGCCAGTGTCCCCTCAGGAAACTAAATGAGTCAGAGGTGAAATCAGTTGTACTCAGCTGTGTCTAAGCACAGCGTCATTTCCCCCCAAGGAATTCCCTTCACGTACCATTGTTATGCCCTTCACAGAGCAGCTGCAAAAATCTAAATAGATCTCGAGTAAATTCATCATGCTGCAACACTTTTTCACCTTTAAAATACATAAATACAATGATTATGTGACAACTGTTATGATGTAATATGCAGAACACAAACTTACAGCAACCTTTCAAACTGGAATTCTCGTAAGAACCAGTATTGTAAAAGCATTAAAGCAGGTTTAAAGGAACAGACTGATAATAATGAAAGGAAAAACTGAGACAGAAAAAGCAAAGCCAAATTATTTAGCACTTCAATGCATCCACAGTTAAAAAAAAAAAAGAAGAAAGAAAAAAAAAGGAAGAAAAAGAAAGAAAAGAAAGCAACAGGAGAAATATCTCCAAGTAAATGGTTAGTCAGAACTAAAATCATGCCTTAAATATGAATGACACTTCTTTAATAAGCATCAAACTGTTCATCCAAGCTGAACACACAACCTGCTGCAGACCATAAGGCTAAACCTATCTGGGGAGATGCAATGAAAGATTTCTCTGTGTATGTGCAGCACGTTTTGGCAACACCAGTATCAAGAACTGTAAACCCAGACATACCACGCTCACGAACGATGACTGTGGATCAAAGAAAAATAACAAGAATACAGGATAAGAATGTTAGAAGTTACAGTGGTTTGCTCAAAAATCATTGCTAAAGAGTTTGCAACTACAAAACATAGGCAGGACTCAAAGCCTGGAATTACTTATAGCAAGTTTATCAATAGAAACCTCAAGGCCCAGTAAGTAACAGGGTCTAGTTAAAGAAGGAAGTACAAAGGATGTTTTAAGCACTACTGGAATCAATTCCATTCCACTTACGAGTTCCTTCTTCAGTAACCATCCCCAGGCCTTCTGCTTTGTTTTGTCTCTCGAAGGCATTCAAGTCAAGAACACTTACATGGAAAAACAAACAGAACACAAACAGGGTGAGGTACACAGGGGAAGATCAGCTGCTTCTAGGACATCTCTGGAGGCCTTGACCAGCTAGTGTTGATCCACTGGGACATGCATTGCCAGAGAAGTCCTGCACAATACACTTACACAACTGGGAACCTCTCTGAAGGTCCCTTTTGAGCAAGTCCTCACTGAATGGTTCTATATTAAGTGAAGGAATGACAAGATAAATGTCATTTGATCAGGCTGCAGCTACTCTGCAGTAATTGCTGCTGTGTGGGTCACCATTCCTTCCACATTTTTCCTGTCTTCATACAGCTTCTGTGCCCAGTCTGCTCTTGTTGCTTAAAAAGCCTGAGAAAAGTTTGTAAGAGTAAGCAGAAACATCAAGTTTCCCATCTTCTTTATGGGAGTCCTCTGCCTTAAGTAACTGGAGTGAGATGGGAATGGACTGCTCCAGGCTTAGCAGCCAGGTGCCAGCTCTTCAGAAACCTGACACATAGGCAGGGGATTCAGCTGAAGACAGAGATTGTGTGACTCAGCAGAGATGTGCAGAACCCAAAAGCTTAGTAAAGCTCCACTGCCCTGTCTCTTCAGGAATGGCTTTTCTCCACACTTAGAACCACTCAGAAAACTTGGGGGATCTGGGACCAGGGAAGAAGCCATTAGATCTTACACTGAGGGATCTGGGACCAGAGAAGAAACCATTAGATCTTATATTGAGGGATCTGGGACCAGGGAAGAAGCCATTTGATCTTACCTTTCTGGCTCTCTAAACTAAGCCTCCAAAGGTTTCTTTTCTCCTTTGGAAGGGACGGATTACCATTATTATCCCTCTGAGTTCTTCAACCTGTGACTCCTCTAATTTCAATCTAACAAAGCCACCTGCACTGCACATAAGCCACTAACCTGACTAAAACTGAAATGGTAATCATGCAATTTATGCTTTTACCTGCAAGACTGCATTAAGTCAGAGAGACTTTGAAAAAATCCAGCATCCTTCTTCTCCTTGAGGTAGTCCAGCATTTTCTAGAGTGCATACATTGGGGGAGGGGGGAGGGAAGGAAATATTTGTATTAAAATTACATGAATTAACAACTGCCTGAATCAAATTCGAAATGTGTTTGCAGTAATATCAGTGTTACTGTAGCAGAAATAGCCGTTAACTTAAAATGCAATGCACTAAAATAAAGCTATAACAGAACACCAAAATACTCTGAATTACTTCCTTCCTTGACACAAGCAAGCCTCATAGTAGCTAGGAAACCATTACCTGTTGAACTATGGTGTTCCCACCATTGAGAATAGCAATACCAAGTTTTAGTGTTTCCACAACCATGGGTCCTGTTTGACCTGCCAAAACAAGGGTACAGCCATTCAAACTTGCAGTTAGGAACTATCTAAGCAGAAAAGCAGCCTAGAAATTTCACCCAGTACAGCTGCAAGTGACAATTATTTTGCCTGATTGTGTACCATGTAACAGTGGCCTGCCAGTACCTGAAGGGGCTACAAGAAAGCTGCAGAGGGACTGTTCCCAAAGGTCTGCAGGGACAGGACCAGGAGCAATGGTTTGAAATGAGAGCAGAGCAGATTGAGATTGGATGTGAGGAACAAGCTCTGCACCAGGAGGCTGATGGAACACTGGAACAGGTTGCCCAGGGAGGGAGTTCAGGCCCCATCCCTGGAGATATTCAAGGTGAGGCTGGATAGGGCTCTGGGCAACCTGATCTAGTGGAGGAAGTCCCTGCTGAGTGCAGGGGGGTTGGACTGGATGAGCTTTGGAGGTGCCTTCCAACCCAACCCATTCTATGCTATACACTCCATAGGTATAATGACATCATTCACTATATAAAGGTATCCCAGAATTCCTCTGATGAGTGATTTATGAACACTTTTAATGCTTCACAGAACATTACCTTTGCTGGCACTGATCATCTGAAGGACCATCTCAGCAGCTCCACGGTCGTGTAAGCGAGCTTGTTGATACAGAGTTCTCTGTTTTTCCATTTCTTTCTCCTGGGTTTGGAAACAGAAAATGAGAACAGAACACAGACTGGAAGTGACTCAGAAAAAAAAAAGGAAGGTGAGAAGTTTGAAGCTGCTGAAGGCCACCTGTTTCCATAATCCATGGGTTGTTTGCCTGCAGACTTCAGAACACATTGCCTTCCTTCCATGTGAATGAGCTGCTAAAGCAGCTCTCCACACAGTGTGGTACTCTTGCATTTGTTCTAGTGGACATATTTAAAATACTTGCACATAAGGCAATGAGAAAGAAATGCTATTTGAAGTCTCACCTCAAATGTCTTTTCTTTTTCTTCTTCTTCCTCCTCCTCTTCTTCCTGACAGCTCTTTTTATGTAAAAAAAAAAAAACAAACCAGAAATCACAAGATGCTGCTTATTATGAAAAACAGAATGCCTCACTGAACTAGAACATTTCTACCATTTAACTAGAATATTTCTACCAAAATGACCAAAGAAAAGTTTTCAATCAATAATTAAAGGCATTTAGAAGATTGAAAAGCCCTGCAATCACCAATATTGTGTATGAGCACTTCAGGGTATTCACCCAGCTGCACACACTTTCTGTACCTGCAGGCTGTGTGTTCTTGTGTCATCTCTATCTATAGCCATCAGACCTCACAGCCAAAGTCTCCTCACAAGTGTCAGCTGTAATCAATACGTTGCCAAAACTGATTGTCAGATTGGTTTTGACAGACTTCAAATATAAATCATGCAGTAATTACCCCCCGAAAATTAAAGGTAACACACATGTCAAGGCTGACCATGAGTTAATGTTGCTTAAATTTTGTAATTTTTTTTTTTTTTGGAATTTTGTAATATTATTTTGTAATATTATTTTCATGTAGGAAATATTTTGTAATATTATTTTCATGTAGGAAATGTCTCATTATTTATATATATAAATATAGTTATATGGAGTTGGTTATATAGAGGTTTATATATATATATAGTTACTTAGAGGTTTTTTATATATATAAAGATTTTTTATATATATACAGTTATATAGAGGTTTTATAGAGAGAGGTTTTTATATATATATATATAGTTATATATAACTCTGATGAGCATTAAAAAGATACAAATTACAAGTATCAAGCAAGTAAGAAAGAGAAGGAAAAGCTTTAAAAAGCAGCTAAAATTACTGGGAACTATCTGGGAAGAGTGAGGGATGGAGCTGTCGATGACCTACTTACCTTTGCCATCATGGCTGAGTAGGCAATGTATAAAGGATCATCTTCCAATTTGCTATAAAGAGTAAAAAAGATAAGATTATTTTATATGAAATGAAAATGTGTCAAAGTTCTACTACTATTTAAGTACTATTTCTGCTAGGGGGTATTTTATTGAAGTAGGTACAAGTCTACTTGCACCACTCTTCCTCATATTATAAATGGATTTTCTCCTATCAGGCTAAGTCTCCAAGTGTTTAATTAACCAATTTAGAGGTATATTTGGATGTCTCATGTTAGATGAGTCAGGATCCCTGGCTGTTGCAGGTGCAGTTCACTGTTATGGAGGTGGCTTACACTAACTGTAATGGTCAGCTGGCATGGTTGTGTTAGCTCTCCAGAAAAGGGGTGTGAAGTCCTGGAGCACTCCACTCACACCAAATACATTTGCTCATCTACAGTCCAAAGTCAAAACAACATCTGGCACTGAAAGAGATTCAAGCTCATCACCAATGAAACCTTCTCTGGCATACTGACTAGAAAGTACTGAATACCAGAGCAGCATCTGTACACACATCTGTCAGCAGCAGAGAGCAGGGCAGGGCCTGCTGAGTGAACCAGCTGTGCCTTAGGCTGGGTTTCCATGGGGATTCAGGCTCAGTTCTTTCTGTACTGAGTATTTACCAAGCTTTGAAAGTGACAAAAATAGTCAATATTTACTGAAAGGTAAAGGTCATAGGCTGTTTAATTACATAAAAACTAATGAGCTGAGAGGCAAAAAATGGTGTTCACCATCCACACTAATGAATTGCAGCTGTGCTAAATCACTCTGCAGTGTTACTAGAAATTCAGTTACTGTGTGCTGTTACTTAAGGTGCTTCCCAGCACAGCTCTTTTTACCTTCTTTCTGTGAGAGCACTGCGACTGAAGTAGAGGATGATCTGATGAAGTGGATCAGGCTGCTTTTTCTCAGTCTCTTCTTCTTCCTCTTCGTCTTTTTTTGGAGGTGTCTGTCTCAAGATTCATACCAGAATATACAAATTAAGCTTCACAAGTAAGAAAATATTCAAGTGATTAAGTTTAGGAAAGGATTTCAGTGATTTTATCCTGCCCAATTTGTATTAAATTCCAATATTCATCTTATTCAACAGCTTGCAGCACAACCCACACCATTATGTGCCTGCATGACTCTGATGGAGCTGGGGTATTTGATTGTTACTCATACTGGATAGCAAGAGTAGAAAGTTATCATCTGCAAGGTATTGAGAGTGAAACTGGGCAAACCTTAGAGAAACCTTATTCAGCAGAAATTCTGTGTTTCCAGTGGACCAGGATTGAAAGAAGGCCCCAGCTGAATTCCGTAGGAGGGCAACTTCTGGTAAATGGAACTGGTTTTAGTAATATCATCAGATACATCCTATTCAGACTACTGCTTACTACAAACCTTTCCTCCATCATGTCTAGGTAACCTTGATTCAACACAAGGAAAGAATGCTCTTGTCAGCTTCACGCATCTTCTGGCAGTTTGAAACATAAGAGCCAGCAGTGGCCAAAGAGCAGAGGCTCACCTTTACCTTACTTATGCTCTCAGCCCTTTGCAGGGGTGGCAGTTCTTGTAGAATCAGTTAATTATAGCAATAGTTGGAATTGCAGAACTTTGATTTGCTTTCCTAATAAATCTGATTAATGGCCTCATTCTTTCCTTTAGAAAGAAGCAACAAAGTCAAATACTGGGACAATATAGTTGGCCAGAGTAGGAGAAGAATGTATTGGCTGTCATTTTGAAAAAGCAGCAAGCTCCTAGGCCAGCAGGTCTTTAAAAAGCACAATGTGCCTGCTTTGCTTACACTGGAGCACCTCCTGATACATCTTCATGGGATCCATGAAGCCACATGTTTGTTTTCATGGTGTTTAGATACTATGGAAAGAGTCTAAAACATTTCCAAGGGGCCTAACTACAAAGAGGGAAGAGAAGAAGCAGTAGGCTGGCTGAATCAATACTCAGCAGCAAAGTGCTGGAGCTCACCAATCACTTTCCTCAAGTACATAGGTAAACAAAATTTTTGCTGAATATGGCCATATATAGTTGCTTCTCCTTCTGATGTATCAACAAGAGCAAAATTAATTTGTATCAAAGCATAAAATGTTAAAACTAAATGTTATGTGCCAAAAATAAATAAATAAACTAAAGGGGTAAGCAATCGTGTCAAGCTTTAAAAAACAAAAATAAATAAATAAAATATAGGAACATAGGAATCACCATCAAGACAAAACCAGTCTGACAGTTTATCTAATCCACTTCTCCTCCCAAGAGTAAGCAGCCCATGGTTTGTCTGAAGGCATAAATCATCACTTCAGTGCCTTTCAGTGTGCATCGCAGGACCACTGTCTGTTTGACCACAGCAGAAAGCAACCTTATGCCCTGGAGCATAAGGCTCAATATTGGGTAAGTTTATGCATACAGCACACACAAATTAAACACAGGTTGCAGTAGGTACATAAAATTCACACTGAAGTGGGCAGTGGAAAGCATGCCCAGTTGTGTCAGTACTTACAGCCAAATCCTGAACTAGTTTCTCCTCAAATGAATATTCCTCTGTTTCTATCCAATAGTTCTGATAGCCATGGAGGAAGAGGTTAATAGAGCGGTGCCTGGGGGGGTTGTGAAAGTGAGATCAAGAGGGGTAACGGAACAGAGTATAACAGCTCATGTGGTTAATGATTAGTAAGGATACACATTTGTACAATTCTGATCCTCTGATTGGTCAGTGACACCAAATGGAAACCACAGCTGACAGCCAGTGACACAACCTGCAGGTGCTTTACAACATCCTTACTGCTTGTTTTCTACACAGGAAGCATTCCTCTCCTGTTAGAGGCTTTGCTGGTACTCCTCAGAGAGGAAACTGCATGATTGGAGCCTTAATGTGAGCATGGGGAAAATGCACACTGGAACAGCCTGAGGACGAGGGGGTGGATTTACACCTACGAGATGGAAATCTAGCTTGCTAGATTTAGGACTCTGAGACAGCAGAAGGTGGCCAGCAACATCAAAATAATTGTCAAGTGCTTTCCAGCAAGTTATCTACAGACAACCATTGCCTTCTTCCACACAGAGAAGCCTAAGCTCAGCTTCTTTTTTGCAGTCCCAACCTGGGGCAGTATTCCATGTCTTCAAAGGTGCTGGATTAGAAATACACAAAATCTGCCCCAGAAAAGATCCAGCTTGAGACAACTCTTGGCCATATTAACTATTACTATGCAGCATTCATTAAACTTCCCACAGAACACACAGCTCACACCATCATGGCCCAACCATCTCATCTTTGTATTGCTTTCAGGGGGAATTTTGTTTTGGGGTGCACTGCCACAAAGGTTGTTCCACACAGTCTTTGCATTCCCTTTTATCCTGCCCCACCACCAAGAGCCACCCAGGTTGGCTGTACATGCTGGGACCCTGCACATGAGGGAACAGTGTGACACTTTAAAGCTGAGTGTCCTAACCATAAACAAAGAATCACAGAATCACATAGATGGATGGGAGGGGACCTTGGAAGCTCATCCAGTCCAACCCCCCTGCCAGAGCAGGACCTATACCAGATCACAGAGGAACACATCCAGGCAGGTCTTGAATATCTCCAGAGAGGGAGACTCCACAACCCCCCTGGGCAGCCTGTTCCAGGGCTCTGTCACCCTCACAGGGACAAGGTGTTTCCTCCTGTTTCCATGGAACTTCCTATGCCTCAGTTTCCATCATTGCCTCTTGTGCTGGCATTGGGCATCACCCAGCAGAGCCTGGCTCCAGCCTCTGGGCACTCACCCTGCACATCTTTATCACCATGAATGAGGTTATCTCTCAGGCTCCTCTTCTCCAAGCTACAGCTTGGAGCCCTCAGCTCCCTCAGGCTCTTCTCATAAGGAAGGGCAGGGTCCCAGAGCACTGGAACAGGCCACCCAAAGAGGTTGTGGAGTCTCTGTCTCTGGAGACTTTCCAGCCCCATCTGGATGTGTTCCTGTGTTACCTGTGCTGGATTCTGTGGTCCTGCTCTGGCAGGGGGGTTGCACCTGATGATCTCCAGAGGTCGCTTCCAATTCCTAACATCCTCTGATCCTTCTGATCCTATGATTCTGCTTCCCAACGAACTCAGCTAGCCTGGTGATTTATGTTGGGGGTAATTCTCCAATTTGTAGGGGGGGTAATTGCAACCCACCACAAACAGCTACTAAGCCAAGCTGCTGGCACTGCTGACATTCTGGTACCCGATTTCCCAAACTGACCAATCAGAATCCCCTAGGAAAATTGTACAAATTCATGTTTTATGGTAACATCAACTCATGGCTGGGAAGGAACAAGTGTGCGCATAAGCAAGAGGCTCTCCACAAGTTACATTACCGTTAACTTGAGTATAAGCCTGTCATACTGAGTTTTTTCGTGTACTTTTTCCAGCCAAACACGTTGGAAGGTGCTCAGGAAGAAATTGCTAATTTTGTGTCTGAAGAAAAGCATACAGGTTTTCATTGGAGAAAGGCACGAGTAACATTCAATAAAGTATTCTGAAAGAATGGATTTTGCAAACTGGGCATGAAAAAAAAATTGCCACATACAACTTTGCTGGACCTATGTGCACACAGAGGTGACAGACAAGAAGCCAAATTCTTTTACAAAGTCATTTCCTTAAGACATCAAACACAAAATACAAACATCTCAGGAAGAAAAAAATCTATCACACAAGACACTTTTCCAAAGCCATGCATGTACATTCACTAACCACAGAAGATGAAAGTTTAGTATTTCCTAATGTAACTTCCTTTTATTTTTTTTCCTTGAAAAATGTATTTTAAAATACAACTATTCCTTCTGTAGTTCCAGGCACTTCACAGAAAAGGGAGCACTTGGAATACTGAAGTGTTGAAATGAAATTAATTTTTCTGTGATTTAGCAAACATCTACCAAGAGGCATTGCAATTTCTGAAAGAACTTAATGCATAATTATCCTAAAAATTGATATATACAAGGATGTATTTTGAAGAAAATAACATAAAAATGAGAGTAAAATTAAACTATATCAAAAGCCACCTAGATCTCTAGAAAATTTTCAAAAGAGAGAGCTCATTAGAATTATAGAGTCATTATTCACTGAAGATAATTATTTTTCTAGGATAAATGGTGGGAAGGGCACCACCATCATGTTTGCTTATTGTCCTTTAAATTAATTGATTTCAGCCTCAAAATTAGAACTAACACTCCAAACATAATCTAAAACTAAAGCAAGGAATTGTACAAGATAAGGAGAGCTGTATTTGGTACTGCTTCAAAGGGATTTTCATAGCTCCCACAATTAATCACACTCCACCTGAAGTAATCTCCCTACAGTTCAGAGATCATAGAACAGCTCAGGTTGGAAGGGACCTCAGAGCTCATCTGCTCCAACCTCCCCACTATGCCCAAGGACACCTCTCAACTAGACTCAGCTGCTCAAGGTCTCATCCAGCCTGGCCCTGAACACCCCTTGAACGCAAGAGGCAGCCACAGCCTCCCTGGGCAGCCTATTCCAGAGTCCCTCCATCCTCCTGCTGAAGAACTTCTTCCTAAGCTCCAGTCTTAACACTATCAGTTTAAATGGTGGAGGAAGTTCTAGGTGCATAATAGTGTGAGAGCCTTTATCTTCCTGTCAGAATCCTACTTATCTACTCAAAATATGTGTCTATGAACTAACAAATGTTAATCCTTGGGTCTGCAGCTCTCAGTTTGCAATATGCCTGCTGATTGCAGGGGCTTGGACTAGATGACCTCTAAAGGTCTCTTCCAACCTGAATCTAACCCCAAAATGTTTGTTTGGGTTTTTTCACTTTTGCCTGTTTTGAAGTTCAGACACCACAATATTGTCTGAAATATTTTCATTCCTACAGTCTCCTAGACAAAGTAACTGGTAGGTCTGACTCACACTCATATTTAAATTAGGAGTAAACCCCACACAAAATCCACCCTAAAGTTTGAGAAGAGCCAGCATCAATCTTTTTATCACAGGAAAGGTTTTTATTAAAACCACAGATGATGTAAACATTCTACTTCAGTGAATATTATTCCATATATTCCTGAAAATGACAACACAGATTCATGACCCGTTTTGCCCCTTGGCAAGTGGTCCATCAACTTCAGGAAAAAAAATGTAATAAGACAAACAATTTTTACCAGCTGGGTGCTCATCTATATTTGAAACCTTTTAAGAATTTATAAATCCAGAATATGCTTGTTAAAACAATAAAATAAAAGCTCATTAAAATGTTCTGCTGAAATGGGTCTTCTTCAAAACACTTCCTCTTGTTTTACCAAACAAAATTCTTTAATCATAGAATAGCATAGGTTGGAAGGGCCCTCAGAGACCTACTCCAACCTCCCTACCATGGTCAGGGACACCTTTCAACTAGACTAGGCTGCACAAGACCTCAATTTGGCTGCTCAAGGTCTCACCCAACCTGGCCTTGAACACCCCCAGGCAGGAGGCAGCCACAGCCTCCCTGGGCAGCCTGTGCCAGAGTCTCACCACTCTCCTACTGAAGAACTTCTTCCTCAGCTCCACTCTAACCCTGCTCTGTCTCAGCTTCAAACCATTCCCCCTTGGCCTGTCTCTGGACACCCTGATTGAAAGTCCCTCTGCAGCCTTCCTGCAGGATCCCTTCAGCTATTGGCAGGCAGCTCTGAGGTCCCCCTGGAGTCTTCTCTTCTCCAGGCTGAGCACCCCCAGCTCCCTCAGCCTGTCCTCACAGCAGAGCTGCTCCAGCCCTTGCATCATCTTTGTGGCCTCCTCTGGACTCTCACCAGCAGCTCTGTGTCCTTCTCATGCTGGAGACACCAGAGCTGGAGGCAGGATTGGAGGTAAGGTCTGAGCAGAGCAGAGCCAAGGGGCAGAATCCCCTCTCCTGCCCTGCTGCCCACACTCCTCTGGCTGCTGCCCAGCACACAGCTGCCTGCTGGGCTGCATGAGGGCACTGCTGGTTCCTGGGGAGCTGCTCGTCAACCAACACCCTCAAGTCTCTTTCTCCAGAGCTGTTCTCATCCCAACTGAAGATGAAATGGTTGATACTAAACAGTTTGTTGTTATGTTGTACTTAAACCCTTTCATTTCTCTGGTTCTTTACAGATTGCCTGGTGGTAGCATGTTGGTTTACAGGAGTTACTGTAGCCTAGAAGTACTCCTTTTTGTAAAGGAAGGATGTGTGGCTTTTACAGCATATCAGCCTTTTTATTTGTCTGGTGCATATCTAATACTCTTTGGATGTTAGTGGCACAGCTACAGCCCTTTAGCTGTGATCAAGCAAGTAGATTGGCTTTAAAAAAATCAT